>NC_133931.1:31003263-32203263 GCF_031877795.1 Strix aluco
CAGCAGATGTACCTAGGGGTGTCTGTCACAAAACCCAAATGTTTTATGTGTTTGAAAATATGCGGTCACCTAAATTTTCATCAATAAAGAAAAGCAATTGAGCATGTTATTGAATGTGCTCAGACTAACATTGCTGTGAAGGACAGCTTCTCTTGTAACCTTCTCACACCTATTTCTAGCTGCCCAACTTAAGTTTGCTGTGTCATCCAGGCTGTTATGCATACAAAGATGATGCTTTTATGTATTAATAAATTCACCTGTATTTACTTTATAAAAGATGTTCTATCTTTAATGTGTAAGCACTCCTGAGAACAGAAACTAGATTGAGGGACTCCTTGATCCAGGAAAACTGGGGAATGATCCCTATTATCGCTTACACCCTCTGAATGTCAGGAATGCAGAGTACTCAGTTTCACGACGACAAAGTTTAAAGGAAGGTTCAGTCTACCCTACATCTCACTATAAAGGTCACATTTCTTAGAAGGTCAGTCAGAAGTCTAGCATCCTTTAAACATTTGACAAATTTTGGGTTACTATGTTATTCAAAAAAAGGTGGATAGCAGCATCACAACATACTGAGAGACGTGGCTAACTGGTCTAACCTCTTCTATCCAAAGAGGTGATTTAGAAGCATTTGAGTTCCATCCATGACAGAGAAACAGTTGTAGCCCTACTTTATCTTTGCTATTTCCACTAGATTGGCTTAGACTTTCCACAGCTCAGCACATTGAGTACAGTGAATTTTAGTTATGAGTGCCTTAGGTTCCCTATGAATTATATAGGAAGTGTACAGGAATAAGATGCAAGTTTCAGACCATAGATAGAGAAACCACACCAACTTGTTTTGATATGAAATAATAATCATACTTATAAATTCTTTGAACATGCTGAATAATTAATTCTAACTTTGTGACATTGTTATTAATGTGGAAAATGTCAACTTTAAAAAAAAATCTCACATACAAGTGAGTTCTTCAGTTACTTATGTTCCTGAATGCTTTTTTGGTAACAGTCACAACGCTGAAGAAGTTACTACCAGAGTATTAGTATTTTATGTTGTATAGAAGGATAGTACATTTTTATGTAGTTTCCATAACAACCGGAGTATAGGTAATCTTAAATAATTTGCATTTCACTGCAGTCTACATTATGGATGCCTAACATTCTGTCAAAGAATAGATTCAAGAAGAGCACTTTCATATTTTGTTATTTTACCTACTAAACGAACTGCACAGTCATAAAGAGGTGTTATTTCTGTTAAATGACAGGTCTGAGAAATAAATGTCTATTTACTTAAGCAAGCATCTAAGTTGCTTTCAGGATATATAAGCACCTAAATATCTGCCTTTAGATGCACTCAGACTGCCACCATGTTGGCAGAGCAGAGCATCATGGACATATAGCAAACAAATTTTAAGTTGTAACTTTGGTTTTGTCTACTGCTTTGAAATTTATTATTTAGAAATCTCTCAGTCATTTTGCTTCTGTATGTTTTTGAACAACTCTTTGAAAAACTGTCCCATAGTATTGTGTTTATTAGATACTGGAACATGTATTGCTTGTACTTATATGATAGAAAAAGTTTTGTGTCTTGTCTTCAGGTGACATCAATTATCTGCAGCCATCTATTCACTAGCTGGTTATCTTTTATTAAAGCATCTCATTTTTTCTACAACTGAAAGAAATTTTCTTTCTAGTTTTGTTTTTGGTTTTTATATGAATTGCAGTATCTCTTAAATCTGTGTCTATTTTTTTAGTCTACATTATTTTCTTCTTTCCATTATATTCTTACAACTGCGTTGGTCTTTGAACCTGTATAAATGCCTTCCATTGTCTGAAGACAAGTTTTTCCCTCTGTGCTATAATCAAATTATTTTTTAAAAAATTACCAACATTAAGAAATGTTTTGCAAGGTACTTTCATTGTGTTTATGAATGCAAAGAAGGTAATTGTTCTACCTTCAGTCTGACACCTCTGCTCACACTGTTTATTATTGGCTTTCAGCGATAAGATTTACTGTGAGGCCAGCCGTGGAGCTGTTGTTAACTGTACAAGCTTCAGTTCGACTTTACTATTCAGACTCTAACAGGCACATGGCATTACTTGAAGATTTTTATAACTGTCAAAACTGTCACTCCACACTTTTAGCCTGAATAAACTAAAAAGTTACAGTTGTGCATAGCTGTCACTGTGTTAGAGCTGATAAAGTTATAATCCTTGTTACTGATCAATACTAATTTTTTTTTACATATATGAAAATTCATATCAAAAGCAAAAAGAATGATAGTGCTTGCTATGTTAAACCTTCTTAGTGTGTTGGTTCCAGACTTTCCTGGCCATATATCATTCATAGAAAAGGCAGATGAATTGATGAATTACCATCTCTAAGCCTGGGTGAAGCAGGAAAGGGAACCTTCCTTGTTTCACTGTGTCTCAAAGTGATTGTTCCAAGAATGAGTCACAGTTCCAAAATATCCTGCATCTTGGCTTTCTTAGTATGGTGCAAAGGAAAAACTTAAAAAAGAAACTTCCCTTTTCTCCTGTTATTAAAAAAAAAAAAAAAAAAAAAAAAATATCTTGTGGTGGGACAAATGAAAAGACAAGGAAAATATTTAAGACAGTAACTTCATTTTTGAAGTAATATTTCTATAATTGCTCTGCAATGACCATAAGGAAAGAGTCAAAAATGGAAACACAGGAAAGCAAATATTTATTTCTAAATGGTACTTTCTCTCCACATCACAGCCAGCTGCCATGACATTAAAGAAATTAATAAAGATTGTTCCATTTATTTAGCATCTTCATCACAGGCTCTCAGAGCACTTTATAAAACCAAGCTGATGCTCCAACCTGCCACCTTTGGGTTTGATGCCGACTTTTACCTACATTAAATACAGAGCCACCTTACAGTCGTAGGCAATGTCCACACTCGTAGTTGTATGAGATAGAAACTGCATTTGTTTAGTTAAGTATTTATGGTGAAAGAATAATTTCAATAGGAGATTTCCATACAAATAAGCAAAAGATCAAATAATGGGGACTTGTTGCATTGCATCAATACTGCATGTTATCCAACCACACAGCAGCCCCATGCTAGAGGAGCTCAGTTGCTAGACTGCAACGATGGTGTATAGCAAATCTATGACAAGCACTGGCAGTTACCTGGATATTTCTTCCTCTGGGGCAGTGCCAGTCATGCTGGGAAGGAAATCTACATACAGGGAGTAACATTAGGACCACACTGTGACTGCTCAGCACCTCATTCAAGCATCTGAACTAAAAAATGTGACTGAAATGCTCACTCCTGCCTTGGTTTTCATCTAATAAGAATGTTAATTTTACAAGACTAGCTTATGTTTGTTACCACTTTGAGAAGAATGCTCTCTTCACCTGTAGAAAACCGTATTTATAGTGTAGATAAGCACTATCCATGGAGCAAATACTATTTTCATAATAACATCAGTTATCAGCCCTGAAGAGGAAAAAGAAACCTGCAGCTGTAGGGTGGAGAACTTGAGAGAAGGCAATGGTGGGCTGCTGCTGAAGCTCTCATTCCTGACTCTGATATTAAGTCAATCAGAACTATGAATATTTAATGCATCAAATTAACCTAATCTTGGAGCACGGTCATTTAGATTTGTTTCGATTCATGGCAATGAGAGAAATAGTGGTATCATGGAATAGACCATTAAAACAAATGAAGACCAAAACACTACAGGAGACTGTGAGGTGTATGAGAGGATGTATACAATATTCTTTCCAGTTTTAACTATAACAATCAACTCAACTTTAGATGCACTAGATTGATTACATGAAAAACAAAGAAAAAAATCTCTGACTGTGGCCTGTTGGCATGGAGGCTCAGCAGTATAACCCTGGTTAATAATGTATATTCTCTACTCAGAAGTCCTCTTACAGAAATCAGTTTACTAAAGGGAGAGGGGAAGATTATAAGCACTCATACTGCATCAATGAGTCTACTTCTGATAGTGCAAAACAGCAAGGGATAGGCCACCACCACCTCACTTCATATGCCCAAGTACAACTCACATGAGCAAGGGCTTGTCTGATCAAACATCCATCAGAATTGCATGCTAATGGAATTATCAGAGTTCAATATTTTAGTTGATCTTTTCCCCCCTGTGTACCTAAATGCTACCTAAGGTAATGTGCTTTTCCTCAATACAGGACAGCATTCTGCAACCATAAAAAATAATTAAGCTGTATTGAATATTTCCATTTTAATGTTGCCATAACAATAATGCACATATTTTTGGAAGACTTAAATATTGAGTAAATTAGGCTTATGATTTCTCTTACTCCTGATTCCTACTCCAGAAATAAATGATACTTTATTTAGTGACTTCTTTACCAAATAATTTTGTTGCCTTCTCAAATTCCCCACATTATTGAAAGGATTATCCTTTTATTATTATTTTCCAGATTCATTTAACCTGTACTAATCTAAGCAGGGAAGATTTTTATAAATATTTCAAATTAAAATATTTTGCCTTGGTGCTTCTCTGTGGGTTTTTTTTTTCCATAATTTATAGGTGTTATAAAATAAAGCAAAGAGATAAAATATAGAGAACATGTTTGGCAGATAATAATGAAAAAAAAAAGTCTGATTCTGATATCCAAATTACTAGAAAGTAGTCATTAATGCCTGTCTTACACCAAGATCTCAGCTGTGGCTCTTGTAGCACAGGTACAGGAGCATGATCATACAAACTATAAAAACTATATAAATTTGAGCCATTTTCAAAATAACAAAGCATAATGCCTACAAATCCTTTTGATTTTTAATTGCTGTTTGTATCCTATAGGCAGTCTTCATAAAGCTTATAAAGATTCCAGCTGAGATGAGACTAAATTAAAATTCTACCATCTTATCTATGCTCTTCTATTCACCCAGATCTGATTGATTTAAGTAGGAGGAGCTCTCGTGCATGTGTGTGAAAGTCTGTGTGGATTCATATGAATGAACATTTTCATATGGCAGGATTTCACTGTATTTTTCCCCTCAGAAAATTTTAGTGGGCTCTACTGAAGTTAAGGGAACTTTGACCTCTGTAGTCATTACAGCTAATAAGAAAACAGAGCAGAGATTCATTGATTCACATCCCAGAGGGGCACAGTCTCAGTTCTCATGCTGCTGCTGCAGTGTATTTCTATGAGAATGCTTTTAGAAGTGCTATCAGTAGAACTTAATAATCATTCTGAACTGTCATGTTCACTAAAGCTACAGAAAGCTTGACCTTTAATCAAGAAGAAGGACCATCACAAAACATCATTTTATTGTAGAGATAATGTTCAATTCACAATACTGCATATTACAGCTTCAGTTCTTTAATGATTACAAATATTGCCTTCTGTTGTAATATTTTCTAATTTTAGTTACTAATATATTACTATCATATTTACAAAGAAATAAAATTATACACAATATCAAAATTTTGAATTTAAAGGATCATTGAAAATATGTCTGTCTATGGAGGGGAATTTTTCAAGTATTCAGTTTTAGCCCTCTTATCATACTACTTACAGTTAACTCTTTGCTTTTCTACAATGATCATTTAATCTGGTGGGTTTAGTTATCCCTTAATTTGTGGCAAAGATATCTGCCAGGCCCTGTCCTCATTTTATGTTCATTCGCAGCTATCATTATTCATGTATCTTAGCATTCAGAAGTCTCCAATTCCATTTATAAATGTGTTCATTTTTAGTTATGACATGTATCTTATATCTAGATACCTGAGAAAAACCTGGGTGTCAGGTAAGACAAGGGACAGTTTGCCAAGACACTCTGAAATAGCTTGGTACTTTTCTCAATTATTGTTCTCCATTTCTTTTCTGGGACTGACCTTAGGGTGGTTCTGATCCTGTGTTTTCACACTCTCTGATGACTACATGAATGCATGCTTAGCATAGTAATGGCCACAGACAAAAATGCTGTGTTGATAAATGAGGGACATTGTTTTAATTAGCTGTATAATTGTTCTTTCCACTTTAATTTATAGTGGGTTGGGTTTACATTTTTCCGATTTCTGGTGGGGGGTGGGGAAAGACAGGTTTTACTTGCTTTATGAATTAAAGAAGTCACATACATTGAAAACTGAATTCACTTTTAAAGGTACCTCTTCGTGTCTATACATGGCTTAAGTCACTCTATTGACCAAAATCTAATTTTGATTTTCAACTCTCTTGTTATGGAAGATAAGCCTTCTCTGAAAAAGTTATTCCTTCCAGCATACCAAGGACACAAGCATCCAACAGCACAGCTATCAATCACATGAAGTTCTGTATGATTAGTGTTCCACTGAGAGTTGGACTGGTTCCACTGCACCCATAAGAAGAATCCAAGAAAGATTTTCTGCATATATCACATCAGCTGTGCTCAGTTCAATATTTAAAATATGTGATTGCATGAGCAAAATCTATTATTGAAATTATTTTAGTGTTCTTATCCTTTCCTTGGAGTTTATTCAGCATTACATGCAAAGATTACATGATGCTGTCTGGGACCCGAGCTTACTGCTAGGGAGCAGCAGGAGAGGGCTGCTCCACTGAGGAGAGCAATGAGTTGGGTGGCTCAGGGAGTGCAGGGTTGGCAGGACACCATCCCACCATGTCCAACAAGGAAAGCAGAGCAGGACCAGTGCTGGTGATGGTGACCAGGGTCAGATGCAGACCAGGGATAGACAGATGAGTCTGTAGAGATGAATCATGCCTGAGGTCAAGCCCACCAGGTAAGTTTAAGATCAGCCAAATACAAGACGATGCACAGCGTAACTGCATTCAAGATCCAGTCCTTCACCTTGGTCCTTTCCTGGACTTTGTTGCAGATATGCTGTGCCTGGCCTGCCTAGTTCATTGCTCAGATCCTGGATCACCTTCCTCTTTGCAAAGCAGTCCATACCTGTTGCTGCCTCACAGAGATTTTATTTCAGAAAATATTTCCTGCTGATCTTGTTCATTATATGGTACTATTGTTGCGAAGAATCAACATCCAAGAGAGAGATTAGGATGCACAGCCAGGGAGCAGAAAGAAGTTAGGATTTTCTCCTTATAAATGTAGCCTCACTCCAGGTGACAGTCATTCTTGGTCGTGCAGAAGTTATTTCCATCTTCTGCCTAATGAATATTTAATCACCTTTCTATGAACCACTGAATGTTTAATTTAATTTTAGTATACATGTTTCACCCGTGACTGCTGAAAGTTTAATACAGGAATCATCCTCCTAACAGGAACTGTAACTCATGAATCCTGTTTGCTGCTGTTGAGTCCTCAAGGTGAGTGCTTTAACCTCAAGGTAACCCCATGATAGGAACCTTTTCTGGGGCTGCTGGATGGTACAAGTTTGAATTCCCTCAGGAAGTAAAAGGAATTAAAACCATATAAATCAATTCTTGAGTGAGTGCTCTAGTTTAGGTTATCACAGAAAATGGAGCTGCTATAACCACTTCTGGAGATGTTTTAAAAGAATGTTCTGTCCACAAATGCACATTGGGAAAAGGCTAATTCCATCCTGTACTCTAAGAGCATTTTAAGAATGTCTATGAACTGGAGATCCTGAGAGGTTTTTTGGTAGAGGTAAACCAAGTTTTTGTTATTAGATGTACAGGCAAATGCATTACTTCTTGATACAGTGCATCTTGGAGAAGCATAGAGCAGATTAAAGGATTTTTAAGGATGAGGAAAGTGCATAACACAGGAAACAAAGATCTGAAGGAACAGTGTCTGTCTCACTTCCTTTCTGATTTTTCCCTCAGGCTTGCTGATGATTCATCTGACTGCTGTTGCTTTTCTTTCCCCTGCCCCATGCCACTGTTAAGAAAAGGAAGAATATGACATGTAGTTACAGGGTCTAATCTATGTAGTCTCTTGTCTCCTATCCTAAACAGTTAATAATAGATATTACCCAATACAATGTAGTGCCCATGACACAGGAGAAGAGCTACTGCATTTGGTTGTCATGGGCAGGAAAGAAGATTTAAACTGTTTGATCCCATCGTATTCTGAATGTTATAAGTCCTTGGATGTGATAGGCATTTTCTTCAAAAGTAGTAGTGCTTAACACATCTATTTTTTCAACTTTTATGCTATATCCAGTAGATTTGGTTTGAAGGCTTTTCTCGAAGAGGATAAGAAACATTTGACTAGCTGGTGGCTTGTGCATTGGTCTTTGGGCAATCTTACAAAGAAACAAGAAAATTCCCAACTTTCAGGCAGCCTCATATTTCTCCCATCTTGCCTCCTTCTCTCAGACGGTATTATCAGGTGGGAATGCAGAATACAGCTCTCTTATCACCCATATTAGCCCTTAGGATGATGATGAATCATAGCTTCCACAGCCTTTATCAGTTAAGACCCTTAAGGAAACCACACAGTTTCTAATTTTGGATTACTTACCCTGGTTAAAAAATGTCTTTTAATGTTCATTAAATTAAACTGCATTTAAAGTCCACAAAGAAAAATGTTTTCAGAGTTCTTGTTCTAGTTTTTAAAAGCAATGAAAGACATAAACAAACAACCTGGTGTCACTTGTCTCCTGCTATATTTTGGTGTATGAATTTCTTTTGCTCTTTCTCCACTTCGACTGTTACACCAATTTATGATCTCATTTCAGTTTTATTTCTTCCACTTGCACTTAAAGTTTTGCAGTTCAGTACTTTCAGTTATTGATATATTCATTCTCTTTCCCAGCAATACTTCATTTTAAAAGGACAATATAGTGTAATTCTCCTCTTAATATTCTGTAGAAAATAAACCTGCAAAATAAATAAAGCCATAATATATGTATAGGTAAACTTAGGTTATTGCAAACTTGTCTTTATTGAATTTTAGGAATACTTACAATTATATTTCTAAATATGATACTGAAAATAATATCTCATGTTCCATTTCTTATTAATGAAATGTTCATTTTCATTAACTTGTACTTAATCTTTTGTTCAACAACAGACATTGAAAGTGTTGAAGAGAAGAAATAGACTTTGCTTTGCAAATCCAGATGTAATTGAATAGTCTGGAATTTTTTCCACAGTCTAGAAATCCATCTTGTTTTAGCATTCTGTATTTTGTTTGATATATAAAATCTGAAAGACATAGGTGTTAGTAAATTATTGTAAATCATAAAGCATAAGTGAGGAATCTTTAATGGCAATGCAAGGATGAAGAAAACCTACATATTGTACCATTACTTGTAGTTAATTGCACTTCTATTGTTAAAAGATATGGAGATGTTTGGGATGTTACAAAACTGGGATGTAACATTTGGGATGTTACAAAAAACAGATTTGTTTATCAGTTAAGAAGTGACAAAAGTTAACAAGAAACATCTTTAATACTCTGCCTCCTCAGAGGAAGCACTTGAAAGATTCCTAAAATATTTTAATAATAAAAATAATTACTATTAATATTTTAAATTATTATTTGTGGTGTGTACTCTACCTCCCTAACATCTTTATTTAAATGTAAGAAAAAATATGTGACTGGAAAGTATTTTATTTACTTCTCATATCATAGTTCCATTTAACTCGGTTTATTCCTGAAGAGATTAAAACAGTTTACATTTCATTTTGTTGATATTATACAATGATCTTGCATGTAAATCCAATTATATATATAACTTTTTAACTACATGAATAAGGAAATGTTCTACATACAGATGTGGAACTGAGTGATCCAGCTGCAAAAAATTAATATTAAAAAAAAATTGAGAATAGTCTGCATGCACACATGAAAGTCTGTGCTTTAAGAGAATACTGAGATTAAAAATCAAACACTCAAAAGTTAAGAAAAGTCATATAGACTGCAGTCATCTCTTTTTTCTGCTAAAATAAAGAGATTGAGTTCACTTGGTCACCGTAATAGTCATAATGCTTCCTCATTTTTTAACAATTCTCAGAACTTCTTTCTTTGCCGACACTGTTGCTGCAACTTCTTTCTCAAATTGAGTTGGACAAAATATTACAATATTATGCACATAGCCTTCCTCCTAATCAAGAATACCTTGTTTAAATGGTCTATGGCTGCATTAGCCCTTTTAGCTTTATGGTTAAACTGCAGTTTAGTGTAGCACAGCACAAATTAGATCTGCTGCCAAAGAAGTTCTTCCTAGACATTTCTCCCAACACCATCTCATTTTTGTTGGCACAAATGTTTGTGCAGCTGTGTTATGAATTTTGTTAGCAAAATAATCCTGGTAAAATCAAATAATTTGTTCTAAAGTCCACAATTGGCTTAAAGTGTATGTTTCCCAAAAAAGCTACTGTGGTGTTCTGTAGATCCTTGCTTAGGTGGAAGAATGGATAAATATAGACAGCCAGCCAGTGACAGAAAGGAGGGCTGAAACATTTCTTTGAAAATATCATCAACTTGTGTTGACTCAAGCCAATTTTTTTTCAAGATGTCTGAAGCAATCTAATAGCTGGCTTCTGCCAGAAGGCTTGGTTTCTCCTTTTTTTCCCAAGTTCTGCTGCTTGGCTGATCCTTTGGTGAGTTTTCAGGTCACTAAACCAGAAAAAAACATTCTGAGGGGGTCAGATTACTTCTGTGCCCACTTAGTGCATGACCTTACTGAGAAGATAAACACAGTTCAGGCAGTGCAAAGGAAGTGGCAGGGGTGTGCAGACAGCGGCACCGGCTTCCCGAGCCTCTCCTAGCACCTTGTGCATTTGCATAAACGCAGCCTTCACAGGAAACCTCACCTTTGTTGTTGTGCTACTGGTTAGAATACATGACTGTTCTTCATAACCCAGCCCTCAGAGGCTTCTCCAGAGTCATTACTTCTCAAAATCAAGCATGCTTACCCCAGAAGATGTCCTAATCCTTCTCATGGGACAACAATACAGTAACAGAGCAAGCTGGAATAGAGGACTCAAGTGCTAAAAATATATCTGTGTGGATATGATGTTGTTTAACTCAACAAAGACATCTTCATTTAAGGAAAAGAAAAATGTATAATTTTCCTGCTTTCAGCTTGCTGACACTGCGTGTCAGTGGGACCTGTCTTCTCAGTAATCTACCTTTTCTTGCAATTTTATGAGTAATGATTTTTATGGCATTATCAGCTACCCGAGAAAAATTATCAATAGTGTAGACCCAAGAACTGATCCTTAAGTGACAGTAATGGAAGCACAAGTGAGCATTTCCTATTCAAAGAAAGCTTGGAGTACAGATTACTGGACAGTTTGCAACAGAGGAGTCTTCCATGGGAATCTGTAAAAACTGAAATCTCCACAAAAACAGCCATTTTAAAACTGGTCTGCCCAAATCTTCCTAGTGTTTTAGCTCTCTGCTGATCTAACCAGGTCTTCAACTCAGAGGTAAGCAGCCTAGCAAACAATTCTAAATATGGGTAATCAATGGCTTTTGCATTCAGAAGACAGTTTGGAGAGTGATACTTCATCATAAAACATTTCAAACTACTGAAATTCACCATGAGAAAGAGCTTCTTTTCTCTTCTAAGTTTTAATTTTGAGATTTCCCAGTTGGCTAATTAATATGTGCTATGTTTACTTCAATCAAAACAGAAAACATGACAACACTACTCAGAGCAATTTTATTTCCCTTTTCTAGAAAATACCTACAGCTACCACTGTTATTTTCTTACACAACAGTTGTTTTGTTTTTTCTTTTCTTTCATGACAGACAGTTTTTAAATACTCTTCTTGAATGAAATTGACAATTACTGTTAGATAGATCTTTCTACAATATCAGTCTCCCTCATCTTGTAATTAGATAGGTGTTATTCACATTACAGAACATTTATTCCTTATTCAAATGCACAGGAACATCACTGGGAAAGGATATTTGCACATGAGTAGAAAATATCAGGCACCCCTGTATTTTCTCTATGACAGATTCAGTCTACCTGCTTGTGTCATGTTAATATGATACAAATAATATTTATTAGACCTTCTGAATCAGAGGAACACCATCTGTCTTGTTAGATACAGCTTTCTATGAAAGAATATGCAATGAATAATTTGTGGAGATTTTATTCTTCATGAGTTAGCTAAATAAAGCAAGCTGTGTTTTCTTCTTGCAATTTATAATGAGAACAAAAAGCCCAAACTGTTGAAAAAAGACATTTATGTTTTAAAATGTACTACTTCAGCAATTTCTAGGGAGTATAAGTGTAAATAAATGCAATAATTTAAGTTCATGGTGTTTACTGTGGCGTAATAACAGTGACATTGAACGAATTTGGTAGGAGAGAGAAAGGAAATAAATTGCTGAAAATGCAATTAGAAATGTGACATAGTGTTTAGAATAAGAAGCAAAAAAAATCAGTGTGATGGTGAACATAGTGATTTTGTTTGTGACACCTTTTAAGTTCAGAATATATTATAGCATACTTACAATTATGCAATATTTATGAGATTCATTTCTTTTTCTAAGATCCAGTGCCTTTAACTTGTCATGCAACAAACTACATCATGTCTATGCACAGTTGATGTAGGGCTTCTTTTGCACAATAGGAGCATGTCCTTAATACACATTTCATTGATCTGATACTAAAAGAGAATTAGTCAATTTAAAAGACACATTGTCAACCCTTAACTTTTCAATTTAAATCTTCCCTTATTGGCACAAATATCAATTCAGTATAAGATTTAACTTAAGAAGTTTTTTTTGAATTGCATTTCTCAAGTCATGAGCTTTTCACTTTTCTTTCTTCACTTACTACAACTGACAAGTATAATTTGCCTGCAGAAGAAATGAAATCATGTATTGAATTTAGTATTGATCTATTATCAGTACAAGCAACATTATTGCAAAAAATGTTTGCATTAAAATTCTGCTTTTGTTTCAAAAGCTCTGTAAGTTTTAGACTCCTCAATTTATAAATACACAAAACTGTCTCTGTGTGTGTTTCAGCTAGGGAAATCCATAAGGAAGGGAAAAAATAGTAATTCTGAAGAGACAGCAGATCTCTGAGATGCAGAAATACATGTTGATTACATTAATAAATAATGTTTCATGGGATCTGCCAAGATAAAAACCATCACTTTAGAACAATAGTTTAACTGGGAAAAACAAAGCAGCAGATTGAGGGAACTATGTTTCTACATTAAATGGACTATTCTGTGTAAGGTTATTCAGAATTTTCTTGACAAAATTTATTTTCCTCAGGGGTAAATATTTTTGATGAATGGAATTTATTCATTTCTTTCAAGTTTTCGTCAGGATGTTCTTTTTGGTACATAACTTCGACCATAGTAACAAACATGGAAGTTCCTACAGCACAAGAGTTTTGCCCTGGAATTTGTTTTTTTCATTCAATGTTGAAATCTCAAAAGCTGATATAGAGTCATGCCTGTAGAAAATTAATTTTTATTAATTACCACTGAATATTTCCAATTAGTACATTTCACTATGAAAACAAACATCATCACAGAAGGGACATTATATATGAGCTGTTCAGAGCAGTTACAGGAGGGATACTAGCTTCCATTCACAGTCTTCGGGATGAAGAGATGACAGAAGAGATGTTCCAGAAGGCCTCAGAAGTGAATAATTCCAGAACACTGGCAATAGTGGACTGAAGAAGTGAGTGAACTCAGTTCAGGCTGAAGGATGACCTGTGCCCATAGATAAGCCCAAACCATGAACTAGGACTGATTTTATCACAGTTTCTGGTTCTATATAAAGATTCTTCACTGAGAAAAAGTAGGCTGAGGTTTAGCAATATGAATAAGAAATGTCTGAGCCCAAATACCCTAAACACACAGGATTTAAACACAGGGGTAGAAAAGTCAAGCTAGTATATGTCAATTTTTTTCACTGCTTTGAACAGTAAAATAAGTTATTTGCAGTAGCTTTGGAATTTAATAAAAAATTACCAGGACTTTGGGATCTACTCATGTGAAGAAATGAAAGGCAAACCAGAAATTTTAGTGCATAACAGAAGGTTTAATACAACCTTTTTTTTTGTGGTGAGTTAAACAAACATTCCACTCTGGATCCCTGCAGGAAGATAAATTTCAATAATGACAATAAATGCTGAAAAATAATTTTGACTGTCTGCCCAGCCTTGGCCAAGGCATTTAGTCCTTCACTATTTGTAAATGCAGACCCGTGAGACAAACAAGGGGAGTCACACACAGGTAATGTTCCTTTAAGTTGTGTGCAAGGTGGTGTTATACATAATGAGTAGTTTTTTTCAGTGCATACTTAACAATAGAAATAAATGTGTTTATCCCTCATTACTTACATAGATAAGATTTAATGAGACATAATAATAATAACACAGTGAAATATGTAAACGTATACAAAATGGAATGTGTCTTTCAGTCTTTGCATTGGAAAAGCTCCCGCTGAAAGGAGCTTGTTGTATAAAATAGAGACTGAGCAGTAACTCCTGAGGTTGACTCCAATATCCAATATTTATTTGAATAAGGCTGAAGTGCATAGAAGAAAACTGCTGAAAAATAGAATGGGATAGATTGTCCTTTTTTACAGGCCCCTGGTGAGAATTTTTCAACCCGTGAGTAGTGACTTTAAACTACATCTACGTTTTTTTATGTATTATAGTCTTTTAAACTGTATTTTGGTTCACAACAGGCTGCAGCATTTTATAGGTATTGGTATATTACTATACAACATCACATGGTTTTATCAGCTATTCACATGGATATCTCATTAAAGTTATGTAACCGTTTTAGTTAAATGGAGGTAAAAAATGTATTCATTTCTGTTCTGCTCCTTAAATTTAACATTTGATTAACTCAGATGGTTAGTAAGTTCACATCTCCTAGTGCCTTTGGGAGACTTGAGAGTGTTTATATTTACACTTGATGTTCTGTCATCCTTTCCACATTATTTCTCTGTGTTTGTTTCCAATCCTGTGAGCTTAACAGGCTGCAAAGCTGCAAAATGACATGTCCCAGGAGCTAAGTGGGGACTCAGTTCAAATTTGTCCACGTCAAAGTCTTTAAGTGGAAAGTAGTTTGATATACATACAGTTTTCTATTTTAGATTACACTCCGGTGACATGTTTTGGTTGTGCCTGACTTGCACTAAGCATTACAAAGATGTAAAATGTGTTGATTAAATAATCAAAAGACAAAATCAAAACAACTTTCATATATGAGGATGAATAAGCATCTCCCTGGCTGCCTTTGCCTGTAGTTTTCCCCACAATGGCTTTTTGAAAACTGCTCTCTTTGACTACATGTTATACAAATACTGTTCTTGGACATTTCAGTATGAAATGACTCCATAACTGGCTGTTTATAATGAGAAAAAAATAACATTTTTGCTGCGAATTTCTGTGACTAAGCACATTTTTCTTGCAAAATTGAATTTACAGCAACAACATTAGAAATTGTTGCTGGGTTGAGATAAATGCCTTAATTACATTGAAGTTGTTTATGAAATTTATTTCATGGATGCAGCCAACTTCTCTGAAAAATAGAAAGTATACCTAGCCAACAGTTCAAATTTTGTGAACTAATCTTAGAACTTTAGTGATAGGGATGGGCTTTTTGCTTGATCACACTGATATGTTAAATAGTTTCCTCTGGGAACATAGAGTTTGAGATTGCTAAAGGCTTCTCCAACTACTGGTAACTGAGCATTTGATGCTACAAACATGGGGGGTTTTTTCTTCAATTGTAAGAAGATTTATGACAAGGTCATAAATTACTGTCTTTGACATTTAGGAATATATATTGAGCAATCAGTGACTGGAAGTAAGATTATACAGAAAATGGTTAATATGTCTTAACAGTACTGTAATAACCAAAACACAATAAAAATACTCCTTCCCTACCTGATTTTTTTCCTATCACCTAGTAAAAAGCAGAGCAGTGTGGCAACATATAGCTCTCCCTTCTGACCTTACTTTGCAGTAAGAACGATTCAACTAGGATGATAATGATAGCATAGGTACAGAAGAGGAAAATAGAAAAAAGTCATAAAGCAAAGGTAGCAAATGTCAAACTGACAGGACTTTTATGTATCACAAAGCCCACAGAGGAAAAATGTCTTGTCTTACTAAATCTGCCTCTTTCACTACAGCATATATCTTTAAAGAGCATTGACTGCTGCTGCACACTGGACTAGCAAAGGAACTCAACTGGAACTGTACCATGTAACTGAAATTGCTCATTGCAAATGAAAATGACTTTCGGTCAGAAAGAGTGATAGGTGTGCTATCAAACAATCTAATAAAATCTATCCCTTCCTTCACCAGCCAAGCTTTTCTGGGAAGTAGCTTCATAGAAGGCAAGCACAGTCCTGTCTCTCATATTCAACTAAGAAATCAATTATAGCTACTCATTATGCAGAACACGTATTTTAACATGCACTGTCACCAACCAGGAAGTAATATTACTTGATTTCCAAAAATAAAATTCAAGAGAAAAAAGTGCAATTGAAGTAGCAGTATAGTACTATTCTATAAAGATCATATAATGGAATTTGACCCTCGTGTCCTACACCAACAACTTCATTCCAGATTTTCAAAATTCACAGTTACACAACTAACTATTTGGATGATGTTAAATAACATCAGATATAACCTTTCCTGTTGTGGATTTATGTTGGAAAACTTACTTTACACCAAGTATTCTCCACATTCATCTAAAGGATATCTGTGTGTTCAGGGAAATATTTTGTTACATTATTTCATCACTAATGTTCTTGATTTGATTGTCTTCCAAATGTAAGCACAAGATACATTCTATGGAAACCAGCTCAACAACAGCATAAACAATATCTTCAAATTGCAAAGAATATTATTTTTCAATCCAAGACTCACCAAACACTGATGTGTACTCAAATATACAATCCTTCTGGAAACCTTTCATTCATATTGAAGGAAAAAATACCAAAGATAACAATTTCTAATCAGAATATGTATTTTGATGGCAGAGGGGAAAGAAAATACTGTAGATATCATATTAGAGAGAAATTAGAAACTCATGTTCTTGAGGCATCAATTTATGAGAATGGATAAAGAAAGTATGGGAATACTTGGGAGTATTTTATTAGTAGCTGAATAACTGTCATGGCTTAAAACACTCTCCATACTTTACAAAGGAATGCAGCCAAACCATGTATTCATTTTCTCTTCCCAAAGTCAACCAGTAGCTACTGTGCTTCCTTTTCCATCAAGGGTTAGAGAAGTAGAGAAGAATGCCTAAAATGAGTAAAGTAAAGGTACACAAACCTAGCCTTAACCATTCTGAGTCCTCTTTGTAGTCAGGTTCCTTCTTTTGCTTTTATCATAAACCTGCTTTGCACTCAGCACTACAGGGTTCAGCAGCAGTCTTTTGTTTAGAAAACAGAAATCCTCAAATGATTTGCCTGTCTTCCAGTCTGTCATCACACAGTCTCTGTTCAACTTTCCCTTCCAAAGGAATCTTTGCTGTTGGCTGACTGTGGCAATTTAAATAATCTTGAAAGGTAACTATTATTTGAGCAAAATCTCTAGTTTTAACAGGAGATATAGAAAATGCTTACTACTTACAAACTACAAGAACTGTACAAGAATCAGAATTTCTTTTTCCAGGAATGCCAATATTTGATTTTAGAACTATCCAAACATGTATTTTAGAATCAAGGAAATGCCTAAAACAATGCATGAATAGGTAGCTTTCCATACGATATGGACAACTTTTTTTTATACAAAAGTAAATATAAAGTGAATTTCAATGGTGTTATCATAAGAGAATATGGACATAGACTGGAAACACACTGAATTCTCCAATTAAAAAAGTGCTGACATGTATCCAGTACAAAATATTTCGATCTTAGTAATTTTTTTTTAAAGCAAGACGAGGGCTGTTTAAAAAAAAATTGAGTCAATCTATCATTTAAAGAAGAATTCATTTCCCTGCTTGGACTTCCACGCTGCAGTTTGCCAAAACTCCAAGCAGATTTCCAGATTTCTCTCTCAAAATTAAATTTTCATGATATTAAACAACTCTTTCTCAATAGACATTTAACACAATATCAAATACAATTATTCCTAGTTAATGAGACCCACAATTTGAGGAAAAATTCTGCAACCTATTTTTACACTATCAGTCAAATGCTTTCTGTTTTTCATGACTGTCCTTCCTGACTATTCATTGGCAGAAATGAATAATTCAGGTTACTTCTGCTTTTAAGAAAACATTGCCTTTCAAGCTTTATCTTGCAAGATGCTCAGTTACTACCAGCCAATACCATGATATTTCCTCTAGTCACAACCTACTTTTCTGAAGTAGGGAAAGGGTCCCAACCCTCTCTATAGTCCAACTATCCAGAAAGTTATTGTGTAATTTCAGTAAAAAAATGAAAGAACTTAGGTGGCATTTTTACAATAGCTGTAGTCAAGTATAGCTATTTTGCCAGATATCCTTTACAGTCATTGGAAACATTGTAGGGTTTGTGGGTTTTTTGAGAAGGAGAGAGATTTTGGGAAACCTTAATTCAGGTATTCCAAGAAGAACCTCTTTTTTTCTCTCTATCAACCGCAGAAGAGCCTAAAGACATTATTAGCATTTATAGTTCAAAAGTACTTCACAAAAAGTGCCTTATCACTTCACATTACCAAATCTGGCACTAATTTTCTTCATGTTTATTTAGTTTGATGAAAATTGGAGAGGGGGGGGGAAGTATAACCATGTTTTTGATTTAACGTTCTTAAACACCTGCACATCTTCACTCAGACTTAAGCAGAAAAAGAAGAATTTAGGTTACAGTCTAGTTTTTTACTGAACTGCAACCTATTTGAACTGCAATATGTAAAAATACATAGCGTCGTACTCAGTCCATGCACTGTCAAAAGAGCTGTAAGCTAGACTGGATATAAGGAAAGTGAAACAGTACTAGAGGCATCAGCTGAAGCCTGTATACAAGCTATATTTAAAAGCGACACGGTCAGGCTAAAAATCATAATTTGTCTTCAGTTCTGAATTTTCATATCTGCTATTCAGATTTAAGAGAAAAATCCCACACCCCCTCCTCCCCAGATTCTTACATACAGAGAGAGTTTCCTTAACTTTTAGAACCTCTCCTGAGTTCAGAGACAAAGTGGACTAGATTTGAGCCTTCATCTTTAGTTCAGAGATGTTCATTAGAGGAATGGCCAATTTACAAGATCAAGAGACAAATTCACATGAATGTTAGCGGGAACAACTCCATTGACTTTAATGAATTCAAACTTTGCCAGACATGTATTTGGCTCAAGAGTCTAATAGAAACAGTAAAATATATTATTAAACAAAAAATAATATATAACTTAATGTTCTGGTGTTATCATTTAATTTTAATTAAGGAGAGGAGGTTATAACTCTGCTACTGTGCGACACATTTAACAGCTACTTTGTAGCTGACTGTGTCGCACTTTAAAAAACTTCATGGTCTTTTATTCTTTATTTTTTAGTGTATTAAGTAAACACAGTGGTATGAGATGGATCACCAGGCATCTTGTATTTGCTATTTATTTTATTCGGTCTATGTACCAGGAGCTACTGGTGTTCCTCCACAGTTGTTCCTTCATCGTTTTCACCGTTATTTTCACTGTTTTCTTTTTCTACCTTATCTTTTGGGTAGCAGACACAGTCTAAAAAGGTTTATTGCCACAACCAAGAGCTATTTCCACGCTCAAGAGGTAGATCTTTGCTGAAGACAGTGTGGGTGTGGAAGGCTACAGAATCATCCTGAAAATACACTGTAATTCTGACTGCTGTGCCTAGGCATATCCAAGCACTCATGCTATGCACCTTCCCTCACGGACTTTCTGGACACAACCAAATTTCACCCTCTGGCAGTTAGTGACAGAGTTAGCTAAGGTTAATCCAAACATTTATAACATTGTTAGAGCCATGGACATGTCCAAAATGCAGCAGAGTAGAAAACACGTTAGAGGTACCTGGGACAACAAAATAACATAGTCCCAAACTATCCCAGGTAGTTAACATCTTTGCTATCCATGATAGATGGGTACCTAATAGTCTTTTGCCTTAGGGTCAACTGTGTTATAATGAATGTTGGATTTAAAAAGTTTCACTAAATAGTTGGTGTTAAATACAGTTATATTTAAAAGGAAAAGATTTAGTAATTGAAATAATTTCAAAATGTTATAATTTATTAGTAATAAGTATTTGTGAGTTTATTAGTAAAGTTCATTACTTTTAGTGGTTAATTGCACTGTTTATCAGTATATCACAGAATCATTTAGATTGGAAAGGACCTTGAAGATCATCTAGTCCAACCGTTAACCTAACATTGGCAGTTTCCAACTACACCATATCCCTAAGTGCTATGTCGACCCAACTCTTAAACACCTCCAGGGATGGGGACTCCACCACCTCACTGGGCAGCCCATTCCAACGCCTAACAACCCGTTCTGTAAAGAAATACTTCCTAATATCTAGTCTATATTTATATATATATCAATATGTCCTGCCAGTACAAGATGATATTTTATCTCCTTGCAATTTTGATACAGGAGTACTTGATAGAGATAAAAGGTCATTAAAATAATCTGTGAAAGATTCAGATTTTAGTTTTCAAATTTCTAGCAATTTTAGTATCAATTCCTAGGTTCTTTTTCATACCATTAACTTCAAAACCTCATGCATATTTTTGTAACATCTAAAGTTTTGTAATGCCGGATCTCTCAGATCCATAAAATATCCTAAGAATCTGTTTGCTCACTGGATGTATATAGTGTGATCTGTAAAACTTTCACTAGATAGTCTAAGCGTGCTTCATCTACTGCTCTCAAAATGGAGAGCTTGTTAGCCCAAACAATCTCAAGTACAGTTTTCTACCTACCTCTGTCAAAGATTTCTTTTAGCCACTGTAAAAGCTATTTCTTAAAACCAAGCTCCAATTCCTAACCAAGAAAATAGTCACAACTTCACTTTACTTTCATTATTTTTTTCTTACTGGTGTAGATTACAGTTTCAACATCATTCTTGTTCTTTTTGTTGGGACAGTTTCAGGTCTGGGGAATTTTTTTCTATTATTTCCTACACATTATTAATATAGCTAAAGCTTAAATTATAATGACATTAATGAGCTACTTTCAATATTAGAAATTAGCAAGCAGAAAGCTAGTTTGTTTCTAAGGAAAAAAAATTATCTTCAGTACATAGTACATTTTTACATAAAATTTCCTGTCCATTTCAATTTCCCAACCATTTCAATCTTCGTATTATCCAGATAAAGCAGCTCTTTGAAATACCATATATGCAGTCATATCCTGTTTATTAGAAGTGGGTATCTTTAACCATCTTAAAGATTTGCTTATGGTGACAGTTCCCTGATTTGTAATTATTTTTTATATTGCAAGTCTTTAAAAATATAACTTTTTACAGAGTTTGAAATTGAATAAAAAATATTTTTGAATTATGAGGTAAACATCTGTTAGAATGGAATTGTTGTGGAAAATACATATAAGGTAAAACAATAACAATGTTTGTTATAAACCTGGATATAACAAACTCAGAAATTCCAAAATGAAGATGAATTTAGAAGAAATCAAAACACATTGAACTACAGAAATACATAGGCATTAAACAGTCTGAGTGAAGATCTGAAAAAAGTACCAGAGATAACCCTATTATCATGATTAAGATATTTCTGCATTTGCAAATCCACATTAGGAAAAAAAATATTTTGAAATGCACAGTTAATTCGCCTTTGCTGCACATACTCCATTTTATCACTGTGTACAACTCCATGTTGTCTGCATATTCTTACATCCATTCACTGATCTTAAAAATGTTTGGATTTTTTTCAGATTAACACTAACTCTAGTTTCCCCGTAGTTTCAATAATAGATCGAGCATAATTACAAGGGGCATATTACCTTAAATTACCATACGCACATACTTACATGCCTAACATACACACAACTTTATTATAATGACCTGTAGGTATATCATAGTTTGGGAATTTTTTATATAATCATTAAAAAATAACCCGTCACAGAACTTTTACCCCTCAAATACTATGTACCTTTAAGGACATTTAAATAACTTATATGACTGTTTTCATCTCACAGAATCACAGAATCATCTACGTTGCAGAAGACCTTGAAGATCATCCAGTCCAACCATTAACCTAACACTGACAGTTCCCAACTACACCATATCCCTAAGCGCTATGTCAACCAGACTATTAAACATGTCCAGGGATGGGGACTCCAACACCTCCCTGGGCAGCCCATTCCAATGCCTAACAACCCGTTCTGTAAAGAAATGCTTCCTAATATCTAGTCTAAACCTCCCTGGCACAAAGTGACGCCATTCCCTCTTGTCCTATCGCTTGTTATTTGGTTAAAGAGACTCATCCCCAGCTTTCTGCAACCTCCTTTCAGGTAGTTGTAGAGGGCGATGAGGTGTCCCCTCAGCCTCCTCTTCTCCAGACTAAACAACCCCAGTTCCCTCAGCCGCTCCTCGTACAACATGTGCTCCAGACCCTTCACCAGCTTCATTGCCCTTCTCTGGACACGCTCGAGTAATTCAATGTCCTTTTTGTAGCGAGGGGCCCAAAACTGAACACAGGAATCGAGGTGCGGCCTCACCAGTGCCGAGTACAGGGGTAAGATCACTTCCCTGTCCCTGCTGGCCACACTATTTCTGATACAAGCCAGGATGCCATTGGCCTTCTTGGCCACCCGGGCACACTGCTGGCTCATGTTCAGCTGGATGTCAATCAACACCCCCAGGTCCCTCTCTGACTGGCAGTTCTCCAGCCACTCCTCCCCAAGCCTGTAGTGCTGCTGGGGGTTGTTGTGGCCAAAGTGCAGCACCCGGCATTTGGTCTTATTGAAACTCTTACAGTTTGCCTTAGCCCTTCTCTCCAGCCTGTCCAGATCTCTCTGCAGAGCCTCCCTGCCGTCAAGCCAATCAACACTCCCACCCAGCTTTGTGTCATCTGCAAAATTTCTGAGGGTGCACTCAATCCCCTCATCTAGATCATCAATAAAGATGTTAAACAGGAGTGGCCCCAAAACCGAGCCCTGGGGGACACCACTCGTGATCAGCCACCAACTGGATTTAACTCCGTTCACCACGACTCTTTGGGCCCAGCCATCCAGCCAGTGTTTTACCCAGCGAAGCATGTGCCCATCCAAGGCTGTGACCAGCCAGTTTTGCCAGGAGAATGTTGTAGGAAACGGTGTGAAAGGCCTTACTAAAGTCAAGGTAGACAACATCCACAGCCTTTCCCTCATCTAATAAGCAGGTCACCCTGTCATAGAAGGAGATCAGGTTTGTCAGGCAGGACCTGCCTTTCATAAACCCATGCTGACTGGGCCTGATCATCTGGTTGTTCTGCATGTGTTGTATGATGGTACTCAGGATGATCTGCTCCATCAGGTTCCCAGGTACCAACAGACCTGTAATTTCCCACATCATCCTTCCAACACTTCTAATATATGGGCGTCACACTGACCGATTTCAAATCTGTTGAGACCTCCCCAGTCAACCAGGACTGCTGGTAAATGATGGAAAGCAGCTTGGCAAGCACCCCAGCCAGCTCCTTCAGCACCCTCATTTTGACAAAGGCAAGTGAATTTTAAATCCTAAGTTTAGTAGGATAGTGTTGCTTCTGAAACTGATTGCCACGAAGAAAATTTTCAAACAGAGAAAATATTTCTAAATTCCAGAAAATCTTTTCCAGAATTTGAGTGGGTCACCACTGGGAACATATGTGGCATAGCAAACTCCAGCTGACTTCAATTCTGACACAGGTCTCCACAAATCTAGCTTTAATTAATAATAAGCTAATTATCATGTGCATTTTAGATTATTAGTGAATTGATTCAAGATTAAAAGACTATATATGCAGGGAGACAAGGCTGGAGACTTCATAGAGAAGGGTGGTTGTTGCGCTGACTAACAGAGACAAGAGTTTGCCCTGTTGGGAGGCAGCAAAGAAAAAATGTATGATGGAATCTTGCATGTTGAGGTCCCACATTTTGTTCTGGAACATCTCACACAGTAAAACAGTGTGTGCTGTCCTTCACATTTAAAGCATAACAGGCTTGTTTAACCTTCAGAACACTGACTGGGACCAATAGACTGTTTATATCACTACACTGAACAGAACCAGGACATTGACTCAATTGCTCACCTGCTCCAATCCTATTACATATCTGCTTGCATGATTCCCTCTGTGACTTTTGCCAAAAAACATTTTTGAGAAAATGTCCAACCACACAGCAAGAATATCAGGTACCTTGAATCATTCCCAGTGCACAGTATGAACAAATGTCAGTCACCTTTTGTCCCTCCATTCTACAAACCCTGGAATGAAAACAGCACACAGAAAATAATAATTACATACTACAGTTCCAGGAACATTGTGTGTAGCCCAGAAGGCCAAATGCAATGCAGTCTGGACATTGCCTCTTGGGCCCAGGAGCCATTGGTTGTTCCTGTTTTATTTAGTAGGGTATAAAGCAGTGTGGATAATCAGTTGCCCAATGCTCAGTCTCACTGCCTAGCACTGTTTTATTCACCAGTATTCATATAGCCAAGGTGTCTTTGTACAAAGTACACACTGTGAGCAGTTACTTCATAAGTCTTCAAAGTTCTCTTACTCTCTAAACAAGGAAACCTCATATTAATTTTCTGATAGTAAAGGAAGTGTGTTATGGCCTATGTAGGTACATGTGGATTAATGAGGTGATTTATGAAGTGGTCATATGGTACAATTAATCCCTGTCTACACTGACTAGGGATATTACTAATGTATTCTTTCTCCCATCACCTATCTAACAGTTTTCCTTTTCAGTACAATCTATATTGAAGCAATATCCCTTGTCAGTATTTTTTTAATGTCATGCAAGCCAAAGGATCTAGCAAAAAGCTTCTCTCTGAAGGGCATTAGTAGAGGACAGATCAAGGAATAGAACTGTCATTTGTTAATGAAAAGACATCAAGACAAACTCCAGTTTTCCTGTGTTTTTTGTTTTGTTTTCTTCCCACCTATTATACAGGCTGAGTCAGTTATTCAAGGAGTCATTGGAGCACATGATAAGCAGGTGGCTGATACGTTGTCCTTTACTGCCTCAGGTGTTACTCTGACAGGTTGTTTTCCTGTTGCTGTTGAAAATACAGTTTAAGATTTAGGAGAGTGACAACAGCTTCTTGCTATTAAGAAGATATTTCAAATGTTTCAATTCTTAAACTTTTAAATACTTCACATTATAACCTTACTGAAGAGACAAGCTAGAGCTGCATTAGTGAACAGATAGTGTATGAAATACCCTTTTCTAGTGTGGTGTTCTAAAACAGTGAATTTAGCCTCGGGGTAACCAAAGAAACAACATTTAGCTGCTCATTCCAGTTGCTTTTTGAGATTATATATTGGATTAGCCCCTCAAAATGTATTCTTTTAAAGGATTAAAGAGTAGAAAAAAACCTATCAACTCAATTCAGAGAATAAAAAGTCAGTTCTAAATTATATTATCCCTGCTGCAGAAACTTGCGTTATATGAGAGCTTGAGTGGCAGAGTGAGACAAGTTTGGAAGATGTTTAGAAGCAGCAGAAACTCCCAGGAAGACCACAAAAGCCATAAAGAATACTGAATATTGACTATGGCTTAATTTAGATCTTTTTCTGAGGAGAGGGTCTGCACTGGACAGAGCAATCATTTATTCTTCTGTGGACACTACAACTGTATTTTCCTGTGCTGTGTAGG
Organism: Strix aluco; assembly: GCF_031877795.1. Classification (NCBI taxonomy): domain Eukaryota; kingdom Metazoa; phylum Chordata; class Aves; order Strigiformes; family Strigidae; genus Strix; species Strix aluco. Next base: position 31,028,931 of record NC_133931.1, read on the forward strand.
ATATCTGTAACTGAGAATGACTGTTGCCAACCTTACAGTTTTCAAACATGATTGCAGAATCTGTCTTAAACTTAGTCTTTCTGTAGAGGCATCATAGTAAGTGCAACTGCAGACTACAGGTAGATGTTTTAGATATGGACAAGCCTGTCTAGTACATGAAAATAAGTGAATTTTCAAAGGAAAGTGACTACCATTAGGCACCATCACAGAGATAGTTCGTGGAGACTTAACTTCTGCTTTTTTACAATAATATTTATGTGAGTCGAAGTTTATAAAACAAGTAACTACCATTCTCTGTCTTAGTATTTCTAAAATAAAGATATTATTTAATCACTTCAAAGGAATGTTGTTCAAGGATTCCTTCATTCACTGCTACTTTTAAAAATACTTTAAAAAATTAAAAGAAACCTAAAGAGTAAAGAATAAACCAGGAACCATTATAAATCTATATCTGCATAAATACATAGAGGGGTGTGTGCATGGTCCCAGGAACTTAATACAGAGTATCTTGGGGAAATATGAACTTGGAAATATATTTGGCCATAGAAAACTTCAAGCAATAAAATATAAAGTATAGTGATTGTCTTTAGCTAGCACCAAAAAAAAAAAATAAAAGGCAGTATAATAAACCATAAAATACAACCGAGTGAAATTTAACAAAGATCTTTAGTCACCTTTTTCATACAACTAGGTTTGGTGAAAATCTTTTTTGATTAGATGCTTTTCCCTTGATTTGTGGAAAACACTGTGTTCCAGAGAGCATGTACAAACTATATTCCTTTAAAAGCCAATTTTTCGTATATGGTTGAAAAGTTTGAAGTGACTATTTCCATCCTTTCCTTAAACTGATATTTTCAAAAATACTTCTACTAATGACTAAATTATATTCATAAAATCAGTTTTAACAATGAAGTTTATGTTATTACATTTTTTGATCCAATCAGCTAAGTCATCATAGCAAGATTTTTTTCCTATTTTCACATTTTAAAATGAAAATTCCTAGTTTTCCATTTCAATGTAACTTTTATGTTCAAATGGACCTGAATGAAATCTGAATACATTTGTGTTCCAGCCTCTCTGTATTTTCTTAGCTTTTGCTTTTCATATAAAGCCAGACAAAAATAAACATAAAAAGAGTACTACCCATAGTTTAAAAATGTCACTCTTTTACCTACTTTTCTTACACCCTCCACAGTACCTACCTTTGTGCTATGTCCCTGTGGAATACAGTTAACAAGCAGGGTAAGTTAGTACCACCTGAATTCTGTCAGGAGGGACAGTTGTTTTTTTCTAACATCAGGGAAGACTAACGCTTATCAGGGTTCTCCTGTGCACACACAGCAGGTGTAGCACATTTGGCACTCACTGTGCTCACATGCACACAAATGAACAGAGATGTTGATGCTATGTGGATCTCCAGGAGAAAGCCCAGCAAGGAGTCAGCTGGGGGATGGGTAAACTAGAAACTCAGAATACCTGCAGTATTTCTGTTGGCCCACCAAAGGTTTTAGAGATACAGTAATTAGTTTCCTGTCCTTTAGGCTAATTTCTGTATTTCCTCACATAAAGCTGTTTAAACTTTCATGAGTTTAGCATGTCATGCTATTCATGCCTGTTCCAGGATCTGAGATGTTCCACAAGGGCACATCTGTATCCCAGAGCTCTTACTTCTCCGTCCTGCTTCCAGCAAACAAAAGTTCCTATAAAATAGCTAAACAAAATTTCTCATTCATTGTGATTTTTCCACTCTGCTCTCTGTAGATTTAGACTATCTAGTTAAGAGACACGTATAAAGTAGGCTCTTTTATGTGAAGATTCTTACAAAAGTTTTCCTCTTCCCCTAGAAAATACCATCCAGCTTTTTGTTACACAAGATAATCATCAGATTTCTGCTTCCTCCTCAGTGTGATGGCATAGTAGGAAGAGAACAGACTAAAGTCAGTGGTGGAATATGGACATCCTCACACATTTGTCACTACATATTTCTCAGTTCCCTTATCTAGGAGAGAAGTGACAAAGAGCAAAAACATAAATATGCAAGGATGTGAAAAAGATTACACTAAAGGAATTATATACTCACCTATTATACAATTAGATTCACTTTGAGCTTCACAGAAAATAAGGGAGACATAGAGAGATTAGATCTTAGTTGGGGAAAAGAAATAATCCAGAACATTAAGAGTTAATATAAAAAAGATTCTCATGTTTCGGGTCTACAGAGTTAGAGCTCTCCTTCAAGGGAGCAGATCATCCCAGGCTCATTCACAGTGATGATTCTTGTACTTTTCTTAGAAGCATCTTATCTTGATTGGAATTGGACATAAGACTCAAAACTTAATTAGGAGTAGCAATCATATTATTCCTAATATTAACACACCATTTAGAGAAAGGAATCTACAACATGAAAAAGAAAAATTCCAAATAGTTCCAAGAGTTTTAGTTTGGACTGGTAAGGATGTTCTACAATTTATTTCACAATTTTCTTAACTTAGAATCACATTACAAAATACATACCATTTAGAGCCCAGTCATTCCGAGCCTCCTCTTGTGACTGGTTGTGATGGGGGTGAATAAGAGCTATACTGCATAAACTTTCTTAATTGCCTCAGGATCCTTCGAAATAGAGTTACAAATTGGCATTATCTTCCTAACTACCCATTACCTGAACGCAATTGCTTTGGAACAAATTGCAGTGCTGCTGGCTAGGAGGTTTGCTACATATGCTTACAGGATAAGCAAGCAAGAAATTAACTTCCTTGGAATTGTCCACTATACTCCAAATAACACCTGTTATTGATGGGTGACAAAGAATAAACCCAGACTGCTTTCCAGCATGCAGATCCAAGGTGAATAATAATGTTCATGTGGAAAGGTGTGGTGAGCAGTAGAGGGTGAGCTGAGCAAGATATCTTCTGAACTGAGCCTAACAGACACTAAAACAGACATCAGACTTCCTCTTTCCCTTCATTACCTTTTATCTTATAATAAAGCGGATTAAGATAGTGTTACATGTTTAATTGTAGTTAATACATTGTACCTCATACCTCATTATTTTGCATATACAGGAGTTAGGTTTTCATGAAACCAATTCAACATTTGTACTCTTTTTTGCACATTCTTTGTTCTTCATTTTAGGCTAAGCCCTGACTTACACTTTTAAGGACTGTTGCAAATTAACTGCGTCTCTGTTGACAGACAACAGTTTTCTTATCCTTTTATGCCAGACAGAAGTTTTCTTATGCTTTTAAAATAGAAAGAAAAAGAAAAGCAAAGAGGTCACCCCTGATAAGCCATCAGCTTTTTTTAGACCTTTCTTTAATGAAGGATGATGTCTATATTTTGAGTGTTTTGTTGGCTCTGTTTCCTCACTTGTTATTGGTGTGTTTTTTTCAATTCATAAACCCACATTAGCAACAGGATGTAAACGAAGATAATGATAACCTTAACATTTATATTGAGAAAAATTAAATGTGAAGTTAGAAACTGGAGCTAACAGATGTGAACACATTGCAAAAAATTGTCTATAGTAAATTTAAAAACAAGCAAAGCCTTGCAGTAAATACGATAGGACAAAGACTTAGGTAACCAGAGCCACTTCTCAGACACTAAATAATGTTCCACTTTTCTGGGAGTTTTACAGCTAATTTCTTTTAGGTACACATAGTAGGCCAGTAATTTAATCAGTTACTGAAAGGAGGAAGCTAAACAGTTGTGTGCTGATCGAAAAAGATTTGATCCTGCTATCTTTCATTACTTTCCCATTTGTGTTGTTAGAAATTGTTTGCAAAGTACAAATGGTATTTTATTTATCCAGTCAGCTTGACTCTGTGATGCTGATTTCCTGACCACTGTTTTATAAACTGCAGCCCAAAACAGAGAGCCACAGGCAGTCCTGAACACAATCATTTTCTTCATCAGCAAAAGAAGCTCTGCATGTTTATTCTTCTCTAAAATAAATCTTAGCTCTGTGTGTGGTGTAAAGAAGGACTGAAGGCCAGCTCATTCTTATGGAATGAAAACATATAAGGAAATGTCTATGGACATTTACTATAAAGGAAACATATAGAGAAAAAGTCTGCAATCAACAATTTTTACATAGTAAAAGCAATCTCTTAAACTATTCGATTGCTATAAGTGATGGTTTGAAAATTGTTGTACCTATGTTTGGGATTCTTTATACTAATAGTAATAATGCATTTGTCTGAAATGCCAGATTTGCCTAGATGCCAAATATGTTCAGACAGACCACTGCACTGTGGACTAAAATGTGCTTGATTTTTTTTTTCCTCTTATGTATATAGTTTTTTTAATGTGACATGTAAAGAAAAATTAATGTAGATCTTCCTGATTCCAGTTTAAGAAATGGGAATGTGGTGATAGCAACTGATTTCAATGACCGTGAAAGTCTTTGCTGATTACAAACAAAATTATGCCTTAAGAGTCAGTAAGTGTTGAGACAGACTGAGAATTCCTGAAGTTCAGTTGAGTTAGACTAGCAGTAGGCATTTAAAAACATCATTGGAGATTTTTCAGTTTAAGGTATATAAAAATAGAGCAAAGGAGGAAGAAACCAGTTGCTATGAGGAAAGAATAAGATTACGGATAAATTTAGCACTGCCCCCCAATTAAGCAAATTCTTAATCTCATACAGTGTGACACAAAAGCAAGACTGACAACAGCAAGAAAGATATAAAAATGGAAATAATCACAACTAAGGGAAAAGCATGATCCCCTGAGGACTGAGGAGACCAGATAATGTTCATGTTAGAATTATAAAAAAAGGATTTTGAAATTGTGGATCTGGTAATGAAAATTTTTGGTAATTCTTTTTGGAGAAGGAGAGTGCAATCAGAATGAAGAATAGCAAAGTAATGTCTACATATAAGAAGGGAATAAAGTAAGTATCAATTATTCCTGCATATCAGTAATAAGGGAATTACTGTAATTGTCCTTAAAGGAAAATGACATATAATATAATATGGCATACATAAAATGGCATATAATATAATGGCATATGATATGACATGCTATGATAGTAAATATAATATAATATAATTAATATAAAATAATTAATATAATATAATATATGAAATTATATGATTAATGTAATATAATACAATAACCAGTTTAACAAACATTGAATGTGCTAAACTAATCTAATAGCTTTTTTTTCAGTGACAGTTTTCTAAACAAAGGACATTCACAAATCTCATCTCTGTGAACTCCAGTCAAGCGTTTGATATACCAGTGAAAGAAATGTATATATTAAGCTGGAGAACAAGGAGTTAGGTAAAACTGCAAGGTCATACAAAGGGAAATCTGGCAATGGAGAGCTTTAAAAATTGAGACATTAGCATGTAGAGATGCTATTTTAGTGAATATACTGAAGACTGGGCTTGGAAACTTGGTAACTTAGTCAAAATTTTGATCATCTTCTTTATCCAAAATATTAGAAAGATATGAAACATTCAAAGGAAAGATGGCTCTGAATATTACACAGAAGGAGATGAATGATATTTAGGGTTGGACCTGGAACAATAGGAGTGGTATGAAATTCAGTTTTACAAAGTGCAAGTTCATACTTTTGGAAATTAAACCCAAAATATTTCTCTACACACTGGGCCTGGTCAGTTTGGAACAGAGAGTCACCTTGCCGGTCAGCGGACCACTGTGAATTTCAATATGTGTTATAACTCTAAAAAAGGCAAGCAATGTACCAAAAGAAGATTTTCCTGCAGAGATAGAAAAGTATTCGTGCCATTGTAAGAGTTTAGACCTCATTTGAACCTGGGTGTTTAATATCAGTTACATATGTTCAAGAAAGATTAAATGAAAGCAGAACAGATACAAAGAGGAATGATTAAATGAGTGGGGGTATAGAAATGTTTTAAGATGAAACTCTATAGTTTTATGTAACATACATCATGTTTACAGGGGCTGGAAAACAGACATTTGAGGATGCCTGGGGTCCTTGATAATTCTCTCAAAATCAACTCTGTGAATCATTTCAGTGATGACAAGTTGAAAAGTTAAAAAAAAAATCTAGAAAACTATTTGCTGGTATTTCTCTATAATAAAAATTTAAACAATTATAGAGCTGACTACATTTTGCTGGTAAAATGTAGATTTATAATACTTTAAAGGTAAGACTCATCTGAAATATACAAAATGTGATAATAACTTAATGAATATCTTGGCTTTATGCTTACCTGGGGATAGCAAAGATAAGCTTATTAACTTATGCACAGAGTTGTCTTGGGTTTTATACAGTATATAAACTATTAATTATTATTCCTACAAGTACTTATTAAATGAATACACATCTTAACAGCATTAAAGCACAAAAAGAATATGCAAGAACAAATCACAGGCAAATATTGGGCCAGTTACGAATTGCCCTGTATGAACTACATCTGTGCAGGGTGATGTACCAATAATTGATTAATTTGGTATGCCTGTTATAAGTGTTCCTGTTGTTGATGAAATTAAGAAAGAAAAAATCCTGTGAGTTAAATGAGAACCCTAAAGAGGAATTCTCACCTGCACACAGGCACTGAGTTTGAGATTCAAAAACAAGATGTACCTTTTCCTTACTGACGCTGCCACAGAATGCCATGTCCAGTAGCTCAGGACATAGTGCAACACAGGACTGAAAAAAAATTCATATACACTGTTTCCCAGGTCTGTGCTCCCTACTGATGTAGATGTTAAACTGAAATTTCTCCACTGAAAGATTTCTAAAGTAACTTTATGACCCTCTCTGGCTGATTATCGTGTTGTGAGAGAGATGTTTTGTAACCTAGTATAGTTATAAACACTGTCATTGTAGGCAGTTACATACACAGACTTCCACAACTATCAGAAAAGCCTCTTTTATCCTAGTTTATTTTGTGCTATTGTTTTGCTGGTCAGAGGTGCCAATTAAACTCAGACACTAGAGTAAAAAAAGTAGGCTTATTTTACTGTTAATAATTAAAGGATATAACAAAGTAATACAGAAAATAAGCAATAAGAAAAATACAGAATACTACATTTGATTATTACTACATACAGTTAGTTATAGAAAATAAGAACAAGCAAGGTAATGCACCTAATCATTACTACACAATGGAGAGAATAGTGACTAAGAAAGATATACCACCGCTTGCATACATTACCAACATCCAGATCCGCAGTTGTGGGGAGCCTCGGTTTCACCAAGGATTTGGAGCAAATTTCACAAAATCACAGAATCACAGAATTGTCTAGGTTGGAAAAGACCTTGAAGATCATCTAGTCCAACCATTAACCTAACACTGACAGTTCCCAACTACACCATATCCCTAAGCGTTACGTCGACCCGACTCTTAAACACCTCCAGGGATTGGGACTCCACTCCTGCCCTGGGCAGCCCATTCCAACACCTAACAACCCATTCTGTAAAGAAATGCTTCCTAATATCTAGTCTAAACTTCCCTGGTGCAACTTGAGGCCATTCCCTCTTGTCCTATTGCTTGTTACCTCATTAAAGGGACTCATCCCTATCTCTCTGCAACCTCCTTGCAGGTAGTTGTAAAGGGCCATGAGGTCTCCCCTCAGCCTCCTCTTCTCCAGACTAAACAACCCCAGTTCCCTCAGCCGCTCCTTGTACAACATGTGCTCCAGACCCTTCACCAGCTTCATTGCCCTTCTCTGGACACGCTCGAGTCATTCAATGTCTTTTTTGTAGCAAGGGGCCCAAAACTGAACACAAGAATCGAGGTACGGCCTCACCAGTGCCGAGTACAGGGGTAAGATTACTTCCCTGTCCCTGCTGGCCACGCTATTTCTGATACAAGCCAGGATGCCATTGGCCTTCTTGGCCACCCGGGCACACTGCTGGCTCATGTTCAGCTGGATGTCAATCAACACCCCCAGGTCCTTCTCTGACTGGCAGTTCTCCAGCCACTCCTCCCCAAGCCTGTAGCGCTGCTGGGGGTTGTTGTGGCCAAAGTGCAGCACCCGGCATTTGGTCTTATTGAAACTCCTACAGTTGGCCTTAGCCCATCGCTCCAGCCTGTCCAGGTCTCTCTGCAGAGCCTCCCTACCCTCGAGCAGATCAACACTCCCACCCAACTTGATGTCATCTGCAAACTTACTGAGGGTGCACTCGATCCCCTCGTCCAGATCATCAATAAAGATGTTAAACAAGAGTGGCCCCAAAACCGAGCCCTGGGGGACACCACTCGTGACCGGCTGCCAACCGGATTTAACTGCGTTCACCACAACTATTTGGCCCCGGCCATCCAGCCAGTTTTTTACCCAGCAAAGCGTGTGCGCATCCAAGCCACGAGCAGCCAGTTTCGCCAGGAGAATGCTGTGGGAAACGGTGTCAAAGGCCTTACTGAAGTCAAGGTAGACAACATCCACAGCTTTTCCCTCATCCAGTAAGCGGGTCGCCCTGTTATAGAAAGAGATCAGGTTTGTCAAGCAGGACCTGCCTTTCATAAACCCATGCTGACTGGGCCTGATCATCTGGTTGTCCCGCATGTGTTGTGTGATGGTACTCAGGATGAGCTACTCCATCAGCTTCCTGGGCACCGACGTCAAGCTGACAGGCCTGTAATTTTCCGGATCATCCTTCCGACCCTTCTTATATATGGGCGTTACATTGGCCAATTTCCAATCTGTTGGGACCTCCCCAGTCAGCCAGGACTGCTGGTAAATGATGGAAAGCGGTTTGGTGAGCACCCCAACCAGCTCCTTCAGCATCCTCGGGTGTATCCCATCTGGTCCCATAAACTTGTGTGTCTATGTGATTCAGTAGGTCACTGACTATCTCCTCCTGAATAGTCAGGAACGACCCTCCTCCTGGGGCGGTCATTCTCCCAGTCTGTCTTCTGGCTGAGGAGGCTGCATTCCCACAGTACAACTAGTCTTGTTATTAAAGACTGAGGCAAAGAATGTATTAAGCACCTTAGCCTTTTCCTCATCAGTTACCTGCAAGTGGGAAGTCCTATGCAATGCGTCCATTTGTAGGTGAGGCATCCAAAGTCATGGCAAGAGGGTCCAGCCTTATGTACCAAAATCAGCAAGTCAGAATGACTTGCACTTTTCTTTGAGTGGAAACATCTGGTCTCACACTCCTGCTGGATTCCACCCAAAGCCTGGCCAGGGCACGGAGGGGAGAACCAAGGGAGTTTCTAACAAGGCCAAACACTTGGGTTCTCAACCTTGAGCAATGCTAAACAAGGGAAGTTGGATACACATTCTGACGACGTTTCATTCTCACTGCTGATTATATTTTGTCTAAGCTACGTCTTTCACTAGTGAGCATACATATTTCGATAATAATCAGATACTAATTAATAAACACTAATGGCAATAAAAATTTTACTAATTAGCAGATACTAATAATAGATAATATTTGGTTGTGAGCTTCATCTAGAGGTCAGCTTTGTTTCAGGGCCTATTATTCAGGCTCTAGCAATACAGCTATATATTTGAAAAAAATAGGCATAATGCTGCAGTTCCAGCAAGACACAGGTGTAGGGACTATTGCTCCCAGTGGCAGCAGGTATTGCTGCCTCTGTCATTCTCATTCACCTGCCACCAGCAAGTCATAAATCTGACTATTCAGGGTTTTCCCTGAGATTCTTTTCCATCCCTCATTCTATCTCTTCCCTTTTCTTTCCATTCCTCAGTGGAAGACCCCAGATCAAGTCTTTATTCTTTGGAAAGCAAAAATTAATTTTTCTTATATTGCTGAGGAACATAGAGGTAAGCAAGCATAAAAAGGAACACTTTGATCCTAGAGAAATATTAACATTAGGTAGACTGGAAACCCAGCTTCTGTAGTGCAACCCTGACAAAGAACAAGTGAATGCTCAGTTCTTCACTACATTGCCATGCATTAATATCATGGACTGTTCTGCACTTTTCATTTGATCTACATAAGATTTACCAGTCCTATCTTTGATGGATTTTCTGTTGATTTCCATTTGTTTATAATAGGGAAGATATTGGCTGACCTCTAATGTAAAGGAGTTATTCTGTATTAGACTCATCTCACATCCAGATGTATCACTTTTTGTTATTACATTCATTGGCATGTGGAGTTAACACATAAAAGCAATTTTATGGACTGTCTATGTAATTATCTGCCCATTTCAAGTGTTTTTTACATTGTGATTATAAATATATATCAAGTAAACACCTAAGAACTTAATTAGCATATGGTTATGAGACATTTTGCTCTGCACAACTAAAAAGCAGTTCAGCTTCAAAAGGATGAATGGGTCCCTTTTAAAAGGCAGCACTTAGTGAATGATGAGGTTCAATATAATAAGAATTTTGTGCAGAGAAAAATTATGATCCAATATCACTGTACTCTACCTCTGTTATTTTGTATTGTGCTGTTTATTCTAGGTTTCTGTTATTTCATATTTTTCCCATACCTGGTTGAACTATGTTAAAAAATGAATAAGGACTTTCCTTTTTCAGATACACATTCAGCATTCATACTATAGTTACTGAGATTTCATTACACTATCAGGAAAAGTGATAACTAAATTAATACAAACAAAGATCTTTTCAGTATCAGTGTTTTATTATTCTGTGCTATTATTTCTTCTTTTTTTGCTGCATATCTGGAATATTTGCATCACAATTGTTGAAGTGTCTTTGGCTGTGCAACTCTAAACTATGAGCTGAGTTGTATCAATGGCAAACCTCTCAGGTTGAAAGTACTTTTTTGATTTGTATTAATGGTTCTGAAATGTGCTGTGATCAAGCAAGGAAAAAAGATATGTATGGAAATACCATCTTTTGTTGTCCTCCTCCCTCCCATTTGGGGATGTCTGAAAACCCGTGTTCCAAAATATCAGCTGAAACAAAAGAGAGTCAGTAGACTGAATGCTTACTGCTCTGGGTACTATGAACATGTCTGGGAGAAGAGATGCATAGAAAAGCTTTCTCCTTGTAGCAGATTATTGAAATGCCACATGATGAAACAGGCAAGATAAACCTATTGCTGCATATAATAAAGCTCCATCTGCCAACACTGACAGTATTTGTTATCTGTACCTTTTCCTCACACAAGGGTTTCACAGCAGCTTTGATAGCGTTTTTATTATTCTATCCTAAATACATTTTTCATAAGCAGTTATTAATAGCTGTATTTTTAACAAGGAAAACATGAGTTTCACAGCCATTTTGCATAAATTTAGGAAGCATATTTACATACATGTGTCTCAGGGAATCATCATGTATTTACAGAGGAGGCACATATGCTTAGCATCTATTCTGTCCCCCTTCTAAATGGGGAACTTTCACTTAAAAGATCTGTCATTTTTCTTTGCAAGCATGCAAACTGCAGTATAATTTATACAAGTTCAAAGAGTCAGAATGGTCACTGTCTTTACATGACTATGTATAAATGCTGAAACCAGTGCAAATTCATTTCACTGCCTTATTAATTACTGCTCAGAGTAATCTCTCAGGTCCAGTCAAGTTCCAAATACACCCAAGGATGGAGATGCCACAATGTCTTCGGGCAACCTGTTCAAGTATTTAATCACCCTCATGGTCTGGCTCCATCTTCTCTGCATCCCCTTGTTGGATACACTAGCTGTCCCAACCTCTCGTCACATGTTCTACGGTCCAGCCCCCTAACAATTTTGACAGACTTCCTCTGGACTCTCTCTTTCTTGTGCTGGGATTGTCCAGACTGAACACAACACTCCAAACTCCAACTGAGATGCCAAATAGGGGTGAAAGATCACTTTTCTAGACCTACTGGCTCCATCCTTATTAATGGAGCCCAGGATGTAAGACTTCAAAGACTTGCAAGCCTTTCCATTTGTCTTTGTTGAACTTCATGAGGTTTACGTCGGTCCATTTCTTCACCCTGTCCTGGTCCCTCTGAGTAGCAGCCCTGTCCTCCAATATGCTGACTGCTGCCCCCCGCAATTTGGTGTCATCTGCAAACTTGCTGAGAATGCTCACCATCCCATCACCTATGTCTTTAATGAAGACATTAAATGATATTGCTCTCAGTACTGATCCCTGAGGGACGCTACTATTTGTTGGCTGCTGGCCGGACTTTGCACCAGTGATAACAACAGCGATCAAGCCCAGCAGTCAAGCCAGTTTTCCAAACCATCCTTATTGTCCACTTATCCAGGCATTGTCTCACTAATTTTGTGATAAAGAGACTGAAGCAGACTGCTGAAGCCAAGGTATGCAACATCCACTGCTCTTCCCTTGCCCCCAGAGTCAGACACCCCACTAGGTGAGTCAGACTTGATTTGCCCTCAGTAAGCCCCTGTCAGCTGTTCCACATCACCTTCTTGTCCCTTGGGTGTGTAGAACAAGCTTGTAAGAGAATTTGCTCCATAATCTTCCCAGAAACTGTTACGTTGACTGAAGTTGCCTGGATTCTCCTTTGTTTAATATATTTAATAAAGTCAGTATCCATAATCATTTGATATGGTTATCTTTCACTTTTGAGAAGTGTTAAAATTAATGTGTTCTCATCTGCAACTTTTATGAAATATATGTTCTGTGGAAGAGAGAAGTTAGCCATAATGAAAAAGTTACTTCTGTCTCTCACATACTTTCCTTCAGGTACTGTCCACATCTGTCTACACTATGATTGTCTTGTTTGCTCTAAGGAAAGCCCTTTAGGAGGTTGAATTATAGCTTAAATTTTAAACTCAGGTAGGTAAACACCTGTTTAAAAATGGCAGTGAACAGATTCACTTCAGATATGCATTTATTGTTCCAAAAAAGATGTTGTGTTACCAAAGTAAGATGGTGTTTACTCAGTCTTGAACACAGCAGACGTTTTAATTAGACATGTGAGTACAAGAGAAAATTGTTTAATATAGTCCAGGATAAGGATCTGCCTCCTACAACATAAGTTTAACTCTCTATTGTAGTAGAAGTTCTTAGGCTAATGTGACATTGAAGCACCCGAGCTGTTTGATTTCTAAATTAAAAATGTTATATTCTTCTGGTATTATAGACCAGGTTTGACACCAATTAAATATGTATTTCCAGTGTTGATTCTAGCAAAAGACAATAGGCTGCTGAAGAGGGAAAAATGACCATGGGTCTCTGCTAGCTCTGATTCAGCCTGGTTGTCACTCAGAGACCACAGGAATTGATGTCATCCCACATAGCTCACTGTAACCAGTTGTGTCACAGAGGACACAGTGGGAGGGAGAGGGTTATTTCCACCCCTTGTTCAGATGCCAGGTGGCATTTGGGTCAGGAACACATTAATTTTTCCTTACAAGCTAAAGATGTGTCTATAATGTATGCAAAGTCTTGAGTTCTTCCTTTTCTCTCTCTGAGTGACTCTACAGAAAGAGCTCTGGCATAAAACTCTTTGCTTTCATGCTTTCAGGAGCTTTCCTTCTCTTTTAATCTGGATTCAACAAACATGTTTGAACAGGGAACCTAGATCACACTACCTAAAGCAAAGAGCAAATTTTCTTTTGTCTCTCATCTAAATACACACCTATTATGAGCTAGGTGTAAAAATCTAGCCCTGTGTAACTATTTCTAACCACATTTACTCTGTAATCTTACTATACCAACAATGTTAAGAGATACTGCCATGGAAATACTGGAATGACTGTCATATGTAATGGAAACTGTATCGACATCTGCAGAGCTTCCTAATCTCGCCATTCCTCAGAGAATAATAACTGTTGTTTACAAAATCTCTGTCAGATTTTCTACCACATCTTTTTTCTTCCTACTGAAAGTGCTGTTAAATTCTTCCGTATATACTTTGAAGGACTAGACAGAATAACAATAATTCATCAGTGGGCATCTCTTGACACTTACCATCATATATAAATACAAATCATTTTCCTGAGGAAATACCACCAACCTGTATTTTAAGTAGGTGGATTTGATTCTGCCTCTGATCTTGGATTTTCACTTCAGCTTTTCCAAAATAAATGTAACAAGTAGAAAAATGTTTATATCTGGAATTGGTAGAATTGTACGAACAAAACTGCAAAAAGTGACAGACAGGTCATTTGCAAAGTCATGCTCTACATGACTTTGAAGTGTCCATGACTTTGAGTCATGCCAGCACTGTGAAAATGTACTGGCTCTTTAAGTATATGGCTTATATTCCCTCTCACTGACTGACAGAGAGAAAGATTAAGGTGTAGGATGCAATGCTTCAAAAAAAAATTGCAGTCCTGACTTGAGCACAAGGAGGAAGCCGAGGCATGAGGGGCTGATACTTTGTGCCTGAAAGAGCCAGGCTCTGGTGCAGATTCCCATGCAAGTCACATATGACCTTGTGCTTGTGGCTTCACGCATCCATTCTGCTCACATAAACAGAGAGGATCTGACTCTGACTGGCATTATTTTACATGAGAAATTGATACTCTGTAAGCCTGGGACCCTGTAAAGGGCTGTGTATGGTTTGAAAAATACATAAATACATTTTCCTTAAAGCCAGGATATTTCTAAGTGCCACATCTGAGTCACAAAAGTCCACTCGAAATTTCAAGCCTATCGTCGCTTAACCAACAGTGTAAGAGGAAATGAGAAGTACCAAAATGAAGTACTGTGAACAATACTCCTTCCTCCTTCTGCAGCAGCTGATTCCTCTCTCTAGAAAAGGGAAGATGGGAAAGAAAACTCTTTGCTAACATTTCCTTTTCCTATGCCTTAGGAAAACTTTCTAAGTAACTCTAGCTGGTTAATCATGTTGCATTTTTCCTGAACTTGTTTCTTAGTGATAAATAAATGTCAGAATGTTACATATCTTAATGATCTGTAAAAATAACTCAGGTGTATCTAACTATCAGAGATTTTAAAAAATGGTTATGTGGTAGCTAAGAATTATTGTATTGTTCATAACCTGAATAGTCAAGAGGAAAAGACAACATCTTTTGTTGAAAATTATATCCTGAATTAACAAAAACGTGTTTTAATGTTTTTTTAAAGACTTCCTGTAAGCAATATTGAAAATATTTAGAAAATACTTAAGGATTTTTTTTTCTTTGTATTATGTTGTGTTGAGCACCACAATTTCTATCAACAAACTTTACTTCTAAATGTAATAAGTGTTCAACATGTTTATGATCTCAACCTCACATTGAGCAGGCATAGAGACAATCCACATGAAGTCTACTGAATCTTGGATTAGGGTAATTCAAAAGAAAACACTGGAAATGTGAACCCATCATGGGAATATCCTAAAGATACAGAAAATATTTTGCATTTTTTGCTTTTATATTTAATCCCTAGTAAAAGTATAAAATTATAATAAGTAGATGTCAAACCAGATATATCACCATAAAAAGCATCAGCAAAGCTTAATAAAGTGAAGTTGTGGGCTTGAGTCACTGAAGGATGAATAAAGATAGATGCTGGAGAGGTGGACAACTATATTTACATTTCTCTCTTAATAAACTTTGAAATTAAGCCCTTCAGCTTCTTTACTTTTGCAACAATTTTTTGGGGGGGCCCAAATGAATCTGTGTTATGTCCCACCATCTCCACTCTCAATCTAAAACTCTCTGAAGTGCAGATTTTTTAGGGTATGCTAAATTGCATAGCAACTCCATATTACAAGAGAATTCCTGTTTAGAGCTTTAGCTATGATCTTCAAACAAGTGTTACTATCAAAGAACAGGGGGAAAGAAAATATGAAAGTGTTCAGATGAGTGTTTGTCACAGCAGGTAGAGCATCTGTGTGCTTCTTAGGTGCTATATACAGAAGATGACCCTCTTGCTCAGAATTCAGAAAAAGCATTAGCTACACCTTCTGTTTTGTTCTAATCCATTTTCCCAGCTGTAATATTTGGGTGTTATAATTGATATTGGTATTTCTTGTTATCTTTATATAACTGTGATTTCTTTTTCTAAAGTTGTAACTGGGTGACAAATAGGATGTTTACAGAAAAACATTATGTAACTCTTAAACTCACTATTCTTATAAAAAATACTCCACTTACTTTACTAGAATGAGTACTTATGAAAGTGTTTTGGAATCACAAAAATAAGGTGATCATTTGCATGATGACTTCAGAGCAACTTGAGGTATAATCCTCTGTGATAACTTGTTAGCTTTCTTTAATTCATAGTTTGATATCTGGTTTTTCTTCACTTTTCTGAAATATAAAATTCTAATTCTAAATAAGAGTAATCAATACATTCTAAACAAAGTCACTCAGGAAATCGGTTTCTTGACCAGTGTTGCAGATATTCAGTTCATGCGGTTACTTACGTGATACAAAGTTTTATCCTTAGTTGAAAGGTGTCTGTTGTAAATCTGGTTTCAAGTGCTGGTCTTGCTTTTAGTTCTTAAAAACAGAATGGTTAAAGTTTTCACTAAAAGAGCTTTCAGCTAGGAGTATTTTATTCTTTATATTTTCTCAGCGTAGTGATACAATTTTTAATTGACTAGTTGCTAAGAAGTTTAAATTCTAGGAATAGGTTAGGAACATTTTTCTAGTAATTTTAATTTATTATATAGTTGCATTATATATTGGCATGTACTGCATGAGGTATTGAGCTAATTACATTTCTTTTTGCCCTCATCAAACAGTATGATTAATAAACAATTAAATCTGAGGAATGTTCTGTACAAATAACAGGCTATATGAATGAGTGATATTGTCCCTGCAGGGGTCTGAGACAGGCTAATGTGAAGGTTCAGAAGGGACAGGTCACACTAAAAATAAATTCCAAGAATAATTTCAGAACTTTTAATGTGGTTTTATGAATAATGCAATGTAGTATTACATTATTAATATTCTGTACAATGTTTAAAATATCTATTACAGATATCTTTCCTTTCTGATTATCAGATTAGTTAAACCCTGATTTTGGTTTGATGAAAAGGAGATTTTCAGAGAAGACAATAATTTTGTGAATATTCTTTAACAGGCATTGGTGATTTTTAGAATGCCTCCTTCCTTCATTATTCATTAATCAGTCAGACATGAATTCTGATTCCCACATGCATTTTTTATTTATTGTTTCTGCTCCCTAATACGATGACTAAAAATTTTAATAAGATAATAATGAATAGTAGATGGGAAATAATGAATAATGCATGACTTGTTAAAAAACAAAATCTCATAAAAATCCATGATAAGACATGTAAAATTTGGGGAATCATAACTTTTTTTTCTGCTATAGTAGCTGTGTGAACACTCACTATTTCTTCATTCAGTGAATTCAACCTGTTAAGAGGTCAAAATGAGCAGAGCATGTTGAAAGTCAGGTACAAGAGGATAAGGTTTCCCTTAAAAACTAAACTTAGAACATTTAGAATCACTTCACGTGGCTTTCAACACTTTAATATGGGAGTTCAATTCACATACAGTAAATTTTCTTTCCTCAGTGCTCCTACGAGATGTCTTAATGCAGTTGGTATGAACATAAAACATTGCTTTGTTTTTTGTGGCAAATAGTTTCAAGGACACACTTTGAACTACAGGATAAATTACTTTCTATGTCAGTCTTTAGTTCTGTACTTCTCCAATGTAGCATACCTTCTAAATAAAATTGCTTTCTCCTGTAAGAACAAGGGAAGTCACAAAGCTGAAAAGGTGAGACTCACGTTTCTCCTTTCCCTTTGGAAAATTCTGCAGTGATGAACTGTAGACACACAGGACAAAAAGGGGGAAAAAAAAGTTTCTGTGGATTACACATGGCATTTGAATTAATGTGGAAATTTGATTACACAATAAAACCAGTCTTCAAGAAAATTCAACCTTTAAGCAGACTTTAACCTGCTAAGAAAATATGACAAATATCTCAGACATAAATGTGACATGATGAAAATAAAGGAAGAGAAAATCCTTAATTCCCAGGCTTCCCATGAAAAAATATGTTGACACCTATGTAGAGTCTTAGAGACAGCTACAGCTGTCAGTTATTCAAAGGCAAGTGGTACATGCAAATGCACTGGAGACCTACAATGAAATCCTCTCTCTTATTTGCATATTCCTTATGATTAATAAAGAACATTGGAGAGACTGAAACCTATTTTCATTTCTACAACAAATGATGTGTTTGGAAAGTTTCTTCACTTGAGACGTTGCATCTAACATTCTTTCTCATCCAAATAATATAGTAACTTACCTTGTAATTTACTTATTTGTAAACTGCTATGTGTCTTTCCGTATTAATGTCACTTTTTCCACAAGGGTAGCACAGCCATTTCAGTGCATCCTATAAACACTCCTGAACCCAAGACAAAGACAAAGCTGAGTAATATTGAATTAAAGAAATTAAATACATGTTATATAACTGCACTTTAATAAAGCTGGTATATTCACAACTTCAGAGGTTCTTACTTTAAAAAATACTTTGGTTTTATATAAAACAACATGTGTTATCGCCATTATAGCTAACATTTTAATCCATATTTCTTCTACCTCACTTGCTAAAGAATCAGAGCTTTTTTCAATTATTAGGATTGTAAGCAACCCTAAATTGAGACTCAGTCTGAGAAAACCATGAGTTAATATGCCTTGGAAAACTATAAATTCAGCTATGGAGTAAGGAAGGAAAAAAAAAAAAACAAACCCAAAAACCTCAGAGGCAGAAATATTGATATAATCTGTAGGGCATGAATAGATATAAAACCAGAGACAGAAACGTGATACAGTTCCACCAAAAACCATGGAATTTGGGAAAACACATTCATAATCAGAGGCATCATTATAGAACAGGAAGGTGATAAATCTTCTGCTTCTGACATCAATGAGACTACATCTAGAATAATGCCTGTAGATATGACTCCTCAATATTATGACAGAAACACCAAAGAATATTATTAAGCATATACTCTACTTTCAAAGGATGCTTGATGCCTCGTTCATATGAGCCTGAATTTACTGGTTTTATTTTGATTTCCTACAAAAATATGGCCTATGTAATCTCACTGCTGATTGTACATCTACCCATCTTCATAATGCTTGAACTTGCTGTCCAGTTTTAATGAAAGTCTAAACGTTTCAAAGTTTTAAACTTTTTACAGATTTGATTAACACCAGGGGCTGGGGTAAGGTTCAACTCAGTACTGCCACTGAAGGAAATGTTCCAGTATGAATAGGATAATTATCTTTTGGCTGACTTGTCTGACAAAGTTTCAATCCTCATGAAGGACAGGAATATTATTTTGCCAAAACACATGATGCCATTTAATTGAAACTTCAGTACTTTAGTTCAAATCTCATTCCCATCTCGCGAAAAGGAAGTCTTCTAGCCACAGAATTTAGTGTAGTATGTTCATCAATGTTAAAACATAACATTTACATTAATTTATATATTAATAGTTGTTAGCCGTGACAATATACAAAATTAGGACTAATGTTGCCTAATGTTTCAGATTATTTGTCTTGTCTTCAGGAATGTCTGAATTGTACTGTCCTGAAAGAATAAAAAATGTTGAAGAAGCAAACTTAAATCCAGGTTCTGTTTGCTGTACTTTTACAGCAAACATTTCATTTTATTGTCTTTGCTCTAATATCTAGAACCTTTTCCTGTGGTATGTACCATACATTGTGGCATGAACTGTACAAATTCATAGCAAACAGTTTACTGTTTCATTAAAATTCAAAAAGGAATAATGACATTTGGATAAAATTAATAATTCATTCAGGATCATCATATCTTATTTGAATTCAGCCATATCCTTTAGCTGAGAAAATGGCTATCATCCACACCTTCTCTCCAAAGAACTTGATGGCTATCATATGGTTTCAGAGAGCCTTTCAAATTCTCAAACATCAGCGACATGTACTGTGATTCATCTGCTTTCTCTTTTCCATAGCTATCTTATAGATGAACAGAAAAATCTGTTTCACAGGTAGGGATCATGGTATTTTTAAATTTGGTGAATTGTAACAGAGGCTCTCAAATAAACAACCAACCACCAAAAATTAAAAATTTATTGTCAACACAATTAACTAACACTCTGCAAATTACAGGCTCGAATGTCTGAGAGGAGAACAGAACAACTTCCTAGGGCTTAATGACAATCCAAAATGCATAATAAAGCCCCACTCCCTAGGGTTTAACGACAACCCAAAACACTCTATCACTCACCTGACAAGTGAGGACTCTCGACTTCGAGGACCTGCTCAGGGCAGCTTATCAACCCAAGGCACCTTGAGGAGTTTCCTTGGGCGGCATCCTGACCCAAGGAGCAAGTCCTCATCTGCAGCGTGCTGCTCCAGGGGACAAGCTCAAAATGGATCCCCAGGGGACTCCATTTATACCCAGGCCAAATCTGATCTGTAGTCAATAGCAGCTCCCATTGGCCAAAGGCCCCAACTACCGTGAAGCCCTGAGAGCAAAGGCAATCAGGAGCTGCTACACCTCAGCAGCCAAGAAGCTCTGTTTTCATTGGGTGAATGCACCTGCCACATGGATGAGCAAGCATTAGGAAGTGCAGGACAGTCAAAGTACCCTCAAATTTAGGAACAAGCAGATTTATCACTCAGAACACAAAAATACAACAATTTGAGCTGAATAAAAGTTTGAGGCCTCTCCAAGCTGTTTACAAGTCTGTTAGGACGTGTTAGTTTGACAAAATTTAAAATTTGCACTATCCATGTTTGCATGTAGAAGGGGAGGGAATGCCTTACTGCCATTTACTAGCATGTTCTTCAAGAATAAATCTGTTATCTATATAACAGAGGATTACAAACTTTGAGATACAGTTTCTGATTCTCTGTGGCAATCTGCTAACTCACAGGAGACCATCCAGCAACCAGGGCTGGGCCTGGCCATCAGCACCTATCCCAACATCCCAGCCAGGAACAGGGAAGCTGGGGGGCACTGGGGGTATCTTTGGGCACTTCCCTGGGGGCAGGGACAGGCTGAAACTGGGCTGGGATGTCAGCCTGTGGATAAGGGTCAGGATCAGTCCTGGTGAGGGGAACTATGGTCACACATGGCCCCAGGATGGTCAAGTAAATCCATGGTGATGGGGACTAAGGGCCCTGCCCAGAGATCTCTTTCTCTGACACCACTCTTTGCTGTACCGAATCACAGAATTGCAGGATGGTTGAGGTTGGAAGGGACCTCTGGAGGTCATCTGGTTTCAAGCCCCCTGCTCAAGCAGGGCCACCTAGAGCCAGTTGCCAAGGACCTTGTTGATGACTTTTGAATATTTCCAGGGATGGAGACTCCACAAACTCTTCACAACCTGTGCCAGTGGTCAGTCACCCTCAGCGTAACAAAATATTTCCTGATGTACAGGAGGAACCTCCTATATTTCAGTTTGTATCCATTGCCTCTGGTCCTGTCACCCTTCTCTGCACCCTTCCTTCAGGTATTTCTATATATTGATGAGATACCCCCTGAGCCACCTCTTCTCCAGCTCTCTCAGCCTTTCCTCATAGCAGAGATGCTCCAGTTCCTTTATCATCTGTATGTGTCCTGGTTTATCTAGGATAAGGTTAAGTTTCCCCAGCAGTTGAGGGGAAGCTCTAGCCGGGTTATTCATATACCAGGCTGTCGTCAAGTCCTGGCGTCGAAGCGCGGGAGAATCGGTGTGTGTGTTTTGAGATCGCTCTGCTCTCACTGCTGTATCGGTAGATATCTTGCTCTGCTCATTGTTATTACTGTTATTGTTGTAGTTGTTTGTTTTGTTGCTGTTGCACTGTTGTATTAAACCTCTCCTTATCTCAGCCCCGGGGTTTTCTATTTCACTCCTTTTGTGGGGGAGGGGCAGCAGCCGCATGGTCTCAGACCCCAGCAGGGACTAATCCAACACAGTATGGCACTTCACAGGACTCTCTCCAGCATGTTCATGTCTCCCTCGTACCAGGGAGCGCAGAATTGGACAGAGCACTCCAGATATGGCCTCACCAGGAATAAGTAGAGGGAAAACATCACCTCCCTCCACCTGCTGGCAATACTTTGTCTAATGCAGCCCAGGATACCATTAGCCTTCTTTGCCACAGGGCCACACTGCTGGCTCATGTTCAACCTGGAGTCCACCAGGAGCCCCAGGGCCTTTTCTGTCAAGCTCCTTTCCAGATGAGTGGCCCCCAAGAGATATTGCTGCATGAACAGCCCCTACAAGCTATTTTGGACCACGTCATCCTAGACAAACAATTGAACCACTTCTCTGGTAACTCCCTGAATGGTAAGATTATTTATAAAAGGGAAATTTTCTGATTGTGTTGTTTAAAGCCAGCCTTCAGCCATCAGCTCCCCACAGAAGGCCCATGCATCACCAAAAGATGTCCACTGGTAGATGCCAGGGGACTTGACTGTCTCAGCACTGACAATGCTTCAGACACCTCACCCTCCATTTGCCAATGACAAGAAGAAGACAGATGAAGAAGTCACAGAAACCAAGAAGGTTTCCCTGTGCACAAAGTATGGTTGTTACTGAGATCAGGCCTTTAGTCGAGTGACTCCTATTTCAGAAGACTGGACAATGTCATCCTGGCATCCCCTATTTTGGTATGAAGCTGTCAAGTGGCTACAGCAGGAGTTAAAATGTTAACAACCAAAGCTTAGAGAAACAATTACAAAAACAAGGCAACATCCTGTATTTAGTTTTATGAGTCTTCAGAACTACTTCTGACCATTTGATGACAATGTTCTCTGGACATAGAATTATTGCATCATACCAGGAAATAAATCCTTAAACCACAATATTATAGACTGTGTAATTCCTAATTTGGAGATCATGAAAAAATAAATGAAGATTATTTTCCTTCAATAGGTCCCATAAAATGTTAAATTTATTGTGAAAAAAAATGTTTTTATTTTAGATTAAACAAACTGGTAAGCGAATCTTAGTCTGAAGCATTGTTTTCTTATTCCATATGTTCACTGAAGTCAGCTTCTGTTAAGTAGAAATTGAATGAGCTAAAGTGTTGCAATGTGAAACTAAATCAGTCTTCCAAAAAAAAAAAAAATATAACAAGAACTACAGTTTCCTAATTCCAAAGCTCATAGCCTGCTGTCAGTTATACTGATGTTAAACAAGAGGATCTTCCTCAGTATAGCCCTCATTTATAGCAATGTAGTTTAGTGCAGAATGTGGATGGACAGTTACGTGCTTTTTAACATAATGTCAAAATTCACGGTTCACTAATTATACAAACACAGATAGTAACAGTTTGTCCCCAGAATGTGAGAGATTATGTTGTGGTCCGTGGAAATGCTGAAAATTATGTACCCTTCTAGCTATTTCTTCTACTTTCAATTTGGACACAGATTCAATGATGTTGGAGTGTGGCATCATTGATTTCCTAAGCAACCATCTTAACTAGTTGTAGAAGGTGGACTGTGAATTCTGCATTATATATTTTTAGAAGCGAAGATCTGTTTAAGCTTCCTTCCTGACCTTACCTTCCATATGCAGTGGACCACTTCCAGCATGGTGAAAGACAAATCGTGACTGTGCAATGCCAGATATTTAAATCTCTTCTTTGACCCAGAGAACGATTTTTGAGAATATTTAAGCCACTAATTTTCACTGACTGGTAAGATTATTTGGAAAACCTTCCCCTTGATTCCTACTTGGCCTGATTTAATCAGATTCTTTTTCTCCAGACCAAACTTTGGAGAAATGAGAAGGAAGATAGAGAGGTAGACAATCTCACATGTGAAGCCTCTGACTTTGGTAAGACATTGGCTCAGATCTTTACAGCATGATTTTAGGTGTTAAGTAAATTAAAGGCATAGCTATAAACATCACTCTTTACAAGTCAATGCAATATGAAAACATTTGAATGCCAATGATGATATATCATATACATTCATTTCAGTTTTTAATTCAGTTATGATTAATAGGAAGTGCACAGAAGCATGAATCAAACTCCAGCTGAGTATACACAAGTAGCTCAGCAAAAGAAGATGAGGATGTATTTATTCATAACAGTATGTAAAGCTGGGAAAAATGTTATAAAGCTCTGGCCTGAACAGTGTCTAATGTGAGCAATGAATGTTTGGGGATTGAGTCAGATTTAGACTTGTGGGGACTTTGCCAGCACCTGTAGTAGAAGTTTTTCCTCATCACCCCACACACTGCATGACTTACACTGTTGTCTGCCTTGGCCTGTTTCTCCTCCTGGTTTCTGATTGCTCTGGCTGCTCATCCCTTAAGCTGTTTTTGTTTAGAAGATGCTGGAAAATGATGTGAAGCTTAGAAGGCAAGGGCATACTTTGGGAGAGACTGAACAGCTGCTGTCTTGTCCTACATATATCTGAGCAGTCTAATAAGTCAAAACTTTTAAGGTACTTTTAAGGTACCTTAAAACTTTTAATAAAAGAATACATCTATGTGAGGAAAAAAAAGGAAAAAAAAATGCTCTGAAAAAAGTGATTCGGTATTTCAGAGAACCATTTTGTTTGTTATGAGTGGGTGAGTAAGGGGACATGAAGGTTATCTCTTCCAACTTGTTCTTTTCTCTTTTTTTCTGCCCATCATGTAGATTTCAAAGGTTCAGAGATTTTCCTTTTTTTTGTTTTTTCTTAAAAAATAAAAATAAAGTGCTATTTCATGGAAATAGATATTAATCATCTCAGTGTTTTACAAGACCATATTAAAGATATTTTGGAGGTCCCAGGTTCAGTGTGATTTGCAGATTGAGACAGTTCAGTAATGTGTAGACAGAGAAACTTCACATTGCAGAAGCAGACGATGAGGTTTGTTAATTACTACCCAGGCTCAGAAGTGCCCTGTTATTGTCCCTGGAGAATATAGCTCTCACAGAGCCTCCTTTTGTGTTTTCCAGCTGGGAAAGAGAGTTTGCCCTTTTCATGGCACCCAGAGCTTGAAGACCTCATTGTCTATTTTAGGGCTTTTAGCAAAATCACCTGAACAGCACCTGATACCTTCACTCAATTTCTAAACTAAAAAGCTATTCCTGATCTCCCCTGTGGGGAACAATTTATCCACAGTCAAAATTTGTATTTTGTCAGTATTATCCAGACGTGCAATTTTCATATTATTTCCATATCTATTTTATGCAGAGGTTCATGTATGAGCACTCTGCTCAGAATATGCAGACCTGTTTTGTGTGATCACTGAGTACATATATTATCAAGTTGTTTTCAGAAGTATCATAACAATTTCCTTGTGAAATACAGAAACACCCTTGAAATTAGAAGTCTAAGGACGAATTACGTAATTAAAATGTCAGTAATGACTTATCTTTTAGAAAAATAATATAAATCTTTGTTTTTGCAAACATATCATTGCATTTCACTGGTAGCTAGTTTTCCCAGGAGTAACTGGATAATTAGAAAGATTTGCTGCATACATAGAAAAATAACTTTTGTAGGTAAATTCCCTCAACAGGATTTATTTTAATAAAAGAATCAGACTGAAAATAAACACTTTCATTTTATGGCACAATTACTACCAATGACATATTACTGCAGTGAACTCTCTGATTTCCTTTTAGTCTAGCATCATATTTCACTGCCTGCCCCTTCTGTTTAGTATGTACAGTACTCTAATGCTGCTCAGTAAAAGAAAAATTGTTCATTGTTTGTTACTATTCATTAATTTGGACTTTTTAATTACACTTAGATGGACTTAAATTATGAAAATGAATAAAGCAAAGCTCGGGGAGAGACGGTTCATAAAGAGTGAATGCAGGTAGCAGCCAAGTACCTGCAGACCTGGTTTTCCTGTTTTCCAGTCTGGCCTTCTTTAAAGAAATTCTTGTCAGCAAGCCATACAGCAACATCAGGACAATGCTGTGCTCAAGTCAATATACCCTGAGAAGAGGTACTAGTATGGGCTTCTCTGTAATCAATAGGATGACAAGACTATGTCAGTTCTAGGGTTTCATCAAATCTCTTTCAGCTGATGGAGAGGAAGTATTATCTCTTTGTAATTGTGTCTATTGGGCACCACTATTATCTTCGGTTCTAGCAATATCATCCTTTCCAGTGACATGCCTTTTAGGTTTTCATATTCAGATATATTTTTCATATATCTGAGAATGTGTTTCAAGGTGGGGTTTTTTTCCAATAGTTAGTGATGACCAGCTCTAGTAAAATTGAGGGTTGTACTTCAGATGAAGTTGTCAGGAACTGAAAGCAGCCCTGCGGAGAAGGACTTGGGAGTAGCAGCGGATGGAAAACTCACTGTAAGCCAACAATGTGCGCAACGTGCCCAGAAAGCCAACTGTATCCTGGGCTGCATCAAGAGAAGTGTGGCCAGGAGGTCAAGGGAGGTGATTCTCACCTTCTACACCTCTCTTCTGAGACTCCACCTGCAGTACTGTATCCAGGTCTGGTGTCCCCAACATAAGAAGGACATGAACCTGTTCAAGCTGGTCCAGAGGAGGGACACAAAAAGATGACCAGGGGGCTGGAGCACCTTTCTTTTGAGGACAGGCTGAGAGAGTCAGGGCTGTTCAGCTTGGAGAAGCGGAGGCTCCAGGAAGATCTTATAGTGGCCTTCCAGTACTTAAAGGGGGCTACAAGAAAGATGGGGAGGGACTCTTTATCAGGGAATGTAGTGTTAGGACAAGGGGTAATGGTTTTAAACTAGAAGAGAGTAGATTTAGATTGAATATAAGGAAGAAATTCTTTCCTGTGAGGGTGGTGAGACACTGGAACGGGTTGCCCAGAGAGGTTGTGGATGCCCCTCCCTGGAAGTGTTCAAGACATTTTGGATGGGGCTTTGAGCAACCTGGTCTAATGGAAGGTGTCCCTGCCCATGTCAGGGGGTTTGAAACTAGATAATCTTTAAGGTCCCTTCCAACCCAAACCACTATATGAGTCTATGATTCTAAGGCTCCCTACAGAAGATATCATTCTGGGATTGTGCTGCAACTTCCAGATAAGTTCAAATGTTCTACAGATCTTCATGATAGGGCAGACTGAATATCATTAGTGCTGAATGCTGTCCTCTGCCCCTTCCCTGAGGCTTCCTTGAGGCTTCTGAGACAACCCCTTCCTTAAAGGCTTGCAAAAGTCTATCCCCTAGAGGGTAGATGATCCAGGACTTGGCTTCAGATTCAGCTGTGTTTTGCTGAACAAGGATGTCAATTAAACTCAGACACCAGAGTGAAGAAATAGGCTTATTTTACTGTTAATAATCAAAGGATATAAACAAATAATACAGAAAATAAGCAATAAGAAAAATACAGAATAGTGCACTTAAAGGAAGACAACAATACAAGGTAATGCATCTAATCATTACTACACCATGGAGAGAATAGTGATTAAGAAAAATACATCACTACTTGCACATGTTACCATCATCCAGATCCGCAGTCGCTGGGGATCCCTGGTCACAATGAGGATTTGAAGTACCTTTCCCTGCAAGTGGGAAGTCCTACGCGATGCGTCCATCCGTAGGTGAGGCATCCAAAGTCGCGGCAAGAGGGTCCAGCCTTATATATCAAAAATCAGAAAGTCAGAATGACTTGCACATTTCTTTGAGCGGAAACATCTGGTGGTTCACCTCACAACCAACAGAGACCAGGTCTTGGCCAGACCCCAGGGTGTGGTTGGTAGGGTTTTCTGAAATATCTCATCTAGACATTCTATCAGCATAATATTTTAATAGTTGCACAAGATTTGCAAAAGTCCTTAATGTATCTGGTCTGGCATTAGTTCTTGAAGTATCAGCAAAAAGTCCTTAAAGTGTTAGCAATTTATTATAACCTAATGCACTAGTTATTGACTATAAAAATACACAGAGTTCATCGTATAGGTCAACTCTGGTTTAAGCCTATCTTCCAAGGCCTAGCACTTCATGCTGTCATGTGAATGGTGAGGGCGAGGCCCATCATTCCTCTTGACCACAGCCCCTGTTGGGTCAAATACTGGGATTACAGGGTGTCAGGGAGACAGACTTGGTATCCTCAAAATGCTGTAACTTCTCACTGAATTTGAAGAATTGGCCTCACTTCTAAATACCGGTTTTGGGTTTACCTAATATAGAAATTAAACACTCATATTAATTTTAGGAGTTAGAACTAATAAAGGATGATGGTGTTCACTTACTAAGTCATCTAGAATGCAAAGCATCCTTTGATAAGTACTGCACTACCTGTTTTCTCACTTCCAGATCTTCAACAGAAATAAAGCATGAAAGATTTCCACCCCTAGAAGGGCACTCCTATTCAAACTTATGAGTGAAGACTTCAGGTAAAATTGGGGCCTCTTTGCATTGTGATGTCAATTGCTACCAATGATTACTATATAATTATAATATCATAAATTATAGAGGTATTTATGACACACCTAATGTTTTTAAGGCTGCATTCTGTCAGTCAATTTAACACAGTGGTGTAATGCATCATGCTTTAAACATCTGAGATTTATTAGCAATTAACATATGCTTTTATTTTTCTTCCAAAAGTACTCACTATTAAATATGAATGCTGTAGATGAAAATGCTTCGTGATTATTTCAATTCATTAATAGATGCTGAAAGTAATGTAGTACCTGATAGCATTAAAATATAAAACTGCTTCTAGTTTATGAAAAGAATAACTGTTTGTGAGAGCTACTTTTCTTCTGTTGCATTGCAGAAATGTGTGTTTATGGCATATTGAAAATGAGAGCTCACTTATTACACTCTCTGTGCAGCAAATCTGAAACATTATAGCTTTATGTCCTAAATCTATTCTGACTGCTCACTTTCTGTATTACAGAGATTCATGTGAAACTGGAGTTTGGATGGTATGGTTTTGTCTATTACATAGCACAGGATATTTAGAGGTATTTAGAGCACTTAAGAATGCAGGTAAATACTGAGTTTTTTAAATATCTCACTACACACTAACTCTAATGACAGCTCCTCTGTGACTTTGAAATTTACAGCCATCTGTGAACACCTAAATATCCCTTTTCAAAGGCCTTTTCTCAGTCAATTGGAAAGATGGGATTTCCTAGCTTGACCTGACCAGGAATGAGTTGTTCTAGGTCACCCAAAGGAGGCTGTGAAGCAACAGCAACAGCAATGAACCTTATTTCACTCACAACTAGGAAACAGGAACAGCCTGGGGAAAAGCAGGCAAGGGAGGGCAGTGTATCCTATGTAAAATATGGTAATGGATGGGGCAGAAATGCCCTGAGGAAATTAGGTAAAGACGGAAGGAATCTGAGGTCACGCTGTGGGAGTGGGCAGGAATAACACAGTTATGTCTTAAAGGCTGTAATTATCCTTGTTTAAATATTGTGTAGACAGTCCAGGGACAGAGGCCTGAGATGATTGCAGAGGTGAACCAATCTGATCATGATGATGACCCTGAGTTTAGGTGCAGGCACAGGTGTGATGGAGGGTGAAAGCAGGAGGGGCAGCTGCCTTTCACTCCCACTCCCCAGTGTTTTGTGCTGGGCTGCATGGGTAGTACAGAAATAATGGCTGCTATACACACAGCTCTGCAGCTCTGCCCTGGGTGTTATCATCTATTTTCAGTAAACTCTAGTCTGTTTTACATGACAAAGAATGAAAGAACACTACATTGAGGGACAATTAGGCAGAACATCAACACATCCTTAATGGATTCCCTGAACAGGGCTGCTTTACCTATGGCCCATCAGTAAATTCCTCCTTTTTTTTCATTTTATTTTAAGAAAAAACTACAACTTGAATTTTATACAGAAATACATTATTTTATGTGGTTAACACATTTGTGCTTAGTGTATTCATTTATAGGTTTATTTTAGCCACTGGGTATATTCCAAAGAATGAATGGAGTTTTAGGACCTTGGCGGTGAAAGAAGAATAATTTACAGGAGGGAATGGTGTGTAGCAGGTACATCTGGGATCATACTTTAGAGCAAGAGTTTGTCTGAAGTATTGACTGGAAAAGAATGAACTGATTATTGTGAGGACAATCAAGTAGTACAGGGACAGAAAGAACAAGTCTGTAGAAGATTGCTATTAGTTTTGGAATGAAGAACTAGAATTGCAGTAGAAATAAACATCAATGTACAGAGTAGATGTCTGAGATAAAAACATGTTTACGCCAGCCTCTGTGAATCTAAGACTGACCCCATCTTTCAAAACAAGGACAGCTATTAATTTTAATTTTTCTGATTTTTGCTTTTTCACCTGACAAAGGAACTTAACAGATCGACACTTTTGCAATATAGACATTTTTAACAAAGACATTGGATGAATAATGAAAAGTAAAAGCCAAATCCTAAGAAACAAAAATCAGTGAGCTGGAAAGACAAAACTTTTAGAAATTCTCTAATCCTGGGAGAAGAATTGGGAATAGTCTGTAACAATATTCAGATCTGAAAACCTTGACCAAAGAGGTTGTAGGATGGGCCAGTTGTCTGAGATGGGCAACAGAATTCAGAAACACTGGGATACAGAATATTCTTCAGGTTTACACCTGAAGTGGTACTGCTATTTAAAAAAAAAAAAAAAAAAAAAAGAAAAAATAAGGGTGTCAGAAAAACCCAGAACAGGCATAAAGGAATTTCTGAAACATAGCTGGAAAATAAGCACAACACCTACTAAAACTTGAAGTTACTCCATGTAATATGTGCCAAGATGCACACTTGAGCTAGACAAGTAACACAAATTACCCAGACTGTTTCAAGCAGTACCGGAGATGCATAGCTGTAATTAGCCAGAGTTGTGCTGTTCTCTCTAGGCTGTGTCAGCCCTGTCTGCCTGGATTTGTACTGCAATATTTTCTCTCATTTTCATCTGATCTAGGTTATATAACTGCTCTCTCCAGTTCAAATCATGAGTTCAAGGGATAGTTGTACATCTTGACTGTATATGGAATGTGTAAATCTTGATGAATTATGTGCTGTTGTTCATATTTTTGAAGCTAAAATTGAGACCAGCTAAGTAAAATATAAAGGAAGTACAACAAGTAATTTTCTTATCTCGCCATAGCTCTCAGATTCTCCTTACTTTGTGAAGTAATTTAAAATTCTGCTTCAGTTCAGGTATAGTTTTTGTTTGGTATTCAGTTTTAAATAATTACTTAATGTTAAAACTGTGAAGAAATTAATTTATGAGGGGTCCTGCAAACAAGCTTCCCAGTTTTTCCTCATATGAGTACACTCCTGGTAATTTTATTTTGACTTTAAAAAAAAAAATACTGTAAGAATGCAATAAAAGTTAGCTTTCACTAGCCAATTCAGTTAGGTTTCCATTTAAAAATGCCACATCATTTGCATATGATTCATCACTACAGAAACAGCCTAAATGAACATCACTTGATTCATGACCTCATTCAAACAAAGCTTCCCCAAAAGCTCCCCATGAACCCCAGTTCATAGGTTGACCAAAGTCCTCAGATTATAAGAAATGTTTTTTACCTTATTAATTAAGACTCATTTCATTAAATGGGATTCTCAAAAGTGCTCATCAATGGCTTGACTCTTCAATTGAAGTTATCTATGTAAAGCTTACACTGATATCGATGAAATAGGAGTCAGGTTGATACTAAAGGGTTTTTTGCAAATTCTATGGATACATCACTGCAAGTTGGTGTGATTCTCTTGTCTTGAACATTATACAGTAGAGTACACAGAAAAGGTGCAAGCAGCCAAGCAGCAGGGCCAGCTTCAGGCAAAGTCATCTGTTGCTTAGCACAGCAGCTTGCCAAGGACTGATGACATAAGGGCCACTGGTTTTCCCTGCTTGTCTCATCCATACCAGGGCCCAGGAGAGCCAGCTGACTCTTCTGTCAGATATGGGAAGAGTTCCCTCCATCCCAGAGCTTCACATTCTTTTCTCTTTTATCTTTCTGTGGCAAAATTGTGCTGGTCACAGGCCCAGAACTTTGCCTTCAGGACAGGAACTGTTCAGCTGTAGAGGGCTGCAACAGCAGTGTCAAGTATCAAAAGAACCCTCTTCTAATTGGTATTTTTGTTTACAGTGCGTATCTTTGCTGTTCCTACAATTCCACACTTTTTTTTTTTCCTTAATTGCTTCTGATTTCAGCAGTTTCTTTAAAAAATAATTTTAAATGTTCATTTATTTTTTAGCATAGTATTCATTTAAACTCACAGTTTCAGACAGCTGCAGCTTGCTATTGCCCATGGCTATGTGTTAACCCCTACACTCAGGCAGTCTTCCTTAGAATGAAGTGACACACTCACATGATTTGATATATATAGTTAGAAGCTTTTTTTTTTTTTCTTTTTTGAGAACCATTATGTCCTACTGAGAGCACAAAAAACAGTCCTCAAACTAATTCCTGACTAGAGTACAAAATGGCCAGGCTGAAAAGAACAATTCTCTTAGGCATGAAGATAGGAAGAAAGCTGTTGAACCCATTTCTAAACAGATACTTAGTGAACAAATAATTTTTTTTTCTTGGGTGTTTATTCATCCAGGGAAAGGATTCTGAGGGAATGGAAAAGTTTCAGGTAAAGCTGTGTACAATGTTTATGGAATCTAATTCAGGGACTCAAGTAATTTTAGCAGAGAAGACTTCACAGTTAAAGTTAGAGAAAACCAATTCTGTTGTATTCGTTCAAAGAGCATTGTGCAATACACTGTTCTGGACTGTCAATTAACTTAAGTCCAACACTGAGACAAATCTCAATTAGTAAATCAAAAATATATTCAAGATCTGTAATCTTCCGTATTTCTCAAAGGAAAGTTAAATGTGTATTTTGTAAAAGTCTTTACAAACTTTATCAGAAGTAGCAATATATGTGTGTTGTTGTTTTCACAAGTAAGTCTTTTTACAACAGTCTTGAAGATCATAATGCCTGAGATTAGTATTTTGCTATATTATCCTTTAATTACCCCATTCCAAGAGAAATAATTTTGCAGATTTTTTTTTTTTTTCCCCCAAAGGGGCATGCCGGGGAGTTTTTCAACAACTTAAGATGTAGAATTAAGAGAAAAATAAAAGCTAAGACAAAAAGGAAATTTAATTTTTTGACTACCATCTGTCAAAATAGATTTTTTTCCCCCCTGTTCTTTTAGGCTTCGCAAGATTAACACATTGTGAATACATTGAGAGAAGATTATACATTGCAGTCTATGGTAATGCTGACACTGTTTTCAAATAACTTCCATCACAGTAAACAATGTTTTGCTTAAAACAGGTTGTACTTCTATTGCAGAGGTTAGTCCTGAGCCAAATACTTCCATGTCTTAAAAATTAATCTTTAATTAATATCCTTGTGATAACTTCTGGAGATAGTTATGTTTTATTAATTTTGTTTCTTCTTTGATACTTTGATCCTGATTGAGGAACCATCACATGATTACAAAATTTGTTTCTATTTTGCAGTGTTGCCTGACTCCCTGTGAAGGCTTTCTATTGATTTAAACAGGAACTACTGCTCACAGTCAAGAGAGGACACAGTATCTAATTCTACCAAGGAATTTCTTGCCAGGCCTGCTGGCAAAAGACAAGGTACACGTGTCTCAAAGGGGGAAAAGGATCTTTGCACAGGAGTTAGCAGGGCTCTCTGAAAGAGCTTTAAACTAAATTTGAAGAGGGAAGGGATAAAACTTATCTCTCACTAGAGATAAGCCTAGGGGAAGTATGCCAATATTTGAGGGACGGTGTGCTAGCAAGGTCCTTTGGTCTGCCATCTCAGTGGAGGCAGGGGATGGAGATCCCTGTAGCAGTGAAGATGCAAGGGTTACTGATGTGTTAGAAACCATGGAAGCACCTGAGAACGGTCATGTAGGAATTACTGCTTCTGCCCCCCAAAAGTGACAGGATCAATAATCCAACTGAATTGCATCTACACCAGTGCACACAGCATGGGCAAGGAACAGGAGAAGCTGGAAGTCATTGTGCAGCAGGAAAGCTATGACATAGTTCCCATCACAGAAACATGGTGTGATGATTCGCACAACTGGAGTGCTGCAATGGGTGGCTATAAACTCTTCAGAAGGGATAGGCAAGGAAGGAGAGGTGGTGGGGTAGCCCTGTGTGTTAGGGAGTGTTTTGATTGTCTAGAGCCTAATGATGGTGACAGTAGTGCTGAGTGTTTATGGGTAAGAATCAGGGGAAAGGCCAACAAGGCAGATATCATGGTGGGAGTCTGTTATGGACCACCCAACCAGGATAAAGAGCAGATGAAATATTCTATAAGCAGCTGGGAGAAGTCTCACAATCACTAGCCCTTGTTCTCATAGAGGACTTCAACTTACCAGATGACTGCTGGAAATGCAATAGAGCAGAGAGAAAAAAGTCTAGGAGGTTTCTGGAGTGTGCAGAAGATAACTTCCTGACACAGATGGTGAGTAAGCCAACTATCGAAGGTGCCCTGCTGGACCTGTTGTTTATGAACAGAGGAGGACTTGTGGGTGATGTGATGGTTGAAGGCCATCTTGGGCATAGCAATCATGAAATGATAGAGTTTTCAATTCTTGGAGAAGTAAGGAGGGGGGTTAACAGAACTGCCACCTTGGACTACCAGAGGGCACACTTTGGCCTCTTCAGGGGAATGGTTGACAGAGTCCCTTGGAAGGCAGTCCTGAAGGGTAAGGAAGTCCGGGAAGGCTGGACATTCTTCAAGAAGGAAATCTTAGAGGCAGAGGAGCAGGCTGTCCCCATGTGCCAAAACCTGAGTTGGAGGGAAGAAGACCATCCTGGCTGAACAGAGAGCTTTGGCTGGAACTCAGGAAAAAAGAGTTTATGACCTTTGTAAGAAGGCTCAGGCAACTCAGGATGTCTGCAAGGATATCATGAGGTTATGTAGGGAGAAAATTAGAAGGGCTAAAGCCCAACTAGAACTTATTCTGTCTACTGCTGCAAAAGACAATAAAAATGTTTCTATAAATACATTAGCGGCAAAAGGAGGGCTAAAGAGAATCTCCAGCACTATGTGGGGGGAAGCATAGTGACAAAGGATAAGAAAAAGGCTGCAGTACTTAAGGCCAACAGCATTGTGGCTTCTATCAGAAATAGTGTGTCCAGCAGGACTAGAGAAGAGATCGTCCCACTGTACCCAGTACTGATGAGGCCCCACCTTGAATACTGTGTTCAATTTTGGGCCCCTCACTACAAGAAACACTGAGGTGCTGGAGCGTGTCCACAGAAGGGCAACAAATCTGGTGAAGGGTCTAGAGCACAAGTCTTATGAGGAGTGGCTGAGGGAACTGGGGTTGTTTAGCCTGGAGATAAGGAGGCTCAGGGGAGACCTTATCACTCTCTACAACTGTCTGAAAGGAGGTTGTAGCAAGGTGGGTTTGGGTCTCTTCTCCCAAGTAACAAGCAATACACATGAGGGCATGGCCTCAAGTTGCCTCAAGGGCGGTTTAGATTGGATATTATGAAAACTTTCTTCACCAGAAGGGTTGTCAAGCATTGGAACAGGCTGCCCAGGGAAGTGGTTGAGTCACTATCCCTGGATGTATTTAAAAGACATGTAGATGTGGCACTTAGGGACATGGTTTACTGGCAGAGTTTAAAATCAATGATCTTAAAGGTCTTTTCCAACCTAAACAATTCTATGATTCTATGAATCGAAACCTGTATGAAGCATCTACACTCCTTCTTCTAGAACCATGGGTAGTGAGACAGTGAAGAAATTATATTCAAAGTCACAAACTAGAAACACCAAGATATGCTTTTGTCTTTCTCAAAAACTGGGGTGCTAAAGTCAAGCTAGACTTTACCACTAAGAACTGCAGCTCTGAATCCACTGACACATCTTTAGAATAGGCAAAAGATGGCTCCATCTTTTTCCATGGAGCACAAACATAAAAGTGATTATTCTTTACAAAGACTTATGTGACTCGTGATGTGGGTTGATGCTGGACATCAGCTAGTCTCTCACACAACCACTCACTCCCTCCCATCCCCCACTCAATTAGCAGAGAGAATAGGAAGAGAAAAAGTGAGAAAACTTATTTAAAGGCACTTTAATAGGTGATAAAGACAGTTTAATAGGTGAAGGAAAGAGGAAAATATCAAGTGATGGAAAGGCAATCACTCACAATGTTCCACAAACAGACCAATACCCAGTCAGTCTATAAGCAATGAGAACCTTGGAAGCCAGACCTTCTTTTTCTTCTGCCCTAGTTTTTATTTCTTAGCACGGCATAGAATAATCTTTTGGCCTATCCAGTTCAGCTCTCCCAGCTATGTCTCCTCCCAGCTTCTTGTGCATCCCCAGTCCACTTACTGCAGGAGGGTGGTAGCAGGCTGGGAAACAGGGCAAACCTTGATGCTGTGCAAGCACTGCTCAGCAATAGTCAAACGTTGTATTAACACTATTTTAACAACAAATCCAAAACACTGCACCATATGAATTACTGTGAAGAATGTTAATTCCATCTCAGAGCCAGTACTACCTCCACTCCAGATTACCATAATTTTTGCATCATGTTCCAGTCTTACACTATGCAATACATCCTCACCAGCCACTATCCCCATTCCAGACCTTTGAGACATACACAGATATCATTCCTTTAGTTAACAGTCCATCCTCATCAAATGTCCAACAAATGTTCAACCAAAAAGTCCATTGAAATGTCTACTCAAATGTCCATACAGGCTATTCAATTCATTTAGTCCATGACTTGGGCTCCATCTATTATGGTGGTTGCTTAGGATAAGAGAGGCAATGCGTTGTGTTGGGTTATTAGGCACCAAAGCCAGCTTGAGTTAGATCATCGCTGCACTTGCCTGGTTTCTTGTGGTATTTGTCCTCCTTTGTTTCAGATGGTTTCTGCTGTAGTACTTCCTATAAAACACAGCTCAAACCATGGGTTAGATTTTTCCCCCAAGCTTAAATCTTCTTGAGGTACACACTGGATTTCCCCATCCTCCCACATTACCCACCAAATGCATTTAGGTCAATGAGCAAAAGCAGTCCCACAATTGTATTTGTCTTTTCTCAAGGAGGAAGCAACCCATGTTATCTTTCCCAGTCAGTTTGCACCCTATTGGGTAACTTATCTCTTTCCATAGCATGTAGGGGTTTTGTTTGGTCAGGGTCAGGTTGATTAGCAGATCCTCTGATGTTAACCAGCCAAGTGCTTGACTTCTGATAAAATTGCATCCCAGTGCTTCCATGTCCCAGCACACATCATTCTCAGCGTAGTCTTTAACAGTCCATTGTACTGTTGGTGGATGATAAGGGATGGGATACACTCAATCATTGCCATGTGCCCAGGTATCTATGAGGTTGTTTCAGAAATTAGTCCCATTGTTTAATTAATTTCTTTCTAGGATGTCATCTCACTACAGGGCTTGCCTTTCAAAGTCCAAAGTGGTTTTTTGGGCAGTTATGTTTCTAACAACCCAGTAGTGGTGTCCATCATGGTAAGCATGTGACACTTGCCTCGGCATGTTTGCAGCAGTGGTCTAATATAACCAATGTGTCAGGCCTTCCCTTATTGATATCCTAGTTACCATCTTCTGTCCTAGGGAGACTTTACGCATTTGGTTCACATGATTAAGATGCCTGTTTCCTGGGTAACCTATCTGATGGCTTCAATGGTCAGGTCTGATAATCACAAGTCCTTCTCTATGGTGCATTTCTTCCTAGATGTCCCCATGTTAAATGGTCTCACTGAACTATGAATAGTTCACCCTCATGTTTCCAGTCCAGGTCCACCTAAGCCACTTCAATTACAGCAGCCTGGCTGGGCATGTAAACATCTATATGATGGAACTTTACGGCAAGGTTTTCTACCTGGACAACAATGTCTTGACACAATGGAGCAACCCAGATATGTTTACCTATGCACACTTAATTGGTCCACTTCCATTGCTGAGGCCACCTCCACAGGACATTTGCCACCATCCATGAATCAATTCAGAGACAGAGCACTGACTGCTTTTCTTGTTCAGCAATGTCCAGAGCTAGCTGGATGTTTTTCACTTCTACAGACTGACTCAGTTCACCTTTTCCTTCAGGAGGTTCTGTGACTCCTCATGTTAGACTCCACACACCAGTTTTACACTTCTGATGCTTTTCCAGAATACAATAGGATGAATCAGTAAACAAACAATGTTGCTTTTACTTTTCTGGTAATTCACAATATGGTGGGCCCTCTAGGGCATGAGTCACCTCCTCAGATGATGCTCAAAAAGCTCTGCCTTCTGGCCAGTCCATGATCTCTTCCAGGATTCCTGGGTAGCTGAAGTTCCCCATTTAAGCCTGCAGTGTTATCAGTGCTACATGCTTACGCTGTAGTGTTGGTTGCATGATGTATAGAAGGGACCCTTCCTTTGAACACCCAGCATAGCAAGGGCAATCACAATGCCAAGAGGATCTGTGCTTCTGTAGCAACTACTCCTGCAGCAACTTCAACTCTCTCCCATGCTGTTATTATCTCCTTTGTATTTGGGATGTAGTCAGGCTTGGATCCTTTACATCCCCAGCTCCAAAACCTTAGACATCAATCTTGGGTCTCTCTGGGGGTTTTCTGTCAGAGGCTTCAGGTGAGACCATGTTCCCCAGCTGTGGTGTAGGGCATGTTTCTCATGGCTGGTCCTGTATGGATTTGCCCAAAGGCTACTGTACAAACCATCTCTTGTTTACCCTGTTCAAAGGCTTGTTTCTGCTTAGGATTCCACTCAAATTAGTTCTTCTTTTGGGTCACTGGACAGAGAGGTCTCACAAGCTCACCGTAATGTGGAATATGCATTCTCCAGAAACCCACAAAGGTTAGGAAAGTTTGTGTTTCCTTTCTGTTAGCTGATAGGAACATGGTTGCTCTCTTATTGATCACCCATCTTGTCATTTCATACCCAAAACCTGGATCTCTTGTATGGGTCCTTTGACCCTGATTTTATGGCTAAATCAGCTTTCAGAAGAATTTGGATTATCCTTTTCCTTTTCCCAAACACTTTCTGCACTGAGCTGCCCCACACAATGTCATTAATGTATCCCAGATGATCTGGGCCTTCACCCTCTTCCAGTACAATTTGGCTCAGTCCATGAAAAATGTTAGGGCAGCCAGTTCCAGGTGTATTGGACACCTCTCCATGTGAAGACAAACTGTGGCCACACTCTGCTGCCAAAGGAACTGAGAAAAATGCACTGACCATATCAGGTGGGGCCTACCACTTAGCTGCCTTTATCTCTATTTCATATTGGAGTTCCAGTATGTTCAATATGACAACACTCAATGGCAGCATGACTTCATTCATGCCACGGTAGTCCACTGTTAGCTTCCGCCCTCTGCCAGATTTTGCACTCACCAGATGGGACTATTAAAGAATGATCAAGTCTTGCTGATTACTCCTTGGCTTTCCAGCTGACAAATCAGGTCATGATGGGAACCAGGGAGTCTTGGTAAGTGCAATATTGCCACCAGTGCACTGTCATGGTAGCAACCGGCACCTTCTGTTCTTCAACATGCATCAACCCCATAACAGAAGTATCCTTCAAGAGGCTGGACAAGGTAGAGAGCTGTTTAATCTTTTCTACATCCACATTGGCTACATCAAAGGTCCACCAGTACTCTTTTATATCCTCTGATACCCTGTTCTGAGGTAGTCAATGTCAAGGACACAGGGAGCCTCCAGGCCAATTACAACAGGATGCTTCTGCCACTTGTTCCCTGCTAAGCTCACCTCAGCCTCCAACATAGCCAACTGTTGGAATACTCCTGTGATTCCAAAAATCCAGACAGATTCTTCCCCCTGCCACCCTGATGACATTAGGATACACAGCACTCCAATTATCCACCAAAGTCTGATAGTCCTGTGTGCCCAATGTTCAGGCTATCAAATACAGAAGAAATGAGAAGAAACTAACTTCTTTATCACAGATTGTGAGTAAAGGAGAATGACAATAAATTACTCAGTTGTGGCAAACTGAAAGTGTTGCAGAATCAGAACTCAAAAAACAGATTGGGAGTTTCAGAGTTAAATGAGGCTTCAAGTGAGTTTTAGGCAACAGCATCAGCAACCACTTTCTCAGTTCCATCTAAGTCCTGCTATAGGTGTCTTCATCTTTTAACATTTCCTATCTGACATTGGGGGTCTTTTCTTTTGCAGCAAAGAAAGCTAGCACTAGGCCAAGCCCTCAGTTGGTTTAAACTCTATTCATATATTAACACACCATAAGCCAACACATTTTAGTTTCTGTCCTTGAAATGTTTACAATTTTATACATGCTGAACATGTCCCTATTCTCATCAAAAGCATTTAAACTATTCAGAAGTAGGCTACATTGATTATTTTTTTTAATAATTAATAAAATATGTCTTCCTTTTATTCTTTCAACTCTACTGCACTGATGTTGCTGTGTGTTCTAGTCCAGACTGCTTTTCATGAAGAATAGTAAGTGTCAGGATTGCATACAGAAAAAGCTTATTTGAAAGGACAAAGACACTGCTTATGTTCAGAGAAAATATTTAACCAGTGGCAATGAGGAAGCTGTGGGAGACAATCCTCATCTTCTTTCATCATTACCAACAAGAGCAAGGAAAACAATGAGGGAGAAGAGGCAGACATGCTCTCTTAAAACATGTGTAATTTAAGCTCTGCAAAACAAAAGCTCAGTGTTATTTCTTTCCTTCCTTCCTCCCCTGCCACCTTCCCTCTGTCCTCCCAGCCATCCTTCCCACCTTTCCCTCCTCCTTCCTTCCTTCTCTCACTTTTTCCCTCTATCCCTTTATGTCTCTTCAGTTTATGGAGTTTACAACTTCTTCCAGCTTCTGAAGTATTTAATCTCCTGACATGTAAATTCCTTATGCAGTTTATGGAATTTACAGGCTCTTCAATCTTAAAGATAGAGAAGCAGAGCTTGTAAATTTTTATAAACTAGTGAGTGTATATTTCACTATCTATATTTAGATGTGCATTTATACAGTTACAGACATTTTCTGCAGTTGCAGAAGGCAGAGGCGCAAACAGAAATCTGTCATTATCTGAGTCTTCAATATTTTGTTTAGTTGATCACTCTAGGTAAGGTCAGGTTGCAGATGAGCTCCTATATAGCCCCCAGTCTCAAAATTTTTATACTTTGTACCTTTCTCACAGTAGAAATTTTTATTATTATCTAACACCTATACCCTTTTGAGATGAGGTAATTCCATTTTGTATGGGAAAACTATGGCATATAGACACCTGTGAGAGACTTATACAGAGGGAAAAGATACACTGACTTTTCTTTTAGGTTTGATACTGACTCCGTAGTTAACTAGTTGGTGTCTGTCCTAAATTTGTTGAGGCATACAAGGTCTGCTACCATTAACACTTGCCAGGTTGGTGAATGCCTCTGTTTCTTGCCTGCTTGAGTTTCTTCTGCTTAGTTTAACACAAATTCTTTCCTTCCTCTTTTTTTTCTTCCTCTGTTTTTTGCTTTGGTTGTTTTTTGTTGGGGTTTTTTTTTCCCTTTCACTCAGTATTACTCCATATCTAAAAGTAACTGCTTAGTGTGGGATGTCAAAGACCTTCTGTCTGAGATTATTAGTTAAATAAAGCCAACAGCTCTTCCAGTAGCAATTTGGTTTGATCATTGAAAACAACTGCTCCGAAGAGAGAGATAAATATGTCAGTTTTGTTTTCCCTCTCATCAGTTTGAAAGCATGGTTCTGGTAGGAGAAAAGAGGCAAATTCTTTAATGATGGTTAACAAGATAATTTCTTCTTTTGATTAAGTAAGTTTAATTCACAATGTCTCTGTTTGACTTTTTAAATTCTATCATCTTATTTCCCTACAATCAGATACAGTAAACAGAAAACTATGGTTAAGAGGAAACATGGATCAGTCCATGTTCCATGCAGGGAAGGATGGATTACAAAAGCACCTTTGTTAGTAAAAGATCAGCCACCTGATATTCCAAATCTAGTAACTATTTCAAGTATTAGTCTCCTTGCTTTTCTTGATTTCAGTGTGCCTCTACAAGGACTGATTGCTCTAACCATACAAATCAAAGCAGGACTTCAGCAGCTGTACAAAATAAGGCTGACTCGGTTAATTTCCAAGTCTAAAAGTCCAACAGGGGAGAAAGATGGAGTAAAGTTTAATTGCTACCTATTAACCTTGACTAATACTTTCCAGTAAAATAACAAATATACATTCTAGTACCTTTTCTCTTCCCTGTCCTTGCAGTCTGAAATATAGATGTAGTCTGAATCCCATTGACTTTCAGTATGATGTATTCTCATGACTTCATTAGGTTTTGCTAACCTGAGTTATGCATTTCTAAAGACAAGTTGTTTTTTTTTTTTAAAAAGAACATCTTTGAAAACTACTGGAGAAGTAAGACTAAAACCTCATGTATTAAAACTCTGCAGTCCACTTCACAGGAGGCAAACTAGACAGAATATTGACTTGTGGTGATAGAATTCAGAGTAGATGAAAATTTTCTTTCCTTAGCCAAATACCCTATACAACAGATAAACCTGCTGCTATTAGGCAAAATTATTAGATACTTCTGGCCTATTTCTGCTGAAAAGAAAACCATGACATGCTCAACATTTAAAAAAAAAAAATAAAACAAGAATAATGGGGAATTAATCATGGACGACACTATTTTCACAAAACTAGAAAACTGTGAGTCAGTATGAGTAAAAAAGATTAACTGTAACCTGTTTTAGGCATGGGAAACCAGATAACCAGCTGACAGACAGTAAGGACAAAAGTCACATCTCTGATGCCCCACCATTTTTAGAGTAATACTGTTGAACTGATTATAGATACTTCCAGAGAAATCATACAGGGCTTAACTGTATAATAAGCTAACTTTGCCCAATTTAGAGAGGTTCGTAGAGGTTAAAATTATTCTTTTATTTTAGTAAACTAGTTACA
This sequence comes from Strix aluco, assembly GCF_031877795.1. Classification (NCBI taxonomy): domain Eukaryota; kingdom Metazoa; phylum Chordata; class Aves; order Strigiformes; family Strigidae; genus Strix; species Strix aluco. The sequence continues at coordinate 31,071,551 of NC_133931.1, forward strand.
TCTGTGTTAGTTTTCTGTTTCACATATGTAAGTATACACACATCTTAATATTTCTATGTGTACTTGTATAGAGAGATGTATGAAGAAAATATTCAACAAAATCAAGATGTACACTCAATATGACTTCATCTTCTCTAATAGGATGTTTTGTAGTTTTCTGCTGAGAATCCCAATTTCTTACAAAAATATGATACTTACTAGTTGTTTAATTTTCAATTTTTTCCCTAATTTTATTCACTGCTATGTATACATTCTTATTGTTCTTATTCTTATGAAGTTCTTGAAATATGACAGTCATGATAGTTCTTGTTATGTTGAAAATGTAGAAGCTTTAAAGTTTGCTTTCTTATAAAAAAAATCAGTGGCTTATATAATTATTAAAAGCATTAAAAATCTGGGGTACAGGCAAGGTATTAAACTTCCACAAATAATTTGTAGTAACAAGTCTGGTCCATATTCTTTTAACTCACCAGCATTAATACTGTTCTAAAACTAGGACCTATTCTTTCTAAAATTCTGGTGCTATCTACACAGTATTAGCACATTTTAAGAAATAATTTCTCTTTTATGTAAATATTAAAGAGAAAATAAAGACATAAACCTACATTAGCCGTTCATACTAAAATAACATACTGGTTTTCAGGTCCAAGAAGAGGAGAAAAACATGCTAAATTTTAACCATACATTTTAATGGCATGTTGAATTAATTTGCCCTGACAGAAAATCTATAACCAGAGTGGACACTTCCTCAGCGGAATTTTCAATTCCTTCTCTTGCCCAAGAAATAAATTCCCTAAAATTTCTGTAGTGAGATCTTTGAGTAGATGGTTTAATAGGCTTTGACAGTAATTCAATAGCTATATCTGAAAGGCCTGTTGTTTGAAATTATTTCTTGGTGTGTGACAAGAGATTAATTTAGAATTCATTTGAGAGGACAAAACTCAGTCTTACCTGAGGAGCTGAATCACTTCTCATACTGTACTTCATCCATAATTGTAAGCAGTCAATCAACATCTGAATCAATGTCAAAAACAAGGTCAGAGTGGTCACTGAATTATTTCAGGTAGTCTTCAATGGCAAATACTGTAGAAAACACAAAATAGATATACAACAATATAAATAGATACTGTGAAAGGTTCCACATTTTCCGCTATCTGGCCACAATATGGATACCCTGAAATGTTTTAAAGGTAACACTGAATGCTAAATAGAGTGGGTTAATGCATATAACAAAGGCATTTCTGAGAACTTTTCATGTAACTTACAGATGTCTGTTGATTTCTGACTTACTCCCATGACTTATCAATAGGACATCCGTGCCCAAGTTTTTTTTTCCACTGGAATATGTGGACCCAGTAATTGGGACAACATTGCCCCATTACTACTTACAGTTCAAAAGTTTTTTGCCCCGTGATGCAGGCAAGAGCGCTATCTTCACAGCTACTTTGATCCATTGTATCTTTGTTCTGATGAAATGTTCTTCATCCTCCTCTTCCTCCATTCCTCTGTCTCTGCTGCACAGTGCAAACTGAAACACCATGTCCATCACTTTATGAATATACTCCCATGTGACACACGGACTAACTGTGGCACATAATATTCAGTTAATCCAACACACTCAGAAAGTGACAGATTACCATGACATGAAAGCTGAAAGTCTTGGCCTTCATGAGTACAAATACTTCAAACTGTGTCCAGAGAATAGGAAACCCTAATGAAAAACATTCTGATTATTCAGTCTCTACACAGTCAGTTAATGTGCACCTATTTGCAACTGGTGGGGCACACTCTCTTGCAAGGGTTTCAAAAACACAGAGAAAGAATGAATAAGGGTTTTTTGCTATAGATATTGGTTCTTCTTTTAAGGACATCGATTCAAGTCAATAAACTGATTTTCACAATAATTCTATACACATGCCTTCCTTGTCAGGAACCAGATCACAACACTATTGTCCAGATTAGCAGACTATGCAGTGTCTGCTAAAGGGATTCAAATTCTATGGTGTTTCGTTGAATTGTGACAAGTGAACTTGAAAATTGGAGATCACAGGTCACCTATAAAAATAGGTAAAAAAGCATTTTGTTTTCAGAATTTAACTAAATTACATTTTTTCCAAAGATATCTTGAAAGGTTGATCTATTTTGTAAGCTCCGCAATGTATTTTTTTTTTTTTTGATCAGAAAGAACAGATATATCTCTACATTAAAAAAAAAAAAAAAGTACAACCAAAAATGAACAAGTTTGATAACTTAAGATTCTCCAAATGCTTGTATTGAAGTTGAATAGAAAAAGAAAACTAAATAAGTTTCTTCATTTAAAGTGTTCTTAAAATAAAGTTGTATATTTCTGTGCACTGTACTCTGCACACCTCTGTTAAGTGTAACCCTCTTCTCCAAAACCTTCATTTCTTTCACTTGAAAGAATTGCCACAGAATAAGAACCCCATTAAGAATCTCTGTGGACACCTCTGACAATTGAAAAAATGGTACTTGTCAATATCAGAATGATGATTTCTAAGAAAAACAATGGCAGAAATGTAGTTCAGAATAGATAGTGGTAAAGTTGAAGAGCAACATTTCTTTGCTGTCTTAGCCACTGTGATTTGAATGTGCAATGTAGACTCTAACACTTGAGCTGTCAGAATAATTATCAGTCAGAATACATTCCAGTGCCAAAAGGATGTTGCACAAATAAATAGAGGCCTTTTCTGTTTTTTAAATATTTTTTACAGTAAGTTTCTTTTTCTAACTCAATTTTTCCTCAATAGGCAACAGACAGTATATTATCCCATGCAATTTGTAATTAAAACTCATTAGTATTTTCATCCACCATTGAATACAGTTGAATTACCTTGAGTAAATACTTTTTGTCTAATTCACTGCCCAGTTGAATCACCAGAAGCAGTCTCATTGTCTTGAACAGGCATCGGATCCAGTCATCACTTTTTTATGCTTCAGCTTTCCTGCATCTGATGGTGATATATATTCAATATTGTAAAGAATTTCAAAATCTACAGATGATAGCACAACAAAGGTTCAATATTACTAGGTAGCCTATATGACAAGAGGAAAATATCTAATTTTCTGACACAAATTAATATTATCACCAACAGTTCAGAACTTACTCATGTGTCCCTGAATTACCTGTATTCTATCTCCTTATTTCTTTAGTTGTAATAGGTTTGAAAAGTCATGGATAAAGAGAACTTTAAAGCATTTGAGCAATTAAAATCTTGTCTTCATTTGTACTTGGCCTCAAGCAACATGAGTCAACCCAATTCTTCTCACATAATTGATTTCCAGCTTGCTGCCTTGAAATGTTCCCTGGGATGTTCATATATAGACCATAAAACAGTTTTCTTATTGCTGAAATGCAACCACTTCTTTGTTGGAAATTGTAACTGCTTGAGAGTAACAAATGGTGCTACACAGTCTTTTGATATCTTCAGCAATCAAAAGTTGCATCAACCATTGTAAATTACTTGTTTGTGAAAGGTCAAGCAGGAAATTTGGGCTACAATCTCCAAGAACTCTAGTTCCTTTCTTAACTCTTGGTCTTCCCTTCCTCTCTATCTGGTCATGAGTTCTTCCCTACTGTTAAGAGTGACTTATTTCTGTAAAAAGCCTACGTAGTGAATGAAGTGAACCCCTCCTTTTTTTTCTCCTAATTAAGAAAGTATTTTTTTGCTATGCCCGACTACAAAATTTGCTTAGTCTCTCTCTTACTTGGTTTTGGCTCTGTCTTTTCAATCATAAGGAAAGAGCAAGGATGACTATGAAGAACAGAATCTGAGAAGCCTGTAGTTACCTGAGTTCAGTGCTGAGCAGGCTGTCTGGTAGGGATGCTCTACGAGGTAAAAAAGGTCGAGTTGAAATTGTTCAATTTCAATTTAGAGTTCATAGAACAAATATAATTGCCTGTAAAGTTGCTAATTGTAGGCTTGTCTGACATAATCAACGAAAATAAGACACTGCAAATAAATACATGTGTTTGAGATTACTTAGTTTAGTGCATTTTTTATTTCCTTATATAACACACAGTTACAGAAAAGACTGTCTCTTCTAAATACAAAAGAGATTACTGTAATGTAGGATGGTGGACTTGTAGTTTACTGTCACTGCAGTGTGACAGGAACAACTTACACTTGATTTACAGGACTCTGTATTTGCAAAATAAGCAATATTCCTGATTCTAAACAAATGGAAAATGAATATTAAAGAGAAAGTGTCTCACTGATCTCTAGGTAAGTAAAGAAGGTACTACCAGAATGGATCCACTCTACCTCTTCTTTGGTGGATAAGTGGAACAGAAAAAATGGGAACACAATAAAGATATAAAATTAGTTTGCATGAATTACATGATGTTTTAGTTATATTTGGTGTGTGGGCCTGCTGAAACATGGCCAGCTGCGATAAAGAGCTGTTTGGAAAATCAGCTGATATTGGCCACCATATGTATCAGTTTAACAACAAGAATGATATCTTGCATTTGCCCTGAGAGTTTCTCAATTAAAGTAATATACTTTCTTTTATTTCTAGGACAAAATGTAGTATCAAAGACTCCATTTAGTAACTTTCTTTTGGTGGTTAAAGAATACTTTTCTTACTCTTAATTTACAACTGTTCCATCCCTTCAGAGGGAAAAAGTATCTTAACCATATTCCATTCTTTTTTACTACTGTATATTCAAAAAGGATAAAACATGTGGTCTCACTTGGGAGAATACACAGTATTAACAGTACTTAAAGCAGTATTTAAAAATATACAAGGAGTTGTGGATACTTTAACCCACAGTAGGGCTCTGTGCCTAAATTGTTATATCTGTATCCCCAGTCCTAAAACTTCTGACAGCCTCATCTCCTTCCATAAAATGTTTTCTCCAGCACAGATTTTGCAGAAACAGCTGAAAGGCTATCTTTGAGGACATCTTTACAATTCCCATTTTATTTCCACATAAGTTGCAGATTCAAAGGAAAGTGTGTAGCAAAATAGCAGGGTCTCTGTCAGCAGTATTGCAGTCCTGGTGGATTATACAGGACCTCATGGATAGACTGAGGAAACTTGTTGTAACTCCCAGGCCTCTGTAAGTTCTGTCACTTGTTGACGATCTACTGCGTGATCCTTTCTATTGTTGATTCATCACAGTAAAGTCTGAAAAAATGTGGTGAAAAGTGTTGGAATGCATTGATGTACTTGATGTTGAAAAACTGGACAATATGAAGAAATTTTAATATGATTAGCAGTAGGAGTGAGATTGTCATCAGTGTGTTCAGCTGTATGCAAAATTATTAAGGTTAAGGTTATAAATATAATAAAGCATTAAGCTGCTGGATAAGCATAGATTTTTTTTACACTATGGATCTATATTTCCCATCAACAATCACCTCTGAAAAAAATGTGAACACATGCAGAGCCTTTTCAAATTCATATTAAGTGACATGTCCACTACTCTGATCTACATCCTCTTCAATACTTTGATGATTTATTCACTGGCCATGAATCCAGTAATGTATCCAACCATTATAATAATAGGTCTTCTAATAAGATCCTGAGTGAGCAGAAGTATTTTGAATGGATTTAGAAACTTGAGTTATTTAATTTAAACCTTTTTGATGGGAAAGTGTATAAATGTAATCAGTAAGTTTAAATGAGCTTTATTGATCACTAGAAAGCTTTTCTGCTTCTTGATGTCATCTGCAAATATGGAAGGAAGCACTGGATATAGATTTCCCTGCTCACATAATTGAATTAGTTAAGATTATTTATAGCAATCAACACTAACTGCTCTCTGTGAATAATGAAGAAAGAGTCTGAGCTGATGTCAGAAGTTATACTTATTTCTGGGGCCCATTTTCAGCTGCTGAATTTGGCCAAGACCTATCAAAGCCCAAGAGTTACCAGAAAACAATCCAAGACATGTGCTTTCAAGTCCAAATTATACTTTTTGCCAATGTACAGAAACATTGCAAATGAGAATACATCTTCCACTGAAGATATGCAGAACATTCTATGAGAATTGATTAACCAAAGACTTTGTATACTTCTTGAAGGAAGAAATTATTCACCCTCAGAAGAAAAAAATGGGAAAATAGACAACGTAAATATCTTGTATAGCGTAAAGGCAAAAAGCTCTATGATCTAGCTTCCCTCCTAACTCTGTAGTCTTGATACACAAGTAGTCTTGCAATTACTAGTTCAGACTTTCCTTTTCAGTAAGAAAGTCCTGCTTTTGATGTTGTGATCAGCGAGTGTCTGGCAGATATGGTATTTTAATGCATAGACCCATTTTACATATTCCGGAAACAGCATTGGGCTAGGAATTAAAAGAATATTTCCAATTCTGCCCATTCAGGTCCCTCTATCATCTCAGGCAAGCAACTGAATTTCATTTTGGTCTTGGTTTGTTTACATAAAATTTGGGGATAGTAAAACTTACCTGTCTTATTTGAGTGATTCCAGACAGATCTGTACACCTGTAACAAAATATGATAAATTAAACACCCATTTTAAAGATGAAAGTCAGAGTTTAATCACATAATTCTTCCAGAATTATTCAATTTAGCATAGCTTGCTATGAAAATAAATTGCTTTTGAGTAGGAAACGAATTGAATCTGAATGTGGAAAAAGTTGTTCAGTAAAGTAAAGAGAAGCCTCAGAGATAATACTGATACCTAAAATACACAATTCACTTAAAATCGTCAAGTCTTCCTGTGATTCTGTACAATCACATAGTATTTCTGTAAAAACAAACTATAACTGAAAACAGATTACTTACCAACCTTTCCACACCTGGTCCACAAGCGTTGTGTGATGAAAGGGAAACTCTCTGAGGCAGAAGATCTCTTTCAGATTGTCCTTAGCTTGACAGTGCCTGAATCAAAGCATTAGTCCCTGCACTTGGACTGTTCCCTATTATCTATTTTACATTATTCAATAGCGGGAACAAAGAGATGTATCCCAAGGTGTCATGAGTGGAAAACAGACCAGCATACTCTCAGCTGGGCCTTCTGGTTACTAGACTGCTAATTAGGTTGGTTTCCATTCATCCTACTTCTGGCCCCATAAATATTGTATCATCTGCTACATACAGGCCAGCTTCAGAAAAATAACCCTGTTACTTGGTGGAGAAGAACATTAAATTCTGGTATTAAATTCCCTGAGGCTGTAGCATCCTGGAACACACAGGTTTTCTCCTCCTGTAGTGTGAATATGGTCAATCAGCTTTTCTGAAAAAAACCCAGGCAATATCATCTGAGTGATTTAAACAAGAAGCTCTTTAAAGCTCTCTCCTCAGAACTCCAAGCTCTGTGTCCTGAGCAGGATGAAGGTATCTAATGTATACCCTTGAGTCAGATGCCAAAGCTTCAGAAAGGAAGTCTGAACACCTGCTATAGGTAGGACCCTTTTTTGACCCTTTACCCTTTCCAAGCCATAGGTACCTTCCATTCAAAATTTTGGTAATCTTTATGGAGATGTTAGAGTAGTAAATGGCTGTCTGTCTCAACTGACTGTAGAAGAAAACAGCTTGGATCTCCTGTTGTGGCCTGGCACCTTCTTTTTAGATCTGGTAAACTCAAAGTTACAAAGAAATCAGAAATAATACATGTCTATGCAGAATTTAATTGATTTTAACTTTAATGCTTTAATAATTAGGAAGCAGTCTTCATGTTCCTATCTGCTATCTCCTCATTGGTTTCTGATGTATATCTGTCCTGGTCTGAGTGAGTGGTGCAGGGTTTTGGTATCAGGGAAGGGGGCTACAGCGGTGGCCCCCCGTGAGAAGCTTCTCGAAGCTCCTCTGGCTCTAAGTTGGACTCACATTTGAACCAAGGTCGGGTCCATTAGCTGTGCCTCAGTGATAACGTATTTAAGAAGGGGAACCTGGGAGGAGCTGTGGGAGTTATGAGGAGAAGCTGTGAGGAGAACATGTGTGTGAACACCGAGGTCAGTGGAAGAACAGAGGAGGAAGCAGAGGGCGAAGGTGCACCACTGTAGAGACTTCCCTGTATCTTATGGTGAGACAGCAGGGCAAATACTCTTAAACAATAGTCTTCAAGCTTTTTATGTTTTGACTTTTTTCAGCTATTATCCTGGTAAAGAACTGGCCCTCTGAATACTGAGCTATAATGACTCTACTTTCCTTCGATGCCAAATATTAATCTTTCAGATCCATGAACATGTTAGGTCCATGGACTGACTCAGAGTACACGGACACAGACTGCAAGAAGCACTGTTCTAAAAGCTCAGTCCCTTTCTTGTAGGCATGAAGTAATGAAACATTAGGACTATAATAGAATTATTATATTCATATTGAAACAACTCTTAAGTCTCTTGGTACTGCTGTGAAATTTCACAGAATTTCACAGAATCATCTTGGTTGGAAAGGATCTTGAAGATCATCTAGTCCAACCATTAACCTAACATTGACAGTTCCCAACTACATCATATCCCTAAGCGCTATGTCAACCTGACTCTTAAACACCTCCAGGGATGGGGACTCCACCACCTCCCTGGGCAGCCCATTCCAACGCCTAACAACCTGTTCTGTAAAGAAATACTTCCTAATATCTAGTCTAAACCTTCCCTGGTGCAACTTGAGGCCATTACCTCTTGTCCTATCACTTGTTACTTGGTTAAAGAGACTCATCCCCAGCTCTCTGCAACCTCCTTTCAGGTAATATTTGTAATTGAAGTATTACGATTTTATTTTTAAGGGTTTATTAGTATGCCTGAAACCTTAACTGAAAATTCAGCAGATTCTTTAGAACTTTATTTAAAGACTAAATATATGTGAGGAGATTTTGTTAACAGAAACTTCCTTTGATGTAAGGTGGACTGAAACTCTTTTAATATGCTTCAATGTTAGATATTAGAGGAAGGGCTAAGTGATCCGAGTTTTGTGGTAAATCCACATGACAGAGAGAGGTTTTATGGAAAGTAGTAGTCTTAGACAACTCTATTTTTGGTATTTTCTTTTTTTTCCTTCAACTAAAAATGTTTGCAGTATGGGTCATTTTAATGAGATTCCTTGTTAGCTTTTGAACTCCTGTGTCCTTTCACACAGTTGCTGTCTTCTAATTTAAAACAGAGACTGCAGATTTCTGTGCTGCTGAATTTTTTGAGTAGAGAGACATCACAACGGTATTTAATGTGCACATTTTTGTGGATGTGTCTGGATTTATATCTGGTAAAGATAAAGTTGTTCTTCTCCCTCAGCCCTCCTGTACCAGAGACAAAATTTGCAAGACAAAAAAGTTGACAGATATTTTCAGTTGTCATTTAAACATTGCTGAAGAATGAGAGGTTCAACCCTGAATAAAATAGAGTTTTAAAATAACAAATGTTCTTCAGTTTCCTAATTCCTTCAAAGTCCGCCATTATCTGTTATGCTTCACATATATCCATAAATTTTGTTTCAGAATCTATTCCCACCATGACCTTTGTTGTACAGTCTTACTTTTTTTTTTTTTTTTTTTTCACTGTATAAGTATCCTTCCTTGCACTTCCTTCACGCAGTTTACAAAGGTAACTCTGGTGCCTCAGGAATTTTTATCCTTTCTCCTCTACCCATTGGTGTCAATTTTTTCTATCTTTCCCAGTAAACACTTGCTCTCTTCTTTGTTTTCACATTCATCTTTCAACAACCAGCCCTTAATTTTTCCAGTCCTTGAAGCAGACAAGGTGTTTATCCTGCTTCTTATTCCCACAAAATATGCAGCAGAAAGCTATGACTGTGGAACTGAATAAGGGGCTCTGAATCTGGTGAAAGCGCAAATAGTGCAGAGGATAGCGAGTAAATAATTTGGTTTTCTGCTGCTTGCTGTTAGACTGAAGTGGCTTTGTAGGTCAGCTACAGCGGGATGGCCAAATGAGATCAAGTGAAAACTCATAAAAAAAAGGATAAAGGCTGACAATGTCATGATGCAAATGAACTTGATTTCCTTGCAAATATGTGTGTAGTGTTATTGGATCAGAGTAGAAAGTATTGAGACAATGAAGATTCTTCTTCCACAACTAGTGAAAGGAACAAGTAAGCTGAAATTAATATCATGTCATTTAAGATATTAAATATAAAACTGAGAAGACATATACAATACACTAGAATTCTGGGAAAAATTCTACTGTAAGTAGTAGAAGGTTAGAGCCTTCTAATGACATGTATGCAAACAGGAAAATGATTCACAGAATCACAGAATCACAGAATCATCAAGTTTGGAAAAGACCTTGAAGATCATCTAGTCCAACCATTAAACTAAAACTGACAGTTCCCAACTACACCACATCCCTAAGCGCCGTGTCGACCCAACTCTTAAACACGTCCAGGGATGGGGACTCCACCACTGCCCTGGGCAGCCCATTCCAATGCCTAACAACCTGTTCTGTAAAGAAATACTTCCTAATATCTAGTCTAAACCTTCCTTGGTGCAACTTGAAGCCATTCCCTCTTGTCCTATCAGTTGTTACTTGGTTAAAGAGACTCATCCACAGCTCTCTGCAATCTCCTTTCAGGTAGTTGTAGAGGGCGATGAGGTCTCCCCTCAGCCTCCTCTTCTCCAGACTAAACAACCCCAGTTCCCTCAGCCGCTCCTCGTACGACATGTGCTCCAGACCCTTCACCAGCTTCGTTGCCCTTCTCTGGACACGCTCGAGTCATTCAATGTCCTTTTTGTAGTGAGGGGCCCAAAACTGAACACAGGAATCAAGGTGCGGCCTCACCAGTGCCGAGTACAGGGGCAAGATCACTTCCCTGCCCCTGCTGGCCACGCTATTTCTGATACAAGCCAGGATGCCATTGGCCTTCTTGGCCAACTGGGCACACTGCTGGCTCATGTTCAGCTGGCTGTCAATCAACACCCCCAGGTCCCTCTCTGACTGGCAGATATCCAGCCACTCCTCCCCAAGCCTGTAGCGCTGCTGGGGGTTGTTGTGGCCAAAGTGCTGCACCCGGCATTTGACCTTATTGAAACCCATGCAGCTGGCCTTAGCCCATCACTCCAGCCTGTCCAGGTCTCTCTGCAGAGCCTCCCTACCCTCGAGCAGATCAACACTCCCACCTACCTTGGTGTCGTCTGCAAACTTACTGAGGGTGCACTCAATCCCCTTGTCTAGATCATCAATAAAGATGTTAAATAGCAGTGTCCCCAAAACCGAGCCCTGGGGAATACCACTAGACTACTTTAGTTGCTCTAGACTACTTTAAATTTACCATAAAATTTGAGAGTTTTAACCACTAATTAGGAAAAATAATGCTGCTATCTACCCCTGCATGCACAAGTTAAGGCTGCAACCTTGAACCCAGCCTTGATGGGGTGCCCAGAAAATTCTTCCTCCTGTTAAAGGGACTGAACAACTATTAAAAATTACTCCTGCAGGCAAGGATATTCTGAGGAAGGCTAAACTATCCCAGTAAGATACTGCATTTATAATATTCACTTTGTGGTCTATCAAATCTGTGCAGTACATCTTATTACAGTCTCATGAGCATGAGCTTGTGATAATTCACCATTATTTTCCCAGCTGTTTGAATCAATATTTCAATCTGAAACTTTTTAATACACCAGTGTTAAAACTCTTGTAAATTACTGAGATTTTTAAACTTCAGATTTCTATAAATGTCACATTTAATTTCTAAATTTTTTCTTCCACAGAAAAATGCTTTTTATCCTTATTGGTCCTTTTAATCTTTTCCTAACACTTTAGAAACTAACAGTTCTTTGGGTAAAGAATTAAAATAAATTTAATGTGTTCCCTGTCTGCAATGCCCTACTAGAAAATTTCTCCTTCTCACTATTTTTTTCTGACAGATTCAAGCACTGAAACGGTGTATAGGAAGTAATGGAGCATAGCCCAAGTGTGGGATGAAAAGTAACAAATCTGAAGTGAATATTGCTTGAAGTCAGTTTCTGTGGTGCTCATTTTTCCTGGATGTGTAAGGAGAGCTGACAGGCAGAATTGCTTGCCTCACAGATTACTGGGTGAACCTCAGTGAGATGGACGTGTGAAGGAACACACATAAAACAAACTTAATTATTGGCTTAACACATTTTATTTGACCTAACATGGAAGGTACACGGTAGCTTTAGGGTAGGTAAATAACATTTCATACAGCGTTCTTCATTTAAGCAGATTCTGAAGGATAACTGAGTGACTTAGTAAAGCAGCAATAACAGACAATGACTTTTTATGCCAGGTTACAGATCCAAAGCAACCCTTCACTGATAGATCTTAGAGTAACACTTTATAACCTACCTTGCAGAAGTTATCGTCTTCTCCTTCATTCCTTAGTAAAGAAATATCAGCAGGCCCTCTCTTTTATGCAACTTCAGTATCATTAGCAAGAGTAGAATGAAGTTGGAAAACAAATAAACAAATTATTTTTTTTCCCCTTGTGGCAATCCTTTGAGAACAGAACTGTGACAGAGAAGTATGACAACTTGTACACCACTCTTTTATTTTGCACAAAAATGAGGAAGACTGTCAAATAGCTCCCTTCCTCTGCAGTAGGAGCATGTTGGAAAATTGTGTTTGTATGTGAAGGAGGAAGATGTGAGAAGATTTCAGAAGGTAATGACAGACAGAAGATTTTTTTATTATTATTAGATACTTGGATAGAAGAAATAATAGGCATATGATGACTAAGAAAACTTCAGCAATTAAACAGTAACTGTTTTTGTGTGTATTCAAGTTAATTACACATTTTGTATGGGTAAGCATTTTAATTTCAGAGTTACTGAGTAGTCAAACCCCCCATGAAGCAGGTATCAAGAGCTGTGTGAAGCACTGAAACATCTCTGTGTTGATCTGGGGCAGCATAAATCAAGTTCTAGCCTTTAGAATGCTAATTTATTAATAGAAAACAGAAACTGAGAGAGTTATAACTGTTAAAAGTAATTATGAATTATAACCTAACAGTAAAAGCTTGAGTCATGCAGATCTGTTGCACATGCTTAGCTTTAATCCCCTGATGTCAATGAGACTACTCAAATGCTTCATGTGAAGCATGAACAGAGCAATAAATCAATTTGTTTATTTTAACATACCAAAAACCCAAGGTATTTCACCAAACCCAATCAAATATAAAGAAAGTCTAAGACTGCCAATACTATAGTTTACATGTCTTACATAAAAATCTTTTTTCTATGTTTAGGAATCCAAGCCACAGACTGTTTGTCCAAAATCACAAAGTGTATAGTCATTTCTCCTAAGATTGCATAGTGTCTTTAGTACACTGATTGTCTTCATACGTGTATAATTCTTAGTTGCCTTTAAAGTCCAAACATGCCACAGACCTGGTCCAAAAGAACTGAACTAATGTTATAACAAATAAAGGATTTTGTTCTGTGGTGTTGCATTAAGCTGCAACATCAGATTCCTGGCTCCTGGTTTCCTGCATAGGTATTCTCTTTACAGTTGAATGAAGCATTTCAGGACCAGCATTAATCTGAAAGTGATTCCTCACCAAAAAAAAAAAAAAAAAAAAAGGATAATCCTTTAATTGTTGTTCATTCATTTGGTTGGATTCCTGTATTCTGTGCCATCACCACTGAGCATTGTATCCTTGCCAGATTTGCATTAGATACTTGTATGTTGGAACATTCCTCTCAAACACCAAACTTGATGAGCTGCTATAAAGTATTCATGTAGCAGGAGTGCCTCAATCGACGGCTACAAGCTCTTTGGGAGGGATAGACAGGGAAGGAGAGGCAGTGGAGTGGTCCTGTATGTTAGAGAATGCTATGAGAGCTCCGAAATCAAGTATAGTGATAACGGGGTTGAGAGTGTTTGGATTAGATTAAGGACCAATAAAGAAGATCTTGCTGTGGGAGTCTGTTATAGACTTCCCAACCAAAACAGTGAAGTGCATGAAGCTTTCTATAAACAGTTGGGAGAAATCTCGCGGTAACTTGCCGTTGTTCTTGTGGGAGACATTAACCTCCCGGGTATCTGCTGGGATCACAACACAGCAGAGAGGGAACAATCCAGGAGGTTCCTGGAATGTGTGGAGGATAACTTCCTCACACAGCTGGTGAGTGAGCCGACCAGGGAAGGTGCCCTCCTGGACCTGCTTCTTGTGAACAGGGAAGACCTTGTGGGGGAAGTAAAGGTCAGAGGCCATCTAGGGTGCAATGATCAGGAGATGATTGAGTTTTTGATCCTTGGAGAAAAAAAAGAGGGCTTAATAAAACTGCCATCTTAGACTTTCGGAGGACTAACTTTGACCTGTTCAAAAGACTGATTAACAAAATCCCTTGGGAGGATACCTTGAAGGATATGGGAGTCCAGGAAGGCTGGACATACTTCAGGAGAGAAGTCTTAAAGGCACAGGAGCAGCCTATTCCCACATGCCGAAAAACAATCAGGCAGGGAAAGAGACCGGCCTGGCTAAACAGGGACCTTTGGCTGGATCTCAAGAACAAAAGGAGAATCTATGACCTTTGGAAGAGGGGGCACGTCTCTCATGAAGACTATAAAGATGTAGTGAAGCTATGCAGGGAGAACATTAGGAGAGCCAAAGCACAGCTAGAGCTCAACTTGGCTACAGCTGTTAAAGATAATAAAAAATGTTTCTATAAATTCATCAAAAACAAAAGGAGGATTAGGGAAAATCTCCCTCCTTTATTGGATGCAGAGGGAAACATGGTAACTAAGGATGAGGAAAAGCTTGAGGTGCTCAATGCCTACTTTGCCTCAGTCGTTAACAATGGAACTGTCTGTTCCCTGGACACCCAGCCTCATGAGCTGGGAGATGGGGAGGGGAAGCAGATTGTGATCAGCACAGTTGAAGAGGAGGTGGTCAGAGACCTGCTACACCGCTTGGATGCACACAAGTCTGTGGGACCGGATGGGTTACACCCAAGGGTGCTGAAAGAGTTGGCAGATGTGCTCACCAAGCCACTTTCCATGATTTACCTGAAGGCATGGCTAACTGGGGAGGTCCCACTGGACTGGAAGGTGGCAAATGGAACACCCATCTACAAGTGAGACAGAAAGGAGGATCCAGGAAACTATAGACATGTCAGTCTGACCTCGGTACCAGGGAAGGTCATGGAACAGGTCATCTCCAGTGCCATTAAAAGTCATATAATGGACAACCAGGAGATCAGGCCTAGTCAGCATGGGTTTAGGAAAGGCAGGTCCTGCCTGACAAACCTGATCTCCTTCTATGACAAGATGACCCGACTATTGGACAAGGGAAAAACTGTTGATATTATCTACCTGGATCTTCGAAAAACATTCGACACAGTTCCCCATAGGATTCTCATAGAAAAACTGACTGCTCATGGACTGGATGAGGAAACGGTCTGCTGGATCAAGCACTGGCTGGATGGACGGTCCCAGAGAGTGGTGGTCAATGGTGTTAAGCCCAGGTGGCAGCCAGTCACAAGTGGTGTTCCTCAGGGCTTGGTGTTGGGACCATTTCTGTTCAACATCTTTATTGATGATCTTGATAAGGACATAGAGTGCATTATCAGTAAGTTCACAGATGACACCAAGTTAAGCGGGAGTGTCGATCTGCATGAAGATAGGGAGGCTCTACAAAGAGACTTGGATAGATTGGATCGGTGGGCCAACATTAATGGGAGGAGCTTCAACAAGGACAAGTGCCAGGTCATGCACTTGGGCCACAACAACCCCGTGCATCACTAGAGGCTTGGGGAGGTGTGGCTGGAGAGCTGTGTGGAAGAGAAGGATCTGGGAGTTCTAATTGACAAGCAGCTGAACATGAGCTGGCAGTGTGCCCAGGTGGCCAAGAAAGCCAACAGCATCCTGGCTTGTATTAGGAATAGTGTGACCAACAGAAGTAGGGAGGTGATAGTCCCCCTGTACTCTGCACTGGTGAGGCCACACCTTGAGTATTGTCTCCAGTTTTGGGCACCTCAATACAAGAGGGATATTGAGGTGCTGAAGGAGTGCAGAGGAGGGCAACAAAGCTGGTGAAGGGCCTGGAGAATAAATCCTATGAGGAGCAATTGAAGGAGCTGGGACTGTTTAGTTTGAAGAAGAGAAGGCTAAGGGAGACCTCATCACTCTCTACACCTACCTGAAAGGACATTGTAGAGAGGTTGGTGCTGGTCTCTTCTCACAGGTAAGTAGCAATAGAACAGGAGAGAATGGCTTTAAACTCCAACAAGGGAGGTTTAGATTGGACATTAGGAAAAAATTTTTCACAGAAAGAGTGGTCAGACAGTGGAATAGGCTGCCCAGGGAGGTGGTGGAGTCACCATCCCCGGATGTGTTTAAGGGTCGTTTAGATGAGATGTTGGGGGATATGGTGTAGGGGAGAACTTTGTAGAGTAGGGCTGATGGTTGGAGTCGATGATCCCAAGGGTCTTTTCCAACCTGAATGGTTCTGTGTGATTCTGTGAGATTCTGTGTGATTTATACGGGCATGAGGTTAATTTTATATTACTTGGAGTCTGTATATCAAATTTAGGTATCTTCTTTAAATATGTTCTGTAGCTTAGAAAAAAAGTTATAGGTTTGCTGTTATAATGACTATTTTTAAATTTTATAGTGAGAGAGAGGTCAGTCAAAATGACTACGGTGGTTTCTACTGGCCTTAAATATGTAAGAATTCTACAAAGTACTCTTGAAAACTAAAAATTGATTTAGTCAATGTCTGTCAAACTTTAAATGTCTTCCATTGACAGGTAATAAAGGCCTTTAATCTATGAAGCACAAAGTGATTATCTATCTTGAAGAATATAAAATTCTATTATAATTTATTGTAACAAACAAAGGGTAAAAGCTAAAGGTGATATTTGTATTTGAATACAAATTTTATTATTATTATGCATTCCAACTGCTGATCCATTTACAACAGCATTAATACGCTTTAAAAAAAATATCATTCAAATGGCATAACAAGAGTTAGTCCTTTCTGTGTATTCTTCTGCCTATTGATTTTAGGAATCTAACACATGATCCCTAATATTATTACATTATGATTCTTTATTAGGTGTGTGTTACAGCACAAAAGCTTTTCTTCTTGTGTGAAGCCTCATTGCAACTATTCAGGTTCCTTCCACTTCTATTAGTACAAAAGAAAGTCACATTACTTTTTTTTACATGGACATTCACTAAGAGTCCATAAACAAAGGTAGTAAAGACTCATGTAGTTTCATCCCTGTGTTATCAGAGTGTCTGCTTAAAAACTAAATTGAGTTTTCAAATAACACTGTATTGACAACAGAAAGCTTTCTGATAGGCTTGCTCCATTTGGAGTTTCAGATGGGTACTTCTCTTACCTTCTAGTAGGAAGATTTAGTATCAAACAGTAGTGAAAATAAATACAGTTTGAATTAGAATTACTTCTCTATACAATCTATTTTAGAAATACAAGACAAGCAAGAAGTAGCAACTATTACCACTACAAGTTGTTTTGGAAGTGACACATACACACACTAAGAATAATGAAATCAGCGGATTCGCTTCTTTGTATCGAGAGCAGAACCACATATTATGATGATTGCATGCTAAAGATCATAACATGATTCATTATCAGTTCAAATGGGAATTCTTTACAATCTATGTATATTCAAGTTCTGCCCAAAACTTATTCCATCCTCATGAATTTTGATTATTTCACTTCATATGTACAGACTTTCAGTTCATACATGTTGTTGTTCTGATTGCTTAATGGCACAGGAAAATTCTGAAAACTCCCTTATTCTCTCAAGCTTGCAATAAAATTTTTCAGGAGACTTATTTAGCAGAATTTCTTTATCTCAGGCATATCTACAATGTTGCTTGTCATATCAACCATAGCTAATTCTTTTTTACATCAAGAACATTAAGTTTCCTAAACTGCTCATGAGTCCTGAATCTAGTTAAATCAGGTAGTTTAAAAATGTGCTCTTACTATGCACTTTCTTCTGAAAGCATATTCTAAACAAACTCATAAACTGCAGAGAGTAAACCTTTCAAAACTGCTCAGCTCACAGCTCTTCCATTAGTGTTACTGTCAAATATATAAAATGAAAACCACAGAAATCCTTTCTGTTGCTGTATCAGGTGTCAGATATTGTCCTGCTAGTTAATCTCTGAAAGTAAGAGGGAAGCTTAATAAAACTATAGCTAGAATCCTTTGACATGAATCCTACTCTTACCTGTGGATTATAATGTAATCCCATTATAGTCTTTCAATATCCTTTATCTAACAGGAAAAGTGATGTCTTAAAAGCCTTCTTATTTTTGAATGTTAGTATGCATAATTTTGTTCTATTGTTAGCGAATGCAATCTTTCTCTAAATATGTTGAAATGTAGGAGTTCCTGGGTCCAGGTCTTTTATTAAAACTATTTACAATCTTCAGTTTGAAAAATATTTAGATTGTCATTGTCAAACAAATATGGCCACATCTGTTTGAAGGTTCTCTCTTTCTTTTTGACAGCATATCACTCACCTTTTGATGATCATGGCCTGAGTAAAATTTTGGCCAGCAGTCTGACTGGCTCAGGGTGCAGCTTCATCTTCTCTTAAGTAATGTTCACATATCTGCATTGTTCCTTTCTCTTTTGCTGTCAGGATTCTTCTCATTCTCTCTCTTGAGAGCCCTCTCCTTTCCACTGTCCTTTTGCATGAATAGAGCAACTGTGGTATTATGCTAGCTTTTTATATGGAAAGAATCCTTGCAAGTCCTTGGGGCTATATACAGACATAATAAGTGATAAAATAAATAATAATAATAATAATATAAGGCATTATTTTTATTCATTTCCAGTACCTTTTTGCACTAAATTCCCTTTGAGCTAGTCATAAGTAGGGAAATATAAACGACAGCTCTCATCAGGCAGGGGTAAAGGATGGTATGAAAGGATGATGAAAGCAAAGCATGAAAGTTATTGTTTTCCTGTAAAATTAACAGCCTAGTTGTTGGTCTTTACTTCATCCTGACACATTCTTGAATATGCTATACCGAACTCAATGATTATATGAATCAAAAAGTCAAGTACATGTTTGGATTCACTGTTACATTTAGTATTTATTTTATATTTCTCT
Source organism: Strix aluco (assembly GCF_031877795.1). Classification (NCBI taxonomy): domain Eukaryota; kingdom Metazoa; phylum Chordata; class Aves; order Strigiformes; family Strigidae; genus Strix; species Strix aluco. The sequence continues at coordinate 31,090,553 of NC_133931.1, forward strand.
AGTCTTTCACCATTGTAGTCCATGACGTGAACAAAATAGAAATGTGTATTTTCAAACTAAAGTGGCTTAGAATAGTAAATAAAAAGAAATCTATCTGTACAACAGAAAATCAACTTTTGATAATTGCAATGATTAGTGTCTGCCACTTCCTGAATTAAGAACCGAGTATCAATTGTCTGATGTTACCCAAAACTTGGAAGATAAAACTGTACTGTTGATTTCTTTTAGTGCAAGGTTTTTCAACCACTACTGTTTACCAAAGCTACTGACAACACACTTTTTTCTGCTTTTCAGGAGAAACAAAATATTTTTAAGAACAAAAATGAAGTTTCCATGTTCAGATTTCTCTAACCCACTGAATGTTCAAGAAAAACATATAAAACACAAAGTTGATTCATTTTTTTTACAAAGCAACTGATGTTCTTCAAAAGATAACGGAGGCTGTGTCAAAAAAGTTGCATCAAGTTTTTAAAATATTTATAAAAAATATAGTGACAGCAACCCCCTGATGAAAATATTTAAAAGCATATGACCTTTCCTGATAAAGCCTCCTCATGGCAAGGCCATTATGCAGAATATATTGTGGTAAATTGTTTTTTTCTAGGTGTAATATTTTTATGATATTAAAATTCAAAAAAATGTGTATATTGCAAGTACACAAAAAGAAAATTAAGGAAAAGGGAATGTATGGTAAGAACTAGCTAAATGAAAGATATTTTATGCTCAAAGCCCAAAAAGGGGCTATATAGGGAATACACTATTACTAAAGGCAGTTTAGTCTCAAGCAGTCTGAGAGAAATCCTAAGCCTTTCCAAATAATCCAGTGCAACTATACCTCTTCTCTAAAATATCTAATTCCTCAAGAATATCCAGTGTTTGTTAAAAAAATTAGTTTCTGAACATATAGATTCTTTTCTAAGTTATTGCTTCTGAACTTTGACCCCCAACTTGGTTGCAGACACCCAATTACTCTTGTAAAGTACTCCATCCAGATTTGAGCAGAAGCTAGAAAATTACCTAGTGTTTTTTAAATTATAGGACATAAAATGGAATAAGTGTGCAAATAAGACATACATCATAAGCATAGTACTGATTTCAATGATTGACTTATTACAAAACTTCATCTGTTTTATGTTGCCTGTCACCCTGCAGCAAGATCATGGAAGTCAGCATAGAAATATCACACTTGAGTCAAGCAAAACAATTATCCTTTGCTTTTTCAAGCTGGTGAAGTTACAATAATAAACTTGGGGGGAATTGATAATGAGCTTTGTAAAGGATTTAGTGGTGCTGTTCTTTATTGGTTGTTTTTGTGTTGTTTGGAAAAGTCTTTGCTTCTTGTCTACTATAGCCTGGGCATTCAAACATAAATATACAACCTTCCTCTGCTCAGAGAGAGGATACACCAAAAAAGAAGTCAAAAAAGCAAGAAAGAAGGAAGAGAGGTAAGGAGTCCTTGTAATTCCCTGTCTTTCATCTCAGGAAGGAAGAAAAGGAAATGAATGAGAAAATGGAATGACTTCAGCTGTTTTGCTTTCCGCCTTGGAAAGCTACAAGAATCTGCATAGCTCCAACTGTTGACCCTTACAGGAGCTGGAACTAATGAGTGTACCACTCTAGCTACTATTTTTCTGCCTCTCTGTCCTGGGAGTAAAAGGGTCAGAACTAGGCTTTCAGGGAGCATATCACATATATTCTGCTCCCTGAGATGAAGGAAAGGAGAGAGAAGAAGGGTGAGAAAAAAAAATTCACCAGACTGGAGGTATTCCAGACTTGTGCATGACCTTGGGGGGTGGAATCAGTGGGACACTCCATGCAGATTCCTCTACTAACTGTCAGCTGCCTGGGGTAGACATAAAACTAAAGATAGCACTGACCTTGTTTCTGTTGTCCCACCTATCAGGGAGTGGTTGGGTCAGCAGCTGTAGTGAGGCAGAATATCCTGCAGGTTCAGCTCCTGGGCTATAGGATGAGAGCATTAACAAGCATAGTGACAGCCTCATCAGCTGCTGCTCTCCTTACCAGGACAGCAGGAAGCTGCTCCAAAGATTCACCTTCTGCCAGCCATCAAAATATACACAGCTCCCAAGATGAATCCTTTCCAGCTTGGGGAAGGCTGCCATATGTCAGAATAAATCTTGGGTTTAATCTAGAACAGAACCAGCAAAACTCAAGTTGCATGGTTCAGTGCATGAACTGGGTGAAACCAGTAATTAATATTTAATATTAATATTTGCAGGTATGTGTTGCAAAATGAGTCATTACCAAATCCTCTTCCCATCTAAAAAAAAAAAAAAAAAAAAAAGGAAGCAACCAAACAACCAAACAAAACCCCAAAACCCAAGCAAGTGAGAAATTAGTCAAAGATCATTGTTTTACAGTTTTAAAATATAAAAGTGACACCTTTTCCTCAGGTAATTACTTCCAGTGCCAAGACAGATGTGTCAAATGTTACTAAAGTGAAATAAAATTCCTTGCTTCAAATGTTTCCCTTTTTGTTGTTCTTGTTGTTGTAGTATGACTTCTGATTGTAACTATAATCTTCCACTCACTTTTCTACTCTTACAACAAGAACAGAACAAAATAAATGCCAGATGAGAATATGTTATGGAATCATTACCATTGTGGTGTAACTGGTTACTTCATGTGAAAAGGAGAAAATATCTTAGATGGAGTCTGCTGGGGATTACTCCTGCTTATATCTGCAAACAGTAGCAAATGTACATCTAATATCAGGTAATTACCTTTGAGTGGATGAGTGAACTAATCCCACTGTCTTCCGAGTTTCCAATTAAAAAAATAGGCTTACCATGTCCTCAAGATATTATTTCAGAAAATATAGCTCATTGGAGGGTCTATAAAATATGACCTATTAAAGATACCGAAACAGTTGGGTTCCTGTACTCTAGAGAAGAGAAAACTGAAAGGACATTTGTTAACAACCTTCAAATATGTAAAAAGTTTCTGCAAAAAGGGAAGTAGTAAACTGCTTCCCTGTGGTTTTTTGTGATAGTACAAAGAGTAATTAGATAAATTTCAGCAGGGGAGATTTAGTTTTGGTATCAGAAACAGCAGTTTAATGATATTCAAATGCTGAAATATATCACATAAAGAAGTATCAGAATCTTCATCACTGAACATTTTTAAGAGCAGGTCTCTCATACATCAGGAAATGTTTGGTTATATTTGACAGTTAATCATCAATCAACAGTATAGTTGACAATATTTTGAGCCAGAGATCAACTAAGTGGTTTTTAGAGACATCTTCCAGCCCTATTTTCTATTATCCAAGATTAATTATAAATCTAAAGCTATCTGTAGTGCTAGAAATATACTGTAGAAGTCTAGATTCCCTATACCGTAGAAGTCTAGATTCCTTAGCTTTCTGCATTTTCCATTTGTAATTTCATTAATAACCAAGTAACTCCAGTTTGAAGCAACATCAAGAACTACAGTGGGATCCAACAGTATTCCTATCTTAATCTGTGGAAATCTAAATACTTATTGATTCTCCTAGTACTGTCCATTGTGGGATTCAGGCTATGTTTGGACAGTGAATTTAGAGCTACATCCTGATGTTTGATACATCTATGACTATGTCAGAGATGGTCAGTGACTGGATATTTGGCTGGAGCTTTCTGCCCCACACAGAGAAATGAAAAATTAGGGAGATGACATTTGATCAGGTCTTGTTCTAAAATTTATCAGTATGCAAACAGAGACTGTATTAACCTGGAAAACTCCAATTCCTGCAGTTTTGATCTGTCTTATAAAAAACAGGGCTAAAAATGGCCAAAAAATATTCCAAAATTTTTTTAAAACTGGGATCCAGATTACTTTTATCTTTAAAATGGGGATGTCATTGTGTGTACAGATAGGTAGTAAAAATTATTACAACATGCTGCAAAAATATTAGATTCAGTAAGAATTCTGCATGATTTTGCTTCTTTACTGCACTCTCTCTAACCTGTTTTTTTCTGAGCTGCTGTCTGTTTAGACTGTTTTCCAGGGAGAGTACATTCTAAGATGTTAAACCACATTTTTATGTGCATATAAATACATGTGGCAACAATTTATATTTCAGATGGCAATGATATAATTCTGAATTTCCTGAGGAAACTGGATCAAAACATTTTTGTGTTCTGATGAGGTGCACTGAATGTATCATTTTCATGTTTTGTCCATTTGATATCAAGCTTCTTCTGCAAAAAGACTCTGACTTTTAATGAAAACTGTACAAGAACTCAATACCCTCATTACCCCAATTTTATTTATTTTGCATTTAAATATTATTTGTTTATCAACATTTGTAAAGTGTAAACTCATCAAATAGTGTTAAATTCTGAAATATATGTTCTATTACATATCTGTTAGATTCCAGTATCTGGGTAATACAAGACAAATTTTTCTTTTCTCAAGATATACTACACTTCAGTGGCCTTAGATTGTTTTGCAATTTGAAGCAGAAACCCGAGTCAGGTATTTTCTTTGTTTGATGTACTTATTTACAGAGCTCATCCTTTCACAATAGCAGATATAGTTTCATGAGCAGCCTTGATACTGATAACTCTCTCTCCAAGTAAAGGGAAGGGAAGCACTGTTATCCTGCTTCACAAAGCAGGTGCTGAACTGCTTGTGTCTCCTGGTTCTGTTAGAAATCTAAATTGCTCAAAGGACAAGTGTTGAATTCTCCTCCTCAGTTCTTGAAACAATGTTGTTTTCTTTCTCTCAGTTTTTGGACTTGACCATTGATGTGTTCCTCTATCTCAAAACTCCTTGAGTCACATTCTTCAAAGATTTACCTGGATGTCTATTTTATTTTGAACAGCATCTCTGCAGTTCAAAGGAACTTCTCAGGTTTGCCTGGAAGATAGTAGAAGGTATGAGTGACACATTAAAGGTTTTTTAATAAACTATCCAATTGCACATTTTCCATTTTCTGGCAGTCATATATGCGTTTGTGTGACTGCAATATGGAGGACTAAGGACTCTTTAAACACCATTTATATTTTTAGCATAGAACTGCAGCAAAAAATAATCAGGGAATGTAAAAAAAGTAGCAGAGTAAAAGAGTGGCAGAGCAGGAATAAGAAGAAATTATTTTTATTCACTCTAAATTCTCTATTAAATAGGGCCTCCATTAAACAGCTGAACACCTGATTCACGTTGCACCTAAAAACTTCACTTTCTCTGCTAAAGAGATACACTTTCACAGTAAATTTAAAACAAGCTTATGTAAATACAGAATTTGCAAAGGCGTATTCCTCCTGTGGTCTCAAAATGTTAGCACAGAAATTAGTGAGCCCAGGACAGCCAAAAGCACCCATGAAAGAGCAAACACTCTTTTGTTCCAGACATAGCATAGAGTATCATGAATGTTATGGTAATTTTGGCTTCATTCTTCATCTCTGGCTTTCACATGGCAAAATATCTCATCTTCTGAAAAAGCAGGACATTGAGATAGCTTTCTAGTTTCTGTGCCAGCTAAAAATTTACCCAGGAAACCTTAATCTGCCTGCTTTATTTTGTGGTGTTAAAGGCTTTTGGTTTAATAGTGAATTCTGTTACCTCACTGTCTGAAATAACCAGAGAACAGCAACTGTTTCTACAGAGAAGATGAAGGAACCAGACACAAAGCAGCCAGATATTTGTTCCCTACATTTTCTCTGTAATATATTCATACATACATCTATTTATCTAATTTTGTTTCTTTTATTTCATATCATTTTAGATGCATTTCATTGTCTGTGACCTCTTGAACCATTTTATCCTAGTAGGGGATCTGTTTTGATTAATATGTGAGACTGGTTCAGTATGATCCTATATTATGCTAATCTATCAGCAGACATTTGTTAGACTAATGATGTTATAACTCAGTGTTATAACAGCTGCTGACATCAATGGTTTTGGCTGACTTGGTCTTTCTTTATATAATAATGTTAAATTACTGTGATCTCACTATATGAACAAAGACATAAAAGAAACACTGTGCAAGCCTCTGTGTCTTCTGATATACATAGCTGAACATTTATTTCTCTCTGATTCCATACAGCAATTATTGCAGAAACACAGGTTTCATTTTTTAGAATACAAATTAGTTTTATTGACAAAATATGTTTCAAAGCTGAAGAGAAAAAAAAATTAGGAAATACTCAATAGAGTATTTTTTATTATTATTTTTAAAATTAAAAAATACTCGATAGAGTATTTTATTTTTTATTTTTAAAATAAAAAATAAATTTATAAAAAAAAATTATAGTAATCATAAAAATAAGTAATTTCCCATATGTACTTCACAAGCATATCTTATGATTTTTCACAAATAAAAGATTTTTCCTTTTCTTCCCATTTTGTGCTTCAAGGAAAAAAAGGAAAAACAATCATCTTCCCACACTGCTTCCTTATAGCCTTTTATAGACATACTTGAAAACTATCTGTAATGAGTTAGAGAAGAAATAATGGTAAGTCCATTCTTTTTTTCCTTCTCTCTTCCCTTCTTCACAAAATTTTCCAAATATGAAATACAAACAAAAATCTATTTGAATTTAGTAAACCCTATTGCACAAGAACTTTCTGAAATCTATTTCTCAAACACTGCCTCACATCAAACATGAATGTGAATTGCTGTTTCTAACAAAGGTGGTTAAGGCAATCTATGGACTACAATATCCTTACTGAGAGCATATATGCAGGAATATGGCAGGAAAAGTCTGAATTGTGGGTTTTCTTATTAGAGCTGGAATTCAGAAACAATAGAAACTTCAATATTCATGTTAGCTTTGACTTCTAGCTATTACTGGCCAAAGAAAATTAGATGAGTTTGAGCAACCTCTACATGTAAACACAAAGATTAATATCCAACTTTTCTTTTTTAAGGTTCAAACATCAATAATCTGATATTACAGGTTTCAGATTAATCCAGTCTTGTATGACTTGTCAAGACAAAGATTGACAATATGTAGCACTTCTCTGTTAGTTAAAAGTTATCATTGAAAACATCAGGATATTTCCATATTAGCAACTACTGTGGTGTGATAGAATAGAACAGAAGACTCGGTGCTGAGCGCCACACAACACAGGTTTCATTATCCTTCATGTGTAGCGGTTATGCTGGAGTAGCTGTGGACCATTCTCAAGGACAGACTTCCAGTAACAGCTAGAGACCACCTTGATGCAGCTCCTTTGGTAAATTTGCATCAAAAAGGAATCCATGCCTCAAGAGCACTCTGCAATGCAAATGAAGTGGAGTAAGTGGAAAAAAATGGGAGTTTCATTTCCAAATCTCTTTGCTGATCCGAATTAAATTGCTAAAGCAGATGCACTCTCCACACAGCTGGCACATTTTTCTCTATTTTCCTAACTTTGCTTCTTCATTTGAAATTCTAGCAGGATAAAAAGGCACTGCAAACACTTTCTTTTTAGTGGATCTTGGTTTCACTGTTTATTTCATTTATTTTTCTATTAAGAATTTGAGTGCTTCAGTCCTAAATGAATAGGTTAAAGAATATAAATGCAAACAGATTACTTTGAAAAGATTACCAGGTTTGTGCATATAGTAGGTTGCAGCAGTATTTTCACAGGGTTATTTAGCAGGTGATTTCACTGTGAATTTTGGACACTGAAATAATCTCTTAAGAGATGAATCATCCAATAGCAGAAACATCCGGGAGCTGTAACAGCACATCATATCAATGATCACTGACCTACGAAGGTTATAAATATACTGTAAATGCCTATTTTGTCTAAAATCTGCTTACTAAAGGGTATACCAGAGCCATAGACTGCAGCAAAGAAGTCCATAAATATGAATTTCCATGATGTATGGTGACTATTTGGAATGAGCTGTTATCCTTTATTAGGACAGCAATATGCATTTTTAACATCCACAGCATTTGCCCAGCTAAATTTTCTTGAAGATCAGGATGAGAATGTATTTCAAAATCCTTTAACTTTTCCAGGCTTTTTTTCACAGAATATTATTAATTCTATTCCTTTGGAATTTCACATTGGATTTTACGGAAATGTACTGTAGGGCATTTGCATTTAATTGCCAAATCCTAACTTTGGGGTCATGATTACATTTGTTTGCTCGCTTTTAATGGACAAAGAAATAGCCAGAATAAGCCTAGAATTGTTATATTAGTCTAAAAAGTATTGCTGATCAGCCAAGGAGACCATTGTCAGGTCTCCCCTTGACTAAGGAACTGCTATTAAGATCCTTAAAACTGTGTATCTACCTAAAGATGAGTCAAGTGAGGACAATTTCTAGATAAAAGGTGGAAAAGCATGAATGAAACAATATGAGTTCCTTCCTTTTTATAGCTCCAAATCTTGCCAGAATGAGAGATGAAAAAATGATTCCTAGAAATCATACTCCCTCTCAAACTTTCTCCGTCCAGCCTTAATTATTTACACATTAATGTTGACAAATAATTTCTGCATTGAACCCCGCTGGTATCAAGAGAGACCAAGGCAGAATAATGTTTAGAGTTAGATTTGTACAGATTAATTCTACATATTCTAAAATGTATATAACTATGATTTATTCCTTTATACAGGGATATAGTAGGTGTTTAACACATCAGCAAGAATTATAACCTTTAGCAACATCAGCACTTTGTTGATGAAATGAAGTATCATTCTGCTTTGCTAATTCCAGCCATATAATAAATGTCATTTTAATTAATCTTCTATGATACTGTTATTTATGCTGCTTACACAATGTACTCACTCTTTGGGCCCCAATCAGATAGCAAAAGCCATGTACTACTCAAAGTGAGCACTTGGTCTCTGCTTTCACAGAAAGATGATAAGAGCTTTACATGTCAACTCACAGTTACGAGGACGCACTTCATTAAGGCAACTGGGACTCTGACAAATCAGGAAATTTTATTATAGTGGATCTTTATGTTGGTGTAGCTGTGATTTCCCCTCTGCTTTTCAGTCTTAGATATGACTTTTCCTTCATTGTGAATCTTACAGGCAAACAATAGTGATCCTGAAAATTTCTAAGGGGCTTGTCTGATCATGCTTAGATCTCTAGTGAACCATTCTCTGCAGCTCAGGAAATGAACAATTTGAATTTTTCAAGAGTGAGAGTGAAAGGTTATACCAAAGGAAAGCAATTTCAAAAGAATCACTATGACACTCCGGGCAAGAAAAGGATACAGCAAATATGGATCCTTTCACCCCCCCAGACAACAACATTATATTCTTATTATTAATATTTCTTATTCTGTTCCATTGAACCAAAGGGGTTTCAGTTCTGTTTGGACAGGAATGGAACTTGATGTAGCAATGGGTTTTTATTAAATTGATCTTACAGTAGCTTATGGTGACCACCAACAAGGCATAAAGGGAGAATTAACTGAGGCCTTACTGTCATCGTATTGCTTGAGCCAAGTATTCACTGGAGATCACTCAGGAGAAAACAAATAATACATTGGGATGATTTCATCCTAGCCTGTCAAGCAGAAATAAATGCAAACATTGAATCTCAGGGAACCTTAGAGAAAATATAGACAGGAGTAAACTCTAACATAGTGTAACTTTCAGAAAAAAATATTGCCACAGAAGAAATATATTTTAGAAAGCAAGGCCTGTTATAGTTCCTCTGTTCCTTAGCAAAGACAAATATTTTTATTCACAACAATTTAGGACAATCATAAAAGACCTAAATGCTGGTAACTGCTTCTTATCCAACTAATAGAACTGCTGAAAGTTATGCTAGTTTACAAGACCCAGATAAATCAGAAACTTTCTCATTTAATTTTATGATTCTTGGGCTACCCTCCTCTTCTTTTTTAATGAGGCTTTCTTATTCTCATCTCACTGCCGATCAGATAGTCTCACTTGTCAGTGTGGACTGAACAAACTATAATATTAACTTGAGGGACCTACGAGATGGGGGAGACTGGAAACAGGTCCCTGCTCAGGGAGGTAGGAAAATCCTCTCCCGACCTCCCTCACCTTCCATGGTGACCCTTCACAACAGATACGGGGCTGTGGAACATTTGAATGAAGTAGAGAAGGACGAAGAAAATGACTCAAACAAGGAAAAAGATCAAGGTCCACCAAGGCCAGGTCACTCTAGACCAGGTATTAAAACCACTTCTAAAAAGAACCCCAGAAGAGTCATTGTAGTGGGTGACTCCATTCTGAGGGGTGTTGAAGGCCCAATACGCAGACCGGACTCACTTCATAGGGAAGTCTGCTGCCTTTCTGGGGCCCAGGCAAAGGACCCCACAGCAAAACTCCCCACTCTAGTGAGACCTAAGGACTACTACCCTCTCTTGGTTTTTCAGGTAGGTACCGACAACATTACCAGGAGAAGTCCTAAATCAATGAAGAGAGATTTCAGGGCATTGGGGAAACTGATTACAGGGTCAGGGGCACAGGTAGCGTTCTCCATCCCTTCAGTTGCGGGGATGGATGAAGAAGATTACAGGAGAACTCAACAGATGAACTTGCGGCTTTGAGACTGATGTTACGGGCAGGGCTTCAGATTTTCCAATCACGGGTTAGTATACAGGACGCCAGAACTTTTGGCATCAGATGGGATGCATCTGTCCCAGAGGGGGAAAAGGATCTTGTGGCAAGAGTTAGCTGGGCTCATTGAGAGAGCTTTAAACTAGATTTGAAGGGGGAAGGGGGCAAAACTTGAACTCCCAGACATAAGCCCCAGGGTAGATTAACAGAGTTTGTGGGCTGTTGTGCCACAATGACCCTTATCCTGCTATTCCAGTGGAGACAAGGGGTGGAGACGTGCAGCAAAACAAAGGTGCAAGGGATATTGATGGATCAGTAACTGGTAACACCTGTGAAAGGTCAGGCCACACTTAGGACCTCTAAATGCGAAAAGGTGCTGAGGACATCAGCTCACCTGAAGTGCATGTATGCCAATGCACACAGCATGGGTAACAAACAGCAGGAGCTTGAAGCCATGATGAAACAGGAAAATTATGATGTAGTGGCTATTACAGAAACATGGTGGGATGTCTCCTATGACTGGAGTGTGCCAATTGATGGCTACAAGCTCTTTAGGAGGGATAGACAAGGAAGGAGAGGCGGTGGGGTGGCGCTGTATGTTAGGGACTGTTATGATTGCTTTACATACAAGTGTACTGAAGACAGGATGGAGTGTATTTGTGTTACAATCAGGGGGAAGGTCAACAGGGCAGATGTTGTAGTAGGAGTCTCTTATAGGCCACCGAACAAAGACAGAGAGGTGGATGAAACATTCTATAGGTACTTAGGAGAAATCTCACGATCACTTGCCCTTGTACTTGTGGGACACTTTAACTTCCCAGACATCTGCTGGAAATACAACACAGCAGAGCGGGACCAGTCCCGGAGATTTCTTGAATGTATGGCAGATAACTTCCTGACGCAGCTGGTGAGAGAACTGACCAGAGAAAGTGACTGCTGGATCTCCTCTTTGTGAACAGAGAAGGACTGGTGGATGATGTGGTGGTTGGAGACTGACTAGGGCACAGCGATCATGAAATAATAGAGTTCTCTATTCTTAGAGAGGCCAGGAGAGGGGGCAGCAGAACTGACATCCTGGACTTCCAAAGAGCTGACTTTGACTTGTTTAGGCACCTGCTTTACAGGATCCCTTGGGAGATGATCCTGAAGGGTATAGGGGTCCAGGAAGGCTGGGCGCTCTTTAAGAAGGAAGTCTTAATGACACAGGAGCAGGCTATCCCCAGGTGCTGTAAGAGAAGCTCGTAGCAGAGAAGGCCACCCTGGCTAAACAGGGAGCTTTGGCTGCAACTCAGGGAGAAAAGGAGAGTTTACTGCCTTTGGAAGAAGGGGCTAGCGACTCACAATGATTACAAAGATGCTGTGAGGTTATGAAGGGCAGAAATCAGGAGGTCTAAAGCCCAGCTAGAAATTAATCTGGTTTCAGCAATCAAGGACAACAAGAAATGTTTCTATAAGTATGTCAACAGCAAAAGAAAGACCAGGGAGAGCCTCTATCCCCTGCTAGATGCAGGAGGAAACATGGCAACAAGTGATGAGGAGAAGGCTGAGGTGCTTAATGCCTTCTTTGCCTCAGTCTTTAATAACAAGACTAGTTGTACTGAGGGAATCCAGCTTCCTCAGCCAGAAGACAAAGACTGGGAGAATGAACCCCCACATTCCAGGAGGAGATAGACAGTGACCTAGTGCATCATGGATGCACACAAGTGTGTGGGTGGGTTACACCCAAGGGTGCTGAAAGAGTTAGTAGATGTGCTCGCCAAGCCACTTTCCATGATTTACCTGAAGGCATGGCTAACTGGGGAGGTCCCACTGGCAAATATGACACCCATCTACAAGAATGGCAGAGAGGATAATTCAGGAAACTATAAACATGTCAGTCTGACCTCGGTACCAGGGAAGGTCATGGAGCAGGTCATCTCCAGTGCCATTAAAAGTCATATAATGGACAACCAGGAGATCAGGCCTAGTCAGCATGGGTTTAGGAAAGGCAGGTCCTGCCTGACAAACCTGATCTCCTTCTATGACAAGATGACCCAACTATTGGTCAAGGGAAAAACTGTCGATATTATCTACCTGGATCTTCGAAAAACATTCGACGCAGTTCCCCATAGGATTCTCATAGAAAAACTGACTGCTCATGGACTGGATGAGGAAACGGTCTGCTGGATCAAGCACTGGCTGGATGGACGGTCCCAGAGAGTGGTGGTCAATGGTGTTAAGCCCAGGTGGCAGCCGGTCACAAGTGGTTTTCCTCAGGGCTTGGTGTTGGGACCATTTCTGTTCAACATCTTTATTGATGATCTTGATAAGGACATAGAGTGCATTATCAGTAAGTTCACAGATGACACCAAGTTAAGCGGGAGTGTCGATCTGCATGAAGATAGGGAGGCTCTACAAAGAGACTTGGATAGATTGGATCGGTGGGCCAACATTAATGGGAGGAGCTTCAACAAGGACAAGTGCCAGGTCATGCACTTGGGCCACAACAACCCCATGCATCACTACAGGCTTGGGGAGGTGTGGCTGGAGAGCTGTGTGGAAGAGAAGGATCTGGGAGTTCTAATTGACAAGCAGCTGAACATGAGCCAGCAGTGTGCCCAGGTGGCCAAGAAAGCCAATGGCATCCTGGCTTGTGTTACGAATACAGCAGAAGTAGGGAGGTGATAGTCCCCCTGTACTCTGCACTGGTGAGGCCACACCTTGAGTATTGTCTCCAGTTTCGAGCACCTCAATACAAGAGGGATATGGAGGTGCTGGAGCGAGTCCAGTGGAGGGCAACAAAGCTGGTGAAGGGCCTGGAGAATAAATCCTATGAGGAGAGATGGAAGGAGTTGGGACTGTTCAGTTTGAGGAAGAGAATGCTGAGGGAAGACCTCATCACTCTCTACACCTACCTGAAAGGACATTGTAGAGAGGTTGGTGCTGGTCTCTTCTCACAGGTAAGTAGCAATAGAACAAGAGAGAATGGCTTTAAACACCAACAAGGGAGGTTTAGATTGGACATTAGGAAAAAATTTTTCACAGAAAGAGTGGTCAGACAATGGAATAGGCTGCCCAGGGAGGTGGTGGAGTCACCATCCCTGGATTTGTTTAAGGGTCATTTAGATGAGATGTTGGGGGATATGGTGTAGGGGAGAACTTTGTAGAGTAGGGCTGATGGTTGGAGTCGATGATCCCAAGGGTCTTTTCCAACTTGAATGATTCTGTGATTCTAAGATTCTATGATCATACAGACATACAAAAGTCTATGGGACCAGATGGGATACACCCGAGGGTGCTGAAGGAGCTGGTTGGGGTGCTCGCCAAACTGCTTTCCATCATTTACCAGCAGTTTTGGCTGACCGGGGAGGTCCCAACTGATTGGAAATTAGCCAATGTGATGCCCATATATAAGAAGGGTCAGAAGGATGATCCGGGAAATTACAGGGCTGTCATCTTGACTTCAATGCTCAGGAGGCTGAGGGAGCAGTTCATCCCGAGTACAATCACACAACACATGTGGGACAACCAGATGATCAGGCCCAGTCAGCATGGGTTTAGGAAAGGCAGGTCCTGCCTGACAAACCTGATCTCCTTCTACAACAGAGCGACCTGCTTATTGGATGAGGGAAAGGCTGTGGATGTTGTCTACCTTGACTTCAGTAAGGCCTTTGACACCGTTTCCCACGGCATTCTCCTGGCGAAACTGTCTGCTCGTGGCTTGGATGGGCACACGCTTTGCTGGGTAAAAAACTGGCTGGATGGCCGGGCCCAAAGAGTTGTGGTGAATGGAGTTAAATCCAGTTGGCGGCCGGTCACGAGTGGTGTCCCCCAGGGCTTGGTTTTGGGGCCACTCCTGTTTAACATCTTTATTGATGATCTAGACGAGGGGATCAAGTGAACCCTCAGAAATTTTGCAGATGACACCAAGTTGGGTGGGAGTGTTGATCTGCTCGAGGGTAGGGAGGCTCTCCAGAGAGATCTGGACAGGCTGAAACGATGGGCTAAGGCCAACTGTATGATTTTCAATAAGACCAAATGCCGGGTGCTGCACTTCAGCCACAACAAACCCCCAGCAGCGCTACAGGCTTGGGGAGGAGTGGCTGGAGAGCTGCCAGTCAGAGAGGGACCTGGGGGTGTTGACATCCAGCTGAACGTGAGCCAGCAGTGTGCCCAGGTGGCCAAGAAGGCCAACGACATCCTGGCTTGTATCAGAAATAGCGTGGCCAGCAGGGACAGGGAAGTGATCTCACCCCTGTACTCGGCACTGGTGGGGCCGCACCTCAATTGCTGTGTTCAGTTTTGGGCCCCTCACTACAAAAAGGACATTGAATTACTTGAGCGTGTCCAGAGAAGAGCAACGAAGCTGGTGAAGGGCCTGGAGCACATGTCGTACGAGGAGCGGCTGAGGGAACTGGGGTTGTTTAGTCTGGAAAAGAGGAGGCTGAGGGGAGACCTCATCACCATCTACAACTACCTGAAAGGAGATTGCAGAGAGCTGTGGATGAGTCTCTTTAACCAATTAACAAGCAATAGGACAAGAGGGAATGGCTTCAAGTTGCGCCAGGGAAGGTTTAGACTAGATATTAGGAAGCATTTCTTTACAGAACGGGATGTTAGGTGTTGGAATGGGCTGCCCAGGGCAGTGGTGGAGTCCCCATCCCTGAAGGTATTTAAGAGTCAGGTTGACATAGCACTTAGGGATGTGGTGTAGTTGGGAACTGTCAGTGTTAGATTAATGGTTGGACTGGATGATCTTCAAGGTCTTTTCCAACCTAGAGAATTCTGTGATTCTGTGAAAAAGGACATTGAGTTACTCGAGCGTGTCCAAAGAAGGGCAACAAAGCTGGTGAAGGATCTGGAGCACATGTCGTATGAGGAGCGGCTGAGGGAACTGGGGTTGTTTAGTCTGGAGAAGAGGAGGCTGAGGGGAGACCTCATCGCCCTCTATGACTACCTGAAAGGAGGTTGCAGAGAGATAAGGATGAGTCTCTTTAACCAAGTAACAAACAATAGGACAAGAGGGAATGGTCTCAAGTTGTGCCAGGGAAGGTTTAGACTAAATATTAGGAAGCATTTCTTTACAGAACAGGTTGTTAGGCATTGGAATGGGCTGCCCAGGGCAGTGGTGGAGTCCCTGTCCCTGGAGGGGTTTAAGAGTCGGGTCGACATAACGCTTAGGGATATGGTGTAGTTGGGAACTGTCAGCGTTAGTTTAATGGTTAGACTAGATGATCTACAATGTCTTTTCCAACCTTGATGATTCTGTGATACTGTGATTCTGTGAGTAAGCTATAGACTAAAAAAGTAAATCAGAAAGTAGAAGCAGGCATAGAAATTAACATAACAGAAATTCAGTTAATGAAAAAAATATTACTACTTTTCTAGTAATAGGGAGAGAAGAGTCAGCCGGGACCATTGTGTGATGTACAATCACTAGGCAGTACAGTTACAGAGAAAACTGTGTATTGCTAGGGCCTGAATAATAGGCCCTGAAACAAAGCTGACCTCTAGATGAAGCTCACAACCAAACATTATCCATTATTAGTATCTGCTAATTAGTAAAATCTTTATTGCCATTAGTGTTTATTAATTAGTATCTGATTATTATCGAAATATGTATGCTCACTAGTGAAAGACGTAGCTTAGACAAAATATAATCAGCAGTGAGAATGAAACGTCGTCAGAATGTGTATCCAACTTCCCTTGTTTAGCATTGCTCAAGGCTGAGAACCCAAGTGTTTGGCCTTGTTAGAAACTCCCTTGGTTCTCCCCTCCGTGCCCTGGCCAGGCTTTGGGTGGAATCCAGCAGGAGTGTGAGACCAGATGTTTCCACTCAAAGAAAAGTGCAAGTCATTCTGACTTGCTGATTTTGGTACATAAGGCTGGACCCTCTTGCCATGACTTTGGATGCCTCACCTACAGATGGACTCATTGCATAGGACTTCCCACTTGCAGGGAAAGGTACTCCAAATCCTTGCTGCAGCCGGGATTCCCCAGTGACTTCAGATCTAGATGATGGTAACGTATGCAAGTGGTGATGTATCTTTCTGAAGACTATTCTCTCCATCGTGTAGTAATAATTAGGTGTATTACCTTGCTTGTATAAGGTAATAATTAAGTACACTATTCTGTATTTTTCTTATTGCTTATTTTCTGTATTATTTGCTTATATCTTTCAATTATTAACAGTAAAATAAGCCTACTCTTTTCACTCTGGTGTCTGAGTTTAATTGGCATCCTCGATCAGCAGAACAAACTGGTAGGTTATTTAACCAGGAGTAAATAGTGTAAGAGAGGATAATTGAAGAAAAGTCACAATGGTTGGAGCAGAGAATGGAAAGTGGTAGTGAAGTTAAAATCATATTTAAATAACCCGAAGAAACAATAGAGGGGTAAAGCTAAGCAATCATGACAGAAGGCTTAGTACAAATCCATACAGTGTAAAGTAATGCTTTGCTGAGATAACCAATCTCTGACAAGGCATGAACAGAAACATCAAGCTAAGAACTTGTGATGCACTTCACATCTGAACTCCACCAGGATTCTGCTAGCATCTGGAGAGGAACCTCAACCCCTAGAAAGCAGTACTAATGCAAAAGGTCCTTGAAGTATTAACACAAATACCTCTGAGTTAGCACAGGGAACATCATCTGTCGTCTACTTTAAAAATACACAGATAGTTTAACTTATTTTTTGTAGTTAGAGCAGTTATTCAAGAAATTAAAGACTAGATTATGTCTTTAGCATGAAAATGTTCAAGAGCAGTCAAGTTTATTCTCCAGGAAGCAAAGACTGTGGCTATATTCTTCTGTAAAATGACATGTCCATATGATATGGAGCTGAAGGAATGGAAATGCTCTCTATCCTTGCTGAAGCAGTGTACTAATTTGTACTAGAAATTAAGTAAGGAAGAGAGTTCTTGATTCTGTAGACCATCTTAGGGAACTTCATGGAAATGGTGTACATATCCAAACGAGTCCTCCAGGCTCCATCATTTCATTGGAAAAAAAAAAAAAAAAAAAAAAAAGAAGATAAAAATAACAAGACTGAAATTTTGCCTTTAACTAGAAGCTTTGCTTGGAGCTATCCAGCTCTCCTCTTGGACCTCTCTAAGACCCTAAACATTTCCACCAGGTACAGTCTAGACCCTAAGACTTCTTTATTTTAGTCTTCTCCAGATGGACAACAATTCTTATTGTTGTTCTCTTTTAACATTTTCTAATAGGAGTTTACTTACCTTGTTTTAATTACTTTATCTGTGTGTGGTAGCTTGTAAGAAAAAAATCCTTCCAGACTTCTGTAATAATTATCACTCTTAGCCATAAGAGGGGTCATTTTCAATTATATTCCTGGCTTCTGCCCACATAAAGGTGCCTGTTGTGTTGACCAGAGCAATGTAGATGAACCTTCTTCCTCTCATGGAGAAGGCTTGAGCATTTTGGTTACTGTAAACCACTTCTCAGTTTTGAGACTGCTTGTCTTTAACTCAGGAATCCTCATTCTCAAATTAAACCAGCCAAAGTTAAGATTGTATATTAGGAAAAATTTCTTCACTGAAAAGGTTATTAACATTGGAACACGCTAAGCAGGAAAGTGGTTGAGTCACCATCCCTGGAGGTATTTAAAAGACAGGTAGATGTGGCACTTAGGGACACGATTTAGTGGTGGACTTGGCAGAGTTAGGTTAACGGTTGGACTCAATGATCTCAAAGGTCTTTTCCAACCTAAATGAAGCTATGATACTATGATTCAATTGAGCTGAATCAGTAGACAGATCGCTCCTACTTCAGAAAACTCTTTCCAATATCAGATTATTTTATAACTTCAGAAAATGCATTTACCTTTGCCACAACATTATGTTGATTAATCTTTCTATTCTAACCAACTTGGAAAAAAAAAGACTAAAGCTATTTTGTGCTGTAAGAACCTGATTATACTGTGTTACTGGTTCCGCTCCTCTGATAAGGGTTTACACAGAAAACTCCAGGTTTAGGACTTCAAAGTAGCAGTAAAAAAAACCATAAAAAAATTCCCAAAACAAAACAGAAAAATACATAAATCCACAAAACCATTGCCCTGGCTAATTTTGCAGGACAATTATAATCAAGAGCTAGTTCATCTGGATTACAAACTCATCTAATCTTAGTGTGTGTGTATAACTCTCTTGCCCTGTTGCTGAATGGGGCTTCTCGGCAGTATCGTATAGAACCATAAACCATCTTTGTATAGAACCATAAACCATCTTTGCATAGAAGATGAAAGAACTGGCAGAAAGTCATGAAGTAATAAATACCAGTCAAAAATCTGGGCTCTGCTTATGGTACCTAACTGCAGATTCCTTAAATCTAACTCTCAGTCTGTGAGTTGAAGAAAACCCAAATGGGAAAAAATATCACCTCAGCCAGTCTGGTAATAACATTGCAAAGAACTGGAAACTACTTAGACAGCAATTTGAAATATATATAATAGCAATTGGTGCAAAAAAGTGAAAGTGAAGGCATCAATCTTTCCACATGTTTCAGGAAAAGCAGCATTTAACATTTACAATAACTATAGTTTTCAGGAGAAAATGTAAACTTGAATATAATACTAAATACCTTGTACTTCAAACCAAATCAGCTTTCAATAGATCAGTTTCTGTGTGTGCATGAACAGACTGGACAAACAACAGATCAGATCTGAATAGAAAGCATAGTCAAATGTATGCAGAGTCGCTAATAAAATACAGAGTGATCACTGGAATTACAGAGAAGATGTTGAGAGGCTGTCTTTTGTGCAATGAACTATGCTAAATAAACTCTTGCAGATAGCATAGGAGAAATTATCAAACAAAATCAGATCTAGAAGAAAGAGTATTTTTGTACTATATGATATAAAAAAAGGGAATAATCTGAAAATGGGACATATCCAAAGGTGAAATCTACACCCCAAAAAAAATGAAATGAAATGTTTATAATTACAGAATTTAGTGTTATCTTCTATATAGATAAAAATTCTGTTCCGACACAAATCCTGTAAATAAAGAACATAGAGCTGTATTGTGATGTCAACGGGCAATCAAATGTACCTAAAAATCTGCATTAAAATTAGCACCTAAAATGTCATATTTCCTAAATCCTTCCCAGTTACTGAGATTCATTATAGCTCACCAGCTGGAAACAGCCATGTCAACAATGTGAGGTATTGTGAAATCTTAAACTGTGGTTAAACACTAAGCTGCAGTGCTATAAAACCTGCATTGTCAGACTTCTCTCAGATTTCTTGAGCTTATTTTTCTTATTACCTGTGTGATAGCTAAGTAGTTTTTACCCAGCCTTGATGTTTCAGGAAACCGAAACTCACAACTGGTTTTTGTTACCCACCAGGTAGAAGCCAGTTTTTCCAATGAGATCCTGTGAGCACTTTGTTTCACTTGGTTTGAGAACTACGTCAACTGGGCTACTCAGATCAGCAGCAGTGTCAACTAGTCCACTTGACTTTGTTTGAAATAATTGAGGAATCTCTATTTCCATCTGTTGGGAGAGAGATATCAGCTGAAAGCTGTGAAGAGTAGCTGAAAAGATAATATGGTCTTCAATATAAAAGAACAATATGGTCTGCTGCTTGAAAAATGGACGTGTCCTTTGGTGTACTGTCTTAGGCTATATTGGCACAGGATGGTTTTGGACCTAATTGTTTAGACAGTTTCTGTGATTCCCTTTTTTCTGTCCTTGATTTATAAGAAATGCCCATGAAAAGACTGAGCGTCTGTATTTTATAAGGTTAATAAATGTGCATAGGTTACTATTAATCCAACAGGGGTTTCTCTTTGGGATGATCTATCCACAAAATATATTGTACAGAATATTGAACATATGTGTTATGTAGCCTGTAGTAGCCTAGTGTACTTTTTAAAAAATTAATTAAAAGGTAAATACCACTGAGAAGAAATAGGATATGCATGAAAACACAGAAATGAGAAAACCAAACATCCAAGTTAAGCATCTATCTGGGAAATGACTGTTCCATCTCAGTCATCAGTGCAAAAGTGATACAAAGGATGGATAAAATATTAATACAGTCAGCTTCCCATCTCTAGGATTTTGCAGCTGTTTGTGTCTAGACAAAGACAACTAAACCAAGAACCTACCTGGGTCCTGTATTTTTATACTATGCCTTCAGTAAAAGGAAACTATTAAATTTGTTATTTTACTGTCAGTCACACACATAATAGTAGTTGACTACTTATAATTCATTATATTCTATTCTGGAAAAAATACAGTCTGAAAATATTGTCTGGGAGCATTATTAATGAATATCACTGAATAGCCTTTTTACAGGCTTCATAACAGGTGGAAGTAAAAGGAAGATAAAACAACCAATTGTTCTTAAGCTCAACATTTTAATTTCCAGTATTTTTATTTATATCAAATATTCAAATGTTTCATTTTCTATCACAACAAAAGGGAATTTTCTGTCCTTCACCAAGTAGTACTACTTTACCAGTGAAATTACTTGAACTGGTTTATTACAACTTTATATGTTGAGAATTTTAAATGTAAATACAAAGAGTGACATACTATTCAAATAAGATGGTTTTATAGGGGTACCTGATTTTCCAGAAAATTTATAGCAATATATTGACTAATATATGCATCCTCAGATTCAAATTTCAAGACATAGATTACAATTCTGTTGTAATTTTTATATTTCAAATAATTTATAACAGGTTAAAAATTTCCATCTAGTTATTTCAGTTAAAATGTTTTTAAAAAATGATCTATTCTGAATATATAGGTAACATGAGGTATTAATTTTAGAGTTCTAATAGTCAATAATATGGTTAAACAGACGATATTCTGAGACGAGCCTTGGGGACTGTTTGGTGAGCAAATAAATCATGAAATTATTTTTTTTTGTTTTGCAATTTCTAAAAATATACAGACATGTTTAATAGTCACTAGTCAAATAATCCATTATTAGTGCATTCATGTACATGGATAATATTCAAATAAGATATGATGTATGCTTAAAATGTTAAATAGGAGAAAAAATGTACATTTCATGAATGTTCATACAAATTTAAAAAATATTTTATCTTTGTGTTTCCTTTTCAGTGCACAGCCAATATCTGCAAAATGCACATATGAATTGTGAAACCTGAATATTCATAAGTGAATTTCAAAAAGCAGTCTTAGCAGACAATAATATCAATTGAAATTTTTACACACAACTCTTTGACTTTAAAATAGGAATCCCTTTCAATTAGTTATGTTGGTCACCCTGAAGAAAAGGAAGACATAGTTTTCTAATTAAGAGACTTTAGGATTTTTTTCCATTGTAAGTATTTGTGAATTAATTATTCTCAAAGCAAAGCACACACCAGGCAGTTTAATAGAGCAAGCACTTCTGCATCCCCTACAAAACTAATTCTTTGCCACTGATAGTCCTTTCCTTAGAAATATAGAACCCAGGGTATCTCTAAAGCTTGCTCTTTCTCCTTCTCCTACCTCCTCCAGGCTGGACCAGAACTTTTTCCTTCTCCCTTCCTGGTGGAGGGTAGTCATGGAAATCTCAGCTCCTAGCCCAAAGCTTAGATCCTGCCACAACATGCTTTGACGTTACCCCCAGCAATGGATGCAGCTTGCTTTTCAGTTCATCCAGTACAAATAACCAGTATACTAAATATTGTTCACTGAAGAGATTGTCCACACATGGGAAAAAAAGAAAGAAAAGAGTTCAGGAATATTTTAATTCTGCTAAATAGATTATTCTTTATCAGTTACTCACTGGGTGCTAGTTATCATACAAACCTTGTCCATTTTGTCAGTTATGAATAATCTTTCGATGCATGGGATGATAAATTTATCAACATCAAGCATGATAAATGTTGCTGGGACCAACCTGTCTGCACAAAGAATTAGATGGTTTCCATGCAAGGAATGGAAAATTCACTCTTTCAACTCCATTTTGTTGTCGCCAACCTAATTTGAAGTATCATTTCAATTTTTCTGGACTGTTGCTACCAATTAATTTAGAACAAATTTGGAAGTTTAGACTATTTTTTTTTTGAGTCACAGGATATTTTTACAATCAAGATGAATGACTTCTCTGATTCATATCTGAAACACTCTACAATACACAGCATGTAATGTAAAGATAAGGTAGAGCTATTAATATTCCAGAGTTCCTTCTGTAAAGACATTAAAATAAATGTGTATTAATAACATTTTAATAAAAACTGACATTACTCTGCCCATGACATTAATGCTTTGACATAATGGCTATAATATCTTCTACATAATGTGATCAAATGATATTAAAAAGGAAATAGACAAGCAAATGCATTATGAAGAAGGGCCCATATATATTAAATCATGTCATCATTAAAACAATAATAAAAAGAACTCAGACATTAAATTATGGAAAATATAAAAATTGATACTCTTATTGGCTAGACATATTTGCCATGAATTTTAACAATATTGTGATGACTGCAAAGATGACATATGTGCATATCTTTCCCTTACTTTTTCAAAGTACACAATTCATAGTTTATTAATGAAAAACAAATTGTTCTTTCTGATATATTTCTGAGTCATATGGTTAACACCATTGTTTCCTACTTTGTTTTTTATCTGCATGATTTTTAACATGTGGGTTCTGTGAGAGAGTAACAAGAACAGTGAATGATCGCTCTGTAGTTTCCAGATGTTTTTGTAAGACATAAGAAATACAAAAGACAAGACCTTTTTGTGTTAAAAAATGATTTTTTCATTAATTATTCAAGAAAGAATGAATCATGCCAATATTGACTAATGTAAGAATTAAGTTTGCTGTATGCTGATCATCTGACCATCCTCGTCAGCTGTGGCATCTTAGCCTTGTTAAGCCTTTTCCAGGCTATGTCACCTCCATAAATATCTTCAAGATTTCTATTATATTACAGCCATACAGCTATGTCATTCCTTTAAAGATCTTCTGGGTTTCTCATTATGATCTTCTGTTCTTTGTGTTTTAATGCCAGACATTAGCTGCATAGACTTTACTATGTCACAAAGTACCAAAAATAGTGGTTTTTTCATATCAAACCCATCAAGTACTAGTAAGATCCATAAGACTATCTCCAGAAAGACTGCATCCTAGAAAGGAAACTGAATAAGAGCAGTTATAGGCTTTGTTTTCTTGAGAATCCCTGTCAGAAACCTAGTAAAAAAAGGAATTAAAACATAGAAAAACAACTGAGATGATCAACCATATCCCTGATAGTTTTTCTCTTTGTAGGTTGCATTAGTCATTCTCGCATATTCATTCACTCAGTACTTCACGCATAGTTGAATGTTTGGATTTTTTTATTCTACAGCAACAGGGGAGTATATTGATTCTGATGGTTCATCTAATTGCTCTACAGTTCTCAGAGCAATTAAACCATCTACTGTCTTTTGGCTTTTACTTTTGGGAGAGGTAACATTCCAGTGTGTACGAGTCATGGTTTTATTTGTTTTACTTGGCTATATGGGATGCTCTCCTGAAAATTTGTGTTCAGTTCTTCCTTATCTATCTTGTTGTCCAAGTCCTTCCAGTGAGTAAACTTCCTTGATGATTCCAGCAACTTTATGAACTTCTTCAGAATTAAAAAAGTCCAAATCAATTTCTCCTCAACATTAAAAATCCAAGAAATAGTCTGGATTTGAATCAAAATATTGAGTTTGAATCAAAATATATTTTTTATAATTTCAAAGCATTTCATGACAGCCTAGGACTTTTTTTTTTTTTAATTAATTACTTAAAATTGGCCACTCAATAAAAATAAATGGGTGTCATACTTTTGTTAGTGTTTTTGGGTGGGGCAATTTTCAAAGCCAGCAGTTTTTACCACTTTAGCTTTTGGGGAAGAAACCAAGTCATAGACAATAGGTTTCTGAGTGAACTAATACACACAGTTCTAGCAAAACAAGCCAAACAGAACACATACATTTGTATGTGTTCATGAAGTAACTTACCAGTATTTCAAAGTACTTCACCCAGTGGTTATAACCTCTTTGTCTCCTCTAGGGCAGACAAGCCCTCACTGTAACATTTTAGCTTCAATACTGGTAACATCACTGTAAGATTTACTGATTGCCCACTTCATGTTACAATCACCTCATTTTCTTTGGAGTTTCTTTTAAGAGGATAGTGACCTACTGCCGTTCTGTTGTACTGTGTACAATTTATATGACACCAATACGCCTCCAGGTTCAATGTACACTATTGAGAGTAAAATATATTATACCCATAGGTTTCCTTTTGACTGTTTAATCGCATAGAATAAGTTCAAAAGGAGAAAAAAATGGCCAAAACAAGAAAGTAGAACCAATTCTATCAGATTTCATTTGGAATTCAGATTGGAAGAATGTATCTTTGGATGGGAACATCTATGCTTTAACTAGTGAAAAAGAGGTTTATCGAAACAAATACAGACAATAAAAATAAACACAAACCAAATAAAATACTCATTGAAATATTAAAATATGTTTACCTGAACATTTTCAGCTTTTAGATATTTTCCATATTAAATTATTTCTATTCTGATTTTAATTAAACAGAAACTGTTTACATAAAAAAAGGCTGCAGAGAAACACTTTTCTATTTTTTGTTAATGATTAAATAATGAAAATGAAAATATTTTCATCAAATTTGGAACAGAAGCTGTAAAAGGTTTCTACCAATACTTAACAATAGTTATCAGAAATAAATGAAAGTAAAATAGTACATCATGAGGGTGTCTCAAGTTTAAAGAAGTTCAGTAAAAGAAACCTTTAAAACTTCAGCAAAAGTGTCCTTGAGAGTGAACTGATGGTACACACTTCATCTGGATTGTAACAGAAAAGAAAATAAAAGCATAAGTATGGAACTCTAGGTTTTTGGGGGGTTTTATTTTTTTTAATTTACTGTGGAAAGATGCAACATTATACTCCTGAAATATGTAATTTCTTGGGGTCAGTTTGATGCACTTGTGGTAGGCAGGTAGAAAGGACTCAGAGAAGAAAAAAAAGAAGGGGGTATTGAGATTGGCTAGGGGCACATGTAAGGCCAACATATTCTGCAGCAATCTGGGTAAGCACAGAGCAAATATTCATTTGATTCTTAACCAATGTGGTTATTACATCCTCCCTCAAACCACGGGTGCAGGTGGGCCTGTGCTTATATTTCAACTATAGTGGCTGAAGTGGGGGTTTAAATTGACTTCTATTGCACTTGTTTCAGACAGCCAGAACACACTGCTTGAGGAAGTAATTTTTTTGATTGTCACAACTGTTTGCTCCAGTGTGTGTAAGTCATTCCTGTGGGTACAACTGAGAGAACAGCAAGCAATCAACCAAGTAATTTTAAGTTAATAGCCTAAGAAGCAGTATGATCAATCCTAAGGTAATGACTATAGCTTTCAGATTATTTTACACTGATTTCTTATGGTCTTTTGACCATATCCTAATTTGCTTTAACATATGGTTTTCATTGAAATAGAGCAACTTTTTTTATGTAGATGAGCTTACAGTTGTACAACTTTGCTTTCCCTTGCAAAGAAGATGAAAAAAAGAGCAACTGACTGCCTCCATCAGTAATAAATGCAACCCCTGTATATGGCAGTTCTGACATTTATTCAGATTCACTTTGTTCATTTGCTTTTCCCTACACATATTCCATATCACCTGTACAAAGATGTAAATCCTCTGTGTGGGAATGGAGTCTGAACCATTTGAAGGTCTTTAGAAATACATATAAGAGAATCACAGTCTGTTGGGGCCCTAAGGCCACTAACTGGGATTAAATACCCTGATGAGCCTCACCTGGGACACCTACCCACACCCTCAGCCCAGAAGATCCTTTACACACAGTCTTCAGTCCCTTCAGTGGATTACGTTGTATGACCTAAATCAAATATTTATTGACACACCCAAGAGTTAATTCTGTACAGGTTTTGCTATGTTTTGATCCTTTCCTTTTCCTCTCTCAATAGAAGATGTTGAGGAGAGGTGTTATCTCCTATCCGTGGTGTGAGTTGATGATAAAAGGCAGGAAGAGTGTCCCAGATGATGGAAAGACACTGAGAGCACCCTGTTCAGTGATGCATTTTCTGTAGAACTGAGAGGTGGTTGGTTGAGGTCTTGCATTGTTCTTGAACTGCTTAAGTTAAAAGTTCTTTAATTTGGATGAGTTCATACTAGAACTCCAGTGATGCTAGATGCACTATCCCTAATACACCTTGCAACACCCCTTCACCTTCTTCCTCTGAATTTTGGCATGTAAGAATGAACCTGCAAGCCCAGGATGCGGAAGAACAGTGCCAACCCATGCCAAAAAGTTCTTAAAAGTTTAGTGATCATAGTTGTCAATTTTGACACCTGAAAAATAGTGGTGTTTTGGGCATCTTTCCTAAACTAGCTAGCCCTCAGTATAACTATATGTTATAGGTAAACCATACGATTTCAGGATGGCAACAGCTTCTGCAGAACTAAATGAGTCACTTCCTTGTGTTTCTGTAGAAGTTGTAAAATAAGTGCCCATTCAGTCTTTCCTTCAAGTCAGAGGTGCCTTTCACCTTCATAGAAATTGTACTGAATTCTTGTTCTTGGAGTCACAGCTTCCAAAGACACACAAATTATAAACAGCTTATACTGTAACACATAGCATATTCAACATCAGATGCTGCTGTTTCTTTGGTTCAGTTCTGTGTTTGGGAAGAAAAACCACTACACATGTGCTTGATTTTTACTTTTTCTCCATAAGATTGACTTATAAATCTGAAATAGTACTCTAGTTGAGAAAAAGAATAAAAAAATCATCAGCCTCTTTTCTGTATTTTACTGAAAACCCAGTCCTCATGTGGAGTTGCCTTGCACACTTCTCTATCATTTTATCAAGCTGAAGATGATTCTCTTATCTAGGTTTTCCTAATGAATTCAAACCAGACCTTGACACCTCCAAATGTTCTTCAAAAAAACACCTTAATTTTGACCATGGTGTCTTGCTACTATGGTGTGCTTGTATGGGCCAGATTTTGTTGCCAGGACACATGGAATTTGGTGGCTTCATTACATGCTAAGCTTAAGCAAACCTTGAAGATCCTTGGTTTTGATTCACTACATAACTGCATTTTACTTCAGGTTTTTTCCAAAATATGCCTTTTACCTGATTTACGATGTTGTACCAAAATTACCTGAAACCCTGGTATTTGAAATAACTTTTTCTTTGAGGTGTCTTTGTTTGATTGACATCTGAATTAAAGGAAATAAATTGATACAAAAATTCTTTTAAATTCTTATTCTTTATGAACTAAAGTATTTTTTAAAGATTTTTGTTTAATTCATACAAAATTGTGTCTTGTAAACTTCTGACTTAGAGTATGTGCCCTATTATTTGGCTATAATTATTCTGTGAACCCAAGACTGTTAAAATCTTCATTTTCCTGTTGGTTTCATGAAAAGTCTAATTTAGCTTTAAGTTACGATACATTCAAAAATTATAATTTGAATGGATATTGTCATCAAAAAAGGGAATTTGGTAGCAATGCCTGGACTTAATGATCAGTTTAGCCTCCAGACTGAGCTACCAATCATTTCCAGAAATTGTTATGGTCAAATCCAGCAGGTATATTTAGAAATTGCTCAGTAATCTTCTGTGCAGATGTTTCATTCTCTTCCTGAAACCCCTAGGCTTATAAAGGTCGCATCAGGGCAACACAGAAGTGGAGTGCAAATTGCCAATTGCAGGTTTGGAGAAAGGTTGTTTCCTTTGACAAGTCAAGGAAAAGCTAGAAGTCTGAAAAGAGCTATGGGTAAACACTGCTGTCATTTACTCCCAGATGATTTCATTGTGGCTGCAGTGGGTGACTCACTGCAGAGTTTATCATAAAATTTTAGAAAGGACCTGATAGAAAACAAAAAAACTTACACGTTAATTTACCAAATTGTTGGGGTTTTTTTCCTGAGCTTTAGACTTATGGTTGTTAAAACCTTGCACACATTACTTGATAATCTATAGACAAAAATTACAAGGAAATAAGAAATACAAAATCCTTCTATGCAGTGTGAAAATAATTCTGACACATACCCTGGGTAGAGAACTGGTAATGCACTCAGTCTGGTATTGCACTACAGACGACAGCTGTTCCCCAGCTACCAAAATACAGAGTGCTTCTCAAACAATGCAAGAGAACATGCACTGTGCTCTACTCTGAGCCTCCTTCATGACTAGTGTCTCTCCACTGTGTCTCTAACGGCATGGCCCATCAGGGAAACTGAGTGAGAGCTTCATCGAAGTTGAGGCTTGACCCTCCATCAACACTGGGAGAGCTGATGGTTGAGACTGGAACACAACCCTTCACATGAATGGCTGTAGGCAAGACATATAAGTTGGTTTCAGCCTGAAGGTACTTGACTGTATTTATTGGTATGAGCTTGGTAGTTTTACTAACCTCAGCATACAGTAATTCAGCAAAGTGATTCCAACTTCCAGCTATACTAGTTAACCATGATTTCAATGCTTCTCAGTCCTTTCCTGTTGTTTGCACTAGGAAGTTAAGTTTTGGGACATATCCTGAAATGCACAATATTTAAACTATGATAAATGAAGTATTAGCACCCATTTTTTCAGCTAATTATTAACACAGCAATTCATATTTAAAAGAATAAAACATTGGGGTTTGTTAGTTTTCACAAATATGAATGTTATTTAACCATTACCCTTAGGGAAATTCCAGCCCCTGAGTTTTAAAATGTATTCTCTTGAATTCCTCCCTATAAAATCAAAATCAATGGTTATTCTGGAAGAATTCTCTTTTGTTGTTTTCCTGGCAGAAGAAAAAGGAAACAGCATAAAGGTATAAGGATTAGTAGATTAATGTATTTTAATGACTGTGCGCTCAAATGGAAAATGTTCTTTTTGGAATGATCTCGTTCCTGGTAGATCACCCAAAGTTCATGCAGCAATTAACATTAATTATTTCAAACCTATGCTGAAAACTTTATAGCAGATATTAGCTAACAAGGTTAATTATTGAATGTGAAAGCAATGCACTGATGTAATAAATACAAAGAAACTCAAATCTAAGGGGAATGGTGCCAGCAACTAAAAGAAGAAACTACAATCCATTCCCATAATAGCAAGTGCTAATGCAACATACCAATTTCAGACATCCTTGTCCAGCTCGAGTACCTCACAACACTAAGCTGCGATCATATTCCTGTGAAGAAAATTCCAAACTTGTCATGCATGTCTCATTCCTTTCCCACTCCTGAGACTAATATCTGACACAGAAGACATCAGAAAGCCTTTTTCAGATTCCTCCTTGGTCTTCACATTAAGTTAGAAGAAATAGATCTCAAGTAATGCTGGAGCTGGACTGTGTTTCAAAACAAAGATTAACTGATTCATAATAATTGTTTTCTAGAATTTCCACTGCCTCTTTTATGCTAACAGACACTATGTTGCTATGGAAAATTTTGATCCTTTGTTTCAACACAGGAGTTGCAAGCTAAACATTTTATTACATACAAATTATAGATAAACTTCGAATACCTGTTATTAAAATTATTAGATTTCATTGATGTCACCTTCTTTTCTCTACTTTGATTAGTTTTCTTGGAATTATTAAGTAAATAAAAGTTCTAAAATTAGAGAGAAAAATATTACACATATTTCTCACAAGCAGCCTCTGACCTTCAGTAACTACATTTTCCTTATGTTGTAGTTTAACCCAGTAAGAGTAATTGGTTCTGTGTCATTTCCTCAATTGTGTGTCTTGTAGCTCTTTCAGCTGTTTTCCAATAGTCCTATTGATTTTGAAACTATGCCAATATTTTGGGGTTTGTTGCTATGCAAACAATTGAATGTTAGCCTTTAGAATTATTGATCTGTTTCCAAGAAGGCTCAGAAAAGTTTTTATTTTCAGTTTTTACATGTTATAATAAATTTATTACTTCTAAGGAAAAGGTGTAAATAATTTTATAGTCATTTTTATTTTTAGCAAATGGGCACAAGATAGATTCATTGTCTTGCTCTTGTTTTCTGTTCACTCTTTTAAATAAAATATAACTCAACTAGTAGAACATCAATTTTCAAATAAGTTGAATATGCTCAGTAACTCATTGGCCTATGCCTTTTCTGAATGCACAAAAATTAATACCAGAAAAATCTGAAATAAAGCTCACAAATCAGTTCTGCCCTGGATTTGAAGAGCTTAAAGTGTAAGGATTTTAATATGAAGATTTAGTAATACTGTGGATTTCATTCTTTTAGCTGTAACTTCACAAATGCAGCAGTTTTCTCCTGTTCCTTTAATAAATATGCTTATAAAAGTTGATGAAGGCAACATTTGTCTTGAATTACAGGGAGATAGTAATTATATAATTATCCACATGTAAAGGGGAACAAGGTTAAACTGGAAGTCATGGCATCATATCCCAACACAATCTGATGTAAAAAGTCAAATTCTGTAGAAAACAATTAAAAAGAAAGGGGGGAGAGGAAGCAGAAACACGATCAGGGATGAGAAAGAAAGAAACTCTCCTACCAGTGTGAGCAAACTGAATTAATAAGGTCTATCACAGGGACTGTCATGACCAGTGCAGTAGAAACCATGTTGTAGCATGTATTATTTGACATGTGTCCTGGTTTTAGTGAGTGGCAGGGGATTTTTGGTAGCAGGGAATGGGGCTACAACATTACCCCCCTGTGAGAAGCTTTTTGAATCTTCCCAGATCCAAGTCCAACCTGCCTTTACACCAAGGCTGGGCCAATTCACTGTGCCTCTGGGATAATGTATTTAAGAAGGAGAACTTGGGAGGAGTTGTGGGAGTTGTGAGAAGTTGCGAGAACATCTGTGAGAACACCAAGGTCAGTAGAAGAAAGGAGGAAAAGGGGAGGGGTGCACCAGAGGATACTCCCCTGTATCCCATGGTGAGGCGGCAGGGCCACCCACTCCACCACCCATGGGGATCTGCAGTGAAGCAGATACTGATTTGTGGCCTGTGGGGACCCAGGTGGCTGCACCCGAAGGAGGCCGGGACCTGTGGGAAGAAGGTCCCACTGTTGGAGTTCGGTGCTGGGAGGAGTGACTCATGTCGGAGCTGGTATGTGAAGGACTGTCTCCTGTGAGAGGGGGACGTGATGGGACAGCAGAAGAATACCAGCAGTTCCTCCACCAACAGGACTGACCAAATCCCCATTCCCTGCCCCCTGCACCACTGATGGGGAGTAGGTAGAGATATCAGCAGCAAAACTGAGCCCGGGAAGAAGGGAGGGGTGGGGGAAGGTGTTTTCAAGATGTGACAATACCTCTCATGGTCCTACTCCGTCTATTAAGTGGTATTGTTCTTAGCATTAAATTTATGTTCTCCTTTTCTTCCCCTCATGAGTTTGTCTTTTGCCTGTGCCTTAATGGATTAGATCATCCCTCCTATTCCTTATCTCAATTTCCTGGACCTTTTTCTTTTCTCCCCCCCAGCGCTGGGGGGGGAGGGGGAGTGAGAAGCTCTGTGGTATTCAGTTGCCCTCTGAGCTCAAACCACAACGTCATCAAATGTAAGCCGACTGCATACTGACATAGGGAGAGCTCATGGTGCCGACGCTTCCCTGCAGATCATGGAGAGGAATGTGGCTTTCCAAAAAAATTAAAAAGTTTTATATTTTTCCTTTTTCTCTAGAAAGCTGACATAGAATTTCAGATGTGTATTAAAAGGAAGTGGGCCAAAAGCAGCCCAGACTGACACATTTATGGGACTAGTTTTTAATACTGTCATAATAACTTCTTTCTGGGTTGGATTCAACAGAATAGGCTTCTTTCCAGGTTCCATTTAGACAAAGCCAATATCTTGCCAGGAGAGCTCGTGAGAGATATTACTACAGAAACTGGATTTGACCTGAAATACAAATGCTAACTTAACCCTCAGCAGGATCCAAATACTTTGCTTAGTCTACATCTGAAGAAATACTTGTGCTTAATTATCTACTTAGTTCATACAAATGAACCCTTCTCCACCTCCCAGTGTTCAGAGGATATCTAATAGAGGATGATAACATAGGAACTGATCTTCAGCTAGGGTAAGTTAGTGGAGCTGTGCCAGCTCAAATCAACCATGGAACTAGCCAATAGACAGCAGGTTGTTTAAGGGATGATGAATACAACTTTAATTTTATTGAGATTTTACATGATGTTTCTTAATATGATGTTGATTTAATTTTCTGCTTTTAAATAGTAGCATAATTTGCACTGATAGCATACTATTATCTCAGCAGTGTAACATAATCTCCAAATCCCTACATTGAAAACCATTAAGTTCACATATTACTGGATCTCCATAGGTTTTCTACTGACATCCTTTTACCATTCTCTTGACATGGTAATGTCTCATGGCATAGTTGTGTCAAAATAATTTTTCTATCAGTTTGACATGACATTGTCTCCATAGACTTGTACTGACACTTAAAACAAATAGAGAATTACTGTTGCCAATTTGCACAGAAAAAAATTGCTGCACTCACAAAACAATTTTGTTTTCACAATACAATGATCCACTTTAATAACAGCTTTCAATTTTAGATGGTTATTTTTTTCTTTTTTCCCTAGAGCTTGCTTCTATAAAAAAGACCTATAAAACGAAAGCAGAATTTCACCTCTGTTCATCTAAAATGGCTTCACATATTGAAACCGATTTAGTTTAAAATAAAAGCAAAATAAGGAAAAAATACCCAGTTAGTTACAACAGAGATATAAAAGTGCCCACATAAAATAGGAAAAAATAATGAATTTTGAGTTTGACTGATCTGAGGATTTGTTCATCTCTTTCAAATGATTTTTTTTATAGGTCTATAAAGTTGTATAAAAATTCCCTGGGTTTGTATCTTCCTTTGATTTGCTATTTGACTGAATATCAACAGGCAGACAAGAAAACCTTTTCTGATGTGTTGTGTTCAGGTATTCCAGCACTGTTTCTTCCATTTATTTTTTTTTTTTTTAAATGCTCAGATAAGGTAATATCCAGTCATTTAGGCAAAAGTATATGCAGAGCTATATCAAAACATTGCGGTTCCAGTTTTGATGATTTGCCATGATGACCACGTTTCTGTTACTTTCGTATTCCAAGCTAAGGCCAAGATTGAGAAACATGGTCTAAAGGAAAGATAATTAGAGCAAGATCATTTTCACATCTTGGTGTTTGTCTTTAAGATCCTTTCCAATAGTGACCCTGACATAAAAACTGCCAGCTAACAAAATTTGTTAATGGCTCAGAGTTTGAAAGTACTGTCCAAACATATAAGGGTCAGCCTATCAGCAAGCACTAGGTGACATTAAAAACTGTGAATGAGATGACATATAGTAGCACAAAATAAAATCTATGTCTTTGTAAAGGTCAACAAGGATGTGTGTTATAAACCTAGATCTCAACACTGAACATAAGATCTGTCTGTGGGATGTAATCATGAAAAAAAAAACCATGGTTGTATAGGGGAAAATATTTCAAACAGAAAAAAGATTAATACCATTATACAAGATACTCAAATACAGGACTATGGCTTTGTTGTTAATGTCCAGAGAGATTAATTCCAACTGAAAGACCATCAGGCAAGCATTACCAGGAATCCTCCTAGGAGTGAGATGAAGTGCCTGTCATACAAGGAGAGGAAAATGACTGGGCCTTGCATGGGCCCTGCAAGTCAGTGCTAGCAGAGAATATGGTTTTCTGATCAAGACTCACAGAAAATGAGATTAACTCTTCTCAAGGAGCAGCAGCATGTCAGCTAGAGAACAATGCTAACACAAGAACCAAGAGGTGTCTGCTGCTTGTAAACATTGTTAGTCTGGTCCTAGAAAATGATTTCTTCCTAACAGAAAGAGAACTGTCTCCCTGTTGAAGCAAGTTGAAGACCAAATGATAGTGTGGCTAAATGGGTTTGGGTACCAAAACACTTTAATCACTGACTTTTGCAGTTTTACTAATTGCACAACTTTTCCATCCTGTGGGAGAGACAACGCAGCAGAAAGGTCAGGTCTGTCAGTACAGTGGTGTCAGTGCTGCAGTATGTGGTCCAGGGCTGTGGGGTCCCCTGTGCTTGTTTGTGTTTTCTGGTGGTTAGATCCAGGTTAGGTCCTGGATCCTGGGAGGGTCATGGGGTTCCTCACCAATGTCTTTTTTTATATTGTGGTTACCACCAGTATTCTTAAGTGCCCTTAGCTATAGGTTTGGGTACAGAATAATTTTCTGAGGATTAGTTTTCTCAGACTGCACCATTTTCTGATTTACTGTTGCCATTGTCAGTGCTCCCAATCTTCCTGTTCAGGTCACTTTTGGACATGCTTGCACTTCTTAATGACCAACAGGCTGAGTGCATAGCTTGACTACATATTTCCTTGAGCACACTGAAACTACTCTGTTGTTTGGAACAGGTTTGGATTATATTTTGCCTATGTCTGTTACAGCAAAAAATGAGTTGACTTCATCAGTTTATGCCAACAGCTTTGCTAACTACATCTAACTCATGATAACTTCTACAGCAGCAGGGCCAGGAAACAAAGCTGGGTTTAGTCTTAAGACTAAAATTAGTATTATATGATTTCTCTCAGAGACTTTCTGCTGACTGCAGGTGATTGGATAAGTAATAAGATCCTTACAGTAATAAGATTCTCATTTCCTAAGTCCTTAATGTGGGCCTGCTTTTCACAGTTCTTTGTCATTTTCAGTGTGAGCGTCCAGGGACTGTCACATAAGCTGGAATAAAGCTCTCTGTTTTCAAGTGCTGGTCAGGTGCCATCACAAAGAGAATAAAAAGTTGTAACGCTAGCAATTTTGAAAAGAGAAGAGTATATAATCAGTAATTGATGACAGAGCAGTAGATCTCTTAATCTGTGAACACTGCAAGTTTTGTCAAGGTCAACACTTGTGAGATTGCCTGTTGTTTATGCATTTATGAGTAAAAAAAAATCAGGAGATATTCCCTTTGAACACCAGCTGACATACAAGCTTTAATACAAACCAATTTGAACTTTCTTGGTAATACCAAATGACTGAGTCATAGTCTGCATTTTATGACAATCTACTTCTGTTCATCAGGTGTATGAGGCTGTATTTTAACAATGATGAAGACTAGGAGCTTTTTCAATAAAATAAATTTAATCTTAAACAGACAGGGTAAGCTGACAGCTGATGAAATCTAAACACTTGCTGTCTTTTTCACAAGTAATATACACAGTGGAGTGCATCTACAAGTTATAAACAGCTTTTTAAAGAGTCAAGCCAAAAGGAGAAAGGAGTATATTTAAATGCAAACCTGAACAATTCAGTGCTTTAAAACATCAGTTAAGTCTCCTTGAACCATGCTGCTGTAACTGATTGAAGTAGCCTGAGAACTTTAAAATGAAGTGTGCAGACACTTCAGGTTAACATTGATTTAACACATATTGACCTAGATGAACTAATATTGAACATAACAGAATGACAGCATGTTATACATCACTGAAAGAGAGCTGTCAGAAAGTAGTTTCTCAAATAAGTAAATCCAAGTTGTTTCTAGAAATTTGGCCTTCATTGCAATCCCTCTTCTGCAAAGTTTTAATCACAGCATCAGCAAATTGTCATTCCAGGGACCATGACATTACAAAAAGAAAGTAGGTCTGCTGACGTCACAGCATTCACTAAGAACATGAATGGAAAATATTAAGCTGGGTTAGCTCTGGATATCATTTTGGTAGTTCAATACAGAAATTTCTGACACCAGAAGCTGTCTTTATTATTATAAGGAGATAATTAACATAATTATATTAATATATTCTATATACGGTTTCATTATTTATGCTTCCCAACAAAATAATAGTAGAAGTTCCAAGCAAGAGGGCTCTACAGAATTATTAGCTCTGATCTGTCCTTGGGATCAGAGGAATTTGGAAAAGAATGTCTGGCAATGGCTAAAAATGTTATAAGAATGTGGAGTAAGTTATCAAAAGGAGATAAAATATATTAAAAATTCAAAACTGAAACAGAAGATAACTATTGGAATAGAAGAACATGCTAGATGCAATGTTAAAAGCTATATTCAAAACACATTAAAGACCTTTTTGTGAAAATACTCGATTTTTTTTGATGTAAGGTTACATTTCCAAAATTCTACTGAACATTTTGCCAAGACTGAATTTTTTATTAGGTAGAGGATTAAGGCACACTGATTTCCATAGCCACCAACAGACTAAAAAGCAAGTTTGACTCCCCTGACAACATGCTCTGGTAGTCCTTTACATCTGGGGGAATCAGGTACCCTCTCTCAGTGAAAATCCAGATCAAAATCTAACCTCTCACACTTCTAGGTTTTATTTACTTTGCTGCTGTGCTCTTAGAAAGGGGGATTGGGTGGTCATAATTTCCCATCTGACCTTTACATCTCTGAATGTAAATAAATATGTGATAGGATATGCCAGCTTCACCTTGATCACAAAGAAATTCTTTCTTTGGGAAAAAAAAAAAAAAAAAAAAAAAAAAGACTTTTAAGTTTCGCTACAAGCATAGCCAAAAGCAACGTATTTTTTGTATTTCAGGACAAAGAACATTTTTAGATTCTCCTCTAATTCCATAAAAGAATGCATTTCAAACCATTTTACAGAGCTGGAGAGCAGGTCTGAAACAACAAATAGCATTATATAAACCCCTGCCGTGCATGCAGGAATACTTGGATCATCCTGACCCAGATTATGTTAGGAATCAATTTCTGTTTCTTGTTAATGCAGCTTCAAGTCAAACCTTTAGAGTTGGTGGAGGGTCTACAAATCCAATACCTTTTACATATGGCCCTGGATGTGTGTATACACACACACACACACACACACACACACACACACACACACACAAAAGAATGAAAGCAATATAAAACTGAAAAATTTTGGTCCCACTTCTATGATCAAATATTTATGAAAGGGATATAGTGCAACTATTTATTGTCCAGCACACTGTGTGCCTATACTTTAATACTCTCTAAGGCTTCTGTTGGCTGGAATCAAGCACATCTACATATTTAAATATTTGCTCTAAATAAAGAAATTATATATGGAGTCTTTGATGTTTTACGGGGGCTTTACTTTTTACAAATGTTCTAAAATAGTGAAATGACTATTGAACAAGCTTGTGATCTGAACTTTTTGACCTACAGCATGCTTACAAATTAACCAACAGGAAGGTGGGCAGGAAGGCTAAGGGAATTAATTGATTACAGTGCCACAGTGAGCAGGTTAGCTCACACTGCAGTGGGTTTAGCCTGTCATTGTAAATGGGAGAGGAGATAGAAACAACAAAGAAAGATCAAAGTCAATCTGTTATAAAACACTTCCTTGGTTCTAACTTTTTTTTAAAAAAAAGGACTATCTTAAGCAAAATTTGATTTTTTTCTCCCCATCTAGTCTTCTTACTGATGATAGAAAATTCTTCTCTTTGTGGTTCAAGATGAGGTTATTCCCTCTGTCTAGGACACAGCAGAGGTCAAATGATTTCACAAGTTCCAAAATAATAACAAAGGCTGCCATCAGGTACCCACATGCTTTCACAGCTAATCCTTGCCCTCTACTGAAATCAGGTTATGTATAAATAAAGAAATCCAGATTTTATTAGGGTGTTTTCCCCATATTATTTTCTCATTATGAACACATTAGTTAATAGTATATTTTGAATCAAAAAATTGGGAAAAAAACTACCAATTTTTAACAGTTCTTTTTTCTGAACATGTTTTAGTGGTGACAGAGTTTAAAGGATGGAGACAGAGCAAAAGGAAAACAACTGCTGAAGCATTGGAACAGGCTGCCCAGGTAAGTGGTTGAGTCACCATCCCTGGAGGTATTTAAAAGACATGTAGATGTGGTGTTTAGGGACATGGTTTAGTGGTGGACTTGCAGAGTTAGGTTAACGGGTGGACTCGACAATCTTAAAGGTCTTTTCCAACCTAAACGATTTTATGATTCTGTAATTCTAAGACAGAAATCATGTGAAGGCCCACCTCCATTTCCTTCCATTCTGTTAGTAAATGTCACTTGTTGCAGACGTAGCACACTGAAGATGAAGTGCAATCACCACCATGGAAATATAAGGCAATGCTCCCGGCAGAGTAGCTGGAGAAGTTGAGACAGGACTCATCACAAATTTGACATTTGGTTAGTATACACATTTTACTTAGCATTAGTTGATTATCCAGAGACCAGATTCCTACTCTACACTTTTAAACCTCATGCTGACCTTAGTTGTTCTACATTAATGGAATGTCTAATGTCAGAGAGATGGCCAAACTCATACTTTACTATCACTCTTAGCATATGTCCATGCTATAATTCTATAATATAAATGGTAAATTATGCATTACTATTATAACTGTATTATAATGGCATCAGAATTATATAGTTAATAATTAATAGCTAGTTATATATTTAATAAAAGGCATACTTTCACCCATTAATTGAATGTGAAGTGTTGATTTGCAGAAGAAAGGGTGTAAATCCCCTTGCCAAATCCCGGAAGCTGGCACATACTCTAATTCTTATTTCAAACAGCAAATACTCTCATGTATCCCTTTCTTTAATGACAGAAAAGAGATTCTATCTACATCAATAGATAACACCAACGCCTCTCTGAATTAAATAGTTGAAATAGCACATCTATTTGACAGTTCTTCTTTAAAGTTGTGTTGCTAATTGAACTTCTACAATGTTGTGCTTTCTTCATATGCACATAAAGAAAACCTCCTATAGATTAGGATCATTGTAGTAGCAAGGGGTTCCATACTATAAGATCATGAAAGTTCTAAAAAGTTACTTTCCAAAATACAAAGCATCATTGAAATAATGAAATTTCTGCTAAGTTCTGCAAATTCAACATCAGTCTGCAATTCTACATCTAAAATCTGCAATTTCTATCTCAGTCTCTGTTATAAATTACTTTTTAGACAAATGTATCTGCAAATTGAAGCTCTTTTGCTAACTACTTTTATCATGTCCCCTTCCATCCATGTGAAGTCACAAATGAAAAGTAGTTTAATTCATGTAAATCAAGAAAATATTTCGGCTCAGTTACATCACTGTATTCAAGAATTAACAACTTCTCGCACTAGCTGCAATCCTCAGCGTGATTTCTGTAATACAGGTTTATTTCAGTTGCCTAAGCATAGGCACGTAGTCCTACTTGAGACACTCCATGGTACCTGAGAGTATGCACAGGGCCAGCAAATGCAAACTAGAACCTACAAAAGACCTTTGGCTTCTTAGAAGCACATAGCAGCTGGAGGCCAGGCAGGATGATCTAGGACATAACAAATGGTATTAGAGTCTTTATTTAGGCAAATTAATTGAGTCTTTACACTATCCTTCCATCCCTGCACAGAGCGAGCTTATGAAACCAAGACCAACCACGCAAACTTGAAAGCTGCCATATAAGATGGTATAGTACACCATATTTTCTGTTCTAAGTAATATTGTTAATTTTATTATTTTTATATCCCTATCCAAACAAGCATCCCAGCTATGACTCTTTAATTCTAACTTTAATAAGTAA
This sequence comes from Strix aluco, assembly GCF_031877795.1. NCBI lineage: Eukaryota > Metazoa > Chordata > Aves > Strigiformes > Strigidae > Strix > Strix aluco. The sequence goes on from NC_133931.1 coordinate 31,130,557, forward strand.
CTGGGGTTTGTTTTATAAAAATTCTGATGTTAGTGTAGCATGTGAATTCAATGTTCTTTCATACTCTTATTGCTTTATTTTATTACGAAGTTCAGAAGCTACGTCATTCTTCTGGCATGAGATCTAAATATACTGAACAAAACTACACTAACAACACTAAATATTCTGGAAATATAAATACGTGTTACTTTAGAGGAACTATTTTTGTGTCTGAAAAATACAAACCAAATTTATTATATTCATATGTTTAAGATGACTCTCACTCTCATTTTCAGACCATTCTTCTCCTGAATTCATTTTGGCATGAAAGAAAGTCAGCATGGATGTGCATCTACAGTCATTATTGAATACAAATACCACAAGGTGGGAAAATGTCTGATGATAAAAGCAGAAGTTATAGAAAACACAGGTCACTGTAATGAGTTTATAGATTTTAGTACAGTTTTTAAACTTTTTTAGGCAATTAAAATAAAACTGACAACAGTCATCTGGTTAACACCAATTTACCAGTTAGGAGGCCAGATCACTTTTAGGCCTAATAAGTAAGTTTATGGGAGGTTGTCAGTCTCTGAGACAAAGCTTGGGGGTTTTCCATAAATTATTGCCTGGGGTGGGTTTCCATATACATATATAACTTTGATTTCTTATTATTTATTGTTCTTTGTTACTCTTATCTACAGAAATAAATGTACATAAATTCTTAATCTTAAAATGTGCAAGAAATCTTAATCTACTTTGGATAACAAATACTGATTTTTCTTATCAAAATTATTTAGCTACTGAATCTTTTTTGTAAAAAAAAATATTAAAAAAACAGAAATCTGTTCTGCTTTATTTAGGTCAAATTAGTACTACAGGAAGAGTGGGTTAGCCCAAAAGATCATTTCCAGACCAAGATGTTATTTTTAATCAAATGACCCAAAGTAATTATTCACTTTATTAGATTTGCCTATTCATAGGCAGAAGCATCTAAATTATTCTGATTTACAAGCTAAAGAGAAAGAAAAAGAAAGCCTGTCATGCTGTTTGTATCCTTGGAGTTATGTATCTTGTTTTGTTTTTTCTCCTCTTTTCTACTCAAAGAGTAGACTCAGCCTCCCCTGGGTTTAGAACAACAGCTCAAATTTATAATTAAATTACTGCAGTTTAAGAAGTTGCTGCAATTCAGCTGTGATAACTGCCATTGTTATGTCCAGTCTTCTGGCAGTTGGGAAAGTTAGCGAAAGTGCTGTTGTTTTTACATTTGCCCAAACTCAGCAAGTACACGTGGGCAGTCACTGCAGTCAGTTGTCATATGGTAAACTTAAACTACCAAAATTCAGCAAGTAGCCATAGCTTTAATGCAACCAGATTTCATGGGATGTTAAGAAGGTAGAGATAAACATACACAGTTTTGATCATCTCTGTAAGACTGAAAGCCAGAAAAATCTAATTGAGAATATGCTTTGTCTACAAGGTCAAACTACTTAGACAAAAGATGAAGTATAGCATCATGACACTCAGTGCCAATAAAAGCAGTAAGGCATAAAACCCACTTTAAACAGTATTAAGGAGCAAAGAAAGCAGAGTAGTATTTTCATTGTAAATCTTTTGTGGAATATTTATGGCATGATGATCCAACTCAAAATAAAAAATGCGAATGACAAGGAAAAATCTTTTCTTGCATTTCAAATATGCTAAGAAAACAATAACAGACTGTTTTTACTAAACCAGGACATTTTATCCAGATTTATATTTCTGTGGACAATATGGAAATATATTAAATACCTTGCTTATGTGTTTCTTTTACAAAGTGAATAAAACTATGACAATATGTGAAAAGAAAGAAAGGGAGTGAGGGCAGGGGGAGAATATTTGATCTTGTTTAATAATGTAGTACAAAGTCAGTCTGCTGCAAAAATTCTGATTATTTTATAAGATACAAGTAAGAATCTGGAGAAGATTTGTAAACCTAGGACACAAAAATTTTCCTTAAACTTCTACTAAGATGGAAATGTTGCCTGAAAATAGGAACAGACCAAAAGCAAGAGAAGGGGGAAAAAAAGATACTGTGCCAACTATGAATATCCTGATTCCCTGTTTTTTTGAAGCATTTGAGAATAAGTAAGTGCCTGGTCTGCAGCACAATCTGGAAGATGGCATATTATGACACAAAGCAGAGAGCAAGTTCTTTCTGCCATATAATATTCACTATAGCTAGTAAGTAATGCTGTCCATTGCTGGAGCTGAAAACGGAGTTCACAACAGACTGCAAGTATTTCATTACCTTTCAGTGGTATTAGAAAAAAAAACAGAAACTGCTTTGAAAACTCTGCTTCTGTTTAATGAAATTTTCTATAGCTTGTTGCTGTACATAGATAAATTGTAATTACATACCCAAATATGATTTGCAAATCTTCAGATTCACAACACATTGTTAATATACATAATATGTGTATTATACTTAATATGTATGTCAAGTGTTCTCCTAGCAAAGAAATTATTCCGCCATCTGGTAGGGCAGGTTTCTCTAAGATTCATGTGTTTGCCTTATTTATATTACTTGAACTTATATAATTTCCTTCTCTAGAAAACCTACTAGGCAGAGAGCAGAGCAACAGAAAAGTTAAGCTTACCCACAGAATTTCTCTTCTGTTGTATCTGGTGAAGCATTGAGAGGCCTCCTGAATGGCTGACATCAGGTTCCCAAACTTTAATCCACAGGTGTTGACAGAAGAAAAAGAAAAATACATATTTAGATTCAAAAAGAAAAGGGTACTTCAAAGAACACCAACCAGTGACAAGGCTTTTCATGAAGAAAACCTTGACAGACCAAAATAAACACAGAAAATAAGAAAGCTTGGAGAAACTACAAAATAAAGCAAGTCTGAATGTCACAGGAACACAACACCTTATTTTATTATTCCTGACAGGAAAAATATAAAATAACCAGGCATTATAAATAGCATAAGTATTCTTGATCTATATATATTAAATAAATTTTTCTGCTGTTAATATCATGATATTAATTGATATATTAATTGGTTTAAAACTAAACTGGCTCTGTGACCTCTGCTTTCTGCATCTCCCAATGTTTTCCAGTTATTTTATTTTCTTTTAGGATAACTATGTTGCTCCATATGACTTAAACTAAATCGAATGTACGTTCCTGGCAATGACAATATTTGTTAGATTGTTATTCATTTTATTATCTTGTCTCTTACAAGTTATCTTACATGAGTTCTTATAATAACTTATTCTATATAATAGAGTTATTTCTATTAAATATCTAAAAAAAATTCCTTAACAGCTCTGTGTTTGTTTTGGTCTTAGGTTTTGAGGAGGGGAAAGGAATCAAAGTAATCCAGACTTTTATCCTTTTTCCTTGTGTAGCTCGCCTATGTATAAAAAGGCCCACATCTAAGATGGTAGTAGTGTAATTCAGTCTGAGGAAGAACTGAGTGAAAATATCACTCAGCTGTTCCATTAAAAAGGGACATTATTCTTTTTCTTCCCTTCTGCTTTAAAAGGCTTTGTGCACCAGGTGTTTTGAGCTTTCTTCTTGAAATATACAGAACACTTAAAGATTAGTTTGTGATGAAGCTGCTTTGAGTACTTCCAGAAAAAGGGCTCAAGCTGAACCATAGTTGACTGTAACAGGTTTATTTAATTTTCAAAGCTACATTCATATACTTCAAAATTGGAATTTGAATTGTAACATTTCATTTTCCCTGTCATTTCTGCTTTGATTTAAGATGATGGGCATTTAAATATCTGGATTCCTGAATTAATTATATTTGTTGTTGTGTTTGTGTATGCATTTTTAAAAAAAAAAAAAGAAAGATATAGTCATCAATAACATCTGTTTAGGGAAGGAAGACGGGCTTCTAATGCTTTTTTTACCACTTTGTTGGCCTGGATTATGCTATTAGTATATACAGTTGGAGAATATGTAGAATACAATTCTATATCTTAACAGGTGTCAGGCATTTTTTTTTTTTTGTAATCACTTCTTTTCTTTCCCTAAAGTTGTGACTCTGAAACAGACAAGTTTCTGTCAAAATGTTTGGGTTTGTATTGCTTTTTCACTATGTAGAGAGGCAGTTTAATATGTAAGGAAGTAATTTAAAAAGTAACAGGATACCTCATTGCCAATTTGCTAGTCTTTAGCAAATGTGTCTTGAAACTCAGATCTTGTTAACTTAGATTTGCTGTTGCTGGTGTCACAGTATGAGATGGCCAAAGGCTAGTTGTAGGTTAAGAAAAGCTGGTTTTTTTGAAAACCTCATAGAAGTGACAAAACATGAACACAATTCTGCTGTCATGGTTCCAGGCCAACTCATATGTGGAAAGAGCCTATTCTCCCCTGATGAGATTTCACAAAAAGATGGGAGGCTACAAAGTCATCAAATCTGAAAGCAGTTTGAAATCCCTGAACTCAAATATTTTGCCTTAAATACTACACTAACAACAGAGAGGTCACTTATTTAACTTCTTTTGGATTACAAAAAAATAAAATTTTTGCATCTTTTATGAGAATTCTCACAGTATCTCAAAGCCACCATACTACTCATGCCTACAACAAGATTAACCTAATTTAATGAAGAAGTTTAATATACAGGACTGGATACTAGAATCTAGATAAATCTTTACAGATAAACAGCATCTGTGCATGTGGTGGATATATGATAGCTACTGAAACTCTAGGACTCATATTTTCTAGCTTTGTGATACTTACAACTATGCATCCCTAATATGTCATTAACATATAATATGATTTCTTTTCATAGGGGGCTTGAATTCCTTCACAAGAAAAATGTCATCTCATTTCTTGGTCACTGAGGACTGTGTAGTGTCAACTTTAATTTCTATATCGAGTGTTTTGTGTGATGAATTTCTTCTCATGGTACTATCACTGCAGTGCTAGGATACTGTGTGCCTTTCCCTTCCAGTCTTCTGTTGGGTTCAAGGATATCTCCATCATTAATATCCATACTCAGCTGTTATTCCAGTGATATCCCAGAGTCCCTTTTTGCCTGAATAAAAGTTACCAGACTAATAGGATCTCATGAGAACTTATTAATTCTTCTTTTTTGCGTTACCTGCTCTGATCCTTCTGTCATTTCCTATCTGTTGTGTCACTATCTCATTTAATTTAAGATAATTTATGGAATTATCCTGCCTAAGAAACAGGCAGGAGCTGCTTTCTTACATTTTTTAACATGCACTCTCTTCACTGGAATATATTCTTTTCATATACTTTATATCAAATAAAACTTTTTTTTCTGTAGGGAATATTTCTCCATGCCATACATACAGACTTCTCAGGAGGCAATAAATACACCTGCTGTGTTCTGATGCAGAATGGTTGTATGAAGGGAAGCTGCTGTTATTTCCCACAGTACCAGCTGTTCCATCCTATAACTCGTATTAAAAACTAGCATATTTTTTATAATTTTTTCAGTCTCTTTATTGTACTTACAAATACAATTGAAGTTATGTGTTGCTTGTTTCTTTTGAGTTCTCCCAGGAAGTACTTCCTGCTTAACATAATTCTCCATATGGTAATATCCCCAAATTATTCTTGCAACATTTTAAGGCTATATTTTACACTGATACATTTCTATCTGTAAAAATATATTTGATAATGTAGATTTAATATTAGTGATTTTTAATTACAGATCTCACAACTAAAATTAAATTATGACATCTATCTGCTAAATAACTTCATTGATGTCTGATCTGTCCATCAGATGGTGGTGATGCATTGGTGAAAATCAACACTATCCAAGAAAAAATAGCCTTGCCTTTTGCCTGTTTATTACTGAAAAGGAAAAAAGGAAGGAAAACCTCAGCTCTTTTGTATCCACTCAGAAAAACACCTCTCTTTTAACAGTGCTTCCTCTTAAATAAAAGTGGCAACACAATCTGTCCCCTTAAAAGTAACAGGAGAACATTATATAGTGCTTCTTTCCTCCTACTTTGTCCTATTGTTCCTCACTGATGATATTTACCTACAGGACAATTTACTCTCCTTGTGACTAGCAATTTCTGTAAAAGCAGACATGGGTTAGTAATCTCTCTTTTTAAAGTTATTTCCCTCAACTTTCCAGCAAGTGTTTCAACGTTTTGCTTAATCCCATTGCAGGAATGGATACCAAGAGTCTTTCCCACTTCTGGTGAAGGCTGTGGTAGCTCTGATTGCAATGAAAGAACATTTAGGTCCTGTATGATTTGTCTTGAATCTATCATTCATTGTGATCCACTGTTCTATATGATTCCTTTCTCCCAGTGATGTAAACGAAGAGAAGAAAATTAGTGAAATATTCATGTCTTCTCTACCAAAATGCAGAACAAGAATATGTCTCAAGGTGGAGGAGAAATCAGACCTTAAATCCAAATCCTATCACTAACTTTACTCAGAAGATTCTCTTAAAATATGAAATTATTGTTATGTGTGATCCAAAGGTAAGTAAAACAGCTGAACAATTTTACAGAAAAACTAGGGTCTGCAGTCTTAGCCTTCTGCTGATGTCTTGATGTACTGGCATCCACAGAATTAAACACATTTTTTTCTGCTTAAAGAATGGCTGTGTCCATTGTGTTAGCTAGCATTAAACCATGATGAAAGCTCCCCAAGCCTGGGGACAAGAGACATCATTTGCCTGGGGTAACAGATAACAGAAATACAACAGGTATTGGAAAAGTTCAAGACAGAAAGGATTGTCTGTCACTTGTTCTCTAAGACTGACAGCCCCTACTCAAGTTGAAGAAAGCTTTTGTACATTCAACAGCTTTGTTCAATCACACTTAGAGCTTCAGCTGGAAAATGAAGAAAAAAGGACCCTTAATGGGTATTGCAGATTGAAACATTTCATTTGTAAAACCAGATCTCTTTGTGACTGCCATTAGAATTTTTATATAGCTGTATTTCCTAGGACCTGGGAATCTACACAAAGTTTTAAATTTAAAGCACATGGAGACTTTTAAAAAACAAAGGAAATATGGACATAGTTGTTTTTCACAAGTGTACACGATTTAACAGCATGATCGTATATTTACTTAGTCATAGTCTTGCCATTGACTTTAAAGACATCTAAATCTCATAATTCTTTCTAGAAATAATCTGGAAGTAGAAGAAAAAGGAAAATTATTTTATTTATTATTTATTGGTTACCTTTTTCCCATGTAATGACTCCATGGAGAGCCAGTTGCTTGTCTGACAGAAATAATTTATTATATTTTGTCCCTCAGGGTCAGTATTCGGATCAGTACCATTCTTTCTTAAAGATATATACAGTGGGATTTGGTGCACCCTCAGCAAGTCTGTGGATGACATCAAGCTGTGTGGGGCAGTTGACATGCTGGAGGGAAAGGATGGGCCATCCAGAGGGACCTTGACAGGCTTGAGGAGTGGGGCCCCTGTGAACCTCATGAAGTTCAACAAGACCACGTACAAGGTCCTGCACATGGGTCAGGGCAATCCCTAATATAATAGAGGCTGGGGGATAAATGGATTGGGACCTGTCCTGTGAGAAGGACTTCAAGATACTCAGGGCTGAAAAATTGGACCTGAACTGGCAATGTGCACTTGCAGCCAAGAAGCCAGTCATATCCTGGACTGTATACAAAGAAGTGTGACCAGCAGGTCGAGGGAGGTGATTCTGCCCCTATACACTGCTCTTGTGAGACCCCGCCTGGAGTGCTGTATCCAGTTCTTGGGTCCCCAGCAAAAGAGGCATGGACCTGTCAGAATGGGTCCAGAGGAGGCCCATGAAAATATTCAGAGCACTGGAATACCTCTTCTATGAAAAAAGGCTGAGAGGTTGGGTTTGTTCAGGCTGGAGAAGAGCAGGCTCTGTTAAGACCTTATTGTGGGCTTTCAATACTTAAACGGGACTTATAAGAAGGATGAAGAGAGACTTTTTACCAGGGCTTGTAGTGATAGGACAAGAGGAAATGGTTTTGAACTGGAAAATAGTAGGTTTAGTTTGGACATAGGAAAGAAATTTTTTACGATGAGGGTGGTGAGACACTGGAATGGGTTGCCCAGAGAAGTTGTGGATGCCCCTATAAAAAAAGATCTTTATATCAAATCAGAATTTCTGGTGTACTAATCTGTGTCTGTTTCTTTTCATCCTATGGCTGTGCACCTCCTAGAGGTTAGAGTAGCATTAGGTTTACCATACAAAAATCCTCCACAGGAAAAAAAAATATTTTTACTTTGACGTTGAAACTTATTCAACAAAATAAATAACTTACAATCAGACACAATTTCATCTGAATTATACTACATCAATTCTTATTCTGCTACACATAATTAGTGATCAGAAAAAAATATTCATCATCTTGATTGCAATAATTTACTGTTCTTTTAATTATGTGACTGCAAAATTGTGGATGAAGTGATCTATTTCAGAGGCTGTGAAATTTTTCTTATTGCATCCGTTTCTCATTTGATCATTTATTAATATGCCTCTCACAAATCTAGTTAGCTCCATGTTGATTTTTGTATATTCCTATTTGCATTAATTCTATGTTTTCTGTTGAGCCATTAAAAATGTATCAAAATGAAGTAATTTTTTTAAATACCTCTGAATATTACAGGTAGTGGAACTGATAGCATAAAATCTCAACTTAAATTACAAATTAAGATGAAATGCAAGAAAATATTAGCTAGAGAGTAAAAAAATATTCTGGCTAAAATTGTATTTCCAGACTGGTATTATTGGGCAGTGGTAGCCATAGGCAGATGTCTAAAAGAATGTGATTAGGGAATGAGATTCCATCATCCATATGAATAGATGGAATTTTCTTATTCTAGGGTTTGGGGGGGCTGCATATTTTTTATATTTTTATTTTGTAGTTTTTTTCTTGTAAGAAACTACAACTCTTCCATACTTTGAATCATGGGTTTAATTGTTTCTGTATTCATCAACTCAAGAAAATCTGACCAGGTTATGAGCCTTTAAAATTTCTGTATTATATGCCTTATATTTGAATTTCCAATAATTCCTTCAAATTTATAACAGTGAGATATGGTTACATTGTTCATTTTAGCTCCTACCAACTGTCATATAACTATTATCTAAAAGATATCTTCGGAATAAATCATTGATTCCTCTATAAAGGACTGCATTTTTTGAATCATACTCCCTGTTTCAGTCACAATAAAGTGTTTCCATTGATTACATTGTCTAAACCATGTAAGATACGGGATATTTTTTCTGTTACAGTTTGGGTTTCTTCTAGTTTACAGATTGTAGGCTTGCAATTTTTACAAGGTATTAAGTATACAGTACACATAGCGACTGTTAACTCCATCAATTGATATACCATATCACAATTTATCTTCTATTTTGTGAACATTGTAAAAATATCTTGAAAGTCACTAGGGATTTATTCTATTTTATTTTGGAAGAATGCAATACATTTCAAAGATAACTTTTTTAATGATAAGAAAAATATTACTTTGTAATGTGTCTAAAACTGTGTTGAAAATCTTTATAATAAAGTCAGTTACAAAAATTAGTTTACTTTTGTTTGCTAATCCCTAATAGAAGAACTGGTAACAACCCTAAAATTGTTATTGCTTCCAGAATGATTCTCAAATGCTTAATTTATAAGCATTTTTATATTTCAAAATAGATAATCATCATCTTAAAGTCAATAGACTGTGTCACAAAATTTTACACTGGCCTTAGCTTTATCTTTTTTTCACTCAATTGGAAGCTAGCAAAGCCAAAGCTGCTTAACTATTTTAAATATGTTTATTGTAAATATAACAGTAGATTAATAACCTTAAAGTCACTATGCAGGTAAAATTACTTTTAAGATCAATCTTTTATCTGTCTATGAAAGGTTTTCCAGGTTATAACTTCTGACAGAAGGAAGAAAATCTAGTTCAAACCAATGACTTACATTTTGTGAATTGTAGCCAAAGTATTTTGAAAATCTTAACAAAAGCAATCAACTCTTTTGTATTCTTCTTACTTGTATATATTTTAGCTGTTTAAAACAAAATTAATTACATAATTACAAAACTTAAACAGTGAAAATTCATCTTAAATGATGAAAAAGAAACTTACATTGCAAGAATTTAATAGGAAGCATTGTTGATTTCTGCATAAATGTTTCAAAAAATCAATTGCTTATAAGTTTTAGATATAAAATTATTCATTTGTAAAACTTTCCCTTTATTTTCTTAGCCTTGAGAATCAAGAATGTAATTTGAGAATAAGCTATGGTAAAGACACTCCATGGAGGCGTTTCAAAAGTAAAATCTTAAAATACATTACAAATGTTTCAGGTAATATCATCTATAAAAATCCTAGTGTACTTATGACATCCCACATTTTCATCAGAGCACTATATTTCTATTGAAAAGTTGCCCAGATATTTTACTATGTTATGCTTTCATGTAGCTGTTGAATACTTAAGTTTTGGAAAGCATCATCATGTCTTTGGTGTTAGTAAATACTGTAAATAGATACTAAGGAAGATTGGTCCCGTAGGTGTGACTCCTGGTTGGTATAGGGCTACTTTTCATATTTTGTTCACTGAAAAAATCCTGAAAAACATCAAATGATAAACCATCACCAATACCCCAGTTAGAGTATTCTTTTGCTTAATATATCTTAGAGCCAAAAATGTTATATTAGTGTTAAATCTACCTTTTCTTTTTTCATGTCATCTCTTGAAATATCCCTGGATAAGAGACTTTATTCTGAAAGTTTATTCCTTTTGTATATTTATATACATTTATATATTTATATAGTATTTTGTCTTGTTTTTCCAAAAAAAGAATACAGCATTTTATTTATCAATAACTGTAAATAAGTTAGTGGCAATTTACACCACACAGAACAAAATGTCATACAATCTAAGGGGTTCATACAGTGACACAGTCCATTCTATTTTGATGGATTTTTCTGTCTGTTAGTTATTCAGATAAGTCTTTAATAAAGAACTTGTGTTACATGCACAGTGACATTTTATCCCAGCAGAATATCAAGATCCCTTCCATTACGTTGATCCATTTTAGTACTGCTTTTTCCATAACAACCTAATGAACAATCTTTCTCAGGTATTCCATTTTATCTTGTAGTTTGAGATCATGTTTTGAAAAATATCATATTCAATATAATCTATATACACCAGTCTTACCCATGTTTCCAGCCTTTGGAAAGGAGTTTTTTGAATTGATATTTTGTGTATGTCTTAGCAACATCCTGACAGTTTCTTTGAAAGTCATGGAGGCAACTTCTCAATGACAGGTCTGACATCTTAATACCTGATGCTCTTTGAGTTGTATTGGTTACTGGTACTATCAGCTTTACAATCATAAGCACCATTTGACTTGAGAAAATATTTACATCTTGAAGTATGCATTCTTAAATCTTTTCCAAAATATTTACAACATCAAAGAATCTGATGTACCTGGATCAGTTCCAAAACCACGTCTTTCTCTTTAACCTGCTTCAATCACAATTTCAGGACTGTTTGAATTCCTAGCGCTAATTAATATAAGTCATTCTCTTCTATGCCGACAATTTCATCAGCAGGCTATTCTTGTTTCTGTGACAACTATTCTAAATTTCCATACTTTCAGTTTTTTCAAATATATATTAAGATTTTTGTCTCATTCTCAAGTAGCATGTAACTATTTCTCTTTGCTGTATTCTCCTGTCCAGCTTCTGTGACCAAATCCCAGCCACTCTAGCATATACCTTTTCATAAAATCAAGTATCAACTGAACAGATTTGTTTACAGGAGTGAGAAAACATCCTGTTTGTTTGAGATCTTCTTGTGAAGTGGGACATGGCATATTTTAGCTCATTTTTCTGTTCTTTAGAGATACAAAATTGACAGATATTTCAGCTTAAAGGTCTGCTTTATGTTTTGTATGTATTCAGTCTTTAAAAAAACTGTCCCATAAATCATCCGCCTACAGTAGTAGAAAACAGAAATGCTTTTCCATTCTTAATCCTACCAGAATCTATATCAAATTAACTCCTTTTTTGTGTTTGATGTCCCTGCTAAATCTTAGTTCTTCCAGTAGTTGTAAAAGTTTTTTTGGATGAAATATTTTGTTATCAATGATTTGCTAAGGTTAGATTACTGAGGGGAGGTATCAGGCATGCTGTGTTTCATACTAGCTTTTTCAAGAATATTACAGCAAACTAAGGCTTTTTCAATCTACATTTAACATATTGTGTGGTTTTTGTGCCTTCATTGAATACCTCCTGTCCAGAGAAATATCTAGGTGCCCAGTGTTAAAAGTGAGGAAACACACAGAGAGGTTTGGGGTTCACCCATTAAACTTTGCTGGTACTCTTAGCTTGGGCTATCAAGGAGAGCAGTCAAGGAGAGGAAGAGTGTAAGGAGCACAGGTAAAAAGAAGCAGTGGCAGAGGTTTTAGAGCTCTGCAGGTAGAGCAAGGAAACAGCAGTGCTAAGGAGAGCTAAGGAAGAAGCAGCGTCAGTCCTAGGAGAGAGACAAAGAAAGAGAAGAAGCAGAAATTTAGGAAGACAGCTAGAAGGAGAAGGTTGCAGAAATCTATTTAGATTAAGCTGCAATAAAACTGGAATATTTGCCTTAGACTAATTTGTACTTCGTGGTTCTGCAAGAAAACAGAAGACATGAAACTCTTTTCAAGCCCTATGGACAAATATATTGATTTAGTAACTATAGTATGCTTACTTTTCCTTCCTTCTCCTCCCATCCCTGATAGAATGTGACAAAAAGAGAAAAAGATTGACCAAAAATTACGCGTAGGTTTAGATTTTCCACTCCTGAGTTACTGGGTTTAGAGAAAAGATACAGAGAAAAAAAAAAAAAAAAAAAAAAAAAAGAGCAAAGGGATAGGGCATCTGCTTCTCAAGCAGAGATCAAAAGGCTGTTTGGTAGTTTGAGAGGACGATGCAAGAGAGGTCATGTGATCAAGGTTTAAAAAATCAGGAAGATAACAAAAAAATGGAGCAAGAAATAGTTGTTTTTCAAATCTTGTCATACTCATAAGGGTGTGTGGAAGGAGAAAGTGTCTGCTCTTTCATGGGTATCTGATCAAGGTCCTGTTCAGTGCAAAGGGGGATAACAAGAAAAGGAGGAAGACAAACAGGAACATACAAAGACACAAACTTGGCTTACAAACGATAAGGGAGGCAGTAGTAAGAACCAAACCTGGTCAGTCACACTAATTGATAAAGGTATGTGAAATATGGGAATGTTTATTTCAGTGAGATTATCTGATCATGGACCTTGTCAGATGGGATACTAAGGAAAAGGGACAAAATGCACAGACACACAAACATGACAGACAAAATGAATGGAGACATTGACAAGTAACAAACCTCATCAGTCACACTAATTTTGGTGGGTTATCAAGAAACTTCAGGCAAACCAGGGCTTTGCAACTGATAAGGATGTAAACCTGAGTATTGTTGGAAGGGGGTCAGTGGGACTATGTAAACTAATGAGGGAACATGTAGGGGAAGGAAACTGGGAGAAACAAAGTAGGGAATAGAAAGAACAGAGTATAAAAGGGGGCAGCCATGTATAAAATGTTGTCAGTCTGTATGTTTGTCTGAGCCCTGCACCTGATCACCACAGTGTCTCCTCTCTTCTTATTAAATCCTTTCTAAAATATCTCTCTGCTTAATCTCACTCTATCCCATATGTACTTGTGCTGCAAGGACTAAATGCCAGCTACTGCTGGAGTGGACTAGATGCCAGCTATCAAAGTAAGACCAGAGGTGTAAGGAGGTCTGACTTACACCGGTACCAACTACCGGATTAAGTAGGGGTCTTGGCCCCAGCTACTGGGACAGGAGCAGTGTGTGTTCCAAAAAAAAGATACTAGGAGGGGATGGCATGAAGAAAGTGAAGGGCTCAGTGCTGATGCCTGGAGTGGGACTGCAGGTCACAACCCATGTGCCTGGTGCAGGCTGCTGTCGGGGTGAGAATCTGTATCTTTCCCAAACTGGGGGGATGGGGGGGGTGGAGGGGAGGCATGTGTCCTTTGCTAGCACACCTCAACCTGAACTAGGCAGCCAGGTGGCAGTCCTGGGTCCAGGCAGGGGTATTAAGTTGGCAGTGGATATTTGAGGGGACCTGCAACATGGGATGCCTTTGGGATGAGTGTATGTGTGCTGTGTGTTTGCTAGCAAGCACCAAGCTGGACCAGACTGAGAACAGGAGACCCACAGGACAAGTGAGGGGGCCTGGGATCCAGGGAGGGTTACCAGGCAGACAGAGGGACTGTGTTGGTATTGAGGGGATCAAGAATGCGTATGCACTTTGGAATCTAGAGAGTGTTGTGTATGCATTTGCACTAGGGACCTTCTCTCTCTCCCAGCATGGAGGACAGCGACTTGGCTGTCTGCTTATGTTTTATGTTGGTCCTATATATAGGTGTGATTGGAGGCAGCACATTGTCCATGGAAGTCTGTGTGAGCAGCCATGCCAGTGTCCTCTGTGTGTGTGTGTGTGTGTGTGTGTATGTGTCTGTCTGTGGGTTAGATGCTCAGCTCACTACTCGTTGAACCTGCAAATGGGAAAGCAGCATCTGCAACCCTCAGCCTGGGCAAAGACCCCAGGTCTTCAGGACCCTGGTCTTCAGAACCTCCACTCCAATGTCTAGGAGCTGCTGGAGGTGACTACTGCTCCTAACATCCTTTAGCAATACTGAGGGACAATCAAGGAAACTAGTATGAGATTAGTTTAAAACCAAGAAAACAAAATAGACTTATGTTTGGGATGCAGAAGGCTGCACAGACAGTATTAAATTTCACCACCTTATTGCCACAATACATAGTTAAATCTGACAGTCCAGAGCACTTCGCAGTTTCAAAATCAAAATAGAGAAATTAATAAGAAATGGTCCATAAGGAAAAACTAAAAGTCTGGGAAGTGATGTGCCCGCTATCATCCATAATACAACAATTGTGAACACTGGAGGAGCTGAAATAGAAGGAACCACAAAAAGAGACCAGACCCATGTGCTCCCCTAAATCACATCTCTTATCAGTGTGAGACAGAATTTTGTGTTAGACAGACTTTTTCTTTTTATTTCTATGTTGTAATTAACTGTAAGAAGAGGTCTAAAGAAACATTGTCTTTTGTTCTTGGAACACAGGTGGGAAAAAATTTCCTCTGGCAATTATTGTTGGGCATATTTCTTTGTGATAATGATCCTGAATTAGAACAGTAGTGCTCAAAAGGAACACATACGACACCATCAAGCTGGCAACCTAAGTTACTTGTTTCCAAAGAAACAAGAATAGGTAGTACAAGTAGTACAAAGACACTTAAAATCACCTCAGGAATTTAATTCCCCTATCCCTAATTTCTGGTTTGAGTAGTAGATGAATATGAACAAATTTTAGCATAAGAAAAAACAATCTGTGCATAAAATATGTGATACAGTAAGGTTTTTGAATGTCAAGCCAAAAACCCCTACTTCTGTCTTTGGCTGTATAATAAAATTATTTTTTCTGAACAAATTCTACCATAGTCACCATTGTTTTCTCTCCAGTAACTGTTTAAAAGCTTGTCTTAATTACTGCAGAGGTAACTCTTTCCAACAAACTGTATTTTTTACAATAATGGAAATGTAAAAAGACCCCTTTTTTTCTGACTTTTTTCCCCCCACTGCTTTTGAGATTTAGTAAACTAGCAGTGTTGTTCAAAGGTTTGGCCATTCACTTCACTGGGATTTCATCTCCAACATTTTCCATATATCTCTCTTAATAACATGAAAAATTATGCAGACTGAGGTAGCTGTACTTTTTAAATAACATAAAATCTTGGGACACTGTAGTAGATAATCTTTCTCAGAGATTCACTTTCTTCTGAATCCTCATTAAGTCACTTAGCCTACTACCAAAAAGAAGGAACATTTTTAAATTTACAGCAGTAACAGGAGAATCAAAATATTTTTTTGATGTAAATCCTGTTTACCCATAGTATAGTGTACTAACATGGTTTTCCGACTGTTGTAGATAGTATAAGAGGATGGAGTATAAGGCTGACCTATAGAAATAAAGAAAAGTTTCAAAGATGTAACATTAATATTTCTAATCTTACATATCAGAGGGTAAGTTACTGTAATAAGTCTATCAGCTATTTCAGAACTTTGCTCTAGCCTTTAAAGAGATGATACATACATTTCCTAAAGAACATTGTGTGAGTAGCATATGAATAATTTTCCTAGCTGACAGTAAAGTCACCAGTAAAACAATGAAACATATATGAATAAGAATAGCACATACAAAAGACCTGGACAATAAGTGTGATTTTTTTTTTCTACTGAATGATGACAGCCTTAATACAAATAAGCAAGCATATGGCTTTCAAAAGAGTCTTCAGAGATTTTCTCAAGCAGAAAAAACCCTAAACATCTTTCCTTTAAACAAAATCAAAGTTCTCTTTTCTTGCTTTGATTATTAAATGAAAGACAGTCTATACATGCTGCTGCAATATAGTTTAGAAAATGGTTTATATTTTTACTTCTGGTATGATACAAAAGCAGAGTTGGAATGGAATGGAATGGAATGGAATGGAATGGAATGGAATGGAATGGAATGAATGGAGGAAAACAAGGCAAGATATTTCAGCTTACAGAAGGGTATGCACTAGGTCCTCTCCTGCGCGATCAAAAACAATGTGAGTTTTTCTACCTCTGTAGTTGCAGAGCACACACCCATTAGCTCCAGCAGAATCAGCTTTTACTTTTTGATCTACAGATTACTTCAAGATGTTAGCTAGGAAATTAGCAGCTGTCACACCCATTGAACTACAATATTAAACTGAAACTGTAAATCATATCATCATTGATGAGCCATGGGATCCAAGGGCAGTCTGTATAAATAAATAAACACTCACTAACATGAAATACTATGAGTATGTCTTTGTTTTTTACAGATGGATTTTAATTTAATAGAAACCCATGTTTTTTCTCACTCCCTTTAGAATCTTTAAGTAAAAATATTAAAGATTAAATCAATGAACTTAGAATGGATTCTAGGTAAACAAGCAAAGTTGCACTGAACTCTCAAGTGCCCAAATAGCCAGCCAGCCAGCCAAGTTTCCAGGTAGTACATCTCATTTGAGATGTAATCAGAAGCCTAATTCTAAAGAGACCTTCCTGAATGGTTTGAGCAATGCTATTATGTATGACCAACAGCTCCGCTGATATATTTACTATCCCAGTTACTGGGGAGCCAGATTCCCACCTATAGATCTTGAGATAAAAAAGACACACCAGACACGTCAGCAAAAATATTTCATTTCCTAAGAACATACAAAATAACTCATATCAAATCAAGTTTAGTTGAACACAGCAGTGATGGACAGGTGGCAAAACATCTGATGACATGGAAAAGCTCCCAGATCAAACTCCCAGGTTGAGAAGGGCTTAGAAGGTATCTTCCTACTTCCCAGAGAAGTTTTCTGCCATACTACTGGTGAGACACATCCCAAGTGCAGCTCTGAATTTCCTTGGGCTGCAGAACTTCAAACATACCCTTTTCTCTGATATTTCCAACTGTCTGTCATAAGTATCCCAAACCTTACCAAGATCTTGTCACTCCAGCACCAGAAAACTTCTAGTTTTCATTTAGTCCAAAAGAAACTTGACACATTTAGGGTCAAGCTTGTGAATTACACTCCTGAAGCTGCCTAGTCTCCTGTAGTTAGGTGCTAAATCTGCAACACTTAAAACCTTCTGTTCAATGCCTCTCTATTTACTACTATTTTGCACCACAAACAGACCTCTTCAACATTTGTTCCACCCTTCCCAGGACGCAAACATGGTTTCTAACCTTCTTTATCACTGACTTAGTTCAGAATTTCATTTAGTGCATCTTGACATTGGTTGGATTTCTTCTCTTGGTACTTCTACTGGAGCAGTATTTGGAGGCTGCTCCAGAATCTACCAACTTAAAATCTTTTGTTTTCTACGTACATATATTCCTGAATATTAAAAGTCTATGCCAAAACTAGGTCAGGTGTCTTTTCTGTTTATATTCATGATGTTTTTATAAACTGTAATTATAGTCATTGTTTTGAAAGGCAAAGATTAAGCTCTCTAAATTTCATACTGAAGCTCTGTCTTGGAGAAATTCTAATAACCACCCTCCAGACAGGTATTTTCAATTTCTTAAAGCCTACCAGACCTGGGCACCACCAGACCTGACTGTATCTGCCCGACCCCTCCAGGGCTCCCTGACACTGCCCACAGCCTAGAACTTCATTTCAGGCCCCACCAAGGGGGAAACCATACCACTCCCAGCCCCTGGGCCCCAGAGAGTCACCAGCCCTCACGGCACCTTAACACCACTGCAGCACAATTCATTCAAGTCTTATCCTTTATTCAGTTCCATATCACTTTACATAACTTTTATTAATTTCCTTTCTTTGACAATGTAGGTAAAAATTTCATTAGTGACAATTTATCAAATCTTTTATGGAAGAAGAGAGAAATTAAACCTATTGGTGTTGTTTTGCCAAAAAAGTTATGTTATTAAGGAAATCACACAATGACTATTTCATTTTCTTTCTGCTCACATATCTTCTGTATCTTCTTCCTTCTTTTTTCCTTTCCACTTAAGATCAGATTAATGACTAAGTAATAAAATCAATCACTCTTTCTTTCTGAAGTTTGAGAATTCTTCTTCCTACTCCTACTGTGTATTATTCTATATTTCATCTACAAAATCTGAATACTGGAAATGCAATTGCTTTAACTGCTTCTTTCCAAAGACTAAAGCAAGAATTACCTGGTCCTTCCAAATCTTGGTTTTGCTGGTTCCCCATATTCTGATGATACTCTCCTTATATAGCCATCACCTCAAGCCATTCTGGTTTACCCACTTTGCTCAGCATAACTGTCCTTGTTGAAACCTTAAGTCAAGACATTCCTTTCCAGGATTCCTCTGTACATGACAGTTAAATTAAATTTCATCCTTATTGAACTGAGGCCTCACTCATCCTTGCCTATGTTTTGTTCTTATATCATTTAATAGCTGAAAAACATGCTTAGTGTTTTTTGAAATAGCTTTGTGTGGTTGAGCACAGCTTTTTTCAGGTCTCACTTTAATCCTGTTCTCATTTTCCTGTCTCTTCTAAATGTGTTTCTCTTTCTGATCAAATCTTTTATTTTCTTCTTTTCTTTTTCTTTTTTTTTTTTTTTTTTCCTTTTTTTGGGTACTTTTTAGCTCAGCATCCTCTTAATTCTATTTTTAGGTGGTTATTAATCGACCTCAATTTCAAGACATTCCCTTCTCATTTGCCTTATGCTTTCAAACTAAGCACTCCTGCTCATTGCCATGTAACCCTTGCATGCAGCTATGATGTTCCAAACAGGCAAATCATAGCAAACGCCAGCTACAATAAGCTTCAGCTTTCTACTTACACATCATGTGTGATATGTTCATTATTTTGTTTGGAACATATAACAGCGTTTTATTTTCAGAGTCACTGAATACCATAACATTGTACTCAAGGACATATCCCAGATATAGGGTCAGAAAAAGATTTAAGCTCATTATAACTTACTCATATTATTAAGTAGTCAATGGATAGAGAGTGGTATCTCCAAATGGACATTTCTGCACTTATTAACCTTTCTTCCACTGAAGTTGGTGAGATTTAGTCTCATCACTAAGTCAGAGTGTCTGGCTCTTAGGATACAGATCTTTTTTAACATAGTCACAAAAAGTGGCTATGTATTTAATTAATGGACTTTGTAATTTGAGTGACAGGCTCTACCTACATATTTCAACTGTTTTCCAGTAATCACACAAACCTTATAATTAAGGACTGAAAGGGAACTCTACCATTTAATGAAGAAACATAAAGATGACTTTAATTTTTTGAAGAGCATTTCTCTTTATAATTCTTTAATGTAACTTGAGTTCAGGCAAAAGCCATCTTTATTCAAACATTAACCTCTATACAAACCTGAAAAGATAATTTTGTAATCCCTTTATCAATTTAGAACAAAGACTGCAGTGGTTAAGTTTAATTAAGGAAAAGTAAATTGCTTTCTGTTAGCCAAATTAATATGTATCTATGAACCATGACCCTTTTCTTTCATTTATACTGGAAAATTACTCAAAATGATAGTCCTTTCCAAACTATTTGTATAAAAAAGGAAAATGAATATCATCATGTTAATCCAAGCTGGGATGGCAAATCATAACTTTTTTTTCTATTCTTTTCTACAGAAAGTTATCTGAGAAAGAGTGAGATTTAATTTGAAAACTACCTTCACTTTTATTCCTTCCATTTATCACTTGAGTATTTTTAGTCAGTCAAGGTCAGACACTCATCTGGTGTAAACTGGTGTATCAAGATTTATTTTTTTAAAACTTCACTCTCATATAACATTATCTATCAGAAAATCTAGAGCAGCATCATTGCCTTCGTTTTATAGATGGGGTAACTGAGGCACAGTGAAATACTTGTGGCTTGTCCTCCACCATTTTATGAACAGCAATCAGTAACAGATCCAAGAACACAAGCCAGATTATCTGAAAGATGATTACATCACTATCCCCTGACACTCCATACTAGAAGTGCTACTTTACATCAGATAAAATTTTAAGGAACATTCACTCTAGTCAAATCAGCTTTAGCTTTCAAATCAAACCTTGTAAATACCATTGTATAAAACATGAACTTCACAAAATACATTCCAATCTCATCTGTATTACCCTCAACTGAAGTATTCTGTCCTCAGTATCAGTGTTACAACTAAAAACTTACCATGGGAAAATGATCTTTGTTTTCTGATATTCAGAATACAACAGTAGTACCAGAACCCTGGTGTCATGTAGCCGTAATTCCAGATCTAACTGGCTGGATCTACATGGCTGTACTGTAAAGTCTTGAGGCAGGGTTTGAAATCAGATTTGCCTGCATGCCCAGGTCTGGAGCAACCCCTCTAGCACTATGGAAGAGTAACCCTTCAAAGGACAGTCCAGAAGACTATCCACTTACTGTTTGGAGGGTTTCACCACTCTGCAGCAGACTTGGCTTTCTATTTGACACTAGTCCATCTAAAACATTGTATTTCATCCTTGCTGCAGCACAACATCATCAGAATCAGGCATCATCAAACCATCTTTCAAAGGAACCTTCAGTGTCAACTGTTGCAAAGACCAGTGGGGTTCAATGGGCAACCTGAAGTGATTTTAGAAGCAAAATCCAGAAATGTCCTGAGCTTTAGCAAATGCCCATCAGATAAGAATGTATGTAGCTTTCATGCCACACTGAGAAGCAACCTTTGTGCAGAAAGGCAGTAAGAATATGCTTGTTATTCAGAAGAGAAGTGGACAGTTTTAAAGAGGGTACAGCTGCTTCTGCCAAAATCACAATACACCTAGGAATTGCCTACAGTCAAGGGTGCTTCCAAGGATAGGATGTCAATAACGAATCTGTAAAATTCCCCATATGAAACCATAGATTTCCATTTAAAAATTTACATGAATCACCCACAGAATTCTGCACTTTATTCTTTCACTGATTTAAATAGCATCATTCACACTATTTTGTTGTTTAAAAACAATTAAACCAATGTTGTATTCTCATTGTCAAGACAGCCTGGCCAGATTATTTTTAGCCTATGTCACTTCTATTCTTTTCATTCTGTTCTAAAGGAGTTCCTTTATATCTTTTTTTTAAGCCCAATATTATCTGTCACGCTGCAGAACCTAACTGCCACTTCAGGCAATCCTGAAATTAGAATCTCGGATCCCACTTCTATCTTAAAAGCCCTAGTGGGGTTTGCAAGCTTGGTATCTCTGTGCTCACGGATAGGTCTGTGGGAAGGTGACAAATATTGCAGTCCCTTCTTTCCTTTCTACCTTTAGCACTCCCTAGTGCATCCTACATTTTGTGTCACAGGAGATGGGAGCTGTTTCAAATCCATGTCTAGACACATGCCTGTTTCATCTAGCACACAGATCTAATGATTCCTAATGTCACACAAAATGCAATTTCAAGAAAAACTACTTCTGTTCTTCTTCAACCCTGTAGAATCACAAAATTGTCTAGGTTGGAAAAGACCTTGAAGATCATCCAGTCCAACCATTAACCTAACACTGACAGTTCCCAACTACACCATATCTCTAAGTGTTATGTCAAACCGACTCTTAAACACCTCCAGGGATGGGGACTCCACCACCTCCCTGGGCAGCCCATTCCAACGCCTAACAACCTGTTCTGTAAAGAAATGCTTCCTAATATCCAGTCTAAACCTTCCCTGGTGCAACTTGAGGCCATTCCCTCTTTTCATATCATTTGTTACTTCATTAAAGCGACTCATCACCAGCTCTCCGCAACCTCCTTTCAGGTAGTTGTAGAGGGCAATGAGGTGTCCCCTCAGCCTCCTCTTCTCCAGACTAAACAACCCCAGTTCCCTCAGCCGCTCCTCGTACGACATGTGCTCCAGACCCTTCACCAGCTTCGTTGCCCTTCTCTGGACACGCTCGAGTAATTCAATGTCCTTTTTGTAGTGAGAAGCCCAAAACTGAACACAGGAATCAAGGTGCGGCCTCACCAGTGCCAAGTACAGGGGTAAGATCCCTTCCCTGTCCCTGCTGGCCACACTATTTCTGATGCAAGCCAGGATGCCATTGGCCTTCTTGGCCACCTGGGCACACTGCTGGCTCATGTTCACCTGGATGTCAGTCAACACCCCCAGGTCCCTCTCTGACTGGCAGCTCTCCAGCCACTCCTCCCAAGCCTGTAGCGCTGCTGGGGGTTGTTGAAGCATAAGTCAAAATGCCATTTCTAGCTGGTTTAGTCCAAAGGTTTTCCACATTTTGTGAGAAGAGAGAACCACCACATGATAGTCTAGCCATAAAAGCAGTTTCAAATTTTCACTTTCTGTTTCCCATACTGTCTCTGCTAGATTGCTTTCTGCTACTACACAAGATACACTGTGTACCTCCACATTATACTTCATTCTTTTCTTTTAAAAGATGCTCCATACTCCGTTTGTTAAAAGGAGTAGAATTTACAAGATTCTGTAAGAATCAAAACTAGAAACAATTACTGAATACTGACAACAATTTTGAAATTTTCTCTTTTGGATGAAAACTGGTGATCTTTCTGAGTTCTCCGCAACAAAACCCCTTTTCCTACAATATATTTTCCTCTTCTTTTCAGTGTCTTTAAGTCATTACTAACAATAATTATATCAATGTAATTAACAGAAATTAAGAAAGACAGAAATGAGAACAGAATCAAGGTTAATTCCTGCTGATACTACAAAGAATAGACTGAGATTCTCTGAAATGACCATCTTCTCTCTGATCACCTTCTCTGTTTTCTGATTGTTTAACAAACTCATTCTGTTACACCTTTTTTTCTTTTCAGCTATAAATAGTCCTTTTGACTTTGGTTATTTGCCTTCCTAATTATACACATTCATTTGCAGATTGAACTATCTTGCAAACTAAGAATGAGATCATTCTTGTATGAGGATACAACAGTACTGAGTTAAAGCATATGTATTGTAATCATGTAATTACCACTCCTGCTTCTAAAATAATGACAGTATATCAGAATCTGAAAAAACCTTTTCCTGTGAAAACTGACCCATTTATTTGTGATGAAACAAATATATACAACTGCCTCAGTATTGTCTACCTGAACTTCCAGAAAAATTAAGGTAATAAAGTTAAGTGGAAAGTAAATGCTCCATCTGCTTGTCTTGATGGCCCAGCTGAGTTCTTTCTCCAGGAGAGGCACACCACAATCTAAATAATCATAAAAGAAGTGGTGTACACATGGTGATATCCACTTATTCTTGCTTAAGTAGAATAAAGTCATCTGATAATGGCCTTATGTCAGTTCGTGCATGTCATGGAATCTACCAGTACATGAATTAATATAGAAAGCTATACACTGATGTAAATATGGGGAAAAGATTTGGAGTAACTTTTCTGCGCTCTTTGGGGGTGTTTTTGTCTGTCTACCAGTAACTAACTCTTCACTCTATTGCTCCCCTAACATTTCTATCAGGAGAGAACCAGATTCCCCACCTCTCTTTCCAAACACAGAGACTGAGTGTTTCAGAATGCTTCTTAAGTGGCATCATTCAGTTTTGCAGTTATTTTGACAAAACTTGGGAACAAACAGAATGTTTTCCAACTAACACAAAAGCAGAGTATATCTGAGTGAAAATGTATCTCCTTTTCCAAAGGCATCTCTGTCATTACATTTTTTGAGGATACACCTGTTTAAAAATTCATAATTAGTTTACCGTTCCACAGACTTAAAAAATTAGACCTTTTTCTATGTAACTGTACCTGGGTACCAGTTATTTCATGGCTCAATGTAATGAGAATAGCAGATATGAAGCCATGTAAAAAACAAATTTAATTCTGTGAAGACGTCCTTGAAACATCATGAACTATGAACATGGCAGTTAAGCATTTTGCCATTGGAATCCTAAATGGGTAATTTCCTTCTTTTTGGCATATTCTCATACCCTTGTATTTGTTTATATACCACACTAACTAAAATAATCTTTCTCAAGTGATCTTGGTTTTATTTCATGTCATCTTGTGATTTCTCACACTACTTGAATGAACTGCAGTCTCTGAGATGATATGGAACTGTATGTGAAATTTAAATTTTCTCTTTCAACTTTTTACCGTACTAACACCCACCCTCATTTGGAACTTAATCCCTTGCCTTGACTCCTAAACTTTCATGAGATTATGATTCATTCAGCTATGTTTATGAATTGACAGTCTCTCCCAACATCTTTATTTCATGTCTTTTTTGCCCTTTCTCTTCCTCTACCCCTTTCTCCTGTCAGGTAAAATAAAACATTCTTTTTTTTTTCTCTTAATCGTCATGTTTTTCCATGGAGTTCAAGGCTTACCCATTCCAGGTGAGTCCAAGCAATAGTCCTGATCTACAAGCTACTGCCACTTATTCATGTGTATATTAAAAATTTATTTTGCCAAAGTTTGGAAGAGCAGTAACAGCACCCTCTAATTATTTTTTTTTTCCTTTCTCCTGTTATTACTTCAAATATCAATATACAGATGTTGTTCCTCAATCTATCATTTAGGAAATTTCAATATTGCCTGAAGACCTGTTTCTCCAGAATATTTGGAATGTTCACTGACAACTCTAAGGGGAGGAATAAGTGAAGAACACTGCTAAACAAAATCACTACAGGTAAGAAAGACTGAGACCAAACTATTAAAACATTCACCAAATGTCTGCAAGAAAAGCGAAGGTCATTTCATTCCAGATGATATCACAGTGCACCTCATTGCATAGAGCATTCATTTAAGAGACCATATTCTTATGACTTAACCTACTTTTAAATCCCAGATGAAATTATGCATTCTAAGTCTATAGTTTTATCGTTTTTCAGGCTCAGGACATGAATAAACATTTTGTACATCAACTGTTTTCAGTTTGATTTGTTTGATTGCCCTTTTAGTTAATATTTAACACGGTGGTGCGTCAGATAAATTATTTTATCAGCCAGGCAAATGTAGTTGCTCTCTTACCAGCAAATAAAGAAAATTTTGTATACTAACTCCAAACTGTGCATACTATAAAAATTATGCATTTGCACAAAATATTGAAAATCTAGGCCTTTCTTTTATCCCATGGGTATTGCATTAACTAATAAATTGTATCAAATTAAAGGTACAGTTGGGTCAAGCAGACTTGATGTAAGCAGAAAAATATTAAGGAAATTTGAAACCAAATATTAAGTCTATTCTTGGGATTGTTTACAAAATAAGTGTTAAAGTCAGCCTAGCAAGCACAGAAAGATGCTGAAGAAATATATTTGTTTCTACAAAGCAGAATTACCAAGTTTCGTAACTGCAATAAAGTGTCTTTTTTTTGTTGCTGTAACACAATTATAACTGAATTAATAAAAGATCTAATGCTTCAGGAGAGAAATCTTGGAGCGAGACTTGGGGTGAGGGAGTTGTTCATTTGATTTCTTCCTCCATAATACAAAGCACAGTTTTCAATTAATATTCACTCATATAAAAAAGGGTCCACTTTTTTTTTTAAGGAAACGGTGAGGCTTATTCTTGTGACTGATAACTGAATTCAGATGACATCCTTTCTAACAGGGCATTCTAAAAGATATCTTGCAGTAAGCTTCATCTCCCTAGACACCTGGAAAATAGACCAACATAGTCATCTTCCTTTATCTAATGGTGAAAAACAGGTGTTTCCAAAGGACAACTCATATTTTCTATTTAAGGTATTATTCTCTGTAGGTTACTCCCTCTCTCTTTTGCAGTCTTTTTGTCTATAATGGGACTTACATGACTAAATTGAATTAGGTAGGTAAGTGCTGGTTATTTTCAGATGCAATTCAGCTGCCCATGCATTGACAACACATACCATATAAGTGCCCAAGGACGTCCAGTCACTCACATGGGGTTGGCAGAGGAGGTACAGAAGATATGTGCTTTTCTGGAGCAATAGAAACTTTAGGGCACCTCAAAAAGTGCTACACATCTGTGTCTTGGCATCAAAATCATTCTTCTAATGTCCTAGTCATATAAATACTGCTCATGCATACACTGTAATTTATACTATTTCTATAATGAACTACTCAGTGAGATATGCTGTTACATCAGTGTTATGTGAATGATTTGGGAAGAAATTAAACCTTTAGATTTAGTAATACTTCAATCAAGTCAGAGGTCCCACAAAAAGCAGTTGTTGTCCTAGAACTGACTGAAAGACAATTGTTATAGAGGCTCTCAAACAACAACCAAAAATTAACATTTTATTATTAACACAATTAACTAGCCTTCCACAACCATTCAACAGCAGGTTCAAATGCCCGTGAGAGCAGAACAAAACACCACTTCCTAGGGTTTAATGACAACACAAAATGCTCTATCAGTCACCTAACAAATGAGGACTCAGTCTCGAGGAACTTCTCAGGGCAGTATCCCAACCCACAGGAACCTCAGCAGTTTCCTTGGACAGTGTCCTGACCCAAGGGAAGAGTCCTTGACCTCACCATGTTGCTCCAGGGGCGGTCTAGCTCAAAATGGCTCCCCCAAGGGACTCCATTTACACCCAGCTGAATCTGATCTGTGGTCAATAGCGGCTCCCATTGGCCAAAGGCCCCAACTACCGTGAAACCCTGAGAACAAGGGCATGGAAGAAGGAAATCAATATCTGCTACACTTCAGCAGCCAAGAGGCACTATAAACATTGGATGGGTGCACCTGTCACACAATCCAGCCCGTGACCATAGTCATGATTTGGCTGGTTTCCTTGAAGTGGTGGGGCAGTCACCTTTGCCTTCAAGGTTAAAAGGGAGTGCAGTCCTAGTGAGTTTCCATACTTCTTGTGGATCATCATTCCTAGATAATTATACACTCTAACACAGACACTACTACATACAATCTATTACAATCAAAATTGAAGGTAGTTAATTAACCATTCTAACGAGGAAGATTCAAATATATCCAGTCAACCGATTAATGCTTAACACAACAACAATTGCCTCAAGTCTCTTGCCATATTCTTCATTTGTTTACCTACAGTGGCATTAACACAATCCGGATATAAATACTCTTTCCTCCCTCAATAGCACCATGTTCAATCATATTCTTCTGAAAGGTGCTAAGTTCACAAGATTCATTTACCACCATGTTGTCATCCAAATCTTGATTGCCTATATGGATCACCATCACTACTGCCAATCAGGATGCTGAAACCATCTGTTTCTTCAAGATCCTAAAAAAAAAACCCCACAGAACTAGGCTTGGATTACAACCTGGTCATCAAGTTAAAAGTCAGGGATTATCCATCGGGCGCTAATACAGTGTGGTTTTCCACCCTTATCTAAGGCCTCCCAAGTATATAAACCCCTAAGTTTTACTAAGGTTATAGGCACAATGCCAATTGAAGTTAACTTCACCATGATAGGTTGGCCTGAATATATTTTCAATGGTAACTGGCACTTATGATTGTCAAATATACAAGTATTACCAACCTATAACCCCACAGGGCAAAATGCTTATATCTTTGGGTTCCCACAATTTCCCCAGTGGTTATTAACAATAAAAACTGTTTGTGATAACCATATGTCCCAGTTAGGTCATGAGACATTGGCATGTCTCTTGATCAAACCATTAATTCACTGGACTATGACATTAGCTTGAGGGTAGTATGGGGTATGAAAAACCCACTGTACTCCTTGTATGCCCACTCCTGGACCACATCAAAGTAAAGTTGCTCCCGTTATCTGGTTGAATTGATCTGGGTGTGGACAGGTAACTAAACCATTGTTTTAACCCCTTCACCATATTTTCCCTAGTAAAGAACAAAACAGGCCTAGTAAAATGAGACAAACAATACACATAATAAGTCCCATGGTGAGCTTCTGAAAACCTGCAAAATACTGCTATAAAGACAAACTATAGACACTATAAACACTATAAACATTGGGTGGGTGCACCTGCCACAACAATGTGCTTTCTCATGCTTTATTTACACGTTCAGAACCTATGTACACAACAAACTAAGTTGAAACACCATCCTATTTTCTCCTTTAAATCTTTAATGGAAAGAATGTGAGGGGCCATAGATAAGAGATGAAGCTTTCATAAAATTTAATGATTCTTTTTTCTCTTTTGTTGTTCCTTCAGATGTATGTGTGTCTCAGCAACACACTCCATGCAACATTGATGAGTTCCCTGGTGAAGTTCTGACCACCATCAGGAATAAACATTGAGAGTTCTTAGTTTCTAGTGAACAGGATACAAAAGGCAAATTTTTCACATGAAACCCCAGTATTAGACCAATAAAAGTTCGAATGAAAAGGATTTCCTTTTGCAATAATGTCTGTTCTATTTCATTTATATTGGTATGCTGTTCTAAGTCAGCAGGGTGAATTTCACTGCCAGTTAATGGAAATCCATTCCTTCTTCATTTACCATTAAATATCTTTCAGGAAGAGTTGGATCCAAGTAGATTTGCAAGTTAAAGAATGTGTCCTGGTCCAGTTATAAACAGGTTTTCTTACGTGTTATAGAGGGCATACCTTGTATTTATAGTACATTTCATTGCATTTCTGAGTTATGCTTCTATCTTATTCAAAGCAAAACTTCTTCTTTTTGTAGTGCCTAAAACCATTTTGTCTTGAATGATAAATCATTTTTTAATAAAAAAGAGTGAGCTAGTGTATTCTGAAATGAACATGTTATGAAATCCTCTACTGTGTTAGGAAATTTATTTACATTCATTCAAGTAATAAATATTTTATTGTGAGTTGAAGAAAATTGTTAGGACAGCTTGGAAGAAGCTTTCTCCTCTGGTTATTGTCTTGCTACTCACCAAATCACCCATTGCTTTAGTGCTTAAAAAAACCACAGGGGTATCTATTGAACCTATGTGTACAGAGATATTCTGAAAAATATTGACTACTCCAGAAATAAAATAATAAAATCTCTCAAAACTTTTTCATTTTCTGATTGACTTTTTAAAAATCATTTGAATAGAGCATTACATTTTTAGACTATAAAAGTTGAAATTAAATACTATACAGTTTCAGTACACACCTTACAACACAGTTTATTAAATTTCTAATTAATTGCTTACATTTATCTCCATATAAAAGTCATGCATTCAGATGCAGTGGCTGCCCTGCTCTGATCCATTTCAGTTTGGGAGAAGCTTTGGCTCTTAATTCTCCAGCTTAAGTTTCATTTTGGTGTTTTCTTGATGTTGGTCTAAAGGTCCTTCTATGAAAAAAACTGCAAAGGGATTGTTCCAGAGTAATTTAGTTACCAGAGGAATTAATATTCCACGGAGTTCCTCAGCCAAATCCTTATGTCTTATAAAAGGCTCTAGTAATGGTGTTTGCTTACAGAGCTCCACATTTGTGCAGGGGTAATTTTTCCTGGGCTGGGCACAATGATTTAAAAAAGCAAGTTCTGCAGCAATATAACATAAAAGCATTTGCACAATAGAACAAACCCAGCTTGTTGATGTCATTTTAGCAAATCAATAAAATAATACTATTAGATTACTTTCGTTATTGCATATTTAGAGTAACACTACTTAACATTTATCTAGTATATTAGCAAATGAGTTACATTCTAAAGCACTTCATAAACATTAAATAATTAATGTCACTTGTAGAAGGCAATAAAGATTTTTTTTTTTACTTCATGACATTTACAAATCCACACAGAAATTGTAGCATACAGATACCTCATGCATTACAAAAATATATCTTCTTGTGATGCACTTATTTCAGTGTTTTTCAGATATAGAATTCTCTATATAATTTCTCTTTAATTGTACCCATAATAGTTTTTAAAGAATTTTAGAACACGGTGGTATTTTCTACACACTGCGTGTATACAAAGGATATGCATCTCCACATCTGTAATTCAGCCATTTGGTTTCTGGATAAGGTGGTGAATATCAAGGTCTTTACTTTTTCCAAGTTTTTGTGATTCTTCTGAGTAGTACATTCTGGTACTAATATGTAACTGCACTAAACTGTCATAAAATCAGTATTGCAATTTGAAAAAAAGTCCCAGAATACTATTAAATGCATATTTATGTAGTTAATATATATATTTATAGGTGATAATGCAATCTCCTTATCCAGATACATTAAGAAATCAGATTCTAAGTCTGAAAATGGTTATAAACAAGGTAGTCTTGCAAGAGTTTTGTAGACATGCGTTTTCTTCTAATGTATCATGTTAACAATTAGATATTTTCATAATTTTTTTCTTCAAATTCAAAGCTGTTTGAATATAAGTGCAATGATATGGACTTTGAGCCAGAGATGTATGTGACTGTCTTTATATTTGAAAGCATCTCAGGACTCCCAGTGAAGTCAGAGAGCCAGAACATGCATTGCAGTCCAAAATGGAGTGTCTTTCTTGGTTTGAATCATTTAGTTGATAATCATAAATCAAGCAGTGGATACAAAAACCAGCAACATTTATTTTTTAAATAAACATTTATACATTTAAAAAATCATTGAATTTCCAACCCCTAATATTTGAGCAATCTTTTTCTAATAATACCTTAAAGATAGTCAGTTAAAAACACTAAATTGTGATGAAAGAAATCTCCTGTTAAGGTTTTGGCTCTTTCTCCAGTGTCTGCAACTCCTATTATTCAGGGATTCTGATCTCTCCGATCAATAACTTAAGCCACTATCAATACTGTGATTGAGGTAGTATCAGAGACACCACAGGAGCCTTGTACTGCTTACAAAATCATCATTGCCCCTACAACTGTCTCACAGCTAAAAGTCCAAAGGCTTTGCATCTTCGGACAAGAACACTTTTTACTTAATATCACTTTTACACGACCCTTGATACATTGCTTTACTCATTAAATGAACAGTTTGCTTAGGCACAGTGCACAACTAAACATTCTTGAGCTGTATCTACTCAATCAGTTTGCTATTTCACAAGATGGAATATAAATCAGTTTAGTTATTAATGTTAATTATTTTTCTAAATGCTTATAGCTTTTCATGGTACTGTATCAGAAGAGATTCTTTGCATTTGGCTATTCAAGTTCATTTATAATTAATCAAGCTCAAACATACCCACTAATGTCAAGTGAACTGTCAGACTTTATCACTGTTTTAACATCAGGGCTAGCTGTGCATCAGTTGCCTTAGGCATAAGACAGTTCACGGGCTGCCATTTTGAAATGGAAAAGCACCTTACTAAGCACAGGAAGACATCCTTCTTCTGGGACAGGCACAGTTTTGGTGTTAGAACACATGCTACTATCTTTAGGTAGCTTTGACACCAAAGCTCATTTCTGCCCCTATCTCCAGCATGTTTGGCTGTATATAAAACAGTGTGAATCACTGTGGATCAATATGATATTCAGACCAGAAAAAGTCTTCTGGAATATCCATGTGGGCAAGATGTGTAGAATTTAACAGTACTAAATAGAGATTCACAGGATTCTCTTGCTCTCTAAAATTTGAAAGAGAATGGTCTTTTACACCATTTCCCATACACTCTTTGGTTTATTTCCACATTTTCTAATTATCTAAACCATTTATAATTCCTATATAAATTAAATGGGATATTTCTAATATATATGTAATTGTGTTCATATTGTTTAATTCTAGATCACTGTTCTGTAGCATAATATATTTTGATAGCTACAACAGTAGCTATCAACACTATTACAACAGTAAAACAGTGTTAAACACTTTTACTAGTACACTTTAAGACATTTAATAAAGTACCATTTTAGAAAAACATCTGTCAGTGATTAATTTCCTGAGTAATAAACAATGCAGAAATCTATCTTCTTGTTAGTAAAACTAGCATATGAGTGGATTAAAATAAATTATCAGCTTCATCATTAGGCTTCAGCCTGAGGACAGTGTTCCACTGGCTTGAAGGTTTGTGTCTAGCTACATTTTTCATTTTTAAACAAGCATTCAAGACTGAATGCAAAAATTCAGATGATGCCTTAGGGTCTTAAGCCACCTGATCATTATACACCAGAAACTGGCCAAGCCAGAAGCCATTATTACTCAAACAAAATTAATTACTGAAAAGTTATTTTCTGGTTTCACATATTGCCTAGAGAAAAAGTAGATGCACTTCCTCAGCAAGCACGAAAAAATAGCCCGGTGTGTTCTTTGACGTTTGAAGCCTCTCCACCTGCTGGAAACAAAGAGGTAGATATGTTAACAACAACAAAAAAGGTATCCTGTTTTACAGGCTCTGATGTGTGACTGCAACATATGTTTCCTGTTCAGTAAGATAAGGAAGTGGTGTTCTGCCCAGGAGGAATATACGGGGCTATCCATGTTGCTGAAAACCAGGAGTGTGCGTGGCTGGAGACGTTTCTGGCTGGATTTGAGATGAGAAATTGTGAACCTATCTTCATATCTGAAATAGCAGTGAAAGTGTGGCCTGTGTGGACTTCTATTAAGTCAGACATGAATAATATACTGAAGTGTTTCTGCATTTTTTCTTAGTATGTTTGTCTTTGCTAAGGCTGAAATAAAAGCTTGCTGTCTCTTAAATAAGATGAGCCATTTGCTTCCTTTTACACATAGGTACTGCTTTGGGGACTTTTTTTAATATATATATACACATAATTAAAGTTTAATATATGAAAATAGATAAATAGAAGATAAATAGAAAGAACTAGGAAAAACTTTCAATTCTATTCCATTTTATTTGCATTTTTTATAGTCCTGTTCTGTTGCTTAAAATCATCACTTGATTTCTAAGTTATCTGTGAATTTTGAAAATATAGAGTTGCATTAGTATTTGCTGTTTAATGTCAAAGAACAGTTCCCCTGTCTCCATAAATATATCATAAAAAAATTTCTAAGAAAAATTCCTGAAAATAAATATTGATTATTCTTAAACTGATTATTAGAAATGGCAGAATCCATTTAACTTAAACTTCTATAAATGCACAGGAGGATTAAAAAAACCTTTGTTGAACATTACCTATAAAAATAGAAAATAATGAACAAATTAATATCAGACCTAAAATTGAGCCTTAGATTAATTGCTGATATCTTTTCCTTATGCAACTACTTTTTTCAAATGTGTGCCATAAGGTTGCCAGTCATAAACAATGCGGTTTACTTGAACAAGTCATAGTGTAAAGAGAAGTGTTCACTTACCATTGTCAAACCTAATTATTGTTGTGCTGGTTGTGCAGTAAGTTCCAATATGCTGAAGTCTGAACTAAATGAAATATATCCTAGGATGAAATGCTGCCTTTACACTAGTTTCCAAAGACTGGGACCTTTTTTACTGCCTTTCACTGTAGGTATTGTCAGGTTTACAAATAAGATCTTCAGAAGTTAAGAACTAGCTTGTTCCACTGATACTGTATCAACTCTGAAACCTCTGACTTCTGAAAAAACAGACATGAGAAAGCCGTGTAAAAACCATGAGGCATTTCATAAGAATAATTAGAAATACATACTTTGTTGCAAAAAGATTACACACAAGACAAAAACAGCCACTATTTTTTTGTTACAGCATGTACAACAATACAGGGGGGTTTTGTTCAAGGAGAGCCAGGCTTAAATGAAATGAGCTTGTCTATTTCTATTTTTTCTCATTGAAGTATTTTTTTAATCTTTCTCTAGAATAAAATATACCAAAACAAATGTATGTACACTTCAGGATGACCTGAGAAGCATCTCATTCTGGAAAAAAAAAAAAAAAAAAGGTTATCACGTAGAAAAGAACACACTGATGTGTGATGTCTGATGTGTGATGTTTGATGTGTGATGTCTGAAGGCGTTGGTACCTTCCCCAATCCTTGCCATGTGCTGTCAAACACCCCCCAGCAGCGCTACAGGCTTGGGAGGAGTGGCTGGAGAGCTGCCAGTCAGAGAGGGACCTGGGGGTGTTGATTGACAGCCAGCTGAACATGAGCCAGCAGTGTGCCCAGGTGGCCAAGAAGGCCAATGGCATCCTGGCTTGTATCAGAAATAGTGTGGCCAGCAGGGACAGGGAAGTGATCTTACCCCTGTACTCAGCACTGGTGAGGTGACACCTCGATTACTGTGTTCAATTTGGGGCCCCTCACTACAAAAACGACATTGAATTACTCGAGCGTGTCCAGAGAAGGGCAAGGAAGCTGGTGAAGGGTCTGGAGCACATGTCGTACGAGGAGCGGCTGAGGGAACTGGGGTTGTTTAGTCTGGAGAAGAGGAGGCTGAGGGGAGACCTCATCGCCCTCTATGACTACCTGAAAGGAGGTTGCAGAGAGCTGGGGATGAGTCCCTTTAATGAAGTAACAAATGATATGAAAAGAGGGAATGGCCTCAAGTTGCGCCAGGGAAGGTTTAGACTGGATATTAGGAAGTATTTCTTTACAGAACGGGTTGTTAGGCGTTGGAATGGGCTGCCCAGGGAGGTGGTGGAGTCCCCATCCCTGGAGGTGTTTAAGAGTCGGTTTGACATAGCGCTTAGAGATATGGTGTAGTTGGGAACTGTCAATGTTAGATCAATGGTTGGACTGGATGATCTTCAAGGTCTTTTCCAACTTAGACAATTTTGTGATTCTGTAAATTAAGCTAAGAATTGGTTCTTCCCTCCCATTTTATCTTTATCTCAACTTGTTCCCAGCAGACCAGTTATTCAGAAACTTTTTGCACTAAATGTGGTGACAAACTCCATTTTCAGTAGTGATTAATCCCACTACTATAAGTGCATGTATCATTTTGAAGTTAGTTTGAGAGCTGCAGGCTTAAATTAAACTATTTTTAACTATTTAGACTATGTTAGACTATTTAGATTATTAAAATAAATTACAGTTCAGCTATTAGTAAATGTGATCCTGCCTGGGATTTGTACATGTTACTACAGCATTAATATTATCAACATTATTGAATATATTTCCCATAGGTTTGATACTGACTTTACTGACTTCACAGAATCTAAATGGCATCAGCTTCATCCTTTTAGCTAGTTTATATTCTCCACAGATCTTTTTAATTATATCATATGCTCACATAACAAGAAAATGCAATTATTTATTTATTTGTTCATTCATTTTACATGCATCATTAAATAAACCATTGTGACTAAGCTGCTATGTTTATTTCAGGAGTTATTTATTTCAATCACACAGGCTTATTCCATGTACTTAAAATATCAGACAGTATTAATTTATATGATCATGCATTTTTTATAATCAATAACTTATATTATTACATCTAAATTTCATTTTCTGAATATGTTAAATCTCAAGCACTACAATCAGTCTACCCACAAATTTGTAAATTCCTGTGAGTCTAAACTCCCACAGCAAAACAGAAGCAATACAGTTTGTTCCTACAGTGTTGTCCAAAATGAAAGACAGTACTGTTGTTTTCATTTTTTGGTTTTTATCTGGAATTATTTTATGTGGTTTTAGTTCTGAATCCAATGTTATTCAGTAATAAAGTCAATTCTTTTTGACAGCTTCTTAAAATTCTCAGGAGCATTCCTCCAAAATGAAACCATATTGCTCTCATAAAGGGAACTCTATGTGGCATCTTGATGACTTTATGTCAAGGAACATACACTTGCTTCTATGGAACTGAAGTTTAAAAAACAAAAAAAGCACAGAACTGTGTTTTGCAAAACGTACATACCAATGAGTTTGCCCAGGAAGAAGATGCTGAATTTGCATATATGCACATATATGGAATTTGAGTGTACCTTTGTATGAATTTTCATACAGTTGCGTGTTCAAAGGCAGACTTTGTATAAGACATTAGAACATTTTTAGCATCTATTGTAATAAATTTGGCTCACCTTGACTCACAAAATATTTTAAATTAAATGGGTTGGACTGGATGCACAACAGTCATATTGTGGATATGTTACTTTACAGAGGCAATCTGAACTGCTCAGACAGCTAATATACATTTTGAGAAGGGCGTAAGAGCCATAGCACTTCATGGGTCTCCTTCCAGACTATTTACCCATAAATCTGGGTGGTACTTAACAATATAGTCTATCCAAATGCCTGCTCTCTTGTTTCATTTCACCTGCAATAAATACATTTTCGTTGAAACCATTTAACGCCTATACACAAATCAATTATAGTAGTGAAGCTATTCAGTATTCAAAATTACAGAAGAAGACACAAACATAAAATTATGTAGTGACTCCAAGACACTGTTCAGAAAGGAACAAAACAGTTGTGTCAGAAGAACTTTATTGAGCAATATGTCAACTTGTTCCGGTTTTTTTTTCCCCCCTATAACAAAAAGGTGGATTGTTCTGCATTGAGAAACATGACTGTCCTTTCAGCTGTCTGAGACACAATGACCTAAACTGGAGCCTTCCATGTCAATCATAACTGTATTTTCACCTATGATGTTCATTGGTGCTGCAAGCCTAAGTCTTACTATGGAAAAAAATATAGAGCATTACTCTCCCAATAGAATATCTATATTTGAACATACAACATCCTCTCAGTTCACAGCTTTCAAAAGTTATTAATATTTTTGCTTACTTGACACAGTAGCTTCTGTTACATTTTAACAAGCACAGTAATTCAGACTGCTATAAATACTGATGATGTTAGCAAACAATCCATTTGCATTTACATTTGAATGCTACCCTCAAACAAAACTGATAGTCCTTAATCCAGTACCATGAGATAGTTGAATAGATAGATAGATAGATAGATAGATAGCAAGTAACATCTCAGGCAAATGTTAAGAATCATGGTTCTCAACAAACCAGATCATAAATCAATGAGTAAGCTGACTGATAGTGAAAAAGAGAAATAGTAGAAGAAATTGCATTTAAAAAGACTGATAGTATCCTTTTATTTAA
The DNA here is from genome assembly GCF_031877795.1 of Strix aluco. Taxonomy (NCBI): domain Eukaryota; kingdom Metazoa; phylum Chordata; class Aves; order Strigiformes; family Strigidae; genus Strix; species Strix aluco. The sequence continues at coordinate 31,167,876 of NC_133931.1, forward strand.
AGTAGATTCTGGTTTCCTTGCCCTTAGAGATGTTATGGCTATCGAGGCCAGGTACATCCAACCAAATGAAACAAAGCAAAGTGTAAAATACCTGTAGAGTTACAGCTCTTTAAAGGATCCTTTTGGATACCTCTCTTACAACACAAAAAAAAAAAAAAAAAAAAAAAAAAGGTTGCTTTTACAATTTCAATTATAAATAATGCTCAACAGATCTACTTTCCTTATGCAGCAAAGAGATCAAAGAAAGGCAAAAGGCTAAACTATATATACCATCCAAAAATACTGGTCCTTTTTATTAAAAAATATAGGACACAAGTCTGCTGCAACCACTGGAGTTTCACAAAGACAAACATAATATTTTTCTCCTTTCCTTATTCAATTCACAGAGCTACCCTGAACAGGCACTGGGAAGTGGATTTACCTTTCATGAGTAAGAAAAATATGTCAGAAGTACTGTTATACTAATGCCCATGGGGTTCCTATAAAACAACTTCAAAAATACATGTATTTTGAAAAGACTGTTTCTCAGCTGTCATAGCCCCCTGCCAATGGATCTTCAGCCAGTGGAGAAGTTTTTAAGCAAGTCAGAAGAATCTTATATAAATATTTCTGGAAAAAATTTTATCAGATCCTTCAAACAAATTAATCTTGAATTAATATGTTAGTTTCCTTCAGGGAAATAGCTAGATGAGACATTTTAAACTAAATTTTTAATTTTATTTTTTCATAGAAATGTTTTTTGAACTGAAATGAATTTTAATGGTTTTTTCCAACTTAAAAAGTAAATTTTGCAACATATGTTCTGATTTTATCTTGGTTGAGTGAAATAAACATTGTTTTGTGTTCATGTCACATGATATTTCAAAATTCTGTGGGTTTATATTGCAGAATGCCAAAAAAGTCATGTCTGTGGAAATTCCCAGTGGAAAAAAAAAAAAAAAACAACAACCAAACAAACTTATTTCAAATTCAGCTTAACTAAGCAATGTCAATGACACAATTATTAGTCTTTCCTAATGGTGGGAGGAGAAGGAAGGGGAGAATGGGAGATTTCAAAAGTGCCTTTTGGTACCACAACACCCCAGTAAAACTCTTCAGAGTTTAGAATTTAGTTAGAATTCTGGGCTTTCTAAATTTAAAAGGGGCAAGGAGGTGTTAAAATTATTCTGCTGTCCTCCTAGGTCCCAGTTTGTCTGCATGTTAAGATGATTATTAAAGTCTTTCAGTAAAAGATTAAGATACTTTTTCTCCACACCAGTCTGAAGTTTGGTCCTTTATATGATGTAAGTTAAACAAATATTTTTAGCTTAAGATTTTCACCTTGCTCTAAATATCATACAAAAGGCCTTTTACCTTGTCTTTTTGTAGTCAGGAGAGGCCTTGCCTTTAGCAAAACATTCTTAATCCCTTTGGAGCACTCCTTCAATGTTTTGTGTCCTCAATGTACATCTTCCAGGTATTGTATATTATTATAGTTCAATTTGTAACTAAATTTTTTGATAAATCAATTAGCTGAATGTTCTTAGATGTTTCCTAACATGTTACCTGGACTAGACTACAGATCATTCTCATAACTCTTCTCTGAACCATTTATAATCTTTGTCTTTTTAAAACAGACTCCAAAATTAGGCAGAGCAGTCTGACCACAGTCTCAGACATAATAAACAGGGGGAAAAAAAAAAAAAAAAAAAAAGAATTCCTGCATATCATGGCTTAACATTTTTCAGACAACATCTCAAAGTGTAAGAATTTCTAATGGAACATGAGCTATGGTGTTATGGTTAGGTATCAGCAGTGGTCTTGTAGTTGTTATGCAAGATATAGTGAAGAGATTTACAGATCTTGAAATTTTATTGTTTTCTATGTGCACCTTGTGCCTGGTATTTCTTCTAAATTAGGCGCATATCCAGAAGAAAGGAATGATTGAAGTCCAAAGTATCATTCCATTCTGCAAATATGGCAGCATCAAGGGAATTTCTCTAGTCTTTGTAAATGTTGCATAAAAATAACATCTCCTGGTGAGGTTTTGTAGATTTTCATTTTATGAAAGGAGCTTAGAAATTGTCCCATTGCATTCTGTGACTCTGTAAGCAAACCATGTACTTCTTTGGTTGGCTTTACTGTAAGATTTGAATGTGAAATGGATTCCTGTCTTAAGACTAAAAGGCTAGGGTGGAAACCAGTTACTTCTGAATGCCAAAAGTGTCTTGCTTTTATAGCATTATGACGATGGCAGTCTCAGTAGTCTCCTTCTCTGTTTAACTCCAAAAACATTAGGAACTCCTTAAGTTTGGGATAATTTTCTCACAGGATCAGTTACAAAATTTGATCTAGACCTGTAATATGATTTTAAATATCCCTAAAGCAAGTTTCCTTCATTTCTGGAGACACTTAATTTTCTTTAAGTAGTTGGAAACAAAGGATAGCAAAAGCTTTGCCAACATTTCTTTGCATTACTGAAAAACAAACTTTTTTTGCCTATTTGGTTGATTTAATTTATCATATTCCAGTTTCTTTAGAATGACATAGTAGAATTTTCACTTGCAGAGGCAGCGCTCACTTGTATGCTTATCCAGCTTCTACATCTTTGCTGTGGGTTTAAATTCTCTTCAACAGAATTTGGAAATAAGCCACCATTTTGAGTGATTCTCCTATGGTACAGCTAACTGCTCCTTAATGTCACTTCTGAAATAGAAATGCTTAAAATATGAAATCATTTTACATAAAAAATGTCAAGTAGTCAGTGCTGTAGGAAACATTGCGACTTCTTAAGACTACAACACTATTCTTTTGAAGAAATTATCTCAACCTCTATATTTTATTAGGTAAAACATTTATTTATGTTTGAACTGGCAAATGCAGTCACCCAGATAATTAAGTAGCTGAAAATTATTGATCTGTTAGGCATAATGTGGTCAATGTCAAAAATGTTTACTAGAATAACATTAACATTAATACATTCTATTCCCTTATAAAATTATTTGGTTGGGTCTTAAGACAACATCCCTTTCCAATAATCTTCAAAGATTCAACAGAATCCTAGTTCCTTCTATTTGTGAGGAGTGAGGCAACTTAAAAATGTTTAATACAAGTTTATTTTTGAAGCCTGTAAAACTATCCCTTGAGATATACTCAGCATGATACTGTAATATCTGTCATGATCAGTCTGGTCACGAATTTCACAAGAAGTTTGCAAAAGATATAATTAATTAACAGTCTGTCGCCACAATGAACATTTAGAGCCATTAATACAGACACATCAAAATACTGGTGTGAAAATTTCTTTCTACACAATGTGCCAGCAAAGATACTTCCAGTGCTAGTTTGGCTTGTCATCATAGATATAGCACATTGTTCACTAGAAATAAATTTGAAACTTCATGGTGAAATTAGCCACTGAAAGCAACAGTAAACATTCTTTGCTGTCAGCAGGGTTATGGCTTGTGACTTTTCATTGCAAAATCCGTTTACCAGTTATTTACAAAAGCGTTATTTAAAACCTGCTAATTAATTTAGGCTAGATAGGCCAACCAGATTTTCCAATTGATTTATTTCTGTTGTACATACTTTCTCTCTACATTTCTGCATTATCATGAACTGTATGACATCAAGCACCATCATTCTATAGGTTGGCACCCAAATGGTTCCAGTCATTTAAAATAAAGATTATATTTGCACCTGTTAGACTTTATCTATAAAAGCCCAAGTGATATAAAGAAGGCAAATAGCTGATGATTGTTCATAGTCTTAATAAATACAAGAACTAAGGAGTGGTAAAAAAAGCTCAATGTGCTGGTTCAAAAGAGAAGGAAGCTGTTCTTCATGTAATTAAGCTGTGGAGCTCTTTGCCAAAGACTGCATACTAAAAATCCACAGAGGCTCAAGAAGTACCTGGCTTAAATCATGGAAAAATATCTGTAGCGGGCTATTAAGTATGAAAACATCCCCATTGAGTCAGAAAGTCCCTGAACTGCAATTTGTTTGAGACTAGAGGAATAGTCTGGGGAACTATTACTGCTTACTTGTGCTTATATTTTTTCCTAGACCTCCACTGTGGACCATTGTCAGAGAGTCATGATGCTGAGCTAAATAAACTTTTAGTGTGAACAAAAGCCCATTTTGGATTTCTTATGTATCAACAATATCACCTGGCACCTATAGTTCTAGTTTTACTTCTATTTACTTGAGGTAAGGCTACTGGAAAAAAGAATAAATCAAAACTATTTAAATTTAGTTATTTACATTACTTAAAATTAAGATGTCAGATACATGAGTGTTCTTTAAATACATTGTCACAAAGTTTTTATTTCCATGTAGATGGCTGAGGAATTGTATAATTTCTTGCTGATTGTTTCTCTCAATGCATAGATGTCTTTCCATTTTTTTCCCCAACAATGGAGCTGTAGGTTTGCTTGTCTTGTAACTGTGTCATTGCACAGAATTTTCAAGTCTGTGCAAAGGATAAAGTCTTTATTTAAAAAAAAAAAAAAAAGAAAAACCCACATTTAACAAGTAGCAATAACAGGTACAACAAAGTTACCAGAACAAAAGCTTCATTAACCGCCTTTGCAAATTTTTCCGTGGCTAGAATGTCTTTCTTCTATGCAAATGGCTGTATTAAGACTCAGGATTTTTTCAAAGACTTCATTATTTTTATTACAGGCTAAGAATTAATATCAATTTTAGTGAAATATTCACATCTCCAACTGCATTATAGGTTTGTACATCCAAAATATAGACACTAGAAATTACTGTATCTTCATATAGTGTTTAACACTATAAACTCCTGATTTCACTATAACTTACATTTTCACTAGAACCCTCCTCTCAATATCAATGTGATATCTCTGCTATGACAAATTCAGCACCCAACACATGCATCAGTACTGTCTGTCATTTACAAACTAGGAATCTCTTCTGCCTAACTCAGCTCTAATCTCTGAACTAAGAAGTATACTCTGAGCACACCTACTTCCACACAGACATAAACAAGGAGAAAAGTCAGTGACAGCAACTGTTTTTTATATCCCAATACAACTTGGGATACAGGAGACTTCACTTTACATTCCTGGTCTGGAATAGACTACTCAGACCAGAGATTTCTGGATAATTTTTCTATATGACATTACCCAGGGTGAAGTGATAAGCATCAGCAACATACAAAATGTAAGATCACCACAACCACTTCTTCCTCCTCCAGTCTTTTGTGAGAAGGTCAGGCAGCAAACATCCTTTCAACCAGGATATCTATGCCCATCTCCTCTTTTCAACATTTCCCAGTGATGTGAATCAGCTCAGCACTTACCTGAATTCTGTTCTTTGACTTATCTCTCCTCAGGCACTGGAGTTTCTATTCTATCTTTTGAAACAGCATCTCCAATTTAGGCATGGTGATGCTTAAGTCCCCTTCATATATCTACCCCTTACTGTCAAATATTACATTCATTGATGTCAATACCATGAACTTTATTCTCTGTTAAAAATTATAGACCAGGTCAAAAATTTTACATCTTTGATTTTCACTCCTGAGTGTGCTTATTAGTTTTCTTGGGCCTGATTCCAGTTTTACCACATAAAATGGAAAAATGGTAAAATGGAGAGACCTCTGGAGGGAGCAACACCCATGTACCACAGAAGGTAAGGAAGAGCAGACATGTACTCATTTGCAATAATGTTTTTAAGTTTAGTCATCTAACTTTAAGGTGCCTTGAGTGGTCTATAGTTGAGATGAGTCAGATCCAGAGCTCATGTTTACTACTTCATTAGTAAAGCCAGCCTATGACATGAAATGCAAAACAGGGGATATACTATGAGAAGAATTTTAAAATGGACTATCTAAAAGAAAGTAAAAGAGCATAGGAAGAAAAAGAGCATGGGAAGATGTATCTTTTAAGTCAGCACAGTCTACGTTTCTGATCAGGAAGGTTTCTCATTCAGTAACGTAGCTGAATGAGGTGTCATGCAGAAAATTTGATTTCCATCAGTTCAGACATGATGCAGAAAGTACCATCTCTCTCGTGACTTTTTGTGGATTGGTTTTGTCATTGCAGCGATCCTCTAAATGCAGCCTCATGGACCCCAGCACAGGTACCATCAGCTACCTGGGGAGTGTGCAGTCAGCTTAGCCCGTGAATGCTTTTGATCTTAAAGTTCTGTGCATCACAATAATACTAATTTTGAATTTGTTTCTCACTGTTGGTTTTTGTTTTGGATTGGGGGGGGGGGGGGGGGGGGCGGGCTTTGGTTTGCAGGGGGTGGGGGTGGTGTTCAGAGGAAGTTATTAGAGTGATTAGATCCAGTCTGAGATCTTCAGACTGGTTCTAATCTTAATTGTGACTGGTAAAGGATGCCACACAATATGACAACCTTAAACTGGACATAAAAAAAGCGTCAAAGTTGAGAATCTAAGATCTAGATATAATCTGATTTATCAGTTAAATTTGGTCAACGGACTTGAGCTGATTTTTGTCTACTTAATATCTCTGCCCCATTATTTTTCACCTATTTTAGAAAATGTAAAAGCCAGACTCAGAAGGCTTTACACACTTTAGATTCACATCTCAACCTCACTAGTGTCTGTATCAAATTCTCTCACAGAGTTAAGACACAACTTTAGTGTTCTGCCTTCAGATGCTTGCTCTTTTGTACTCCCAGATGTGAGAGACAAGTTCATGGATGGGTTTCCCTAGCAGGCTGGTTTATCTTTGCTTGTACTATTGCCAAGAAGAAATATACTGTTCTTGTTTTTAGCTATTACCTGGAACACAACATTGTAGTGTCTTCAACTTCCTCTCTATCTTCTACATCAGTGGAAAAAATTTTGATCAATATCCAGGCTGTTGTGGTTTAACCCCAGCCAGTAATTAAGCCCCACACAGCTGTTCACTCAGTCCCCATCTGGTGGGATGAGGGAGAGAATCAGATGAGTAAAAATGAGAAAACTTGTGAGTTGAGATAAAGATAAAGACAGTAGGTAAAGCAAAAGCTGCACACACAAGCAAAGCAAATGAAGGAATTCACTCACCACTTCCATTCGGCAGGCAGGTGTTCAGCCATCTCCAGGAGAGCAGGGCTCCATCATGTGTAATGGTTACTTGGGAAGACAAACACCAACATTCCAAACATCCCTCCTTCCTTCTTCTTCCCCCAGCTTTATATGCTGAACCTGACGTCATATGGTATGGAATATCCTTTTGGTCAAGTGAGGTCAGCTGTCCCAGCCGTGTCCCCTCCCAACTTCTTATGCACCCCCAGCCTGCTCACCGGTAGGGTGAGGTGAGAATCAAAAAAAGGCCTTCACTCTGTATAAGCACTGCTCAGCAGTAATGAAAACATCCCTATACTACCAACACTGTTTTCATCACAAAACCAAAATATAGCCCCATGCTAGCTACCGTGAAGAATATTAACTCTATCCCAGCCAAAACCAGCACACAGACTTACAAAAGAAACATATAATTAAGGTAATATTCCAAGAATGGATTTGATCAAAAATGAAAGAAATGAGAATTTTGCACTGACTTTTCAACAGGGATTGGTTTCCTGAATCCTGTAAAGCATCATTAAAAGAATTTTATCTGAATATTTTATTTGAATGTGTTCACAATTCTTCTTCTTTCCAAGTTATTACACCTAGTCAGTGAAAGAGATTTTTTCCCCCATATTTTTAGCATTTTAGTATAAATTTCAGAATCATTTAAGATAGTCCTAGGAATAGAGTAATGAAAAATTATTTTTGCCTGGGAAATTTATAGTTTAGGTTGTTGCTTGGGCAGCAAAAAATTAGAATTAAGCAACAGGGAAACTACTGTGAGATATTCAAGACAATGGAGCATTAAATTCATGCTTATATTGTTATTACTAAACTACAATAGAAGTTGTAATATACAACTGTCCTGGTTTAGCTAGGATAGGGTTAAGTTTCCCCAGCAGTGGGGGGAAGCTCTAGCCGGGTTATTCAATACCATGCTGATGTCACCTCCGGGTGCCCAAGCGCGGGAGCGCGGGAGAATCGGTGAGCGCGTGTGTTATACGATCTCTCTGCTCTCACTGCTGTATCGGTAGATATCTTGCTTTGTTCATTGTTATTACTGTTACTGTTATTGTTGTTGTTTGTTTTGTTGCTGTCACACTGTTGTATTAAACCTCTCCTTATCTCAGCCCCGGGGCTTTGTATTTCACTCCCTTTGTGGGGGAGGGGCAGCAGCCACGTGGTCTCAGACCCCGGCAGGGGCTAAACCACCACAACAAAAAATTACAGTATAATTTTTTGCTGGTGGAGTCAGAAAGTGAAAATGTATTTTCCTCTAGTATTTCTAATGCTTATTCTTATATTTCAATCAATAAATAATTTATCTCCAAAGTATGAGACTTTCCTAGAAAACAGTAGAAGAAATAACAATGGCGAAAAGAATATCAGGAATAATCTTGGACTGTAAATTCCTTAAAGAATTGTGTTTTGATTTGGGGGTTGTTTTTCAGTCAGAGTTTTTCCAGATTAGGATTGTCTCACACTGTTTTCAAATGTCAGTAATTGACTGCAATTAAGAAATTGGGGGGCAGGAGTGTTTAAATCATAGATAAAGAAGAGGACACCATTTGTCTCCTTGAATTTCTGCTTGGAACTAGAAAGCATTTTATTTTCTGGTCAGTTTGATTTCGGGAGTTGAGGGACGGGAGTAATATCCTGAACTATTTCACCTCCTCTTTATTTCAATTTCACTGTGTTATGTAAACTATTCAAAAGCTTAATCTATCCATTTCTATACACAAATAGGTTTGGGGATTTATGTGTCTAATCCAGAGAGCTTTGGCAATACAAATCATTAATTGTAGCTTTAGTTAAACTATTTATTTCTGAAATAGTTTTTTGATAATAAAATAAGTTTTTAACTCAAATTTAATATTTTTTTAAATATTTGGGTTCAATATTTCAACCCTAAAGAATTTCAATTGTTTCTGTGAAAAAATAAATTAATAAAAAATTCATGCTAACACTAAAAACTTCAGAGTATTAAATAATACTGATTTTTTTCAAGTTTTTCATGAAGAAAACTTTTTTCTTTTATCATTTTTGTCAGTATTTCCAGATTAATAACTGCAACTGGCTGACCAGCTAAATTGAGTACTGCTAGCAATACCTACTATGATTTCACTGCCAAAGACTATAACTGTAAATATTTACAATGTTTTTCTATCATGCTGCCAGATGACTGCTAGGAAACACGCTGGGTTCATTTTTCGCTCTTGTTATTTATTTGTTGTGTAAAGAATGATTCATGTCATGCCAGTCTGCATTCATACTCAGTTTTGTGATAGATTCTTCTGCACCAAGTAACATCACTGTTTTCTGTCGGCTCTAAAACCGGTCTGAGCTAGCACAGCTTGAGACAACCTATGCAGCCAGTCAAATATGCAGCACCTCATGAAGGATGAAGGTAGTAGTGATTCTCCATCCTTGGCAGTATCTATGACACATGCCTAGTTCAGAGCACCAGAGACCATGGTACCATATGTCTCATTAAGGTATCTCTCCTCATTCTCATTTCTCTTTCTGCAAACATGACAGTTGTAGGAGACGGTTATATATCGGACAGATAATTGGTACAAGGTTCTAAGTCGCCTTGATCTTGCACAGACTTAGAGCTTGTCAGCACACTGTCACTGCATTCCAGCAGAGCTCTTATTAGTTAACTGTACTTGACAGCACCTCAGAAATTGTATATTTTAAGTTTAAGCAGCTTGACATGATAAAGGTTATCACTTTCTTTTCCTGGATAATTACTGTCAACATTGATAAACATGTATTTCTTTTCCAGTCCATCAGAAGACTGATGGGAATAAGTCAAGAACATGTCTCTTTATGGTTTAAATTTTAAAGTTCCTGACACTTTGCAGAATCATTTATTGTTGAAGTCCTTGGCTCATAATGTAATTATAGGCCTATATATACACACATCTATATATTTATATGCATCTTTGCCCATTTGGCTATTATTTCTCAGCCTTCACAGTATGAATGAAGACATATTTGATCTGAATAGGAGAGGCAATTCCAAGGACCAGAACTGGAACATTTGTTGATTTCCTGTGCTTTTATTTATTTATCTATCTATCTTTTGATCTACTTATCTATCTAGTGCTTTGAACCTCAAACACTACTGTTCTTTCTCGTCAGAAACAATCACAATGCTGCAGGAATTTGTTCTTGTAATGACTCTGAAGCAGGATAGAAGGGACAACTAGGCTTAAGCAAGGTGATTGACAACCTTATTTTGTGAGTTGCCCTGCTGTTTTCTATGTGCATTGTCCTGTACTATAGACTATAAGTACTGGTATCTGAATATGGTCATAATCAGTGTAGTTAAACTTACCAGAAAAATGGTACAGGATTGTTAAAATCTTTTTGGGAATCAGCTACAGCTGTTCAGCAACTACAAGCAAAGGGAAACTTCTCAAAGTGGCATGTGGAAAAATACAAGAATTAAACTAACATAACATCTTGACACAGTATTCCTAGCTATGCATGGCTGTCACAGCTGATCTTCCAACTTTTCTATGTGTTCTTACCACAGAGTAGTAGAAAACATTTGCTTTGCAGTGGACTCTTTCTAGTGAGGGAATAATGAACTATTTTTGCATCTTCTGATGTGATAGTCTAGAGACTCCAGTCTAAGCTTTCAAAACACACTGGTGATTTGAGGTAGCCAAAGTGAAACAGTTTAGAGTGAAAGACTGAGTATCTGCTCTCTGAAAACCAGACCATTATATCTTTCTCAAACTATGCATTTGAAAAACTGAGGAATGTATTACTCTAGAGGTTACTTGTGAAAATGCAGGAACATGACATCCCGCTACCAGAGAAGGAGATATTTTATTTTAGTGGGAGGAACAGATGACATTGATAGAAGTTGCCAAAGGGTTGGACTGCAAAAAAATTGGTCATGTTATTTCAGAAAAGGAGACTCAGCCATTCTGCTCTCAAGGACAACATTCTGCCATCATGGAGAGCTGCATAAGAATGAAAAACAATTTACATAATATTGGTGCAGGAGTTTGATGCATGCTTCTTGATAAAGTTGAAGCTGAGGAAGAAGTCACCTTTAGGAATGAAACTTCCAAAGAAGAAACTAAAAGGAGATTGATTCAGGATACTTTGCTTGCCTCTCTGCCTTGTGCACTCAGTTCCTGTGGATTTTAGCCATATATTCTAGCACATGCATTGCATAGGTCTAAGCTATGATGTGGAAAATCAAATCAACGTCATGACATCATGACCAGCCACAAATCCATTTAGACAGTTTTAAATGAAAGATGTTATGTCTGCAGAACTAGTAAGAAAGATTTGACTAGTTCAGTTACTCAAAACAGGTTCCTTTATAATAAATAGTTTTTCAAGACACCAAAAATAAACCTCAGGAATCTATAGAATAATAGACAAAAAAGGGAGAAAGGGAAATTTCTCTTTGAACTTCTCTTTGAACTTCTTTTATTGGGGAAAAAAGTGAGAGAGATACAGAGGCAGGGGAGAAAGAGGGTGGAACACATATTACAGTGGTGACTGATTTAAGAAATACATCTGTTGGGAAGGAAGTCTGATAAGTTTAGCTTTCAATATTTTAATAGTGTCTATGAAACTTCAATAACATGGCATATTTTTAATAACATTTGTGGTTTGGTTTTTTTAATATTTTTGCACACACACTTATTTGATATAGAATATAGAAGATATAAACTTCTAAGAAATTATTTTAATATTTATGCTGCATACAATCGGTTAGTTTTATCTGCTGTGTTTACATAGTAAACACTGGGCAGTAAAGTAAGAACTATTGTCTTTGCTCAGAAATGTTCTCTACAATCACAGAGCAATTAAAAATGAAGAATGCTGAGAGTAGAATTTGCCTCTTAAAGACAGCAAATTTCATGGAATTGTGCACATATCAAATATTTCACAGCGTATTTCTCATCTGCCGCTATGAAGAAATTTGTTCGTGGCATATTTGACATTGAAGAAGGCCAAATTAAGTGCCATCAGGGGCTTCATGAAGGGATTCTTCCATAAAATTGACTATATTCCTAAAAAGCTTGAAATCCAGAGGCCTAATACAAATCATCTAGCGAAATAATTTAACCAATTCTTTGCTCTGTGGACATGTACCAAAGACCATGTAGTTTTCTTGATAAAATAATTAAAATATCTCTGAAAGCGGCTGGCTACACATTTTAACTACTGGAACACACAATTCTCTAACAATTTACATAACACAGTATTTGAATGGAAACTGAAAGTAGCTGTTCTCCCTCTCCTGTCTCCCTCTACTGATCCCCGCTTTCATACAAATGTACAAAGCCTCACTTTGTACATTTGTATGATAGCGGATGAGCTGAGATACTTAACCATTTTGAGGGAGAGACTTTCCCAGTCTTTTGCAACATTTAAAATAGCTGTGATGATCATACAGTAACTGGTAAACTAGTACATTTGAAAGAAAATTATGAATAGATCCTGCGAATCAAAATATCTTAAATTTTAAGGCAAGATTTGTGCATCAAAAATAAAACAGAATTAAAAAAAAAAAATTCATTATATATCAGAAGAACATGTTACTTTTCTTCCTCTGTTTAGACCTTAATTTCTTTTGAAATCAAGATGTTTTTTCATTTATATTTCATGTATATTTTTCACAAATATTTTTCATTCCTATATTTTCTCTTTTTAGTGTCTTTTTCTGAACACAATACAGTTACATTTTGATTTGCTTTGATTTGTTCCTTCCCCCCGTTATTGAAGTATATTTGAAAAGGCAGATATCAGATGATGTGTATATAAAAAGGCCAAATCCAAGTTTTTTTTTTTCTTATATATTCTATTAATCTTTTCAGATCAGAAATTCCCATTTATAATGAACACTGCTTGGGTTTAATTCCTGCATTATTAGAAAAAAAATTTAGAATAATATATATAACTCAGAAATTCTAAGGTAAGAAGTTCTTATTCCATGACAAGAAGTTATTCAAATATGTAACCCTTTCTGTTGGGATTACTCAAAAAATGTAAATGATCTGATAGGTACCTAATAGGTTTACAGTCTGGTTCCAAAAGGGGAATATTAAATTAGAATTCATTAAACAATCTTTTTAATAATAATGTTCAACTAGCTCTATTGAATAACATAAATTATACTGATTAAAAAAAAATTACATAGGAGAGCAACTTGCAGAAACATTTCTCATGGCCTGTGGTTGGGTTTTAGTAAAGTGGCTTGAGATCCCATGATACAAAGTAACAGAGAAATCCCCAATATCAGTATAGACTAGGAAGTGAATGGATTGAGAGCAGTCATGTGGGGAAAGAGTTGGGGATACTAGGGGATGAAAAATTGGGCATGAGCCAGCAGTGTGTGCTTGCAGCCCAGAAAACCAATTGTATCCTAGGCTGCATACACAGAAGCATGACCAAGGGTCACCACAGGTCAGGGGAGGTCATTCTCCCCCTCTACTCTGCTCTTGTGAGTACTGCATCCAGCTCTTGGATCCCCAGAACAAGAAAGAGATGGACCTGTCAAAGCAGGTCCAGTGGAGGACCACAAAAATGTCAGTGGGTTGGAACACCTCTCATATGAAGAAAGCTTGAGAGGATGGGGTTGTTCAACCTGGAGCAGTGATTTTAAACTCAAAGAGTGTAGGTTTAGATTGGATAAAAGGAAGAAATTCTTTACTGTGAGGGTGGTGAGACACTGGAACAGGTTGCCCAGAGAAGTTGTAGATGCCCCTCCCTGGAAGTGTTCAAGGTCAAGTGGGATGGGTCTTTGAGCAACATGATCTAGTAACAGAGGTCCCTGCCCATGGCAGAGAGGTTGGATTAGATGATCTTTAAAGGTTCCTTCCAGCAGAAACCATTCTATGATTCTACAATTCTATGAAATATAAGCTGAAGAGTAATTTCAGACTAGAATATGTTACAAAAAAAGCCTCTTTCTTTCTTTCCTTCTATTTCCTCTGAACATCTCTGTAGAAAACATAAGACCAAAACACATTTTGCACATCTAATTAAATACAGTTTACATGATAGAGGGATCTCTCTTCTTTTATTCCTTCTTTTAGTTGTACTCATCTGCTAGTAGGGTTCAACTGTTTTGATAATATTGGAATCCAAAGTATTTTTTACTTTGACTTGTGGATCCTGCTGCTTTGGGTACACAATGTCATCTTAAGACACTTGATAGAATTATCCTGGTGGATACTCCAATTGTTATCCACCTTGTGGATAACAAGAACTGAGGGGGGGAAAGAGAATAATCAAGCAAAAGAGAAACATAGATGAATCTTTGGAAATTACCTATTCACTTATATGTCTTTACAGTTGATATTAACATTAGTAATCTTTGAAATTTTACTTTGGTTCAACCACCACAGTATATATCTCAAATTTGTGAGATGAAAAGACAAATTTGACATGAAATATGAAGACTGTTTGCAAATTTCCCACTGGCCATAATGCAAAATCTCTCTTTACCAATAATGTCTTATTGTCTCCCGGCAAAGGTTTGACATTTGTTGCTTTATATCCCTCTCATGAGCAGCTTGCTATAAGTAATTAATTCAATTACATCATCTAAACAGACACAAGGGAGCTTTATGTCAACTTTACAAAGTATAACGGACAGTGCCTACCAGGAAGAGATTCTAATGGGTGTTGAATGTACTTTACTCATATTTTCAGTAACAATTAAAAAATTACAAAGGAGTTAAAAATAAAATGAAAGAATGGTCTAACAATTTAAAAGGAAAGAGAAAAGAAAGAGATCTGGTCACAAACAACTGACTTGCACAGTTATGTTTCCTGATATATTCAGAAAACTTAAGAGGTGAAATATCTGAAAGAAATCTAGTTGCTCTATATGCTTCTTTTAGACTGTTAAATTCTGTATTCCCCACTCAATATATCACTATCTTTAACACTGTATTTATCCAGTCTTTATGCTTAGTTGAAATCTATTTTGTCTTGCTCTTAAAGTATTTCTGTGACATTATACACTTTCTTGTATCTGTCTCTTTTTATTTAAAATAAGATGGCTAAGAGGCGATAGGACAAATACAAATTATCTACATATCAGCTTGACAAACGGAGAGTGGCATCAGATGTATAATTTCAACGTCTTCAGGAGCTCTCTAAGGGAAGTAATCAGCTGAGAAATGCAGAGCGTGTTGGGACAATAGTAAGACAGCCAAAGTTAGAAGGTTAGAATAGACTGGGGCAATTGAGAAATATGTCTGATAAAATAATAGGAGAGACAAAGGAGTTAGTGGGGAATTTACTTGTTAGTTGTTCTACTGAAAAATGGTTCTAGGGAGCATGATAAAGAAATGATTGACCAAGGGAAAGCTGGCAGGTCTACTGAAAGGTTTCCATGAGAGATGCCAGTGTAATTGTTAGACATCCATTAGTAAGAAAGGCCTTCAAAGAAGGAACCAAAATCAAAATTAAGCCTAAATAATTTCTAGGAAGGTTAAGTTTGAACTCTAATAATGTACCAGAATGTCTTGCTGGACTTCACCCTGCTCTCTTCACCTGAAGAGAGTATTGCATAATGAGAAAACTTTCTGTACTGCCGTTTTCTCAATCCAAGGTGCTCACTTCAGATTCTCATGCACTCTGCTCTCTATCCAGGTTCTGATCAACTAATAATCCATCCTGTAGTTAGATCATTCACATGTAAACATATCTATTGAAAACTTTACAATTCTCAGAGTATTGCATAAAGGATTATGATCAAGAATTAGGAAAAAAGCAAATAGAAGATTTCAAAAACTTAATTTAAAGCTGACTTCAATGCATGTCCAGAGGCATGCTGAATTTAGTGACAGTTTAAACCGTTTAAGGAAGTTGCTTTGAAAGTCAAGATATTGGGCGGGCAAACAGGCCGTGGCACGTCAGAAGGGTGAGGCGCAGCAGTTTGCGCGGTAGTTCACACAGGCAGGGCGAGTGGGCAGGACGCATCTTCTGGGACTAGAACTTTTCTGAGCTAGTTTCATCTTATCGTCCTCCACAAGTAGACTCAACCATGGTCTCCACTCGCGTCAGAACCACCACCAGAAAGAACATGGTGACCCAGACAGAGCTGCCATGCAAACATGCAGCAGTCCAGGTCCCGGGCTGCAGGGAGTGCCTGAGCCTGTCAATGCTGGCAGAGGGCAGCAGTGACAGCACCTGTGTGTGCTGCAATCAGCTGGATGACCTGCTCAGCCTGGTGGCGGAACTCAGAGAAGAGCTTGAAAATTAAGAAATATTAGGGAGTGTGAAAGGGAAATTGATTGGTGGAGTAGCACCTTGGCACCCATGAAGCAACAGGAGCAAATGGAGGCCCCAAACGAGGCAGTCAATCCCTCACCCTCTTGCCACCAGGCAGAAGGAGGAGACCTAAGAGATGGGGGAGACTGGAAACAGGTCCCTGCTCAGGGAGGCAGGAAAATCCTCTCCTGACCTCCCTCACCCTCCATGGTGTCCCTTCACAATAGATTCAGGGCCCTTGAACTTTTGAATGAAGAAGAGAAGGAGGAAGAAAATGAGTCAAACAAGGAGGAAGACCAAGGTCCACCAAGGTCAGATAGCTCTACATCAGGTATTAAAACCAGTTCTAAAAAGAACCCCAGAAGAGTCATTGTAGTGGGTGACTCCATTCTGAGGGGTGTCAAAGGCCCAATATGCAGACCAGACCCACTTCATAGGGAAGTCTGCTGCCTCCCTGGGTCAAGGACCTCAAGGCAAAACTCCCCCCTCTAGTGAGACCCAAGGACTACTACCCTCTCTTGGTTTTTCAGGTAGGTAGTGACGACATTACCAGGAGAAGTCCTAAAGCAATAAAGAGAGATTTCAGGTCCTTAGGGAAAACTGATTAAGGGGTTGGGGGCACAAACTGTGTTCTCCTACATCCCTTCAGTTGTGGGGATGGATGAAGAAGAATACAGGAGAACTCAACAGATGAACTTGTGGCTCTGAGACTGGTGTTACCAAGACTGGTGTTACCGTCAGGGCTTTGGATTTTTTAATCATGGGTTGATATACAAGATGCCAGATCTTTTGGCATCAGATGGGATGCACCTGTCCCAGAGGGGGAAAAGGATCTTGTGACAGGAGTTCGCTCGATTCATTGAGAGAACTTTAAACTAGATTTGAAGGGGGAAGGGGGCAAATCATCAGTCCATCTGAAGTGCATGTATACTGATGCACAAAGCATGGGTAACAAACAGGAGGAGCTTGAAGCCATGATGAAACAGGAAAATTATGATGTAGTGGCTATTACAGAAACATGGTGAGATGTCTCCCATGACTGGAGTGTGACAATTGATGGCTACAAGCTCTTTAGGAGGGACAGACAAGGAAGAAGAGGTGGTGGGGTGGCGCTGTATGTTAGGGACTGTTATGATTGCTTTACATACAAGTGTACTGAAGACAGGGCAGAGTGTCTTTGCGTTAGAATCAGGGGGAAGCCCAACAGGGCAGATGTTGTAGTAGGAGTCTCTTATAGGCCACCGAACAAAGACAGAGAGGTAGATGAAACATTCTATAGGTACTTAGGAGAAATCTCACGATCACTTGCCCTTGTACTTGTGGGACACTTTGACGTCCCAGTCATCTGCTGGAAGTACAACACAGCAGAGCGGGACCAGTCCTGGAGATTCCTGGAATGTGTGGCAGATAACTTCCTGACGCAGCTGGTGACTGAACCAACCAGAGAAGGTGCCATGCTGGATCTCCTCTTTGTGATCAGAGAAGGACTGGTGGATGATGTGATGGTTGGATACTGACTAGGGCACAGCGATCATGAAATAATAGAGTTCTCTGTTCTTAGAGAGGCCAGGAGAGGGGGCAGCAGAACTGACATCCTGGACTTCCCAAAGGGCTGACTTTGACTTGTTTAGGCACCTGCTTTACAGGATTCTTTGGGAGACGATCCTGAAGGTTATAGGGGTCCAGGAAGGCTGGGCACTCTTTAAGAAGGAAGTCCTAATGGCACAGGAGCAGGCTGTCACCAGGTGCTGTAAGAGAAGCCGGTGGCACAGAAGACCACCCTGGCTGAACAGGGAGCTTTGGTTGCAACTCAGGGAGAAAAGGAGAGTTTAGGGCCTTTGGAAGAAAGGGCTAGCGACTCACAATGATTACAAAGATGCTGTGAGGCTATGCAGGGTGGAAATCAGGTGGTCTAAAGCTCAGCTGGAAATTAATCTGGCTTCAACAATCAAGGACAACAAGAAATGCAGCAAAAGAAAGACCAGAGAGAGCCTCCATCCCCTGCTAGATGCAGGAAGAAACATGGTAACAAGTGATGAGGAGAAGGCTGAGGTGCTTAATGCCTTCTTTGCCTCAGTCTTTAATAACAAGACTAGTTGTACTGAGGGAATACAGCCTCCTCAGCCAGAAGACAGAGACTGGAAGAACGACCCTCCCGCAATCCAGGAGGAGACAGTCAGTGACCTACTGCATCACGTAGACATACACAAGTATGGGACTGGATGGGATACACCTGAGGGTTCTGAAGGAGCTGGCTGGGGTGATCGCCAAGCCGCTTTCCATCATTTACCAGCAGTCCTGGCTGACCGGGGAGGTCCCAACTGATTGGAAATTGGCCAATGTGATGCCCATATATAAGAAGGGTCAGAATGATGATGCATGAAATTACAGGGCTGTCAGCTTGACTTCAGTGCCCGGGAAGCTGATGGAGCAGCTCATCCTAAGTACCATTACACAACACATGCAGAACAACCAGATGATCAGGCCCAGTCAGCATGGGTTTATGAAAGGCAGGTCCTGCTTGACAAACTTGATCTCCTTCTACAACAGAGCGACCTGCTTATTGGATGAGGGAAAGGCTGTGGATGTTGTCTACCTTGACTTCAGTAAGGCCTTTGACACCATTTCCCACAGAATTCTCCTGGCGAAACTGGCTGCTCGCGGCTTGGATGGGCACATGCTTTGCTGCGTAAAAAACTGGCTGGATGGCTGGGCCCAAAGAGTTGTGGTGAACGGAGTTAAATCCAGTTGGTGGCCGGTCACGAGTGGTGTCCCCCAGGGCTCAGTTTTGGGGCCACTTTTGTTTAAAATCTTTATTGATGATCTAGATGAGGGGATCAAGTGCACCCTCAGTAAGTTTGCAGATGACACCAAGGTGGGTGGGAGTGTTGATTGGCTTGAGGGTAGGGAGGCTCTGCAGAGAGACCTGGGCAGGCTGGAGCGATGGGCTAATGCCAACTGTAGGAGTTTCAATAAGGCCAAATGCTGGGTGCTGCACTTCAGCCACAACAACCCCCAGCAGCGCTACAGGCTTGGGGAGGAGTGGCTGGATATCTGCCAGTCAGAGAGGGACCTGGGGGTGTTGATTGACAGCCAGACGAACATGAGCCAGCAGTGGGCCCAGGTGGCCAAGAAGGCCAATGGCATCCTGGCTTGCATCAGAAATAGCGTGGCCAGCAGGGACAGGGAAGTGATCTTACCCCTGTACTCGGCACTGGTGAGGCCGCACCTCGATTCCTGTGTTCAATTTGGGGCCCCTCGCTACAAAAAGGACATTGAATTACTCGAGCGTGTCCAGAGAAGGGCAACGAAGCTGGTGAAGGGTCTGGAGCACATGTCGTATGAGGAGTGGCTGAGGGAACTGGGGTTGTTTAGTCTGGAGAAGAGGAGTCTGAGGGGAGAACTTGTCGCTCTCTACAACTACCTGAAAGGAGGTTGCAGAGAGCTGGGGATGAGTCTCTTTAACCAAATAACAAGCGATAGGACAAGAGGGAATGGCCTCAAGTTGCACCAGGGAAGGTTTAGACTGGATATTAGGAAGTATTTCTTTACAGAACAGGTTGTTAGGTGTTGGAATGGGCTGCCCAGGGGGGTGGTGGTGTCCCCATCCCTGGAGGTGTTTAAGAGTCGGTTTGACATAGCGCTTAGGGATATGGTGTAGTTGGGAACTGTCAATGTTAGATCAATGGTTGGACTAGATGATCTTCAAGGTCTTTTCCAACACAGATGATTCTGTGATATTTCATTTTTTTAGTCTCAAATCATCTCATTTAAAGTTTATTTATTTTATGGTAATAACAAAGCCTTTAAGAAATATTTAAACAGAAAAAAAATGTTGGTTTACGTGGAATGAATTACTTAGATAAAACCCTCAGCTATGTTTTATTGTTCTCCCAAGAAGAAAAAAGTGTTTGACGTGATACAAGAACAGTGCTTTTTTCAGTTTGGTCAGGGATCAATGAATGAATTATTCATGCAATAAATTCTTATTCAAGCTACCCAGCCACTCCATTTGGCCTTGAAGGAGTAAACAGAAATATAGGTCTCCTTAATTCTACTAGGAACATGAGAAGGAATGAATTATTTAATTCTTTAATGTCCATTGATTGATACAGATTGGGTGTTCTACCAGACATTGTAAAATTACTACCACTGTCCTAACAGAGACAACAGTTGCAGTTGAGGGCCTAGAAATTTCTTAGATGCCATGTCCTACTTGCTCTGTTTACATTTATGTATTCCACATTTGATGCTTTGCTCAGAACTTAAATTCATGGTCTTGTATTTTGTTGGCCATTTCATTATAGGAGGCTTAGACAACCTTGTGGCTTGATCATAATTATATTTGGAAAAAAGAAATATTTCATCACAGGATCATATTTGGCCTGATACACTACTGTTTCCTAAGAAAAATGATTTGAAAATGTTATACAGGACTACATAGTTGGCAGCCAACAAAATGGAAAGTGATTTTCATAGTTAAATAAATTTAAAGGGAGATGTACATTCTTTCTGAGATTCTTGCTTTTCCCAAAAGCCAAAAATGTGAGGATAGACACATAAGTGTGGCTTCTGTTATTATTTCTCCCTAGGAAAGTCCAAGGCTTCTTCACATTTAAATTTTTATCTTTATATTTGATCACAAGACCGCATAATGACAATATGCTACAATAAGATCAGAAGGTCATCTAGTTATTGTTCTCTTTCTGGCTGAGAATATATAAAAACTTGCTGTTAGTGGCCTGCAGCAGGAACATGGATGCTGAAATACTGCTAAGTGACATTTAAAAAGACTGTATTAATATCTACATTTTTCTCAGTACAGACATAAATAATATATAATGGAAAAAGAAGATGCATGGTTTGTGGACATTCATCTTTGAGTTCAGTGCAATTTTGCTGTGCGTTGACACATCACAGCTTTCTTCAATAATCTCTTTCATCATAAAGAACTGGATATTGAATGAGCAAAGCCAGAACAACCTAACTTTCTCCATCTGTACTCTGAAAATACCCACGTTTCTGGGGAGCACTGAAAGAAAGCCTGAAAATGTTCAGAAACACTGTCTCACCATCTCTCATTTTCTGCCCTGAGGTGTAGGTAGAAGTTTTAATTTGGGTTGTGGGAATTGCTCTCAAGTTCTCTGTTCTTTATTCCTCTATGTCAGCGTTCAGAAGGAGAGTAAAACCGGAGTGACAAATCATAAAACCCTTAATCACCTCAATCAAGATAATCAGATGACAAAGGGTTGTATAACGGCTGTAGGCTGAACAAAGAAGGGACAAATTCCAATAACACTCTTCCATATTTCAGAAACATATACATGCCACCAAGAAAGGAAAGGTATTTGTTTCCTGTTATAAAGACACTAATTTCCTATATTGATGTCAAGGATCTAACCGGAACTTGTGATTCTTGGGTTACTTGAAAAATAGACCCTGTATTCTATGTGGTCTGGGAGTAAAAATAAGGCAAAGACTGTGAGTAGAAAGAATAGCCTTTATTAAAAAGAAGTGAAATATATAAACCTTGTCCTGTTAATTCCATGGATAGTGGGTTCATTCTCTGGAATTTAGACAGTTTCTTCCTGATGCAATTTTACCCCATGCTAATTGATAAAGGCTGTAAATGGTCAGTCTCCCAAACTGCAAAATTATGCAAATGTCCATGGATACTTAAGAGAGTCTACAACCAAATTCAAGAATTAATGCCCAGGGGATTGCACTATCTTAGGGGAAGGAGAGAGATTGTGTGCAGTTGTGAGTCCATCTCTTATCTTCTGTGACGTATAGCAAAGGCAGGGTAAGAAAGTGGCATCAAATTGAAGCTATTATGCTTGATCCAAATTCATAGCTGCTGTTGCAGTCCAGGGAGAACTGTTGCGCAGGTCTGGTAAGTAGGAGGCAGAAACAGGAGTTAGAAGATGCCTGAGGGAAAGAGGAGAGTTAAAAATGCCTCTGAGAGCTAAAAATGTCTCCCTGCCATTCTGGTGACATTATCTAACATATGAAAAATACCCATATGTGTAAGCCTTCTGTATTATTCAATTACCACAGGATGCTCAGCAAAGCCATACTGCAAACGCTGCTTTCACATTTCCTCACCCTTTGTCCCTTTTTGCTCTGCAGCCTTGCCATTGCATTGCCATAGATGTAGGCTGGACTGACCATTCAGCTGCATGAAGGAAGTTCTTTAAAAGGTTTTAAACTGTCATAAAAACAATGCTGAAGTGGCCTGTCAATCCTGCTTTTTTGGGTGTACAAATATTTTGATGCCTATCTGTAAGGAGTTTGAGTTCACATTACAGAAAAGCTCTTTGCTTACAGAATGTTTACCAAATCCTGGTTTTAGCATGTAATTCAACACTAAAGGACCTTCTTAGTGTCTGTTGTCTATGGTCTGTCCTTGTGTCATCTAGGTGTATGATGCTAAATGAAACTAGGAAAATGTAATCTATGGTAACATCTGATAACTGTTTGAAATTGAACATTTCCTGAAAATAGTAATTTATCTAGGCTCCTTTTCAAAATCATGCATGAGATGCATAGGGAACATGACATAGGAGGTTAACTAAAACACCACAGGAAGAATCTGTATGTCTGCCCTATATGCTAATCTTCTAAGGACTGCAACAATTTGTTACAAATACATCACATAAATAGAGATTGCTTCTTCCCTGAACTGTTGGATTAGTATCAAAGCAGTAAATGGAATACATTGAGAAGGGCTTTTATACACTTTCCTTGAGGCTTTGTTCAGATCTTGGATAATCTTAGTCATTTATGCATTGTTGCTAACTCTACAGTGTCAAACATCATGTGCCAGGATAACAAACTATGAATGTCTTTTTTAAAACTTCAATATTTCTAAGCCAAATAATAAATATTGGATCCTTTTAATTTCTTTCTGATCTTTGATATTTTTGTTATCATGTCTTTCTCCAGAATATCTTACAAGGAATTTTCTACTTTAAGCTTTTTACACTGGTTTTACTACTTACATAACCAAGCCATGAGAAAAGAACACAGCATGGGCAATACATTGTTGATATATTAGTAAAAGAAATCAATGTTAACATTAGAATACTAAAAACAATGGTTCTTCAAATTAGTACTCATCTTATTCTCATGTTCAAGACACAAGGCTTCCAACTGCCTTATTGCAAAGCAAGCAGTGTATGATTTGTTCTGGAAAGATGTGCTTGATCTATATATAACTTGAACCCTATAATGCAGTAAGTGATAAGGCATTTACATTGATTGTCCAGGGAATCCTTCCAGTTCTGATGGAAGAAAATCTGATGTTTCAGTATGATGATATAATATATGATAGGGACAGAGTTCAATGGCCTGCTACCATTTTGAATGCACTACTACTGAAAAAATATTGAGTAAATAGAGAATATACAAGAAATGAAAAATATTAGAAATGCAAATTTCATTAAGACATTGCATGACAAACTTTCTTTCAGAATAACATATTTTCATTTTTTTTAAATTAAAAAGTTTTGTTTTGTAGAATTTTAATCTAAGCAAACACAGAAATAAATATCAAAGCCTGTATTTACTAAGAGTTGAAAACTCGAACATGCTATCTGAAGTAAAAGACTTGCTTTGTTCTTTCTAGAACAGATTATAGAGTTGCACTTATATTTTTGAGGAAATAATTTAAGACAAGGATTTGGCCAGGAAATTAATTCAGTTAACTCATAATTTAGCTGCAGGTAAAAAGGAAGATGCAACAGGAGACTTATTAAACAACTTAGTCAAGTTGTTACTGAGAAATATTAACATGCCTGATCTAAATTTATCAGAAGTGAAGGATCAGAAACTATTGACATCTAGCCAAAAGGGTAGAAACTGGTGAGTCCAGATGGCTGAGATCTTAACCTACAGAAAAAAGATGATTAGAGAAAAAGACAAACTTTCAACACGTTATCACTAAAATGTAAGGATTCTTTATCATTACTATTTTTCTTAACTTTTAGAAAAAATTGCATTCAATTTAAACTGGAAATAACTTTTACTTTGATTTTATCCATTCAATGCCCCAAATATTTTAAATGAAACTTTTTTAAGTAAACATAAACTGTATTACATTGTTCAATAAATATTTCTTTTAAAAACACACATTTTTGAAATTTTGATCTCAATAGAGTCATTGTATTTTTTTACTAATTTAGCTTATAATTCTAATGTAAAGCATTCTGATATAGGGAGACAGTTATTTTAAGAGAGAAATAAAATGCCTTTGGGGCTTTCCAGTCCTCCACACAGGGTTTAACTAATGCTTCAGTGTGTAGGGGACATGTATTTTCTACAGGGTTTTTTTGAAAACTGAAGTTACTGCAACTCTCAGTCCATATGACCACCTGAATTTTTGGAACAGAAAAAAACAGCTGTTACAACTGTATTGTCTGGTTTCTGATATCTTTTCACATCTAAAATCATATTCATCTAATCATGTTTTTTTAAACTCACAGTGTAAAATGGCTGGTTATATCACACTCAGATTTCCACAGTAGCATTAGGTACTTTTAGACATTTCATAGACTTTGCCTATATACAGAAGTCTGATTGCATCCTCCAAGATCTCCCCATAGTCAATCTACTTTACCCAAAGTACACAAAGTGAAAAAGACCGACACTGACATTGCAATAATTGACTACAGAAACAATTTAGTTCTAGTTTTTCGGAAACACTAGCATCCTCTTTGATCTATACCATCATACTGAAGCCAGAATGGTTGTTGTCTATGGCTTTAGTAGCATCTATTTTGAATATTTGCAGAGTCAGAACTCTCAGGTGAAAAACACACTGCAATGGACAAGAGGAACCAAAGCAAAAGACGTAGGACACAGTGGAAGTTGATAAAAGCTGCTGGCTTCTTTCTCTTTTTGCCAGAGAAATGACATCTTAAATGCTCAGGTTCTGCTTAACCTCATCTTAATCTTATTAGAATTTATTGAATAATAGAAAGGAAATTGAATTTGAGCAGAAGTAGAAATATCCTTATGAAAAGCTCTAGGCACCCTGAAAACTGTTTTAACAAATTATGTAATTAAATGTGCAAAATACATTCTCAACCTCACATAACTAGAAGTGGTTTAAAAACTCAGCTATCTAAAAAATAGCCATACAGTTTTTATATTAAATCTCATTACGTTCTACCACTACATTAATTATCAATAAAATTTTACAATGCAGCATGTCCTAGTTGTTTATACAGCATCAGACCCTTCATTTTTTTCTTACATGCAGGCTTCCCAATGCGGAGTAGCCAGGACGTTGCAGTGAGAAGTGTCCTTCTTGTGTAACTTGACATTCAGTACCGGGTAATCATGGAATGATATTGGTAAACAAAGAATGCCATAGATCTTGGCAAACCTGGAGAGCTGCATCTGCATGCTCTGATTATAAATACCCTTGGTGTTTTTCTATAGACTGCATCAAATTAGAAAGCAAATCATCACAACTTATATCACAGATAGAACAGCTCTGCTTGTCTCAGTCACCAAAGCCATTAAAGCCACAAAGTCACTGAAGCAATTGAAGTCATGGTGATGAGACAATTAGGTAATGTTTCAACACACACTGAGTACAACTGTTTGTCACAGGATGCTTCTAAAGCTTCATTTTCAGTGGCTGGTCCAGAAAGAACCTACAAAAAACAACTTAAAATGTATATTGCTTTGAATATTCCCCTGAGTTTTAAATTAAGAGTTTTTGAAGGGAAAGTTTTTGATCATTCTTAGTACTGTTGTTTTGTTTTGATTTTAAACAACAGATGTAGGATCTTGAGTGTGTGTTCAACTGCAGCTGCAGATTTTGTGCCTCATGCATATTTCATAAACAACAAAAACAGAAATGAAGAAAAATTGCTTTTTCTGAGTCATTCAGGCCACATATTTGTTTAATTTTAGTATACTTCTCCCATGCAAGAAAATGCTCTTAAGGAAAGCAAACAAGGATTTGAGAACATAAGTGAGGTATTTAGATACATACAAATATACTAAACAGGTCACAAACTCACTGGCTCCTTTCTAATAAATTGGACAGCAGTGATTTGAACATATGCAATAGTTGTGCCACCTTACACTGCCTCCCCTTTTAAATATAACATTTTCATCATAGGTCCAGCTTCCGGTATTCTTTTTCTCATGGCCTCAATTCAACAAAGTGCTGAAATACATGAGTAATCTATGATCTCATCTGGAGGTTAAGAAAGTGATGAAACAACCTCTGGATATCCATCAGGGTATTTCTGAGTCACCATCCCTGAAGGTATTTAAAAGATGTGTAGATGTGGCACTTAGGGACATGGTTTAGTAGTGAATGTGACAGTGTTATGTTTACAGTTGGGCTTGGTGATCTCAAGGGTCTTTTCCAATCTAAATGATTCTATGATAAAATAAAAATTGGGATCATTGATGGAGTTCCTGAGAAAAAGTGCTACTGCTGTGAGAGTCTTGACATGATCACATGTTATCACACACTGGCAGTCCCAGTATTTATTTCTTATGAATCTTCAAAGCAAATATATATGTAAGTACCCCAGTGTTTAACAGAGAATGTTCACAGATAATGCAATTACTTTATAAAATTTCTGTAAAAATATAATAAATGTATTAGAAACTATATTTAGAGCTATTCAAAACCTGAAATGGAGACTTTATTCTTTCATGTTTCTACTGTTTAGCACTTCCGATATCACACTTAGGTAAATATATTTGACGGATGTGCTATGAGAATTAAACAATTAATTATTAGAGAAAAAAAAGTACCCCACTTGAAATCATAACAGTAGGAGACTTCATAACCAGAAATCATCCTTTATTTTATTTTTTAAAAACTAGGGATGGTTCAATGTAGTTCAGTATCCATAGTTTCCATATCTGAGAACTTTTCTCTGGGAAAGAAATGAAAAATCTCCTATCTGAATTCTCCTCTTCATGTAATAAATGCTTTAGTGTACTTGTTCAAAAGGTAAATTTTAAATCTGATGTGAAATTACTATCCTGGATCTATCTAGGGGAGCAGTGTGAGGAGGCAAGGACCACAAATTCTGGAAAAAGATATTGTCCCTAATTAGTCAAAACTGGTTTGGAAAGCTTTCTGTTTGGGATGCATTGGATTCCCTGTTCTTCCAGTGCTGTGAAGGAAGAGCACCTCTTGCCATTTTTGTGCACAATTCCCACTTCCAGCCCACAGTCCCAATATCATGCCTGCCTCCACTGCCTTCTACTGCTCTGCTTGTTCCAGCAAGACCTCCATGGTTCCAACTGCCCACATCCATACTCTGGCTGCTTACTGTGAAGGCCCAGGCATGGACCCAGATAAGTGAACCCCAGATCACCCCATGCCAGAAACAGAGCTTGAGCTACTTAGTAGGCAATGTAGAGAGTCAGGAATTTTGAACTTAAAGAGTAAGTCTGGATTCCAAGCTGACTTGACAGCATAGATAATACCATACTATACTACCCAAGACAGACAGTAAAGACAAGACATGGCTAATATAAGCAGGAGAGAAAATTATTTCACTCTTTCCCTACTATTCTTCCTTGTGGAGTCAAGTCCAGATAGAATGGGAGAGTCACTACATTTCCAGATACATTAAGGACCACACAAGACAAACACAAGAAACAGTTTTGTCAGGTATGAGTTTTACAGTATTTGATTTTTCTGCTTCAGTTCTCAGCCCAGGAAATTTAACACTAGACAAAACCAGGAACATCATCAACTTGATGTTTATCTGTATAAAAACTCTTATTCTATCTTAAATAATATAGAATACTTTGACAAATGTACATTTAAACCAACGGTAAACTTCAGAGATATCTGAAGATTTTTTCATTACAAACATCTGAAAGTTTCTGGTATGTTTAGGAATCATGTTTGCTTCTTCATTAGTTAACACTACATTGATATCATATTTTTAACATATCAAGATTATTTTTTTTAATTCTAGCTCAGTGTTCAACATTTTTAATAACTTACATGTTTAAATTTTATCTTTTTCTTGCTCCATATGGCAATATTTTTATCTGTGTTTTTGTCCAGTTTTCTCAAAAAAATCCCATTGAAACAAAAAACTTCAATAAATACTTACTGTCTGAAATGATGTTTAGAGGAATTGTATTTAAATGCAAACCGAACACATGAGATTAGTACCTACATTATACACTCAAGATCTGAAAATGTTCATGATGTACCTTGAAGAACTTAAGAATGTCTACAATGAGACTTTAAAAGAAGGAATTAATGAAAAATCAATATTTCACTATTTTATTTCTTAGTACTGTGTTGCAAGTTTTGGTAACTATAGTAGTTAAACAGTAAAGGATTTGTGCAACGGAAGAATACCAGTAGCTTATGTATCTGACAGGATAACTGAACCATACTGTGGATCTACTTGGGTAACATATCACATGCACTTTTCCAATCCCAAGGATTGTTAACGGATTTATAACACACTGAGATTCCAAGAATGCTATCCAATTTTTGTTTACTTCTGTATAAGTGATAAATAATATGAGCTTAAACCTGAAACTGGCGTTTTAATCCCTGTTTCTCAATTTGGGATGTGGGATGAAGGGCCTAATTTACAGAACAGGAAAGAAGTGAACCTCGTAATGCAGTTACCCTGGTATGGAGAGTGTGGGAACCCTAAACTGACTCTTGGCTTCAGGATTCCCCAATCATTGCTGCCCCACACTAGCATAGCCCCTGCATTTCACTTTATGCCCTAGCCACAGACATATGGGTATGTATGTGAGTCTGGAAGTGAAGGAGAGAAGCGTGGCATGAAGAAATCTCTTTACTGGAGAATATACAGCTGCTGAGTGCTTGCTCAGCAGACTCAGCAAAGTAAATAAGGACAGCAGATAAGAATACCTTGTATTCAGATGCATGCACAGAATCTAAGAGAACAGACATGACAGGACAGGTGCAAACTTTTGATAACTTTTAGTAAAGACAGGAAATCTTGTGAATTACCTTGAATAATATCTCTGTTTCAATATGCTACTTGCTTTTAACAAGGAGCTGATAGCCACACCCTGGCATAAATAAGCACCATTAGTTCAGTGCATTCATTTTCCATTGTTAGGGTTTTAATAATTTATAATAAATCTCTTGAGGGTGCTTCTTCCTATATTTTTTTATTACCATTATTTTAAAAACAATTTTTCAGATGAAGATATGTCTCAGAGTTACAAACATAAGATTTGACAATACCTACTAATCTCATCTACAAATCATATAGTGTCTCAAATATACCTTCTTCAATCTGACAAATGGGAGTAATATATATTTCTGCAACAGCAGGCTTCAAATATTGAGTACTATTTCTAAACTTTCCAATCAGTTTTGCTGTCACTAATAAGATTTTTGTTGTGAAAGTTTCCATTTAGTGAAAACACTTTCTACATTTTTCAAGTGGGAGAAAATACTATTTACATTATTTCATTTTAAAGTATTATACAGCATTTTATCCTGCAAGGGTGGTGGTGGGGGGAAGCTTAAAATATGTTTCATATTTATGTGTGTCACATTTTTAAATGCTAACACAGTACTACTCAGTTTCCCATGTTTCCTTTTATATAAAATCATTGCAGTCTTGTTATATTACTTCAGCAACAATTTTTATTTAAAAAAAAACATTTTTCCCTTAAGTTCACTTGGAAAAGAAATTGCAAGAATAAAACAATTAAGTATGCCAAGCCTTCACTTCCCTGAACAGTGTTCTCAAGGCTGATTGAAAGGAATCCCATGGTTAATTCTTTCTTCTATTCCCTTGTTAATCTTTTTTCAACATCAAATCTGTTCATTTAATCATTAAAAATACTGTGGATAGGATTCAATTCACCTAACTTTAGACATTTATATCACAGATCTCCTTGTGACGTACTTGAATTACATTAAGCAAAGAGAAACCGGCATATTTAGAATCATAGAATCATAAAATGGTTTGGGTTGGAAGGGACCTTAAAGATCATCTAGTCCAACCCCCCGCCTGACATGGACAGGGACACCTTCCACTAGATCAGGCTGCTCAAAGTCCCATCCAACCTGGCCTTGAATACTTCCAATGACAGGGAAGTTGTGGATGCACAGCTCTTCTGGGCAACCCGTTCCAGTGTCTCATTATCCTTATCATTGAAAAATTTCTTCCTCATATCCAATCTACACCCTTTCAGTTCAAAACCATTGCCCCTTGTCCTGTCACTACAGGCCCTGGTAAAAAGTATCTCTTCATCTTTCTTATAAGCCCACTTAAAGTATTAAAATGCTGCAATAAGGTCTCCCCAGACCCTGCTCTCTTCAGGCTGAACAAACCCAAATCTCTCAGCCTTTCTTCATAGAAGAGGTATTCCAGTCCTCTGACCATTTTTGTGGCCCTCTCCTGGATCCACTCTGACAGGTCCATGACTTTCTTGTGGTGGTGGGCCCAGAGCTGGATGCAGTATTCCAGGTGGGATGTCACGACATCAGAGTAGAGGGGGAATATAACCTCCTTCTACCTACTGGTCATGCTTCTTTCTATACATTCCAGGATACAATTGGCTTCCTGGGCTGCAAGTGCACATTGGTGGTTCAGGTCTGATTTTTCATCTACCATTATTCCCAAGTCCTTCTCTGCAGGGTGGCTCTCTATCCATTCATCCTACAATCTATACTGATATTGGGGATTGCCCCGACCCATGTGCAGGACCTTGCACTTAACCTTGTTGAACTTCACAAGGTTCTCATGGGCCCACCTCTCAAGCCTGTCAAGGTCCCTCTGGATGACATCCCATCCCTCAAGTGTATGAACTGTACCAGTCATCTTGGTATCACCCACAAACTTGCTGAGGGTGCACTCAATCCCACTGTCTATGTCATTAATAAAGATACTGGACAGTATTAGTCCCAATATGGACCCCTGAGGGACACAATTTGTTACTGATCTCCACGTGGACATTGAGCCACTGACTGCTCTTTAGATGTGGTCATCGAGCCAATCCCTTATACATCTAAAAGTCTATCCATCAAACCTGCATCTCTCCAAATGAGAAGTAAGGATGTCAAGGACCTTACAGAAGTCAAGGTAGATGACATCAGTTGCTCTGCCCTTACCCATCAACACAGTCACTCCATTGCAGGAGGCCACTAGATTAGTCAGGCATGACTTGCCCTTGGTGAAGTCATGTTGGCTGTCTCTGTCACTTCCCTGCCTTCTGTATGCCTTGAAACAGCTTCCAGGAGTATCTGTTCCATGATCTTACAGGGCACAGAGGTGAGGCTCACTGGTCAGTGTTTCCCAGGGTCTTCACTTTCACCCTTTTTAAAACTGGGTGTAATGTTTCCCTTTTTCCAGTGACTAGGGATTTCACCTGACTGCCATGGCTTTCAAATATGATGGAGAGTGGCTTGGTAGTTGCATCTGCCAGTTTAGGATGTAATCTGTCTGATTTAGTTTAGATGTCTGCTATAGGGCACAAGTAATCTCTCCTATATGACATAATTTCCTCACATGGAATATACAGGCACTTTAGGGTGACAGTTCAGATGTAGACATTACAACATAAACATGTACATTGCCTGTTTTTTTCTACCCTGGTCCTTACCACTATCTTTTATGATCAAAAAGTATAAAGTTTTACTTTTTCATTATTTTTTCCCTCTTATTAGCATTTAAATTTTGGAAACTGGTCAAACAGCCCAGTGACCATTCCACACCAGAAACAAAAGCATTTTGCTTCATCCAGTGGACAGGTAAAAAATTCCTAATGTTTTTGCAGAAAGATTTATTCAATAGGTACACAGAGAAGAAATAAAATTTTGTAACAAGAGCAGATGCTGACATTTTCATTTTGACATCTATCATTTCTATGCCCTGCGTAGGAAAAAAAAGCAAACACCCACACAAAAGAAACACAACATCTTTTATCACATTCTTATTTATCCATCTATGATTTAGATTACACTGATCACAGAATAATATTGTAGATACTTGTCTGGATTTTTGACAGGTTGAATGTAAGATGATGGAGTTAGGACCAGGAAGCTGGAAAGGCACTGAGATAATTTCAGGAATATGTATGTGTCCTCAACCCAGATGGAGCTCTGAACATGACCTTGATCAAGTAATCACATAAGGAAGCATAAATTTGTAAGACCCTGTAACCCATGTCCAAGAGGTTCATCTGTCTATGACTAAAAACCCAGTTTTGTGTAACACAGCTGAGTGGCTTTCTGTCAGAGAAAATTGTTGCTGAGGTGTGACAAAGTAGAAAAGTTAAAGCCAAGCAAGATAAGAAAAGCAAAAACACAGACAGAAGTAAAACTGTTGAGATAATAATAGTTACCGATTCAAAGATTTGAAGAAGGGGGAAAAAAAAAAAAAAAAAGAAAAAAAACCCAAACAAACAAAAAAAAAAACCTGACAAGTTTTCCTGAGGAATAAAGTCATAAGAAAAAAACCACAGAGAATTGGAAGACAAGCACTTAGCAAGATTGAGGATCAGCCCTTTGCAAGGAGCAAAGAGGAAGCTCTTCTGCAGCTGACTGATGACTGCCTGGCCAGAAGAGACTCATCTGGTGTCTCATCAGGGCCAGTGAGCAAATTAATGCTAAGCGTAGTAGCATGACTTTGCTATCAGCCATGTATATGAGACAGTAAATAATTGCTTTGAACATTTAAGTTATATATCCTGCTTGCAGGATATCTGTGAATGGTAAAAGATGCCTGAACAAAAGTGACCCAGTTAAGGAGGTTACAGTTCCACATTTTACACTAGCAAACAGCTTCTGCATGTGGAATATACCTCTCCTGAGCTTTTCATTTACTTGCACACTTTGATACAGTCTGTGAATGAAATCAGTGTACGGTAGATTATTGCTCTGACCAGGACCACATCAAGAGCCTGTTTTCTCTGAGAAGAAATGGAATAGACATTTCTGGAACTCTGAAAACTAGATAAAACCAATCCCTAGGAAATTCACAGCACGTTTGTATGCTTGCACCAGCACTATTGTTTCTTTCTGGTACATTCTACAAAGCTGACATTCATTTCTGAGGTAATTGCTGTGACTTCTGGAAGTTGCAGTTATGTCTTACAGTCCTGATAATATTTTGCCAAAGTGTGTGCAATGTTACATGGTGAAGATGTCTATTTTCTTATGCCTCCTTCCTATTTTACTCCTTTCCTCTTAAATCTCTTCAATATTTCAGCAATTTCTACTGTGTCACTAATAAGTTCAGATCTATATTTTTCCTCCCAGGAAGATTCTAACTGTGAAACAGATCTCTCAGGTAACAAACAGACATTTCAATACCCTTTCTTTCCCCAAGTCTCTATAAATAAGAGTTAAAAAGCTTGGTCTTCGATGTATATAATTTTTTTGTAATTTTATAGTAAAAGCCACTGTATAATCTACTAGTTACATGACAGATTGAATCACTTGGTACTACTAAACCAATGCCTTTCACAGTAGTTCTTAAGTATTTTAATGTGTATGTATTTGCTTATACATATATTCTATTGTACACACCTAATTAAAGGCTTTTTTGAGCTTTAAGAAAAGTACTGCAGCTTTGACATCTGAAACATTTTGCCAGTAGCCTTAATCAATGTTGTGTGTTTTATCATCTACTAAATAGCCACAGGCACTGATCAATACAACAGCAGAGCCACTCTTCATTAATCTTAATCTGGTTTAGGTCAGCATCCTGATACCTTTGACTGAGAATTTTAATGCTTATCTAATATATCCTTTTCTTATTCCTCGGCATTGTACTTTTCCCACTCAT
The DNA here is from genome assembly GCF_031877795.1 of Strix aluco. NCBI lineage: Eukaryota > Metazoa > Chordata > Aves > Strigiformes > Strigidae > Strix > Strix aluco. Next base: position 31,201,965 of record NC_133931.1, read on the forward strand.
ACCCTAACATAGGAGCTAAGCTTATTTCTGGTGACTTCTATTTGAACCCCAAAATAAAATTCAAGATTGTCAAGATTTTGTTTTTTTCTTTTAACAAATCCATTTTCAACACTGCAGGACTGTACATTCTTGCCACAATAGCAATAAAATGCAGAGGGTCTGCTGGCATCCATTTGAATTAGTTTTTCTAATAGTGGTTAGTACTCCATGTATTAGAGACGTGTGGGAATTCTTGACATTAAAAAGGTACAGAAATCATAAACTGTAAAGCCATGTCTTGAAAAGCACAAGTTCAGGCAGCTATTCTGGCTCTTAAGTGTTTTCTACCAATAAGGAATTGCCCTGAACCAAGAAGCAAGAGCAATACCTGAATAGCCAGCAGAATTTCTACACCTTGTGAATGGCATTAATTTAATCTAAGATATGTTAAAGCAAGACATCAAAACTAAGAGGTCCAGGATCTGTTTAGAGCTGACAGGGAGATATCTGCCTCCAGAGGACAGTGCCTCCCTCTCTAAGTTGAATATCCAAAAGATGGGATAAATTACCATAGAATGCCAGTTTGACAGAATATCAGATTGCTCATCCAGCCTTACAAGATCTGCTCAGCAGACAGCAGTCTTTCGGTTTTGCAGTCTTCAGTACTAGCAACTGTTTGGATTCATCTCACATAACTTGGGCTATTAAGAATAATTAATTAATGTGATCATAATATGGATTTCCGGGTGTAATCGATCATTCTTTGGCAATGCCCCTCTCATTTCTTTTCCAGTGATTACAGAAGGAGATAACCAGAATCATTTATAAGCTTAACATTTGGATGGCTAAAATTAGGGTGACTTCAAACCTTGTTGGGCAACTGTAAGGGCTGTTCCTATACAACAAGCTTTGCATGGCTTAAAACAAATAACTAATGGATCTTTCATATGTTAGTAATACACAGAAACTGCCTTCTTGTCTCTTCAAATACTTAATGTAAAATCTAGTCACCAGAGATTTGAAATAGAATCATAGAATCATAGAATGGTTTGAGTTGGAAGGGACCTTTAAAGGTCATCTAGTCCAACCCCCCTGCAATGGGCAGGGTCATCTTCAACTAGATCAAGTTGCTCAGAGCTCTTTCCAACCTGACTTTGAATGTTTCAAGGAATGGGCATCTAAAACCTCTCTGGGCAACTTGTTTCAGTGTTTCACAACCCTCATCGTAAAAAATTTCTTTCTTATACCAAACAATGTCATCATGTATTCAAACTTCTAATCTGCTTCTTCAAACTGAGTCCTGTCCTTTGTCATAAAGTACATTCAGTATTAATGTCAGACTGTTTTGCCCAGAGTGGCATTCCATTCCTTGAATTTTCAGAAAGAATCTAAGTGCTACCAGAATAATGAAGCTGTTTAATAATTTGCTTGGGATAATAGCAGCCAAATATCATCCATAAAAAATGTAAGTAAAACCACCTTATTTTTAAAGATTAATGAAAAGTACAATTGATTATAATAAACAAATATTTACAATTTTCTTAAAAAAGAACAATTATTTACTAAAACAGGATAGCTACTTAGGTATTTCTGCTGATAAAAAAATCCTAATATAGCCATAGATACAAGCAATTAATCTGTCATGATTTAACCAGCCTGAAAGTGATTAATTCTGAGTAATTGTGCTCATCTATTAGGCTTTTACTTAATTATCTTAAAAAGCAAAACAAAGAACCGTTTACACAGATGTCTGTATCTGTATCGGGCTCCACTGACTGTGACAGAAAACTGAAGTATCAACATTTCACATTAAGGGCAGAAAGAGATGGATCTTTCTGCCAGATTAGCATCAGAGATAATAATCCTGTGGGACAGGGACTCTTATTTCCCAGTAAATGTAAACAATGCCTAGTGTATTGATGTCCTGGGATTTTTTGTTATTTTGTTTTCAATCATATTGTAATTAAAAAAAAAAAAACAAAACTCCTTCAAAACATACTGGATTCTGAGGCTTAAAAGGTTTGTAGAAACAAAGAGCCCCTGAACCTGATGGCATTTCTTCCATTTATCTCCACTAATGGTGGGTGATGTTTCCATAAGTATAGAAACCATCTCTGAGAATTGTTCACAATAATATGTACAAGCTTCCTCTTAATTTCTTAATGTTTATCTAGTGTGTTATATAGGACTTGTGTGTAATACCAGCAAACCTGCATCACTGGTTGTAAGCAGCAAGCCCAGAGGAAAGAAAGCAAACATACTGGTGATGCGCCAGAGCACATAACAGCAGGACCTATCTAGTGACCCAAAACAACCTGTACAGGATATGCACTTGTCATCATCCCCACCTCAGGAACACTTCCACTGTTCTGCCACATGAGGTATGCAGCATAAGTCTATTCTGCAAGTGGAAAATTTTAATTTCTTTTTTTAAGGGAGTGCTGGAAAGATATACAGAGAATGTATGTATATAGAATATGTCTGTGTCATGTACAGATTCCTCAGCTAGCTCCAAAACTAGAATTATTGAAGTCTCCTAAACACTGCTCTGTCAAAGCTAATTGACTGCTACTGAAAAGAGAAGGCAATTAGCTTGGGAGCAACCCTTCACTGACATAGCCTTATCTTTTCTGGTATCAAAACTTCTGAACCATGTTATTATTATTATCATTATAATAGCACTGAATACCAAGCTAAGGTGTCTTTTATGGGATGGTATTGACTAGAACACACAGGGACTTCTCAGCTGCTGTACTGGGTCTGCATTAACCATTCGTTAAATGTAGGGTGCAGAAAGATGACAGCAATGTCATGTCTTAGTAGTGTGGTACTAGGAAGCTGAAAAGAGGAACGAGACAGAGTCACTCCAGGCCTCAGTCTTGACCCATTTCCTGAAATCAGCAGTGCCACGCATCTGCAGAGGTACAGGAAAGAGGAGAGGGCCCATGATGGTAAAGCCGGTGCAAGAGATTGAAGGTAAATAGGAAAGGACAACATAGAGTAAAAGGCAAAGTCATGAGGTCCACCTAAACAAGTCTGGGGACCTCAGTTTTTAAAAATGAAATATCCTCTGCTTTAACTATCAAGACTTACAAAGTTATGTTTGTGTAAGTGAAGGTATATTGTGTGCAAGATACTTGTAAATTAAATATTGTATTTGCAGTATAGGACACTATCTTGTGCCTCCATCCATCCAATAGCACACACCCTTGATTTTCACAGTGTAAAAGAATGGAGAAGACACAGGCGGATCTTTTCAATGTATATGAAAAACAGATACAAAGGAGTTAAGAAAACAGCCAGAAACTTCTCAGTGGTACCCAGTGACAGGGCAAGAGGCAACAGGCACAGACTGAATTATGGGAAATTCCATTTTAAAACAACAATAAGTTTTTTTTACTGTGATGGTGGCCCAACACTACAAGAGGTTGCCCAGCCAGATAGTAGAGTCTCCATCCTTGGAAATACTCATGCCCCAGCTGGACATAATCCTGGTCAACCTGCTCTAAACAGGGGTTAGACTAGATGATCCCCAGAGGTGCCATCCAATCTCAGTTCCTCTGTGACTCCACAGTGGGTCAAATATTCAGCAGGCACTAGTGGTTTGCATTCCTAGACCCTTATCTAATTGGTGACACAACTAGATTATGAATCAGGGGGTTCCTGAATAGTTTGTCAGCCTCAGTTTTAGATTAAATTTACTGGAAAATTTTATTCATGTTTCAAATTAGGCTATAGAGTAAAGAAAAAAAAGATTGCATGAACCACTTGTTAAGGAAAAAAGTACATGAAATACTTGTTAAGATAAAAATTAGAGTGCAATCATTTAAGGATAATGCAGAGAAATCTAATAATTGGGTGACACAGTTAATATGAAATAATGGGAATAAAATGTCAACAGGGAATACAAGCAATTTGATTTATGTGTTTGATTTTGAGTTTCAACTGAAATACAAAAGGTAAGAAGATAGAAGGACATAATGTGGGATAAAAGAACGTGTAATTACATCCTGAACTCTAATGATCATCATATGCTGTTGCACCAAAGTGCATAGCTGGTATTCACTCCTACCTTGTTTTTAAGAGAAAATTCCAACCTTAGAGAAAACACCAGGAGAACTGGTTTCTTACCACACGCCTGGGGAAAAATGTTCAGCTCAAGAACAGATATTATTTTACCTGATAAATATATATTTAAGAAAAGGACCAAAGGTTAATTAATAAACAGTAGTATTTTTTCATTTTGGTCCAGTTGTAAGGCTTTCTAAGCAAGTGCTTTCACTGTTTTCAGGGACACTTTTCTAGAAGCTGGATCCAGGAAAGGATTTGTGCGTAGCAATGCTCCAAGTTGTAGGGTCAAAATTCTAAGTACTGTTTATGGTATCATAATACACAGTCCTTTATAAGGCTTCTATACAATGGGTGAAGGTAGATATGCATGTAAACTAGGGAAAATATTTTACTTAGGATTTGCTGCAATTACACCTATCCTAGATTCAAGGTATAAAGTTACTTCTTTTCCAGAAATTTCTTCTGCTTGGTGCATGCATTAAGCAGATGCAGTAAAAGGTCTGGTCTAGATCTAGAGTATTTTCCTAATTTTTGTAAATCAACAGTGGGACCCCACAAAAATGGCTTGTTTTCTGGGCTCTCAGCCCAGGAAGCCAACCATATCCTGGGCTACATCAAAAGAAGTGTGGTCAGCAGGTCTAGGGAGGTGATTCTCCACCTCTACTCTGCTCTTGTGAGACCCCACCTGCAGTACTGTGTCCAGCTCTGGGGTGCCCAACACAAGAAGGACATGAACCTGCTCAAGCTGGTCCAGAGGAGGCCACAAAGATGATCAGGGGGCTGAAGCACCTCCCTTATGAGGACAGTCCAAGAGTTGGGGTTGTTCAACCTAGAGAAGAGAAGATTCTGGGTAGACCTCATTGCAGCCTTTCAATACTTACAAGAAATATAGAGATAGACTTTTTAGTAGGGCCTGTTCTGATAGGACAAGGGGTGATGGCTTTAAACTGAAAATGGGTAGATTCAGACTGAATATAAGAAAGAAATTTTTTACAATGAGGGTGGTGAATGACTAGAACAGGTTGCCCAGAGTTGATACTAGGTAGATGACCCAACCCTGGAAACATTCAAGGTCAGGTTGAATGGGGCTCTGAGCAACCTGATCTAGCTGAAGATGTCCATATTCATTGCAGGAGGGTTGGACCAGATGACCTTTAAAGGTCCCTTTCAACCCAAACCATTCTATGATTCTACAATCCTATGAACAATGACAACAGTGACACTGGTCTGGGAAACCTCTCTGCTTTTCATATTGCTGTTCACTTCAGAAAACCTCTCACTTGTCCATTCAATGTGACAATACAGTGAGATGCTTTGATAGTGGAAACCATACTCATTCCCATCGAGGACTAGTGAAAGTGCACGAAATTGAGAGGATGTTCATAAACTTTAGACATTCATCAAAGTTAGTTGCAAAATACTTGAAAAAAGCTGGTGTTTTGGGAATCAGAAGTGAGCATGTTACTTACTCTGGAGATCACCTGGTTGATACTTTATGAACTGGAAGTGAAAATGCTAATGATTACAGTTAGTTGAAAGAGATCACAAGTAATGACGTTGCTGTAAGCACAGGCCATGTTGTATGTGCCATTTTTTTCTGTACCTCCACTGGTGATCTAGAAATGAGACAGAGTGCACTCTCAGATATTTGTGCATGATACTAAATTAGAGAGAGTGGTTGACATATCAGTTGATAGAGCTTCAGTTCAGGGGACCCTGAGAAACTTAAGAGTTAGTAGCAGCTCTGCAGAAATGGACTTAGGGATCCAGCTGATACCAAGCTGAGTTTGTCAGCAATGCTTTCTTATTGTGAGATACATGTCAGATGCTGGGTTATAGTGTGACCAAAGTGCAGGTAGAAGACTGAAGGGAAGTGTTAGCCTACTCTACTTGACATTGGTGAGTCTGGACCTGGAATATTGTGTTCATTTTTCACGTCTTCATAACATCAGGAAGTATAAGAGCAGCAGTCACAAATTCCAGCTTGGGGTCTTCAAAATGGATATTAGCAAAATTGTTTTGAGTTTGAGATTTGGCTAGACAAAAACACTGCTAAACTGATCTAGAGTGAGTAGCAGTCCCACTTAAAGTAGGAGGCAGGAATATGTGACCTCCATAAGTCCCTTCCAACTCATATTTTTATGTCTCTGTAAAATACTCATTCAAAATACACTATTTTGTTCCCCTTGGTTTTGCTTGGCTGAACAACTGAATAACAGAGAAGACAGGAGAGCTAAGTCCTAGATGTACTGTAACATATTGCACATTTCCTGCCATAGTAAACTATGAAAAAAAAAGAAGTGGCTCTCTATTCAGAATGACTGAATTTTAATATTATTTTTTTACTTTAGTTCTCCAGTATATGAGATAAAAAAACAGAGAACATAATGAAACTAATAAAAAAAAGCTGAAGCAGATGTGATCATATATTGCAAGATGTTTCCTACCCTTCTGCAAAAACTGGACTGAATAAACCAATCTTTACTACTACCAGTGAAAACACATGGCTTTAGTGGTCATATAACACAATTAAACTAAATTCTTCTGCATTAGTGTCAATTAAAAAAAGATGTAGAAAATTATTACAAAGGAACTTGAAGGGTAAGAGATGAAATAGATTAGCACTTCCTAGATGTTACAAAACTTGAAAAAAGTTAATTGCCATGTCATTGCAGACAAAGAATAAAAAGAATTTGCAGATAAAAGCAGTGAAAATTGCATGGATATATTTTAATACGTTAAATTACTTCTATTTAACACAACTATCAAAACTTAAAATATACTTTAATTGTATGACACTTAACCCAAAGAAAAACTATATATATTCACATAGAAAATGAAATATATAATACACATGTTAAATTAAAATTGTTATTATAAAGGAGTCCTACAGATCTTATGCTAGAGGCTACATGCAAGCCTAAGAGTAGAAGTGAGTCTTCTCTTCATGCAGTTGGGGTCATATGAAGCAATAAAAAAGACTGATACTCCTGATACAGAAAAATCTGTAACCTGATTGGTTACCTCAGAAAAGTGTATCCTCAAACCAAGAAATTCTCAGGAAAAAAATGCTGAAGTGTGTTGCCATCACAACAATCCACAGCTGCTGCTCTTCTCAATTGTGGAGCTCAGGAATATGAATATCTTCACTCCTGTGACATACGGGTTTCTCTGAGCTATAAACTATTGATATACCCATTCACTATGCCTCTTGCTCGAATTTTTTCTCTGTGCTGAGATATGTCCAAGCTACGTGTAACTTTACTCCCCTGGAATGACTGCAACACAGGCATCAAAGGTAGCCCTTTCAGAAGTAAATCCTGTAGTTAAAATGAAAAAGGGTGGTTTTTCTAAAAAAAAATTTCTGTTAGAAAATAATGACTTGTCACAAGGAAAATTGTTGGCAAACACAAATTAGTTTCAACAAATTTTTATAACAATGTCTCTCAGGTTTACAGTGGAACATTTCAAAGAAAAAATAAAGTGTCACCCCAGTACAGTTCCAAGGCTGAGACTTCTAACCAAAAAAGCTGTGGCCTTATGTTGCATCTCTTAACTATCCCAGCCAGAACCAGTACACTATGCAGACAGCATGCTACTCTCTCTCATCTGGAAACATGTTTTTTTAATTATTTCTACAAAATTTAGGTAGGTCCAACAAATGAAAAAGAGAAACCAGCCGATGTCAAACTTGCTGACTAGAACATTCACGCACCTTGTGAATAATTTCTTCAAATTAACAAAGGAGAGATTTTAACCTTCTTTTTCTTAATCTTCTCTCATCTACATCACAGATGAGTATTTCAACTACCTCTTCTTTTTTTTTTCCCTGGGGTGACACTCTCTTTATTCCTTCTTCTCCATAAATTTGCAGAAGTGGTATGTTCTTCCACAGTTAAGAAGTGAGAGGAGGAATTGTGTTAATTTTCTTAATTGTTGGCATTATTTCTTTTTTCTTTCCAGCTGAGCATTCACTGGTCTTTGCTTCTAACACATGCACAGCACCTGGGCATAACTCTTAGCCTCTTCAAGGTAGCAAATACCTGCTTTCACATAAATTGTGTGTCCTAAAGACCCTATTAGAGGGCATCTTAAGTAATGCTTAAGTTTCTTTGAAAGGATAGTGATTGCTCAGATCATTTAGATTCCTGCTAAAATGGGATCTGACCTGAAAATCTTGACATATGATTTGAACATCCTAAAGTTCACATCATGTTTCACCACACACCTGGATTCAACATCTAAACTCTTTGCAGAAGCAGAGGAAAAGAGAAGCGATATTTTTGAGAACTACTTCTAAACTTTGCAAAATTAATTTTCTTGTAATATGAGTGACTCATTGGCTAACATACTATTGGTATCTAGCAATGTACAGACATACTTAAGAGAAAACAATCTGAGAACACTGTGACCCAGACAATTTCAGTTTGGAAATAGAGATAAAAGCTGAATTACTATGGACAGTGTCATGGTTTAACCCCAGCTGGCAACTAGAGTACCACCCAGCGCTCACTCACTCCCCTCACAGTGGGATGGGAGAGAGAATCAGATGAGTAAAAGTGAGAAAACTCGTGGATTGAGATAAAGACATAATAGGTAATAATAGGTAAAGCAAAAGTCATATGTGCAAACAAAGCAAAACAAGGAATTCATTCACCACTTCCCATGGGCAGGCAGGTGTTCAGCCATCTCCAGGAGAGCAGGGCTCCGTCACGTGTAACGGTTACTTGGGAAGACAAGAACCATAAATCCAAATGTCCCCCTTCCTTCTTCTTCCCCAAGCTTTATATGCTCAGCATGATGTCATATGGTATGGAATATCCCTTTGGTCAGTTGGGATCAGCTGTCCCGGCTGTATCCCCTCCCAAATTCTTTGCACCCCCAGTCCACTTGCTGGTGGGGTGGTGCGAGAAGTAGAAAAGGCCTTGACTCTGTGCAAGCACTGCTCAGCAATAATGAAAACATCTCTGCATTATCAACACTGTTTTCAGCACAAATCCAAAACAGCCCCATATCAGCTACTGTGAAGAAAATTAACTCCATCCCAGCCAAAACCAGCACAGACAGAGAGCCTAGGTTCACCACTACCACCTAAAAGAGGCAAAATAACCTTATTATGTGAAAAATAACCTTATTTCATGCAAAATAAGTATATGTAAAGTGGAAAAAAAAAAAAAAAAAAAAAAAGACATAAACCAAACCAGCAAGCATTAACAACAGCATGGTCAGTAGGTGAAGCTAAATGGTTATTCCCTTCTGTCTGGCATTTATGAGTCTGAAGCACTATGTCCAGTTTATAGTCATTCCAATGCAAAAGAGACAAACAGGAGATTGCCCTGTGAAGGGCTACCAGGTTGGTCAGTGTGCTGAAGCACAGGATGTATGAGGAGAGACTAACGGAGTTGGGTTTTCTTAGCTGTAAGAAAAGAAGGATAATGATCTTACTGCTATCTTCAACTACATATTGGGTAGATATGGAGAATATAAAGTCAAACTCCATTTGGAGAGGCAACAATAGTAAAAGAAATTCCTACTAAATATTAAGAAATAAAACTCACCATGAGGGCAGTCAAATACTATAGCAGGCTGCCCAGAGAGACTAAAGAACCTCCATTCTTGGAGATATTGAAAAGGGAGCAACCTGAGCAACCTGACTAAACACTGAAGTTCACCCTACTTTGAGTCAGGGATTGGACCAGATGATTTCAGGAGTCCCTTCCAACCTAAATATTCTTTGGTTCTGTGACTCATTGTTTAACTGAGGAATGTGTCCTCCTTGTATGCTTCAGTATTCTTGGGACTACAACTCCAATCTTGCCTTTAAGTCTTTCTCTGTGTATACATGAAGACCTGCAACCACATGTTTTTCTGTTGGCATTCAGAAGTGTTTGGCTCAGCTAATAGAAATATTTGTTCTCTTTGAGAAATGTATCTATTTCAGTGTGACCCAATGTAATGAGTGCACAGGAAACAATAGTCCACAAACAATTAGATTAGTCATTTATCTCTTTCTAATATATGTTGGTAATCAATAAAAATTACCAGCTAAACCATTATTTCCAATAACAACATGCCCACTTTAATTACAAAGAAACTGATAGTGAACAGGATTCATTTAAGGCTGACAAATTAGGATAGGCATTCACTGCATATTTTTATTCCCATACATTTTATCACAATAAAGAGTTGTCAAAGGAGATAGGGAGACACTGTGTAACTGAAGATATTGAATGATTCAGCAACTGTTGTCCATAAAAGCTTATTATGGGCTATAACACATTTTATGAAACCTACAGAGACAAAATATTCTCTTTGAAGAAATGCAGCAGACATAGGGCCTGAAATTGAAATCATAACTCTAATTTCCCAATTATAGACAGTAAGACAGTATTAAGTATTCTGTAAAAAATAAAATACTCTTCTTGGATCTGTGTGAAAGCCAGCAATTTTCAAAACTGGTAGCTGTGGCTGTTGAACCAATAGAGATTTCGTGTATGGCCACCGAATAAAAATGAGTTGTTATTAGTCAGTTTTTCTGAATTAAACTGCCAGTACTCTTGCCAGTGTGAATATGCTGCTCTGATATGTTAAAGAACCCCAAAACACAAGAGCTTATCTTAGAAGTCATACATTTCCATACTTAAAGTATGCATTCCATACCTAAAGATATTGTACCAGCCTCATTTAGTAAATTGTTTCTCTTTGCTTTGCAATAACTGTGTTGTGTTTGGAAATCACTTCTGAAATAGCTATGTTTTGATTAAAAAGGAATAAGAATTCTCCTGCATCTTTATAACATCCCATTTAAAGAAGAATATATTTTGAACATGAGCTGTTGAGGAGCTCACATGTCATGAGTTAGAGAGGAATGAAATAAAAAAAGCCCAAACCTCCTGGAAACAGTCACATTAGTGGGAAAGTGCACAAAACATACGTGAATTCTGTGTTTTCTCTGAAGGTGGAATTCCCACAAAGACTGGTGAGAAATAAAATGTTTATGGCACAGACTGAAATTCAATAATATAGTCCTTTAACAAAATTATCCAACTTGCAGTCTTCATATGTCCAGCTAACAAAGGGATTTGCCTTATAAAATACTTCTTTGAGTACCCAGAACAATGATTTACTTACAAGTAGGTTTTAGTCAATTAATACTTTGTAGGAAAGGCAACTAACTAGGAATATTGCATTTCATTTTAGCTTGAAATAGTTGTTCTTTCTGATACAAACTCCTTACCTCACTTTTTTTCCTGATTTCCTCTTTTTAAAAAAAATAATGATGTGATAGAAGGACTCAGTATGGCACCTGGTAGATTGGGGGTTAAAAGAATGAGTCATGAAAGCAGAGACCTGCTATGACTGATGTCAGTGATTACTCCTGCCAGACTAATTGGTCAGACTCCTGAGTTTCTCAGCTTCCTTAGCTCACATCCGGGACTGACTTTTGCAATGCAGGAACCTTGACCCTGAGCAGCATTAAGTTTATGTTTGAACTGGAGCTGAAGGAAGCCTTCATTATACATTCTGACTAGAAGTCACTATGCAAGGCCTTTTCCTTGATCTAACCAAATACTGCAGTGATCAGCATGTCATCTTTTGATATGGAAAAGAAGGTATCTTTGTGCAGAAGGTCAATTAGAATTGAATACTTATACATTATTCCAAGCAAGTTCAGCTAAGAAAGTTATCAGTTGGGAAAGTTCATATCATTGGAAAATGGCTCACAGCAACTCTGGTTCTAATTCACCTTAGAAACAGAAATGCAGAAACAATAGATAACGTATTGCTCTAACGATCAAGAAAAAAGTGAATTAATGGGCAGAAAAATCTGACATGGACCAGTGTTTTTATAGTGTGTATATGACTTTCACTTGCAGAACATCTTTGCAAAAGTGAGGTTTGGATAACAGGTTTGAATTTTAGGTAGAAAAGATCAAATTAACAAATGTTTTGCTCACAGAAACGGTATTTGTTTACCAGAAGTTCATAAGGAAGTAGTTTTGCATAGGTTAAAATAAGGTTTAAACAAAGTTAGGAAGATTGCTCCAAAAGAAACAAGTATTCATTCTTCTAAAATATTTATAATGGCACTAATAGTAAATACAGTACATTTGTTTGCTCTCCCTGCCACAAATCATCCATCAGTGGGGACCTGAGCTAGTCCATAAAATCCTTAGCATACAAGAGAATCTATATGAATATACAGGACTGACAGGTAAATAAACATCATCCGGCCTTAAATGTATTTCTTTTTCCACTTCCTACAGATTCATGCCATTTGTATTGATTTTTTTCCATACAAAGTAATAACCACAGCATAATACTGGTCTCCAGTGTACTACCTTTATTCATTTACAAGAGACTGAAACATTTTTCCTAGTGACTTAAAATATTTATGCAACAAAAATTAATCCATTTTGTCCAACTGTTAGTAATACATAATTTTGGATACATAGGGCTGGCAATGAGGGCATCTTTTGTGCATAAAAATCCGCAAACTAGCTCCATCAATGGAATTTAAACTTACGCTTAAATCTTGAAAAAAAAAGGAGTAATTTAGAAGGGCTGACAAAGAGAAGCATTTTAAAAATTGCAGAACTGAGTAGACAATGCTGCTAACTACTTCTTATCTTCAAAAAATAGTCAAACTTGGGCTCCTGAAGGATCACAACTGAAATTACTGGAAAAGCATCTCAACCTATGACATAACCACTTTTTTTTTAAAATCTTTAAAATAAGTGGGGTTTTTTAGTTTAGATGAATGTAAAAATTTTAACAATTTAAATTAATTTTTAAATGGACAAATATGATCTATTTAACTTAATAGTCCATTAAAATAGTTTAAATATTTATGTCCATACAGGACCTAAAATAGTCTCACATTATACCCAACATAAACATACTGTTGTTCGTAGGTCTCCATACGACCATCACTACTGCAACAAACTCATTTAGTCAGTTGCCCAAGTATATTTTCCTGCATATTCCTATTGTCCCATGGACAGACAATTGTATATATAATTGCATGGGGCAATTTTAATTGCTGAAACCCTGGGTCTTTTTTTCCACTTTTTCTCTTTTACATTCTGAAAATCCCACAATAATTCTAAAAATATGATTTTTTTTTTTTCCTCTGAGCTACTTTTCTTATATGTTTAGGAGCAGAGGCTGATTTTTTGGTCTTTTGATCTGAACGCAATAATCTTCAGTTCTGCTTATAACTATACAAATGTTTCCCTAATCAAGGTAATCTTTCAGCACTGTTCAACTGCTCTAGCAAATCTGAAGTTTCTTTACCAAATCCACTAGAGCAAATGATCTGTGAGGATCAAGGGGTATAGCAAATCTTCTGTGATTTGCAGTAACTAGACTCTGGATATCAATATGACTCAAAGTCTGGAAAATCATAGAGAAAGGATATTGATTTAATGTCATCTTTGCAGGCATCCCCTTACAGCAGACATGCAAAGACCAGATACCAGGTCCGAATTCCCCACTGTTTCAGGGGTTTAGACTTTAATAACAAATAGGACTGTTAATCACTTATAACTTCAACTTAATGGTAAATATTCAGAAAAAAAATATTGTATATTTAATTCCTAATCCTCTCAGATGCTCAAATAATTTCAGTTTATAGAATTGGCCTTGCTTGTATAACACAAGGCACAGAAGAAAGTGATATGCAATTAATAAATTGAAAATACATTGCCACCAATGGATATGCATTTCTTTGCAAGACAGGCATTACCTTACAGGTATTTATCTGTCCTTCCCTTTAACCACTTTACAGTTAAACTAAGAAACAGAGACTGAGCTTGAGGTTGGTTTTTTTCTAAGAACATCAGATTCAACGATATCTCATATAATGTGGAAAATGCCCCAAAGAGAACAAATATCAGTAAAACTGCTCCAGAACAGACACACCCATATGCTTGCATTGCTGCTGCTAAGCAACAAGAACAAAAAACACAAGTCAATTCTCATTTAAAGAACTACATTAATTTCATTCTTGTTTTGGAAAGAGAAATGAAATTAATGCAAAATAAAAAAAAAGGCAAGAAGCTCTTTTTTTTTCTTTTACTACCTTTCTGATAAGAAAGTATGATTTTTATTAACAACTAATCTGAGTGAAAGGGAATAAAGATTTGCTACTGTTATTAGCCACATGGAACAGAAGTTCATATGATGATTAGTACAGTGAAGTCTAAATCAGTGACCAGACTGAAATATGCCTATTAACAATAAAATTGTGACCTTATGAATCAGTGTGCATTTCCCCTTTTTCAGTTTGGATTCTTGGGTTGTTTTTCCTCTGATCCAGCGAACTACACCTTTATGCACAAATCTTGGTTGCCTCTTGATGAGATGAGATGACCTGTTCTCTGCAGAAACATAAATGTGAACTTCCACCAAAGAGTTTAACGACTCTTTTGAGAAAATCAAAGCTGATGTAGAAGTTTAAATGCAAAGAAAAAGAGAAAGCAAATGTCCAATTTAAAATATGACAGCAATCACCACATTGCTCTAAGGCTAGTTTCTCCCATACTCAGATTACAATTTTATGAATGATCTCATATGTTGATATAAGCAAAATACTTTTAGTTTTCTGAGTTTCAGTCACAAATTGTGTCTTAGTGTAAATGTCTCTGCCCTCGAGTAGTGCCTACTTTGGTTTCTGCCCTATGTATTTTTGAAAGCAATTACCATAGATTCGATATGTGAAGTTCTAATATCTGCTTGATTTCTGTCATAAATTGATCATCTATAAAACAAATGCAGACAGTATTCTATAACACTGACTTGGTACACAGAGGCTATGAGAGTTGCTTTGTTGTTAGACTGCAGAAGAACATACTTAACAAAATGCTACATACATTGCAGATAAATGCCTGTTTTGCCACATGGTAAGCACCCCTGCAGACCAAACAGCAAAGTAACAAAACACCTGGCAACTGTTTGGATATTAAAAGGTAATGGATGCCCCCTGGTTGCTGATACATTCAAAGACAGGTTGGACTCTGTCTGGCAGCTTTTACAAGACGAGTGAGAATGAAATTCTTCTGAGGTGCATTATTCCAAAGTATTCTGGTATGGAATTAATTTTAGACAAGCTAATTGTAGTAGCAAGGTCACTGTGCTGAGAGGACAACTTGCATTTCAGGTACCTGTCTGGAAGAGAATATGTAAACCATTATATGGAAGTAATCTGTTTTTTGAGAAACGATGCTGTAAAGAAATTTACTTCCAAAACTGGAAGCAAAATCAGAACTATGTTGTACCAGACCCAGTTGCTACTGATGGGACTGGGTCAAATTTGTTCCTTGCCTTGATTTCATTGTCAGGAGGAACTGAGAGAGATGTTTAGCCAACATATTCCATTTGAGATTAGAAGAAATATCCTTGGAAGCATCACTTAACAACTAATGAAGAGACTCATCTGGACTACTTTACTGGCCTACTCACCTTTATATCCTACTTGGATGATATCCAAGAGACCTGAAGTAGGAAAAAAGCCTAAATACTAGTGAAAAGAGTTGGGAGGGAGGAGGCAGAAACAATTTTTTTCATTAGGATGAAACAAAATGAAGAAAAGGGAAACACCAAGTAAAAATGTACATGTTACCTTGTGAGTCATTGTCAGACACCAAGGAAGAATAGACAGTTCTCACCAACTTGGACAAAAGAGGAAGAAGCCAAGGCAAAGGTGATATAACTCCAAATTTCCATTACTAATCTCTCAATTGCAGTCCTTCATGTAATAAGTTAGACTGGTTCATATACCATATATGTTTAAATTATAATGGAACTACCTGTTTTTGTAGAAAATGCAATGGATACATGTGTTCTTGGAACTGAAGATGAGTTTTACTACTCCAATGCCCTAAAGGCACAATCTATTTTATGTGTATGATTCAGTAAGATTTCCACATGACATTGTCAATGTACACTTGATTTTCTATAATATGGCACATCTACTTTTTCCTAGTTGTTGTGGTTTGAACTCAGCTGGTAGCCAATCACCATGTGGCCAGTTGTTTACTTTCCCCCCAGCAGCAATCCCAACCACAACAGAAATCCTGCCACGCCAACCCAGAAACTGAAACCGAAAAAGGGGCATGGGAGAGCACGTGTCCACCTATATACTGAGCATGATGTCACATGATATGGAATATTTCACTAACCAATCTGGGCCCGGGCCTCTAGCTGTGCTCACGCCCAGCCCAAGGAAAGTTAACTCTATCCTGGCCGAAACCAGGACACTAGTTCTGTTTGAACTGTTTGCTATAATGCATGCAAGCTCCACAACAAGCATCCATTTTTATTTTAATGTATAAAGACGTGTTGAGTTCTTCCTGGTATGAGATGTTGCTTTTTTCCACATATCCACTTGTTATCTAATTTATGTATATAGTGCTCATTTCCACAAGTATCTAAAAACACCTCAAAATTATAGTGTCACTGCCTTTATAAACCTTTTGGTGTGAGAAAGCAATACCTTCACCACATTTAACAGATGGAGATTCAGTTAAACAAACGAGATTCAAATCACCAGAGATGAAAGGAGTTGAATTCCTGTTAAAACCAGAGGAATACTGTCTTGATAGTTTGAAGATCTTCACCAAGGAGACTTGTGACAAGATTCACAAAGGATTATATACATGGTGACATTCAATCACCAAAGAAAGTGTTAGTTGCCTGACTAAAGAGGCACCTGGACAACTAAAGGCTGCAATATCACTCTTTCCCAGGGTTTGTTTTTTAACTTTTGTGAAGTTAAGACACCAAAACAAAGAATGTGAGAACAGCTGGCAAGATTTTTGTTTGTCTGGAAAGAAGTATCTGAAATATCTGAAAATCAAGTGAGTATCTTCGGGAACCTTCAGAAACATCTTGTTGTCATGTCAGGCATGTACAGACAGCATGTGTAATTAATAAGATAACTCTGTTGGTCTGACAAATTCAAATGAATATAAGAAATAATCTCATGACATGAGATGATCTGAGAATCTCTGAAGTTTTCTTCTTATAAAATGATCTTCTTGCCATTGAATTGTGATAGTGAAGGAAAAGATGTGATTATCAAAACATTATTTAGAGCCTGAGTGGAGAAAAGTCTACTTTTCTAGGTTTATTTGCAATTCCTCCACCAGTGCTTCTCAAAAAAACAGTTTTATTCCCATAAACTAGACAAATCTAATTAAAAGCTAAATTTTTTTTTTTCTTTCTGTCCTGGTTTCAGCTGGGATAGAGTTAACTTTCTTGCTAGTATCTGGTACAGTGCTGTGTTTTTGATTTAGTGTGAGAATAATGTTCATAACACAGTGATATTTTAGTTGTTGCTAAGTAGTTCTTATCCTAAGTTAAGGATTTTTTGGTTTCAAATGCTCTGCCAGCGAGGAGGTGCACAAGACGCTGGGAGGGAGCATGGCCAGGACAGCTGACACAAAATAGCCAAAGTGATTTTCCATACCATAGGACATCATGCTCAGTATATAAATTAAGGGAAGAGGAGTGAGCAAGCAGCTGTGTGGTTCTTAGTTGCCAGCTGGGGTTAAACCACGATGTTTTCTCAGCTACACTGGGGAAGAAACATAAGGTAAAGTTGTGCTGTGGGGATATTTCCTACCTTATTTTAATTCATTGAGAAGTTATTGTACAGGTGATCTTTCTATGCTTTGAAAGGAAAGAAGCATGAGTGATATAAGGAGGTGTCTCAACCTTACCTCAGGCCACAGTTACACAAGCCTGATGGTCTGACCCATATAGACTTCCTCCTGAGATATCTGCCAAATATGTCAAGCTTAGATGAAGTAATTAGGAAAGGAATAGAAGATGAATGAGCTGACAAAGGCTGGTACTGACCCAAGGTAAAATTCCTCTATGCTTAGGAGAAATGGCTTTTAGTACTTTGAGAACTACTCTGTTCCTGAAAGGAAGAGAAGGTTCGTCAAAATTTCTCAGCAGGATGGAAATCTCAGTTACAAGTTCAACATCTCATAAGTCCAATTCAACTTCTTTGTCAGAGAAGAGACTGCTCAAATGTCACACCAAGGAACCTGAAGATCAGCTGGTAATGAATCCATTCTCCACTTGAATGTGCAAACTATTTAATGATAAAAAACTTGGGAATGATTCATCAGGTTGCTTGAAGAGTAAGGAAGATGTAGGAGGGGATTGGATATACATGTCTTTGTCCCTTTGAAACTGATTCATTTTAAATCACAGGTTCTATAAGTCAATTGCCTCACCAGAGCTGCTGTTTTTTTAAGAAACATTTACAAACAGTCCAGAACCACTAATATTCACTCTTATGGACAGAGACTGTCATGTAAAAGTAAATAAGGATAGTAAACACTACAAAGTTTGCTAATTTGTTCTAAGTTATTGACAAGTCATCAGTGTCAGATGACAAACTCATCCAGACAGCTGTGAATAGGATGCACTTCAGGTAACATCAGACTGAAAAAGTTATGTATGTACTGTAAAATAAGCTCTTTAGGTACCTTCCAGGATCAACAGAGATGGTTATTCTTAGACTGCACAATTATTTTAGATTGCACATTTCATGCTTTGATGGACAATGTGAGACAGGACGAATCCCACCCTTAATCACAAGAAAAACAATGTCACTCTAACAAATGTCACTTTCATTCAGAGCTTCAGTGTCAACAACAATGCATAATCTAAGAAGACCTACATCTGCTATTTGCATAATTGTTTTATTTTCCTAAGAAAATGGGACTCACAAATATATTCTTCGCTTTATTTTCAGACTATGATGACAATAGAGATGTAAAGAAAAAAAAAATCAGTCATTACATGTGGTGGAGAAAGTTTTCCTTCAACTTCAGAATTCAAGTGGCAACACACGTACAGAAGAATGGGGCAATCTCCCTAGAACAGCTCATTTAGACTCATGGGAGGTGTACAGTGGTTTGACACTACCTCTTGTAACACCAAAGCATTTGCTTTAACATTGTGCTTTCCATTTGCATAGATACTTAAGAAAGAGAAGGGAATCTCTGTGACCTAGTCCTATATGACTTTTTGTCTCAATATCTATATATTACCCAGTGGTGTGACTTGTACGTGTAGTCATATACTTGTTAAATCTATTTGTCTACTGCATGTTGTGTTTATACGCTCTTGTTTCCCATACAGTGTAGCTCCAGTAGCTGATTTAATAAAATATGCTGCACATCGTTCTGGATGATTAGAAGGGTTGATTGAGCTAACAAAACTGTAAAAAGTATAGTATCAAGAAAATATTTCCATTAATATGTCATAGCAGAGTGTATATTTTTCTGTTGTATAAAAATCCTTTTGACCTAAAAACATTACTCTGCAAACAGATATGCTTCAGGTAAAAGCTCTGGGAAGACATCACTTCAGTTCAGAAACAATGACATATCCTTAAACATTCAGGTTAAGAAAAAACATATATACTGGCACATCACAACTTAAATAGGTGTTTGAAGACATATCTGTCCTAATTTCCTAATTACAGTATTTTAATTATTCCAGACTGGAATCTTTGAAAGGTCTATTTAATAGATTTTATGGGAAATCTCATTTTTATTCCTAAGAAATTTCAGAAACAATTTGTTATTCTTGCTTTCTGAAGCAGAAAAAAAGCTTAAAATTCCACAGAAATATTTTTGATATCTGTCTGGAATTATTTAGATACTTCAGTTTGGAAGAATAGGTTCATTTCATATTTTCAACATGAGTCAGCAATGTGCTCTTGCAGCAAAGAAGCCCAACTATGTATTAGCAAGAGTGTAGCCATCAGGCCAAAGAAATTGATTATTCCTCTCTATTTAGCACTCATGAGACCTCATCAAGTACTGTGTCCATTCTTGGGCTCTGCAGTACAAGAGGGGCATGGATAGATTGGAGAAAGTCTAGCAGAGGGGCATTAAGATAGTTAGGGTGCTGGACTTTGTGATATACAAGGACAAGCTGAGAGAACAAGGTCTGTTCAGTCTTAAAAAAAGGAGACTCATTATTGCTGTTAGCAGTTCCCTGATGGGAAGTTATAGAAAAGAGAGAAGTCAAAAGGGTACTGTAGAAAAACGTGAGACAATGACACAACTTGGAATACAGAAAACTGACTTGATATGGAAAAAAAAGCATTCACTATGAGCATAGTAAAATACTGGGCTAGTTGATCAGAAAGCTGTGAAATCTCCATTCTTGGAGACACATAAAATTTCACTGTACAGGGCCCTGAGCAACTTGCCCTAACTAGAACTTCTCTGAGCAGGAGGTTGGACTAATGATCTCTGGAAGTCTCTTCCAATCTACATGATTCAATGGCTCTAGGATTCTATAGAATACCATGTAGAAATTCTTGAAATAGACTATTTTAACAAAGCCAGGGGTAAAAAAAAAAAAAAAAAGGTTAAACAGACAATTTCTACCTGTAAATTAAAGCCTTGTAACATTATTGTTCAGGCTTCTCACTTTGTTTCAGGAGTATTTTGGCTATCAAAATTCCTCCCCAAAACAACACAGTACTATTAAATGCAACTCCATGTAGTTTTAAAGGAAAGTTTTGGAACACTCATTGTGACTGAGCTTTTGTTCCATGGCTATATCACTGAAGGATAGTTTTAACTTATTGGACATGACCTTGAGTCTGGGCAGTGCAGAATCCCTCTGTTCCTGGAGGAATTCCAGCTCAGCCAGCTGGGTCTGTTGGCCAGCATATGGGCAAGGTCAAAGCCCTGTCTCCTTTGAAGCCTCTTGAGTACAAAGCAGAGACAGAGCAGCTCCTCATCATTCTCATACTGCAATCAGGGACTAGCCATAGGTTTAAGCAAAGCAGACTGTGGGATGCTTTGTAACTTCTCCCCACCACATGTCCCTCCTTTAAAAGTGAATCGCTGTTGTGGAAGGTGAACCCTCTAGTTCCTCAGGGGAGGTATGGAGAAGAGAAAGGAACTACTACCCTAGCAATAGAAAGTAGTTATTTGGTCTTTGCTGGAAAGCATGGCTTTAGAGAAAAGTTCTTGTAGCTCATATTCTTGGATTTGGGCTCTAGAAACCTGGGTTAAATAATCTAGGTAACTTTTGCTGCAGTTTCTGTAAAATTCTGTCTTGTTAAAGATGTCCAAGACAACTCTAAATTAGCTTTTCTACATATCTACAGTAGACGGTTTTCACTTCCCAAACTAGCTTTCTGTTATGAAATATATTTCTTTAGCAATGTATTTCCCCTTGCATAGAGGAGGACACAGAGTGTGATGGAGCAGAGGAAAGTCTATGAATTTGGTAGAAGGGTATAGTCCTGTGCTGGGACTGGTGGGGGAGGGCTTATATCTGCTCTGCTTTCATCTTTATTCCTGAAAAAATGTTCAAGCCTACCTAAGCAAAGTTTATACACCAGAAAATTTTAGGAGTCCAGGAAAATCTGGGTGAGTAGCCCTCCTTTGAATCACACATAAGAAATTATCGGAGTGGCAGCTCTGCAGGTGAGACAGCTTAGCTTTGTATGGTCTGTAATTTGGAAAAAATTTCAAAGCAACAGTTGTGCAGGCATCCAAAACCAGGTTGGAACTGGGAATCATAGAATCAGTCCACATTGTAGGACCACATGCCAGAATTGCAGTCAGTCTGATGTGGGTTGAACTGGTCATAGTGATGTAGCCAAGAGTGTAAATCTGTTCCTATCCTTTTCTATAGTGTGAGCTCAGTAGGGAAGTTTTTTGGATTTTTTTAGGGGAATAATCATTTAAATATTTAATTATCTTTGACATTTTCAGATCTCTGAGTGTCTGAACTTGCTCCCTGATATTACTATATGCTAGTTTTTCGTACTGTTTATAAATTCTCTCTCAAGTAAGAAGCCTTTAAGTTAGCATATATTGTTTTGTTTGCATTCAGCTTTTACTAAAGAATCTCTCTGTTTGCACTTGCCAGACACTCAACAGTGTTATTTTAGTGTTGTTTGTTTTTAAGTCATAACACATCTGATGTTTTCAGAAGTATTTTAAAACTGATTTCGTACCCAAGCTGCTGTGCAGATAAATCAGTAGTTGCAGTGCATGGGTCATAGCACTTTTCCTGAACCATAAAAATGGGATTTTAACCAAGAGTGCTAAACATCACAAGCCATTTATTCTGTGTTCACAGCACAGTTGAAAGAAACGTGACCATGTTACCTAATAACTAAATGCCAGAGAGCAAGATTTATTCTAGACTGTTGACAATAGAATCATGGCTTGATTACACTGGTTTTAAAGGCCATTAAAGCATTTTTGAGGGAGAGAAAGGAGAAGGGCAATATCATAATTTGTCTTGAATTTCAACATGCTAACACTATTAATGTCAGACTATGAGAAAGGATCATTAGATCCAGGTTTGTTAATAGAATTTATATTTTCATTTAAAGACTTCGCAAGTTTGATTTTTGTTTAAACAGGACAAGGCAGTATGCAGAATTTCTACAATTCTGGGCAGTCAGATGCCACACATTCATTTTATTACTGAAGAGATGTAGTAATAACGGTTAAATTAGATGCTTATCACAGGAGGACTGCGATTGCTTGCCTCTGACTGTCCAGGATGCCAAGATCTGACTGAATTACATTGCATGCTGCTGATAATGCATAGCTGGATGCCCCGCATATCCCACATGCTCTCATAGTGCTGTCCCAAGACCAAAGTCAGGTGTGTAGATCAGCTGTGAGGTGCTTTCTGGAATGGTCCAACCTTTCCATGCTACATCAGTTTTGGAAGCAGTCTGCGGCTGTTCTCTGCATTGGGCAATGCGGATGAAGGAAGATGACTCAGGGATGCAGCCTACTCTTCCCTCTGCTGGGTCTTACAAAGTGAAGGACAGATGTTGTCCATGTAGTGTGGTGGTGAGAACAGAATAGCACTAAAACCCAACATCTGCTAAGGGTTACACTGAGACTGCCTGTCATTGGCACCTTGTTTAATCAACACAGCTACTCTCACACCTTCCTCATGCATCTTTCTTTGCCATCCAGAGTGTTACAGAGTGGTCACTGCTAGTGCTAATTGCAGCTGTGGGAAGAGCCTGGCCACGACCACAGGTTCAGGCCCAGGATAAACACATTGATTCTGCTTCTCCCAGGGGTTGTGTGAGAATATAGTATATTACAAAGTTTTCTACTGACTTCTGTCTATAAAATATGTCAAGTTGAGCAAGTATAGTAGTTTCCTTGAGTTCATACAATTGGACTATGATTTAGCAACTGTCATCCTAAAAATTTTGTTGGGCACGAAGATCCTCTGAATAAGTATTTTTAATAATCAGCATACCAACTGTGCCTCAAAAACTGCATTTGGAGCACTCCAGTTGACATAATATCAAGAAAGAATTACAGTGATGACCTTCTTGAGGGCCCGCAGAAACGTCATCCATGAGGCACACCCAGTAATGAGCTGCTCCCAGTTTCTGCTCTGTTCAAGCTAAGACAAACTGTCCCTAGATGGTGTGTTATGTCTCCTTATTCTGTGGCTACCTGCCTCCTCCCACACCTGTCACTACAATTTGACTCACTAATTATCACAGTAAAGAATCAAGACTGTGATTGTCTGTAAGGAATCCAGATAATTGTGTATTTCCTGTGCAAGCAAAGTACCTGTCAAGAAATATTTTTCACAGAATTATTTAGAAGACAAGACAGAAAAATGAAGGGGAAAAAAAGTAATCAATGAAAAAAAATAAATCAAACACATAATGTGAAAACAATGCAACTACAGTAAGATGTGTTTTATCCTATAAAGAGAACAAAAAACATACTGTAATAACACATGGAGGTCACCTAAAAGAAAAAAAAAAAAAAAAAAGAAAATTGGTGGGCAGCTGAAGTCCAGAGGAGTAAATTTGGATATAATAGTCCTTACACTGTTCTGGAAGTGGCTTTTAGTATTTTAGCCCTTCAATGTTGTTTTTGATATATTCCAGGAAATTTTTCATATATATTGTATGCATGTATATTTATATATGCATGTATATTTATATACATATATTAAAAATATATATTCATATATATGCACACATATATGCAGGTCTGTATATGTGTATATATATAGCTGTATATGTGTGTATACTGTAACTGGGGAGAATCACCACTGCACTTCTCACATTGAACTAAGCTAGCCTGAATCAAGTTCAGTATCAAAAACAGGAAGCCACAGATTCCAGATATTAATTTAAAGGAATTGAAGAGGAGAAATTCTGCAGTGACGTTGCCCTTGTCATCCTGAATAGTAAATTTAACCTAGTTTGCATGTCTTGAAGTTGCTGTGTTCACACATGTGATTACATTGTAAACATGCTCTGAAGTCAGGTATTTTCAAGAGAAGAGCCATTAAATGAACACAGTGTTGCTGCACAACATCTGAGCAAAAGGGGCTCCAGTGCGGGTCTGCAAAGATGAGGGGACAAGAGAGGCAGAAGCCATAGGGAGCAGCCGAGGAAGAAGGGTGATTTTAACCTCTTGGGGATGAAGCTCAGTGACAGCCGATTTAATTTACACTGCAACTATCTTTCTACTCCATACCACCCTGCTTCACCCCACTCTGCTCTGTGGCTCATCACCACTTTTTTCATACTATTTTTTTCCACATCCTTTATTAACATGGAACTCTAGAGAACTTTAATTTTTCTATACAATGGTTTATATGTTACTCTGTAGTAGAGGGGAGGGGGGGGAAGACCCCAAAAAGTTCCAAAAATTCTTCTGAAAATAAGCATGTGTAACATATATCTGTGTAAACGATATGCAGGCTCATGAATTCTGTGTCACAACATCAGGTGAGGAAAAGAAGGAATTGCTTCAGAAGAATAACCGTCCTTCAGAGGTTGGCCTGAGAAAATCCAGTTCCTAAGCCCTCCAAAAGGTGGCTTCACGAACCTACCCACTCTGCTAAATTAAACGGCAGAATGGTAGATGTCTGTGGGAGATTCAAATGAGTAACCGCATTGTGCAAAAATCAAATCTTGAGAAAAAGACACTGAGAAGTGCTAAACGTGGCTTTTGGTATACAACTGGCCTCTCCACATACAGTACTGAGGACCCCATTAAGAGGGAAGGTTGCAGCAATGGCCTTGCTTGTGATAATGAGTATTAGGTCAGCTCATCCAGTTCTCCAAAACCTTATTCTCATTCTAGGTCTTAATTTCAGCATGTTTTAGGCACTTATGAATTACAGAAGAGATTCAACACAGTTCAATCTTTTTTGTCACTCTGATCTGTGTCAGTAAAGACCTTAAATATATGCTTTAGTCTGCTCCTTCATCCCATATATCCTCAAGTTCATCTCTGTGCCACAAAGTCTTTGTTCTGGATCTGTATCAGTGCAACTTCATTGCCACGCCTGGACATCTCCATCTTGTAAGAAGGAGTGGAATGAGGTCCTGAATATGGTTACATGCACACGTGCAGGCTCATGTGCATACACATACATACATAAAGCTTGAAGCAGCAGCTCTCAGTTGCAGAACATTAGGCTAAATTGACTGGGTGATTAACCAATTTTTTTCTCCATGACACCTGGAAGATAATTAGTCATCTGTGGTACTGCAGAAGAAGCATAAACACCAGATGTTTACACCCATTGAATACCTTAACATTGTTCTATGAATTGTTTAATAAAATAACTAAGAGTACAATTTCCCTTAAAACATTCAGTTAATTGCATTTACCATTGTTTTAGAAAAACAGGTTTTTGTTTTCATAACTGTAGGATTGCTTTGAATTAATATGCACAGATGCATTGGCTGGTTTGCATCATTAAGCTTGAAAAGACTATTAAATTTTTATATCTTCCTATCTATTCTTATTATCTTTCTCAGTAAGAAAAATTTACTATTAATGGATGAAGTATTTCAGCAAGATTATGGAAGCAACTTTGAAACTGTAGAATAAAATTAAAATATATAAATAATAATATCTAACAGAGTATCAGAAAATAATTCCAGTGAGGCTGCCAGATAGCATATGAAGACAAATTTCACAAGTGAAGTGAAAAATTATGGAACATATACTCTTGCAGCTGTGTTTGCTAAATGAATACATTTATTTAGTATAACTTCCAGCTGACCAGTAAATATATAGATTGACTCACCATAATGAATAGGAGTATTTGGCTCACAGTAGTGATAAATTAAATTGAAAAATCCAGTCCTGAATCTGAAACCAGATTCAGGTTTTTTCTTGAATTCTGAGCAATATGGCAGTGCGGAGAATCACATTCACTGTTCTGTGAGGGCAGTGTCTCCTCATCCTCAGTTATAGCATAAGGTGGGAGAAAAAAAAAAAAAGCAACATACTCCAGGGTCAGTCCTAAAACTGGTATATATTACTGGAAATGTTTAACTCAAACATTTTAAAATGGGAATCATGCTTTCTTAAGAATAGAATTAAGAAAATAGAGTTTAAAAAGAAAATGTATTTTGTGAACACCTTCAAACTGTTTAGGAGATCCCCAGATTTTTAAAACTTCTTGAAAGAATATTAGTATTTTTCCTGAAGTTTAACAGGGTATGCTCCTGTAGCTTTTCTACCTTCAGGATCATCCACCTTCAGGAGAATTCACCTGCTAAAATCAGATCCTAAAGAACGCTACACCATCTCAAGGCAGCAACAGCTACTGAGGATGTAGTAAACATGGTTATACAGGAATTTAATTTAAAAGTTAACTCCCAGTACTTTAATCATTTGACCAACTGTGGCTTTACTCAGTATTTGCCATTGTACTGGTGGATAAATCTACCCAGGGAGTAAATTTTTGATCACCTTTGTGCATAATTTCATTTTGTAAAGATTGCATCTCACTGTTTCACAGAAAATGCTGTTTTAGAATAATATATCAGTAAATTATTCCCAAAATGCAGCATCTCAGTTTTGGGGTACTGTAAATTTTTCACTATTGCTGCAATAACATAGAAATAACTGTATTATAGAAATGAAAAAACATTCTATTGCTTCCTTTTGCTTTATGGACAGCAATTCAGCCACTGCACAGGTTCATTTTGTGACTGTTCAGCACAGTAGGTTAGATGAAGTATTAGCAGTTTAAAATAGACACGTACACTTTCAATTTCAGTGCAGCCCAATGATTTTTCCTATCTCGTCTATTGGCATCATTATGCAATCAAAACAGCACTCTCGACATTAACCTCCTTGGAAGTTTTGTTTTGGCTCAAGGACATGTTGAGTGGCTAAACCTTGATCCTGTTCCCATTAAAATCAAAGCTTCCTTTGATTTCAATGGCATAGGCAGAGATCTTAGCAAAACAGCGGGATCTGTCTGGTACATTACAACAATAACAAGTAGGGATACATTTGTGAGGCTACAAATGTCTTCTGTGCTGTGCTCTGAATGTTTTGAAAGTGTATTACTCACAAAATATAACGACCTTACACAGATGAATTGACCCAGTGTTTTTTTCGAACAGTACAATAATTCTTTTCTGAATTATTCGTTCTAAGTATAATTATATTGCTCATTCATTCAGCAGTTTGTATTCACTGCTTCTGTCTGTATTTGATCTACAAACAGAAGTAGTCACTTCACCTTTTATAAGCATTTCCTTCCTACTGCAAACAAGAACTGAATAATTCATAGTAATTATCTTTTTTTCTGTATGTGTTGGGGAATAAGGACTTTGAAATTTTCACAGCTTTCTTGAAGAACTAATAAACCAAAGCTCTTGTTTTGTAGATTGAGAATATTCACAATTTGCACAGTGATAGTTAGATTGCATTAAATTTTTTCTCTCCACTGAGTTAAGAAACTAACACAGCATGAACTCTACATTGTGCAATCAAATGCCCCATTAAAAAAAAAAAAAATCTTATAATAATTATTCAGGCTTTTAAGTTTTACATCTGTTTTCCAGGAAGTATCTGTGTGAGCAAAGCATGATTGTGCTAATGTTTAGAGCCAAAATGGAAAGAATATGAATACAGATGAGTCAGAAAGGAAAAAAGAAGAAATGACACTTGTCTTGCACAAAGAAATGGGAGATCATTTTAGAAAATGTTCTGTTTAGTCAGATTAGCACTCACTGTTCACTCCAAGGTAACCCTTCTCCTTATTTCTCTCAAACTTTCAGCTCAGCTGTCTCCCCATCCATGTCATGCTGCTTTTGCTCCCTGCAAGAGTAAAACCATCTGGAGTTCCCTTTCTTTTTGCCAGTTACCAGTTACTGCTTGCCACTTTCTGCCTGAAAAGGAGACAAAAAATGGAAATACAGTCTTTCCGCTACACTGACACGTCAAAATTCAGAGATGAACCAAAGGGAATCACTTTACTTTTTGGAAAGTACCTGCAGTTGTGTTCTTGCAAACAGGGCCCTTGAGCGTGGTCAGTGAGGATGTTTATAGATGCTGACAACATCACCCTAACCTTGTACAAAGAGAAAAGGACTAATGGGCTCTGCTGATGAAATATCTAACAGGTTCGTGAACTTCACCGTCAGTTTGGTTTCAAACAAACATGATTCTTTTCTTCAGGCAGCTTAGATTTCTGAGGATTGGACCCTCAGTAAATGTAAGGTAATTGTAATTATAATATAATGAATGTAATAAATGCTGCTGTAATACAGTGTTAAGTGACAGAAAATTGCCAAGTACTAGAGATACATTTTTGCCTTTAATTAGAGAGAAGCAACCATCTAATTTATTCTAGCTAAATCAGAGATGTAATTTTTGAAGTTAGCATCAAAGACCTCATGATTTAACCTTATCAAGCATACTACTAATAATAATTCTAAGTGTACTTACATTAAGCAATAATAGTGGCTTTTCATTTTATTACAGGATAATAATTTGGTCTTAGGGTAGATAAACCAGGAGATGGGAGGCCAAACCAGTGAACTGCAGAGTAACATAATATTATTATTAACCCGCTGCTACTGCAACAATCATTGAAACTGATGTTCTTGAGCAGAAAAAGCTTGTACCTAACGAGTTTTAAAACAAATGTTTTTGAGGCTTAAAAGAGTAGAAACTGAGGTCATAGTGAAGATTTCAATATGCAGTACTAAATCATCCTGATCTGCTGAAAGAAGTCACTACTACTGCAATTAGTAGGCACTTGAATGCATGGAATAATTTCCCAAAGTCAGAGCATGTTTCTAAACAGATAAATTAAGCACTGCTTACTATATTTTTTTCTGATGATACTCATGGGAGTAAGAAAAGAGGAACGTGGACTTTTTCCGTTTTTTCCTATGGTGTTTTAAAAATAATGGCACTGTTTCTTTGCTTACTCACTAGAAATGACAACAGAGATATAAAAATCTGCATAATATTGTCTGTCACTTGCTAACTTTGTGCTATAGTATAATATTGCTTCTCTTGGTAAATCTGATTTGAAATCATTCAAGCAATGGAGATTCCATTAAGTAAATCATGTCACAAAGTATTAGACCTCACTCCTCTCCGTTACTAATGATGAGTTTCCATTTGTTTCAAATGGTATTGCTCTTTCTGGAAATACCCTTATTCCCACCCTGCCATCACCCTAAAAATATTTATTCTAATGATGTCAGTCTAGCTCTTGCATCTGTCTTTTAATTAAAGCTTTACCCCAGACTACCACTGAAGTAAAACTTTACAATGAATTGTGATTATTGCCAAGGTCTTGGGGGACTTCCACACTGCAGATGATTAAGAATCTCAAAGTGCATTTAACAGCTTTCTTGCTGAATGGCTTCACAGCACTGCACTTGGATGTGTTTTCCTGTGGAGTATTCTGATCACAGACTTACTCCAGGTACCTATACCTTACTATTTCAGAAACTCAAAAATTTTTCCAGAATACAACCATCACTTGAAAAACATCACCACTAGTGACATTTATTGTCATTTTGTGAGTCAGCTGCAAAAAATGGTCATCCAAATTTTTGGAAAAGAAGGGAAATTTTTCCCAATTCATGCTTTGATTTTGATTGCTTTTTTCTTCAAAGTAAATGTTTCAATCTAGTAAACATCCTTCATTCCATCCTGAAAACAGAAGATTCTTTTATACAGTTCCATATTTTTCTTAGGAGTAAAGGTCCAGGAAGGGAAAAAATTAACTTTCCAGTATTAAAACACTTGGAAATAATGCACAAACAAAGTAGTTTGGGCAAGAGAAAAAGATTTCCGTAGAAATCTTTGGATTTCTCAGAAATGCAACCTTATTTCAGAAATTAAAGGACATTTCTTTTCCAGAAACACTAGAAGGAAAAAAAATATTGTGAGACATAGGTGAAATGAAGATGGCATATACCTGTTACCATAGAATCATAGAATCATTTAGGTTGGAAAATACCTTTAAAATCATCTAGTCCAACTGTAAAAAAATTTTTAAAAAATGTATCCATGTAACTCACAAGAAAGAAATTGCAGTGAGGAGCCATACCTACACAAAGAATCAGACAACTCACCTGAGCTGTCCACAGAGCTATACAGAGACAGCTTGGTCGCCCTGCTGTATCCCACCTGGCCCAGTCACCAGGCCAGAAAGGTGCAGGTCATCTCTTTATCCAGTGTTGTCATATGTAACAGTTCTCCAGGCTCCACTGATTCCTTTAACTAGATCTCCACTAGATATAATGAAAGCTTAGACATCCATGCATATACGGATGCATTCATGTAGATGTCTACATTTTAGTGTCTTACTCCTGAAATAAATCGTGTGTGAAAACAAACTCAGCAGAAATATAGATGCCACTTTTCTTCAGTTTTGGTATCCTTGCACATCCAAATGCTGCCCGGTGGTTTTGGGCTTCCTTTTCCCCCTTCCTCAGTTTTTTTTGCCACAAGTCTACATCTTTCTAGGTTTCTCTGTCCTTCTACTTGTTTTTTTCTCTCCCTTCATTTGTCATTCTGTTTAACTAATCCTTCTAGCTCATAAAACCAGTAACAGACACCAGAAGAACTCGCTAACCTTCATGGTAAGGGTATTACCTGATTGCACACTCTTAGTAATATCCTGGAGTACATGTAAACTGCAGCACCAGAAGCATTTACCTGCCACCTCATTCACACATGTACTGTGCACTGAACTCGTTTGGGGTGGGAGATTCTATAGCTTTCTGTAGAAGTTATTCATCATGTAACACACACAAGATCAATAAATGTGCTGAACCAAATCATTCAAAATTCATTCTTGCAAGGTGCATCTCTGTAGACACTTATCAATAGTCTCACATTCATTCATACCCCTTTTTAAAAATAACTTTACCAAGTTTTAAGTCCAGAAGTTATCTTGCCATACTATATATTTCTTCTGAAACAGTACGTAAGGAGCTATATTACTTGTGTGGATTAATGCCATCTATCCTAGTGTGGAGGATTTTGAAATCTGAGCATCAGAAACAAGTAAAATACAGTTTTCATGCTATTTATATTACTTTTAAAAGAAGATACAATATATATTGAATTCCACTCCATTACTTTGGAAGCAGTGAGTCTATGAAGTCTGCACTGGTGAACTGGTAAATTAGAAAATCAGAACACAACATATTTTGTCTCATACTCAAACTGCATTAAATGAACTTGAGGATTGAAAAGTGAAAATAGCAAGAATGGCTGAAATAATGAGATGCAGGCCTGTCACACAAATTCTCAGGTGTTATTGCAGGGGTTTATTTTTTTATTTTAAATTACAAGGTTCATAATTTTTTTTTCTTTTGGTAGTAAAATACAACTCACAAATGCATGGAAGAAAAAGGCAGCTTCTTTAACACAATCACTTACGTGATTTAGGAGTTGAAATTTAAAATCAGTAGAACTGAGACTTAAATCTTCACATAACTTGGACACTTTTGAAACTGTTATGTAAAATTTGCATTTGGAAGGGTTAAGAGGATGAATTGCCAAGACAGAAGAGTAACGTGAAGTTTTAAAGTAATCTTTTTATCCACATAGTATATTGAGTGAGTTACAGTTCAATATAGTGTGTGATCCTGTCTCTTTGGACTCATGTTACAAATATAAAGAAAAATAGAATATAAAAATAATTGAATAATTGAATAATATATTATGAATTGAATAAAATAATATAATAACATCCTGAGTTTGAGTGAGTGGCAGAGGTTTTTGGTAGTGGAGGTGGGGGCTACAGCAGTGGCCCCCTGTGAGAAGCTTCTTGAAGCTCCCCAAGCTCCAAGTCAGACCCACCTCCATGCCAAGGCTGGACCAATTAGCAATAGTGGTTGCACCTACGATAAAGTATTTAAGAAGGGGAATGGAGGAGGAGGAGGAGAAGTTGTGAGGAGGAGTTACAAGAAGAACATCTATGCAAACACTGAGGTCAGTGGAAGAAAGAAGGAGAGGGGATGGGGAGGTGCATTGCTGCAGAGCAGCCCCTGCATCCCATGGTGAGATGGCAGGGCCACCCCCCTCCACCACCCATGGTGGTCTACGGTGGAACAGATGCCAACCTGCAACCTGTGGACAAACCCACACCGGACCAGGTGGCTGTGCCTGAAGAAGGCCAAGACTCTGTGGGAAGAAACCCCCTCTATTGTAGTTCAGCACGCAGAGCATTGCAACATGCAGGGGTGACCCACACCAGTGTAGCTCTGGAAATGCTGCAGCCTGTGGGAGTGGCTCATGTCAAAGAAAATTTATAGAGGACTGTCTCTCATGAGAGGGGGACCATGCTGGAGCAGGGGAGAAATACCAGAAGTTCCCACCTTGAGGTGAAAGAAGCAGCAGGACTGACCTGCCCCCGTCCTGCTGGGGGGGGGGAGTAGGTAGAGATATCAGGAGAAAAGCTGAGCCCATGAAGAAGGGAGGGGTGGGGGAAAGGTGTTTTTAAGATGTGGTAATGCTTCTCAATGTCCTACTCTGTTAAGTAGTGTTGTTGTTAGTGTCTGTATTAAATTTATGTTCTTTTTTTCTTCCCCTAATGAGTCTGCCTTTTGTCCATGACTGTAATAGTTGAGTCATCCCTCCCTGTCCTTATCTTAATTCCTGAGCCTTTTGC
This sequence comes from Strix aluco, assembly GCF_031877795.1. NCBI lineage: Eukaryota > Metazoa > Chordata > Aves > Strigiformes > Strigidae > Strix > Strix aluco. The sequence goes on from NC_133931.1 coordinate 31,234,983, forward strand.
TTTAACTTCCTCCTTCCCTGCAGGGAAGGGGGAAGTGAGCGGCTGCATGGTGCTCAGTTGCCCTCTGATCTCAAACCATGACAAATAATGATTAAATAATCCAAATATTGAATAAAATTGGCTAGCACAGTGTTGATGCTCTTTCTGTGAGCAGTGTGAGAGAGCGTAGGTTGTTACTAGTGTTCCCCTCACATGTCGCTGAGGAAGAACCCAGAATCTGCCAGAAACACAATGAAGTAACAATTTCTTCTGGCAGAAATAAATTAACTATCTCTTGCTCAGCAAACATTAACAGACCAGAGGATATCTGTCTGAGTGTGGGTTGATAATAACTCTTTTATGTTCAAATGCCTGCATACACAATCAGGTTAAATTCATAAATTCCATGATCATAGCTACAACTGTATTATGAAAGGGTTTTTTTAGTTTGGTCTTCCCCAGATTCTCTTTTCCTCATAACTGTTCTATCTTGCCTTATAACAGCATGCCTCTTACCTTTGCCTGAACACCTCTTGGCACTACATCTGAGGTTTCTTTTATTGTTTTTGAAAAACTAAAAGTGGCCAAAAATTACTTTTCTGTACAATCAAACTACTTTTTGAATTCAGGTTGAATTTATTCAATAATATTATCTATAGAAATATTTTGAAAGCTAAATTTAAAGAACCATAGAAAAAGGTGGTGTCAGCATCTTGTATTAAGTGCTTCAGCAGTGACCTAGTTACACAGGCATGGGCGAAATTCCACCCTCACTGTGAGAGTGTTCAAGCCCTCACTTCAACTTTATGCAGACTGGAATGGTGCAAATAAAAATGATGGCTTGTATCAGAAATAGCATGGCCAGCAGGGACAGGGAAGTGATCTTACCCCTGTACTTGGCACTGGTGAGGCGACACCTCAGTTCCTGTGTTCAATTTGGGGCCCCTCACTACAAAAAGGACATTGAATTACTCGAGCGTGTCCAGAGAAGGGCAACGAAGCTGGTGAAGGGTCTGGAGCACATGTCGTACGAGGAGTGGCTGAGGGAACTGGGGTTGTTTAGTCTGGAGAAGAGGAGTCTGAGGGGAGAACTTGTCGCTCTCTACAACTACCTGAAAGGAGGTTGCAGAGAGCTGGGGATGAGTCCCTTTAATGAAGTAACAAATGATATGAAAAGAGGGAATGGCCTCAAGTTGCACCAGGGAAGGTTTAGACTGGATATTAGGAAGCATTTCTTTACAGAACGGGTTGTTGGGCGTTGGAATGGGCTGCCCAGGGAGGTGGTGGAGTCCCCATCCCTGGAGGTATTCAACAGGCGGGTTGACATAGCGCTTAGGGATATGGTGTTGTTGGGAACTGTCAGTGTTAGGTTAACGGTTGGACTAGATGATCTTCAAGGTCTTTTCCAACCTAGATGATTCTGTGATTCTGCGATACCAAGTGGTCTAGTCCTAGATATGGGATAGTTTGTTGAATAGAAGTTCACATGGAAAAAAGAATAAAGTCTCTGCTTGATACAAAACTAGGATTTGAATTCATATACTTCTTGCATGAATGTCTTAATCACTAGCTATTTAGACATTCTGAGGCAGAGCCTTCACAGTCTCTGCTTATACGTTTCCTTTTTGTATAAAAATACTTAAATAGTCATTATGCCAGACTGCATAAATTATTCCAGCCTGGTTGTTAGGCCATTTGCTTTGTTGATGAATTCCAGCCGATGCACTAGCAAATATCTAACAATTTATCTGAAGTGTGACAGAGTTTGTAGGAGGGACTGAAAGCACTTCCCCAGGATGTCCCTACAGTTTAGAAAGCTAGAGCACCCTCTCAGGAGAGCAATTTTCTCACTCTTCTTTTTTTGTTTTTATCACTAATATATTCAGAATTGGCTTACTTTGTGTCAGATGGAACATTTCTAAGTAAACAAAATATTTTGATTCAATTTTACAGTGCAAAAAATAATAAAGCATTTTTAAATTTTGGATACATACTTACAGCTGGTTTATTTTCTGAGTGCAGTTCAAAGAAAGCAGGGACTTGCACAGCCATGCCCAGAACCATAGTATCCTAGCTCCCACCTCCAAGGCCTCATGGTGCAAATAAAAATAGGTGGGGAAAGAGCAGAGAGGAGCATTTGCTAGAAAAGATGTCTTACAGCAGAGAGTTGATTTCAGACAGAAAATCTGAAAAGTCAATAAGCATGTTGTGGAAGGAAAAACCAAAAGACTAATCAATTGCCCTAGCTGAAGTAAGATTTTAGAAATGTGTAGCGTTTTCCGGAATTAATAAGTGTTTTAACAGTTTGAAAAACCTTGGTTTATAAAGGCTTTGCACATTATCTGCAGCAACAGTAACTTTATGCATGCATGAACTTAATGAACCAACCAACAAAAACAAAGTAAGATTATTAAAGAGACATGTGCTCAAGGCAGGCAAAATGAGTTGCTTATGAAAATATCAGAGAGTTCTTTAATGATAGGCAGAGAGGCACAGATGCTGATTTGGTTTTTTACAAAGAAAGTGGTCAGTAGATTTATTGCTGGGTGACAAAAGAAACAGATTTGGTAGGACTTTGGGTATAAATCTTTAAGTATATCCTTCATCTCTCTTTTTAATTCCTTTTATGACCTTTTCCTTCCTCTCTCTTTTTATTGTTCTTATGACTTTTCTTGGGTTTTGTTCCCTAAGATTTGTTATTCACCCTTTCTGAAATGTTTGAAATTACTACTTAACTACCGGGCTGGTGAATCAGCTTGATATCCTTCTGGAACTTAGTTATCATTTTGCGTCACTTTTTTCCAATGCTGTGCTTTGTTTTTACTGTGCTTACGGGGACATTAGTCCTCCAGCTGAAGTGAAGTTCCCTTTCCTCAGAGATGAGCAGGGAAAGACCGAAATTTAAGCTTCGTTTCACAATTTAAGTTTTGTTTCACAAAAACCTTCATCTTCTGTGAACCACTGTTTCTTTGCAAGGCCTGGGTGATTGTGAACTTTTTTCTTTCGAAGCCTACCAACAGTCTTTCATGCTTGGTCTACAGAGGTCTCATGTCACTAATTAGATTTAAAGGAATTGTTTGCCCTGTCTTTCTCAAAAACTTAATCTTATAGAACAGTAATCTTTCAGTACTGTACAACCAATCATAGTGCAACATAAATAGATTACAAATGAGGTATACCCCACACCTAAAACTTGGAACAGAAATTTTCTTTATTACAGGTCAAAATTATTCATGTGAAATGTACAATTTTACTAGTCTTATTTTGTTCCAACCTGGAATCAGAAGTACTGAAGTATACATTATCAGTAATCAAAACTATTGAAAGAACTGTTTTCCTTGGTTTTCTACTTCAGTTACTGAATTATACAGGTCTGGTAACCTTAGAACAGAAAACAAACCACCCCAAATCTTATCAAATCCCTTATATTCTTTATCTGAAGTGGATATTTGGAAGTTAGTCTGTGCAAAGGTTTTTTAAATGGTGTCTGTGGTAATGTTGTTTACTTTCAGCATCTAAAAAGAGATAGGTGCCAAGGAAAGACTCTTCCACAAACAGATGATTTCTAGAAGACAAATCTAAAGTGGCAAGAAAGCTGAGGGAATTCAGAAGAAGACATTAAGGTGGAGAGTTTATGCAGATGTCTATAGAATATATTATGTTAAGAAGGAAAGTCACAATGAAATTCACACAAACTATATCCACAGAATCAGTACCTGATTGGAAACTCCAAATTTATTGTGGAATGTGCATTATCTCAGAATCTCATGTAAATATAAGCAAACAGGAGAATCATCACAAGAGCTTCATTGCATATTACAGAAATGTAAGCCTATTTTGTTTCATGACATGCCTGCTCTTCTTCTGATTGTCAGCAAAGTATAGAACAAATATTGCCATGAAATCAAAATCCATAACTACTTCAAGACCAGAGAATAAAATACTTTTGTTTTCATATGACAGAACTAGTTGAGCTTGAAAAAAATCATAATAGCTATACTTCTGCACTGTTACTCCAGGAACTTTCTCTTAGCATTTTTGGTCACTGAGAGGAGCTCACTGATTGTTCTGCAGTCTCTCTAGAGGTGGGTTACACAGGTGGGTTCAAGACTGCTATTTATGGGAGTTTCTTTAAAGCTTTTGTTTTTTCCACAACTCTTTATCTCTCTACTGTGTTTTTCGCTATACTGAAGCCTGACTACTCAGAACAAGATCTGGCTTTCTATTTTACTGTTTCATCAACGCAATAGCATATCTCTCTGTAATATGATCCCACCTGTGATTTACATCACCAGGACTAAATCTTAACAGTCCATGAAATTTATTGCATATTGTTTGATTCATTTGTATTGAGCCATACAGAACGCAAGCTAAATTGTAAATTTATCTCATATTGTTTTCAGAGTGAATGACTGGTCATAGTTCACATGCAAATCTGGAGCTGCAGTGAGAATTTTAACTGCTTCATAAAAATTAATGTCAGAGGTTTTCTGATGACTGCACCCATCTTCTCTAATGGTCTTATTTATTTATTTATTTTTCTAGAACAAGCTTGATGCAAGTCATTCTTTCTTAGACATTTTCTGTAGCACTAATACAGCAGTTTATTTTTAGACCTCTTCCTCTTCTGCTAAGTAGCATGAGGAGCTGACAATAAAACCAAAATATTTCCTTCCACTTAATAACATTAAATATGATGCTTCAGTTTTCTACCCATTCTTCCATCTGTTTAAAACCTTGTGTGATTCAGGAGTGTGTTTCTTGCTGTATACTTTCCCCTCTGTCTTCTTTGAAATTGTTGACATTATTCAGGACCAGATAAATCTAAACTTGTCCCGGTCAAAATGCTGGGATGTTCTTAGGAATGTGCATATATGTGTCAGGTGGGTGGGCGAGAAAAGAGGGAATAAGAGGGAAAAGAAGGAAAGTTTTGGAAAGAGAAGACATTTAGGGTTTATTAACGGAAACAAAGACCAAGTGCATTGTTTCCTGAAGCTATATGTATTTGATACTGAGATATTAGAGGATGGAGCTCTTGCTAATGGCATGCATCCAGTAGTCAGCAAACACTGGCCCTTCTATCTCAACATAGATGGGTTGAGCTGGTTCAGTCATTCTCAGTCTTTTGGACTGATATGAAAGAACAGAGGGAAAACAATCTTCAAGGCAATCAGCAAGTAATTGCTGCATTAACACTGGAAACATGAAGAAAGGGCCTGGCCTGAGGAGAAGGAATTAGCTAAACTGGGCCGAGGTTTTCTTTACCACATATTCTTCACAGCCTTGGAAATGTCACTTAGGGCAAGATGCACAAAGTGTATTTTGATGCCCGAAGAGAGAATTCTGTGTAATTCTATGTCCAAGCAAAAGGAACAGCTTTCTCAGTTACCCATAGCACTTGTCCTCTGGCTCCTGACAACAAATAGGCCTCAAATCTCCCTAGATCTGAAAGATCCCTAGGAGAGATACTCTGGAGAGATTTATAACTAATCCCTAATTTTAAATCTGTAGCAATTCATTTGCAGAAAGGAGAGAAGGCTAGACTCTGCCCAAAGGCCAGGTGATATCTGTTAGGTGCGCTCTCAGCACACTGAGGCTCCTTTACAGCACAGAGATGACACGGGTATTTACATTCCAAAATCACAGAATAGCCACAATCCATCTTCTGCACATTAGGTTTTGTTAAATATCATTTAAATAAGATACAGAAAACTGAGGCTGTAGAGGAGCGTGAACAGGAATACTAACCATATACTGCCCAAAAATGTAGCCAGAAAAATAGTAGTCATGGGCCTGGAAGAAAATCAAATGGGCTGACTCTGTAACCAGTTGTCACAATATACGCTAAGGGCCAGGAAAATAGTGCTGTACTACCTGTAGTTCCGATAGTTCAGAATATAATGATCACAAAAGGTATTTTTCTACTGTGTTAAATCCAGACTGATAAGACTGCCAACTTTAAGGTTTGTCAGAACAGTGCAGGAAGCAAGCATCAAAATAGGGAGAGTGGATTACTGCAAACTATTACATATAATAAATCTTCAGAAAGGTAACATCAGATTTATTACTGAAAAGAAAATCAGATCTTCTTAAAGAAAGTGTTCAAAATATATCACTCTCCTTTTTTACATATCTGTTTGCACAAGGATAGCTGTTTGGCATGAGCATTGAACCTTCTTTCTAAATTAAGCAGATGTCACTAAATTATCTACTAGCTTAATTTCTTTATATTGATACAAAAGCAAGATAAACAAGAGATTGTGATGTTTCATCTTTTAAAATAGTTTTTCTGAAATTAGTTATATACTTTAGAACTATCAAGTGACTGTGTGACTAATTTACAGCTTCTCAATATTTTTAATGCATTTATTGCAGGAAATGGGAGGACTGAGTAATACTAAAGCTATTTCTTCTCTGGGAGGTGTAGTAGAATTTCAACTAGCCTCACTACTCAGCATAATCACTAAAATAAATGTGCAATATATAATCAGATTTTTAGTTAACTCAGCACTTGAAATAACACAGCTCTCAGGAGAACCAACCATGATGAATATGCAGCAACTTGTTAATCTTTGCCTTCTGAATACAACTTTTTGAAATTTTGATTCCTTCAGCTTCACATCCACTTTCTGTGAAGGATGGAAGAGTGTTGCATCTTACAGGTATCGAACATTTGAAATGCATATTAAGCCTGTTTATAGCTTAATTGGTTACAGGTAGAGACTTTGAAAAATCATTAGACTGGGTAGATATGATTTTGCTGAAAACACAATTTAGGTCAAAGTAATAATAATTATTATTGTTGTTAATAATTATTATTAAATAATAACAATCATAAAATATTAATAACTAAAAATAATAATGTAATAATTGAATTTTTTAACTACCAAGGGCTCCAATAAGTTATGTAAACAATCCTTCTAATGGTGGGACAAACAAAAAGATATCAGCCCAGTACTCAGGCTCATGTGTGGCCCTGTTTACCAGTGTAGACATAGTTTTGTGCTTCATTTCCAATATTATGACAGATATGCAGCTAAGCATTGTCATTTTACTCTACTACTTGATGCTGTAGTTTTCTAGACTAGAACTGGCTAAGCCATGTTTACCTACCTCACAGCTGTAGTTCATCAACTGTAAATGCTTTTGGGTCATTAAATTAAACATTATTATACATGTTCTTTTAGTACAAACTTAGTTTATATATTAAAGATTATCTGGAAATTTATTCAAAAATAATCCTTATTAGGACAAATTTTATTTTAAATGTAATTATCAGAAGTTTTGAAGAGGACATGAAAATTTTGGATTGAGATTCCCTTCTACCACTCAGTACCACTGTGGGCACAATAAGTACTTTACAGGATATTTCTAAGTGTTTTGGTTTTGTTCTGTGCTACTATTTTATTATCCTGTCTTTTTCAGTCCCCAGTCTAAGGGGTAAACGAGTAGTCAACAAATATCACAAAAGGACTTCCTTATATATAAGGTTTCAAGTTGAAAAAAAATGTATTGAAAAAAATATTGTTCTAAGAAAAGAAATACCCACTTTGAGAAAAAAATATAAGACCAAGGAACTGTGGAAACCACAGAGCAATACCTGCAATGTCCTCGTGCTCAGAAAGTTAGACACATTCTAAATACATTAAACTAGCTGTGCCAGTCACATGTTCTCTCTGCACAGTAGGACTAGCACGTCATCAACAGTAGAAAATTTGGAATTTCTGGACATTTCTGCAACTGCTCCAAAAAACATGCGCAAGTGTCTCAAGTGCTTTCTACTTCCTTTTTTTTTCCCCCATGTGGATAAGATTTCCAAACAACAGATCTGTGGATGTTTTCCACAAGGCAGTAAGTGCGGAGAAACCTGAGCATCCTGATGAAATCTGGTCCCTGAGTTTTCTTTTAAAAGGCATGTTCTCAAAAAACAATGGGAGATTTGCTACTCCACACTTCGATATTTGACTAGAGAATTTTCTAGAAACATAAAATGTGCCTAATGAGATTTTTTTTCCAGCCTTCTTTGTTCATCACAGACCAGAGAAACTTAGCTAGGTTTATTTAGTGCTTTCACTGTCTTTTGCTCATAATTAAGATCTTTCAGCATTTAACAAGACTAGAATGCATTGGAAAAACAGTACATCTCCCCAGAATAATACTATGCACTCTTAATTTCCTCTATAAAATTACTCACCTACTTCAATATATTATGTCGGTTAATTATTCATAATACGTGATTTATAATTTAAAGAAAAAAATAATAGTAGGTAGATCATTCAGACCAACAACATTATTTTCATTTACAAATGAGAATCTTTCTCAGTAATAAAAAATGGTCATCTACTGACATTTTATACAGAAACCCTAGGTAATTATGTCTGTGGCAGCATATAAAAGTCTTTTCAGTACTTTGTTAAATGTCTTTGAATGCAAACATGTGTATAAAACCACATTTTTAGAATATAATTTTTAAACTTTGATTATTTGGCACTGAATTGAACTACAGAAACTTAGCTATATTTTGACATTTCATCTGGGAGTAGCAGAGACTAAAAGTCAGCAGGATACCAATAAGCGAAACATTTAATTTAAAATTATTGATGTCTAAGGGGATTGTGTGTGTTCATGAGACAAGCGGATTGAGAAAACAAAATTCTCAGACACTGTCTTTCTCTGAGCTCATACACAGCATTAATTTATTAGCCAAAATCAAATTGGTAACTAATGTTTGCAGTATTATTTGGTGCAAATTACTGCTGTTATTTTATTTCAAGTAATTAAAGCAGATTAATATATTCAAGTAAACATAAACTCATTTGCTTTTGTTACCATGGAATAAAGGTTTAAGACAAAGCAGCTAATAAATTAAATAACTGCAATAGTCTGCTATGTCTCATATAAAAACTACTTTTTGATCTCTAACAGAAGGCAGAGTTGTATTACAAAAGCTGCCTTGCATAATTTCACTGTTGTATTGTTTAAGCATTCAGAGGGATGAATGCCGTCTGTCTAATAAGGTGATTACAAACCTCTATTTTTTAATTCATACAACTTAAAATATTTTACTATTGCTTTTCATAAAATCAGAAATGCTGAGAAAATTCATGTTCACAAACACATAGTTCTGAGACATGAAACATCTTACCAAGATAAAACAAACCTACTAGGGAAGCAGTAGACCTGTAATGCAAGGCAGATCAAGGCAAGAAGAAGTATCTTAATAAAAACAGTACTGTTATTTAAGAATCATTAAAGAAAAGGACCGGTAAATCCTTACATTCCCACATTTTTGCAGAGTAATGGAGCCCTATGACCAAGAGGCATCTCTGCACACTAAGTCAATCAAAAGAAGTTTAGTGATTCCAGCTGAGGTGAAAGAAAGAGTACTCTTTGCTCTGCCTACTAGACAGAGTGGAGGAGGCAGTTGAGATCATTTTAGAGAGGAAAAGATTATTTTTTAGCTAAAAAGTTATACCAGCCAAATATAAAAAGGTAACTTCAACACTGTGGAGACTATCTGCAGGAACAGATTGTTTTCTGCTTCTAAAAACTATACAAGGGAAGATAAATAGCATATCTTCTGGTTTAGTTTGGACAAGGAAACAACTGGAGATAACTTTTGCTGAAATACATAAAATGAAACGAAAAGATAGATAGATAGATACGTACATACACATATACATAGACAAGACACCAAAATTGGCAGGTTTTGACAATATATTTGTACCTCTTTTCATTATATCTATCTCAGTAGTCCTGATCTGTATTTATCATTTGTCCATCAAATAACTGACAAAGGAAATAGAAATTCTAGTCTTTCTTTTGGGCTACATCCACCATGTAAAACAGTGCAGTATTTGCAACTGAAGTTGTCACTTCCCTACTTCCACAAAATTCCCAGCATTTACAACCAGAAAAGCATCATTTTTCAGGCAGGCATAGGATAAAATGGCATACAAGTACATCACAAACTAATACCTCCATCAAAGGTAGAAGTTCTTTTTTTCTCTTTTCATGAACATCTTTGCAAGATACAGTTAGACCCTAGCCATTTCCACAGAATGGATTGATTCTTTGGCCAGAATTCTGCAGTTTTTGACCTCCTCAAGAGATGAATCTGACCAAGATATGCTTCAAGCAGTGTTGTAAGCCTCTTCATTTTTTAAGTCAACACACACACACACACTTCATGCCTTGGTGGAGGTCTGCCACTGTTTGTTGCGTGCTGCTTCTTAAAAACTGTTTGTTCATTAAAAAATGTTATCTTCCGTAACAAATTTAAATTGGCTGAAGCTTCAGTTATACACTAAGGTTTTAGAAGAACAGTTATCTCAATTTGTAACATCAGCTTCCAAAAACACTTTATTGTTCATTCAAATTCTTCTGCTTTTTAAATACCCTTCATGCAGCCATGACTTAATATGGCCCTAATGAATACTTGTATTTTCTAGACTGAATGCCCATTCTGTTCCATGATGCAGTTTTGTATTTTGTCCCCTTTGTTATTCAAATGAACTTCTGATAAGTGATGAATATGAGCCAGCATTTAGTTTTAATTAATTGCATGGGGCAATCAGATATGGACAAATGACTGTGTGATGTCTGCAAAGTTTATGTATATATATCTCCTTTTCTGTATTTTTCAGATTTAAATATGCATACAATGCACAGAACAGGGATCACTTCAAATATACAGCAATGTTAATAAAGACCTCAGTAATGACCTGGTACAGAAAATGAGGCATTTATTATTCTATAGACATCCACAGTTCTTGGATTTTTTTACTTCAGAATGCAGCATTCTGAAGCTAGCTTAAAAGCTAATATAGCAAATTGGCATAGATCTGTTCTCATTTATTACATTTCAGCAAGTGAGAACAGATCTGTAGGAATACTTCACATATCTAATTAGATTTGCTTTTCGCAATGTCTGTGGTGTGTATCTAGAGCATTAAATGAACTGTTGCCATCAAGCTTCGTTAACAGGACACCAGTGCTTTATCTGTCTGATGCATTCTCATGTTCACATTTCAGCTTCAGATTAGTTTGAGTTTCTGTATAAACAGGTTCAGTTTAATTTAGCTCAGCAGAATTGTACCCAATAACATCAGCTTTGAATATGGCCTGTTGTGCCATTTGAGGTTAGATACTATATTAAAGTCCAAGCACAATTTTCACAAAAAAATCTTTGTAATGAATTCTTTGAGATATTAATTCTTATTTATAACAAATCCTCAATTTGATCTAAATATAAAGAGACAGGATTCCTGATGGGTTGTTTGAAGTTCCATGAGAGAAGAAATTAGTCTCATGACAATGAGCAGTACAAAATAGTAATAACAAGATCGCTCAGTACCATTTGACTATACGTTAATGAAAGTGCAAAGATCTGGAGAAAAGTGTCTTTAAAACTCTGAACTATATGTGGGAATACAAAGAGACCTGATGAATGAAGGGATAATAGGAATAGAAAATGAGGAAACTTGAAAAGAAGTGAAAAATACATAGATTTGAAATACAGTAAAATCAATTAAAAAGATGTAACCCAAAGAAGAATAAGCTTTTCAGTGATAACATTCAAAGTTTAGTTGAGACAGAAGTGTCCTGAGCTGGATAGTGACAGAGTTAGAATATAGTGCTTTTATCTTAGCTGGTTCAAAAAAATGTGTGGAATGTTTCATTTGGCTTCAAAGTGATAAAATATCTCAATAGAACAGCTTATAAAAGCAGCCTTGTAATTAATGTGAGCTGATACCAAGCTGCAGGATTATAGATTTACCTATTCCTGGTTTCCTCTATTCCCTCTATCCCACAGAAAGGGAAAGACATAAATGAGTCTCTGCAAATACTACTGAAAGATGCCCTCTGGAAATGCTGTGTCCATTTAAGAGATAAGAAATTTCTTATTAGGGGGTCTGATGCCACTTGAGCTGATGAACTGATATTTTAAGACAAGCATGTCCAATACAATGAGGAAGACACACAGGAAATACAGTCTTTGCCCCATTTCCACAGCTAGCTGGTACTTTTGTACAAGAAGCAGGTAAAAGCCTCTCCTGATTGTGATTAAAGCACACATGGACTGCAAATATATCCTCCAGGGCTTATAACACTGTCCTTCTTGCCAGTAGTCTAAACACAGAGAACTAAAAGCTGTAAGCCACAGAGAAGAAATATTTTTCTCTTTTTTTTTTCCTATCTTTTTTTTTAGCAATGCATCTTTAGAGGTCCACTGCTGAAAAAGAGATACAGGAAATTTGACTGGAGATTATCTTTGATAATATCAAAGAGCATATTTTTAATGAGTAAAACTGTAAATCTGATATCAACATTCACAATTAAACTGAAATTTCAAAAAATATTTGCAACTAATAGTAAATTATAGAGTTGTTTGAATGTTTTGCATCAACAAAGCATGTTTGAAACTAACAACATTCTCTGAGGAAAAATGAGCAAGAGAGAAAAGAGGTGATTGGTGACAGCCAAAACGGCTTCACTAAGGGCAAATCATGCCTGAGAAATTTAGCGGCCTTCTGCGACGGAGTTACAGTGTTGGTGGATAAAGGTAGAGCAACTGGCATCATCTACGTGGACTTGTGCAAAGCATTTGACACTGTCCCACGTGACATCCTTGTCTCTAAATTGGAGACACATGGACTTGACAGATGGACCACTTGGTGGATAAGGAATTGGCTGGATGGTCAGCTCAAAGTTACTCACAGAGTTACTGTCAACAGCTCGGCGTCCAAGTGGAGAGCAGCAACAAATGGCGTTCTTCAGGGGTTGTTATTGGGACCAGTGTTGTTTAACATCTTTGTCAGCATCGCGGACAGTGGGACTGAGTGCACTCTCAGCAAGTCTGCTGACAACAACAAGTTGTGTTGTGCAGTTGATACTCTGGAAGGAAGGGATGTCATTCAGAGGAACTTTGATAGGCTTGAGAGGTGGGCTCATTCAAACCTCGTGAAGTTCAACAAAGACAAGTGCAAGGTCCTGCACATGGGTCAAGGTAATCCCATACACAAAGACAGGCTGGGCAATGAGTGGATTGAGAGCAGCCCTGCAGAGAAGGACTTGGGGGTATTAGTGGGTGGAAAACTGACTATGAGCCAGCAATGTGTGCTTGCAGCCCAGAAAGCCAACCGTATCCTGGGCTGCATCAAGAGAAGTGTGGCCAGCAGGTCGAGGGAGGTGATTCTCCCTCTCTACTCCACTCTTATGAGATCCCACCTGCAGTACTGTGTCCAGCTCTGGGGTCCCCAACATAAGAAGGACATGGACCTGCTCAAGTGGGTCCAGAGGAGGCCACACAGGTGATCAGGGGGCCGGAGCACCTCCCCTATGAGGACAGTCTGAGACAGTTGGGGTTGTTCAACCTGGAGAAGGCTCCAGGTAGACCTTCTAGTGGCCTTCCAGTACTTAAAGGGGGCTACAGGAAAGATGGGGAGGGACTCTTTATCAGGAAGTGTAGTGACAGGACAAAGGGTCACGGTTTTAAACTGAGAGTAGATTTACATTACATATAAGGAAGAAATTCTTTACTGTGAGGGTGGTGAGACACTGGAACAGGTTGCCCAGAGAAGCTGTGGCTGCGCCCTCCCTGGAAGTGTTCAAGGCTAGTCTGGATGAGACTTTGTGAGCAACCTGGTCTAGTGGAAGGGGGGTTAGAACTAGATGATCTTTAAGGTCCCTTCCAACCCAAACCATTATGTGATTCTATGATTCTATGATCATTTGGAAAAGGTCATTTCGCATTAAATACTTCTGTACAATTCCTGGGTAAACTGCATTTTAAAGCATTAGGGAAGGTAATGATTTAAATGGATGTACAAGGATAAATCATTATGGATGGTCATTTTATGTCCAGAGACTATGTTTCTTCATAATAGATTTGAATAGTGGAGTGGCTTTTTTATTTAAAGTGGTCACAATGTTTTTCTCAAATGCATTAACTGAGCAATGGAATCCTTTTTAACTGAAAGCATGTGAGAAACTACAATTATATCTAGACTGAATTCCACAGTAGGATGTTAAATGATTGATGTTGAGTAATTTGGCTACAGAACAAGATGTGTTGTCGAGGTTGGCCACAGCACCTTTTTTCATTTCCCTGTAAGGCAAGCCTGTTATTTAAGGAAATAAATGGCCAAGGGAACAGCGAGGTTATACACCTCAATTAATAGTATCTTGCAGGTCCCTTGGCTCTTTGTGTTGCATACTTTTAGCTTGCAGAACTTCATACTTTGTAAGGAAGAGAAACCATTTATATTTGCAAGGCATGCTATGAGAAAATACATTTTTCTAAATACTGAGCGTCTTTACTATTGTTATGAATAGTTTTCTGAGACATAATTAAAACTCATTAGCTAAAATTATTGCAAAAAACTAACAAGTACAAAAAATATGAAATTCTGCAGGCTATCACAATATCAATAACAATCATGAGTATTTGGTGATTAACCTTTGACTGTTGGAGTTTACCTTGACTCCATTGTTCTGATATTTGAATATCATCCAGATTTTTGTGTGCTTATCTTCAGAATCACTCTGGGATTACAGTATGTCTTCTCATATTTCTTTTAGAAACTGAGACACTGATAATTGAAGACTGATTCAATTATCCAAGGTCACAGAGGAAGGTAGAATTAGACTTTAGGTTTCTGTTTGTCCAGACACTGCCCAGCCCTTAGACTCACTGTTCTTCCTCTTAGCCATCAAAAGGACTAAACAAAAACTTACTTATGAGTATATTCATGGTATAGCATGAGATTGTTAAGTGATAAAAGTTCATCTGAACACTCACAAAGGACCACAAAAAGACAGTGGGGAAGATGGGGAGATCCCAAACAATACCCTGCCCTAGTTACTCCCAGGGCCATCACAGGAGATATCAAACCATCAACGACACATCTCAAGAAGCCCAGAGGAGCACAGGGGCACAATGGCAGGTAGGAACAGAAAATTAGGGTCTCCAAGGAATGAACACATTGTATGGGCCCCTTTCAGGCCTTTCCCAGAAGATCCTCACCCCAGTGTCCAGGCATGAAACCCATCACCATGAATCATTGGGAGCAGCTCTCCAGATCACATTTAAGACTAATGAGAGTTGTTGCCTGGGGGTGGAACACATGATGGGATGCAGGGAAAAAGCATTTTAGGGTTGCACAGGACTCCTTATGAGATGTTTTGGGAAGACACTCAAGGCAGGAAAAGGGAGAGATTTAGGTAATTCAGGGAGGAACAAGTGGGGGATATAGAGGGGTAAAAGAATAAAGAGGGCTGGTCATATGTAAATACTGGCTAGTTATTATGCTTGTCCCCCCTTGTGCCTGATAGTAGTGTTTAGCAATGTCCAGTGTTCCTAGACAATCTAGGTTTGATATTCAAAATTGTAGTGCACATTGCTATCCCTAAAAGATTATTTCCATCCGGAAGTTACTAATTCATTTAAACATGGTGTCTCACCATCAACTCATTTGCTGCTTTTTTAATATCTATAAATTCACAAGTCTGAAATACATATCTCTATTTGACATCATCCAGGGATCAGAGATTTCATACTTCAGCACTCATATTTATTGCAGATCAGTCAAGAACTGGGAATAAGAAATCATGGAACAGATCCTCCTGGGAGACATATTAAAACATATGAAAGACAGAGAGGTGTTTAGAGACATGGCTTCACCAAGGGTAAATTGTGCCTGACTAATCTAGTGACTTTCTGTGATGGAGTGACAGCATCAGTAGGCAAGGGAAGAGCAACCAATGCCATCTATGTGGACTTCTGTAAGGCCTTTGTTATGGTCTCAAACAACATTCTTACCTCTAAATTGGAGAGATATGGGTTTGATGGATGGACTGTTAGATGGATAAGGAATTGGCTGGATGACCACATTCAAAGAGTTACGGTCAATGGCTCAATGTCTTTGTGAAAACCAGTAATAGGTGTCCCTCAGGGGTCCGTACTGAGACCAATACTGTTCAATATCTTCATCAATGACATAGTGGGACTGAGTGTACCCTCAGCAAGTTTGTGTATGACACCAATCTGACAGGTGCAGTTGATACTTTTGAGGGAAGGGATGCCATCCAGAAGGACCATGACAGGCTGGAGAAGTCGACCCATGAACACCTCATGAAGTTCAAAAAGACCAAATGTAAGGTCCTGGGCTGAGCAATCCCCAATATCAGTATAGACTATAGGATGAATTGATTGAGATCTGTCCTGCAGAGAAGGACCTGGTGATACTGGGGTATGAAATATTGGATATGATCCAGCAATATGTGCTCACAGCCTAGAAAGCCAATTGTATCCTGGGCTGCATACAAAGAAGTGTGACCAGCAGGTCGAGGGAGATGATTCTGCCCCTCTACTCCACTCTGATGAAACACCACCTGGGAGTACTGCCTTCAGCTCTGGGACCCCCAGCACAAGAAAGAGATGAACCTGTTAGAGCAGATCCAGGGGAGGGCCATGAAAATGATTGAAGGGCTGTAACACCCTCTCATCAGAAAGACTGAGAGATTGGAGAAGAGAAGGCTCCAGGCAGAGACCTTATTGTGGCCTTTCAATACTTAAAGGAGGCTGTGGTGGTTTGACCCTGGCTGACCACCAGGTAGCCCACCAAGCCACTCTATCACTCCCCCCTCCTCAACTGGACCTGCGGAGAAAATATGATGAAAGGCTCATAGGTCAAGATTAGGATAGGGAGATCACTCACCAATTACGATCACAGGCAAAACAGACTTGACTCGGGAAAATTAGTTTATTTTATTGCCAATCAAATCAGAGTATGATGATAAGAAATAAGAACAAATCTTAAAACTCCTTCCCCTCACTTCTCTCTTCTTCCTGGGCTCAACTTCTCTCCTGACTTCCCTACCTCCTCCTTCTGAGCACACAGGGGGACAGTGAATAGAGGTTGTGGTCAGTTCAAAACACATTGTCTCTGCTGCTCCTTCCTCCTCACACTCTTCTGCTCCAGCGTGGCATCCCACCCACAGAACACAGTCCTCCACTAATTTCTCCAACATGGGTCCTTCCCATGGGCTGCAGTTCTTCAAGAACTGTGCCAGCATGGGTTCTTTCCACAGTATGCAGTCCTTCAGGAATGGACTGCTCCAGTGCAGGTCCCCTGTAGGCCCACAGGTCCTGATGGAAAAAACCTTCCTCAGCGTGGGGTCTTCTCCACAGGCCACAGGTCCTGCCAGGAGACTGCTGCAGCACAGGCTCTTCATAGGATTATAGCTTCCTTCAAGGCACATCCACCTGCTCTGCTGTGGGGTCCTCCATGGGCTGCAGGTGGAGATCTGCTCCACCATTAACCTCCCTGGGCTGCAGGGGCACAGCCTGCCTTACCATGGCCTGCACCACGGGCTGCAGGGGAATCTCTGCTCTGGTGCCTGGAGCACCTCCTGCCCCTCCTTCTTCACTGACCTTGGTGTCTAAAGAGCTGTTTCTATCACATATTCTCACTCCTCTCTCCCAGCTGCTGTTGTGCAGCAGTTTTTTTCCCCTTCTTAAATGTTATCACAGAGGCACTACCACCGTCACTAATTAGCTCAGCCTTGGCCAATAGCAGGCCCAACATGGGGACAGTTTCAGGTATTTTCTCACAGAAGCCACTCCTGCAACCAACCAAAACCTTGCCATGTAAAACCAATATAGGGGCTAATAAGAAAGATGAAGAGAGACTTTTTACCACAGCCTGCAGCAATAGGACAAAGGATAACAATCTTAAACTGAAAGAGGGTAGGTTTAGATAGGATATAAGAAAAATTTTTTTATTATGAGGATGGTGAGATGAAGGAACAGGCTGCCCAGAGAACTTGTGAATGTCCCATCATTGGAAGTGTTCAGGGTCGGGTTGGATGGGGATTTGAGCAACCAGATTTAGTGAAAGGTGTCCTTGCACACAGCAGAGGCGTTGGACTAGATGATCTTCAAATGTCCATTCCAGCCTAAAACTTTCTATGATCCTATGATTCTATGAATAAGCATATCTGCAGCTCGGTGGGATGGAATTTCCCAGGTAACAAAAGATTATGTAAAATACTAGTCACAGATGTTGATACAAGAACTCTTAGTCTCTTATTAGACTAAGCTTTATAGTCTTAAAGTATGGATTGACTGATGTCTCAGTCAAAGAAGACTTCATTACGGTTATACTATATCAGATATTTAAATAAGCCACACAGTTTCTCAATTTAGAAGTTAAAATTGTTATAGCGTGCAAATGACAGACCTAAAAGTATATCATGAAATGGTTTCTCCAAATAAGTAAAAATTAGTTTCATGCCTGAAACTGAGATATTGAAATGAGCTGTACTACTAACAAAGCAAAAATAAATGTCAGCTAGGATCAGAATGACATCCACAATCTTCATATAAATGCTAAACAATGAGGCAGAGAGTATTCAAATGTCCACTTGGCACTTTCATGAGCCATTGGCTATTTATTCCTTTTTATGAGAAATATTAGTCACATCTTTTTTCTTCAGTTATTCCAGCAGAGCTCCCCTAAAGTAAATGTATTTGTACAGATGTAAATCAGATGAGAATTATGGAATGATGTACATCAAAATATGCATCACCCAACTGAAATCACCATACTGAGATCATCAGAAATATATTGGAGAGCAGCATTAGCTAAGATTTTAATTTTAAAATGCTTTAATAGATTGAAATCACTAACAGTGTGATCAATAATACCCTATGCTAATTGGTCATATTTTTATATCAAGAAGGAACTCATCTGTGGCCAAATGTTATGCAGTCTAAAGCATGTGTTTATATTACAGTAAATTACACGAACCACAATACAACTGTCACTTACAGTTTCATCAACAAAGGAAAATGCAAAATGCTTGTTTCTTAAAAATTGTCAAATTATCTGGCTAGTCTGGGCAAAAACATTTAAACAGGAAAAGCAAGAACATTAAGCTTTAATACTCATGCAGACAAAGAAGTACAGATGTCTTTGGGAAAATTCTCTAAATAGCCCTGAGACTGGACCCTACAGGAGTTAAGACAAGCTTAACAAAAATAACTAGCATATATATTAAAAAAAAAAAAAAAAAAAAAAAAAAAAAGCCAGGATTCATCTTGGTTTCATATTAATTAACCATTTCACACAGACTGAAGACAAAAAAGTAAAATGTTTGTTATGTATTACAATGAGCAGCCTTGAATTACAAGCAGTACTGCATAGGGCTGCAGAGACACTGCAGTAAATCAAGGCAGTTTGATGTCATAAAAACTCAGAGGTATATTTATAGTCTTGCTCAAAGTTTCTCTTTTTACAAGGTAAATTGCATGAACCTTGTGAGATAGTTCTTGTTTAATTTAAAATAATAGATATTTGAGATAAGGGGGGCAAAATCCCAACATTAAATCATGCAGTCAATGCCAACGTCACCACAAGATTGCTTTCTGCAATATATCCTCCAGAGTTTGAACTCCAATGCTGGGTCTCTTACTGTTTCCCTGTAAAGATTATCACTCAGAATAATAGATCTTACATTCAGAAAATATTTTCTGGAATTCTTTTGACTGCTTTCTTTCCATTGCTTCAGGCTTGATTCTCTTTTATTTAAAAAAAAAAAAAAAAAAAAAAAAAAAAGCCTAAATTCTACCTGGATTATCTAAAGACATGTTGAGTGACCTTGAATAACTCTGGAATTGCTTGTAACTGTTTAAGCAGTCCTCAGCTATAAAGAGAGATATTTTTCTCTTTCATATTTCTCATGTTGATGTCATAAGGTTTAATTCATTATAAAGGTGTTTGTGTACAAAATGCTCTGGAAATAGTGCTATTAATTACTGTCTGGTATGGTGATTTTGATATCCTTTTTGTCAGCCTTAATAATCCCTTGCATTTTTTCATGGTTATACTGTTCAAGCATTTGGAGACTGTTACCTTATCCTGCTAAGTTATCTGCCCAAGCTATCAACATTCAGCTCCTTGAACAGCTCCCTATAAGTCAATCACTCTACCTCTCTATATTCTTTCCAGATCCCAACCTTTATTAGGCATCTGAGAGCACAGAGTAGGGATTCAGAGGTTTGCTTTTATACATGCTTGAAAACATATTCCAACTTTATATTCAAGCTTTATTCAACCATGAATTTCAGACTTAACAACAAATCTGTCTTTAACTGTCAACCCATGTTATAATTCAGGTGGGAAGAAAGATTTACACTAAGTCCATGGTAACCAATGATTTCATGTCTGAATTGTACACTTCAAGACATATTCAGTCTTGGTTTTGACCTTACCAAACTATAAAAGTGATGCTTACCAACCTGCTCTCTCCTTTAAGCTGAGCTGCTAAGGCAAACACAAAATTCTAAGAAGCACAAAAACAGAGGTTTATGTTTCCTTTCCAAGGATATTACCTGCTTCAGCTACCCACTAAAACCCAAGATTCTTTCTTTGTCTGTTTCTTTTAGTTCAAGGGTAAAAGCGATGAGCTAACATACTACGTGATTTCATAGGGCATATGTCAAGTTACACTAGCAAAGGATGTGTCCTTACTGTTACTGACGTGGTCCCTTGACAGACATCAAAGGAAGAGGTCTCATGCTTTTGCCAAAATGCATACATAACTGAATGAGCAGTATGTGGGTCCTGCAAGAGAAAGGAAATGTAATTTGGATTAGAGGGTGAATGTCAACAAAGTGCTTCCCTTCTGGTTTTTCACTGTAAGGTGGTTCAAACTCCTAGTCAATTAACACTAGAAGAGATAGATTGAGGGAACTTTAGAATCTGTTCACTTTGAAAGAGCTAATAATGGCGATAAAAGGAGATGGAACCATCACCACCAAGTTCTTAGAGCAGTACTCTGCCTTGTGCATTTCTTTGTGAACAAGATTAACTCCTCGCTAATTTCTGTGACTTAAATCAAGTGGCAAGCCACCTTAGCAGAGGAAGAAGACTGGAAGCCTGTGGTCAACAAATCTGAGGTGAAACATTTGCCTAAATATAGTCATTTATTGTCATTTGAGATGCCCTAGGGCAATTAACCTGGTTGGCTGTTGCCAGTTGTTAGGTGTTAGAAGCGTGAGAAAAGCAAAACAGTAAGAAATCTGTAAAACACACATTTCCTTGACACAGGGTGCACAGAGCAAACACAGGACGGGATGGAGGTCCAGTGATTTGTGTTTGTCGTGGTGCCAAGGAGGAATGTGAAGTGGGGTGTAGGCCGTGCGGTCTTTCACTCATTTCAAGGACAGATTTATCTCCTGCTCTACCTTTTTCTCTCAGGGGATGATTTCTGCAGTAGCCTGCTGGCCTTGTTCCTCATTCTCTCTTTTTTTCTCACAAAACCCAGCTGCACCCCTCACATCGAGCCGACCTTGTTTCTCATCCTCCCTTTTTTCCCAAAAAAAAACAGCTGTACACCTGGCACCAAAGAATGTACTGTATTGTTACTCAAAAGATAATGGCTTGACTACAGTCCCACCCACTCACACATACAAACTAAAATAAATACTACCCCAAGTTGTTACCTAACTTGGAGGGACAAAAATCTGACACCAAATCGCAGGGACAGATCGACGGGTTTGTGCTCTCGCCCCCCCCAGAAGGGACGCCTTTTGGTAAGATTCCCTCGGCTACGCTGAGTGTATACCCGGGAACTAAGTGTGTGTGATTGCAATCTTTTTTTCTTTTGTGTAGTGCTATATAGCCAACCTGCAGTTTGTGCATTTATTGTAGGCAATCTTAAAGAATCTGTAGATGTTGCATAATAATAAATTGTACTATTCGTGAATCTGACTGCTTCTCTTGAATGCAACCAGACTTGCAGCTTATTAGGCTGGTGTGTATGTCTGGGTCAGACCTATAGTTACGGCCTAAGTTGGCATACCTATTAAGAGATAAGTCCAGCCACCCCTAACCCCTCTAATCTCTGAGGATCGGCTAGAATGCAAGGGGATTCATCTCTTACCACATTAATTCATCACCTTAAATGCAACTCCAGTCCAGGAAGCACAGGTCCCATGAAGTCCTATGACATGTGTACCAGCCCTGTTTGGATGCCTCAGATACCATACAGTATTTTAAATGTCACTAGACGACAATGTGCCGGCAATTGAATCATCAAATGGATGGAAAACAGAGCTGCAAACAGGCTTGAAGCCTGTGAATATCCATGTTGCATAAAGGAATGTACATCTCATTCATTTAGGCAAACCAGGCCATAAACACTCCTGTTACAGACAATGGCAGTGTTCCCTTTGATTAAACTGTAGAGGAATCTTGCCTTTAGATGTGTTATGAATATGTAATCAAACAAATTGGACAACAGTGATCACCTTTGTGCCTTTTGATCCACTCAGGAAAGATCTTCAGCTAAAGGCGACTTCCATTTTCTGTGAACTAGCAAAAGGAAGCTGGCTTCCTATCATATCTATTTATCGTTATTGTCTTTTTCTTTCTCTTCAGTTCATGGCATTTCCTACTCTTACCCTTTTCATCAGGTTTACTGTCCCTTAAGCTGAAAGCACATACTGTCAATGTTCAGTCCCATTTTCCCTAGCTGCCCACCAGAAAAATGGCAAAAAACTTTATAAACCTCCCAATTCTAGCCTTTCCTGATGTTTCCAGTTAAGAAAAACCTAATATTTGGTAGCAGTGGTCTTTAGGATTCTGTGTTATTTTCCTCACCTCTGCTATTGTGTATCTGAGAGTAACTTAAAAATTCAGAAATAGTAGTGTAGTAGCAGTAGCAGCAGCAGCAGTAGTAGTAATGCTAATGTAGTTCTGTCTGCTTCTGGAATCCTGAAGCGTAAATTTGGACACTGTATTTGGAGAAAGCAAACGATAGTGAACAAAGGGAAGAGGGAGGAATTATTGTCTTCCTTTTTAAGGACTGCAGTGGAACAAATTAGAAACAATTTGAAACTACAGAGATCATTTCAGTGGCTAACACTGATAAATGGGACTCAGACTCAAAACCAATCAAAGACGACTAGCAACGGTTAAATTGAGGTTGTGCTGACCTTTATTTTGATGTGTTATGCTCTGCTGACTTTGTGGAGGAAGGGCATTTCAGACAGAGTTTTCAGCAGGGTCACTGATTCATATTTGTTTGCTGGGCTGATATATTACTGGCTATATAAATTGTTTAGTGCCACAAGTATGATTATTAGCAGCAAGAACAAGAGGGTGACCACACAGAGACTGGCAAATCATTATTTATCTTGAGACTTAGCAAAATAAAATGCTAGACAATTCATTTCAGCCTTCACTTAGACCACCCTTATTTTGAACAGTGTCTCCTCTTATTCTGAAGACACAAAGCACAGGGAATATTTGTTTTTCATAGGACAAAGCCATTGTTCATGTCTCAGACCAAAATGACAGCATATAGAGTTATGAGCAATGACATTATGGAGACAGTCTGATGAAACTGGCAGTACTCACCACATATTGAACATGCATCAGCTGTCTGTGCCTGACAGTGGATAATCAGTGGGTTATTTTTTTATCATTACTCAAATTTGCCTTAGTCACTTTCCAATCTCTTGTTGTTGGAAACTCATTCTTACATTTTTTTTAACCTTCCAAGCCTTTTAAATATATCACAGAAACCTGCAGAAGGAGGAACACAGAACAGAGAATAGAGGAAGAAATTTGTTTGGGTTCCTGTAACAGACTGAAGTGTTGAACTCTAAAGCTGAAACTGTTGAAATCTTTCTATTGTAAAAGCTTGTTTATGGGATACACAGTGAAATAAACCTATAACTGAAAGAACAACCAACCCTGAAACTTCCAGCACGGAAAAATTCTGTCTACTGTAGTCCAACTTCCAGATTTTGGAACCAGTCTTAATTATGTCTGTGCCATTTTAGATTCCATGGAATAATTCAGGAAATTTACAGTAAATTTAACACTGCATACTAGATTGAATCCACAAGTACAATCACTCCTACAGAATTCTATTTGTTTACAACAGAGAGTTTAATCCATATTAAATTGCATAGATGGGTTAAAGTCCAAATCCTTTCCAGATGCTTTTCCTTTTGTTTCTAATATGAACGCAAATTGCTCAAATAATTTTATCAGCAACTGGAATTTATTTGGCTATAACAGAATTAAAATGGCAAAATATAAGATTTATTTAGTCAAAAAGCTGAATCATACATGAGCACCAATGTTAAAGACCTTAGTCCAACAGTAAAGACAAATTTTGGGGACATCTGTCATAAGCCTGAGGGAAATTTCACATTAGCCACATTAAACTCCTTTAATTGTCTAACATAAGTGCATTCCAGAGCTTCTGTAGCTACAGCCTTAAAGTCATATGCAAGCACTGGAAAAAAAAAAGGGCCTTCAGCAGGAGATGCAGAACACAAAAATAGATGTCTAAAATTAGGCAATGTAAATGCCTCTCACAGTATTTCTTTTTTTCCTTATTTTCCTTTTCTGAACCTGGCAGAATATAGAATAACCTCACAGCGAGGACTCCAGTAAATATGACCAAATATGATAATCACAGTTTCACTGTACCATTACAGTCAAATAAGTACCATAACTCAGTGTGCAATACAAGATTTGGCCCCTGTCATCCAGGTGGTTGGAGCCCCAGTAGACTTCAACCAACATGAAAGTGAGTTTCTCTGTGCTGAATGAGAGGCCTGCTTCCTCAGAGGTGTGGAAGTATCCTTGCATTTTGGTGTGAAATCTGGCCAAAACTACAGCTGCGGTGATCAGGAAAGATAAGCACAAAACAGAATCACCCTCATGAAAGTGTTTCATTGATAATTTGTAATGAGACAATACAATGAGACAATTTAGAAATTGTAAACAAAAGTGAAAACTGACTTTTACTGGAGTTAAGTTGTCCTCTTGTAATTCAAAATGGAAGCATTGATATTATATGCAGAAATATCATTACACAGAAATGCAAGAAATCACAACTGTCAGATTTCTGTTGGGCTCATTTTCTCAGAATTTCCTACAAAAAAAGGTAGAATGAGCTTCTGACTCTAACCTGGGCTGCACGGATTGCATGTGGTGTGAGTACAATAACTGCTAGAGATCCTTGTAGAAGGAAATCAAGCCCAGATCTTTTTCGGGTTACAGTTCGGCTAATGGTATCACAGAAGACAAAGTTAAGGGGTCTCAGAAAAAGAAAAGGGATAAAAATTTGGCAGAAGTCTTTAATCCTTTGTGTGCCGTACCATTCCTAAACAGATTTAACCCAGAGAATTAAGATCCTTTTGGTTTCCAGTTTTTTTTTTTTTTTTCCTGGGTTAAACTTAGTCAGGATATTCAAAAGCTACTATGTGAACCAAACACTGAAGATCCTATTTCAAAACTAGGAGACACAGCAGGACTTCCAGCAGGATTATTTGTGATCAGCTCATAAAAGATCTATCCCCAAATACAGTAATTCTAACCAAAGTATTTGTAGTCTGATCATGGCTATTGCCTCAGTGTAAAACTAATGTTCAAAGAGTAAATTACATTCTGTAAATTGCTTATCCACTTTCACTCTGTAACCAGTGTCACATGGATTTTTAAAAGCTGGTTCAGCTGACCTATTCATCTATTAGCTGACAATGTTTTTATGAAAATTCCCTTCTCAAAAGTGCCTCCACCTTTCCTATCTTTCCTATCTTTTTTCTGTTTGTTTTTTTCTCCTTTAGCACAAGGATGTTTAAAAAATAATAAGCAGATAAAGCTATTTTCTTTGTTTCCTTATTGTCCAAGAAGGCATTTTAATTTGATCAACTGTTTACACCAGCAGTCTACAGTTTCCAAACTGAAAGCTTCTACAATCAAATTAAATAAGGGCATCTATCCCAACTGCCTGAGCTGCAAGCAGCATCCCATCCCAACTAATTCTCATCCTACATGACAAATGGAGCAATACAACAGCAGCAAGTAGTTTTTCTAAAGTGGAAAAAGCTACCTGTAAAAATATTCTTATAATATTGAGCACATATCCTTTCATATTGTCTGCATTTTCTTATCTCAGCATATTATAAATGTACTTCACTCTTTCTCTTATAGAAGATAAATGAAATGAAAGGTAATAGTTTAAAAAATAGAAAATGCTTTGTCTCCCTATCTAGAAAGAAATACTAGAGCTTCCTTACAGCTATAATTTTGGTATAAAGAATGAAGATAGTAAAAAATTTTTAAAAGTCTGTCATGTGTCATTAACATTTTGCATAATATTTTTATATGCTCCTTAGAGAACTGCAGATAAGGGACAATTGTACTTAAAGCAAAGACTTTACAGGTCATCAGTTCTGAATTTCATTTTTCTTTAGTTGTTCCAACAAATCTATTTATTTTTGGAATAAGCATTGTAAAATTAAACCCCGAGTAGTTCCTCCTATTCCTCACTATCTGAGCCTGCAACACAGGACATTCCTTTCACGTGCAATATTAAGATGGCCCTACTTAATCTGTAGGTCAGGTCTCTAATCAGATTTTAAGAGGCTCG
The DNA here is from genome assembly GCF_031877795.1 of Strix aluco. NCBI lineage: Eukaryota > Metazoa > Chordata > Aves > Strigiformes > Strigidae > Strix > Strix aluco. The sequence goes on from NC_133931.1 coordinate 31,261,425, forward strand.
TTGCTGTATTTGCATAATGCACATTGCTGAGCCATAACTAATGGGGCAGGCTGAGCTACAGACCCCAATTTTTTTTGGACCTCACACTTTTCTCATTTTTGCCTTCTTTGAAATTTTAAAAATATATTCATTTACAACTGCATTTTTAAGAAAAAATGAAACTTGCAAACCTGACAAAATAACTATGTTTGCTGGCTTTGCTTTTAAAGGAAGATATTTTTTTCTGTATTGCTAATGCATTTTTGTAGATTTGACTGTTGAAGGAATCAATTTTCTACAGAGATGGAAATACCTTTCAATAAGAAACAAAACCTCTATGTCTTTTTGCTCAACAGTTGCTTCATGCTATTTCATTTTGTAGAGACTTTACTGTGACAGCCAACATTTTCTTGGCCATCACTGCTAGAGTTATGTAAAATTCATAATACAATAGAGATTAGCTTCAGAGAATTACCACCACACAGAAAAATAAATCAAAACAAAAATCATCCTACTCATTTTGCATTAAAAGCCCTGCCTCACTATTTGCCCCAGCAGAGCTGGAAGGCAAGAGGCTTTCCTTCTTCTCTTGAAACCGTCTCTGCAGATGACGATGCAGAATGGCTGATGGCTTGCTGCTAGACAGAAGGAAAGACAGCACTACAGGCAAGAAAGCTGCAGTCCCTACTCTTAAGTCCAGCTCCTAATTTTAGAGGTGAAGCATGGTGTGGGAAAAAAAAGCACACCAAAAAAAGCACCAAACCAACCCCTACCCTCCAAAAAAAACCAATCCAAAAACTTCATAAAAAGGAGGAGGTCCAGGATTATGAAATGTGACACTGAAGATGTGTTGTGAGCTCTCTGAAGCAAAAATCAGTCTTAGGACACTTCCTTGCCTCAAATCAGTGAGGGAGTAAGAAGAAAAGAAGGTGGTGATGGTGAAGGCTGCCTTTGCTGAAGAGGACAGCGCTGGGGACTGTTGGGTTCTCACCCCTGCCATTGTCTGTGTAGTATCCAGTTATGGTAATTTCCTGTCCTCTTTAGTGTTGATGCCATAATCTTTCATCCCTCCCTGTCTTTCCTGTAGCACAGCTACAGCAGAGGGGAGGAAGGGGTAAGTCCTCCCTTGCCACTTTCATCTGTATCTTGTAGGGTGGGGAGGCCTTGGAGGAAGCAAAGGACATCCTCAAGCTGAGAGGGGGTGAAGCTATGCCCCCTTGTCCCTTTCCCTATTTCATCTATGCAAAAGGCAAGTGGTGGGATCACCACAAGACACTGATTTTTCTTAAACAGGTGCTCAGCATCGAGCAGGACTTCTTCACTGCAGTGGACAGCAACTTCTCAGTGCTCAGAGTCAGAGTTTGAGGTTCACCCCCAGGATTTCCTCTAAGTAGCCTCTGTAATTGTGTCACCATTCAGAGGAGCTTAGGCCATTTCATGTTGAGCACAGGAAATATAGGCTCCTTGCCTAGGATTCTGGATTGCACTGTGACAGCCATGTAAACCAGAGATCGGTTCTGCAGCTCTGAAAGTATTTTCTGAGCTATATTCTCAATGTCCCCATGCCTCCATTTCCTCACTGCAAAATAGAAATCATAACTTCCAGTATATTTGGATTATTTCCAACAGCACTTAGGAAAAGAAAGAAATAGGACTTCAAGGTGAGCTGCTGTGATATCTTTCATAAGGAAACAATTACTTTTTGTTTTGGAGGGTCTAGTTGTGATTTATGGTAAAATTCTATAAAAAACTCCACCCCTACTACCCATGAAAATAATTGTTTATGATGTTACCTGGGGAAAGATGAAATGCAGATAATAATACTTCAAAAAGCAGTGATCATATTACATCCTGCATTTCAGCAGCTGGTTTTGAACATGCAGAGAGTGGTCACAAACACAGCTCAGGGGAACTTTGTCAACTTGCATTTCAAGTGATGTAATTGTTCTCTTGAACACAGGCAATAAGAATTCAGGTCACCCTTCTGGCCCTGAAACAACTAAATGTAGAGTCTGGCTCACAGTCAGACCAAGGAGCTATAAGAATTTGCTGCCTCCATCTGATCACCGATCCTTTGTCAGGAATCACAGCTCCCATTGCAGAGCTGGCTGAATAAGCCTCCTGTTCAACCTTGACTTGCCACAACCTATAACTTGCTGTATTTATAGAGACCATTAATGAGCTCAGTTTATTCGCAAGCACCTCTAAGTTTAGCACAGGGTGGGAAGGACCTTGGTTCACAGTTCCTGAAGGAGTTAAATGAGGCAGTTGAAGAGGTTACTTCCCCCCAGGATGGGGACAGCAAAAATTGAAGTCCATTATAAGTAAACTTCTCCATACCAGGTGATATTTACCCTGAAATAAAGCAGCAAAATGAGCAAAAGGATAAAATAGTTCACTAGAAGTCTGGGCCCTGCAATACCGGCAACTGTTCCATCTAAAAGAATATTTCATTTGGCACTGATTTTTACCCCTAAACTCTAATTTGGCTTAGGACCTAACAATGGTCCAGGTACACTATGAAACCAATACATCTTGTTGCTTGGATGTTTACAGAAAACTGGTCAAGTTATTTCAAAATTCCCAAGTGCAGAGGTGTTCATGACTGAGCTCATCTAGCTTTGAAGCAAACCATGATAACTATGGTGCTTAGAAAATGGACTTGCAATAGTATAAAACAAATTGGCCTGCATGTGGACCACATTCCTGTAGAACTTCATACGTCTAGGTGCAAGAAGGCTGTGAACTTTGCCATGACTGTAGTTTCTCTGTGTTTGTAGCTATGCTTTGTTAGCTGTGATAATTGTCTCTGATTAATCAAAGCTAACACTCCAAGGTGCTTTATAGAAAAACAATTTCTATCAATTTGGTATCACTGAAAATTGCACTCCAGGGTCCATATTCAGCTGAAGTGGTTTGAGAGCCATCTAATTCAATGGATTCTGTTGAAGCTCAGTATACTTCGCTAGATTTATGTTTCAGGGTTTCTCTTCACATTGGTTCTATTTACTCATCCTATTCAATCTCTCCTTTTCCAACTTTTTATTAAGTTCTTTTCAAGCTATCAGCAGATTCCACAGGAGCTTTTGAGTGAAACCAGCCAGAAAATTATTTACTTTAGTGTTCTCTTTTCCCCATTTCCAGGAATATAAAGGAAAGAAAAAATATCTCCCTCTGGTTACCATGCAGTACAGGAATGCCATATCACAAGAACGAATCATAGAATGGTTTGGGTTGGAAGGGACCTTAAAGATCATCTAGTTCCAACCCTGCTGCCATGGGCAGGGACACCTTCCACTAGACCAGGTTGCTCAAAGCCCCATCCAACCTGGCCTTGAACACTTACAGAGAGGGGACAGCCACAACTTCTCTGGGCAACCTGTGCCAGCGTCTCACCCCCCTCACAGTAAAGAATTTCTTCCTTATATGTAATATAAATCTACCCTCTTCCAATTTAAAGCCACTACCCCTTATCCTATCACTACATGCCCTTGTAAAAAGTCCCTCTCCAGCTTTCTTGAAGGCCCACTTTAAGTACTGGAAGGCCTCTATAAGGTCTCCCCAGACCCTTCTCTTCTCCAGGCTGAACAACCCCAACTCTCTCAGCCTGTCCTCATAAGGAAAGTGTTCCAACCCCCTGACTGTCCTTGTGGCCCTCCTCTGGACTTATTCCAACAGGTCCATGTCCTTCGTACATTGGGGGCTCCAGAGCTGAACACAGTACTGCAGGTGGGGCCTCACAAGAACAGAGTAGAGGGGGAGAATCACCTCCCTCGACCTGCAGGTCATTTGTCTGATGCAGCCCAGGATATGGTTGGCTTTCTGGGCCCCAAGTGCACATTGTTAGCTCATGTCCAGCTTTTCACCCACCAGTAACCCCAAGTCCTTCTCTGCAGGGCTGCTCTCAATCCACTCATGACCCTATATTTGTGCTTGGGATTGTGTACATACTGCCTGCAACAATTTGAAGATTAGTTTCTTGCTAGATTATGCACAGACCATAAGCCATTTAATTTGAATAGTCATGATTGCAGAGTATTACATTATAATTATTGACATTTTATTATAATTGTTGATAATTTGTGACATTCTAACTGAATCTTATCTGAAAAACAATAAGTATATTCCAAAACTGGTCTCTTCTCTGGCTACAATTGTAGACATTATTATACATTGCATACTTCCAGTTAGTGGCCTTTACATCATCTGAGACCTGCAGTATCTAATTTTCAGCTGTGAGGCAAAACAAATGTAGAACCTAAACAACAACATGTAGTTGCTTTTACTTGGTAAAGCACCTGAGCATAGACCAAGAAATAACCTTCATACAGCATCTACAGCTGATTCTTATTCTGGTGGTCTGTATTCTTGTCCTTAATATGGACTTTAAATAATATCATATATCACTTCCCTATAATGGGAAAATGCATTGTAATAGAAAACACGTCAGTGCTTCTAGTGTTAACCATGAGCAGCTGATACATTTTCTAATATTATGTATCTTCATCATATATAAAAGAGATTCCTGCCATGTAAGATGATAGTGCTCCAGAAAAACTCATATCAGGGTAATAGTTTAGATCATAAAATATTTGCTAGTCCACCAATTAACACTGCCAAAATAATTATTTTTAACCACAGACCATCATCCACCACGTTATGGAAAATGTGCTCAGCAACAATGACGTGTGGTCATATAAAATCCCAAAACAGCTAAAGATAGCACTACAGCTGCATCTCAACTTGTGTGAGAAGATTTTGCTCTGAGTTTCTAAAGTTGATGCTCTCTGGATCATATTTGCAGGTGAGTGGAGGAGGCACCTAACTTTCTGTGTTAATTGAATAAGGGCCTTAAGTTCTTAAATGCATGATGCCAAAGGAATTGGTGTCTCATCTGTGTCTTCTTGCCTGGAAGGAGTAAATAAGATGTGGAATCCTGTCTTATGGGATGAGGCAACTCATGATGGGTTCCTTGTTATTCTTCCTTTTTGATGTGGCAGAAATAAGAAAGATCTAGATATCTGGAAAGAGCTAGGTATCTGGGTACATATGAGGGGAACACCTGGAGCTCCACTTTAGTTTCATTGGGACTACACAGAAGTAACAGTTGTCCTTGGACTGATACCTTGAAATGTGGAGTTCATGTTCTGATTTCCTATTCCTCCCTTGGGTAAAGCACAAATCTAGACAACAGATCAGACAGATTTATGAAGAAAATATGTTCAATAACCATTTCTGTAACATTAAAACTTATTCCAGGAAAGACCAGTTCCAAGGCTTTGTTACTGTCATATAAATTGTATAAACAAATGATATCACAGAGTTTTAGTTGAATTTTTCAGCTCTCTGGAAGTTTTTAAAACCCACGGGGGGCTTCATTTTGGTAATCTGTCAATTTTTCCAGCAAAACATTTAATTTCTCTTGCCAAACCAAGCAATAACACAATTCAAATCTGAAGATCCAACTGAACAGTGTTATTACATTTTTTTGTTGGTTTTAAAGGAAAACAAAGGGTTATGTATATTAAAGATTTAAAAGGAGATAACAATGTAAAATTCTTGCAGATCTGCATACAATTATCCTGCTGCACTGAGATAACCAAAATTTAATCATGTGGAAAGAGCTGAAGAACTGTTTTATGAGGGGCTAATACCTAGGAAGTTTGGGAATAGGAAAGCAGGAGCAATCTCTCTAATCTGCATTCTGTTAGTTTTCTGGGGTCTGTATGTGCTTTATGGTTGCTTTCCTTTTGCGTCAGTAACCTGTCCTTGTAGAGTCCATTTTGACGATTATTATTCAGTGCCTGCAAAAGGATGTGCTTTCTTGTTTTTATTTTTTTGTGTATATTCTTGTACTGCATGCCCTCTACACTGCTAACCATGCTGAGCTGATTTACCTGCTTAGATTAATGTTGCACATAGCGCTTGAGATGCTGAATGTTTAATTATGTCCCTACTCAGATGCTTCTCTTTATGGAGCAGCAGAAGCTATAAAGCATCTATGTTTCCAGTGTGGATTCTGACAGCAATAAACCCTTGCTTATGATATGCTGTGATAGCTATTTCAGAGTGTCAGAAATCATTCCAGAGCTGGGCTGGCACTTTAAAGCCAAGCCCACAATGGGTCCTGTTCCAGGAACCAGGCATAATCCAAACCACATCTCAAGAAGCAGGTCTGAGGCAGTGACTCTCATGCTCAGTTCAAAATTTCCTTTGCTTTTATTCCATTTGTTGTTAAGTATGTAGTGTTTATTTTCATGAGGTATATTTTTTTTGTTCAATTGGCTTTTGTTTAAGTGTTTGGGGTTTTTTTAATTATGTAATCCAAGTAGTTTATGTAACAGAATAAAGGAGGGAGGAGAATCTTCATGTTCTCACATTCCTCTGCTTATAGGCTATGAGGCTTTTAACTTCTGAGTCACTGTGAAATCCAAAGAGCCCTCTTGCTCTCCTGCTTGTGTCTCCATTACATGTCCAGCTCTCAATCTCGCTTCTTTTTTGTGATTAAGAGCAGCTCTTACCTTCATTCAACTCACATATGAATTTGTTTCAGGGAAGTACATGTAGGTATTACCCTCCTACTTTGGGTTTTACTTCAGTAAAACTGGCCAAGTCAGTGAGAAAATAAAACCTAAGTGCCTAATCAGTATACATATTTTTAAAAAAATATGAAACACAGCTTTGACAAAATTTTTGAAGTTATATTTCTTGAGAATTTATTTAATTAATTATCCATATCTGTCATTTTGAATATATGAATATATAATATATATACACAATGAAAACTCTTCCAAAAAACCCCCATATTTTTAACTTCAGAAAATAAGTGAGTTTCCTTCTGCTTTATAAAGAATTTAGATTCTTCTTCTGATTGATAAACACACATGAAGTCAGTAGTATGGCAGGCGGAAATTAAATACCTTCCACATGAATTTATTTTTGGTGACATTTTTGACAATATGTTTTCTGATGCTGACAAAAACCAGCAGGAACTAATAAGCACGAGGTGCCCATAGGTAAAAGGTTTCTTCTTCCATTTCAGTTTTATTTGTCAGGAAGGAAATATAAGTAACTGCTCCTGAACTAAAAGAGAAATTCCATTTTCCTATCAGAGAGATATCAGGAAAGTATAGTAATGACAAGGTCATGCTGCCTCCAAAATCCAAAATGGTTGTAATAAATTACGCAGTTTTTTAATTCAACTTAGCAAACCTTCCTCCTAGACTGCATATCAAGCATTCATGGAATCAATTTTTATTTCCATATTGTAAAATCCACATTGTCTAACACATGGCTTGCCTATAGCCTCTTTGTGCATTGCCAGCAATATATCTGTATCATATTTCTCCAAATAGACTTAATATGCCTGAAAGTCTGCATAATAATATGCCCTTTACTGCTCTTTTAAATGTCTGCATCTTAGAAACAAACAGCCTTCGAACAGACTAGGCATGCCTCCCTGTATTTTGTGATATGCAGCACCCAGCTAGGACTGTGGCATGTGTCACTAATAAATTCAGTGGCAAACTGTACATTTTCTACATTCTCATCAACTACAAAATCATTCTGAAGCATATCACTTTAATAGGAAAATATATTATTCAACCCGCACGCACATGTAGGAGCTAACCTTTGCCATGGGAAAGTATTAAACAGCACCATTTTCACAAAGTTTTCACATCCTTCTGGTTGCAAAAGACTATCACCTGCTTCGTGTGGTGTACAAAAAGATTATTGCTCTTTACCTTCCAGGCAGAGCAGCAGGGTATGCAGAAAGTCTTCTTTGTCAACTCACTCCTGGCATCTGAAATGAAAATGATAGGTTTTTACAATCCATTTACCAAAGAAGGAGTAAAGCTAGGAGAAAAAAAAAAAAAAAGAAACATTGATGCATACCTCACATCGGGAAAAAAAATATGTTATTGCCAGAGCAGCAACATGGAAAAAAAAAAAAGAACAATCAGATTTATAAGATCACAGTAAAGCAGTAAAAATCTGAAAAAAACACACAACCAGGCAACCCTTCTGGGAGAAATAATAATAAAGGGATGAAGGAAAAATATACAAACACAGACAAACTGAAAAGCTTATGGCTATAAGCAAATGTTTTTACAGGTCTAAACACATAAAAGAATTAATAGTCTCCAATTTTCCTTAACGGCATCTGCAGTTGTTAACCACACAGGAGACAGCAAAGAAAAAAATAAGAAAGAAATATCCTGGATACATGGGAAGAAATACCAGTGACAGATTTGTAGTTTAATCAGATTTTGCTAACCTGGGTCATTCAGATCATAAATTATTTGAAAAAACCTTCTCACAAGTCTTCCTTAATTGCTTCCACTTGAAGGGCTGTCCTTAATCTGCCTCACTTGCTGCCATGGTTTTGCTACAATGCCGTTTTCCCACCACCTTTAGAACCTAGGGGAGTCAGGTTATTGTTTTACAGCACTAGATTTAGGACTCCCAATCTCATTCCCAGCTTCTTCAGGAACTGTCTCTCTCTTCCCATTCCCAGCAATCAAATCCTCACAGAAAGAGTATTTGTACTCAACAGCTCTTACTGGAAGGGGATCAACAGTTACGTTAACTGCCTTTCCACCACCACTAATGTCCACATCCCCAGCTCTTCAATATTTCCTAACTCTACTGAAATTTATTTCTATACTCCAACCAGCAAATACCTTCTCTTTCAACTTAGTTCTCCTTTAATTTGTTCCTTTATGAACCACACCACTCTGCCTTTCAATATGATATGTACGATGAGAATAAAAGCCTAAGTGGAGTCACCTCTGTTCTCAGGTGAGGCCAGGTAAGATGTTTTGCACCTCATAAGCTGCCATGTGTGCTGCTCTGTCTGAGCTACAACTGGGCAAAGATCACATTGTCTCATCTTACCCATCTTTACTTTCTGATACTTGAAAAACTGGCAACGTTCAGCAAGGACACCTTGCAGGTAAGTAATACCACTGGAAGGGGAAGATGTCCTTTAAGATGTGTCCACACCCCTTATTATATGTAGCAAGTATGACCTCCCTTAGTAAAACTGAACTACTCTATCCCCTGATATATACCAATGTGCTTTCAGTTTCAATCAACTTTCAGTTCCAGCTCTGGCATAACAAGTATGAAACAGATTATTTTTTCAGGAATTTTCACATGTTTCGTTGTACCTCATCTGGACAACCAATCCATGACTTTAGAAATTTCAAATGAAGATGTTAGTGAACAGGCGTCCTTTCCTTTTCTTGATGAATACTTGTCTTTCTTTCAAGGTGTGACCTACCAGTGATATACTTAGAAATTTTTAGATTGGCTTCCATGGATTTCCACCTCTATTAAAAGCATCTATCTAAAAGGTAAGCCACTAATGTAATCATTGCTTAGGCTTATTCTACAGTCAACAAAAAAACCCCTAATATGTATAGATAACAGTTCACTAATGTTGTCGCCAAACTCAAGTTAGTTCAGTATTTAAAGTTTTCCATCTCTCTCTTAATTCAGGGACAAGGATTCATTTTGCTTAATTTTGAAATAGTCCAGATTGCAGCATTTAATCTATGCCACACTTTTTAGCAAAACACACCACAAAGGAAAACTGTGGGAAAATTTCTGAGCCTTGTACAGAATAATTAAAAGTTTTCCATGGCATTTCTAAACAGTATAATCCAATAGCCATCATTCAAACAATAATGGGGATTTGGAGTTAGATTTCTGCAGGTATTTACTCTCTGAGGATGTAATTTGCGGAAAAACGTATAAAAGAGTCAAGCAGCAGAATATGTGAGGCATTTCCTATCTCTCAGTGTAAATTCAGAGGATCCTTCAGAAGACACAGAGGTTACAGTCATTCGATCTCATGTCAATCCCAAACACCTTTGTCAGGAGATCATTGTGTGGCAGCAAGATCTTCTTGTCTACAGTGAAGCATTTTACCTGCAGCAGGTGTAATTAGCTGAAATGAGTCTTAGACCACTTGTACTCTCTTCATTGCTATAAGTGTAAGTACAGTCTATGGCTACTGTATGGTAGAAGATGATATGCAATTGCCATAACCAGCCTATCTGCTATCCTTTCAAGTTCAAGAAGTCTTCTCAGAATAGTGATTTCCAGAGATATAGACACTCTCAACAACTGGAGAGGAAAGTTGAATTACTTTTGCACTTACTGTTTTATATTAACAGGAGCAGTTTAGGAAATGATGGACTAGATTGCTAGCCCACTAGAGATGTCCATTTAATAGGAAATCACATTTCAAAAAGGTGAGTTCTCAGACAAATGGAGTAGAACAGAAAATATCGCAGGCAAAGTCACAGTACCACTAGGTTTTTCAGAGTTGCAGTATGATCTGAAATACCTTGCTTTGTACTGTCCAAAAAGATGTAATATTGTGGAATAAAAGTGGAGTGAGAGAAGAATGATAGTAATGGTTAAGGGCACAAAAATATATAAGCAACTTCTCTGAAGAAGGATTGAAAAGACTGGTATTTTTCCTTCGAAGGAAAAAGTATAAGAAGCAACGAATAAAAATACATAAAATAGTAAAAGCTTCTTGGAAGTTCTCTCTCTCTCCCTAATTCTTTTCCCTATCACTAAAATAGGGTGAATATACTCTAGACCATTTATCTGGAGTTTCAGAACAAGAAATAGAGCATGACTAAAAACATCAAAACCTTCAGAAATATGCCTTTTAAAAAAGATTATGGATCCAACAGAACACTTACATTCATGATGAAGTTTTGATAACCTTTGAAATTGCCCATTGATACTATAAGTTAGTATATGTCTGAGTGACATAATAATCAGGAGCAGGGAAGAAATATCCATTTCTATCCACAGCATTTACTTACATTGCTGTTAACACAGCCATTTGTCCTGATCACCTTGTTGCAGATTATCTTCAGCCAGTGATGTGATTGTCCTTCAGAATTACACTCATATGCCACATTAGTTCCAAAGGACTTCACTGTTATTAATGTTATCATGGGAATGAGGAAAAAGCTGTTGTCAGTGGTTGCGGGCAGTTGTTGTACCAGTAGTATTTCTGTTAGGAATGTAATTTTCTATTGAAATATTTATGCTATTACCTTCCTCAGTGTGAGCACAGCTGTGTATGTGTGTATACTGGAGAACAGTATAGTCTCCTTTCCTGTGGGAAAATAGATACATTAAGATAGGACCTTTATCCTTTTGTATCTACATCCCCACAAGAATGTAATTAAGCAGTACAATCTTTCTGCGATGAATTGTACATCAATATCTGAACTTATTAACTACTGCAGAACTGGAAAGGTGTTGTTATTATCCAAAACAGGTTCATAGGCACAAATGTATTTCAACTAGAAAATAATTCAATAGTGTGTCACTCTGATGTATAAGAGCTTAGCATCAGAATTAGTGACAACGTGGTACCTAATGGCATTAATTATACCATTTAGAAAGGGCTATAAGGACTTAAATAAATAGGATTTGCGTATAACATTAATTTTCAATGTCCAGTATAGCAAAAAAAAAAAAAAGGTACATAGGTACATATTAGTCTTTGAGTTAATTTGTTTCCCTAAGCTATCAAAGTAGTTAATTTACTAATAGGTATTTCCCAGTTTCCCCTTGCTGCTGTCAGCAATAGCCAAATAAGTTGCTCAGCATCTTAGTTTCCACCATTTTTTTGTTCAAGGTGTGCTGCCACTGCTGCTCCATGTTTCCTTTTAATACTTGCATTTATTTGGAAAAGAATATCTACCTCAAGTGCATAGGTGCCCTTGACTAATAATTAGCAGTGTAATTTGGTAGACACACAGAAAAAAGAACAAATAACTATCAACCTTTCAATTCAGCAGAAAAGTTTCAGAAAGGGAAAAAATGGTCTTATGCTGGCCACACTGATGCTCAAGACATTGGAGATCAGTTCCTGGGCTTGCTACATTTGTTTTGCACGACCTTGAGAAAAACATCAGATCAGTTTTGTAGGTTAGTGGTCAACCTTAGTACTATTTCCCTATCAGTTACATGTTTCAAACATCTACTGCACACACAGAATCACAATATCCTGAGTTGGAAGAGACCTACAAGGATCAACAAATCCAACCCTTGGACATCTGGGATTAATCACAGGTCAGGCTGGTCACCAGGGAGAAATTTAAACCTCAAGCCCTGAAACAGGATTTACCTATTGTGTCTGGAGGAAGTGATGGTCACTTTCCATTGTTTTAATCCCCCATCTATATAATAAGACAAAAAACTTTTTTCTCATAACATTTGCCTGCCTTCATTAGGCCCTATTTACAGGTTCAGAGGTTAAACCTCTGGTATAATTGCCTGAAGGCTTTGTCTATATATCACATTGCTTCAAAGTTTTATTTTCACATGGTTTTCAGCATAAGGTAATCATTAACTAGTTATGTTAATTAATCCATTTGATAAAAGATTGTATAGTGCCCACCTGTGAAGGAATTTCAAGCTTTTGGATTTTCTGTACAAAGGCAAAACAGCTACTCAGCTGTTGCCTCTTCCAGAATCTATTTCCCTTTTTGCTGCTTCCAGAAGTGAGGCAATGTTGTGGTTTGAGCTCAGAGGGCACCCGAACACCACACAGCTGCTCACTCCCTTCTTCCCACCAAGTGCTGAGGAAAAGAAAATAAAACAAAAAGCTCAGTGGTTTGAGCTTAGAGGGCAACTGAACACCACAATGTCCTTCACTTCTCCCTTCCCTCCCAGCACTGGGAAGGAGAAATTAAAGAAAAAGGCTTAGGAATTGAGATAAGGACAGAGAGAGATGATTCACCCATTACTGTGATGGGCAAAAGACAAACTCATTAGGGGAAGAAAAAAAGAACATAAATTTAATACAGACACTAACAACAACAACACTTAATAGACAGAGTAGGACTGTGAGAGGCATTGCCACATCTTGAAAACACTTTCCCCCCACCCCTCCCTTCTTCCCAGGCTCAGTTTTGCTCCCAATATCTCTACCTACTCCCCATCAGTGGTGCAGGGGGCAGGAAATGGGGGTGGGGTCAGTCCTGTTGGTGGAGGAACTGCTGGTATTCTTCTGCTGTCCCATCAAGGTCCCCCTCTCAGAGGAGACAGTCCTTCACATACCAACTCTGACATGAGTCATCCCACGGGCATGTGGGTAACCCCCACGTGTTGCAGACCTCCCAGTGCTGAACTACAACAATGGGACCTTCTTCCCACAGGATCCCGGCCTCCTTCGGGTGCAGCCACCTGGGTCGGTGAAGGGGCCCCCACAGGCCACAAATCAGTATCTGCTCCACTGTAGGTCCCCATGGAGGGGGGGGGATGGTGCGGCCCTGACATCTCACCACAGGATACAGGAGAGTCTTTGCTCTGGCATACCTCCTGCCCCTTCCTCCTCCTCATTTCTTCCACTGACCTCGGTGTTCTCACTGATGTCTTCCTCACAACTCCCACAACTCCTCCCAGGTTCCTCTTCTTAAATATGTTATCGCAGAGGGGCAGTGAATTGGCCTGGCCTTGGTGCAAAGGTGGGTCTGACTTGGAGCCAGGGGGAGCTTTGAGAAGCTTCTCACAGGGAGACACCATTGAAGCCCCCTCCCCTGCTACCAAAAACCCCCACCACTCACTAAAACCAGGACAAGCAAAAAAATCAAAATTAAAATGTTTGAACCATTCTAAGTTAGGGAAACAAGGTGAATCTGCTCAGCTCTGACTATTAGCTCAGCTTTCATCCTCCAGCCAATTACACTCCATTCGTGACTGGTCAAGTTAGGCCTTTGCTGTTTTCTTACAGAAATAAGAACATATTACGTACTCTTATCTTATTGTGCAAGAATGACCACTCACTTGTCCTCAACCTGCTTAAGTTTACAGGTAGCAGTACAGACTTTGACATGTGAGGATTTCCAAAGAAAGTAACAATGCAACAATAACAATATAGCAGCCCAGCTCCTTCCAAGACACATGGTTTTAAGAAGATAACTGAGAACAGGTGACATCTCAGTAGAATCTGAACTATGTAAAGCAGAACTGGCGGGAAAGCAAATTTCCATGTTGCAATAAACTTTCATTTTCCAAATAACTTTTACTTCAAAGAGCAACAAAAAAAAAAAAAAATCAACCACTATCACGGGATTGAAATTCTGCAGCCTTTCATTTCAGGAAAAAAAAAAAAAAGAAAATATGTTTTCTGGGTTCCATTGATGCTGGTTGCTATTAGCATGGGAGTATTACATTTATCACCACTGAACTGCAGTGGTGTATTATTCAGTGCAGTAGTGTTGGCCCTACATCATCCCAAGATCTGCAGGCTTCAGTGGTGGGGCACAGAACCACAAGCTGCCTGGCTCAACACAGCCCTGTTCCTTGCCTGAGCTGGAGCTCTGTGGGTTGCTAACCTCCATACCCTATATCAGTGAACAGTGTTTCATGATGTACCCTTAATGTTTCCTTGGTGCTGCCTTTAGTGCCAGCCAGGAATTCTTTAGATATACACAAAAATGCAGTTATCTGAACAGTACTTTGAAAACCCACAGTGATCTAATAGAAATATAATAGTGCAAAAAAAATTTAATTGATTTAATGTTATAGTAAAAGGATTACCATAGCAATAAGGATCAAGGTCTAAGATATTTGCTGGGTAATTAGCAGTCTGGCTACATTAACCAAATTTTCCAGCTGGTCATAAAACAATAAATCCTAAACTATGATTGCTGCTTTTCCACAGGAAATGTCTTTGGCTAATTTTCAACATAAATAGTAAAATAAAAAATTGTCTGAAGACTGTCCATCACATTGCTTTGCGGCTTTAAATTCTCATGGCTTGTAACATAAGGTAAGCATTAAACTGCCACACTTCATATACAAATTTGTGATGACTATGTAGCTAAGAATGAAAATATGTTTTGCATGTTTCCCAATGGATTATACAGTTGCATGTGGTCTTCAATAAATATTTTTCCACATTTTAATGGCTATTTAGAATCCTCAAAAATATCAGGCATCTTATTAGTTGCACTGCAAGTAAAGACCTAAGTCCTGAGATGTTTTACATCTGAATGTGCAGACTGATAATGAATGTGGAATTGCACATTCTACAGTTATCTGTATGTAAGGTCCAGTTGTAGTAGACAGAATTTTGTGTATAAGAACTAAAAATACAGTCTGCTTGCTGACTGGCAGAGATTTTCCTGTCACTGCAGACTAGTTAATAAAGCTATCGATTACTTGAAAGTGTAGCAGAACACTAAAAAATTCCCTCGTGTTACAGAAGTGGGAGAGATTGAAAACACAACAGACGGCAAAAATTAAATAAAATAAAAATCTGGCTTATACCTCATTTGGAGAATGATTTGGGACATTTTATTCATAATTTAAAAACCAAAATAAAAAACAACCAGAAAGTCTGTCCAGAAGAACAAACTTAATACTTATTAAAATTCTTAGGTAGGGTATATTCATAGCAAAACAATGATAAATGAAGAGATTGTTCTTTGTAAACTAAAGAGACTAGGACAGATTACTAGTCAGTCAAAACAGAAGTGGGAATTAGTCAATAGTGCAAGATAGAAAATATTAGAAACTTTTTATAATTACTGAGAAATCAGTTCAACTGGTTGTAATAGAAGAATAAAAAAGATGAATGTCTGAAAAAATATCCTGACCCTGCAAATATTTACACATGGCCCAGCTTCAAGCATGACAATAGTCAGCTGGTTTAAATTTCAACAAGTGCCTAAATATTGGCTAAAGCTGGGGCAAAATGGCAAAAATAAGTGAATGAGGGACTGCTTACACAACTAAAATGTATTTGAAGAATTAATAAAAGAGATGAAAGAAATTAGTTTCAAGAAAGACAAGCATTTCTTGCATTTGGACATCAGAACTTGGCTATTGAAGACATCTCTCTTTTTCTGTCATGTCCCTCTGTCTTCTATCCTCAGTGCATGGTGGATTCAGGCTGCAGCTCCTTCGGGCAGGACCCATCTTCTCACTTGCTTGAAAGGTAGCAAATGTAATTTAGGTCTCTATGTAAATAACAACAGCTGAAGGATTACGCAGCAGAGAAAAAAATAATTTGAAGGTGACTGCCTCAGATTCACAGGGAAATTAAGCTATTTCAAATAGCAACAGCTTCAGTACTGAACTGTCTATGGAAGAGAGTTTTTATTATTAAAATTAGTAAACATTTCTCTTTTGCTCTTTTTTTTTTTTTTTTGTTCTACCATATTTCCATAAAGTTTTGGGGTCTTTTTTTAAAAGGAAGAAAAGTCTAGTCTGCTACTGAGGGCATGTATACAGCTTTAGGAGTGTGCATGATAATCCATTTACAGAAAATACCACAGTCACTGCACTTAAATGCCATTTCAAGGAGGGACAAAGTTCACATCACAGTTACAGTCTCTTTTCCCTTGCCTTCCTTTCAAGCTGCTGACTTAGCTTCTCAGTTGTCTTTTGGTTTTTTTATCACTTCTTCTGCTATCACAGGAGATTCTGAATAGAGATGAGACTAAACTATTTTTAGATAGTAAGTAGATCTGTGCAAAACTCAGTTATTTCATGTCACAGGGTTTCATGCAGTTTTTTGGCTTTTGATTTATTTGATCTCACACACTCTAAGTTATGCTTTGAAATTTATGTTCAGATAAATCAAAAAATTCAAAGCAAAATTCATCTGAAAGTGCCAACACCCTCTTGCCATTGCAGACAAGCTGCATGAAAGAGGCAGTTGTAACTGATTCCAGTATTTGAACACAAAAGCATAGTCCAGACCTGGTTCACTATAAAATTTCACCAAGTGGCACCCTAATCGAACCCAAAATTTGAGGGTTTGGCTCCAGGACATGTTGACCATTGGACTCAAGATACTTTTTTGTTTACTTTGAAACCTACCAAGTTTTATATCCTACATCATTTAAATTTTCAAGTTAGATGAAACACGGATCACAGTTTGCACTTTTTCAGGGTAAGCAGATAGTTAGCACACCTATGGAGGAGATGCACAGGGCTTAATAAATGAATGATGAAAATATCATTCTTGTGGAATCTTGAAGACTTCCTTTGTGCTCTATGTGGAAACTTGTCCTTCCCCTTTCCCCTTGTGCTCTTCTTATTTTGTGAGATCTACTGTTATATTTTGTCTTAAGTCTGTAAGCCTTTTGAAGAAGGGACCAGCTTTTTGCTAGTTTATCACTGCACTGTTTAGCATAAAGGGTTCAGCATGAAGGCAGCCTTCAGCTTTTGTGTCATAACACAAATAACAGACTCATCTCCAGAAATACACAGTGGGGCTGGACCTGCCAGATGTGCCACATTTAAAGGAAAATATTCAAACCTGAAAAGAATTCTCCATTGCCCTATGGGGTTTTGCACTTAACCAAGATGTGGCAGAACCTGTCTCTGTGTCTTCTGTAGTTGGCATTTCCATTTGTTGTTCCTGGCACTGCATGAATTTCAGACTCCATCCCTCAATATTCAGCCCTAAGAAAAATCCCGAAGCAGCAAAATTACTCTGCTCAGTTTCTTTAAACAGGGCTTTTAATTGAGTGCCACATTTCCCTTCCAGACACCACAACTACTCTTTGTCTTTGGCCTCAGGTGAAGTACTTAAGGATTTTTTTCATGCATGATTGCAAATGGGTGAGCTCCAGCTAATCTAATGCCTTTCTATGTCTCTTCTGGTGCTGCAGCTCTTCCCCATGCTGTATGCTGCCTCCTCAAACCTGTGGAGATTAAATGCATGCTACATTTCCAGCTGTTTTGAATGCTGACAAGCTCCTTCATTTGTTTGGAGGCAGCATACTCTCTGCACAAGTTCAGTGGCAGACTGATGCCAGGGGTCTCAAATACTCCTGGAATTCACTCGTGGCTCTGGGGACATGTTTCTACCAGCACATTTACTTTCTCAATAAGTGAGTACGCTGTCACAGTAGGGCACTCATTCAGTATAGGGTATGGTGAATAACAGCAGCAGTTATTAAGTACAATTTTCATAGTAACCTCCATTTACCAGGTCAGGGCCCCAACAAATTAATAAAAATAACAGATATGAAGTAAATGTTTTCATCTGAAAGGTTGAGCTAACGCTCAAGCCAGCTTTCTTCCTTACAGTAGACACTGGGGTTTTTTTAAGAGCATAATCCAATTTTACTTTGGAAGGATGCTCTGAACAAAGAATCTTCTTCAGCAGAGCTGCCTGGGAGGCTTGGAGAGTTCAACTGAGTTTGACTCAGTTCTGTTCCTGACAATGACTGTTCTCTAGCTGCTACACAGCAAATGTATACTGTCTACAACATGCTACCCAGTGACTCCTAATGAAAATACCCAGCCCACGCAAGCCTGTACAAACTTTCTGCAAATGAAAGAGAAAATTCTTCTAGTATAAGGATTGAAAATGTTACACGTTTTCAAAGAAAACATTGAATTTACAGAAAATTCTATGTTTTTGAGAAGTCAAAACTTCAAGACCGTACATATAACCACTCAATGTCACAATCAGGCACACTCCTCAGAAAATGTAATTTATTTCAACCTGTAAAGATGCACAGGTCATCTGCTTCATTTATTCTGCTGTAAATTCTTTCTGCTCAGCAAACATTGCCATATGGAGCCCCATAAAAAATGTAGAAAATTCTAGGCTAATATCAAAGCTGTGAACCTCTATTACTTTCCAAAAATCTAGAAAGAGCATGCTAGATTTTTTAAAGATAAAATTAAAATTAAAGTAGCCAAACATTTGAAAGTATGCATGCTTACAGACAACGTGTCACTTTAACCTTACACTTATAGAAATACCAGCCTTCTGGTTTCTACTCTTCCCTACACAGGGAAAACATTCATGGAAAAATGCCACAGAAAAAGAGTTCCATTCCTCTTATACCAGACTTAGCAGTCCTCTTAGCATGTAAAAAAATTTCAGGAAAAGCACCTCCAATAAAGTCTAAACCTCGTATATCATGTAGTAAATAATACTGTTATATCTACCATATTCTAGGCATATATATTTAGGATTCTGGTATTTTCTGTGTTTTGATTGCCATAGGTCTAAGTAAAAAACGCATCTGTCGAAGCGTCTGTATTCTGCATCTAACTGGAGATAACCATGGTTACAATGCCAAGAGCTAAGCATGAAATTGCAGGCTTTAGCTGCAGCAAAAATGATATATTGGCACTGTGGCATACACAGACACATCTGCACCAGAGCCCATATTTGTGTACTAAGAACAGACTGTTTACAAGATAAGGTGACTGACATTCTTAATTACAGATGCATACCTCTAGATAAGAGAAGATTATTATTTGCATAACCTGATTGCTTACTCGAATATTATACAGTGTTAGAGCTAATAAAAAGGCTTTAATAACTTTGAGAACAAGAGGTAATTTTTTTCTTTTGGGTTTGGTTTTTTTTTTTTAGTGGAAGGCACATGATATAGTTTATTGCAAGAGAGATCTCTCCCAGTCTCTCTATACATATATAATTTTACATTAACTGTATACACACATTCATGCATATACACCTACATTCTGAGAAAGGAGAAAGTTCAAGACATACTCTGATATAGGACTTGAAAAAGAAAGGATTCTCAGAATTTTTCTCATAACTTTAGAGGGAGATCTTCATGATGTAGTTTAACACAGGTTTGTTATCCCATCACTTATAAATTAATTCTTTGGCTGTGACAATTCTAAATGAAAAAAAAAAAAAATGAAGTAGAGAGATAGGACCAGTATTGATTTAGGTTCTTTTTCTTAATTCTTTCCTGCAGCATTTTGCTAATGAGATACACAGTAAAATTACATCACTCATGCATTATTTAACAACATGCCCTCTGGAATTTCTACAGCTTGAGTTTAGATGACTCATGAGCTTGAAATCAGGGCAGCTCTAGGCATTTTAGGTTTCAGAACATACAGAAACCATGTACATGTTTTTCTATGTCCATTATTTTTCAACAACTAGATTTTTTTTTTAACTTGAACTAGCTGGGGAAATGAACATGTCCTTGAAATGACAGTTGCAGAAAAGTGATCTGAACATGATGACTAATTTTCCACACTAAGGTGTAGTATTCAGGTAAATTCCTGAAAGTTAGATACACAAATCTTCACATTAGCAAAAAATCACTATGATTTAATGGATGAGAAAATTTGACAATTTAAGAGAGAAAATTTGCCCAAACAGACTAGAAAATAACAGTGTCAAATATGTATGTAATCGTGTTTATGGAGTCAGAAGTTCACCTATTAACACCCATACTCCAAAATGTAGATGTGTCAATATCATGTTACTAGCAACTAAAAGGCAAACAGCAGTATGTTTGCTACCACTAGCAGCCTCTAAGCTGTTGTTTTCTTGTTGGGTATGTTCTCCAAGACAAGCCTGGATACTTTATCAACTAAACTATGAAGCACGCATCTGAAGTAAATGGCAAAACTAGGTTCCCCAGCTGGCAGTCTTTAAGTTTGGAATATAACAAAACTGATGGTAAAATGTTCACTGAGGTCTCTGCCTCATAATCACAGCTCAGATGATTCACCTGCAGGAGGGCAACTTGATAAAGATTAGTGACACATGAAGAAGGCAAAAAACATTTAAAAAAATTAAGCACTACAGATTGCCATTGCTCAGTGCGGTGTCAGAGAGCATTTTAG
Organism: Strix aluco; assembly: GCF_031877795.1. Lineage (NCBI taxonomy): Eukaryota > Metazoa > Chordata > Aves > Strigiformes > Strigidae > Strix > Strix aluco. The sequence continues at coordinate 31,282,041 of NC_133931.1, forward strand.
GGGAACACTTTCCTTCCACAAAGTGGCCTGCAAAAAGGTGGTTGATGCACTACAAAGAAATCTCCTTCTTGCAGTCTGGTCATTGGGAAAGACTCCTCAAGAAACCATCCAAATGAAGGCTGATATTAACTGCAAGGGGCAAAGACCCTCATACAAGCAGGGCCAGGTTCTGCAGGGCACAGCTTCTTTCGGCTCTCTGAAGTCTGAGAGTGCAGTGGGTGAGAGGAATTGTGTAGCCTGATTCCTTCCATTAGCTACCATTCATGTTCACTGGAACCATGTAAAATTGTGAACCGGCCTGAGAGTTTGTTCATCCTTCTGCTCAGCTGAGACTGCAAACATGTCCTTTGGCTGTGCCCTGAATATCAACTGAAGTGGGGCATGACATATATGTGCATACACCTGCATATATATGTACATATATATATGTGCATTTCTAATATTGGTGAGCACATACATAATCATACTCACAAAACAACACCATTTGTGTCATCAGATACTGAGTACAGCGCTTTGATTTCAGGCACACTGACATGACATGGAATCCACTTCAGCAGCAGAGGAAGCAAGCCAGTTATGTAGGTGAAGGTCAGAGCTGGCCTTGAGATGGTTCAATCCAGTGACTGCTCCCTTGGCAAGCTACCTCAATGGCTGAAGTATTACACAGGGAAGAAAAGGTGTCTTCTCAAATAACTGAGACCTCAACCAGACAGACCTCTTCTCTTTACAGACAAACTTGAAGTGAAGAGGAAAGCAGAGAAGCTACAGAGAAGCTAGTATAATGTTTCTTGTGCTCCAAAGCCCCTCTAACATGGACAACTGTGAGCTGCACACTCAGTTTTGGAGTAATCTCCAAAGTCATTGCACACATTGATTGTGCAACCTAGAGGGCCCCAAAGTACATGTGCAGGACTTTCATGAGGATATTTTTCTTCCTGCAGAGATAAAAAAATATTTAGTGCTCTCCAGTGTTTTCATATTTTCTTACTAAAAGATAGGCATCTCACATAGCCAAAGGGGTTACAGTGCCAAGGTTGTCTTGGCTGGGGCAGCAGGAAGACATGGCCAGGGACAAGACTCTTTGACACAGCAAATCCCTTATAGTTCTGTGCTCCTTTAATGAGGCAATGTTAAAATCCAGCTTATTTTGCCTCCTAAAGTTCATTAAAATCATTATCTTCTTAACCTCTCACCACTTCACTATGTCAGCATTGACTTTGTCTTTATTATAATAAAACCAATGGGACTTTATCCTGCCATTTGTTTGTGTAGGATAGTTCATCTTATTTACCTGTTCCAACAGTTGTTTTTCTGGCAGACTGTTCTTTCAGAGTTTATCTATCCAGCTGGACATTTGTACAAGGGCCAGCTCTCTTGACTGAATTGTCATCGCCATGAGGCATTACTGCAATGTAAACAATACATAATCATTCATCCTACTCAAGGCCAAAGGGTGACTGCAAATACAAAATCAATATGACAAACAAAGAAGGAGCAGTGGAGAGTAAAGCTACAAAGATATATGTAAATGACTGCCAGACTCTTAAACCTAAATGAGATGCTTTCTTATGAGGCACTGAAGTTGTGTGTATATAGGATGACAGAAGGCTGTAGACTCCAGAGCAATAGAAACCCTAGAGTACTGGCAGATCAACAAGAAATAATTAGAGAGAAATATACAAGTTAAATGAAAAAAATTTCCATATTACTCCAAGCTGTGCTTACAGAGGGAAATACATATGCTTTCAGAATTTTAAATAGACACATGAAAAGATCGGTTTTCCTATAGTAAATTACAAAAAAATGGAAGCAGTTTCTATCTTCTTACGCTTCTGGACTCTTTGACAGAGTCAGCAACAGACTAGTGACACAACTGAGTGAATACAAAGATGTGGAATTGCTGCCATGCTAGTCTAGCCTAGTCTAACCCCAACACTAAATATTGGCCAGGATTCACACTGTACTACAACCTTTCCCAAAGGCTACAACAACACAGTGAGATCACAGAACAGAATAGACGAGTTTTTCATGTAATTGTCACTAAGGAAGACACATTTCCAACAGAGGCAGAACCAGTGCAGCCAATTCTGCAGTCCCTCTCAGGGAGAACTGCCTCAGGCCTGTCAGATGCAAGCTACAGGCAGGCAGGATTTGTTGCATGCAGTGTGTAGGTTAAGACCACATTCAAGAATTAACATATTTCAGTCCTTCTCCTGTAGACATAGTTTCTGTTCTCCTGACTCTCCGATATCTTTCTTGACTTCTCAATGACATAATAGCTAGTGACCCAGAGTAATTTTTTTTCATAAGGATATTAATAGATTTTCTATTAGTACAGAAAAAAACACCTTTATTATTCAGCAGTATGCATTATCTGCAGATATAGACAAGTAGAAGTTTACTTCAAATTTTTCATCTGCTGAATACCTCAGTATTTGAGCTCTGACACTGCCCGCTCCCTCTCCTGCTGCAATTCACATCACCCCATGATCCCCACATCACTGACAAGGGCCCAGGAACAAGAGCAGAAGAATCTGTTGGATTCAGAGCCACCTTGGAAGGGAACCCACACACTAGGATTATATGTGGATTGTTTCTTAGGAATGGTATTTTAAAGGGCCATATGTAATACAAACGTCTTGGGGGTAACTCAGAACCTGCAACTCTGTGATGCCAATAAAGACGTATCTCAGTGCAATTTAAGTGGGATAAACACAGTCTTTCTGATCACAAGCTTGTCTTCCCTTTTTCTCTTACTATAACTACCTGCCTTTACCACCTCCACATCCTCTGTCTCTTCTGGATAACCTGACCCCAGATAGCCCAAAAATTTAACTCTGTTGCATCTTTCATATATCTTAAAAGCTATCTCTCCTTCTGGTGAGTTCCTTTCTCATACACAATCATCTACTCCCTGTCCAGCTTGTTGTTCATCATGTTTCCTCTTTCCAGGCTCTTTGCTTCTCAAGAAGCCAGCCAAGGTCCAAGCACCAGAGGATCTCATTTTTCCTCCAATCTACCTATGTCATATTTTTCACATGTGAACTCCAGACCACTTTTGCTTGGGGCTGCATGGCTCTGTTCCCATCTCTTTCTTCTTACCGTGAGTGGTCTTAGAGCATTACATGAGTTGCAGAGGCTGAGACTTAACTTTTTCACATACAACTATAAATTACAGGCCCTGAGAGAAAATGGAATTTTGCTGGTATAATGTAGTGGACACAAAAAGTTTATGTCCAGTTTCTGATTGTGGCAGAGGAAGTCCCAGACTTTCCCAGGTTATATGAACAATATCACACCTTGCTTTTCAGGTCACCATCTATACTGGATGCATGTGTTTATCCTAAATGGGAAGAGAGTAACCAGATAGGGAGGGATATGGAGAAGATTGCAGGGAGATTGCCTGCAATGTAAAAGTGACAAGGGGAAATTCTAGAAGAAAACTATAATCCTTCTAAGAGAGTAAGATTTTTTTAAACTATGTCACAGGACCACTACTAAGTCTTTTTTCTGCCTTTTTTTCCCCCCCTCTTTTTTCTTCTTCTACTTCAACCTTAAAACTCAATTTAGTTATTATAAAAACCATTTATTTTTTTTATTTTCTTTGCACTAAATTCTGGACATGTAACAAAACATTGCTGGGCAAACACATAAAAAAATTATAGTGCCTGTCTTCAGAAGCTTATCATCTTCTGCAAGTTTTAAACAAAAAAGCCAATAGATACCAAAAAAGCAACACATCTGCTGTCAACATTGTAAACAAAAGTCTAAGCCTAGAAGCAGACACATTTTTTTTACAATGTTTTCCAGGACATCACTGCCAGATAACATTTAAAGAGACATTTAAAGGAGAACTTCTTTACCTATATTTATAAGCAGCTCTTTCAAATGACAAGTAAAATAGGAGAGAGCAGAAAAATGCTTGTCTGAGAATGTAACTAGTCAATGACAGTAGCTGATATCCTAGGCCAGAAAGAGGTAGGGGCTGACCTCCCAGTACTGCCTAGGAGATGATATATTGGATGTGGATAGGCCATGAAGGCTTTTGGATTTGAGGATTCATGTCACATTCATCAACTAGTATTAAAGGATCTTCCGTCTTCAGCTCTGCCTGTATACTTGATCATTTATATTGCTGTACTTGTTTAAATTAGTTTGTTAGCTCCTACAGATCCTTCTACATCTTCACAAAGCTTTATGGACACCTTTGATAGCATATAAATTATAAATAATAATAAAATACCAAGTTGTTTAATTTTTTATCACTGTAAGTGCTTCCTTCAGGTCATATTATGAGTAGCTCCATTCCACAATGCTTAATCCTGATTGTATAGGAAATCAATAAATAAAAATATTATCTGGAATAATTTTCAGTGGAGAAAGTTATCAACATGATTAAAAGCAGTAAACTGAAATTTTCTGGCTTTCATGGTTATGAGATGTGTTTCTTAAACCTGACCTATTTTTCTAAAAAAAAAAAAAAAAAAACAAAAACCAGAAAATCTTTTCTTGATCCCAGTTATATGTGCCTGTCTTTGTGAAAAAATAGCTAGGTGGAAATGTAACTCTTCCTTTATTGAAGGAAGAAACTGTTTGGGTTGCTTTATGTATTCAATGAATATTCTTCATTTGTGAAGTGTTCTGTTGCAAGTGTCCTTTCAGAAGATTCTGGGTTTTTAAATTACATTGATACCCAGGATTTCAATTTTTTATTTATGTGAAAAAGGTTTCACCATATTTCCACTGTTTAAGGGGCATCTATTGTCACTGATTTTTCAACAAAGTTCAGAATTCGTTTTAACAGTTTTTCTCTTGGATCAGTGGTAGACTATGGCCAAGTGCCAGATATAGATTTTGGCAGGAAAGAGCTGAACTAATTTATTGCTTCCTCATGGACAGCTCTGTTCTGTGGAGCTTCACAACCTCTACTGTTAAACCAGTTCATTCTGAGAAAAGGATTTCTCCTTCATTAAATGAATCAGAACCATTTGGAGTAAACGGATATGACATTGTTATTTTTCCTGCCCTCTCCTTAAAGGTGAGATTTCACTTGCATGATCCCATTCTGCAGCTTGCCATGTGTGTACTTACCCACTTTCCTCTTCCATTTCCCCCAGGAAAGCATGCACCATGCCCAAAAGAGTGTGGAGTCCTCTTCCACAGTTCAACACATTAAAGAAACACTGGAAAATACTGTCTTTTATGTGTTCAGCCTTCTTGCACCACACAAGTTTTTTAAGGATTTACACTAAGCAAAATGGAAGTAACCTATAAGGATGTAAGTTTTGGCACTCTTAAAAAACAAAGGAATCTTCCACAACAGTTATCTGGTTAAGCAGAGGAAAATCGGGAAATCTGGCTTGGCAAATTTCCATTGGATGTGCAAAATGGGGACAAAAAGAAAAAAAAAATTGTCCAAGTCTGCTTCCCATCACCTCTTCACAACAAGTAACTGTTTCTTCATCATACAATATTGTTCTGAATTCGGTTATGGAGTTGAGAGACTTTTTGTCCTTTAAAATAGCAGACTGAGCTTTTTTCTCTTTTATTCCTAGTATGCCCTAGTGGGCCTTATACCTAACATACACATACATTGATTATAAACAAATCAAAAGACTTGCGGTTTTTATGGGGAAATATTTGCTAACCAATCAATACAGGCTTTCATATTTATGATTCTATTTTATACAGTAATAGAATCTTTAATGTTTGGTTAGGTAGATTCCTTTATTGGTACTACACATTGTACATTAAAGTCAACTAGCAGGACAGGTTTTTTTCAAATACAGAGACAAAAAGGCTCATGACAAATTGGAAACTAGCCAGCAAAGTTTTGTTTCCTTTGATCTGCTCTGGTTTGGAGACTTTTGTGAATAATATTAAAACAATATACTGACAAAAATATATTAACATAATATTCAAGAAGCATGTGTTATTCAAGTTGTTATATAGTTAAACACAAATAGCTATAACAAATCAAAAATCCTGAACTTTCAGTAACTCATTTTAAAGCAACCTTATCTACTGGGAATGTTTTTTAATTTCATTCGCCAATTACCTAAGATCATTACACATATGTGACTACAGGAGAATTCTTCAATTTAAAAATAAATATATTCTATGCAGCATGTCTAAATATTTTGAACAGTGCCAGAAATGTACTTTAATCCTCAGTAACCCGATGTTTAATTTTCATCTCACCTACAATGATGTAAATCAAGAGAAAATCAAGTGTAGTCAGAATGAAATTACACGCAAGCATACATTATGTGTCAAGGTCACTTACAAGCCTGCAAAAAAAGAAACCTCAAAGCAATTGTTCAAAATTCTCTTGGGGAAATTTTAATAGAAATATTTCAAAGAGATGTATTCCTCTGGATTTTTACAGTTCCCCATATTTAGACTACTTTAGACTTACATTAAAAGAGTTTGGAAACTGTTCTCCACTAAAAAAAAAAAAAAAAAGTATTTAAATTAAGAATGTTGTCTCTGTTCTTGTTTAGGTCAATCAATGCCAAAAGTGACCAAAGCGGACTGTCTATGTTGTCTCAGCTAAGCCATATACTGCAAACATGAAACATTGCATGCAGACCTTTGGGAAGTGCATATGAAAGTCATATGAACTGCAGTCCAACAGGAATATCTGCAGCACCGTTGCTGGTCTTCAAAATGTAAAGAATAGCACTGCAATAATAAAAAGTTTGAGGATGGAGTATAGGGATTGATTTGCCATGTAGCTTTTTTTTGGCTATTCCACCATGAATTACTAGGTGCTCCTTACTTCATCCAAACCATTTATGCACATACAACATGGGGTTTTTTGCAGGTACAAGCATGCAGGTTTCTGAGGAGTATCCTATGGTGCTCTCTCCTGGCGGTTAAGCGATGCTTGTGGATGCTGCTTGCACTGTAGGAGGGCCTTCTTGAAACCACTAGAATTAAGTGCTATATTTCTAAGATTCACCTCTTTCTGAGCATGCAGACAAGAGTGATCCATCCTATAAGGCCCGCAGTCATTGATCCATGCAGGATACATAGCTGATGATTCAACACTAGCCACTCTCCTTTTGGTGGTACAGTCTGGCAGGTATGAAGGAACCCCAAAATGAAGAGCCCATTGCAATGAACATTTTAATGGGACTAAAGGAAAAGAATGGCATGATGCAGGAGAGCTTGCAGTGGACAGGTTAGCAATTGCCTTTATACCTCTTCAGAAAAATCAGTTCTTCAGTTAGAGAAGAGTTAGAGTTAGAGAAGTTAGGCTGAGACAGGACTTCAGAAAGCAAGGGAGAGTTATTCAGAAAGGCTAAAGACAGATCAGAAATTATCTGAAGATGAGCACTGCAGTAAATTGAAAGAACAGATAAACTGTATTGCGTGTGTATTCATCATTCTGTTTTGGGAAACCAACTCCTACCAAGCATTCTGAGCATGAGTTTTATTTATGCCTCCCTGTTATAAATACACCTGGCCAGAACTACTGCTGGCATAAATCAGCTTGACTTCAATGGAGCAATACCAAATTACAGCAAGTGAGGATCTGGCCCCATGGAAATACTGTACGTCCCTTTTGTGACATTCTGCTGGTTCTGAAATCAATACTTCATTTATCTTCTGTCCCTGGTACAATACTACTCCTGCTGTAATTGTGTTGCTTCGAGCCTGCTGAACGTAGCAGTATTATGCAACTGAGGCATACTTTCATTTGCCAGAGAGCACTCATTTTTCAAAGCAGTTCTCCAAAAGCTTTTGTTTGTTCCATGCTCCACTTAATATTCTTCCAGTTTCCTCTCACAAGCAAGTTGGTCCCATTAAAGGTAGCAGAGGTCTGAGACCTAACCCTGCTCTATTCCCTAGCTGACACATCTTCATTTTCACATGCACAGTGTCTAATTTCAAACAGCTGTTTATCCATTCCCATGTCCTACCCTGTGTCACTGTTTCAATAGACAGAGTCAAATGCTGTCACTTATCCTTCCCATTTATTCTGTACTAATCAGAAAGGGGATATACACAGAATTCAGTTTGCCAATAAATAAAAAACAAAGACAATTACATACAAAAATAATGAATAATGTTTAAAGCCAGGAGCACACTTACTGTTGGGCTACACTGATATCACTGGTGATGATAACTGAGCACAGAATCCAGTAAAGAGAATTGAGAAGGTAAAAGACCTAAGTAAATATTAGTACAGTTAAAAGTGCAGGAACAAATTAATACTAACAAAGGAACTGACAGTGTATACTAATGAAGGAACTGATATTGTATCATTTACCTCACGTAAAGTGTCCCCACTACATCCTTTTGAAAGACACTTTAACACTGAGTAAAAAGTAACCTCTAATAGCTTACTTACAAGTTCTGAGTCACCTTCCATAATGCATCTACCCCCACCCACTATTTTTTAAGGGATTTTAGGTTTCTACATTTTTCTTCATAGCTGTCCATAAATTTAGGTGCCATGTCAATATCCCAGTACAATGTTAGACTTTTAGCCATTGAGAGCTTTGTACATTCCTGTTCCTCTTCTGAATTTTTAAATTCTCTTCTTACCATGAGTATGAAGGGTAGGAAAGATAAATAAGCTATAAAGTGAACCTAGGGGATTTGTACCTATAAAGCCAAAAAGGACAACTATTTAGGCAAACTGGGAAAGAATAAGAGCTCTAGCCCATCTGTATATCTACCAAAGTACTGAATCTTGTATAGATGTATGAAATAAAATATAACCACTAAATACAGTTTTTCTAAATGTTATTTATACAAAAATCCTATCACAAATACAATTAAATTAGCCAGAAAGTGATCTGAATGTCCAGTTAACAGCTACAGCTACAATGATTATCTAATTTGTGCAAATGTCTGTCATTGTGATGACACAGAATTATAGATTAATAAATCCAAGGTATTTGATGCACTTTATGAGCCACAATACTGTTAGAAAAAGTTGGGTGAAGTGTCTCCTGTTTGGTGAAATACCTAGAGGGAGTTCCTCTTAGTGCTCTGGAATCAGTGTTATTAACCCTAAAATATCCCAGTACTCTGAAGCACCACCCACTGGAACTATCAGTACACGTTTGCTTACGTGCAAGTGTGGAGAATTCACTGATATACTTTGCCTCTCAAAAAGGAAACCAAATCATTTCCACTAGCTGAGTCAGGCTTGAAGTAAGAAGGGAATTTTGATGTTTTACTTTGTCTCATTTCATTCTGAATAACTTCCTTTTCTCATCCTTGGGAGATTCATGTCCTATCTGGAACAAGATGCCAAGAGGTTGTGTGCTCCATCTAAGAGTTAGCTGGACATGGCCCTGAGCAACCTCATACCCTGTTGAAACTGGCCTTGCTTTGAGCAGGTTGTTAGAGTAGAGGACACCTACCCAGTGAAGGTCCCTTCCACACTTAATTTTTTTGATCCTGTGTACATTTTACATCAACACTATAAGTTCATGAGACACCAGTGTAGGTGAACATACTTTGAACAGAATAGCTTTCCAGAGGGTTTTGTTCACTTCATGCAAGCGTGTCCTTTCTCTCCAGCTCTCAGACATTTTAGACAATTTTAGATTGAATTATCTTAGCTTCAAGTACTCTATATTTTTGCCATAATGGCTTCCACCACTGATGAATTTTTCAGTTAATAATTTCAAAATGTACTTGTTGCAGACAACAGACTCTATATGGACTACGACATGAGTAGCCATACTAGTCTACCTTTTCTACGGCTCAACATTTCCGTCCAAGGAATTATTACCCTAGTAGGCCTTTGTTTAATTATATCTTGATAGATGTGACAGGTAGTGGGTAGTGTTGACTTTTTATTGTAGGCAGAGAGCTGTTAAAAATCTGCTGATGTTACAAATTTTCACATTCATACTAGCCAATATAAATAACATCCTTTATCATTACTAAAGATCTTGAGGATTCCATGCTAAAAAAACTAATTTTGCAGCAATCACTTACAAAAGCTATTTTTTGTGGATATCTCTTTCCCTACAGTCTATATACCAGCAACTATTATGAAATACCTTACTTCCCGGTAATTCCTAGTTAGTCTATGCCTGCATCTTTCCAAGGCCAAGCACCATAAATTCATTGGAAAGTCGCTGTTAATTCTGTCCTATCTTATGGAATTTGACACATGCTGGAGAATACATTAGATCTGGACCATGCTTTAACATGAATATGGTTTGAATGTACATGGTTTACTATTTCAAGATCCATAGGTTTTAGTATTCTTTTTTTTATTTCCTTATAAATGCACCATTTTAAATATTCATTCTTTGCCTATGCGCACAATATTTATAAACAGAGCTGTTCAAAGTATACTCTGAACTAAAAAAAAAGCTGAAAACAGTTTTGGAGCAATAAAACTGTTGTTGATATTATTTGATTAATAGTCTCAGGCAGAAAATGGAGGGATTAGAAGTGGAAAAAAACAAAATATCTCATTTCAGTTTTGACAAACAGAAATATATAAGTGCATTTTAACAAGAAAATAAGGATTGGGTATGTTCAGTAGACCCCAAGAAATTTTATGTATATACATTTCTGAAAGGCCACTGAACCAAAGGATCTATTATTGCACAAATCTACTCATGAATACTAAATGCCAATCTTCCTTTTTATTTTACCCTTTCTTTCCTTGAAATGCTTGAAGTAAGATATCTTCTTGGGTGTGTCTGTCAATCTTTCTATATCAAAATAATTCTGCCAGATATATTCAAGTATCTGGTGCTTTTCTTCTTGCTATACACTGAGGATTCAGCAGGCACTGCTACTCTAGACAAAGAGACTGCCATGGACATCAGATACCCTCATCTGTATTATGCAGCCAAGTGATGTTTCGGGATTTTCAACATCCCATAACCTTTTCAAAACTCAAAACAAATACATTTTGAAACCATATTTGATAGATATGTTGTCCATGTGAGATGTAAGTCAAACCTTGTATTCAAAACAGCTACATAAACACAGTTTTGCTCTACTGAAATGCCTAAAGGCAAATGCTTAAGGCTCAGTAGTTGGTAAAATGTTGTTACTACTTTGTATTCACAGATTTGCAGTTTCCTCATCTCTGATGTGTTCAGTATCTCAGAACGAGGTAGTCTATCACTAATTTAGATTTCATGGAGGTGTACACATCTTTGAGGACAGATCCAGGAAATCCATTGAGAGACTCCATTGCCCAGAAAAAGTGCAACATTCAGCTATTCATTATTGATGGTTAATTCTGTTTCTTCCATGGAAATAAAATGTCTAAATTACCCAAATTCTCTTAAGATCTCATTAAAATACCCATGTGTTAGAAGCTAACTTGTATAAAGTATCATATAGAGACAATGCCTCCTTTTGCTTTTTGACATTTGAGAGTCCTGGTGAAACTGGCTGCTCGTGGCTTGGCTGGGCACTCCCTTCACTGGGTTAAAAACTGGCTGGATGGCCGGGCCCAAAGAGTTGTGATGAATGGAGTTAAATCCAGTTGGCAGCCGGTCACGAGTGGTGTCCCCCACGGCTCAGTTTTGGGGCCACTCCTGTTTAACATCTTTATTGATGATCTAGACGAGGGGATCAAGTGCACCCTCAGTAAGTTTGCAGATGACACCAAGTTGGGTGGGAGTGTTGATCTGCTCGAGGGTAGGGAGGCTCTGCAGAGAGACCTGGACAGGCTGGAGCGATGGGCTAAGGCCAACTGTAGGAGTTTCAATAAGGCCAAATGCCAGGTGCTGCACTTGGGCCACAACAACCCCCAGCAGCGCTACAGGCTTGGGGAGGAGTGGCTGGAGAGCTGCCAGTCAGAGAGGGACCTGGGGGTGTTGATTGACAGCCAGCTGAACATGAGCCAGAAGTGTGCCCAGGTGGCCAAGAAGGCCAATGGTATCCTGGCTTGTATCAGAAATAGCGTGGCCAGCAGGGACAGGGAAGGGATCTTAAGCCTGTACTCGGCACTGGTGAGGCTGCACCTCGATTATTGTGTTCAGTTTTGGGCCCCTCACTACAAAAAGGACATTGAATTACTCAAGCGTGTCCAAAGAAGGGCAACGAAGCTGGTGAAGGGTCTGGAGCACATGTCGTACGAGGAGCGGCTGAGAGAACTGGGGTTGTTTAGTCTGGAGAAGAAGAGGTTGAGGGGAGACCTCATCGCCCTCTACAGCTACCTGAAAGGAGGTTGCAGAGAACTGGGGATGAGTCCCTTTAACCAAGTAACAAGCGATAAGACAAGAGGGAATGGCCTCAAGTTGTGCCAGGGAAGGTTTAGACTGGATATTAGGAAGCATTTCTTTACAGAACAGGTTGTTAGGTGTTGGAATGGGCTGCCCAGGGAGGTGTTGCAGTCCCCACCCCTGAAGGTGTTTAAGAGTTAGGGATAAGGTGTAGTTGGAAATGGTCAGTGTTAGGTTAATGGTTGGAGTAGATGATCTTCAAGGTCTTTTCCAACCTAGATGATTCTGTGATTATGTGAGAGGGTCTACTGAGCAGTAATACTGTATTTGATACATGTGGCCTTTTGAGGTGGTTAGAATCAAGATGTTCAAAGGAATATCCAATATTAAAATGTTACCTGCAATTATCCTAGAAACTTCAAATACTTTGTAATGCTAACATTCTCCTGGTTTTGAAAAAAATACCAAAAGCCACCTATACTTACTTTTTTATTTCCTATCACAGATAAAATTAAGGGTTTTTTCTTCAAATTTTAACAGCCAGATACCTCTTTGTCCTTAGATTTTTGCTTTCATGTTCCTGATACCAAACTGGGAGGTGCTGTTGACTCTCTTTGAGGCATTGCAGAGGGATCGAGATAGATTGGAGCATTGGGCTATCATCAGTGGGATGAAATTTAACAAGAACACATGCTAGATTCAGCACTTAGATGGAGGAATGCCAGACATAAGTGTAAATTGGGAGAGAAGTGGCTGAAGAGCAGCCCTGCAGAAAGGGATCTGGGGATGCTGGTCGACAGTAGGTTCAGTATGAGTCAGCAGTGTGCCCTGGCAGCCAGGAGGGCAACCTGCACCCTGGGGTGCATCAAGCACAGTATAATCAGCTGGTCAAAAGAGGTGATTATCCCCCTGTATTCAGCATTGGTGCAGCCTCACTTTGAGTACTGTGCGCAGTTCTGGGCCCCACAATTTAAGAAGGATATGGAGGTCCCTGAATGCATCCAGAGGAGGGAAATGAAGCTGCTGAAAGGCCTGGAAGGCATGTCCTGTGAGGAGCAGCTAAGGACTCTGGGTTTGTCTAGTTTTCAGAAAATGAGGCTGAGAGGTGACCTCATTGCTCTCTGTGGCTTCCTGAGGAGGGGAAACGGAGAGGGTGGTGCTGATCTCTTCTCTCTGGTATCCAGTGATAGGATGCATGAGAATGGTTCAAAGCTGCACCAGGGGAGGTTTAGACTGGACGTTAGGAAGTATTTGTTTACCAAGAGGGTGATCAAACACTGGAACAGGCTTCCTAGAGAGGTGGTCAATGCCCAAGGCCCATCAGTGTTTAAAAGGCATTTGGACAATGGCCTTAGCAACATGTTTTAACTTTTAGTCAGCCCTGAATTGCTCAGGCAGTTGGACTAGATGATCACTGTAGGTCCCTTCCAACTGAAATATTCTGTTCTGTTCTACTTAGTGAAAATCTATCAATTCATAAAATATAATGTAAGAAGCCATTTTTTCAGTTTACCTTTTTTTTTTTCTTGCTAGCACAGAATAAGAACAACATTCTTAATACTCATGGAAAATCCATCATAGTCAAGCAAAAAGCATGGAATTCAAACATAAAGTATCAAGTATTTCAAGTGTTCCATTCCATGTTCAGAATAACATATAAATAACAAATATCTGGCAACATGTGAATAGTAATGAGGAAATCCAAACAATTTACGGTTAGCTTCCTGACGCTTGTCAGATAGGCAAGTTGAATGTTTGTATTCCCTCATATTTAACAGGTTTGTCTGTGAGAGTCAGTTCAATGAGTTAGAGGGAAACCTGAGACCTATTACCTAAGAAGAATAAAACTCAAAAGATTTCTGGGCTGCCTGATGCTTTTAGGTTGCCTGCACTTTGAGTGATTTCCATCTCCCCAGTGAATATGAATTTTCTCACCCCTCCTTCAGGTCAGCACTGACTATTCAGAGGAGCTTTGTTGTCTGCTATAGAAAATCTTCACAATTCTGTCAGAACTTCAGAGGAAAGCTTGTAAAAGGATGTTAGGCTAAGCAGATCCTTCAAATTACTTGCTCAGGAAGAAAATCTCAAGTGAAGCAAAAGCTCAGTCAGAAATGAGTATGAGCAGAGTTAAAATGGAAATGGAAAACAGAGCCATTTTAAATTACCAGTTAATTAGTGAAATTAAAAGAATTTACCTAGTATTCTTCAAAAAACTTCCGTTGTTCCTGGTTACTTTAGATATGCCAGAATAACAATGTGTTTTCACTGCACTCAGCCACAGTCCAGGTGGCATTTGTGGACTGTTTACAGAAGAGAAAAGGTAACCATCTTGGCAAGGATTGGACATGTGGAGGTTTGGAGACTTAAAGTACAGGAGCAGAGTGGTCTTTTGACTTTGAGTTTTCAAATACAAAGCAGGAAGGGTAAACTGAATGCTATAAGAGGTTTCCATTGAAGGTTTTATGCTAGATGAGACATTCAGAATTATATTTAGCTGTAAGAGGCTGAAAATGGGCATCTCATTCCTTATGGTTAATTCTAGTTCTGGACAGTCTTACAGTACTGCTTGTGCAGTTTGGTTTAGGACTGAGGCAAAGCTGCACTATATAGAGCAGAAAAACAAGCGTACACATGACATATATGAACCTGTCCACTCTCTGCACCATTAGGAATGAAAACTGAGAGGAGTGGATAGCATTATTACCTGCACCCTCTTCAGAGACCTGGGGGTTATTGTAAGGGTATGTGTAGAAGTGTGGCTAAGGTACTGGACACAGGTAAAATTCTGCTGAACGATCCCAGCTGAGGCAGGGGAGACTGTCCATGCCATTTCTACAATATAGCACCTGGGGACAGTCCAATGCACTGCTTTTTGTATAACTTGTGAGGCTGAGACTTTTTAAGAGGTTAGCGTAACACTGAGGAGACTGCCACATTTTAGAATAAGTCCCATACCTTTCCCCATAGCAGAATAAAGAGCCTGTAACTGAATTTTGAAGGTTGCAGCAGACAGTGTGGTGAAGGAGGTGATTGACAAAAGTAAAACATCTGTGGACTGAGAGACCACTAAACTTGCTTGCAATTGCAAAGAGCCAGTACTAGTGAGTGCGAACAGGGATGAGGCTGAAGACAACCCCCTTTAAATACGTTGTTAAGAGTGAAAAGGGCACAATAACGTATACTGCACAAGTTACTGCCAGATAGCTCCCAGATGAATGAAGTTAATAAAGTTTTTGGCTAATTAAACCATATCCCTTGCGCTTTGTCGTTCTTTCTGCATGTCCAGCCCAGTGAATAATTTAAAATGAGACTGCAAAATAGAGCTGTTTAACTAGCCTTTTAATCCTTTCTCAAATTAGTAGCACCAATGGCTTTTTCATTTCTCTTTATTTCCCTTCTAGCATTATTTAAAGCACATTTGCGGTTTCCTGGTAAGTTTGCAGTTGATGGCCAAATGGGACTGCCATTTCAGCTAATACAGTATTAGTATCTCTTCCTAGCAGTCTGTCTTTTGATATGTGTAGTCAGCAAGATGGTCACTGGGGACCATATTTGAGTGGATGCTGTTCCACTATATATATATATCAAGCTATATTTATGCACGTTGATTTTGTATCCTGTGTAGAATTCCCACCACTCATTTTACATGCTTCTCTTTCTAATGGAACAACCAGATGCACTAAATGAACATAAAAGTCATCCATCTTACTGAAAATGCAGTTTAAAGATGGAGATATTTAAGCAGATTTAATGTCCAGGAGGAAGAGCTGTACATAGAAATCTCCTTTTTATCTCCAGAACCTGTACAATGCAGATAACAGCAGTGAAAACTTCATGTCTGCAGAGAGCTGAGTCAGAAAGTTTAGTGTCTATAAAGTTGTTTTTAACCTGTGGCCCAGAGACCTCTACCAGACTGTGAACAATTTTTAATGAGTCCATGAAGGGTAAGCAAAGAAGAGAAAATTCCTCTTGTCACAAGGCCATGATTCAGTCCACATATCTGTGCTTCTGCTGGAAAATATTTGGGGATCTGCAAATCCAGAAAATAAAAAAGACCTGCTTTTGGCCAATTTAGTGTGTCACGTGCCTGCTGGGATGATCAAGAAAGGTGATGCTGGTGATTGCTGTTGAAATATGGAGACATCCTCTGAGAAAGACAGATCCCACTGATCCATCTCATCTGCAGTACAAAATGACTGTTGGGTCAGAATAATCACTGTCCTTGTTACCGGTCATCATCAATATGAATGAACCTGAGATAGAGGAAATATTAGCTTCATTCCTACAAAGGAGAAAACATAGAACAGAAGAACAGAATCCAAAATGTGAACTAGGTCATGATTTTTCAAGGCAATTTAACATTATATAGGATGTTTAAATGTTCAATCTGCACTTCACATCACCTTCAATTGCACTGGAGACATTCAGCACTTGTGCGGATCAGCCCTTAAGATATAGAGTCAAACGTCTAGCAACTAAGGACTATGCAGTAAATTAAATAGGTTTTTTTAATCTCTTGATTGGAAGTGTCAATTGACAAAGCTGGGAACAAAAATTCAAACTTTCGGAGCACCATTTAATTGATTTAACTAACTGTTACTCCTTCTCTTCCTGCAGTGTGTTTTCTAATTTTGAAGAACTAAATGGGCTTAAAAGGTCAAAGGTGTAAAATGACTATATGACAGTACAGATTATATTGTTGAATAATGCTCAAGTAATGAATACAGAGGGTTTAAAGTACTTGTTTACCAAAGGTTTTCTTTTTAATAGTATCTCTTATTCCCTTATTTTTATTGTAAAGAGTTTTTAGAAAGAAAATTTCCTGCTTGGTCAATTTCCAGAAATAATATTCTTTATTGGGGAAAAAAAAAAATCTTTCTAGAGGGAAGGATGAGAAAAACACACACAGAAGAGGAAAGAAAAGAGAAAAAAATGTGGTTTCAGTTGGAGCTGCAGACTCCTACTTGCAAACTCACTGCTAGAGAAAGGCAAACACATCACACAGGCTTATCAGCCCCTTCAAGACCTGGCAGATGCCAGAGTCAGGTTCTTTAAGTCAGTGCTGTTAGCTGCCCTTCTGGTCACGGGTCACAGTAGTGTTACAAAAGATGAAATCTTAGCTAGTTAAATCAGTCTCTGTATTTAAACAGAAGGCAAAAGAATAAATAAGAAAGAGGAAAACAACCCCAAGAAGGCAAAGGAAGCAGGAGAGAATTGTGGAATGAAAAAAAAAAAAAATCCTCTTTTTGTTCTTGATCATAATTAAGTTTAATTGGAATCTTACAATTGCTTTAGATTGATTTCTAGCCCCACCTTCATTTTGAACACCAGTTCTAATGTTATATCAGGCTCTGGATGACATTAGGAGGCATAGTTTGTTTTCACTGTTTGTTACATTAACTTGTTTGTACTGAAGAAAATCTAGATTACAAGATTCTGCACAATTTGTTCCTTTACTAAAAGAGAACTGCAGAATTTCATGGAGAAATGCCTTCTGCACAATGAGTGACACTGGAATGCTATGGAAAAGTAGTAGGTGATCATGAAGAGAAACCCCACAAGACAGTACTTGTGCTGAATCACAGCTGCCATGATCCCATTGCGACAATGAGTCTCCCAGGACTCCTCAGGCTTTTACTGCCTGCCTTGCCTAAACACCTTGTTTCTCCTAGCTGCCTCTCTCCAAATACTCACTTGGGCAATCCCAGGTCTATTTGTTCCAGGTCTTTCCCTGATCTGTCACATGTTGCCCCTTCTCTTTCCTTGGTCCAGCTTCACACACACACTCCTTGGTAATTTTTCTGACAGCCCGATCTACCTTCCCAGGACTCCACCTTCCAAAATCTGAGTCTCTGTCTTCAACCCTTGGTCCAGAAGATTTTTTTATGGGAAGCAAAAGACACATATTTCATATTTTGCAGTCTTTCTGCTTCTTTCTTCTTGTTCCTCCAAATAAAAGATATTTGAGTATTTAAAGGAAAATCTTCTGAATCATATGGACAAAACAACCTATTTTGCCCTAGCATCATTCTCAGAAAAGCTTGAAACGTTGTGATGCAAAGATTCAGCTGGAGGCAGAAATTGGCATGGAAAAATTCATCATGAACAGCTAGAGTCTGGCTGAGTTATAAGTAAGTGGAAAAAGGCACGTATCAAGGAGAATGCTTGGCAACCTCACTAACAGACAATGTTACTTAGTTTTGCCTAAACTATGAATGCTCCTGACAAAGAAAGAAAAAAAAACAGTAAAACATAACTAAGAAATTCTAAAAATGTTGTCATACAAATGCAGAAGGGAAGAGAGATTGAAAACAGCAGCTGCTGTACATTAATATTCAAAACCACTTTTACAATATTAAATGTACAAAAGAAAAAACCCACCTGTAGTTACTTGTAAGCCTGGACACTGGAGCAACATGTTCTAACTCAGATGGCCAGGGGCGTGTGGACTGTGGGTGTCAGGTGTGCCCCCCAATACCCAACTGCAGATGTATCCTCTGTCCAGGTCAGGAGAAGACCCACATGCAGCAATCTCCTTCCCACAGATCCCTGCTTTCTGAAAGGGGTTCATCATCACAGTCCTCCAGTCTAGATGACAGACATACCAGGATGGTTAAATGTTACTATGGGGCATGTCTGCTCATCATACTTCATTTTTACCAGCTGTTGCCCCCTAAACTGGCCCAAATTTTAATAATAGGTATTATCACAAGCAAGCTGCAAGTGGCAAGGAGGAAAATCAGAGCTGTCACCTACTGATGACCCAGAGACTTGCATGATGATCTCCCTCTTTTCTAAGTGTTCAGCTGCCCGTGGTCCAAGGCCCATTTTTGGTGTGACCTGGTTGTGCAGCCTTGGCTCTAACCTCTGAGGAGACTGCAAAGTGGTGAAGAAAAGCTGTGGAGGTGCCTGATGCATGGGGTTGAGGCTGCCCTGGCTGCCCCCTCCTGGCTGCTCTGCTCTCAGCTGGAGTGGTGGCAATCACTGGCCCCCACAGATCCGTGACCAGCCCAAAGGCTCAAAAGGTAAAGTGATGTGAAAAGGCAAAAAAACCTAAAGAAAAAATCAGGAAACTGTAGATGGCTACCCAAAAAAGCTATTTCAGGGAGCAGTAGGCATGGATCCCTCCGCACCTGGCTGATGACCTGGCCAGCAAAAACACATCACACCCCTTATGCAGGGTGGTGATGCTCAGCCTAACAGCTCACTAACTAGCTCTCCATTATGTGTGTTATCTGCAACATCTGCTTTATTCTTACAAACTGTGCAGAACTTCTTATGTGACAAAAAGTGCCCAGAAAAAGCAATCCAAGGAGGAACGGTGATAGCACAAGTATGAAAGCAGTCATATAAACAAGCACTCATAAAACTAATTGCAGGAAGACTTCCTTTTTAAATATTTTGATGGTGCCCAGAAAACTTAAAATATTCATGTAAACAATGGTTAAAAGACCAGAATTTAAGACAGAATTTTATGGTTACTCAAATGGTTACTCTTCTTCTCCCCTTTTTTCCTAGCATGACTTATTATCTTGGTCCTCAAGAAATGGCATCCCAAAGAAACCTTGACAAAACAGCACTGTAGTATTTGAGCTGACAGAAATAGAGAGAACACAATGCAATGTAGAGGTCCAGAAAAATGCAGACCTAATCAATTCAGCCGCATGATTTTTCCAGGTTAAATTAAATCAACCATCAGTTCGTAGCACAGAAAAGAGTAGCAAGATCCAACAGTGTATAATCATTTCGGGTCTGATTGTGCATTCTCTGCACACCCACTTGTACAGAAGTCATTAGACATTTTGGTGCATAAAGAAATTGGGATTAGGTCTTCTAAAAACTCCATAGGAACAAGAGTAATTAAAATTTATGACTTCACAGTCTGGCCATACAGACAGCTGATCCAAAGACTCACATTTCAAGCAGAAACTTTTTGTTCAATCTCTGAACAAATTAACCTTGCCAATTCCTCTGTATTTCTGCAACAGCAACAGTATATTTAGGGAATCAAAATCTGTCATTGGATCCAAAAGCTATTGCTGCTCCATCTCTGCATGTATTTAATTCCCTATTCAGATTAAGTTCATATACACGTATCCCCAGAAACTCCTCACCTGTCTATTAATACACAATTTATTACACAAGGGCATGAAAACACCCTCTAAGTGACAAGTCTTTCTGCCAGAACAAAAAACTAAGGACTTAAACCTTTCTGAACTTCTCTTCATCTTGATCTGCACTGAGCTCCATCTAAATTACTCCTGTGATATTATCTAGGCCAGATTAATTGCCAGATAACAAAGAACATCTTTTTCACTGGCAGAACAATCGTTGCACCTTCTATTCTAACCTGTGGCAAAACACTGCGGAGCTATGTTGTTCAAACATCAGTTGAGATGAGAAGCCCCTGAGTGCCTCACAATTATTCATCACAGCTCCCTTACTAGACATGGCAGTATGTCTGAACAAAATCTCACACTTCATCCTGGAAAAGAGGAAGACCAGTACTACCATGACATACATAGCATTCTCATGATGACTGACCCCATTTGCCTGTGGCACAGGACTTCTTATGTTACACATCATTTATGATATTCACTCCCTGAATGCTTATAATTCCAGTAGTGGTTCAGCACCACACATGCAATGGCAAAATGAAGTCTTAAGAATGAAACTAAAACATCTGAACTAGTTTCTCTCTTTGTGTTATACAGAGGAAACTCTTTCAAGCAACATCAGTAAAGACAAGTCATTTTACAGTAGCTGAAGGTTTGATTCTTTGCATTTTTCTTTTTTGTATGGATTTAAATAATTAGTGATCCCTTTATTTTATTTATGTACTATCCATGCAGCAATTTGTCTGCATTTGTAACATGTCCAGACTACCTACATTTTCTCCATATATTTTGGCACAAAACTTACCTTCAGGTTTCACTGCCTTTGTGAATTAAGTCTCTGATTCACAGAAACTGCTCCCTGAACTGCAGACTTGCGTTTTGCTTCTTTTATTAACACACTGCATTCTGACTGGTGTTATATAGCAAACATCCTAATTCACAATATAATATCAATGACAGATCACAATACAAAGAGAAGAGAGCAAAAGAAACCTAAGCTTCTGCCTCATATAAGGCAGAACATAAAAATAAACAGACTCTCAGAGATGCTTTTGTGAGAATGTTTATGGGCTTTTTATTGTTTTTGAAATCAGCCCCTTCATGATAGAGAAGAAATATCTTAAGTGCAGGTCATTTGTCAGCAGACAATACAGGTGTATATCCATATATCACAGACACTTCATGATATGCCATTACACATATGTAAATGAGACACAAGACAAAGCTTTTCCAAATGCAAGCATTGGCAACAACTATAATAATAACAGTGACATTGGTTTAGACAAATTCCTTCGCTATCGCTGCTGAAAACTGCAAAAGACTACAAAAAAAGAAAAAAAAAAAAAAGAAAACATCCAAAACCAGCCAGAATAACATAAACCAAGGAAGTAGGAGAACATAACACATTATTTGTGGTATATAATTAAATACTTTGTTTAACTTTAAGGAAGTTCTAAATTATGGCTTTCAATAGCCTAAATTAGAATGCATTTTAAATAGGAACGTGAACGTCTGTTTAAAATATAGTTGAAACCTAAGCACTGAACTAAGCGTAAACCTTTCTTTAATAAACAGCTGTTGGAATCAGTTAGAGAAAATTATACTTTTTTTATATTTGGTTACAGAAAAAGGTACACTAATGTGTAATAGATTACAATAGGGTAAGTCTTAACATAGATGGAAATATCTAGAATTTGGTTGATAATCATTTTGAGGTTTTGGTTGAGGACTGTCCCACAACAGTATGGAGGTACCTGAAAATTGCTCATTGTTGCATCAGCTGTGGGATCTGCTTATCCTCCTCAGTTTGACTTGAAAATGGCTTAATTGCTAATGGAGGTGGGACTAAATCCATTACCAGCACTGCTGAAAGAATTGTAACAGATGCAGTTGTCTACCAAATCTCCAGTTAATTTTCTATGATAGGGTTGAAAGTGGTCTATTCCAGTTTCCACTAGAGCAAAAACAATTTTGGTACTAGCTGACTTGGCTCCAAGAGGAATTTCTGACAAACATCATCATCACTCAGTCATATTTTCAGTATATCATCTCAATATTTTTCACTGGTTCTTTGTATTCCCTAATATCCTGATATTAAGATATCTTCAATCTGTCAGATTTGCCTTCATCACTGTTTTCTTCCTATTTTGTTAAGAACAGATGTAGTCTGAAGATCTTTACTGTCCCAAACTCGCTGGGAAAATCAAAATATTAATAGGATGCAAGAAAAGGAAATCAGATGTCAGAAAAATACAGCTCCAATAAAGAATCAGAAAGACACAAGGGGAAAGAAATAGAGAGCAAAAGAAACCCAAAAAGATGAAGAATGATAGCTGGCAGGATGAGATTTGGAACCTGAATCTGCAGAGAGTATTAAGCTTAATTTTCTGGACTGCAGAAGATCAAAACCTGACAGGATTTTCAGCACTGACAAAAGAGTAGCACCCACTACTAGGAGTGGGAAAAGACAGTAGGGGAGACGCTGTGAAGCCAACAAGGACTGAAGTCCTCTGTTTGGGAAGTATGGACTTCCAAAGCCAAGTCTGTGCAAATCTGGAGGGGAGAAAGACATATCCCCAGGGACACTCCCGGGAATAATTCATGAAGTGCATCATTCCCAAAAGACGCCCACAACCACAGGGAGAAGGACTTTCTGGTGACAATTTTTAATGGCCAAAGAAATGACTGTAAAGTGAACAATTAGTTTTATCAAATAGCTTCACCTAAGAATGATGGTGATCAGAGCAGGAAGAGAACAAAAAAGAATATCTGTTATGCTTGAGAAAAGAAATGGCAAGAAATGAGAAGTGAGTAAAAATGTGGGGAAAAAAATCAAAATTTGAGGAGCTTATCTGATCTCACAACCTTTTGGCAGATCATCTTAGTTTTAAAGAGGTCTGTCTGCTGCTTATTGCTTGACACTAACCAATACTACTTATTGAAAATGTCAACTGAATATTAATCTGATTATTGCTGAAAGAGTGAATATACATTTTCCTCCGCATATCTTAATTATAGCTATATTAAAGGGTGCCTGCAGGCAGACTGCATATTTAAGTAGGCACCATTTACAGATGAACTTTCTAATTTTCTGTGGAACCTTTATTTCCCATTTAGGACTGAGGTCTGAAATGTTACTGTTAGCTTTACTATTTAATCTATTTGATAAATTTCTGTTTGGCTTTGGGCCAGACTAAAACAAAATTACTTTGGGAAACTACTCCAACAACCTACTTAATGTGTCTTGCCCTTGCTATTAGTACTTGTGGACATATCTGTAGGGATCAACAGCTTAGATTTAAAAATGAAGCCAACACTTTTTTTTGCCAAAAGTCCTTATTTATGCAAGCCTACTTCTTGGTAGAATTTATTGTTCTAAGAATAGGAAATGAAAAAAACTAGAAATCCTAATATATTTCATATGTAATTTTTCAGATTTAACAGCCCGGTTTTCACTTTTAAAATATTTATTTAAAAGAAACTTGTCATAAATAGTAATGTTCTATAAAGCTGCATTTCTTGACAATTTCAAATGAAAGGAAACACAACATTAATGTTTCACTAGTACACTTCCAATTGAATTTCCCAAAGTTTTCTCTTTTTTAATGGAAACTGTCCAGGCATCATAGAATTAGAGATGACCTCAGGATGCAACCTAGTCCAATAGCCCCTCATTTTTTGTAGCCAGGACTCACTGCTGCTGCTTTCTTTTCCTATCCTATGCCTATCTCAACTGTTGCACAACACTGCTAGTCTCTCTCTGCCCCGTAGGTTCACCATGGTCTCTGTGATCCCTCTCCCTCCCCAAGCATTACTGAAGGATCACTTAACTAACAGCCCAGCCAGATAAAGCTAAATCTGCTGAAATTTGTCCTGACACAAAATCACACAGCTTTTCAGCTTGAGCTCTTCTTCATACCTGTATGTCATTTTGGGGAGCAAACTTCTATTTCATACCTCTCCCCCCATATATACACCCAACATATTCCTGAGGGACATCTATCCAGCTTGTTTTTTAAAACCTTAAATGGCAGAAAATTCCACAACCTTCCCAGTCAATTTATTTTAGTATTTAACTACCTTTATAATTTCTTAGTTTATAACCTATGTTTTGTTTTCTTCAAACTGTCTATTATATGTCAAACATCCTGCATATGGAAACCACTTTTTCTCAATTTCATTTATTCTGCAGCTACATTTGGAAATTTGTTACACTGCCTTCCTGATATGTTCTCTGAAATGAACAATCCCATTTCTTCTACGGTTTCTTCACACAGTTTTTTGAGACCTCAATCGTTATTTTGTGTGCTGCCTAAATGGTCCATGCCTCATGGAAAAATGTGCTAAAACTGGACACAGTACTCCAGCTATACTGTTACTAGAGCTGTCAAAAGCAGAAGAATTACTGTTTGAGCTTTACACACACATGTCTACTCTTATGCCCCTATGTGAAGTAGAATGATTGATAACTTGCACTTGCCAATGGTGGTAGAATGGTTTTTCATGTGAACTGGGGGAGTCATGCAAACTTAACCTTACAACTATACACTCATGCCTTGAAGCTCTGGAGCTTTGACATGTATAAAATTTTACCATATCAAGGTGCCAGTGATGCATGATTTCAGAGGAGTTTTGAATAAATGTGCACTGAGGCCTTGATTCTGTATGATAAAGCTGTGAATTTTGAAAGGTAAACATGTAGTTACATGCTTTCCCAGATGAGATACCTTGTATTTAACATAATGACTGGAGCAGAGCTCCCCTGTGTTCACAAGAAAAATAATCTTAACAGCCACAGTGTGCTAGTGATCATCTGCTAAATGTATTTAAAGATGGATTCCTCCATTTAATCTTGGCAATATTTGGTGACACATGGAATCAGATACCAAACCTTTCTGCTCTGGCTTCTCTCAACAGATGTTACACATCTTGCCTACTATGAAAAAAACTAATTTTGAACTTCACTTTAATTTGTCTTTCATTGCTATAGCTACAGCCTCAGTGTTACTCAGAAGTGTTGAAGTCAAAGACACCAAGTCCTGGATAATCTTTGTCACTGGTGAGTGCAATTTAGTAGTCTCAGTAAAAATCCTGAGGTGCTGGTTTCATTTGTCTTTAATTCAAATCCTCAGAATTACTATGATAACAGTTTCCCATTCCCTCCATTTAAAATTGGGACATCATTCTGATCTTTGAGTTCTAATTTAAAGCAAATTTTGTTCTGCCTATAGTGTAATTTTCTGTTATTAGGGTCACATACAGACTATCTATAAATAACGTTCTGGTCTGCTATTACTTTTCATGATAAATTTAATCTCCATGGAGTTATAACGTATATCTCATTTTCTGAATTTCTGCCTACACTGTAGATATTCATCATGTTGGAACATGGATGTGAGGAACAGGATAACAATGCACATCTGAACACTGTGGTCAGCACAGACCATTTGTATCATCATGACAGATAATTACAATAAAATTTTCTGTGTCTGTCATACTGATCACAATGAAAACCATTCCATAATTCCATTTCTATTTCACTTTATTCACAATATCTGCTATGCTTTGCTTTAAACACTGACACAGGTCTCATGATCTCAGGAAAATATTAGCTTTTGCTTCAAAACATTATTCATATTATCCTAAGTCAGCTGATCTCTGTCAGTTACATCACCCTTAGGGTTTACTGTTGCTGAACATTGAATTCAACATCAGACATCTGTGGTTTTGAGGAAGTGTCTTTTCAGATGTCTAAGACAGTGCTTCTGAGAGGCTGTTACAGAGCCTCTCAAATAGACAACCAACCACCAAAAATTAAAATTTATTGTCAACACAATTAACTAGCCCTCTGCAATTATTCAATTACAAGTTCAAATGTCTGTGAGAGGAGAACAGAAAAACTTCCCAAGGTTCAAAGACAACCCAAAATGCAGAACAAAGCACCACTTTCCAGGATTTAACAACAACCCAAAATGCCCTATCATTCACCTAAGAAATTCCACGAGGGACTTCTGAGAGCAGTATACTGACCCAAGTAACCTCAAAGAGTTTCCTCAAGTGGCATCCCAACCCAAGGGGAGAGCTCCCCCACCACAACCTACTGCTTCAGAGGACTAGCTCAAAAGGGTTCCCCCAGGGGACTCCATTTATACCCAGCCATATCTGATCTGTGGTCAATAGCAGCTCCCATTGGCCAAAGGCTCCAACTACAGTGAAGCCCTGAGAACAAAGTCAATCAACAGCTGCTACACTGCAGCAACCAAGAAGCCCTATTTTTATTGGGAGGGTGCATCTGCTACAGAGGCCCTAATCAAACTGGGTAAGACGTAGCACATACTAGTCCGAGGCTTTGAGAAATGTCTAAATGAAATGCTGGCCTCCAGCCTTTAAGTCATGGCTTTCTTCAATATTAATTTTCTCCCTGAACACTACAAAGTACATAAGGAAGATGATGAGGACAGAGCAGAACCTTGTCCCATCTGCAGGGATGGTAGCTGTGGTGCTTCTCCACAGACACACTGAGGCTTAAGAAACTGGAGGGTTTGCATATAGTCAGTGACTTAGTCCTATTCATTAGGAATGTAGAAGCACAGTTTGTCAAAAAGAAAGAAAACAACAAAATTTTTAAGGGATAATATGCAATACATGCTCTTGTTTTTAAGATGAAGTTCAAAAAGTTAACTTGGTATATATCTTGTTATTGAGAATCTCTAAAAAAAATGTGGTCACCAGCTCTTTCCTCTGTGTACTGAATTATGTATGTCTCTGTAGGGTCAGAAATTGTATTACAAATAAAATTACTTTTCTCCAATAATTCAAAAAAAGATCAGAGCGATCTGGTGGAGTTTTGTGTGTCTCCACAGGGTAAGGATGAAGACTTCTCAATCATAGCCTCAATCTATTCACTGTTCTTCAAAAAATATCTTCAGTCTGGCCAGAATTGAAAAAAAGAAAAAAAAATAAGATCTGTTCTTTTTATTTAAAATGTTCTTAAAAATCCCATGAACCATGAGGCAGAAAAATCTTTAAAAGTGCTTTAAAAAATAAACAAAGCATTTCCTATATAACATCAAAGAAAATGTAGTAAGGTATAAGACACCTCATAAAAGCTGATGTGTACAGTAAACGTAGTGCACATTTTAAATTTTATGTAATGAAATGTTCCAGAGGCTGAAAAAGATGAAAGAAAAGGAAAAAATAAAAGATATTGAAGTTAAAAAGAATACAAACCAAGACTACTAGAGATGGTTTCTCTACAAAATTCCTAAGATACCTGAGAAAAATAACTGCTCTGTTTTAAAAAATATGATACACTACCAAAAGATTTTACACAGTGTCTGATAAAGTTCTCAGTATCATTAAAGTAAATATAATAGAATAGTAAAGGTTGAGACAGGATATAAGCTATGAGCTCTTATAAATGGCAGAGAAAGTAGGTCACTACTAAAAGTAGAAAAAATGCAAAATCCAGTCTATTTGTGTTTAATGTCTTTAGGCATCTGCACCATCATAGAGGTTGAGTCCCTGGTGCAGTTACATATCTTCACTAAATATATTGAGCCTTCCTTGTCAACAGGTGTTGGGTTCTCACTTTCTACATCACCATAAAGGATTTATCTCTAAAATCAATCAGAAAAATTGATATGAGAAAGCTCTTTGATGAAAGGATTCTTAGTCTATGCCTAATGGTGGAAACTTACAGCATATAGCCACAAAATTTGTATGCAATATATACACAAAGGGAAGGGTTTGCTGCAGGATACTGAGAAAAAATTAATGTCCAGTCATGATAAGACACATTTAGATCTAATAAACTAACTAAAGCTATCATACTATGCAACTTTTAAATTACTAAACATTGCAGACTGTGGGAGGTTCAGAGGCACTGATCCTGAGGGCATTCTAGTTTGCCTTTGAATTCGGTTGCTGCTACATTCCCAGGTTTTACCCTTTTCTATTACCTTAGCAATCTTCATGTATAAGTGAGCTGCAGAGCTCTGAAACTGATATGTACAAGAGGAAACATTACAGCAGGAGAGTAATCAGAACATAAAATAGGGCTGTTCAAGAAGTAATGTTGTGACATGGATGCTGTTGGAATTCATCAATAACATGATGTTGCCTGATACACACTAATCATGAAAAAACAGAAAAAATATTCAACATAGCCTTCATATGAAAGTAAAATACAAAATAAAGAATGTTTTGAAGCAAAAATTCCATGGTAAAATAAAACCTTTGGATTTAAAGATTTTTGTGAACAGCATCTGAAACCTTGAACTGCTGTTTCATTTTGAACAGAATCAATGCAGCTGCTTCCACTGATGGGTATTGAATCAGAATTTTTTGCTTCCTAGGGCAGAATATGGCCTTACAAAAAATTAATGACCAAAATCCCATTAATTTCATTGGGATTGAGACTGTCAGCATTCTTTGTGTCTACTATTAAATTCACTTCTTAAAAGCCTCTTTGTTTGGTGTATCTTTTGAGAGGTACATTCAATACTGCAAAGCTCTTTGAAGAGGCAGACCAGATGTAGTGAACTCATCACCAAGAAAATAGTTTGATTTTTTTTCTTGGAAGAGCTGCAGAGGAAATTGAGAAAGGGTAGAAAGTCCAACATGGAAGAAAAATATCCTGACATTCATTTTAGAAAGGAGCAGAATGGAAAGGAAATGAAAATAGAACAGTAACATTGATTGACTTTTTAAAAAATTATCAAAAGACAAGAAAGTGAAAAAACAGTAGGAAATATTATATATATGAATTCTGTATACTATGTGTTAATACCATATAGCCAGCTAAAAACCTTATATTAAAGGATCTAAGTAACATAGTATGTCAAGATTGAAATGGCAAGTGATTTCACTCAATAATTGTTTAATGACTTACAAGACACTCCACTTGGTGGTAGCAACAGCATCTGTCTCTCTCTCTAGCAAGTGTGTTCCTGGGAATCGCATCTTGACGACTTATATGGATCAAAACACTCCCTTGCTCCATTTCCTTAGTCTGTCTTTGGTGTTATATCTGGAAAGAATATACCGTCTATTGAGTGACAGAGTGGGGCACTGGCAAAGGGTGAGGGAAGTGGGATGAGGGGAGAGAGATGGAAAGTCTCCTGGGGAACAGGATGGGGAGAGCAGAATCATCAGCTGACACAAAGCAGAATCTGATTATCCCTTACCAATTATGGGTCCATTAGGAATACTTAACATTTGGCACACTGGTTTATGTCAGGATCAGAGATAGAAAGTGGGAGGCACAACCCTCTCCCTGAAAAAGCCTTGCTGTGTCAAGGGCAATCTACCACAGCCAATATGCAATAGTCCTCTCTCAAATGAGTGTGCCATTGCCCAAGGGCTAGGAGAAGCTAGTAAACATTTCTTAAGAGGTAGACATTTTAATACTCTGATTCCAGTTCATCATACCCCAGTTTTGCAAGGCTACAAACATCTTTGTACCATTTGCGAGAGGTGGAATCAGTCCATTAAGAGGAACACATGTGCAACCAATTCAGGCTAATAAATTCCTTAATACTAGACCACACTGAAGTACATTAAACAACCATACAATGAATATTCACAAGTGACAGAGATTTTGAAGCAGCACAGTTAGAGGTGCATTCACACTACCTACGTCAGCTGCTTTGTGATGACCTGGCTGGGATAATTGAAGTGGTTCAGCGATGGCAGAATAGCACTCACAACGAGCTGCAAAGCTGACCAGGGGTAAGGTACATCCACTGCAAGCTAGTCATCTTCCATGTCTTATCTGCTATCAGTGCTGAAGACTGCAGTTAAGAGTGTCAGGAAGAGAGGGTGAAATCTTAGTTAGACATATATCACCAAGGAATTATGTCACATATCAGCTCTAAGTGTTGATGGAAATAATAAACCTTACTATATTTTTCAAACAGTCTCACACAAAATGTTTCTGCGTTCCCAGCAAACTATAACAGATATAGATAAAGAATTCATTTAAAATTAATACATCTGTTCCCTTGAGCCCACTGTGAAAATGTTAGAGTATCTCTAGATCTTCAAGTACTCTGAAGTTATCAAAAAGGCTGATCTATTCTACCTTATGTTCATCCTGCCCATAAGGTATTTCTATAACACTAACCAAAGCAGAGTACTTCTCCACATAGCCAGCATTTCCGTACAGTTTATTCGAAACTTTTGAAAAGAATAAGGGCTGAAACTCAAAGTATGCTTATTAAATTATAATTTATGAGTAACACATTACCCAGGTGTTTTGGACAAGATAGTGAAAGGGTAAATCAGGAAATATGACACACTGTTTTCCATTAACCCCCTGGCACTTGCAATTTGAAGATCCCCTTACTAAAGGCTAATCCATTTTGCTGTAGTGCTTAGCATTTTAAAATCTCAGCTCCTCATGTCAAAATACTTATATGCATTTAGATATTAGAAATGCAGGTAGCAGTTTTGATCCCCTTACCATTTTCGCATTGTCATAACCAATCAAAACAAACAACCCAAAACCCAAAAATATAGACTAAGTCTATAAGAAGGAACTATTTCAACTCCTATTTTCAGATAAATGCTTTTGTCCAATCTCTAAAATTCTGTAACAAATAATAAGTACTCACCACAAATATGAAGTTTAATACATCAAGGTTCTAGCTAATACTAATAATGACTTTACTTATGAAAATGGCTTTTCACTGTTGTTTAGAAAGCAGATTTGTTCATAGTGGAAGCTGCCTACCTATTCCTTAGTGCTGAAACTGGAATAAGAAACATTTTGCCTATGACATTTTGCAACATAATTTTCTTGGTTGAAATCTAAGTGCTTCAAGAAATTAAATAATCTGTTAGGAAAATGTCTATTCAGTCAGTTCAGCAGGTCTTATATTTCCTTTCCTTAACAGATTATTCTACGATGAACAAAGAAAGGTAAGAATTTGAGTATCATTTGGATTGTTATATCCACTTACTCCTCAGTGAGCAGAATAAGGGAACCCTACCATCATTACTATTAGGACAATAAAGACTATCATTCAAAAATAGTCTCCATAATTTAGACAAAATTGCCCTTGCTTCCAAAATATCATCACTCTTTCCCATATAAGAAAGATGCAGATAAGCATCTGGAGTTGATATAAGTTTTCTCTAGAGCAATTAGCTTAGCAGCCTATCCCATGATGATATGCATTTTTTTCCCTTGGTTGGATGTTTTGGCATCTCTCATTTAAGCTTTAGAAAATCTCATATCACTGAGAATTCCCCAGTTATTATGGATGACAATCACCTGCTTAGGATGGAGTTGTTCTTATGATGAGTTTATACTGGAGCCTAGAGAAATGACATTAATTATTAGAAAATGGAAATGTCATTTTAATCACCGATATGGAGAGCAGATGCTGCCTTCAAGTTACTGCACTCATGCTTGGAGCTGAAACAGAGCTTAATGGTATTTGTCTATTTTCTCTTGAAGGACTCTCTCATGTTTAATGTTGCAGAATTCCCTTCTGTCTGTTAACATCTGTATGACTTCCAGGTAGAGCAGAGGGAAACAGGAGCTTCTGTGATTATGTCTACATAAAGCATATAACTTCCAAGTTCACTTTTGCCAAGAGGAATACTACATTGTTATCAACACCACTGAGTATACTGCATGTGGAACATGTCTACACAGCAGTCAATTTGATAGTGCTGTCAACAGTCCCGTGTCTAATTAACACGCTCATTGTCCTACGAAATATAATCAGTCAATACTTTCCAAGGAGCATTAAAAAGTTTGCATATTTATTGTATGTCAGCTTTCCCAAATGCTAAACAATTCAGATGAAATTTTGGATAAGTATACACTAAATGCACCTACTCATTTGTATTTTGGGCTGGTTTTTACTTCATGTTCTCAGAGAACACTGACAGTATTGGAAAGAAGCAGAAATACTGGATAGCAACATGCATCTTCAAGGGGGCTCAAAGGATCTCACTTTTACCTGGTCTTTCTCAACAAATTTACACAACAATGTACAGAGAATAAAAAATAAAACATAGCTAAGTGTCAGATTTTATGAAACTTCTCTGTCAAAAGACCACAGTGAAAACAGCTAAATTTTATACCTTAAGAATTCTTTTTGAGAAGAATTTTGATAAGAAAATCTTGAAGTTGGCGGCTCAAAAATAAACACCAAACTATGTGTCTGAGGACATAGCTGGGAGTCCACATATCAGGAGCCCCATAACAAGATTTGTAACACATCTCTGTGACCCAAAGAGTAGGTCTAATGCTCTTTGACATCAAATTGCAAACCTAGCGTGATATGAAGTTTTCATAGTGTACTCTGTATTGAATTTCCAAGCAAAGCAAACTTAATGAGGACAGAGGGGACAACTGGAAAAGTGGAAAGCATCAAAGAACAAAACCAGTAATGACAGCAAATGATAAAAAAGGTCTCTGAAACCTTTATGACAGATCTGAATAAAAATAGAAAAGCATGCACAGATAGAATATATATTGATTATTATACCTAAATATACAAGCCAATCTGATCGTGGGTGCAATGTTATAAAACCCAAAAATAATATGCAATATATTGTACATATGTATTAAAAAACATGCTGCTTCTGTGGATGTATGTTTGAGTTCTTTTTACATTGTGTGGCCTCATACATTAAATTAAGACAATCGAGAGAGAATAACGTACCTAGTAAACTCCAAGGGAAATAAAGATAGGCCAAATGTAATTACTCAAGCTAGAATTCACATTTTTCTTTACATAAACAAAAGAGTAAAATTGCATCTTTAAAAAATACAATCAGGAAATTGATCAGCAGAATATTAAGAAAATATTTCAGAGCAGATGAAAATTTCACAACTGGACACAGTTTTCACAAGAGTCTAGATATGTGATAATTTCAATTTTATCACTGACGTGACTTGAATGTATAATTTTGACCCTATACCATACTAGGAACTTTGCTTCTTCAAATAAATGAATGAATAAACAAATAAATAAATATGGCCTTTCACTAAAGATACAAAATTATTATACTTCCAATGTAAAATGGTGTCCCTTTCTATGAGTCACATGTTCAAAAAATATTTGAATGTATTTGTCTTTATTTGTATGCAAGTTTGGGCTTTTAAAATCTTTTTAAACTCTGTATGTTTTTTATCTCTTTTCTTTTTTCACTCTTACCTTAAAATTTGAATATGAATGTAAAGATAAACATAACTTGCAAAGACAGTGCACCTGAGAGAGAAAGAGAGATTTGTGGATGTCAGTGAATCAGCAAAATTTTCCAGAAAGGACTCTTAGGCCATGGAATATTTTTCCAAGAGAAATGGTTTACATCCTATCAATGGGAACCCTCAAAATTAGATTTGGAAAAATCCTTGTAACTGCCAGTTTACAAATATAATCTTGCTCTCATAAAGAGGTAGAATAGATCAATCACTCAGAGACACTTTTCTTCTCTGATGCCTATATTTTGTAATTATGCAGAGACTGAATATTTCACTCCATGTTAAAAATGTTAATCTGAAACTCAACAAGGGATTCTGGTCCTTAATCAGCTTCTGGACCTTAACTTTAAAATTACATCTATAATGCAAGATCTCTCTGCAGTGGGCAACATTATTACATAAAGATTTTTTTGCCTCTCAGTTAACTTCACTGAGAAATACTTGGCTACATTTTCTTGGGGAAAATATACCCACTTAACAAAATTATTCTAGGAGATGCTTTTTAAAAGCAAAAAATCAGATTTTTGGTCCTTTTTCAAAGGCATTTATTTTATATCTTTTAAGTAAACTGGCCTGTCATTTCTCTTGGCTATATTTTCAGTTGTTAATCATGCATGCATCTGTATAATCCTTTAAAAGTTACTGAACATAGCACTTAGGGATATGGTGTAGTTGAGAACGGCCAGTGTTAGGTTAATGGTTGGACTAGATGATCTTCAAGGTCTTTTCCAACCTAGATGATTCTGTGATTCTGTGATTTTGAAACTGAAAAGGTTCATTTGCAAGCATTTAACTGTAGCTAGTCTAAATTCTTATGATCCAATCTTGTTTTCCTCAAGTACTTTGCAAAATTAGTTATTGTCAGAAAAAAATTAATTGCAAGCTTGATCTGATCTTCCTTCTATTTTATTTCAGTGCTTTTACCCACATTAAGTATGTGTTTTATTTCTTACTGCATATGACATCCCATTAATATAAATCCCTTAGAATAATGTTTCTAGTACCAGCACTTACAAAGAGGTCTCATGTAAATAATTTTTTTCCCTTCTTACCATTAACCTACCATTAATCCCAGCAGAAAAAGACCTTTTTTCCCAAACAAATGAACAAACAAAGCCCCTAGTTTATATACTGCTTAAACAGAATGTTGGGGAAAATGTGGAATATGGTAGGGATATGACAGGCCTCATTAAAAAAGTTACTAAATCCCCAATTTTTTTCTAAAAAAAAATATTTTTCAAAGCCAGAGCTATCTGTTGGTTTTTTAAACAATATTTTATTGACATTAATTGTAAAAAAAAAAAAAAAAAAAAAAAAAAAAAAAAAGCTTAGGTAATAAAGTCCTTTGATAAAATTTTATGATTAAGTTGATTTTTTTTCAATTAGAAAATCAAGAGTTTCTTACAAATCATCTTTTTTCAGATGGTGTTTAGTCAGAAAGGGAAATTTATTCTTCCCTCCATGGAAAAATCCTACAGAATGTAGGAGAAATTGTTAGCCTTTCTGTAACAGTGTAATGAGATAGAAATGTTAGAATCTTACTGAATTTAAAAATATTTGAAAAACCCACACTTCATTAAACATTGCTTAATTACAAACTTCCTTGGAAATTGGTTGTCTTTGTTTCAGAGCTGTCATAAATCAATTCAGCTTTACAGTTTAGGCATAAAATATTCACTTTGGGAAAACTAGAAGCAGCCTGGCCAGACCTGAGTGTTCTCTTTACAGACTTTCCTTTCATTGATTTCTTGCTGATTTATGTGACTGAGAAAGGCTCTGCTTATTCCGCTCTGGAAACAAATATGTATTCAAGAGAGTCATCAAAATATGTGCTTGAAAC
The DNA here is from genome assembly GCF_031877795.1 of Strix aluco. Classification (NCBI taxonomy): domain Eukaryota; kingdom Metazoa; phylum Chordata; class Aves; order Strigiformes; family Strigidae; genus Strix; species Strix aluco. Next base: position 31,317,390 of record NC_133931.1, read on the forward strand.
ACCAAAGTACATTGACAATGACACAAGCCAGACTAGTGCAGCACGAAAGGTTCCCAGGAGATCAGAAACATGGACCCGATATTGCTGGCTCTAAGATCCCTGCAGCTCTTGAAGCGGCTGACCGCGGATGGGAGGAACAGGCAGGGTCCCAAAGAGTTGGGAAGGCACAAACAGGTTTGCAGAAGGGTAAATCAGGCTGGGATTTTGAAATTTGGATTGACAGAAGACAAAGCAAGGGTCTCACTTAGCTTGATAGAAAATGAGAGACAGGCACTGTTCCAATGAGTTTACTACCTATATAACTAAAACATAAAAACAGGTTGGAAGAGCAGCCAAGGAGTGACACACTCAAAATCACGAAGACACTGAATAGCAGGATTCATCACAGACCTTAGGTTTTGCAAGTACTTATTCAATGCCCAGTTTACCAAACAGACCATCTCTCTGGCAAGAACATGTTAGTAGGCATCACCAGTTGCTGCACTGCTGTCTTGCACTAAGCTTGTTATTTTTAACATTATGATGAGTTATGCTTTTGCCAGCTTGATCATAGAATTCAAAATAGATTCTCCTCGTCCTAAAGACAGTCATACCTAGTTTTGGCAACATTCCATTTAGCTCAAGCTTGCTATGTACTATATCAAATCTGCTTCAGTACATTTTAATTTTAGACTTTGTTGCACTTTTTTTTTTTTCTTCGAGGATATCAATTTTTCTCCCCTTCAGTTCCAGTAATTTTCAGTTACACCATCTTTTTGGAGACAATGGAAAAGAGATTATTCCTCCACTGATGCATGCTTTAGCAACTTCAAAGACCAAAGCCAAAGAAAAATCAGGAGAGGATTTCTAAATAAGGTAAGAAGTATTATGACAAGCAATGATTTTTAAGTTATCACAGTTTCTTTAAAAGGGTAAGGGAGAGGGTATTTGTACTTAATTGTCACTGGATTTCAACTTAGTTACAGCTCCAAATGTCAGAGTTATTCAGCACAGAAGGGGCATAAAGCAGTTTAAAGACCTCCATTCTGCTGCAAATACAGAATGGAATTTTCCCCATTATTTTCTTAAATTCTTTACTAAATACAACAGCAACATAAATTAGGTCTACTCTGCAATGCAGCTCCATGTAGATCTATCCAAGCTGACTCTAAGACCTTTGCACTAGCACAGCTAATCAACCTGGCCATGGTGCAATGTTAATGTGGCTATATCACATCTAGAACCAAGTTACATGGTCCAAGGAGCTGTTATAGCACATTAAACTCTCTCTCGGATACCTTTGCATGGCACTGTGTTTTATATATGCATACTCTATGAGATCTCTAGCTCAGGTAATAGAACCTCAAAATATAAATTTGCTCTTAGTATCATATCATGTTCAGAAAGTGTGCATGTACAAAAGGAAGATTACATTTTCCTCTCTTCACAGTTTGATATCACTTACAGGCATACATTTTCTGAATAATCGCTCCCTTTAGTATGTATCTGGTGTTTAGTACATAACTCATTTCATGATTTTCATGGACTGGAAATAGGTCGACCAAAGTCCCTTCATCTATCATGATGGGGGTCTCAGTTCTGACTGGTAGCTCAGGTGCTTTCACCATACAAAAAATTAATAATAACAATAGACTGCAAGACTCTACAGTTACACTGAGTTGGAATGACAGATTTTCTTTGAAAAAAGAAAATGCAGTGGGACTTTCTGAAGTGAGGATTTTGAAATGAAATCACATTCTTTCTGTCAAACACTTAGCATGTTTTTATGTTAACTGTTTATTCACAAATTTAAAACACAGTCATTTAAAAACAAAGAGAAATCACATTTTTACAGGCAAAGGAACAGAGCTTAATGTAAAAGCAAAGTGTAGTATCAGAGAGAGTAAGTCAAATGGAAAACAAATTCAAATTTTTCATTTTAAAACACATTGAGAAGGAAGACAAAATTTAAAATGTGATGTTGATTTAACCTAACAGTGCCCTTTAATCTAAAGAAATCACATAATATTTTAAGATCATAATGTAAATTCCACAGCATGCAACACCCATGACAGCTTCTCTAAGAGATAACCAGCTGACATCTCATAGTAACAACTACTCCCATGCTTAAACACTGAATAAGGATATATGCCTGTGCTGCATACTGTCATGCAGCGTGTACCTCCTCAGGCCAGCCATAAATACACAAACATGAGTGCCAAAAGCCACCAAGCAGCCTGAAAGAAGGATAAATTAATTCACATAGGGTTCAATTCTACTGTAGCTAGACTCCCATGGGAGTGCAAACAAGTTCACTTACAGCTAGCCTCATCATATGCAGAACAGGTACATATTGTTTCCAGATATATATGTTTTTAATACTTACACAAGCAAAATGCTGTTCCTTTTCAGCTGAGTGTGGATGTTAAACATGTATACTGTTTTGCAAAACAGTTAAGGGGAACACTAGGTATTTTAGTACTTGAAGTTAAACAGAAGATGGGCATGAGAAGTCTAGACTTGATCACTGTCATTTCATATCAACATCTTGACAGAAAATATTGGTTTTGTTTTGCTTTATTTTTATCTAAAATGAAGCAAGGCTCCATGCAAAATTAAATTAAGATTGTCATTTCATTTCCAAATGTCAGTTCAAAACCAAACTATTTGTTTTTACATTTCTTGTCGAAACAATCTGTATTTTCATTGGACTTGACATATTCCTGCAAGACTTTTAGTTTCAGCAAAACATTATTCTTCAACAGAAAAATCTTCAGCACACAAAGTCAACCAAACATCTATAGTAATACCAACGGGACCAATTCTATTCTGAGGAACCACTAATGTGATGCATTGCTAATCGGCTCCAGACTTGAATTTGGTTCTATCAATAGCTAAAGTCATTATAAAGCCTTTATACTTCTGTTAATTAGTCAGCCAATGTTACATATAGAAAAATGTATAAAACATGTTCTGTTCATAATTTCATATTATGCTTTTTCTCCTTCATGGTTTTTCTTCACGTGCTTCTACCTAGGGTAATATAATGGGTTAACATTTAGCATGAACGTTGAGAACTTCAGGCTAAATATCTGTAAATATCACTACATCTGAAATACCATTTTACTAGAGAAAGTAATGATGACTAATAGGTATGAAAGAGAAATCTTACTGCTTCATTTTCTAACTACAAAATACATAAGAAAATAAGGAATGTAGCTGATACATTAACATTCAGAAAACCATTTAGGGTTATAATTGGTACTTACTAAACCAATTAGTATAAAGTAATCAAGTGTCAGTGAACATATATAATTTACTGTTGCCATTTAAAGTGGCCAAATTCTTTGTTATTCTCAGTAAATGTGTACCAACAATTGGAGGTAAACACTGATATTTAGGACACAGTTTCTTCAGCAGGGTTTATTACTTGACGAAGTTCTGTCTGTACAAAGTCAACAAACAAATGCCCACATTGAGTCTCAACTTGGCTTAACTTTTAACCTATATTTTCCTTTTCTTTTTTTCTGTTAGCAGCCACCTATGCACTCTTCAAGCAGATCCTTATTTTTGCTTTGGACATAGGCTTCTTAGCACAGCCAGCTGTGAAGTTTAAAGCAGAAGCTGTTTCCCTCAGGTTGAAAATTGATCACTTTCCAAGGAGCACATTGAGATCTATGAATGCAGATCACAGCAGGACGCTTGGGCATCTGTAACAGAGCTTGAGAAGTCCTTTTGCTGATCTCCCAAAAAAGAGTGAATTTTACTTCACATGGTACCAAATTCTGTGGAGTTCCAGGCCTTCAAATCAGTGGCTACTTCTGTAACAGGAACACTGCGGGTGGTGTGTCAGTTCATTTTCAGGACTCATTCAATTAGGTAAAGTAGGGCTAAAAGCTTCAAAGAACTCCCTCATTTGCTCATTCAAGCAAAAATTACTTGTGGGTTTAGTGATCTGAAAGGAAGCAAAAATATTATTATTTTAACTAACTTTTTTAAAGCCTCACGTGTCTTTTGCATAGCAGTCAGGTGGTTAGAAATGTTTAACATGAATAGAAATCCTGATTTTGTCCCTTCCTCAGCCACACAATGTTCAAAACCTGTAATGGAGAGTATTTTGCTAGACAACAGGCTAGGTTACTTCTGGCTTTGAAGCTGTGTAAAAGAACATCAGATTCTGGGAGACAAAGGGTAACCCCAGCAATTAGCATGTAGGGGTAGTAAGTAGTTAGTGCATCTTGCTCATAGAGGACAGGTACAGATTGCTTCTGTAGAAGGCTTTCTGGCCTGCAGGTAATGTTAGCTGAATGTAAAACAGAGATATGATCTTGAAAATAGACACCAAAACTCAGAACCCTCTTTTCCTAGAAGGCAGCACAACAGCACATGAACCTCCACACTCCTCTGATGTGTCCCTCTTTGAGCTTGTTCTTCTGAGTCCCATTTGACCCCTTATAGCTCCTGCAGCCCAATGACATGGCTACAAGCATCAGGGGAGAGGCACAGACCCCACACAGACTCTGGTTAATGATCTCATGACATCTGCAGGAGACCTCAGAAACTGTTTCAGTCTTGAGGTGTTTTGAACTGTTGGTGGTTTTTAACTTCTTAAGTTTTAAATACATTAACAGTTCAGAAAGAACAGGTTTAAACTGTGCATTCCTTTCTCTCTTTCAAGTCTCTTAGCCACAAATGTTTAATTCTTTCCTTTTTACTGGACTCTAGGCATCCATGAAATGTAGGAAGTCCATATCGTTCCGATTCATGGTGATGGTAAGCTTCACAAGATCCAGTAATTTGAGGAAATTCTAAACTGTGGAGAACTGTAAATCCTGACATCCTTTATTTAGACTTTTGAGACATTTCTATTCAAGCAAGACTTACTGTAGAAGAGTCTGGCTTATTATTTTAACTAGTTACTGAAGTTTTCCTGGAAAAGTGGCACACCTTTCCTTACATGCTGTCTCATGCTCTCTCTCAGGCAATTCTAGAGCACTCTACAGGTTGAGCAAAAGCAGTAAAACCAGTGCTTTCATGTTATTCATGGCTTAAAAAATAATAGTAAGGATGGTGTATGCTTAAGGGAACCACACAATAGATTAGAAGTAGATTATATTTAGTCTGAAATCATTTATCTACCACAGGCATTCTGGGCAATTTAATGTCTGCTTATTGGGATCCCTGCCAAAAGAACAGATTCAATTAAATGAATTGCAATGACTCCTAATAATAGTTAACTGGCCCACCTAATCCATTTAAATAGCGCAGCTGGTCTTGCCTGCTCGCCTACTCATGGTTCACTCGTACAGCATTTGCTAACATAAATGGCCTGCAGTGAAATCCTTTTTTTTTTGCTGGTTTATTGCTGAATTCTGGTCACAGAATGAGTAGATTTAACTTGAGCTGGTGACATCTTTTGATATTTGCCTGCCTCCACCTTTGTCATCTATTGTTAGACAGTTTGGGGAAGTGGAGGAACAGAAAAAAGCTATAAAAAATGAATAGCCAATCATTATTTCCAGAAACACAAGCAATGTCAGAACTGAATGAATAGTCTCTAAGGAGAGGGAGAATCTTTCATCACATTATGTGAATGAAGTGGCATCAACCAATTAAGAAAATGTGCTGAGGACGTGTTGTGGTTTAACCCGGCAGGCAGCTAAACACAGCCATTTGCTCACTCCCCCTCAGTAGGATGAAGCGAACTGGAAAAAAAGTAAAACTCATATAGGATAGAAAAGGAAGGGAAAAATAATAATATGATAAAAGAATATACAAAACAAGTGATGTACAATGCACCACCCACTAAACAATGTCCAGCCACTCCCCGACTAGTGGGCTGCCACCCCCCCTCAGCCAACTGCCCCCAGTTTTATTGTTCAGCATGACGTCATATGGTATGGAATATCCCTTTGGTCAGTTGGGGTCAGCTGTCCTGTCTGTGCCCCCTCCAAACTTCTTGTGCACCCCAGCCTACTCACTGGTAGGGCAGTACGAGAAGCTGAAAAGGCCTTGACTTAGTGTAAGCACTGCTCAGCAACAACTCAAACATCAGTGTGTTACTGTCGTGGTTTGAGCCCAGAGGGCAACTGAGCACCACGCAGCCCTTCACTCACCCCTACTCCTCAGCGCTGGGACTGAGAAAAGTGAATTAAAAGGCTCAGGAACTGAGATAAGGACAGGGAGGGGTCGCTCACTCATTTAACAGTCACAGGTAAATGATAGGTTCATTAGGGAAAGAAAACAAGAACATCACTTTAATTCAAACAAAACCAACACTTAACAGACAGAATGGGACAGTGAGAAGAATTATCACATCTTAAAACACCTCCCCCCACCCCTTCCTTCTTCCCAAACTTAGTTTTGTTCCGGATATTTTTACCTCCTCCCCCAGCGGCTAAGGGGCAGGGGATGGGAGTTGCGGTCACTCCACGCTTCTTCCTCCAAGGTGGGAGGAAAGCACTCTTCTGCGTTCTTCCGTCCACTCCACATGGCATCCCTCTCACGGGAGACAGTCCTCCACAAACTATCTCCACCGTGAGTCCTCCCCACAGGATGCATTCTTCTTGAGATGCTCTGGCATGGGTCACCTCCATGCGTTGCAGTCCTCCCAGCACCGAACTATAACAGTGGGGGCTTCATTCTTCCCACAGAGTCCCGGGGGTCCTCTGCAGGCCACAGGTGAATCTCTGCTCCTCCAGTGACCTCCATGGGTGGCAGGGGGGAGGTCTTGCCATCTCACCACGGGATACAGGGGGGGTTTTCTGTTCCAGTGCACCTCCCCTCTTCCTCCTCCTCCCTTCCACTGACCTCGGTGTTCGCATAGGCGTCCTTCTCATAACTCGTCCTCAAAGTCCCCCCACCTCCCAGGTTCCTCTTAAATATTATCGCAGAGGTGCAGCCACCATCATTATTTGGCACGGCCTTGGTGCAAGGGTGGGTCTGACTTGGAGCCAGGGGAGCTTCGAGAAGCTTCTCACAGGGGGCCGCTGCTGTAGCCCCCTCTCCTGCTACCAAAAAACCTCTGCCACTCAAACCCAGCAAAGTTACCAACATTATTCTATCCTAAATCCAAAATACATCATTGTACCACCTACTAGGAAGAAAATTAACTCTATCCCAGATGAAACTAGGATAGGGTAGTAGATATATGCAACTTCACATATCTGAAATCAAGACATGTAAGAAAAACATCAAAAATCATACATCTAAATATTGTAATCTATCAAAAAAAAAAAAAATCGAGAGATCCCTACCACTGACCTTGAGTGATGAAACAGAAAAGGCAGTCCATAGTTTCTCAAATAAATTAAAAAATAAATAAAATTTATTTATTGAGAAAAAAAATAATCCATAAATCTGAAACTTAATTTGGAGTGTTGGTTTCAGAGAGTTTTCCAAAATCTCCTTCTTTTTCTAGTTCTACCAGTCATGAAAATAAAGAAAACCAGTTTCTAAATGTGTAAACTAAAAAAGCTAATTCTAAAATTAGCACCGCGGACAATAAATTAGTTTTTGTTTCCCATATGTGAATACTTGGGCAAAATTATATTTCATACACCAGAATTTATGGAATGAGCCTAGAATTTATGTCATTCTGTGCAGCCAGACAATACTTACATATGGTCTTGAAAACTCCTAGGATCTCCAGGGCTGTATCAAGAATCTTGAGATGCTCTGACAACACAAATCATTCAGAATGCTCTCTACCAAAATTACCTAGATGGAACAGGCTTACAGCAAGCCTTTCCTGGAAACAGTTAATAGGAGCAGAGGGGTTGCTGGTGTCCACCCCACACCAAAGTCCCTGCCACTGGATGGTACCCAGGAACACACCTGCCCACCTACTGAGGCTGGCCCTGGCTCTGCTTTTAAGCTATGTTTCTGCCTTGAAAACAAATGTCATTGGAACCTGATAACCTTCTAAAAGATTATATCATTAGTTAGAGTGCCCATGAGAAATTGCACAGAGGAACAAGCAGAAAGAATGTTGAAAACTCCCAAAGCAACTGAGTCATAATAGTTACCAGTCTTTGTCAAACAGTTCTTCTTTGACAGAAGAAATTGAAGTGGAAAGTTATAAATCATTAAAGCTCTTTATCACATAGTATTGATATATCACATAATGCCTACAAACAAGGTACTAGTGATTATCTGAATCTTATTTCATGAACATGAATTTCTTAATTGGGTGATGCCTACTTAATAGAGTACAGTCAAATCAAACTAATTGTCTCCGACATTAAGTATTTATGTTAAGTCTTCAGGTGAAGAATAGATCCAGCACCTAAGTCTTTTCTATAAAGTCTTTTTTTTTTTCTGTGTTCATAAGATTTAATAGAAGTGGAAGGCAGTGCTCAAATAGAAAAAGAAAATCAGATATTTAAAGAAGAACATTTTCTGTAAATATGAAGGTTGCTTGGTTCCTCCCATTAAAAATACTCCTATCCAAAAAAAAGTGGTAAATAGGTATAAACACCTATTATTTCTGATGAAATATAAGTTAGAAAAATGCTAAGAGTATAGCAGAAAATGCATGTAAGCAAAGACAGACAAGATAATTTTTCAAAATTCATTTTGATTTCATGGAGTTTCTAGTAGTTGTATGCTTTCTTGCTTGGTTTTGCAAAGAGGAGCTTACAAATTGATCAATATATAGATATATAGCATTTATGAGTACCTCTGTCCTCTGACAATAGCACACTGACTAATTGTTCTAGCCAATAACTTTGGAGTACAAAACCTATTGCTGAACTGCTACAAAAAGCTATTTCTTCAAAGAAATAACGAACTTTTTGTCACAATCCAATATGGAGTTTCATATTTTTACTTCCTGAGGCTTATGACTGAAATATTTGGAACTAAAGCTTATAAGGGGAAGGTCTGATAATATAAATGGCTTGTACAAAGAGCTTTGTCACAGAAGGCTAGGACTCATCTTTTTCTGAAATGCCATGGTTCACCTGATGTTCAGTGATGTTGACCTTAAAACCTATGCAGACTTCTTTTAGGGTCAGTGGGACACAGGAAAGCTTCCCAAGTTGCAGACCTGAGTGTCCATCTAGCCATCCCTGCAATGTGTAAGAAGATGATTAAGAAGCAACATCTGTAGTTGATCTAAAAAAACATCTGTTACATCTTTTAATGTCATGGCTAAAATACCAATTTTTTTTGAGTGTCCACATTTGAAAAACACATTGCTAATTTGAAGGAACACTGGCAAAAAATGTTCCCCTTATTCTGAGGGATTTAAGCTACTGAATAATGATTATTTAGATGAGGGAAAGGAAGAAACTCGATTGCAATTTGTAATGCTCAGATTATAGATTTTATAGCAACTGTTATATTTATGGAACAATGCAGGGAGACAAGAAATTTTCAGTAAGAATTAGCAGTAAAATTATATGAAAAACAATTTTAATTTATTGTTTTGATAGGCTATCTTCTCAAGAGCTGCAGGTACCAAGCAACAGATTCTGGTTATTGTAGAATTTGTATTTTTTTAAATAAATAGTGCTTAATAAAGCAATTTAAGGCCCACACAAGGAAAAGATGTATAATACTACACAGGGACCTTTAATCTAACAGATGAAGGAATAACATGACCAAATGGAGACTGAGGCTGGGCAAATTCAAGAAAGAAATAAGGTGCTCATTTTTAGCTGAGAGTAAATAAAGTCAGTTAATGGAAATAATTTACCAAGGGCTGTGGTAGATTCCTTGTCACTTGAAGTCATTTAATAAAGATAGAGAATCTTTCTCAAAGACGTGCTGAAGTCATAGTGCAGAGAATAATAGGTTGTTTTATGAAGGCGCAATCTGGGTTATCGCAGTGATATTTTCTGAGTTTAGCATCTGTGAACTTACAAAAGTTAAAGGACAGTTTACCCATTATTTATTTTACAAATGCATAACAGTGAAAAGTTATCCAAAATTTCATTAAAATGGCCCAGCAATTTCACAATGAGAAAACTTCATTTCTCTTATACATGTTAATGACTGAGGAAATAAGATGCACCTTTTCTCCTATCAGCTAGCGACATTTACTCTGGTCAGTAGTGGATGATTAAGTTAAGCACTCTCCATTTGGGAACTGTCTCCATGATTTATGACTGTTATCACTGTGCTCTACATGGTCTTAATACCTTACAAGAAAAATTATGATGTTGATTGAATACAGTAAATTACAGATATCCAGTGAATTAAAAGATCCTGGGTAGATCTAGGCAATTCTTTTTCCAATTCACAGCCAGCGCTCCTCAAAATAGAGTTTCAGCAAGTTTGCCAACAACACCAAGCTGTGTGGTGCGGTTGACACACTGGAGGGAAGGGATGGGCCATCCAGAGGGACCTTGTCAGGCTTGAGAGGTGGGTCCGTGCAAAACTCATGAAATTCAACAAGGCCAAGTGCAAGGCCCTGCACATGGGCCAAGGCAATCCCATGCACAAATTCAGGCTGAGCGATGAGTGGATTGAGAACAGCCCTACAGAGAAGGAATTGGGGGTATTAGTGGATGGAAAACTGACTATGAGCCAGCAATGTGCGCTTGCAGCCCAGAAAGTCAATCATATCCTGGGCTGCATCAAGAGAAGTGTGGCCAGCAGGTTTAAGGAGGTGATTCTCCCCTTCTACTCCACTTTTACGAGACCCCACTTGGAGTACTGTGTCCAGCTCTGGGGGCCTCAACATAAGGACATGGACCTGCTCAAGCGGGTCCAGGGGAGGCCTCGAAGATAATCAGGGGGACAGAGCACCTCCCTTATGAGAACAGGCTGAGAGAGTTGGGGTTGTTCAGCCTAGAGAAGGCTCTGGGGAGACCTTATAGTGTAAAAGGGGGCCTACAGGAAAGATGGGGAGAGACTTTTTATCAGGGATTGTAGCAATAGGACAAGGCATAACGATTTTAAACTGAAAGAGTATAGATTTAGATTAGATATCAGGAAGAAATTCTTTACAGTTAGAGTGGTGAGACAGGAACAGGTTGCCCAGAGAAGCTGTGGCTGCCCCCTCCCTGGCAGTGTTCAAGGCCAGGTTGGATGGGGCTTTGAGCAACCTGGTCTAGTGGAAGGTGTCCCTGCCCATGGCAGGAGGGATGGACTAGATCTTTAAGGTCTCTTCCAACGCAAACCATTCTATGATTCTAAGAAGACCAAAACTATTCTAACTGTTAAACAAGTATAGCCAATGTTTGGGAATATAAAAAATGAGAGAGAGATCAGAAGCCTCAAAACATTACTATTCCATCATCTCTGAAAGAAAACAGTTTGTTTCAGAAATATGTCTAGCAGTATTCTATGGTGTTGACAGTTTTAAATTCTTCATTTGGAACTAGAACTGATTATTACATAATTTACTAAATTAAAGAAAAATGTTCATGGAAAGGGGTCTAAAATCTGCAAGTAAAACAGCTGAATATAATAAAGTCATTTCAAGTAAAGCACCTGAGTTTAATCTAAAATAACTGTAAGACTGTTGCCTTTTTAAAGTTTTTTCATGTTTCCAAACTATTCTTTTTGGTTCAACAAGCATCATTTTTTTTACGGGGATAAATTTCTAGTTTGACTTCCAAAAAAAAAATCCATTAAAAATCCATTTTCTCAGTATTGTTTACAGTCTTTTTTTATATCAGTCCCAGAATGAAAACCTTTTATTTACTGTAGCATGTGCAGATGTTATGTCCAGACAATGTAAGCAATTATCTGGACTGGAAGACTGACAGGGAAGACAGGCATCTTGCCTTGACAGTGTTGGGGGTTACAGGAATCATTTAGGACTGCAGCAGCACTGGGATTGACATTTCCTTCTTGTACAGCCTGTTGATGTTAAGGCTGCCCAGGGAGTGGAAGGAGTTGGAGAGACAATGGCAAGGGGACCCACTAACCCACCTAATCGCTTCTTCTCCTCCACCCAGCTCCCTCAGCGCAAGCCACAGGTTTCCAGCCTGTGATACAGCCCCAACTTTCTTACAGTCCCCTCAAGAGGGAATATGTCTCTGCTCCCTTTACAAAATGGTCGGATCCTTGCCCAGATTCCTGAGGATCACTGCAGGTAGATAGTCTGAAACCAAAAAGTCAACATCAGTGCATTGATAAAAAAATCCGTGCAATATATTTTCCCTAAGCAATATATTCCAACATAAAAGACATTCCCAGTCCCTCCCACAGAAGATCAGCAGGACAGCTTTCCAGGATAAACTTGATAATTTAGCAACAAATGCTGTGGACCACAAGTTTTCAGTCCTTTACTCACAAACAGATCACACCCATTTTCTGGGAGATGTACCAAATCCTCACCAGAAATACCTAAAGGCTATGCTTATGTTGTACCATTTTTGCTAACAAAAGCAGAATTTGCAACAAAATTTTTCTTTGTTATAGAGAAAATTGATGTCTATCTTTACAGATATAGGGAAACTGCTGGTACCAGAAGGAGCTCAGGATGGTAAGAAGCTGTGACTTGGGTCAGTGTGATCAGTCTGATGTGAAATCCTAGCTGCTCTGTTAATCAGCACTTCACTATGTAGATATTCCACCTTTTTATTAAGCAGTGAGGCTGCATAATATGTATATGTAGAACCTGTCTAACAAGGAAAAGGAAGAAATAATACTCTGAAAAGTCTTGTAAGTCTTCCCTCTCCCAGTCCTCCTGCCTATGCTGAGTCTTGGCAAGAGGGTTCAGGCTTGCATCTGCCAGTTATAAGGCTATTAATACAGTGAAACATGACATGGTGATACAGAACTAATTAATGGAAAATAAGTGTGGTATAAAATACTATCGTATTCACAACATCTTTTCTTTGAGTTTAGTCACAATGTAAACCTCATGTTGAAACACTTTTTATATGCAGATTATGCTGACCATTAAATAAAAAACTGAAGTACTCACTTTTATAATTCGCAATGTGTTATCTTTGTGGAAATAGACTCCCATTTTATTTATATTATTTACAATCTAGTATGTATTGGTCTGTGTGAATTGCTTATTTAGCAAGCACACTCTGGGAAAAAAGTAGTACTAAAATTTCCAGCAAAGGTACAATCAGACAATTGCCATTCAAAATTACTGCATAAAAACCTCATAGATACAATCACAAACAATTACCATACAATTACAACATGAAAATGTACCAAGTACAGATACAATCACAAAGACAAGTACAGCTGATGGCAAATCTAGAAGCAATTACACAAAGCCTTTGAAGACTTATGCCTATTTATTTAAACTTGATAAATGTGTACGTCTTAGCAGTACTATAATGAGCAGGATTATTATAGACAGTGAGATGGGGCAATTTCATTTGCATAAGTAGTTTTGCAAATTTCTAATATTTAAAATTTGATTTAAAAATGGAGTTGCAGTTATTAGCATTCAGGTTATTCACTTTTCTATCTTACAATCATTAATTATTTTAGAGCCACCAGAAATATGAAAAATACTTCACATACATGAGAACCTATAATCCTTTCACAAAAGCTCTTGATATGTAATCTTGGCCACAATTTGCAAACAAAAGGTAACAAGGCAGGTAGTAAAAAGACAGGGAGTTGTAGAAATTGTTAGCTCCTTGAGTCTGCACACTTCTACCATGATCCAAAATTCTGCAAATCGAAAGATGCATTGCAGTAACCTGCAGGGATGTTGGATCAAATTTTTTCCTAAGGAATGACTGTTTTATTTTGCTGTTCACACTCACTATTCAAAAAACAAGTCTTATTTTGTCTTGTCTTTTGCAGTGCTTGGAGTGGAAACAAATCTGAGACTGATTTGAATGACAAGAGGGTAATCATGAAGTTTATTCCTCAGCAAGTTGCTAAAACCAATAAACCTAAGTTTGTTCAAAGTGATACCCTGAGAAATTCAATCAGAATAGCTAGCAGCTCATCTTGAAATATATTAACAAAAGGCATCTATGAAATCATAATAAGTATTTTAAATTGGTAAAACCAGAATCATAGACAGAAGAAAGGTAAACCAAGATAATACATCAGTATTGTCAAAAGGGACATACTGAAACATGCAATTTTACTTTTCCCTGACAAGGACTTGACAGTGCTTGGCATGGATATCAGAACAAAGATTGTCTCTGGCATCAAAATCAAATCAAAGACTTATGGATAATTTTAGTCTGCAGACTCCAAACTATACTTGACATACTCTTTCATGGATTCTGTTCCTGGATCAAGGACATTGCTTTAGACAAGCCCTGCAACATTTTTCAAGCCAAAAAAGTCAGCCTCCTAAGTTGTTGAGTTGCTGATTATTAGATTGCTTAAAATCAAAACCAAACATGCCAAACGTTTCTTTAATCTTATGTATTGCCCAGCAACAGTTCTGCTGCCAGATCTTGCTTTTGATGAAATCAATGACAGTAGCATTTTGCTACTGTATAACAAAAGGTATGAAATCTCATTTAACAATGTTACTGATGAACTATAAGCTTGTAAAGTCATGCACTTTCATGTCTTCACTGCAATTTATGCTGTAACAATATGTTCTCCATGCCAGCTATTATGTAAAAAAAGTATGCATCTTCATTTTTTAAACATACAAAGATTTTAATTCTATTCTAAGCGTCCACCTTAAACACGACATCTCTGTGCACTACTTTGTACTTTCAGTTTTAAAATAAAAGAGGTCTGAAGGGTCACATTCCTTTATACTTCACCAAAACCAAGTTTATAATTGATAGTTCACTGTGTTTACATGGCCCTGTTCTGTCTGATTCCTGCCTAGTGTTTGCGAAACTTTGTACAGAATTTAATGCTGTATTGATGAGATTAATCTTTAGATACTACATACCTGTTCCTGCTCAGAAACAAAACAAGGGGTGTGGAAAATTGTTCAGTTGGAAAGTAAGGGAGGAAGATTTGCATTTTGGGCATTGTCTTTGATTACTAGGCCCTAAGAACAAAATTTTGAGGCCCTTAATTAAGCCAAATTCTAATTGACAAGTTCAAATATTCCCTGGAAAACACACAATTTGATCCACAGAGGTATACTGTTATTCATACTATAAGCTATTAGTAGTTTGTTTAATCATGCAGCTATGAATCTTGTCAAGTCATCTGTTCTTATATCAGTCTTTTCATTACAGCTTACCTGCATCTGCAAGATTGAATCGTGATCAATTATTCTTCCATTACTACAGAAGATGACCTTAACTTTATGGAATTAGTAAATATCAGGTTTCCTCAGCATGTAATTGTAGTTCTTCCACTCTCAGTATAGATTACAAAATAAACAACATAATGAAACAAAGCGGGGAACTCAACAGTTGGTAAATCTACATAATACACTCTACTTGGTATGCACACTACAGCAGTAGAAAGAGCAGAAAAGGAACTGAAACAAAATTGCTTGACCTATTTTAATATTTGATGAAGAAATACTAAGCCTAGAAATATCATGTCTTCAGGGACCTTGTAGTTGATATTATTAAAAAACATTTTAAAAAGAGGCTCCTATAGTCTATCATAATAAGCTTTGGGTAATACTTTAAGAGTCCATTAACTTATGCTCAACTAATCTTGAATTACAACAGAAATCCTTTGAAAGCATGTATGATAATCACACAAATACCACATAAATTCATTTCCATCCTTTTGTGAATGTTTTCCCCTAGACACACTACAGTTTTTAATCCCTTCGTGTAATAGTCCAGAACTTGATATTTTAACATTAATGGAAGAAAGTCTGATCAGTTCTAACTCTAAAAGAGCTCAGACTCTCTGCACTTTTGAAGAATCCAAATAAAAGCTGCTTGTGAAAAAAATCTAATGTTTTTCTCTTAAAGTTATTTATCCATAACTTTGAAACTACAGTAAAAAAATGGTTTTCTTATATGTATAATTGTAATATTTATTATTTTGAATTAATACTATTGTTGTGTTTTAAATTATCTGAATTACCAATACAAGCTAAAAATTGTCCAGAGAATCACTGTCTGAACTGCAGCCTGGAAAGCAGCAGAGTCTTTCAGATTTGTGTGGATGAAGCAAACAATCATGAGAAAAATCAGCCATGCAAGGCTGAACTATTGAACTGAGAGGGACAGAAAGATGTTTAAATGGAAAACATATTTGCCAGAACACAAGACTTTGGATGGAAACTTAGGAGGCTGTAGTTCCATTTTCCCAGTTTTTCCAATAGTCTTCCAAAATCACCACACTTCCTTCAAGTTTCTTTACTAGAGATTTCTTTTTCATCAAAATAACATTTTTTTTTCTCCTACTGCCATTACTATTTTAGAAATTGACTGTTTCATTCTTCTTTCTAGTGTTTGAGAATTCCATCATCACTTATATTTGGGAGAATGAACCACTGCATACACATCAAGGAACAGAGACTATCACACCCTCTCATCAGTCTGTAATTTACAGTGAGCACTGAACAATTTGAGCTACCCTCCATGTATCTGACAGGCCAGAACCTTGACTTATCCATGTGGTAAAAGGTCGTGATGACATTGATAATTTGAAAATAAATAGCTTCCTGTAATGTTATAGAATTACTGTAGCAATCAGGCACATAAAGATAAAAGCTCATATAGATAAAGGCATATTAATTAGCTCATAAGGCCTTATTAATCAGGCTTGTAATGGTAGCAGTTTGAAACCATAAAAGAAATGTGTCAGATATTTGTCTGCAGGCTTACAATAAAGAAAATAACGAAAACCCACCCACAAATGACAATGTGACATTAGCACCCTGCTACTGGGAAAAGGAAGATACAGTCTACGAGCAGCATCTTCTTTGCAGTATAAGAATGATTTAATACATTTGCTCTGGTCTAGCTGAGGAATAATAGCAAAGAGTACTTCGGACATACCCAGATACATTAATCTACTTCTAAAGTAGCTTGACTACCTTAATTCATTGCTCATGGAAGTCAGTGGCACTCTGAGAGTGGGATGCTATGAGATCCATTTGTAAAGAAGAAATCCTATCCAAACTGAAGTCAGTGGCTACTGACTGCAAAAACACCGGATGCCAGTGTGTTTCCTGATCACAAAAAAACTTCCTGTTCAGATTGAGATCAAATGGAACTCAAGGATTAAAAATAAAATATGTTCTATTTTTTCATGGAAATGCTCTATTTCCATCTTTATTTAGCATTTGATACTTCCAACCAAAGGCAGCCACTCTAATCCACTAGTTATCAACAAAAACTAAAGATCAGAGACATTTAGAAAATTGTACACTCTCT
This sequence comes from Strix aluco, assembly GCF_031877795.1. Lineage (NCBI taxonomy): Eukaryota > Metazoa > Chordata > Aves > Strigiformes > Strigidae > Strix > Strix aluco. The sequence continues at coordinate 31,334,576 of NC_133931.1, forward strand.
TACTTATTTCTCTGTCAGACTCCACTAGCCCTACAAGTTTCTGACAACAGTGCAGACAGACATCTGGGGCAATTTTAGCAATTTATGATTCTGAAAATACCCTCCCTAATCACTAAATCTCCATTAATCTTATATATATTTCCAGAAAGTAGAACTGTTTTCCATGCAAGAGACTGTAAAAGAAGAAAGGTATGATTTTTCCCTTCCTTGGTTTTACTCCCAGTTCTGTAACAAATGAATAAGTTTTACTTGGGAAAAGTAAGCACCACTCCTCTCCTGAGCAGCCATGAGCAGCAATGGTAATACATGGTTGACACTTACCTACCTCCTCCTCACACATTTCACTATTGCATCTGTCTCAGACAAACCAATATTTATCCTTGACACAATCTGACAGGGCCACATCAGGGCCATGAAGGTTCATATTCCATTTTAAGTCCTTCCAAAGGAATGCATTTTGGGACACCAAAGAAGTTGATTTTCATCTAGGAAGAAATCTATAGGGTTTTTTTTTCTTTTCACCTAATATTAAACTGAAGTAAGCACTATTTTACATATTCAGCTGTTCATCCCTTACACTGAAATAATGGTATCTCTTAGATTGCCAGTGTATTCAGCCTTGTCCTTTTTAACAAACATAAGATGGTGACGCTTACACCATTTTCATTTGTTGCTTTGTCATATAGCATTGTTTATATTATTGCAAAACAACAGTGACATCCAGAGGCACAAAATCCTAATCAGAAGTATTCATTATGCATGACAATGTGTTCAAAATCTGAGTTACTCAGGATTTCAACAACTTTGATTCTTCGCAACTCTACGAATTTTAGAAGCATGTTTAGTATGTAAGGAACACATGTAAACTTCTTATTTTAAGTCTGTCACCACACAGCCTTACACTGATGAACATTTGTTGGAATATGGTTAACTGAGACAGTATTGGGACACTGGCATACAGGACCATTATATCCTGTCATTGATAGCTGTTATTGATAAGGCTCCATGTGAAATCTTTTGGCCCCAGATACATTTTTGCAGTTTTTGTGTTGAAAAGAGAAAAGGCAAGGTCAAAAGAAATTCAGATGTTTCCAACTGAGGCACAAGAATACTCAAAAATTACATAGTTAGACACCTTCTTGGAGAATCAATGCTCTAATGTACAGTAGGTTGCTAAAAGCACACCTACCAGGTCAGCGTGCGATAGGGTATTAGGCGGAATTTAGTGCACATTCATTTCTGGGTTGTGAAAGTGAACGTGTGAATCCAGTCCAGCCCACCAGAAGGAGTGACCAGCTTCAGTGCACATTTACATGCACAGCAAATGGTTCGTTTCCACACAGAGTGTGTGTTTGTTATGAGGCTGAAAACTCACCGAAGTTTGAATGCTGAGAGCTTTGCCTGAAAAAGGACTCAAGGACTGACAGATTAGAAAGCTTAAAGATCTTTTTCTAATTTTTTTGTATTATAAGACGCCAGGTGGGTTGCAGAAGATATAAATACATTTGTAGTTCTGAAAAAAAAAAAAAAATATCCACAGCACTTACAATTACCGTAATCTTAGAAAAGCTCATCTCAAAGCAGTGCACTTATTGACCAGCTCCTCTGCTGGCCTGAATCATAATAGCTCCATTTATTTCAATGGAGCTCTGTCAGGTTACATCAGCTGAGGACTGGGTCCTATTGGTCTCCTTCTTAACGTTCCTGTCACTCCTGAATGGATGTAAGTGCTATATCATTTTTCAACTCTTTAGCTCCCCACATATGCTGAACCCGTGCTTGCAATATGAAGATAATTGCATATATTTACCATTCCTGTCTACAACATTGGAGGAAAATGCAGGTCTATTTAACTCTACACACTCATTTCTTCGTCAAGGAAGAGTATTTTAAAAGATGCCTTTTAAGCTATCTTTTTATACACTGAAGGAAATGGCTATTGTAGTAACTACAGTACCATTTTAGCTTTCAACAGAAATTTTTCCTAGAGTAGCTTCTGGTTGTAAATAATACCTGTGAGTAGTCCATTTTAGGGGGTTATCTTCCTTCTCTACCAATACAGCTCCCACATATCATTTTGCCCAGGATTTCATTCAAGGGAATAAAGTTATTTGAGGAAAATACTGTTCAGTTCTCTCCATGCCAGACTAGCAGTTGACATACCGGTGAACTGTTTGCAAAAACTAATGCTGCATCCCATAGGCAGCTGACAGAGTCCTGTGGTTGGCAATTTATTAGTTATTCTAATATGAAAGCTATGAAAGGGGCTATGAAAGAATATGTATATAATCTCTTTATTGCATTTATTTTTGTACAAAAGACAGAATAATTACAATTCTTTCATTTGTGATCACACAACTGACATAGTTCTATTCATATAATATAAAAACAGTTTACTGATAATCATGTATGAAATGCTTCTGTATAAATAAGAGTCTTTCCCTTTGACCACTGAATGATGATTAGTTGGCCTAAATTAATCTTTTTTATTATTTATGACAATATGTCTGCTTCTCAATTCAGAAATTCTGAATTTCTGAAACTAGCAGAAAATCATTTTTAAAAACTAAAAAATGGACTTACAGTATTAGTTATGTTTCATGGTTAAAGAGGAAGACAAAACTGGAGTAGAAAAATCCTTGAATACATTTACTAGTGATGGAGAAAATGTTTTATGGATAAATATTTTCTACCTCAGGAAATAGATGTTCAGCTCGCATAAATCAGCAATAGCACATCCCTTATTTTCCTGAGCTAAGGTTCTAACCTATATGCTCTACTAATACACAGAAATGGTTTTCATCCTGATAGAAGAAAGAAACAATATTTGCATTCATTTTATAAATTGAAAAAATGGGGGGGAAAAGGTTGTTAAATAGTGTGGCTAGAGTTGCACAAAAAGTGTGTATCCAGGTCAAGGTCGTCTGCACAGTTTGCTTGTCTCTATAACGCTATTGCCCTCACCAAAGTCACTGTATTCAAATTTTCAAAGTAGGATGAACTTGGATTAGGCACCAAGGACTAACCTCTTAGTATCATAAGTACCTACCTCCCACTAATTATTTAACATGCACAGCAACTAAAAATGAAAGAAATCCATCTCACCATATTTGGGGATATGAAAAATGCTTCCTTGAAAAATATCAAGTTGAATTTATCCTCTGATACCATCATGTCACAGGTGGGCAGAGGGTGCACAAAGAAGTGAAGGATTTTTTTCAAAATTGTACAACAGATCATTTATCATCATGGTCCTTTCTGGTTTAAGGTCTGTGTTCCCCTACTGGGCAAGTCATCTTTGGGAATACTTCTTAACCTCCTTTAAGTGGAAGATGTGTATGTAACAAAATCTCCAACTTTGCAAATGGTTCTATTGATTTCATTAGCACAGAAGTCAAGACTTCTATCTTCCCAATTCTGAGGTCTTCTTTTTAAAAATTATTCACACCAAGAGATTAATGTGCAATTAAAATTGAAGATACATGAATGCTTTACACCATATTCCTCACATGCACTGAAGTCAGTTGTAATCTAATAATCTCCAATTTGCATGTGATTAAGTTTCAGGAGTGTTCCCTGTCTGCCTATGCTGTATCTCTTCCTTCAGTTCCTATTGCCAGGCATTTTTCAGAACTGATAGTGGCTTATCACTATCAAAAAGCAGCTCAGAGTCCTTAGGAAAATCTTCAGCTTAGCAACTGTCCTTTTAAAATTGTAAATCGTACCTGTTTTCCTTCATCTTTATAGCTATTAATAGGCATACTTTTCATGACAACAGGATTTGTTTGCGGGGTCATGAGATATCATCTGCTCCTTCTCTTTCCTCCTCTCTTATGCTGTAATTTTCTGTCATATCATAATGGGTTGTCCTGGAAATAGCTTGTCACAAAATGAAAGATTTGTTGGTACTGAAAGAGCAGAAACAGCTGTAAAAGAGCAAAAGTTAGATTTCAGCCAAATGTTCTTTAAAAAATGAATAGGGAAAAAGGGCACCCTAAACAAAGCTTACTTATGCTGTATTGTTTCTCCAGACAGTCTTTTCAAATTCTGGGAAGATAAGAAGAGTCCTACAAATGGTTGTAGCTTCAAATAGATTGTGTGGGTGGATAAATATAGGGGAGCACAGTGAGTGATGGAAATAGGATGGGCTCGGGTCTGTACTCAGAAGGAAGACAGATTTATTTTCTAGCAGAAAGCAATTTCCATAAATAAATAGGATGGTTCATCATTACCTGCTTTAAGCATGATTAGGCTAAATATACTCCCAGCAGTCAAAACAAAAAAGAGATCTAAGTTTTCCTTTCCTCTGAAAAGACTCTGCTGCACTGCATTGATGTCAGACATGAGGATGGGAGGGGCCAGGGGCCAGCTACCACTCTGATGTTCAGTCTGTCTTTGGTCCAGGCTGAAGGGGAGAGAAACGTGGCAACTATTTCCACGGGTGCTCTAATCCCCAGGGTTATTCTGCCAGAAGGCACCATGCTATAGCCGTGGTGTGTGATCAAATATCCCAGTGAGTGCCTTTTACTGGTCCCAGCAGGAGGAGTGGGCAGACCCACAGCCCACAAGCTCTGTGTTCGTGTGTGTATAGGTGTGTTTACGCAAGACTTTCAAGTGCTAGGGACATCCCCAAAATAGCAGTCACAGACAGCCCCTCTTTCTTTTGTGCTAAATGAGCAGAACAGTGGGTTGACACTAGAGCTTGGTGTATACAGCACAGAGAGGTTAAGTCTATTCAGATTTTTGCAGCTGAGCACCTCGGGGGACAAACAAACCCATTTTTCTCAGTTACCCAAAAGTCAAGTGATTACAGCTGGTGAAATTAGAAGCATGGTCAAGCCCTTCTAGCAGAAAGACAACTGAAGCCTGTAAATATTCCCAAGAAGGTGCATTTTTAATCAATATACTGTGTACGGCAGTATTTGATTTTCCAGTAGTATTTACTCAACTTTACATAGAAAAGTAAACTCAATAAACACAAACAATAAATAGTTGATGTTTCAGTTATACATAGTGTGTACAAACATAAATAAGCTTCTGATATTGCCTCTGGATACAAAACCTGGTCTTATTTATTACCTTTAGTAAGAAGCTACATTTTTTTGTCCTCTGAATAGTTTTTATTATTGTGGCTATGCTGATAATTTCTGGTAGTGGCCTTTTGTCCCACCCGTAAAAGCCATTGTTATGCACTGCAAATATATGCTAAAATATTCTACCAGATGATGAGAAGAAAAATTATTATAATTTTGATTTACTTGTTCTAGAGCAAACATCTGTAAATTAATTACAAGATACACCTTTTTTACAGATTCCGTGAATGGAAAAGACTCACTGATTACCAGTTTTGTCTTCAGTTCTATTTGATGAATCACATTTAATCACAACATAATTAGGTAGCACCTCTGGAAAAATATGCCATGTAATAGCTATAAAGAATGAAGTGATCATACTGTAATTTTGAAATACATCATAGCAATTCTTTTCATTAAATTTCTGTGCAAAGGATGTCGTTTATCTTAATTGCAAGTGTCAATACCATAGTCCTAATATTATAGATTCCAAAAAAACTAATTTCAATCCCAAAGTAAAGTCTGTGTTTACTTAAGAAATCATCCCAGACCCATTTAACTTCAAACACTCAACAAATCCCATTAGACTACTAAATATAAGAAAATATAGAATTTTCAGCTTCTAGAAGCTTTAGACAACATTGGAGTCCTCTAGCATAATTCCAATTTAAAGCAATGCATTATGCAGGTTTGCAGATATGTTTTAGTCTCTAGCAAATATAAATACTGCTAAAACCACCTACATCTACATTATTGCAGCTTCCAGTGACATGAGGCAGGAACAGGGCCCCATATAATTGAAATGTATCAGCATTTAAAGAAAAGCAAAACCAAAAAAGTCCTTGGCGGATTTATGTAGAAAGGAAACAAACAAGCAAAGAGGATTTATGAGGCAGAAATCTCAACACAGTTTTTCTTGTTGACCTGATGACTAGGCAGTGAAAGTAACAACAACACTTGTGGATAGTCCAGTAACCTCATCTTCAGAGAAGCAACCTTATCTGAAACAGCTAGGTCCACCCCTAGCTATAAAATAGCTGTCATATCAGCAGTACATCTGTTCTGCTGACAGATGAGCTGTTTTTTCATTTGGCATGCATTAGGCAGACAGTCCACCATCAGCCAGGTGCCACACATGATGAGATCTTCTGTAGGGACTCACATTACACAGGCTGTTTGGAGCACTGAGGTTGGTCTTTAGAATCTCTGTATGGGCCTGAGTCATCACTTCGTTACTCAGACTTCACCATTTTATCTTACAAAAGGTTATTAGGAACCAGGGCTGTCTATAGGTTTTTCACATTGGATCCTTCGACAACATCCAGGATGCTGGGTCAGGCTGAGGGAGTCATCAAGAAAATATCCTCAGTTAATTTTTGCATACTGTTGTAACGATCCTGTTATTTGACTACCTGCCAACAGAGATCTTTCAGATGTGACGAGTCAGTCCTAAAAAATTCATGGCTTCACTTAAAAACCACAGGGTCTTAAAATTGCATATTGAGCTTCAGTTTATTTCCCCACTGTATTTTTAACCTATGGAATTGTCATCTTTATATATTTTCCTACCTCAAAAGGCTAACCATATAATAGGTTTTGATGTCTTTTTTTGTTTTCTGGGGTTTTTTTAGTAGAAGCTTGATTTCTTCCATACCACAGGATACCCTGAGGTGAATTTCCAGAAAAAATGTCAGATACTTTAAAGTGTGGTAGCAGTCATGGAGGTTACCAATGTTGCAGACTGAACAGAAAGAAAGAAAAGCAAGCTGGCTAACACTCACCTTGCCTGGCACAAAATATTTTTTTCTGTGATGTTTTTTCACAGGGAGTGGCTGGGGTACTAGAGGAGGCCACACCATGTTGCTGCCTGTGCAGCTATTGGGACAGCTGAGAACCTCCCAGACAGCTTCTGAAAAAAGCTTCTGTACCAAAAACATGCTCTCTTCTCTCCCCCTTTACATTTCCTGGAGAAAAAAGGCTCAAGAACAGGGTTTTTTGGGCTAATGGGTGCTGCTGTTTAGCCAGGTTTCTGGGATACTTTGTATGGTTGCAGAGAAGACATTTTTTAAACCCAAAGGCCTTCAGAGGAAGGGGTGGCTGTGTGTGAGCACCGAGTCTGCAGTGCAGTTGCACAAGGAAATAAACTCAAGGCCACATATGCCAAATAAATGTGAAACTGCTCTTCAAACTGTAGCCTAAAGGAAAACTAACTTAAGAAATGCAAGGGTTATAATTCTTTCTTTTTCTTTTCTTACCGTGCAATTCTCAGTATAGGCTGGTGCTGGCAGGTCACCCCGTGCCAAGGACCCTGACTGGCCCTCTGCGACAGGAGCTATGTGTCTCTCACAAGGGCTGACACGCAGTATTATTTTCCATAAACTTCCAGGTCCTGAAAAAATGCCTAAAGATTGCCTACATGTCACAAGAAGCATAAAATAAAGAAATGTTGTTATGGGCTTTTGGATAAGTTTAAACCATTAAAATTGTAGAGGTTCTTAGATGTAAAAACAGTAAGAAGAAAACCAGGCATGTGTAACACTAAAATTTTTATTGCATTACAAGGAACTCAGTAGTAGGTTGACTTTAAGTACCTTGGGCTCAAGTGAACATAAATGTGTGGTTTATATTTTGCAATTGCCTGTGTTTTTAGTACTGTTTTGTTTAAAACATTTTATTGTTAAACTCCTGAGAAATGCTATCCAAAAATCCAAAAATGTTAAAATTAGGTAAGATGTTCAACTGAGAACATAACAAAGTCAGTTATGAATATGAAATAATATTTTTCAAGTTTTTAACACAGATAAATAATGCTAACAGGGAAGAGAGAAAATAGAATTTTTAAAATTTTTCATTAAGCTTTTTTTTCTTTGTGTCTCACGTTCCAAACCAATCGAAATTTTCTGACATGATCACAGAAATCGTTCTGGAAATAAATTATTAATAAATTATTCTAGAGGGTAACTCCAAGATAAAATGCTGAGATCTATATAGCATGGAATATAATTATGGTAGAGGAAGGGAATGATCACAGCCATAAAAAAGAAATATAAGCTGCTTTGGAGAATTAAGTAACTTCATCCCCAGTAAGTTCAGTGCATTTCTCATCAGCATTAATAGGAGTTATACCTGCTCACAATATGAGTAACTTTTAACAAGTTAATTTTATCCTTCTTAATCCAGGAAGATGTTTTAGGAAACGAAGGATGAAGACTGCTAAAATATCTGTTTTAGGATGAAGACGGCTAGCTTGTCCTTGTGCAAAACCCTTTTCCATCTCCTTTGTTACCTTTCTGCCAAGACAACTATTTGTGAATGGCTACTCCTTGTAGCATAATGCTCAGAACAATAATATAGTATAGATTTGGGTCTAAATAAGAAGAAGGTAGTAAGCTTCCAAATCTGCAAAGGATTTTGGTCTGAAGCAAAACAAGCTTTGGATGAAGCAAAACAAGCTTTGGATGAATAAAATTTATTTTAGAAGGTAATATACCATCATTTTGGAAAGATATCCCCACTGATCTTATGAAATTGTCCTGAAGCAGTATCTTTCATTTCCCATTTTGCACCACCTCCAGGTCTACATTCAATAGGCCTGTATCCTCCATTAACAGCTTTTCAGTATCTTGGTCTGACTTCCTCTTTCTTTGTTTGTTATCATAGCATACACAATTCTAGTCAGATTACTGCAGTTGTGAAAACAACAGTTATTCAAAGTTCATAATTATGCTGGTGACACCTAACTCTCTCATTCCATTTAAATGACATTTGTTTTTCTCATGATTATTTCTGCTAACACCTTAAAAACAAGAATTCAACTTATTGGCAAAATCTCCGTAAATTATAAAAGTTTCAAACTACATTACAACAGACTCTTATTCTCTCTCCGATTTTAGCAACTTCAACATAACATAGATGTTCAAGAAAACACTATACCCAAGAACTCAGAGGTAAATACAAAGTTCTGGACCAGATTTCTCCCAGGTGGAAGAAAAGCAGTGCCAGTGATTTAGCTTTGTGGCTGTGTTCTTCAAAAGCTATATTTCCTGAAATGTTAACTCTTTATGAGTCATACTAATCCCTGCTGCAATTTCTGTTTAGATACAAACAAAAATCCTGCCTTACATCGTGCAAAAATCACATTCAATCAGATTATATTCTGCAGGTGTTAAATATACAATATGACATAAATCAGTGGCGATCTATGTCTTATCCTGTGTTCCCAGGATAAGAATTTAAAATATAGGTATCCTGGTTTAGGTCCAGATAAGTAGCAAGTATAACAGGAAATAAAATGGCCAAGTAGTGCTTAACAGCTTGTACTCTAAAGAACTGCTTAGAACTTAGAATGAAATTTTAATGAGGTAAAGGTTAATTGGAAAACATACCTTTTCTATCTAACCTTCCAAATTTAATTAAATATCACAAACCCAACAAAGACGCAGTATGATTTCTTAAAGCAACACTAGTCTGATTAAAATCAATAATTCTTGAGCTCAGTTCTGTTTTCACTTTTCTGAAGCAGCTCCTCTGTGGCCAGTTATCTCTCACTACCAATAACATCTCTTCCTTCTTCTGAAAGCTCCCAGGTATATCACCCAACTTGTCTTTACAAGAAAAGAGCTGAGTCTGCTCCAAGCTGGGAGTTCAAACCTGCCTATTTGCATCTGGAAGTCAACTGGAATGGGAATCATCTTTGCAGTATGCTTTGGGTCCTAAGAGGAAAGAAATGAGAACAGTATTTTTCACCACCAAAGCTTCACTGTTCCTAGTCTCTCTAAAACGAGGGAAATGAAAGAATTTGCAGCATCTAGGAGACAAATCTTTCTTTCAGTCTTTATTTGTCTGGAATTTAATAATGCCATGATGAAGATTGAAGTTCTGGTATTTGGGGGATTCAGAGATTTCAAACTGTCTTTTTTTTAAATACTCTATTTAAAGTACATAATAATGTAACATAGAAAGACATTGCAATAAAAGTCATGTCCAAAAAAATAATCAAAACATTAATTCCAAAAATAATAAATAGTGTATATTACAACACTGCATTAATATTTTAGTTTGTTCAAATTCTCCAAAACCAAAAATCTGTTGAGTATTTTAGTGTGTTCCACAGAGCTTTTTAATTTACCAGAGCTTTGTTTATCCACAAAGAAGGTGTCATCAAAGCATTTACCACCCAGCTTTAGCATCGTCTTGGAGATAAATTTTAATTTTTCTATGACCAATAAAGCACATCAGGATTTCTACTTGCCTCTAGCATTAACTTGCAAATACTTCTGTGCAGATTTTACAGTCACATTCCAATTTCCAGCTCTCTCCTTTTCACAGCTCTGGAGAAGTAGTAACTTACAGTAACCATTTACACCAGTGCAGAGCAATGGCCATATTGCTGTGATGACTGGGAAATTAGAGGGAGGATTGAGCCAAAGGTCCACTCCAATCCTCAATCCATTTTAACTGCTCCTAATCTACCAGATTTGGAGAATAACTCTGCAGCAGAAACTACCATCATTGACTCTAAATAATTATCAAATAGAGCCTATATCTTGTATTTCTCTTCTCTGTTCCTCTGAATGTGAACGAGAGTCACACTTTGATCCCCAAAGCTGTGGAGGAGAACTGAAGGAGTCAGAGCAGCTGCTTACCAGTAGGTATAGAAAAACTTGATATGGGGACCAGCCCATGTCCATGCTACTCAATTCCTTTCCCCTCCCAAATAGGATGGCCAGGTTATCCAGATTCCCTGTTAGGACTGGTCCCTCCCTGCACAGCCTGAGAGATGGCTGGCAAGGGCAAAACCACCCCAGGGACCACCATGACAAGTCACCAGTGTAGCTGGTCATGTTCCAGGCCCCAGGAACATTTCCTGCCACCACCTGACGTACTCATATGGATACAGTGATAGCAGCATCCAACAAGGCAGGGACAGCTTCAAACAGGCAAGCAGGCAGCTGGGCACCTGTTTTGATAAAAAGTTAAGCAAAATGCAATGGCAAGCAAGCTCTGGAACCATTAGACTATTGCAGGCCCACAGCCAAGTCACAGCATAGGACAAATTTGTCCTAAGTTGTCCACAAAAGGAAGTTTAGCTGAATTCATCTTGGTTTGTTGTTCCCAATGTTCAGTGTAAATTGCATAGATATACATGCATTCTTTAAATAATTCAAAAACTACCTTTTTCACTTTAAAAAGTTGTTAAGCTTAGCTCCTCATTCATTTCACTAAGCTTCTCACCAGTGAAAAACTGTAGAGAAATTTAAAAAAAAAACATTTCCAGTACAAGGAGTCTTGGAAGATTGTCAGAACCTTTTCCTCTGCCATCCCATCTCTATTCATTATTTCAACCATACACTTAATGAGATTGAGATTCACCTCAAAAATTCTCCTCACAGTTGTCAAACATTCCTTGCTCCTTTTCCTTAAGCTCATCTGAATTCTCTGAGTAACACTATTTCTGCAGTGAAGTTTCCTCGTGACACGCTGACTCTCTGATTGACAGGCAGCACACACACGCCAAGCAGAATGTCAAAGAACATGACATGATAAAACCAAACATAGCTTAATACAGTTATGATAATGCTAAACTGCTTAAAATTCTCTATACCTTTGACAGACTAGCCATGTATTTTATGTCTTTCAAAGCTGTGCATCTGCCTAGAAAAGCTAGTTTCTCTGGCCCTTGAAGGAGATAGATACCATTTGCATTTTAGACCATATTTAAACTAAAGCTAAGTAAATTGATTTTTGTTGATGAGAGTAAGATGTTTATTGTGATCTTTCAGGCTTACAAGCTTGCATTTCATTGCATATCTAATGTGTGATGTGAAGGCTACCTGATTTAAATGGCATTCTTGTTAAAGCTTGTTAAATGGTAAAGACCTGACTTACAAATATTTTCGCAATTGAAATCAGTAAGATAAGGTTACCTGTAAATTATGCAGTCATATTTGCAGACAATAACTGAAATAAAAAATCATTATTTCCTAGAAGATTATTCTTCAAAACTTGATTGTAGAAGTAGCTATTTTAGATTTTCCTGTCATTCAAGCAAGGAGGAGGCAACTAAAAGGTGACTGCAGCAGGAGCACTGAGAAAGAACAGTTAAGCAAAACAATTCCTAAACAGCTCACAGACTAAAAATTACTCACTCAAGCAAGTGTATTTTTTTCCAGAGACAAGTATGTTGGGAAAGTTTAGGAGTAATTTATAGACACAACTTTGAATACTTCTATATAAATGGTTTTCCTACATACAGAAGCTATCATGCAGCACAAAGGACATGAATCTACAGCATGCTTGTTACTCCTGCCACTCTTCTGTGGACACATTTGAGTTGACATTAAAGCCACACCATGTACTACTACATGAAGCAGGGCCACAGCCCTGTTTCATACCCTTATGGCTCTAAGATGCACCTAATATGGGGGTAGGAGAGCTTTCTCATTCCAAAAGTGTCTGAAACAAATCCTGTGCTACAGCCCATCAAAGAGGTGCTTTGCAGTGTGAAGCTATGTGGCATGCCTGGCAGTGTGCCACAGAGACATGGGTGGTTTGGGAAGGTGAAGCCTGCCGAGAGAGCGCTGGAAGAGGATGTGGTGGGAGCCAAACCCAATACCGCTGTTGGGCATGGTCTCCTGTCCTCTGAGCCGTACCCAAAAAATGTCTCAGAAAGTGCCAGCCAGCACAGAACAAAACATTTAGGGAGGCATGCAGGGGGCATAAACCTTCTGAATGGTCAGTACACCAGTGTTTGAAATAACTCACCATCTGTCTCTTATTTAGCAGTACAGAAAGGCTGAGCATTCAGAAGTTCACTGGCCTTTGCAGAAAAAGTGAGCACAGAACCCTTCTCCTGCTACCCATGTACAGCAGCTGCTGGAGGGGCAACCAGCCTACTATCAGCACCTTGACAAGGTTTGAGTTTTAACTGCTTCTGTCTTTTAAAATAGTCCATCACCAACTTCATTGTTGCCAGCACCTTCTTTTATGCCATAAACTTCACTTACGCATCCTTTCTCTGCTTTCCTTTTAAGATCTGAGGAATCATTCATGTGCCCAAAGATCTTTAAACCTTACCGGCTATATGAGCTATTAATAAACTAAATTACCTCTTTTTGTCCATAGACTATCATGGCTAGAGCAAAATATCAAGTCCAGCTAAGATTATGCCTTTGCTCAAGAGCTCTCTTGCACTTGTAATAAATGCTGCTTTTTGAGCAGACAACAGTAGAATGGCAACTCTGAAATAAAAAAAAAAAAAAAAAAACCACACCACAAAACCAAAAACTTCACCTCCTACTACTTGAGGATTAATTTTTCATCCAAAACCAGAACTTTTTCATTTGAAAAGTTGAATACAGTAGTTTTCAGTCAAGCCAAACTGAACTTTCTGATATCATTTGTCCAAATGTAAGCTTTTAGTTATGAGACAGTTCACAGCTCCACTATTTTTTCGATGCTATCTCAAGGGAAGTGTCCAAGACTTTCTGTCATCCAAACTACCTGGCAGGACAACACCTTCTATGTGGGAGCACAGCACTGATCTTCACTGTTTTCTCACAGCATCTCATCCAACATAAAGTCTGAGCTAGTCTCTCCCCAAAAAGCAACTGAGTAAGAGGGTCTGTGAAAGTTTCAGGAAACCATTAAAGGACCATTTGAATATTGAGACAAGCCAAAAGAAAATAATCTGCTTGGGAATTAAAAAAAATATCATTTTCCTGACATATCAAAACATTTGTTTATCTAGACATTTCTAGATGAAATACATATTCTGCTAAAAGCAATTTACATGTACATTTTTTAACTCGATGGGATTTCTTTGCTTGTTTTACTAACTATGACTTTTACTAAGCATGACATTACTAAGCATGATTTTTACCCTGAAAAATTCTACTGAATCAAAAAAGAACAAGTCTTTGTTGTTAATATTGTATGAAAAATTGGGCACCCCTATACACAGTGGACTGCGGTGTTGTTTAGATATCATCCACCTACCTACCCCTGAGTCTATGGTTAGTTTCTCATTCCTCGCATCATACTTGCTGATTACTGATGCTTTTACCTTAGAAACATTTAGAAAATTCATCCTTTTTCTTTATAAGTCTGAGCCAGTTACTCAGAACACAGCAGTTTCCAGAGCTATTCCTTAATTACACTCATTGCAAAAATAATGGCTTAATTTGATAAATATCTTTAATTTGAAACCATGTCTCAATATCTGCACCAAGAGTAAAATGCTAAATTCCCACTGAGAAACACATCTAACAATACTCTGCAATAAGGAGATTTTTTTTTTCCTTTGTTCATTTCTATTCCTTAATTTCTACTTTGGGATCTGCTACTCCTCGGGTGCAAAAAAAGCAAAATAATGCAGAGAGGAGTGCAATACATAGGCATGGTATGAAGTCACTGACTGCTTGCTATACAACAGGAAATTTTCAAGATGAAGTAAAATGATGGGGACAATGAGAGTACCCTTACAGATTCATTGTGGAAATTGCAACCAACATCTTATTCAAATGAAGACCAAGATCAGCATGAGGAAACTGCTGCCCAAGAGAGCTAGCGAAGATTAAAGCAGATCAGCTAATACTAGCTGAAACTGCAGTATTTTGAATTCAGTTGGGTTATTCTTGACTTGTGCCTTTAATGGGTTATATTCACATTTGTTCTTTCTTGCAATCTGAGTTACATAAATTGCTATGCAAGCACAAGATAATGTTTTCAAATAGACTCATTGGCGCATTAATCTATAGAACTATAATTGGCCTGAAGATCAGATTTTTTTTTTCATTAAGCAGTGAATGTCAGCTCCTTTGGGCATACAAGGTGTCATCAACTTTATGCCAGCTTTGCTGACTCATATAAACATCTACACTTGTAAGCATTAATTTTCTTAGAGCTACAGCACATTATGTACTAAAGGGGATCAGAAGTAAGCAAAATCATCTGGAAAATATAGTCTAAATTTATATTGCTTCTGCTGAGAGGATTAATTTAACTGGCTGGAGATAGAATATATATTAAGCCATTAATGTTTATAAATCTAGAGACACAAAATAACTCATTTTACACCAGCTATTATTACCACGCTCGTTTTGGTTTTATGTGCTCAAAACGCTCTGTTACCTGAGTGTTGGGAGTACCCTGAAATTATTAAATAGCTTTAGGTTCAAGGGCAAATGTATCTTGTAAGTTTGAATTTTCTGAAGATTTGAGAAAATCTAATGTTTCATTTGTTAGTTGAAAAGTACACACCGACTGAAAACAAACTACAGCTTCCTTTTCTAAGGAGGTGTGCTCTTACCTTTTTGATGGCAAGGTATATAGATAAGAATATCTGAACTTAAGCTACTATTTCAAAGTCTCAGCTCCTCAAGTGCTATTTCATCAAATCCTAAGCAGCTCCCTCATTGACTGAATGCCTCCCAGGGGTATCACAGAAAGACAACTCCCCTTTCACTGCAATGTAACACCAGGAGCAAAGAGTATGGGCCACGTTGGCAGCCTCCCTCTTCATCCCAAGACATGCAGGCAGCGAAGAAACACAGGAAGAGACAGCAAAACTGCACCTTAGTGAAAGCATCAGGAAAAAATGGATTCAGTCTTGAGGAGAGCTTTAAAATACTGAAATAGAATATTTTATAAAGAGACTTATCCCTTGATAAATAATTATTCTATTTCTTTGTCTTTGGAAATGGACATAGACAAAATTTTATACACAGATTTACCTCTCTGTGGGAGAGTGGAAAGGCTGAATTCCATGTAAATTGATAGATGGTTGGGTTTAGCATGTATGTGTGGATTTATTGATGTGGTTTTATGATGCTTTCAGTACTTCTGAAATTGAATTTCAGTAAATCTTGAAAGTAAAGCTTTTGAATTACATACTGTCTCCTGCTGCACAAAAGCCAAACAGTAGGCCTAGTTACTTAAGTACTGAAGACACAGAGTTACTCAGCTCACCCTGTCAGATGCAGAATAGGTCCTGATTTTATTTATCTTTGTTATTGCATTGACTTCATTCATATTTATAATTTAAAATGACATTAAAAAACTTTTAAGTGCATTTAGGTGGTTCAGGGACATGGTAATGGAATACTGATCTATCTCTTTTTAAGGTCGTCAGAACAAAATCGGCATGGGTTAGCCTTTATTCCTCACAGCTATACAAATTAAGCTGACAGCCTCCATCTTTTACAAGTGGACTCCCTTCTGTGAGCATCAGTAGTGAATAGAAACATCTGGTAAGCATGAACACTGTCTCACCTGAATTCCAGCTTTTCTTTTTCAATAGTTCTTGATTTGATAGCTCACTATAATTTTTTATATTTTCACAGCTTTATGATTATAATAGAATAAAAATATCTAGTGTCTCACTGCCAAGAACATTTAACTGACATTAACACTTGTTCTTTGCACACTCCTAATGATAAACTGACTGGAAGAGCAACCAGCATATGTACACCTTTTTAAAAAATAGCTATTTTAGCAGCAAACAAGTATCTACTAAGTATCTCTTAAACTGGTTAAATGCAATTTTAAATATTTTCTGAAGAAGGGTTCTTAAGACTACACAAGTCCAGTAAAGTGTCATAAATTATGAGAAATAAGTCTTAAACTTTAAGCAATATGTTAAAGAATGCAATGGACCAACAGTAAATTTCACTGTGTCTGTACACCAAGCAAATAAATATGAAACTATAAACACTTCAGAAACACCTTTGCAATTTTCTCATTTGAACCAGGCAGCTTTAATAATTTTTGAGCCTATCTGGTGTTTGTATCAATTTATACCAGTGTTTGTAAATCTATACAGTGAGAAAGATACTAGAGCAACATTAGAATCCCAGTTTTTGCTCTGAGAAAAATCAACTCAGCCTTGAGAACTTTCCATTAGGAATTTAGCAAAGTAGTATGCTGGGATTCAGTGAGTAACAGGAGTGCTGTTCCTCTACCAACATCTTGAACCAGAGGTGTTGTGTCCATTCCGTTACTCATCACACATTTGCTGCTCTCAATGAAGCAGAGACCAAACGGCAATCTGAGTCACACAGAAAACAGAGCTTAAGCTGAATTGCCTTCCAGTCTGTTTTAAAACTAAGCAAGGGTGAATGCTATCTTGAGACTCAATTCTACCCCACTGCTGTCTTATGACCTAAGCAGTCCTTTTAAAAGTCAGAGGAGAACCACTCAGTATGAATTCCTGTGACCACATTAAATGTTTCCTTCAAGAAACATTCTCCTTTCCAACAAGATACACAGAGGAACCTGACTGCCACAGTCTCAGCTTTTTAATATTCACAGCTAAGATGCCTTGATGCATGTAGTCCCATGCAGGGCACCTAAGCAGCCTGTTCAACACAGAAGCCTACAAGATAGGGTAAAAAGGTTGATGTCCAACAATTTATGAATATGTTCGTCCAGAGATGTGATAAATCAGATCACATCAAAGGACCCCAGTCGTTGGAATATCCAAGTCTTCACAGAGCAGATAGCATTTATGTGGGTAAAGCATCTCATGGAGTTTCTCAAAGTGTTAGGCTATGGGGTGGGGGAAAGGAAACACCATTTCCTTCTTCTTTAGGCTTAAAAAACACACTGCAAGCTGTCAGCTTGTCAAGTCACACCAACAAGACAGGAAACCGAATGCATAGTTAGTGAACCCCAATACAAAGCCGCCAAGGTACAAACACAAAATTCGCAACAGTTAAGATTTAGGCTGTCAGGGAACAATGTTGGCAGAAATGCAGCCAGAGCCCCTAGATGCTCTGAGGATTAGGCAATGACTGATCAAGGCTTTTGAAGGTCTAGCTGTGAGACTACAGTGACCAGAGTAGCACTTAGACACTAAATCCCTGTTTATCTCAGTTTAGATATGTCGCTGGTGGTGGGCCAAGTTAGAAATTTATGGACTGCAATTCCTAAAAAACTGTAATGTTGGCTACCTGAATGAGCATGTTTGAAAATAATCATCTTCCACAGCCACAAGCAAATGCAGCATAGATGCATCTCTTCTTTTCTTCATACATTCATTTCATTGAGGAATATTATTCAATTTACAACAACATCTGTAAATCAGGGACCATATCAGAGACCAGTACAAGGTACTAAATTGATCTGAGCTAACCTTAGGGGTAAACTGAGTTATCTCTAATTTACATCAGTACCCTCAAAGGAGGGTTAGATTTCCAGAATATCTGTGTTAAGTTCAAATACACATTAACCATAATAAGTAGAACACTCTAATAAGTAATTTTGAAGGAAAAAAGGACATTTCTCCAGGCAGTTTGCTGAGAGACTGTGAAATTTGTTTCTGTAGAGATTATAGTGTCTTATATTGGACTTTGAAAGGAAGTGATCATTTTCAGAAAAGAAATAAAATTTATTTCTGATGGAACAAATACGGGTAATGTGCAGGAGCTGACAACATAGGATTAAAAACGGAATTTTGCCCTTATGGAAACCTTTGTACTGTTGGCAAGCTATCTTGTGTTTGTCCTCTCTCTTCTGCTGAAGCATTAAACAAAGCAACTGCTGGAAGTAGAATAATGGACCTGAAGGACCAAAAACCCAATCTGGTGAAGCAGATTGTGTTTTTGTATTCAGAGCTATTTAACAAACCACATTGTGAATCGAGTCTGCAAAATCAGTACCTTGATAACCTTTAAACAGGCTTTTATATTGGCCAGATGGATCATGGCAGAGCCTAATCAAGGCTAGGGTCTCACTCTGCTAGCTGTCCAACAAACATGAGAAATTAAGGCTGGGATGGAAAACAAACATGGCACTTACAGTGTGCTATTAAACACAGTGCAGAACTACCAGAACAAGCAGAGAGGAATTATCCCTACAACTTGAAGCAGAGCAGCCACCTCTGCAACCTAATGAGAATTTATGCCTACAGACCCCTAATCTCTAAGACTGATCTCCCTCTGGGCTCTCAGTCCGCTATTACCATAGAATCATAGAATGGTTTGGGTTGGAAGGGACCTTTAAAGGTCATCTAGTGCAACCCTCCTGCAATGAGCAGGGACATCGTCAGCTAGATCAGGTTACTCAGAGCCCTGTCCAACCTGACCTTGAATGTTTCCAGGGATGGGGCATCTACCACCTCTCTGGGCAACCTGTTTCAATGTTTCACCACCCTCATTGTAAAAAATTTCTTCCTTATAACTAGTCTAAATCTACCCTCTTTTAGTTTAAACCATTAACCCTTGTCCTATCTCAACAGACCCTGCTAAAAAGTTTGTCCCCATCTTTCTTATAAGCGCCTTCAAATATTGAAAGGCTACAATAAGGTCTCCCTGAGGTCTTCTCCAGGCTGAACAACCCCAACTCTCTCAGCCTTTCTTCATAAGAGAGGTGTTCCATCCCTCTGACCTTTTTTGTGGCCCTCCTCTGGACCCGCTCCAACAAGTCCATGTCTTTCCTGTGCTGAGGGCTCCAGAGCTGAATGCAGTACTGCAGGTGGGGTCTCCCCAGAGTGGAGTAGAGGGACAGAATCATCTCCCTTGACCTGTTGGCCACACTTCATTTGATGCAACCCAGGATACGGTTGGTTTTCTGGGCTGTGAGTACACATTGCCATCTTTTCATCCACCAGTACCCCCAAATCCTTCTCCACGGGGCTGTTCTCAATCCCTTCATCCACCAGCCTGTATTGATACAGGGTGTTGCACCAACCCAGTGTAGAACCTTGCATTTGGCCTTGTTGAACCTCATGAGGTTCACATGGCCCCACTTCTCAAGCTTGGCCAGGTCTGTCAGATGGCATCCTGTCTCTCTGGCATGTCAACCACACCACTCAGCTTCATGTCATCTGCAAACTTGCTGAGGGTGCACTCGATCCCACTGTCTGTGTCACTGATGAAGATATTAAACAGTACTAGTCCCAGTATGGACCCCTGAGGGACACCACTTGTCACTGATCTCCATCTGGACACTGAGCCATTGACCACTACCCTCTGGATGTGACCATCCAGCCAATTCCTCATCCACCAAACAGTCCACCCTTCAAATCCATAACTCTCCAATTTAGAGAGAAGGATGTTGTGGGAGACCGTGTCAAAGGCCTTACAGAAATCAAGATAGATGACGTCAGTAGGTCTTCCCTTGTCCACTGATGTAATCACTTCCATGATCTTCCCAGGCACAGAGGTGAGGCTGACAGGTCAGTAGTTCCCAGGGTCCTCCTTTCTACCCTTTTTAAAAATACGTTTAATGTTTCCATTTCTCCATTCACTGGGGACTTCACCTGACTTCCATGACTTTTCAAATCTCGTGGAGAGTGGCTTGGCAACTACATCAGCCAATTCCATCAGGACTCTGGGGTGCATCTCATCAGGTCCCATAGATCTATGTATGTTCAAGTTCCTCAGGTGGTCATGAACCTGATCTCTTGCAGTGGGAGGGACTTTGCAACTCCAGCAACACATGATCACTGCAGTCCAGGCTGCCTCCAGTCTTGATGTCACTGATTAGCTCACTTGTGTTGGTGGCCAACAAGTCCAGTATTGCATACTCTCTGGTAGGCCTATTACCTGGCTTAAGCAGCTATCCTCAATCCAGTCTTCTGGACTGCCTACAGATCACCATGCTACTTTTCCAGCAGATGTTGGGGTGGTTGAACTCCCCCAGCAGGAGAGCCTGTGAGTGCAATGCCTTCTCTAGCTGGAGTCAGTTTTGTTAATAGACTCCCCTTGAATAGGTGACCTGTAGTAGACACCGACCACAAGGTTCCCTTTGTTGTCTCAGTCTCTTAATTCTTACCCATAAGCTTTCCAACTGCTCGTGGCTATTCTTCAGATTCATATATATATGTATATGTATATATATGACAATATATAAAATTACTAAGGAACACAAGAGATCGCCAAAGCTCATATACTTGCTTAAGTGGCTCCTGAGTACCTACAACAATCAAATTTTCATGCTGCTTTCATATCCCTTGCTTCCTTCTTCATTGGGTATTTAATACTCTTTTTCCAAGGCCTTTCTAGAGCAGGTTCCTGGAGCAGCCAGCCAGGTGCTCTGTCAGCCCCAGCCAAGAACTTGCAGGTACATTTGTAACATGTCTGATCTCTTTCTTTGTTCTTTTGGACGGAGATATTGCCATGCTCCCTGCCTTGTTGCTTGCTACAGCCAACACATTTCAACAAAAAATATTGAGTAGAATATTAGATGGATTTGCCATTGCAATCATAAAAATCAGCATAGTAAAATATGAATAGCATTTTGAACCAGAGCAGTAGAAAGAAACTTTAGCAATAAAAATTAACAATGTATCAGTTTACTGCCTTATGGTCCATTGCTTATTGAGTTAGTTCAGTTTCCTCTTCGATGGAATCATATAGGCTTCCAGTGCAAAAATAATTTGAAAGACATATTTGTTTATGATCTTTCACTACCAAGAGAGAGATCAAACCCACGCTTTTGAAACCATCTTTCAGAAAGAAGTGCAGTGCAGAAAACAAGTTGCCTTCACTCAGCAGGGTGTGCTAAGTGTACAGGAGCATTGCAAAGAAATTCCTGAGAATATGCAATTTTTCAAGGTGAAAGAAAATCCTTGTCAAATCCTAGCAGTGAAAGAAAATGAGAAAGTATGATTAATAGCACCATTGAAAGTAACAAAATAAACCATGAAAGCTAAACAATCTAATCGTGCAGGGAGCCTATGAATATGAAGAATCCCTTTAATTTATGTATGTTTTAGTGGTTTGCTACATTTTTAAATTCTACAGTGTATGCGAATGCATTCCTATGTTGACTGAGCAAAGTTTCCAACACTGGGCTACACAAATATCCACTATTTCCCTTTACATTCCCACTGGTACAAATAGCACATTCTATGGCTATTTAAGAGTTGTCAATCCCTGTTGCTCAGATATTTGGGGGTTTTGGCTTAAGTTTGCAAGAGCGAATAATGGTGATTTCAGGCTCTTGAAGGAAATATACATAGTTTAGAGAAGAAAAAAACCTACATATAAACTTCCTTTGCTTTGTTTAGGTCAAACTAGCTGTTTCTTCTAGTGTTTTCTTTTAGAAATAGCAACACACAGGTTTACAAAGGAAATCAAAATAAAGTCCTTAAGTAATGGGTTTATTCCCCGATCCAAATAACTGATAACACACACACACACACACACACACACACACACACCCCCCAAGGATGTGACCTTTTTGCTGGAACATTGAACAAATACATTTAATATTTTTCATATTAAATATTCATTTCCTATTGGTGAGCCTTCTTGAGCTACAACTTATGAAATGGGGACAAAAAGAACTCACCAGTACCTCTGCATTCCATTGATACACTAGGTTGGAAAAAGCCATATAAAGGATGCTCATGTTATTGCTTTTACCACATAGAAGTGATAAATCTGTGTAAACATGTTAACTCCAAGAATATTCCAGAGAGAGCTACATAACTGCTAGATCAATGCAACTTTGTTCTGCAGCTACAACCAGTATTTCCAAATTCCTTGCCAAAACATTATGTATCTATAACTAGACTCGTGCAAACACATATTTCTCTAGCTATGACACAGATCCATTTTCCCACCATAAAATTCTGATCTGAAATTTATTTTAATTTACACAAAATAAGAAGGGACCCAAAGCATTATTTTATAAATTATCTCTGTCCAGGGACAACAGTTTCTAGTTCCACAGAATGGAGGAAGAGGTAGGTCCAGGCAACTAAATCAGTCAAATTAAGAATCTGTTCTCTTAAAATTCATTTCTTGATGCACAGATTCTTGCCAGTTGTTATCCTCAACTGCCCAACCACTTCTGCGGAGGGAATGCTTGACAAAACTTTAGCTGTACTATATGATGAATCTTCTAACTCGGGGAAGACCAGCTATCCCACAGCCTCTCATTTAAATTTCACACCTTTTTCATTTCCTGATTCTGGTAATATCACAGAATTTCTCTTACTACTAACTCATAAGTCACTCGTTTCTGCCATCATGCTGTCATGACCAGTCTCACTTTCCTCTGCCTAACAAGTGCATGCAGTACTTTCCCTCTCCACCATACTTTTTCATCTTTATTTTCTGCTGGTTTCTGCACTAATTCCTTGGAATCTATTCCTTCCCTTCAGCATCCTTTCTTCTTACCTCTGAAATGACTGACATTATTATAATTCATAAATGTCTATTTTATAATTCATGATAAAATAGACAAAAAAAAAAAAACAGATTTTAATAAAGCAGTCTCATAACCTTATTGTTAATGGAAAAGTCTAATTTCTGTGATATTGTTGGTTTTATCACTGGGGCTGATTGCGTTTGTGCGATCTACATGGTGGCTGTTTAAGATGATCAAGTCATGTTCCCCACTAGGTCAGCAGATCAGGTAACTGGAAGCTTCAGAGTGTATTTGAACAGAACAATGAAGTCAGCATTTTAGCAGCAACACTGGACATTTTTTAATACTTTAAAGTATTGTTATGATGAAACTTCTTTTATCAGTTAGGTCTTAACTTGATGTAAATTAGCAATGATTAGCTGATATGACTTAGAGCACTTCAAGCTTAAATAAACAGATCTTGTCCAAACTAGAGGCCTATCTGATTGCCAGAATTAAAGAGGTAATCATAACAGGCATGATGGGGGGGGGGGGGGGGGGGGGGGGGGGTTTATCTTTTTGCCATAAGGACTTAGAAGAAAATAGATCTCCTAACCACATAACTTTTGCTCATGCTACATCTCAAAAGCATTGAAAGACCAGATATTTTTCTGTATACAAACTACCCTCATATCACTTAGGTTAACCAGTGTTTCTCTTGTGTACCATATTGTGTGTTTACCTCTAAATATTTGAAATTACATAATTTTATAGATAGGTATCACATCTGAAACATATCTTGCAAAACCTGATAGAAAACAGCTGATAGGGAGGCCAGTTATCCCAGGCATTTTCATATGCCCCGTATTCTTGTAAAGGTCAGTTTTCTGTAGGTTTGAAAATGTAAAGGTTGCTAGAGGGTACAGTATATAAACCAAGTGCTCATCAGACACAGAACATTGTATTCTGACAGAAAAAATGCCTATTTTTTTCTCTGAGTACAAGCTTCATCAGTTATTTTAACACCCTGAAGTTGAAAATTAATAGTTCATGTTTGTCCTTATCAAATCCATCCTATGAGACTACACAGGGTAATTGAGATGTACAAGAGGATTTTAGAAAAATTAAGGAATTATGTCAAGGCTGGCAGGCTTAAAAATTAAGCATACCTGCTTGGCTGTTGTGAGCAATCGTGTTTCCTTACCCCACTGCTCTGCCTACTAGCAACACTCTTAGTGAACCAGTCAGGCACAGAATAATTGTGAATATTTTGTCAGCCTCTCTCTGTCTTTAAAATTTATAAAAGGTGGCTGAAATTACAAATCCTTACAATACTGTTAAGTAAATTAGGATATTATTTAAGCAATCAACTCCTGATATATACCTTGAAAATTAGGCTTTTCATTTAAGTCTTGTGAATTGGTCCTTCACAACAGGTTGGGTGCACAGGCTGTCTCTCATTTTCCACAGGCTGGGTCCAGGACACCTCAGCTTGATTTCTGTTGAATTTAATAGGAATTTGATCATGAAATTCCCATAACAGTGATTTTAACTAGCTGTCCATGAACACTATAAATAATATTACTTTAGCTTCTGAAACTAAAAAGGCTATTAACAGTGCTCCTGATGCTGTAGTTAGTGTTTTGCAAAAAATATTTAGACAGCTTCAGCCTGTTTCCTGGCAGAATAGCATACACCACTAATGCCACATTCTGGTGGTGGAAAGTACTGTCTAGGCTGAATGAAAGCAACTGATCCTTTGTCAGACCATCCCAAAGCAAATGAATTTCTGTGCCTGAACCTGCAGAAAGGGGGTCACGCAGTGTCTGCCAGATAGGGACATATGTCCACTGATCTTACTTCAAAATTACTATCACAAGGTGGCTTGTTCCCGTTCTCCTGAGCTGTGACAGATTGCTGTTCCTGGTTTGGCCATCTTAGCCAGGCTTCCTGGCCAGGCTGTGTAGCTGGCCCTCCCTCCCCTGGCACAGAAGAAGTGGGTTTCTGCAGCCCTCTCCCCTTGGCTCAGCATGTGCACCCAACGTCCCATGGGAGCTGCAGCCCTCAGGACGTGCAGCTCCATCATGCCTCTCCCAAGGCTGCCCCTAACCTCTGAAGAGAAGACATGCAACAAATGTAAGGCATTAGATAGATTCGTATATGCATCTGACTCTGAAATAAAATATAGGTAGAAGAAGAGTAGCTGTACATAGTACTACAGAAGGAGGCAAACTCCTCCCTGCACGTTAGGAGATCTGTTTCCTCCTGGAAAGAAACCTTCTGTTTTAAACATAGCTACAATGCTTTGTTTTAAAATACTGCAAACAGTGTTGATTTCACTGAGATAACACCGAATCTGTATTCAAACAGATGTTCCCACATCTTAAACTTAACCCTCACCCTTTAGTGCCAATGGATAGAGCTTTATTTTTCATATTTTGGCCCTTGTAATGGCTGATTTGTGGAAGGTGTACACAGTTTATCAGCATGATATAAGAAATACTGGAATGGGCATGTAGTACTTCCTTTGGTCTAAAATACATGAATTTATTAAACATAGAGTTTGAAAGTGATCACTGAGGTAATTTTCTAACATCTAGAGAAGAGTGAAAGAAACAAACCAGTATATAGGCACTTATTTTATTTTAAAATAAATTAACACTTTTTTTTAGGATTCATAATAAACACTCTTAGCTACTATTTCTACAGATTAAATCTGCATTTAAGAAGTACTGAACACTTGTATCTGACACAAACTGCCACATGTCATTTTCAACTGTATGAGATGCCTGTATCAACTGATTGTATTGATATATCAGGTGCTGGCAAAAGGAAGTCAACATTTAAAGCAGTTAAACTCAGAAAAATATTTTTTAAATCCATAAAACCCTAAATTCATCATCAGACAATAGGCAAATAGCTAGATAATGGAAGAACACATCCCACTGCAGAGTCATTGATGACATTCAAAGGGAGAATAGAAATTTGTGTCACTTTTAAGGCACAGAGCATTATTGTGCTAACAGCCCATTAAATCACATCATCATCATTTGTACCACTACAGCAATAAACATAAATGTACCTTAAATATAAAAGCTGTTTTGTAGAATTTGTATTTGACAGGCTATAAGCTCTCTTTTTTGAAGCTCCTTCTTCATTGGTAGGTGAAGTCTAGAGGTTTGTTTGAAAAAAATTGTATTAAAACTATGATCTTATTTCTTAATAAACTGACAGCACATGTTATCCAGGCAAGGTACAAGGCCTTAGCATGAAATAGCAGGAATGCTTATACAGGGAACAATGGTGTGTGGCACTGGGTTAAAGGTGATTTACCAGTTGGAGCAGAGGATTCTCCCTTCCCAGTTACAATACTCAGAGCCTGGCAGCTCTACGTGCCGAGGCAAAGGGTCTTTCAAAGGGCCATCCTAAGTCAGAACTACATGGTAGTGTTGCAGGAAATACAAGGACCAGGCTCAAGTTAAGTTAGTCCTACTGAAAGAAGACACCTATTGCCTCTGGCTCTGTGGTGGACTGTGTGCTTACACAGCTGATCTATTGGACTGTGCAGCTTCCAGCCTTTAAGTCAGGTGGGTCACTCTGGGGATTCAGGACCCTCTGCATCACTTTCTTCTTCTGTCTAAATGTCCTACAGGGAATAAACTCCCAGTATTCACATGAAAAATGGCAGGTCAGTGGAACAAGGGGCACTTAGGGAGAAAGGGGCTGAAGCTCACTAGCAGAATCAGCAACAGACCCCTGAGCCATGAAGAGAGGGTCAGGAGAGTTACCCACCAGTGCACACTACCTTAACTACTAAACTAGTTACCATCAGAACATTTTCCTGTTCCCTGCAGGGATGTTCATCTCGTTTACTTTAGGTTGCCATACAAGGTTTTTAGAGAACTCCCAGACCTTTGTGCTATTGAAACACAACTGCTCTGCCATTGCAAAGCAGAAACTTTAGTAAATGGAAGGTGAGGACTTCTTATGCACCTTAAATGTGTCTCCCTTCTATACAGATTTGAAGGTGCATCCAACAGCAGAGAAAAGCTAAAAACATCTGCTGTCTGTCCAGCACCAATGAGGCCAGGATTTCTGGCCTTTACGAATTCTGGCTTTCACTGGTAGGTGAAGGGTGTTAATCCACATCTTTTCCCACTGCTGTGGGGACTTTGTAAAAGAAGGTTAAATAAATATTTCTCAAAATAATTCAGGCAGCATTAATCAAGCCTTAGCATTCAGAATATGTAGATGACCTCTCAGAGCCCCTTCTGAGGCTACTGTTTCCTGTGATTGTTTCAGGCTGTTGCCTTACAGATTCGGCTTAGTGCTGCCACAAGCCCTCACATCTTCCCATGGTTTTTTTTTAATGTCACATCTTCTGTAATGGAAACAGAATCTATTGCATAACCTGGTGACAGAAAATTGATTCAGCTGAAACCTGCAAAACCACAGAGAGATCTGGAATACAGTGTTCAAAAGAATACGCTCCATCATGGCCAAATATATTTTTTTTTCTTTAGGTGAGGTTTTAATGTAATGGTGTATATGTAGCTAATAGAGTAGGGTCACACACTGTTGCTGAAAAACATCAGCTGTAAATCACAAATACCAAGGCATTCTGAAAAAGCTGCTCAATAATTTCTTTATCAGGAGGAATCAACTGATAATAGCCACCTCCCTGATTCAGAGAGATATAACAAGACCTAACTTCGCAGACTGCATCAAAGCAGATTTCACAGGATTAGTCTGGGCTGTTCCTCAGATGCAATGCTGATGTCCCTCTGGACAGATTATTTATCACAATATATTACAGCTGATTCATGGGTACTGAATACAAATAGCTACGCTGATGTTAAGGATGTTGCAAAGCTAATAATGATAGCTATGAATCCTAGTTTACCATCACTGCTCTGCAAGCATGTAATTCATTTCAGGAAGGTGAGAAAGCTATTAAAAAGTAGCATAATGTGATTCATTCTGTCAGCCAGTATAAATAGCATAGGAGAATCAGAGTTTGTCAGCATCTCTCCTGGTTTTGGACATCTCTGAAGAGTAGTTCTCTTCCCCTCCATGTTGGGTGGGTGTCTTGCTGCCTGTTCCTTAGTTACCTATAAGAGAAACTACCTGTTATTTTGTTAGTGAAGTTTTGGTTCTTTCAGTTAGTATTTTACTATTTAATAGCAGAGGGACCAAACTTGAAAACTGTTTCGCTACTAAAAAAGCCCCAAAAACCCCACACCTGACTCATCTGCTCGGGATTTAGTCTCAGGAACAGTAAAGAGGACAAATCCCTCAGATAATCCTCAGAATGAACAACTTACCCAACTTCAGGAGTAGGTGCAAGTTTTTACATACTGTCTGCTCTGGAACAGCATTCTATTCAGTTTACAATTAAAAGGCAGAAAAACTGCCTTTTAAAAGTAAGAATTGGATTAAGGCAAAGGCAGTATAGATCTGATGGTGGTGTTTACAAGATCTGCAGATCATGCTTAACAGTCCCAAACCGTCAGAGCTTCCCTTCCTAGACTTTGTCATATGCTGTGGCTCATACTGTACTTCTCACCGGGAAGCATCACTCAAAATACTTCTCTCTTCTGGATTAGTCTGCACTCCTGGGCAAAGTAGAAACTCATGACTAGCCCAGCTCTGAACACAGTAATTGAATATGTGAGGCCAGGGTAATAAATACCTATATGAGTCTGCCTGAAACAATAATTTTCATCTGAACCCTGAAGACCAGTATTGTCCAAAAGAGTAACAAAGATATAAAGAAGGTGAAATATCTGTAGAAGCCTCTTTTGCCTTAAGCACGATCAAAGCCCTATGCTGCTCCACTCCTTGTGCAGTCTTCTAAATTCTGAGTTCATAACTCCTAATAAATTGCTAAAAATCTTGCAAATGGACCACAGAAATAGTAAAAAATAGCACATATAGTCTTCCGTAGTGTCCCACACTCCTTAGCTGGAAATCAGCCCCAGGTTCTCTTCCCCCATCCAGAGATCACAGAAAGATAGATTTCTCTTCCTATATTAAATGGGCTTTGTCAGTTCCTAGAGAATGCAAATAATAGTCAGACAGGAGAAGAAGAAATGATGGTAGATGATAACATTCCATAATAAAATGTGTGAAATTAAATTTAAATTAATTTTAGTATATTCATTTTAGGTAAGAAATAATTATTTCCAGTGGTTAAAAAATTCTTCCACATTTCTGACACAATAGTTATTAAATCTTTTTAGAAATTGTCAGTAGACTTTTAAAGCTATAAGAGGCCTTTACCTTAGGAAGTATATTCAGTCTGAAATAGAACCTGTAAATGGATTTTTCTTATCATCCGTGAAGAAGTGTAAACTTAATTTAGTTGCTGGTTCTTTATCTCAATTCCTTTTTAATTGACATTCCGCTTAAACTAATGAAAAGCCACCCTTTCTAAAGTCACTGCCATTAGTACCTTATTCTGGCCTTGTCAGGAATGACTGACAGAGAGGTGAAGCTTAAACACTGATAGTCAGAAATCTTTCTGTTAATCCAAAGTCGGTAAAATCTTCAGACTCTTCAGACTGAACATATAGCTATTATTCTTTGTAACTAACTTCAAGAGGATTTGAAATGGTAGATAACGTGATTCAATAAGACCTCAGTACACTCTTAAAACTCCACTTAAAAAGCCTCACTGGGTTATTAGATATTGTGATTTATTCCAGAAAATGCTTTCAAAGAAAGCTCAGGAAAAAACCCAAGAAAGCTCTATATTTGAAACATAATCTTTCCTACCTTCCTGTAATTCAAGCTACCAATTCTCCTTGAATACAGTTGTTAGTCAGAGCCCAGATTCAGTAGATAAAACCATGATTGAGAGGAGGTGAGGACTAGCCAAGCAAGCCCAACCTACAATAAGTCTCTCTCAATTCCTTTGACCTATGGCAAATGTATGTTTGCTGGACAGAAACACCACTTGATGACACAGGGCATTATACCTGTCAGAAGCACATTATTCAGTTTACACTACCACATTATTACTCTGTTAGACCATTGGGTTGGAGGTAAAATTTCTAGTGAAACAGGCTGGGGTAGAAGCATGATCCCTTCCAATGACAGCCAAGGGTTTTTGAGTTCTTGGACAAAATACTTATTGTTTTCAAAATTTTGGGCAAGAAGTACAAAAAACTTGGTTTAATCCTTTATACTAAGGTTTTAATTTGCGGAGAAAAAACATATTTTGTGTTATAATGTAGCCATTCTCTAACCAACTTTATTCATCATTTAACTAAATAAGTTACAGATTGAACAGATGATTAACATTTTTATTTTCTTGAGAGTCCCATGAGTGTTTACATGCATTTATGTTTTCTATATGAATATTTTGCTTTTCAAGCCATCCTGGGGTTTTTTGCTGTAATCATTTGAGCTACAACTATCAATGTACTTCTTGGAAACCAGGGCTGTAATTCATTCTTGTCAGAAACAGATGGTTGAGAAAATGAAAGCAACAACAGCAGTGAAAGACAAGGCCACCTGGGTCCATCAAGCTGATGAGAAAAGCCTGTGAAGCTAATGCCGGTGGTATCTGGAGCCAACACAAGTAGGCTTTCAAAACAAGAGCTAGCAATCAGTCAATAAGAAACAAATTAAAATAAGAAAAACCCTATGAAGTTGTAGGGGAAGCAGTCCTGGGAATTTCAGGTATAGTCAGCATCATGAAACATCCCAACTTTGAACTGAATTAAAAGGTGGATAAAATGGACAAGTCAAGCACTAAGCCGTGGGGTTTGTCTGGGACCACGTTTCTGAGTAAGGTCAACTCAATCTGGTATTTTCACAGAAGAATACAGTTAAACAGAAATTAAAACACCTGTTAAACTGCTTGGCCTACCTCCCCTGACAATGCAGGATGATTTCTCAACTCCAGAGATCCTTTCAGTATTTCATGAACCATCACAGATGTTCCCTGGAAATAGTCAGATAGCCACATCAAGTTAAATTTTCTCCTCCTTTTCCTACTTCAAGCTCCTAAACTGAGTGTCACTACTTCTACCAGACCCTATTTGCAGGTTATGCTGGACAAAACTCAATAACCAAGAATTTGCAATGAGTGCAAGTAATAGCAAGACTTTTCTTCCTGCCTGAGGTCCTATTGCCGTCTCTCTGTACACTCCCTTGGAGCTAGGAATGAAGCACAGCTGGTCCAGCAGCTCTGTTCAGTGATGGTCCAGGTTTTATTTCTCTCAGAGCTGCTGTGCAGCACCAGTAACCACCAGTTAGCATTCTGTAACGTTTCTCCCTTTTTAACAACTTCAACCTCTCCAGCTGCTTATTTTTTTTCTGGTTTATTGTGATTTAATGACTTTTCTACACCTATAGGTACCTCCTCCCACACAGAAGTGAATGCTAGGTTGAACTGGGCAAAAGAAATCCATTAATAATGTAGCAAAATTTAAAATTACTCTGCTTTAACCATGGTCATGCCCCATTCATGCAGCTGACATACCGCTGGAAACAAGTGCTACTTCCTGCGAAGTTCTGCATCAAAAGCAGAACAGTAGAAGTTTCAGTGATTCTCTCTAAAGAACATTAATAGTATCAGGTAATTTCATGTCTTTTACACTTGATTTCATCTATGGATGACCCCTGAAGTCAGATACTATGATGTACAAGATCTATTTCATGCATTTTCTCATTGGCCTTTCTGAGGAAGAAAAACACACATATAAAGAGCATAAATTGTTACATAAAATTAAGCCATCAAGCTGGCCTAAATAATTACACACAATGGATGAAGTAAAGGTTATTTGGCTGTAAAAGCCCTTTGGAGTTTGGTGCCTTCTCTTTTCACTTACCTATAAAATCACATGAATTCACAGGGAAATTGGTTGATCAGAACTTGTTACTGCTGTTCTTTCTGCTTACAGATATAACATGTGGCGTGATGCTGAGGGGCATATATGCATAGCAACCTATGGAGACTTGAGTCCCTGTGCCACACTTAGCAAAATTCACAAGGATGCCCATATTTCACATGCAAACGATAGCTCTGTGAGACTTAAAGGTACAGTACTTTTGAAAGATGTGGAGGTACAATCATAAACCACAATATTTATTATAGTGAAACAAAAGCCTTTTTGAAATAGAATTGCTAGTCATAGGTTGCAGTAGCAGTTATCTGCAACTGCAGCCACTTTGAGCTTTTGGGTTTTATTTAAAAAGCTTAATTGGAATTTTTATTACTCCCAATTAAGCTTTTTAATTAAAAAGAAAGTTGAAAGAAGCTGGAGGCAAGTATTGCTGAAACTCATATCTGCATAGACTCTGAGGGGAAAAAAAGGGAGTTTTGTAAAATTGCAACTGTCAGCCAGCTGCAGCTTTCAGTAACGCTTACTGCTGATCCCATTTACCTTGCCAGTGGCACACTGCAAATGCAGATACACACGTCTAATTGGAAAAACAGGCTTTCAGCTTTAAATAGCACTATAAGAATATTAATCCTGCTTCCTTCCTGCAAAGGACACACCACGTGAGTATAAAATCCTACCTACTCCCCCACCTCCACTTTATTTATTCCATTAGCAATTTGAGCCTGGTAGATATTTTCCTTTTTCAAGACCAAGGTAGATTCACCATATAATGAATTTAATGATATTCCAGCAGATATGGGACTACCTGCACATTTCTCTCCAGACCTCTACGTGTACAAACAGATAACATGTTCAGAAAACAGGGACACTTCTGACCCTTCCTTATAGAACCTAATCAATATTTTTGGCCCAAAATTGATTTCAACTTTTCCTTCAAACTCAATTCATCCATTTGGCCTTTAAAACTTTATTTGGACTAAGAAAAAAGCACTGGTTTAAATAAGGAGAGAGAACTATTATGGAGAGATCTGCAACATTGAGCTGGCAAAGCAGAGACTGGGAAACCTTCACATACCCAAACAACTGGAACCTTTTTAGATAATAAAGATCTTGGACCAAATCTCAAAAAAAAAAAAAAATCATATAATTCATTCTTGCACCTTAACTTCTCCACTCTTTGGAAGCAAAGATACTTCATATTTAGCCCTACTTGAGGTTTGTTCATAGAGTAAGATAATATTCTAACGATCAGGGATGTTGCATTAGCCCTTGGAATTTACTCTGCTGTTTCTAGAGACTATCTGGTGAAAATATTTTCAAAATATACCCATTGACAGATAATTTATTTTTATTTTAATATTTATATTATCAAAGTGCAGCACAGTTAGACAATGGGTTCTTAAGTGAACTGATATTGAAAATGTAATTTTAGATGTGTTTCCCAGATATAAATCTCAACAGAGCTGCTTTTTACCCCACCTTTGCCTTATTGGGAATTGTTCTTAGAGAATAGATGTGCTTTGCATAGAATTTGGAGGTCAAAGTTGTAGAAGGAAATGAAGATTAGTATTGTATGCATTTTTTTACATAGTTAAAGAGTGAAAAGTGAAGGGATTATCCACCCTGCAAGCTGAAACATTTTTCTCAAGAGAAAGAGGCATTTAATTCCACGGGAAATTAAGGATTCAAGAAAGGTTGATTTCCTCCCTGTTAGTGTAGCTAAAGCTGTGCTTTAAGCAAAGACTAGAAGGTGAAGTGCATGAGGAAACATGCACCATTTTTCTTAGAATGTCATAAAACAAAGATTTAGGGATGTTCACTTGCTTAGACACAGTCCAGACACTGTTTTGATATTTTTAATAGAAATTATAAATCATGCTGTGTAACTCTTGAAACAGATAGTAGAATCATCTGAGTACATAGATCTTAGTACTTTTATGTCTTCTGTGTTCTTTATCTTTCCATCTCTTCAATATTTAATTCTGAATATTTGCCTGTTTGTTTGTACATCAAGGTCATTACCAAACAGTTTACTAATTTAAAGGGAAAATGATTCACAGATATTAGCAGACTGAGGACCAGAGATTAAATTATAATGCTTCAGTTTTAAAAATCTTAGGGCTGATCTTATTTACATTAGAGTGCAATGATTAACCCCATCCAACATGGTTAGATGTCAAAAGCTTTGTACTCAAAATATACTGCATTTTTTTCTCTCTGTGACTTCTTAAGTCAAAATGTCTCCGGACTGACAACACAAAGGGTTTCTTCTAGCTGGTGAACAGCCATATTAGAAAGGGCACAACTGATACCTCCTATGCTGTGAATTGTGAATGATGGTGAATTTTGCAGGCTGCTTGCCCCAAGGTGCCCATGGGAGCCATGAGAGAAAGCAGTCACCTCTAAGCATCATTCTCCTTTGCTCCCTTGCTCACACACATAAGGTCCAAAGGAAAGAAAAGGGGGCAGTTTTGGCTCCACATCCCAAGTACAAATTAGTATAGCTGATGTATAGGGTGATCCCCATAGAGGAGAAGAGCTCTGCTACTGGTCTACACTGGGGATAGACATCTACAATGTGTTTGATCCTGGAGCTGTACAGCTCTAATACTGACTGTAACTCAGGAGAGACTATGATATTGCAATTTACATTAAATGCCCTAATAGTAGCCATTCCAGACTGTGTAAAGATGCCGGTCATTTTCCAGATTCTAATCTTTTAAAAAAAGAGTCCAACACATAGCATTGTTTCTCCATCATTCAGTGTTTCATTAACAAGATTTTCTTTTAAAAAACACTGCTGGCAATATTGTAAATACATTTACTCTGATTCATCAGTGAGCCCTGGGATATTTTTTTCATGTTTATGGATATGATTTTATGTATTTGCTCATGAATACATCTCTTAGATATAGGCTGGTAACATTTTTATATGAGTCATTAAATATATTTTAGCAGGAATTACAATGAGTTTATTTGTTTCCATATTGAAATGAGGTTATGTTGTTTGTTTTACAAAATGTTACTATTACTTACTGAGAATCTGCTGTGGCCATACTGATAAAATGGGGATACAAGTTTCAAAGCCAATTTCATTTGTTTTAAATGGGTTGTGTCATCTGGTATATACCGGCAAATGTCTTTAGCAAGTGAGAAACCAAGGCAAATAAATCAGGTATAAATCTAAATCTCTGGCTTTATTGTAAGGAGGATTGCATTATGTTCTCTGAGAAACTTGGCAGAATTTCCTCTTTAAGAAGTTAGCCCTCCTGCGGGGTGTGATACCAGCTGCAGGAGCGATACCAGCACGGCTCCAGCGCCATTCAGGAGTGGCTGGAGGGATGCTCGCCTCTGCTCCAACCAAACGAGCTTGGCTCCGACCTAAATACATAACTTTGGATAACATTCAGGATGCGTCCTCGATACAGTGGGGGGAGGAAAAAAGAAAGAAAAACTTATTTAAATGAATCTACATTTTTCCTTTCTTCTTACCAGGTTGGCTATAAATGCCTGCCTTGCCTAATCTTTCAATCAGTCAATCTCAGTCAGGGAAGTCAGGGCACTTAAGAGCTGCTGCAGTTCCGAGTAATTACCTGAACAAAAGACCGTCTGGGATTGGACTAACTGTAGGCTCATCTTTATTCAGCAACGTTTTCAGATCATGAAAGGAGAAACCTGGAAAGAACAAGGGGGTGGGGGTGGGGTGCAAAAAACTAGACAAATGAAAAGGGAAAAAATATACTGTAGATGTACACCATAAAAAAAAAAAAAAAAAAAAAGGTAGAGATGTATTTTTGTTGTTTGAGCAAAGCAAAGATTTCTGTGAGAATACAGAAGTTGCAAAAAAAAGAATAAAATAAGAAGGCTTTTCTGCTTCAGCACTAAATTTTTGCTAAAAATAAGAAATAAGGAGACAATGGACATTTCAGTTACAAATAAGCAAGCACTCATTTGAGCTGTCATTTGAGCTGTCTGAAGAGTTAGCTGCTATTTCAAATCATGATGGAAATTTAATCTTTGGTCTCTCACATAACTCTCCTGATCAACAAGCCATTTAATAAACTGCAGAATTTCTTTTTTGTTTCCCCTGAACCGCATTGAAAAGTCTCTGACTCACCCTGATGTGAGGTAGAAAATGTTATAAGATAAACTCAAATTTTGTGTGATAAGAAAATTGTTTGCTACCCATCTCTAGTTGAAGCTGAACCCTGAGCGAAACTGCATTCACACATACTGGGTTTAGTGCTCCACTCAGGAAAACTCCAGTGGGCAGTGATCTTGTTTTAAATGTTTTGGTAGGGACTGTAAAGACAATGATTTTTACCAATATTCTGAGGTGGAAACATTTTCACTTTATTATATGGGTACAGACAATTCCATACAGCAATGAACTTCTTTAGGGAGACATTTTATTCGGAGATACATAAAATTTACCATTAGACCACCTAACCTAAAAACCTACATAAGCCATAGAACCTGTCCCAGTTATGCTGAGCTTTGGCTCCTCTCTTTCCTGCATTTTTCCTTGGCTTGAATCACTTTTTATTACCTTCAGAGCTACACTCCCAGCTCCTAAATTCGTTGGTGGTCTCATAATAGGCAGTAATTGGAAGCCTTGATCACAGCCTCAGCCTATAGGCCAAGTACTGATTGCAGATAGAGTCAGAGCTCATACTCCCTCACCAGCTAGCAGGTGGTCTTCCCAGAAGAAGGAGATTTGCAATGGGTGTCTCAGAGATACAACCACACAAATATGAATTACCAGTTTTTTGAACTTATCCACATAACACATTTGCTAAATCTTACCTTGTACTAAAAAGCAAGAGCTCTTGCTATCTCCACATAGCTTCAGCCTGGCTTTCTGTTCTGGGGATTAAGACCTTCATATGATGCCAATCTCCACCTCTCTTGGTCTTGTAACTCTTTGATGATGCTGCCTAAATAGATTTTAACTCTACAGAAGTCCAAATGTCCAAAAAGCAGTTGAGTTCCTCAGGAGCAAAGCACTGTGCAGAATAGGAGGTTATCAGCACAGCGAGTAACATAAAACTTACCTGCAGTTGGAATGACTATCAATCAAAGCAGCAGTGGTATCACTTGTGCACTCCTGGCAGTTATGACAGACATTTTATACATACATGTGTAGCATTGCACGATATGCAAAGAGGTCAAAATTCTTTAAGACAGACAAAG
Organism: Strix aluco; assembly: GCF_031877795.1. Taxonomy (NCBI): domain Eukaryota; kingdom Metazoa; phylum Chordata; class Aves; order Strigiformes; family Strigidae; genus Strix; species Strix aluco. The sequence continues at coordinate 31,371,774 of NC_133931.1, forward strand.
CCAGGTTGCTAGTAATAAAAAAATATTGCTTTAAAATTATAACAAATAATAGCCATAAGAAGAGGAAGATCAATGATAGTGACTCACAGCCCCTCTCATAGTACATGGTATAGAGTAAAGCAGAAAGGATGTAGGCAGCTTCATGAAAACTCTGACAGCAACCTTTGGAGAAAAAGCAGCCAGATGAGGATTAAGGACAGTATAGGCAGAACCTGCAAAACAGGAACTTTCCTAAAAATCACCTGCGGTACTCAGGAAAGCACCATGCTAAAGACATTTCCTTTGCTGACTGTGCTTTATATTTCTGTAACTGTAGCAATGAGTAACTTACTTGGAAATTCTCAAAAATCTTCTTATATTTCTAAACAAAGATTCAGAGTCATATGTTTTAAAATCTTTCATCATCTCCATCTGTGGGGCTTGGAGATTGTATTAGGTTGTATTATTTTAGTGCCCAAACCAAGAGATAAACAGTCTTAAATGCCAGGAGAAATTGGGGGCCATAACACAAGCATGGTCAGTGGTTCTCACATGGCTTTGAAAACACGGGGTGGGGTGGAGGCTGCATGCTCCTCTCATGTTATAGTTAAAGCATGTGTGTCCATAAAATTAATAAATACTTGCTGAAAGCTAAAAAGATTTCTGCTGGCTGTGGAGTTACTTTGATACCCTTCTGAAAATCTCCTTAACTGAGGAGGCCACAAATGGACCAGAACTGCCTGTAACTCTCAACTGACATGTATGCCCATCAGCATAGACAGTATTTAGTTATCTCTTTACAATATTCTGACACTTCCTAATGCAGTTTAAGATTCTTCTTTTCACAGTAACATGCAGATTACTTTTCCTGCCTTCATTTTAATTCCTCCCAAAAATTAAGGCTATGAAGTGTTTATACAGATTCACTGATACCTTGAGTTTGGGTTTGCATTTCAAAAATGACCCTGATTTACTAGGAAGAAGTGATACCGAGCACAAAGTAGGAAAATCATTCCTCTTATTATAGCAGGTGAATATCACAAGAAGCAGGACAAACATAGGACAGACTACTGCAGTACCTTAATCATAGCAAAACAGAGAGGGACCTGTATTCTGAATGACAGATAGAATAGCCAGTGCAGGCATGTGGCATGCTGTGTTCACTGCTATGAACAAACTAGAGTATTCAGGATTTGGAGGAGTCTAGCACAGGCTGAGATTGTAAAGGAAGGAGAACCTTCAAAACCAGCTAACTGGGACAACAAAAAAGTAACATCTTTCTTTTGACTTGTCCCATAAAAGATAACAGCTTCCTTAGAGTCAGACACTGAAATCGCTGGAAATGTGAGCATAACCCTCCACCCTGACCTGATCCCAGAGAATTACACATCTGTGCCAGTTATGGCATATTCCAGGGTAAAAGTATGTCAGTGAGGAAATCTGTAGCTTTAAAGGACTGCGCTAGATTCACCCCTGCTGGCACAGAGGGTTGCAAATAATTTGAATAATTGCTGCAGAGAGCAGATGGTAGAAATACTTCGTTAGAAATATAGCTTAATTCAGCAAGGGGAGTGAGAAAAGTAGAGGAAAAGTTCAAAGGAAATATGGCATTATTATCATCAAATTAATATTAATAATAAATAGCAATAGCAACAATAATACAACTGAATGGGAAATGAATGGGAAAAAAGGATGCCAACACTGCTACTTTGGGCTACTGCACTCCAATGGATGGATGCTGCCAGCCAAGAGCAGTCTGGTTTGTATCACCACCATTTCTGAGTACTACTACATCTAGATACCATCAGTCTGGTGCCACATAATATAATTTCTGACTTTGGCCAGAGCACTGAATCAAAGGGATCTCCTGGGTTTCCCAACTCTTTTCTGTCTTTGCACATCATTACTGGATGCTTGGGTGCCTCTCAAGGATGAGAAATACTCAGCTCCTTGCAACGCAGTAACCTCCTCCGTCAATGCCTTGCCCCAGGGCAAAGACCCATGAAACTCGGGGTTGAACTGAGTTGCTCATCTTTACACTCCTTTTTCTCCAATGGTAAAACTGCAAGACGGCATGCCCTGCAATGCCTAGGAATCCTAGACAGATCACAACAGCAGAAATGGGTCACAGAATCAGTGCTATAAAATAATAAATCACCAAAACTGCAGTAGTCAGGTGGAACTTTGCTGTTGTAAAATCAGGGATCTGAAATTGAGTGAACCTTGCTGAATGCCCTTCCTCAATGCTGCCATGAATATTCATCATATTTGTCAGATTAATAAATTATGGTAAGAGAGCAGAAGAACCCATGTCTGAGAAGGACACCATAAATACATTTTGATACAGGTGATAAAAATACACTGCATGATGAAGAGTAATTTGGTTAAATTCTTTACAGACTACTGATGATTAATTTGAGCTTCTTTCTGCTGCTCTAAAAACAAATATGAAAAAAGAGATACATAGTTTAGTCAGTTCATTAATCACCACTTATGATCTTGAAAAAAAAGCACAAATCAGATCCAAATGTGTCAAAGGAAGTTGACAGTGGCTAAAATATGTGACACTTTGCAAAAGTAAAAGTCAACAAACAATGTTTCATATAAAGACATAAAAGGAAAGATATAAAATTATACAAACCTCATGTATTTTGAAGGTTGCCTCAAATTCTGGCATTCACCAGTATAATATCACGTAAAACTCTGTTTAAAATAACTCACTACAATTTACATTGCAGCCTTTTTTAGATACTTTAAAGGCAATAATGGGAATAATGGGTGTACATACATTTGGAGGAAAATAAAAATCCATAAATCAGAAATGTTGCCAACTACACTAGGAAACATTTGAACCTTCTACTTACATTTGCAAAATCTATGTCACACTCATAGCTCTGCACTCAGACATGCAAATTACAGCATTTATAGTAGCAAACCTGCCTTATTTGCATTTGTTTCTCTTTGGAAATAGTAACTTTGCACATGTAGCCGTTTTATTTGTGTACACAAATGATATTGCAGAAGGCATCATTTTAGAGACTTTGCACTACAAGAGCAGAGCATATCCATAGCACATCCATTACCACAGTGCATACTCACTACATCTCTTGCCTTACTAAGGTTTCTAAGCTCGACAGACAAAAACCAGCAGAAAACAATACAGGCTAAAAAAATCCAAGGGTTTTCTGTATTTCCTTAAGCACTGAAGAAGGCTTAAAGAAGATCAAGCACTTCAAATATTGGAACCTGCTTCACTGGAAATATTTCTAAACAAATCAAACATGAACAGAATAAAATTACATGAAGAGAAATGAAGTCTATGATCAGGATTGATAGATTTCAGTGAGTGGTCTGCTACAGCTTCTCTAGTTTCTCTTTTATAAATGTCACTATTAGCTGCAAAAGTAGCTCAATTAAAAAAAAATATTTTCTGTGAGAAAGAAATTGACAGTGACTGTTTAAAGCTGAAGATAGTCATATTTTACAAAGAAAGTGCAGTGCAGAACATTCTTACTGTACTGAAAACGTAAGTCCCAAGACAATGGTGAAGGGAACATCCAAATATTAAATATTGTGGTAACAAGATTGGAAAATGTGGTCGGTGTCTGAGTTTGTAGTGAAACAGCTGGAATGATTTGGCAGCAAAGTGACCACCAGAACCAGCTGGAAGGATACCACAAGGAAAGAAACCCCCTGGTGCCCCTACAGATACAGAAGCTATAAATTGGCTTGAAGGTATTTTACAGCCTTCACTTTATACCAAGGACTTCTGTATGTAGCACAGACGAAGGGAGAAAGGATGACAAATGGAAAAAGGGAGGGAATAGGATCATAAATGCCTGTTCCCTACCGAGCCCAGAGGACGAACTGCAAACATACAGCTATCCCAACAATGATCCCAGCATTAGCTTCCACAAGGACTCAGATTTATTCTTGGCGCTAGCAAAAGCAGCCGGGTGCACCCGTCAGAAGCACAAGAAGGCATTTTGACAGACCCTTGTGAAGCAAGCGAACCCTCCCTTTGCGCTTCCCTCGCGTCCCTCCGCCGAGCCGTCTCCTTGCTGTGCATTGCCACCTGCAGGACAGCCGGCTACGGCGAAAAAGGCTCAAAATGCTGCTCTCCTCGCAGATTTTAACAATCATTTGTTCCCATGAAGCAGTTAAAATCAAGAAGCCAAGTGCACATATGTTTCTGTGACATGTCTAGAAACTGCTGTGAAGAGTCAGCACTGTTACCTCCCAAACTAAAAAGTCACAGAGGGCAAATGTTTATGGTCAATACAACTTCCCTGCCTGTCAGTTGCCATGGTTGTAAGTCCCAGGCAAAGCTAGGTAAATAAACTATTTTAGACATTAAAATTCTCACTTCCATTTAATGACCATGAAAGGGGAGAGAGGAAGGTCAGATATTTGTATTTAAAGATGGATACTGGAAATACAGGATTTAAAGGAAATACTGTATTAGCTGGCTTTCAAAAAGTTTAATTCCCCAGGATGACTTGACTAACTCTGCCAACCAGTTTCATGTCTCCCGGAGACACCGGATACCTTTTCAGTGCCTGCTTAAGACAGGGGGAAGGAGAATCAGTGAATACAAAAATATACTTTATGATATACCACGTGGAATCCTGGCCCTAATGATCACCAAGGCGAAGCTTTCACTGATCCATATGACTATCCTGTTATATCCACAGTCTGGATATAATGACTATGCGAGATATTTTCCTAATTGAGGCTTTGTAAATGTCAAGAGCAAAAATGAATGTTGCAGAACGTAACTCCAACAGTTTTATGCTGCACACAGGGTGAAAGCACTGCCATCTGAGGACATGCTGGATAAAACCAGCAGCAGTTTCCTTGTTACAAGGAGGAACTCTCTACTCCAGAGAATTGTTCCCTTCATCTAACTATTGTTAACTACCAGAAACAGAAGGAGGTTTAATACAATCCATTCAAACAATGGGGAAGTTCAGCTTCAAGTAGTAGACACAAGACAGAGTCTCAGCTGAGCTGAATAAGTCATGAGCACTGTATGGCAAGGAACCATCTCGCTTTCCAAGGGAGCACAGCACTTTTGGCGTTAGAAAAAGCAGCATGGTCTGCCTGGAGGCAGAGCTGTCTTGTGTGCTCTGCTCAAACAGCACCTCGCACAGTCAGGTCCCGTTCTTGACAAAAGACCAGAGGTGTCTCACATCCACCACCACCATCAACACCAATTGGCCAAAAAAAAGCTAGCAAAAGAGGACCAGGAAGCCATAAACCACACTAGAGCCACTTGTGCAATGCTGATGCAAAAAAGGCAAATGCAAATCTGGGATGTACATGTGTGGGTGCAGTTCATCAGACACGGAAGTGGCAATTTAGGAAATTAATTTCAGCAGAAATCAACAAAACCGATAAACACAATGTATGAGGAGCGAATATAGAGCAAAGGGACTAGCTTAGTTTCAAACAGAGAAGCGGCATAATGAGACTATGAGAAATACTGTCATAAACATGGCAGTGATTGCTTTCTGTGTACCCTCTGTATACAAGAAATTGAAAACATTGGTGAAAAAGATTTATGCAAGGTGTAAGGAAAATCTGTCTGTTTATAGGAGAGTTAAGTCCTGAAGCAGCTGAGGAAGTTAAGAAATCCTTGCTTTCAGAGGTTTTTAAGAACAGATGAAGCATTATTTGAACTCACGCCATTTGGACTTGTTCTTATAGGCTCAGCTCAAGAGATTCAATGATATCACAGATTTCTCTTGCTTATTTCTTAACAGTATCTCTTTAGTCATGGGCAAATTAAAAAACCATGACCATAATGCAACTATAAATGGAATACAGAAGGAGAACATACACGCATTACTTCTTTTTCACATTTCATGAAGCCAAAGCTATTTCCACAACTTCCAATTTGACTCATGTTTTTTAACACTGAGAGACTAACCACACTGAAATCAAGACAAATAATAAAGATCAACAGCAAGAAATACTCAACAATTTTTTTTAAATAGGTAAACATACATGAAACCAAGACATATGTACTGTTAAGTATGTGTAGTATTTTTACGTCTGTATATTTCAAATCTGAGTAATGCAGTAATGTACTTTTACAAATTCTCAAGGACATCCAGAGAAGTAAATACAATTTAATACAATCATATAGCTTGAAATAGACAATTTTATAGAAAATATATGATTTACTCACAAGATGAAACATTAGGGGCCGGTGAAGGTACCAAAAACAGGAACTACAACACATCATGATTGATTCTGAATTGTGTACAGCAGCCCACAGATGTCTTCTGCATTGGAGGCCTTAAATTTCATAGGACTATAGAAAACAGATGTCACACATGCTTAAATCATGAAATTCAGCACTTTGTGCTATTTGGAAAGCTCAGGCACTGGGCTTCAGGCTATCTGAAAGGTACTAGGAATTATCTGAATATGAACTACTATATTGTATAAGAGTTGTGAGTCACAGTCAGTATCCAGAAATGGGGAAGGAACACTAAAGGTGGTGATTCAAGAAATTGGTAACTAGCAAAAGATTAGCAAGTGTACTTTGGATGTTTTCCTTCCATGCAAATTTTGGGTTCTGATACCTCTGCTTAGGTCAAGGCTCTGACTCAAACTAGGCCTTTTTTCTTTGAAAGTAGGAATTCACTTTTACTGACTTAAGTGATCTGCAAGTCAGATGTATAGTTTAAGCAAGTCACTTCAGTTGCCTGTAGAGACAATGAAAACAAATAAGCATTTGCAGGCACCAGTTAATCTTACCTTAAATTGTTACATTATGGTTAATTTTAATATTATACTAAGATGATCCATGTCCTGGAGAGGCTTACTGGTCTGCTTAGGTTATAGAAGCACCACAATGATGGAGGTTCCAGTTCCAGCTCATCCCTGCTCCTACACAGGCAGCTGGTTGAAATGTCAAAAATTTTCTGTGTGTTTGTTTCCTGGACCTGAGCAATTGCGTGGGGCATTTAGACATCCTGACAGGCAATTGCTTTCCTTTCAGGAACATCACAGCCTCTTCATTGCTTTCCTATAGAACTGGATATTCAGAAAACAGAAGACACATTTCCAATTTGCAAACTGATTATTTAGGGCCTGATGTGGTGATGCATATTTGAATACCTTAGTGTCACTTGAGACACACTAGAGTATCTGACAAATCCCTGCAGAGCTGGCATATATTTCACAAGACCTCTGTGAGACCCATTCCCTTCTGGAAGCTGCTGGAGAGATCCCCTTGGATAGATCAGATGGCACTAGATGTTCATGCATGAGCAAAGGAATCAAGCCCAAGGACACTAAATATGGGCTTCAGCCCTCTCAATTTATCCACCAGACTGAAATGTTCAAACCATAAGAGGAGATGCTGACATAAATAGTTCTGTATCTCCTTGTTAAATTCTCTGATGGAGCAGGAAGAGGCATGAAAAGGGGTCAGGGATGGTGGAGGCAAGTCTTCATTGCTTGGCTCCAGGGACAGGCACCACAGAATCTGTTGCTCTGGGTAGAAATACATGATCTGAATGACAAAACACAACATAACATGGACCTCCTTCCGTGAAGCCTCTTCAGGATAATAATGTGATCACCCTTTACTTATTATTATAAATAGGTTATTACACAGCCCTGACTTCTCTAACCTCTACAGCAGTATTACTCCACTAGGAAAATAATAACTCAGTGGTAAATTATATTATTTCTACATATAGTGTGAGAAATTGTGGATAACCAGAAAGGTTAATCCCTGTTTAATCTGCAGTTGCTGTGTTAGTGTGGTATAAATCTGATGGTAAATGAGGGGCAGGAGAGAAGAATAGAGCCCTTGTCTCCTACATACAACACATAGTCATCTGAAACTTTGCCTCTTAGTTTGCTTTAGCCCTATAATTTCTCATAAAAGGCTTGTGAACTAACAATAATTGGAAAATAACTACTAAAAAGAATGGCATTTATCTGCCCTTTCTGGCATGTTCGCTTCGGATGCAAGAGCCATGGGAAAGAAAGAAATACTGCAGCTGAAATGCACAAATCATTTGTTTTCAGTACAAGAAAAAGGTTCTTTAAGGGGTAGCTAAAATACTCAAAGGATGTATCTTCTATGCATCTAAACAACCCTTAGATAACTGTGTCCATAGAACTGCAACACCAGGTAAGGAAGCTACTGAAAACAAGTGTTTATTCTCTGCATGGTATTTTTTGTTCCTCCCTGCTGCTAATAGTAGTCTTATGACACCAGACACTGCATAATTTGACATTTCAAATATATGGCACAGTGACAATGATATATGAGGAAACATTTACAGAGCCTGGCACAAGAAGTGAAATTAATACTGAAAAGCAAATGACTTGCTTAGATTGGCTGCTATTTCTCAGTTTGCAAGGTAAATATTCAGTGTAACAGTTAAACTTGGGAACACAAATAATTGATAGCTTTCAAGCAATGACTGTAGATATTTACAGACTACCTGCTCAACTACCTGTTTTCTGCCAGCACCAATGTTATTTTGCTGCAGGCGTGTCTGGCTATATGATCAAATGTGGCTAAAAATAATCATACAATATGAATTCATTATGTTCTTTATGCAAAGAAATTATCTTTAAGATTTCAAAGAGAAAAGGTTGCAAAAACAGAACTGAAGAAAACAGGCCATGAAGGTCACTCAAGAGAAATTAAAAAAAATGGAAATTAACAGAGTAGCATTCCCTGTCCAAAGTACTTGGTCTTCTTCTGGACAATTTTAAAAACAATTTGAGAAAGGGAAATTAAGAAATATACTGATTTTTTTCCACTAGGCTCCCTTCTCCCTCCACCCTCCCCCCTCCCTTGGGTAGCACCTCCTGCTCATTCAGGACGCATCCTCATGCTCAGTTTGCCTTAAGCTCAATCATCTTAAAAGAGTTTTCCTGAAGGTCAAGAAGAAACAAAAAACATATATCAACATGAAGGGAAGAGGAATAATCTACGTGTGGGTGCCAAGAAGGAATCAGAAAGAAACCAATCATGTCCTGGGTAGCAGAAGGACAGAGAAAAGAAAAGCATCGTGCTCTAGATTCCGGCCCCCCAGACAGCCATTTGGTTATAATATAAATTGGCAGAATAGATTATGCAAAAATTATGAAACCACCAGTAACATGTCCAATGGTCTTATCACAGCCAATGTTAGTTCAAGGAATGCTTTGGGCTAAATTTTCAAGTGGACAGCTAAAATGGTGGATAGCTGTGTTGTCAAGGACTAAGTACAAAATGGGTCTTTCCCAGATCTGTTTTCTAGGGTGACAAGATGAAAGCAAGACTCCCATGGCCTTGAGCACTGCTAGACTAACTTTTGCAGGTGATAAACTGTCTGTAATCCCCACAGAGTGGAGCTGACTCAGCACACTACAACACATTGCTGCCTCATACAATCACAGTTAGGACTTTGAAATGGCTAGAAGTTATCAGCCAGGATCTTTGCAATGTAAGATCAAGTATTGATATACCTCCAGCCTTCTAGAACTAAACTTCCATTTGTTCAAAGGTGTTAGTATATATACTTTGTTGTAAGAAGCTTTGAGAAGCGTTTGTTCATGTATGACTCTGAAAGCAGACTTCTCCAACTGAAGGAGGTCAGAAAGCAAGGACTGCATACTCTGTTTCTATTTGGCTGAATCCCAAATCAACAATCCTGATGTCCAGTTTCAGGGCCAATGTTAATTTATATCACCCTTTATTATACTAAGCTTTACCTTAGTTAAAGAAAAAAACAACTCTAGGATAAACAATTTTTTGTCATTCTCTAGACACTCAGATCTACCATCAAATGTCAGACAGGGGTTTGATATTTTGATAATAAAGAAAATAATCTTTCCTTTAAATCATATCTTTGAATGTCCTTTACTAAGTTCTATAAGGTCTTAATTTATATTGTTAGTACCTGTTAAAGAGCTCATTAACTGATCAGTTCATTACATAGTGATGATAATTTATTTCTAAAGTGGAAACTGGAAGCAGAGTAAATCTCAGCAACAAATTCCTATTAAGCCCTAATCCTGAAAATTAAACCACACAGAGAAAAACTGGTTTTAGGTGAGGGAGAAGAAAGACAAAGTCAGTTTATATCCCAGAGAGGAACACAGCTACTTCACCTGGTCCTGTGTTGAAGGGTCTTTTGTGAAATCTCTACACAAAGCCTTTTTCCTCCTGTAAAAGGAATGATCAATAAATATCAATTTGCTTTAGAAAAAATTATCTGTCTATAAGGAATTTCTCACTAAGTTGACAGCCCTTATTTTAAAGTCCCAAATCAGAGCTATTAGGCTGCATTTTGGTGAGAGCTGTGTCTTCCACAAACCCTTTCAAAGTCAAGTGGTGTCTCACCTGTAAGCTGCATCTAGGACTGACACGGAAGGGATTTAAGTTGGTAGTAAAGGTTAGCATCCCTAGTTAGGTCCTGCAGCATGGATGGCTCCAGTGACTTCCTGCCCCAGCAGAGACAACACTGAGACAATGCATCAAGAGAGTATCTCTTTTCTTAATTCAGATGACTTTTACATCAGCTTGTCAGCAGATCAGATTCCAGCTCAGAAGCTTGAGATTGACATGTCTTTTGAGATAATCAAGAGAAGCAGATGAATAAATGTATTATGTTTATTTTTGGGAGTTTGACAGTGTTTGGCACTGAAAAAATAGGAGTGTTGTGGGAGGGAAAAACAAGACTTACTTTGCTTTGCTTTTAAAACCCTATGGTGCCTTGTGGGAACTCATCAAGAGTTATGATTCATTAGACAAAAAAGACTATCCTCGATAAATAAGATTAATAAGTAATAATGCCAAATATGCACCTATCTGGACCAAATAGTGAGATTGAAACAATTACACTAAGTTTTACATTATTATACAAGAAAACGCTTTATAAATGCTGTCACTTGATGTGTGACACAGTCCACATTGCAGTCCTGTCCAGAGCCAAGTAGCATGGTGTTCAATCTGGCAGTCATGTTGCCCAACAGCAGAGACAACCACAGCCATATACCACTGTGAACTACCTTGGAGAGTGCTGGAAATACAGAGAAAGGCATTGAAAAAGGGATCTCCTCAAGACAGGGAGAGGATAAATTTGGGATAGAGTGAGAGCATGGACCAAGATTGTGTTTACTGCATGACATATTCTAAAAAAATTTTCATAACTCAAACATAAAATTATGGTTTTGATACAAAATTGTCTAGTATAAGTAAACAGCTTGTATTTTGCTGAGGGTTAGATCATCTCATCATAATGGTCTCTTCTGGACATGGAAAGCAAAACCAGCAGTCAGGAACAAAAGAAATTAGTACGCTTTGCCTTGAAAGAATTTAGAAGATGCCAGGAGACAAGTAATGTGCTCCCATTTCTAGCTCTGAAATAAGAATGTAAACTCTGTAGTTTCCAAGCTAATATTGAGGGCCTAATATTTTGTATGTCTTTTGCAATCAATCACTTCCTTAAAACAATGTAAAATAATTACATAAGTGAATATAGGTGAAACTGTGCACTTGGAATCTTAACAATTAAGTGCTTTCATCATAATCTGAAAGAATAATAAACTCTTTAACAACAGACATGAAATAAGACTGATTTGTTCAGCATAACTTCCTTGATGCTGTTAAAGCCAAGCTGCATGAAAAAAAAAAAGATAGATTTATGTATTCTTCAGTATGAAAAATGTCAAAAAGTATTGGGGGAAAAAGCTATATTCAGTCTCGCAGGAAGATGATTCACCATCCACCACTTATAGTCACTGAAGTGAGACACATTCATTACCCATTATGCTGAGGACTTTTATTTTTCCCCTTTTGGTGAATAAGCACTGAATTACCCATATCACTGGGCCATCTCACTAAATGCAGCGGCTGCTTCTCGCCAAAACGATCATAAAAAGTTTATCTGTGAGGGATTCCAGACATTTAAATCTATGGAAGCTGCCGCTGCTAGTAACAGAGATTTACATTCCATTCTCAGAGGGATGTACACAAATTCTAAAAATCACCAGTCGATTATCACATGCAAATACACATGTTCGATGAATGCTTGTGGTTTAAGACTTCCTCTCATAGTGGAGAAGGATTTAGCAATCTTCAGGGGCAGGGTCAATGAAAATGTGGAAAGAAATCACTAGATGAGGACTTACAATGTTCTAAATCCTCAAGACCTCATGTTCTGTATGGACTGGATTTTGAATTGATAGCAAGACGCTGTTCTAAACATCAAATTTACTATTTTTATGTAAAATTTAATTTCAATTTTTCTCTAGCTTCACTTTATTCTTACCAACTTTCTTCTTTTAGTCATTTTTTTCAACAGGAGTAGAATGCAACCGGTACGCTGGATTTTTATCAGTCTGTGTCTTTGGATGTAGCTAGCTTGATGCCACCTATGTGTTACAATGTTCCTATTATGAAATCTACTTAAAATAAAAAATAATCACTAAATTAAAATGTAGTGCTGCTATCACCGAACTGTATACTCCATTTCGTCACACAGAGATCTGTTTATTAATGTATCTGTGGAGCTTGAGAATAAACCAATTCACATTGCATAGGTGTTACAGAACTGTACAGAAGAATCCTCCAAGCTACTATATAAAGGGGGTTTAATTTATTTTATTTGCTCCTTATATGTGGAGTTAACTGCTTAAGTGTTTGCAGGAACAGGGACAATGAGGCAGGTTCAGTTGTTCTATTAAAAATAATGGAATAAGAACCAGTCACTGTCACCAGATTTGACCCATTTAGGATTTTCAATTATTGGATGTGCAATTGACTATCTCTTGTTCTATTTTTGAACAAAAGTTTTTATTAATCATGTGTGCTTAAGCTTTGATAAACACAGCCAAGAAAGGCACCCACCAATTCAAAGTCTTTTTCAATCGTCCTTCATTTTTGGCCAACTATTTTAAATTTCTAAGTGGCTTTTATTCTGTTCTGCTTAAAACCAGAGCTCTATGCACCAGTCCAAAGCATGCTGGGATACCTTTGGGGCAGGCTATCCAGAGCTCGATGGCAGGTGGCCAGCCAAGTTTCAAGTGCTGATGAAATTAGAGCTAACTCATTTAACCTGACCTCAGAGCATCGGGGAAGAGAAATCATCTAAAAGCCTAGATAAAGTCATAACAGTGTAGCTCTTAAAGTTTTCCTTTTTCCTCCTGACAAAAAAAAAAAAAAAGCAGCCATCTAACAAATTGTATACAACTATTTAAAGTGTATGAATATTACAAATCCAGAAGGTATCCATAAATATTGAAATGATACTATCCACATGAAATTGCTTTGATAATAGATTAGGAAAAAATAATTTCTGTTTGGTCAGAAAACGAATACATGCTGATATTTTTGGATACTGATTTACAAAATGAAGTACTCAATATAAATACAAGAAGCTCCAGAATCAGATTGGAGCATCATTATTCACATTGCCCCAAACTTGGAGAAGTACATGGAGCTTTTTTCTGCCATTGGCACCAGTGTAGCAACCAGATGCAGTGTTTGATTATTGTACAAGAAACAGGTAGTTCACATTTTCCTAACATTTTAATATAGTTTGATTAGCATCAATAAGCTACCAAGTCATGTATTCAGTGTTTTCAAAAACAGCAGAAAAAGCATGCCCAAATAATTATCCATTTTCTTGGTAGTTTGAACAAAGATGGGCCATAGAGGCAGGTCAGATCTTCACAAAGTGAATCTCAGCCCAGACTCAGTCCTGAGCATGCTGCAAATTAAGCTGCTGTTTTCTTTGGCCTTCAGACAGCTTAAGGCCAGGTAGCAAAAAAGTAGATTTCAGGTATTTGTCAGACTCCCATACTGAACTTCATCAATTGTGAATTTAGCACAATTCAAAAATAACTCAATAATTTCCACTCAGTCAGATTTTGTCATCCTCTATGTTGGTGGAACTGCTTGCCAAGTAAAGGACTCCGTCATACGCAGTATCTTTCTCCTCACAACTCATGTACGGTCTGAAGACAAAAAGAACATTAACAGTCAAACCGTGAATACAACATCTAAGCTTTCAACTCACTGTTGCAATAAATACATAACAGGGACTGGAGGCAATATCTATTAAAAAAATAAAAATTCTAACTAGTTGACCTTTATTTTAAATCTTTTTATCTTGTCCTATTCTACTGTATATCTTGCATACTGTCAGAACGCAGACACAGATGAAGATTCCCATAACTGTTCTACAGATATGAAAGAAAACTGACTTCTACGCAGCTGCCTTCAGTTATTTGAAGTAAGGTGCTTGTACACAGCATGCTGCCTCTGCCAAACTGAGCTGCAGCCAATCTTACAGAGGAAAAATGCTGTGCAGGAATCTCAGACAATTATAAGTGAGTAGCAATTTTAATTCTGAGCATATTGAAAGACTTACAGCAGATAAAATGACCTATACAAAAGGCAAGACTGAAGAAATAAAGACCAAAGAAAGTCATATCAAAATGTGTCAAGTATAATTAGAAGTTTAGATGGAATAAATGTACAGCATGACATAAGAATGATAATACTCGCTTTCCTGTTTCATAATCTGTTTTCATGCCCTCTAGGGATCTGCCTGTCCTCCAGTAACAATGTCATTCTTCTCAGCATTTTCCAAAAATCAGTCCTCAATCTACTAAAAAAATATTCGAAAAGGGTCTGTTTGGCAGCTGAAGCCAAACAGAACCAACTCCTGTGAGACCAAACCATGGCTCCCACCTGGTCCATACAATCACTTCATGAGATACCTGGCAGAGGCATGACAATGTATCCACTCCAATTCAACAGCCTGAAACGATCACTCCGTCTCAGCCAGGGTGTGCATCAAACTTGGGAACTTTGAAGAATTTCGTTCAACAGCCCAGACATGGTCTGTGGAAGCATTTCAAGTCATCGATGCTTCTAGCTCCCAAAACAACATTTGAGTTTTCTTTAATCAAGCTTTTGAGGAAAATGCACTTTATAATGCTCTCTTTGAACTCATGGGTTTAACATAACTTTAAGCTACAAAAATTGACCAAGAAAAGCCCCGTTTTCCTCTTCTATTAATTTTATTCCTTGGTGTTGTGAACGAAAGTGTTTTTAATTGGCTCAGTCTCAAGATAAATTCAAACCTTCAACAACATTCTTCAAAAATTAGCTATGGTGACAAAATCAGCATGTATTGCATGGATTAGAATTATACTGAACTTTGAGTGGAAAAAGAGACATTTTAAGGTCCTCTTTGATTCACATGTACATTCATTGAAACAAAAAAGAAAAAAGAAAAAAATACTCTGTGTGAACTGCTTCTATTTAATTTCCAATAGATAGCAAGGCATTTGTTATATATATGGTTAGATTAGGAGTCAAACCAAGGAAAATAAAGTAGCATACTCCCTAGAATACTACCCATAAAATGTGTCCTGCTAACTTGATCTAATAAGGAGCTAGCTTTAGCTACTCATGCAATTGCTCCAGCTAGATTCCTATTCTGATTTGGCTGAAATCTTAGGCTTTGTGGGATTTTTGAGTTTGTCTTTTTCTTAAATGGTCTCAGATGGTTTATTCCCACATATCACCTTCTCATCACTTTAAACAGGCTGTTATTTATACTAGGTAGTTCAGATCCTCTGACTAGGAACATGCTTCTTCTGTTACTATATCCTGAACAACAAATGTTCCAGGACATGGCTTAGATGCAGTTTCAAACACCAAAAGATGCACCTCACTGAAATTCAGCTGTCTAAAAGACCAGCATCAAGTCCAATATAATCATCGAAGCTTCTTCTATGCAGTCAATGGAGAAAGACAGACACCTCCAGAGTGTGATTCATCTCATTTATTCCAGGATAAGATAAAACATTCACTGGAAGTACCTGCCTCTCTCCTTTTGAGGCAACCGACACAGTCAGTCCAGAACTGATAGCTAACTTTCCAACACTTTCAATTAATTGAGATGAATCCCAGCCTTACTGCCTAAGGCTGTACCTAATTACCAAGGAAAAACAGAGCATGCTCCAGAATTTTCATTGCCCAGCTGGGATCCTGCTGGAGCTCGCTTGGCTTTCCTTTCTGTGGAAATCAGAGCAATGGGATGCAGCCCATGAAGGCTTGTGCACTCCAGGGTCATAGCCTGAAAAGGAGCCAGGATGCAGTCTCAGGCAGCACTTCAATAAGATTAGCAATGACAGCTTACAGCTGTACAACCTTTCACTGCTGGAGACATGCCTGCTCAGCACAGTGCTGTGCTGCAGAGGTCCCGGCGGCTCCTTGGAACAAGCTAGTCCAGAAGCAAAGTAGCTGCCTTGACCCAGCCCTGCATATCAGCTTTTCATCACAGCTAATTAGCTACTTTAATTCAGCACACTGTCCTTGTTATATTCAAGCTACATGGTTCAAAGCCAGCTTGGTTATATCTTCATTTTAGATATAGCCAGAATGCCTGGAAACTCACACAGACTTTACTAGTTCGTACTTTAAAAGTTGGCTCTACAACTAAAGGATTGGAAACACATTTTGCCCACATGAAAACTTATTTTCTGGAGCATAGTTCATGCTCAGTGGAGATAAGGGAGGAGAACTGTACAAGGACAAGCCCTGAACTATAGGAGACAGTCTACCAAACCACAACAAACAAAAAATATTTCCATACTGAGGAACCTACGTAACTCAACCTGTTCCCAGTGCTTATATGCTCAGATAAGCTTATAAAGTAGAGGTGGAAAATAAGTGTCCCTTTCTATCCCTTCAAAAATTTTGAATGCTAAGATTTTCAATCATATGTTATAACCAGGTATTATGCAAACATTTGTACTTTTGATCTACATTTCAATGGAGGGTTTTTGACCTCCAACAATGACAGAGCTGCCCCTGGGGACAGCTCCACATTTGGGTCTGGGATAACTGAGGTATAGGCACAGAGTCACCAGAATGTGACCATCCCATTCTGCACTGCTTGATTTCTTCCAAAAAGTAGTATAAATAGTAAAATTAACTAGGGACTCATCCAACAGTCAGTGAATACAGTGCTCAGTGGTGAGCAGGCTGAAGCCTTCAGCAAAGCCTGATCCATCATCAGTGAGAGCCTGACTGCTCCTTCCTGGAGGACTACACTTTAAATTTGTAAAATTACCATTTGTTTGCAACTGCCTCAGCACCTTTATTTATCCTGGGCCCCCGAGATTAAAGCAGCAGGTAAGCAAGGAGGTGAAAATAATGTATCTTCTTTGCTGCGTTTTACCTGCTCTTCTTGGGTCCACAGCCTGATCACACATGCACTGGAGAGCAGTGACCTTGACCTTCCCACAGGATCAAGGCCAGAGTGAGGAGCTGCTACCACAAAGTCCTTTCCTCCCAGCCACAAGACTACATCACAGCCTTCAGTCTTGACACAAAACACAAACTCCAAGCTCAGACCTCTGCCACAGCAACACTTTGGAGTAACAGCAGCTGCCTGCAGCACAAGCTGCAAGTAGCTGAAAGCCTCAGTGGGACATCAGGCAAAGAAGGATTTCCAAACACAAAGCAGGAATGGAGGGATGTGTTTCCATACCACATGCACTCACAGAAAAAATGATTGAAATTAGCTGCCATTTGGTTTCTTGATATCTGAAGACTGGGTAATTTGAAGTAATTCATATTTATTCATGCAATACTGATGAAGAGAGGGAACTAACATCAGCACACATCTATCATCAACCTGTCTGCTTGTTATATATACTGTATGCCCTACCTGCACATCTTCATCTCCTTCTTTTCTTGGATTTAGCCTGTTGTTTGGAAAAGAGACTCAGTCTTCCTGTACATCTGCCATCTCCAAGTGAGGTTATTATCATAAAATCATTAGCATCAAAGGCAGAGAGTCACTCAGGACACTTCTGACTCACAGTTTATACTGAAAGTCAATGGTGCAATGAGTTTTTCAGAGTATTCACAGGCAGACATCAGAATGACGTGGAACTTAACTTCGATATATATCTATTTTGGCAGTATCTGAGGGCAAGTAGCAGCCTAATCCGACTACAGCATGTAAGGCCAAATACTTTACTTCCTAAATGCTGTTCACAGTGTGCAGAAAGACCAGAAATGAGCTCTATATTCCCCTTCTGGTAATTCCCCAGGCACAGTGAGCTCTCAGCAGAAACAGACCCTCAACATCACCTTTCCAAAAAACTCTAGAAACAGTCATGGGAACTGACACAAGCACATTGCTTTCTGGCAGTCTCCATCTGGCGTGGAAGTTATTGCAAACTGATAAAACTCTCGTCTTAACTTTAACCTCCATATTGTGCCACCACCAATAATGGCAGCTGAGCAATCCTCCTTTTTTCCCTTTCTCCACAGCAGAAGAGAATGCATACTGGAAAGATTTGTTCCTTCATCCACCAGGAACAATAACAAAATTTGCTACAGGTAGATGTGGGCTTCTGATGGTTCACTGAAGTTATATCTGTGCAATAAAACTAACTTGAATTTTGTATTCTAAAGATTATTTGGTATGATGTGAAAAAGAACCAGTATTGTTCTATGGGCTTCTGAGCACAGTAACTCCACGACATATGCTAAAATCTCCCATTTTCACCATCAAAATAAATGTATTAGTCTACTCACTGACATCCATTACTGAATATGCGTAAGTTCTTAACAAAATTTACCTTGCTGAAGCCTGACACACTACATCAATGAAATCCCAGTGCAGTTTATTTAGGACCTGTAAGAAAGGATTCTGTGATACATTAGCATGTTGCTGCCTTTCAGCATGAACACAAAACTCAGCCATCGAATAGTAACCATGTTTCCCAATATAGTCTTGGAAATAAATGTCAGGCATGCTTTCATCTGTACTCAAATCTGAATCAAGTCGTCTAAAGGGACAACATACCCTTTCACGTACCAATTCACCTAGAATAAAAGACCTTCTACATGGTACATGAGACTAGGGAAAAAAAACATGAAGAAATTAATTCCAGCTCTGAGAGGAGCTCTTTTTTTTTCATTTATAGATATGCACACATTAATCTCTCTGCCTTTTTTAAAAGTCTGATGGAAACTGGCTTCACAGTTGATGCCACATCTTGGTCTCATGGGACATAAGGAGAGAACAGCTTGATCTACAAATGGAAGTGCAATTAAAGTTAGTTACATCATACTTTAATTTTTAGTAACACGGGAGGATTAATCACACATACTGGAAAAGAAACACCAATGAATACAGGTGAAAAATGATGCAACTAAAAAGAAATAAAGGGAAGCTTCAGTACCTTTCTAACCAGTCTGGGGTGGGGGGTGATTCTCAATAAGATAGATAAAGTAGGCTTGTGCATGCTCTTCCAGAAGGATGCCTACACAGAATTGATCCAAATCAGATTTAACATACCCAGTCACCGCAGCAAACACTCAGCTGAAACAACTATAACTCAGATTTTTTAAGATATAAATACTAATAAGATTTTTTCAGAAGGGATAGACAGTTTGTTACAGTCTCTTCCCTATATAACTAGTATATATGCAGATTTTTCTTTTTCATTCTTTTGCTACTTGAATAATTCTAATCCTCACTATCCTCATATGGCTCCTACCAACCATGTATTAAGGAAAAATGTACGTTTATCAATTCATTCAGTTTATCGATGTATTTCTTATAAAATTATATGAATGCTAGCTCCTCAACATTCAGAAGAAATGCCTAAGAGCAAGCATTTTTTTTATATACAACTTGATTAAAACTAAACATAATTCAACTGCTCATAGGTGATGAGACAGCTAAAACAATCTCCAGCTCCCTTCTGAGTACTGGAGGGAGAAAGGGGATTCAAAATGCAAAATGAGTTTCAGACTTAAAAATGAAATTATGTGAGCTGTTCAGACCTAGTGTAAATGCCAGTGAATGTTAAGCCAAACAGATAATCTTCCCCCTAGGAAAAAAAAAAAAAAAGTTTTAAATTAATCTGCAAGCATGGGATTAATTCAGTAAAATTACAGTCTATGCTCCCTTCCACCAACTCCAATCATAAACATCCCAGTTCTGCAAAGGACCAAGTATCCTCCTTTCACACTGATTGCTGATAATGCCAATAATGCTAGCCAGGACTGCATCTAGGGTTGTTATTTATACCATGTTTTGCAATAGGAAGTAATCATAGTCATAGCCAAATACAGAATCAAAATATACTTCGTTTGCATTTCAGGGCTAAACACAGTAAAAATCTGTTTTCAGCACAGCTTTTTCTACTATAGTGAGAATTTTAGTTAAATGACAGCTCTTCTCACAGCATTCATGGTCAGCACTGACTGGCAGAGACCAGACCAGACCTGACTCTTAACTGGGCTGTTCAGTTTACTATTAGTTTAGCAAGATGGAAACAGAGAACTCACTGTCCCAGTTTCTCAGCCTGACAGTAGCTGCTGACTCCTCCACTGCAGGACAGTGAGACAAAGACATTCCCATTTTAACAGGATCACAGAGCAGTTTCATGTGCAGCCCTGGTGCAATCATGCTGAAATCAAAGAAACAGACCATAAATTAATCCTTTAGTATGAGAAATAGAAACCTCAGCCCATCCTCCACACATGCTGTGGTAGCAGAACTGATGCAGGTCCAGTGCGCAAGGGAACAGTCCGAAGAGTGACACCAACGTGTGAAAGCACTTGTGT
The DNA here is from genome assembly GCF_031877795.1 of Strix aluco. Taxonomy (NCBI): domain Eukaryota; kingdom Metazoa; phylum Chordata; class Aves; order Strigiformes; family Strigidae; genus Strix; species Strix aluco. The sequence continues at coordinate 31,392,391 of NC_133931.1, forward strand.
AGACAGGAAGGAAAGTCCTTTCTCAGAAGAGAGCCCAAGCCAAAACACACTGCATGGTGATTATCCAAATGGCCTTGTACAAAACACCGTTTACAACCATTTGTACCACTCAAGCCTTCTGAGCTCTCCTCCCTGGCGGGTGCCCCTGCATAATGTACAAACACAGGCACACTCTCAAGGGTGCTTCTTCCCTTGAACAACCTTCAGTCCATGATCCTGGTTCCAGAAAGGATTTAATGGCATATATCTATGCGTTTTTAAGCAAAACTGGAAACGTGTACTTGAACTACTGATACAGTGTCATCTAAGTTATGTTTCAACGCTCTCCAGAATAAATTTCTTCTAGAAGAGAATGGGAGAAAGGATGAATCCATCCTCTAACAGACAGGGAAGGAGGCTCAGAGAGATAAATCAACTCGACAAGGACCAGTCAAGAAGTCTGTGGCACAGCTGGGCACTAACACTAGACTTGCTGCTAATCAGTTCAGTACTTTAACCCCAAAACATTTTTTCTATTAGAAGAGTAATCAAAAATTACATAGATTATTTAGCATGTAACTGGATAAGAAGAGAGGACAGTCAGGTGAAAGCTATACAGTTCTCTAAAAATGAGAAAGCTTGCCTCCATCACTGAAAAAATATGAAAGCCAATGTAAATGTTTTACTACGGCATCCCAGTTTTATAATGTTCAGCCCACTGATCACATGGAAAAAACTACTACAAAATCATTCAACAGAGAAAGACTGTAAGAATTCAAAATCATCATTAGAATCTGCAAAATATTACTAAAAATATTGCTATTTAAAATTTTCTGAAGTATGATATTAAACATCTGTACTACTGTTGTGTCAAGAATCTGAAACATTCTTATCTGTATAGTATCTCAAGTAAAGAGAACCACATCAAAGGAAATAACTGACAAAACCTTCTGAGTATACAATTTAGTCCACAGACATGCTTTCACCACTTTTTATTCCTTGCAACCTGTTAGTAAGCTTTTGATTTTAAAATAAATTGCTTCAGAACTTGACTCCATCCTTTCACTTGAAGAAAAATGGACGAGAATGGTTTCAGCAAAAATTCCTTTGCCTTTGTAAAATATGCCTTCCCCTTCAGCTAGAACCAGTAAAAGGACATTTTCCTTATGTCAAATTTTGCCACGAAAACTGTAACTCTGGCTCAGTTATTTTCATTTCTCTTCTCACCTATTCAACAAGTTCAAAATAATACAACTGGCAAAACTGAGAGTCCTGTTACCTGAGTTGCAGCTCGGTTAGGTCAAAGGCAGCTGAGAGCAATAGGCGTCTTCCAGGACATGTCCAGAGAAGCAGAGAAACCTTCACATTTTGTTGTGGAAAGTCAGGCTGAAAAAGTTTTAGAGAGAATTAAAATGGGCAGGAATAACGTTCTATTTCATGAGATGCATTCAACATTTTTAAACTGAATGGCAGAGATGCAAGCTCAGGATTTCTTTCTTGCTGCCTGCCAAGCAAGTCAGACCTTCAGCCCTCTCTTTTACTTCAGTCTACTTAATGAATGGCAACATGATACAAAATCTCTGATTCAGCTCTGAGCCTATTTACAAACCATCAGCCCAAGAAATAGAGTACATCCTGAGTTTTTTGTTAATAAGCTAAGCTCAAAATAAACCCATCCTTGTCTTTGACATACTGCTGTTGGCAGAGGCACTATTTTCCCAGGGTAAATACAATGGAAAGGTTTTTTTACATAACCGGTGAAGCTGCAATAAGCTCCTACCTACCATACCAGCAAGTCTAAATATTTATGTTTTACATCCATACTAAAACTTCCAACCTTGAAAATCATAAATTACAACTCTTTTTCACCTCCAAAGAGTCATTAGATGCCTAATACAAAATTCAATCAATTTGAAGACACAGATCAGAGAGGTGACTGAAGATCAGGCCAGATCATATTCTCAGGTAAAAGGATGTACTAAGGAGTTAGGCGAAAAAATATTAAGCTTATCTCAATTTCTGACAAAAGTTAATTTCATGCAAACATTTCCAGAATGGGGCATTCGTCACTTTTGTGCTGGAAACATGTCTTAGATTTGTTTGCCATTTCAGAGGACAGGTGAAGAATGACCTAACAGGAGAGCCAAATGACAATTTAAGTTGCGTTGGCCTCTGAAAAGAAGGACAACTATATTTAAGTCCTTGTTCAAAGACAGAGAAAGCAGAGATTTAGACTTCTATTTACCATGATGTACTTTTAGTTTCCTAAATACCTGAATAGTTTCTGTTCCAAGATAGCAGTCTTCTAATTTTGCTTTCATTATTTTCTATTAAATTTCAAAATAATCTGAAGTTTTCCCTACGTTAGACCAAGACCAACACAAAAAGCTCTGTTCAAATGGTATTTTGTGCACCCAGAAAGCTTTGCAAATCCAGCTTATAGCTCACTATGCTACACTCAGCCCTGGCATAAGGTATGCCATCGACTTGAGCTGATTTGTGACCAGTTTCACAAGGTCTGATTAACCATGATCTCTAAACTATGCTTGGACAGACCTCAGTGCCACTTCCATTTATTATTTTGTACCGCAAGCAACTATTCCACTATTCAGCACCAATTTAAAATCAATTGCACAGCACCACAGTCAGCCAGTTATCTAAATATACCTCAGATAGGTAAGGCTCAATTACACTGGAGGAGTGAAGAATACATAGAAGAGATTCATCACCAACTCAGATGGATATCAATAAACGATGTAATCAGCAAGGGACTGCATGAAATATTAGAATGTGAACACATTTTGTGAGTTAATTCTCTTGTATTTCATTAAAACCAACTTTTAATCCTTTCTTCACTCCTTTCTTATTGATGAATTGGATGGAGTGAACAAGACAAGACTTTTTAAGTAGTATAAGACTGTGCACAGAGCCTGTGATCTAGCCCATAATAATCAGTGAATGGTTTTGCCTTGTTCTTTGCAGAATTATTCCAATGACAGGCTCTAGCTAACACCCAGACCACTGGAAAATTTTTTCTTGGTCAGGCGTGAATTTCACTGGTGAACTTCTCCACGTGGATTTCTCTTACCATCCCCCAGCCCATCAGAGCAGCCACAGCAGCACTGCAGGTCCCAGGCACAGGTCAGCAGATTGCCTGGCTGGCACAGCAAACCCAGACATGGTGTACAGCTTCCCGCAGAGCAGACCTCTGCCAAACTACCCAGCATGTCAACAGGAACGGATTGAGGAGCACCGGACTGAGGAGAACTCAGTGTGACCGAACAAATGGGGTGGAAACTCTGATTTTGTTCACAAGCTAAGCACTATGAAAGCACACTTAGAGATGTAATAGACCAGGAATCCTGACCGAATCTTGACCACTCGTTAGGTATATGATATACTTACTAGATACTAATAGCAGCTCAAGGGCAATGTGAGCAAAGTTCTGAAGGAATATTCCTGGTGATGAAGAACAAGCCAATGGAAACAAAAGGGAGATAAACGGGAGAGCCAGGGACAAGAATGGGTATGGTACCTATATACACCTTTTTTCTTATTTCAACTTCCTCCTAAAAGAATTTTAGAATTCTTCAACATATTTATTCTCCCTATTTAATAGATGCAAAGACAGCTGGAGTACAAATTCTTCGTATACTGGATTTTCAATTTTGTGCCACACACAAATGTAGAAAAGCAAGTAAAAATAAAAGTTTTGGGTTATCTATTGTCAGTCAAAGCCTCAAATCCACTGCATTTGTACAGTGGCTTGGTTTTGGTTTTGTTTTGTTTTTTTTTTTTAATTTAAGAGCAATAAAAAGCTTTTCTACTAGATCCAATAATATAGAAAGCTTTGGAGCTCTGCATCCAAACAAGTTTTTAGCAGTGTAAGCATACATTCATCTTTTATTATTACTATTATTACTACCACTATTACTATTATGTGCTTTTTTCCCAGAGCTTTGTTACCTGTGTGAGTTCTATCCTTATCTATCGTGGAATAATTTATCAGTCCCTTACCCATGGGAAAAGGAGAGGTTTCCTTTTCTTCTTCCTTGAATGTTATCTGCTCCAAGACAAAATATAACACCTGCTATTTTCTATCAATTACTTATGAATATAAAAAACTATATTTGATATTGTATCTCTTTGTGAATAAGTCAGCTAGTTATATTTTTCCATGGAATACACAATTAGTATACATGCAATAGAATCGAAACAAAATAAGGACTGAGCTACATCTGCTTTTGTAAGCAAAAGGAGTAGCAAATGTGAAAGTAGGTCACTTTACAGAGTCTCCTGACCCTGGAGATCTGCAGACAGGCTTCCGACAGGTGCTGGGGGTGACAGGTAAAGGCAGGGACCATTGATGTGATGTAGTGCCCAGCTCACCCCATGTTGGGGACCTCAGCCCTGCAGCACCTGCACACAAGCCAGCCTTTGGGCTAACACACCCTCAAGACCGCTCACTGCTTGGGATGCTCACCTCTCTATGGGGGATTACGTAGGGTCTGGCATGCTCTGTACCGGGAAGGAGGAGAAACATCCATTTAATAAGCAAACTGCAGGAAGACCAAAGTCATTCATGGGCTGCAAAAGAACTTTGACACATTGTGCATCCCATTTTGCCAGAAGAAATGTGCTGGGCCCAGCTGGGGATGTAAGCCTGTGCCTCTGCGCACATCCTGCTTTCTTCAACATGCACAAACACACTCTGATGTCTTACAAACATTTGCTGGCACTAAGATTCCCTGTGACTGACATATCAGTGCCAGTGAAGTCCTTGCACAGACACATTTATTCCTGAAAAACTGCACTTTAGCAGAGAGTGCTGAAAGCATCCCATAATTTTCCTGTTACAAACTGTACCGTCAGCAAGAGCACTTCGGTAACAGAGATCAGCACAACCATACCAGCATATCCATACCAGCACCACGTCTGGCCTAAGGTCCTGCTGCTTGACCCCTCTTTCCTGTTCAGCTTTTACCTGACTGGATCACAACCATTCACTTGCTCTTACAGCTTTCTACTACAACCTTGATCATTAATTCCCCTGCTGCACAAAGGATGCTGAGGCCAGGTAATGTGCTCAAAGATTTATTAGAGGGATTCACTGCTGATGACATGCATTGACTCTAACAGACAAGGTAATTTGGGGGGAAAAACAAAAACAAAAGCAGAGGAGGACAGAGAAAAAAGGACAGGAAAGGGAAAAATGCAGAGAGGAGGAGGAAAAGCTCCCCAGAGGCTAGACGGTAAGGGCAGCCATGGGGTCCCAGGTGAGCATCATCCTCTGGACAGTGTTTCCAGTGGTGATGGAGGCAGGTGGTGATGATGAAGAGGAGGAGGACTTTTCCCCTCATCCTAAATATTTCACTGAGACCCACTCAAATTCCCTATGGATTGCTCCCATTTATGATGCTGTTGGCACTGACCAGAGTACACTAACCAGATGCAAGCGCTGTACATTTACTGACTGTTAAGCTTTTGTCCACATATATTATTGGATGTTTATTGAGCATTTGGATGACAATTATCTATTTGATTGTGCAAAGTGTTTGGTTTCTCTAATATAAATTAAAATCTACAGAACAAGAGGGAAAGAAAGAGGAGAAAGAGGGGTGATTCTCAAACCAGTGGTAGCTACTTCCATGAAAGTCCACTGTAAAAACACTGTCAGGATTTGCAGGTGCAGGTCCATGCTAATGATACAGGAATAACAGCATGAAAACAATAATGGGAAAATGCTGGCACAGAGGCTCCAGCTAACAGCTCAGTGGCTTCAGAGGGAGGTTGCAGGCTTTTGCTAAGGCTAAGGCACTTCGGTACCTACAGCACCATGTAACACCCCTGCAGCACAGCATATCTTGAAATCCACCCATCCATCCCCCGCTCCGAATTTTCTTCCTCATGTGGAGTCAAACCAGAACTATTTCCAGTGTAATCAATATGAATAATCCATTCATATTTTAGTGATTATAATTATCTCACAGTCTTTCCTAACGTAGCTCTCTCAATTTGTACAGAGGTAGCAATGCCAGAACTAGGCATGGGTCTGCAGATTGAAACAGAATTGAGCTTTCTGAATTCTGAAGATTGCAAACAGAATTTGTACCATCCTATCATTGAATTAAACTAGTAGGCTCACTATGTTTCTGGTTCTTACAGGTAGGGCAGGTTTGTGTCAGAAAACAGAATCCAAACCAGCAGGGGAATCTCAGCAAGGAGGCTGAGGACTGAATGCACATGGTGAGTAAATTATCCTCTCATCTTCCAAACTGTTCCCTCTGGATCACATTAACGACATGCATTAGTTGTGTGCACCAGCACAGAAAAAAAATGAGCCATGTTTCTGAACAATAAATGAGCTCTTTATCAAGAAGGGATAGGTGGACTATATAAACAGCAGCAGCTAGACAAATGAACTAAGTTGTCAAATAAACAATTTGTGAACTCCATTTTACTTCCAAGGATTAACTCTAATTTCTCCATTTGGATTCTGTCCTCAGCTTCCCTTATAGGCAAGGTAAAATTACAAGTGTTTGTGATGTGTGCAGCCTTTCTGGGCCACTGCCTGTGTTTCTTTGAATAAAGAGGGGATTTCAATGATTAGCATTCCTGGGTTATCAGGAGAAGAAAAAGGACAGGAAAATATTCAGAAAGCACCAGAAAACCTACTGAATTCCCAAGACAGCATTCCAAACAGTTACCTTCTAGCATAATCTACGACTAAGTGACTAAGTACATCTATCAACATTGTTGGCTGCTAAATACACTGGGAGCCCACCACTGAACTTGAAAGTGAAGATCCAGGGCAAGACAAGACAAGGTAGACAAGCACGAGGACTCCAGTCCCTGAAAAAGTTACGAGTGATTTACTACTATTGGCATGGGAGCGAAGACAGGTCTGCTGCCCCACGTCAGGGTGGCGGGCCAGCCTGTAGGGCACTGTCCCAGTAAGGGTGAGCCCTGGTGCCAGGATTTCCTAGATGCCCACTCATCCCACAGAAGAGAACAGGGGTCAGTGACGTCCATTCACTGGGAATCACATCTGTGCTTATCTGGCGATCCAGCCACACAAAGCACATCCCACTCCTCAGGAGCAGAGGCTGTAGTGTCAGTTTTCCCCCAGGGTGCTCCTTGACTCTTGTGTAGAAGGTGGGTGACAATGTCAACACCAGACTGGTGATTAGGATCACCTTGTGTGCCTTATGGGTTTCCTATATTCCCAGCTGAAGGGTCCCAGCGTAACTGAATTCTAGCATATGCTGGAGGGGCAACACTCCCTATGCTGCCAGTGGAGAGAGGAAGACACATTAGGAAGACTAGATCTCATTGAATGCTGGTGGGTTTTCTTTTTCCAGTTTCAAGACATTTCCAGACTTATTTGGAATACTCAGTGTTCATTTCCAAAATGGTGATATTTGTAAATATTGGTCTCCTGAGTTTCTTCTAAACAACCCTAACTCTAAACCAGTATTCTAGCAGATGAAAATGTTTACCAGCTGATATCTTATTTTTTTCATGAACAATCTATGAACTTCATTTGGAAGAGGAATGAAAACAAGACAAAAAAATAGGGCAGGAGAGTAATTTCAGAAAGTTGGTAACAAAAAGCAAGTCTTTCAGCTCCCACAAAACCCCATACATACAAAAGCATTAGATCACGCACCATGGCAATGGAATAATTTGCCCTCTCAATTTTTACCAGTGGTCAATAACTATTTCAGGTACTTCTAAAAAACTCAGTTTTAACAGTTTTGAAAATGTAATCTTTTGTTAACTCAGAAGATGACTTGTGTGACATCTTTTGCAAAAACAAACAATTACAACAATATTGTAGAGAATGGGACAACAGATTTATATTCCATGAGGCTGCAGTTGCAGTTACGGACAGGACAATCATCCTGTACTCTTTCACCATTACAAAAGTTCAGTATGAACTAGAAAGTGTCGCCCAGTTAGAAACTTTTATAAAGGAAGTCTTGAAAAAGAATAAACATAAAACTATTTGCAGCAGACCTCCAGGTCTTACTTATATGTGCACTCAACTTTGAAGAATCAATCTACCACAGTCCTTGGCCAAATTGTGCTAGTGCTTAAAACTAACAGACCCTTGCTAAAACTGTGTGATTTAAATTGTCCTGGGTTATCTTAAACTTTTCAGATGACCTCCCACTGCATAGCACCACAGGAGTGAATTGGTTTAAAGCACATGACATCCTCCAAGAAGTACAAAGTTACTACCAGAGCCTTGTTTCTGACCCAGAAACTGAGACTGCCTTTTTATTACAGAACAGATGGTAGCAGGAAATAAGCATTAAAGCATGCATCTTACAACTGGCATTTAGCACTGTTTCCAGTTTTTAAATGTGGTATTCCTCTAAAAAATGCAATCAAAGCATTGTGAGAATTGTGGTTTTGTCTTCTCTTATGAATTTGCAGATCAAATATCTCAATATACCAGTAAAAGGGCTTTTTCTTCTAACTCTCAGGCCTACAAATTCACTCTGAGGAATTGGAAGTCAAGCTGGGTTGTTTCCATCTTAAACATTAGTACCAGAAATAAAGGCTTCACATGCCAAATTTAACTCTCAGTTGTGCTTCTGTAAATTCCCTACTTTTAAATCAAGCTTTTAGTTTTGAACACCACATCAGGTTAATTGTCTTAAATGGTTCTCAGGGCAAATATCTAAAGTTGTTAGAGCTGAGGTTAGAGGGCTAGAGGTTTACCTGAGCACTGCTGATGCAGGGACTTGGGACCCCGATGAATATTGTCCTGCCAAGGGTCTCTGCCACTGGTCAGCTCCACTCTACACACTCTTGCTTGAGCCTCTGAGCAGAAATTCCTGTGATGTCTGCTTAAGAGTCTCCAAACTCCTTTGGCCCTCAGACTGCTGACTCAGACACCTCTTCTTCCTCTTCTTCACATTCTTTCCTGAGGAATAATGTGGATGGTATCTTTAATAAGTAAGATTTCCCCTGAAGACAGGTTGCAATTGAGTAAGTGAGGAACTGAAATATCTTTTCAGTCCAGAGATGAGTATCAGTGCTCCTGTCCCTCGTATAGCAATACATACTGGTGGTGAGACAGCATAGCAAAGCCCTGCAGCCATGCCTGCCCTGCTAAGTGCCCACTCCACCAAAGAGCAGGCTAAAGCACAGCATGTTTCCTGAGCCACGCTCTGCACGCTCATACTGCCTACGTCACTCGTGCCACAGTGACCTACTTCCCATAAGGGCATGCTGACCATAATATCGGTCTTTCTGATCCACATATGGCCATATTACATGACTACAAGTCTAAGCAAGAGCAGGCACACCTATGCTTAGCTCTCCTTCCTGATACTAAGCACACGCTTTGCTCATGCTAAAAATTTGCACAGACTCAGTTATTATTCTCCTGCACTTCTCGGGGCTTGCAGAAAACTGCTTCATCATTCGCTTGTGTTCAGAGAATTTGGACAAGTCCATTTGGGATCAAGTGCAAGCTCAGTCTCACACTGGCAACACAGTCTAACTGCTGCATACAGCTGCATGAAGAATGGATTCGTTTCACAGGTAAGCAAGGGAAACTATTGCCAGACCTGCCAAACGGACATTTCATCAAAACTAATTTCACCTTTAAGCCCTGCCACTGAGTCTTTTGTAAGCCCATTATTTTCAGACCAGCTCTAAAACACTGTAGAAGAAATTCCAGAAAGCCCAGAAATCTCTGCAACATAGGATTTTCACCTGTTTGTGAAATCCTTTCTAGTAAAGCAGACAACGTCTTGACTGAAGGAAGCCCCAGAGAAATCTGGTAGATCTCCCTGCTTATTTGAATGCACAAAGCTCCATAGCAATACTGGTACATTTCTGAAATAGCTGATGGCAAGCCATGCTTATTTATTTGTTCAGGTCTACAGGTTCAAATTGCCTCAGCCAATTTACTTGGAACTAATGCCATTATAAATGTTTGTAAATGTCAGAGATTATCCTCTTGGTTGATTTTATATTACTTACTCTTCAGTGCTTTAAAATGATACAGGGCTGTCCTATTTAAAAGCAGGCTTTTTCCAAGTACATGCAAATGCACCAAATTCAAGAGTTTCTTATTGTTTTGAAGTTTCTCAAATGGCAGAAAAAATTACCATCCTGCTTCCAGAAAGGAAGCTTCATTGTATTTCCATTGCATTTACTTAGGAAGAAAAATCTGCAACAAATAATAACTTTAGATCACAGATCTGGGAATGTTAAAGTGCTTACCTATCTATCAGGGAACAGGCATAATTAAATATATAATTTGTAGTATGCACTGAGATTTACTGCAATTTAACCTCTCTTCCCCAGAATTATCAAGAGAGGGAGATAGAGACACCAGTAGCATTTCTAGGAGTGAAGCCAGAGTGTTCACTTTGAAAAGAAAACATTCCCCCCACTATTTCATCTCTAAAATCTCTTTTAGAAGAACACTTAGAAATGGAAAGTTTATGAAAATTAATACAGAAATTACACAAAATATAGTCCAGGCCGGGTAATAATACAGTCACTCTTGTCATAAGCAACACTTACCATCACATAATGGATTCTGACTCAATGCATATTATGCTCCATTTTTATTTCTGAATTTTAGGTACACTTATGCTTTTCTTGAAATGTAAAGCCATACCTAAGAAGAAATAGGGCCAGAACTGTCAAAAGACCCAAAACCAAACCTTACTTTAAGCACTAAAAATTACATGGCTTTTCTGTACTTAGAAACAGCATGAGCCTTACTACTTACAGAATGGGGCTATATCCAATATATAACAATAGGAATTCATATATTCAAAATCTGTGCACTTTTCTGCTTCTCCTTCCTTTTATATTCTTAAAAAAAAAAAAAAATTGCTTCTCACCCTAATAATCAATGATGCATATCACTGTAAATACTCAGTAACACACCACAGCACAATAATCCAATTTTTAATCCTAAACTAATGTGAGCGATAATCTAAACAGCAACACATTTATTTTTCTGTCAGACCACTTAAAGAAAATCAGGTTGTAGAAAAGCAAAAAGTAGCACTGGAACAAAGGAGCAAAGAAATTACTCTGGAAGAGCACATACAGAAAAACACTTCTATCTCTTTCAGTGGCCAAAAATTTGCATTAATGTTTGGATTTATCAGCTAAGGACTAATGTTGGTGATGATACTAGATATATTCTAGAAATAGGAGCCTCACTGTTTGGAGAGGGGGAATGAGGTAACAGAGACAAATCAGGGGAACTAACTTTGAAATTATGTATTTGCCAAAAGCATTGATTATTCCTATATTTGAGCAAAACATCCTACTAAACTAATATCACTGCAACATGTACTTCTTCCTAACTAGGCACATCTTATGAAAATCTTGAAACTGATATACTTTATTACATTCAGTAAGCCACTACGCAATCCAAAATAATTCCATATTTATAAAATTTTCCCATATGGAAATGCTGTTTACAATGGCAACACTCCTAATCTAGATACCCAGGTGTTAAAAACAGTCCTTTGTGAATACAGTTAATTCCATTCTAAAATACAGCCTATGATACCAAAAACCTCTTTTTCCCAGTATAATATACATCTTCCTTGGAAGATGTGAGGCGTTCACCAGAAAATCTTTTTAAGTGATGACAGAAAGCAATACTTCTGACAACCAAAAATGATAAATATGCAAGATACAAAATAAATCCTTTATTGTCGCCTCGTGAATGAATGAGAACATGAGGTTTTTTACATGCTGGATGAGTTCATAATATCTCCCTTATGGTTTATTTGAACTTTTCCAGAGAAGAAGAGTGATTTGCCTGGCCACATTTTATTACTTATAGCACAGATTAGAAGGAATCTTCCTCCCTCCCTGAGACATATTGCAGGTCTCTGACAATGTCTCTTGAACACCCTTCTTTTGCAGGAGTCTTTCTTCAAAAATGGCAAAGGTGACCCCATGTAGATGAGGGATGAGATGCAACAAAAAACTTTAAGCATCATTAGCTACAGAGATCACACTGGTTTAGGCAAACTACCAAAGATGAGCGAGCAGTCTGCTGGAATGTTCAATGTACTCTCACCAAATGTAAGTGCAAGTTAGGAACACATCTGTGAGAAATGCACACTGCAGGATCAGCACAAATGAAGACCATGCATAGCAATTCAAAATGCCTTCCTAAATTCATGGAAAAGCACCTTCCTCATTTGTTTCTCTGAACAAGCATTGTTCTATACAGACAATGACTGATATTAAGAACTTTCCTAGGGCCACTAGATTCAACATATTATGTAAATGATGAAATTCATAACTTTTCTCTATCTAAAATGTAATTATAACTCTTCTCTCTGATATAGCAACAGACAATCCTTCTCTGCAAGGAGACGATCCTAATCAGGTTAACCTGAATTTTGACATTGATTTGCATAGGAAAAATATTGGGACCCTTACTACTTATGCATAAAACAGCAGTTATCTGCCTCTAAGACATTTCCTACGTCGGTACTGATCTGTCATCTTGCATGACTCTCCCAGCTTACAAATTGAGCTTCTGAAGTGGTCTGATTTTCACATCACTGTTCCAAAGTCAGCAGCTATTACCCATAACTAATATAATATGACAACACTCCTCAATGTCCCACTCTTCAAATGCCCTTAGAAATTGCCATCATTCAATATTTAGAATTATGCATGCTGGGAAAAAGTAGTTCGTAAGTATAGTGTCTGTTATGCACAGAGGGGCCTCTCAAACCTTTGTTCTTGAGCTCTCGGAGGTAATATGAGCTCTGTGAATGTAAGTGCTTCAAAACAAATACATTTCAAAACAATCTTTTCTTCTACTGAGAACATCCTTGAAAATATAATAGAGGAATTTTGACCAAATTGCCTTCTGTTTGCTTGCTGCTGATAAAGGTAGATCACAGTTCGCATTACTTACGCCATTCGGGCACATGCCAACATCCCATTAGACTTACTCCTGAGTTCTGCAGCTAACTTTGCCAACGTCACTCTAGATTACAGCATAGGAATACTGACAAATAATGACATGTAATCACCACTTGTGTTCTTCAAGGTGTGTTATCTTACTGACCTGTTCTTTCTTTTCCCAGTATCAAATATTTCTTTTACAACTCTTCTTCTGTAACTGAGTCAGTTAATATCCTATTTCCCATTGGACTTAAGTGTGAGCAGCCTGATTTTGCTGCCCTTTCTCACATAAAAGGCACTTTGTCACATACACAGATCCACTAAATCTAGTGGTACTCGTAGAGTAAGGTACTATGTGAAATTGAGTCAGGCTGATAGAACTGATCCTGTCCTGTTTAAATAGGGGTTAATTCTCAGGTACAGCCACTACTACCTGTTTACACTGCTCAGCAGCATAAAAGGACCTTGAAAGGGGTGCAAATAACAAATGTTAGATCGATATTAGGCCCATCCCACACACATTTCTGTGTATGCATACTGCAAAGCCATTAGCAAGGTGCACAGTGTGAATGATCGGAGAATGGTGGTGTCCCTGTGCACAGAAGATAGACAATGAATGATTGAATGGAGGTATGTGACTAAATGTCACCAGGAGTAAAAGCAGTATGACAGAGAGTGCTCCACTCCTTTATGAGAGGTTCAAAGGGCCAGCCACAGACCCTTGCACAGAAAAGGGAGAAAGTAAAATGCCCTACAAAAGCAGCAACTGCAGTCCTTAGAGCACCAGTGTGAGTCCCTGAGACCACATGAGCTTTCCTAATGCTTTCTATTACAAACTTTATAAAAAGTCATATTGGTCTATCACAAATGTTGAGACATGACTGGGGTGCAAAGAATTATGGCTCAAAGCTTAGGAAGAGAAAGGTGTCACTAAAAAAAAACACTACCTGAGAAGACTAGCTTTGATGGAAATTAATTCATTTTCTACCAATGTTTATTTAGATCAAGGCAAATGAGTTAAATATGAACCAAGTATAAGGTAGAAATGTAAAAGTGACTTTTGGCAAGCTTCTCTCCTAAAAAGACCAACTTCACCTCACCTGGCTTCTCAGCACCTTCAGGTGAGAGAAAGCATTAACAAAAGCAATATTTTTGCCTCTACAATGAAATCTTGAGACTGTGACTTGGTCAGTCAACTGAGTGATCAACTCACCATCCCTCCACCATCAAATATTTGACAGGGTGTTATTTTATCAGTGCTAAGCACTGATGTCTCAATTGCAGAGAGTTTCTGAGGGTAGAAATCTTTTCAGTCTGCAGAAAACACAAACGGAAGTATGTAAAGAAATCTTTAAAAATTATTAGAAGGGAAGCTGGTCAATTTCCATGTATTTGACTGGAGCTAAGTTTTTACTGTCACTGTCCTTTAAAGCATCCTCTGCATGGAGGAAAAATGTAGAGGGTATTTAATTGTATTAAATGCAAAATTATATTTATCAATGTCTTTACTCTGCACTAAACTATGTATTTTTTATATTCTCCAGTAGAAATAACTTAATGGACTCAAACATATTGAAGCAAGTTAAATAGGAAAAGAAGAGAGTTTTGTCAGAACTAACATGGATCTGTTTATTTAACAACGCCTCTTTCCTTTTGGGGATGCTAACCTATCTAAAGATCATGTTAATTTTGGTTTGCTTTAGTTTTTAAGGGTTAGTAAAGAAACAGAAAAGAAAGTAGGCAAAAAGAGAAGTGGACAATTTTTCAGATGTTACTTAATTGGAAGCATAGCCAATGATGATAGAGAATGCTGTCAAGTACGAAAGAATTTTAAACTAAATCCCCAAGCAAGCAGACAGCCTATGCAGTTAAATGCAGATAAATTTAAAATGTGACTAGTAGCAAAAAAATCCTCCAAAACTTCAAAACCTTTTCTGTTGAACAGAAAAAGTAACACTAAGCTAAGAGAACATGGAGAAAGGGATTAAGGAGAACAACGTACATTGCTAAGAGCTAACACAACCATATGTTTTTTTGTTGCAAAAAGGAAAAGTTTGCTCTGTAAGTGGAACTAGTTAGTCAAGGTTCAAATTCTTGCCTATAAAAACTTCTAGTTCATAATGGGAGATGTAGTTTCCAGTCTTTAGGGAAAAAGTAATTTTGAAGAACAGTGGACATACTGCAGATGAAACACAAATCTAGAAAGTGTTAAAGTAGAATAGGTGTGAACAGGATCTAAATGTTTTGGAAAATAGCCAAATTTTACCAGTGTGATTATATTCAATTAGTGCTAAGCTTTCATTAGAAACCCTTTTGAAAAATAAATTATGAGTAATTTATTACACACTGTCCCTTTTTTATGATGGCTTTATAGAACAGCTGGGTGCTTTAAATTTATTGCCTTTTATTCAAAAATTCCTATTGAAAATATATGAGCTAGCTTGTTGCACCTTTCAGCACTAACTCAGCTACAGGAAGACAGCAATTTTGTCAGCCAGGAGAAGTGCCTGAATTGTTGCTCTGCTCTCAGTATGGTTGATCCTGCATCTAAGTAAATCTCACAGGATTCATCAGCAAATCACACAGCATGCTCTATTCACTACCTACCACTAAATTATCTTTTAGGGACCCACACTGAGATTTCGTTAGTCCTATTTCCAACTTTTAAAAATTACATTCAGAGACTGCTTGAATGTTTCTTTCCTTTATGGGGATTCTCAAATTCAGAGATGAGACTTAAAGGAAAGCTCAAGTACTTTGAGGGGAGATGCCAGATTTTTTAGACCACCCAGAAAGCTGGGATGCTTCATCCTTTTCTTTAACCATACTGACTACAATCATACATAACAATAGGGAGTTAGCACAGAAAAAGCTACTCTTCTAATTTAGCACAGCTTTGTGAGAGAATTATTCTTTCGCTGTGGAAAAGCGGAGGGAAATGGTAACCACACTGTATTACTCCTGAAGAGGTTGCTGAGATATCTGTAGAGATTCACACAATGAGGCTGATGTTGTAAATTACAAAACAGTACCTCACTGAAAAACATGAAGAGGTATTTCTGGAAGCCAAAGTGAGAACGGACAGTTTTTCAGTGCATTTATCTAAGCAATCACAATTCACAATTCAAGGCAAAAGGAGCAGTAAAATAAGTATAATCAAAGAAACTCACTTGCCACTTGTCTAGATATTTTTAATAAATAATGGGGGGAAAGGAGCGTCCTAAAGAAAAAGTGTTGATCTGTTGGTCTTTGCCAACATATGTTCTTTCCTAAGTCCTGGTAGTGGACAGGCTATATAACATTCTCTGCAGTACAGAAAACATGTATTCTCTGCAGTACAGAAAATACACACACCTGCTAGGGTTAGAGGCAAAGATGGACCTTCACCCAGAAATCAATCATGTTATGGTTAGTTACCCCTTTCCTCATTAGCAAAACTGGCTGTAGAGCAAACATCTGGTCCAGACACATGGATGTTTAACAAGACATGGCAATAATTTGTTTTCCAATTTTCCATAACATCCAAATATATCACCAAGAGCACAGCTCAGAGTAACCCTTCTGCTCTGTATTTTCCCTCTAGAAAAAAAGAAAAAATAAGGCCACAGCCAGAAAGGAAGCACAAGGGAGGGCTTGAAAGCTGCAGCTGAAAAATTTATGTACAGCTTATAACAGTTTGCTGATAGAAATGTGATAGTTAGACATATAAATTAAGTCTGCACCATCTACTTCAAGGGATCTTGGTGCTAGTCTGGGCCTTTGAGCACATACAGTACGTACCTACCACTGTTCACCTATAACTCAACACTGAATTCTTAAATAACAGTTTTTGAGGGAGATGATAGAAAGTACTGTTATCCCCATCTTAGTGACTTAGAAACTGAAATAGAGAGACAAGTAACTAATTTGGGGCCCCAGAAAGAGGAGCTATCAAAGACAAGTCTACACTGCAGAAATTTGTGAAAAATCTGTGCTCTGTAGTAATGTGAAACACTGCTTTCTGCCCTCAGAGTAAGTTTCATCACTAACATTTTCAACATGAATATTTAACACCCACTAAAATGTTACATTCTCCTCCTTTGTTTTTTTTCACAGGAAGAGTACCCCAGAATACACATTTTGTCTTCTGTTCATCTCTGCTCTTAATCTTGTAGCCGTCAGGGAAAAGTTTAACCCAAATGGCATTTTACTTAGAGATTTTACCTGAATTTCCTCTCTGGCCATATGAATAAAACTATGACCCAGCCACTTCTGCAGGAGGGGATGACCTGGAGTTCAACATTTCTGTACATGGACAACCTGTGTAAAGTGATCCAAAAAATCTCCAGAAAGATTATCTCAGAGAAACTGAAGTCCTCTGAAAATGCTTTTGTCTTTGTATGGGCTATGAGAGATTCTAGACAACAACCTCAAACGTAAATTTAGATGGCTAAACACAGGTAAGAAGTAGTCTTGTCCCCAAGTGGGTATGGAAAGACACTCCACTGAAGTGAGACTACACCAGATCACACAAGAGCGTAGTCAGCAAAAAGGACAAGTTTCTCTACCGCTCTACATCATTCACTTAATCCTTTCCTAAAAGGATTGTCTATCACGTTAACTATAATTTTCTCTCTACAGTGAATCCTCAACCACTGCTTAGTCTCTGGTATCAGTTGGGTGCTATCAATCCTGGCAATCTTCTTTTGTGATGTAAATATCTAACAGGAATGAGAACAAAACAATCAATTCATTTCACCCAGACCATTGAATAATCTTCTGGCAATAATGACTTCAACCCACTATTGACATGGCTGGAAAAGGACAAATGACTTAGATAAGAAAGATTCTTTATGACATTGGCAATCCTTTTGCCCTCTACTTGTCCCCACTACAATCTTTCTAAAATTTTAATCACGGAAGGAGGTTAAGGAAAGATGGCTTATAATGCAGTGTTGGACACAGTGCTTCAAAAACTTCAGCTTTTAACCACATTTCATTTCTAATAGTCATATTCCAGATTATTTATTTTTCAGACAGCAGCTTAAGTCATTTGAACAACTTTGTGAGCAATTTCCTTTACCCCATTTCTTCAGACATTTGTAGTAATTTCATAGGTACCAGCTCTTTACATTATTTTCTAGCTCATCACTTTTACTATCATTTTGACTCAGAGCTCATTTCTTTGATGTATAATAATTTGTTGTGAGAACACAGGATATCAAAGGACAGAAATATCTTCATCATCTAATGTGCAGCATGATCTACATGTCAGAAAGAAATGGTAAGGTTATTATTTATGCTTCCTCTCAACCATCTCTCCTGCACAAAAGTCAGATTGCTACCATTCAAATTACAGCACACAATTCATTCCACACCAAAGAAACCCCATTTAATAGCAGGCAAGGAGAACTCATACACTGAGCTTTGTGGTGTAAAATCCTGTATTCTACATGGTACAGAGTAAAGGAAGTCCAGCTCCCTTTGCCACATGATTGTTCACTGCTCCTTCATTTAATCTGTAACACCATTCAGAACATAAGATTCGGGTCCTACTTGTAACATTTCTTCTATTTCTCCTTTTCCTGCTCTGGTTTATTTTTGCTCTTTCCTACTTGTCTTTTCCTCTCTGGTGTGAAAGAAATCTGATTTAGCCAACCAAGACAGAACCTTTTTTTATTTCATTGTCAACCCATGACCCAAAAGGTGGCTGATGCAGGTTTGCTGGGTCTTGGGCTGGATGCTAAAATGGCATAGTGTGCCTGTCATTCCAACCTGTGAAGCTGCAAGCTAAAAATCAGCATCAACAATAAAAAGTACAATGTCAGCTTTTGTTGTTCTCTCCCCTTTCATGTCTATTTATCTTGTTTTGTTGCAAGTGAAGCCATATCGGAACATAAACTTAGGAAAAGCAATAGCTTGAATCCACCTCAAATACATTTTTGTTTTTCCAAAAAAGACATTTGATAAAGTCTTTAATACTAGTCATAATATAGTTTGACAGGAGGAAGAACTTCATTTTAAAATGCTTTTGTATACAAAGGAAAGCAATTAGGGGATGCTGGTGAAATGAAAACTTTTTACTTTTTATTGTATTACCTATTTTTATAGTTACACATTTTATTTTAAAATGTATATTTAAAAACCTAATTTAATAAATTACACTTCAAATTCTCCAGCAACTTTTCTTCTTTTTTCTGTATCTTTATTAAATGATTAAAACCATTTTCAGTGGCAACTGTGGACTTAGTAAGTCAAGGTCTTCATGCTGAAACTTCATGTCCTCAGTATCGTACAGTGACAGAGTCAGACTAACACATGAGACTGTTTAGGAACACTTATTCCATTGAAAGTAACATCATCAAAATTAAGTCTGGTTTTAAATTATGCAGGTAGTATGCATCTGTGGGGATATGGGTATTCAGGCGTATAGTGATGAAAGGCAGTATTGATTCCTTATTAAAACCTGACCACTTTAATATTGACTTTGCTCTATCACATACTGTATCTCCTTGGAAATATCTGTGACAGTTCTGACAGCAAATCTCCATCTAATATTGCTTACCTTTCTTATAACCACCGTTATGTTTTCTGCCATCTCACCCTACATTTGCAATGCCTGCTGTTTCCATTACATCCAGCCACAGCAATGTATTTGTTCAAAAGGCATCCTAAAGACTGCCTTCCTTCTCAGCACATAAAAGACATTATACACTCATACAACAGTCTAATTTTCCCCTTCATTTAAAATTACTGAGTGTTTTGGGAATGCTGAAATACACTAGTGTTCAGTTGTGTCCAAGTTTCCAGTGAAATGACATTTCCAGTACCTATTACTTACTACCTGTAAGCTGTGGTACCTGGGAGCTCTTCCCCAGTCTTGGGTGAGGGTGCAAGACGGGGCTGTGTCCTACTGGCATGCTGGGACCATCCCATCCTCTGCTTCCCTCCCATACTCTTACATTCACTGGGTAATAAGACATGTGGGCAGTTCAGAAGGAAGGGATGGGCATTCCCATCGCTGTGACCATGTCCAGATGAGAGCGAGACAAGTAGTGCGGAACACACTGTGCAGTGGACTTGCCTCTCAGTTTCTGCAATTTGGCGGTTTCCTACGACACTCACTCAGCGAAACTTGCTGCAGCTGAGATCAGCTGAGGCATTCCCACTAGAGCTCCTAAAAGTCTTTGCTCCACATAATCATCTATCATAATAAATACTGTTTGATAGTAAAAAATTCTATGTCAAGGTCTAAAATGAGTGATTGATCTTCACGTGATAACCCTTGTTTTCTTTTATCAACTTCTGCCTGAAATATTTGTGATCATCATTTCTTTTATCCCCTTCACTATAAAGTTACAAATTCATCCAGAAAATAATGATGTTTTTCTATGCGTCTATAAATGTTTAGCGCACTTCTGGGCTCTGCAAGATAGCAATTATAACAATCACTAAACAGCAGCCTCCGGCCCTAGAGTAGCCTGCAAACGTTAATGCTAAATTAACATGTCAGTGTGCAACATACTCTTGAATTGCAATTCACAAGGTGGAGCTGAAACAGAAAAAGACTAAAAGGAATAAACAGAAATCAGTAGAGTCCTTCTGAACGACAGATTTTTTTTCTTCTTCAAAGCCAAAAGTCAAAACTATCTGGTGGTTTTACCATAAACAAAATATGTTATTGTAAAATATTAATCTAAAAATAACTAACTGCATGTTGCTACTTCACAAAAAAAGGGTAAAAGTATGATTCTATCCAACTTTACATGCAACGATGTCAAGTATAGCAGTATTTCAAAGTCTACCTCTAACAGAGAAGGAAACACTGCTAGAATTTTGGCTGGCTGAACACAGGCTGATCACCATGCAAAAACTCACTTAAGTGTGGCAGTCCCAACCACTGCCACCCTTGGCACTTACTGAAGCACGGGGTGTGCTCATTTCCATATCAATGCGCCACATGTTTCTCCAAGACAAAGCTGTTTCACACCACTGCTGCTATTTGAACTTTGGAAATAAATGGAAAGGTTTCTGTATTATTGTTGAAAACAATGAAACTCACATCCTTTATGCACAGGATACAGTTAATGAACCCTGCCTTTTATAGGGCTGTATTAGTGATTTCGTGCAGAAAGAGCATATTGTAACAGAGCTGTGTTGTGCAGGAAAAACAAGCATCACTTAAATTCAGAACACAGCGTTGCACAAGTGATGCCTTCCAGATTTAGAAGATTATATTCACTGTAACTTTGTTAGCTTGCTTAATGAGCCTATAGCAAAACCTGAGAATTGACAGTAAAGTGAAATTTAAGTGATTTGTCCAAGGTCACACAGAAACCTGTGAAACAGTTAACAGATCCTGTCCCACTTGTGTATCTGCTTGCGTTTTAACAAGGCCAAGTTTCTTCTTTACCCCACAGAGAAGGAAATACTTTTGAGACCTCTCACAAATCAATACTAAAATACATTGTGCCATACAAAACAGTAAGCTGTACAGCTTTAGGAGGGAAAAACAAAACTTTCCACAAAGGCCATATCAAAGGACCAGAATCTTTGCCATGTCAAATTACAACACAGGGTACCATAGCATCCAAAAGGTTACTACTGGGAAAGAACCACCTCTTCCCTGCAAGGAAAGTGCATGAATGTTTCAATGATGTAAAACAAAGAACATTTAAAACCACTTCTAGCTAAGAGCAAACTAACCATTTTTAAACTTGAAGCTTTAAATGCACGTAATGAAGTCATTTTTGCACATGAATGACTCCTCAATCAAAATGCCTGAAATCTCTGCCATAATAATTTTATTTAGATCGAAAAGAAACCATGTAGTCTACTATTCAATTAACAATAATTCTTTATTCCCTACTCCCTGGGTTTTCCTTACAATGTTCTTTTCACATTGATTACAGGCAGGAAAAAGAAGAAAAAATAAAACCTTATTCAGAAAAAAAAGTATCAGAAAGTACATTCAAAGATTACCTGTCAACTTGCAACAAGTTGAATTTTATTTCATCACACAACAGCAAACGAGAACAAATTTTTCTCCTATAGTATTTGCAGAGTAGATGCTTTTAAGAAAACAGAAATAGAAACTGTGTCTGGTGCCTTTTTGTTCTGCAGCAACAGCAGGACGGCAGGCCTCTAAGCTCACAGAATCACAGAGGGTCGAGGTTGCAAGGGACCTCTCAAGACTGTCTAGCCCAGCCCCTGCTTAAAGAGGGGTCAGCTAGAGCAGGTTGCTCAGGGCTGTGTCCAGTCAGGTTTTAAATATCAAGCAACTACCTCTCTGGGCAACCTATTCCAGTGTTTGATCACCCTCACAATAAAATGTGCTTTCTTATGTTCAGATGGAATTTTCTGTATTTCTGTTTGTGCCCTCTGACTCTTGTCCTGTCACTGGGTACCACTGAGAAAAGCCTGGCTCCAACTTCATTGCACCCTCCCATCAGGTATTTCTGCACATGGATAAGACACCCCTGAACCTTCTCTCCTCCAGGCTGAACAATCCGAGCTCTCTCAGCTTCTCCTCACTGTCAGACGCTCCAAGCCCACCATCATCATCATGGCCCTTTGCTGTACTTGCTCCAGTATGTCCATACCTCTCTGGTACTGGGAGCCTAGAACTGGACACAGCTCTCCAGCTGTTATTCACCAGTGCTAAGCAGAGGAGAAGGATCACCTCCCTCAGCCTGCTGGCAACACTCCTCCTAATGCAGCCCAGAATACCATTAGCTTTCTTCGCCGGTTCATGTTCACCTTGGTGTCCAACAGGACTCCTAGGGCCCCTTCTGCAAAGCTGCTTTCCAGTTGGTTGGTTCCCAGCCTGTACTGGTTATCCCATGGGGCTATGCCTCCCCAGGGGCAGGGCTTTGCCCTTCCCTTTGTTGAACGTCATGAGACCCCCAACAGCCCATTTCTCCAGCCTGTTGAGGTCCCTCTGAATAGCAGCACAGTTACATGGTATATCAATCACTTCTCAGAGTTTTTTTATTGTCCACAAACCTGATGAGGGTGTAGTCTGTGCCATCATCAAGATTATTAATGAAGATGCTAAATAGGATTGGACCCAGTATCAATCCTGGGATACACCACTAGTGACTGGCCTCCAACTTGACTTCACATCACTGATCATAACCCTGTGGGCCCAGCTGTGCAGCCAGTTTTCAGTCCACCTTATTGTCCACTTATCTAGACCATACTTCATCAGTTTATCTATGAGGATGTTATGTGAGACCATGTCAAAAGCCTTAATTAAGTCAAGATAAACAACTTCCACTGTTCTTCCCTCACCCACCAAGCTAGTCATCACAGGAAGTTATCACAGATTGGTCAGACATGATTTCTCCTTCTTAAAACCATGCTGACTACTCTTGACCACCTTCTTGTCCTTCATTTTCAGAAATCGTTTCCCAAGTTATTTACTCTATCACCTTCTCGGGGATTAACTGCTGGTCTGTAGCTCCCCAGGTCCACTTCTCATCCTTCTTGAAATAGGATGTGATATTTTCTTTCTGCCAGTCCTCAGGAACCTCCTCCAACCCCCACGACCTTCCAAAGATGATCAAGAGTGGCCTTGCAGTGACATTGGCCACTCCTTCAACGGTCATTGGCACATCCTACCATGTCACTGAAGTTATAGACTCATAGAACAGTTTGGGTTGGAAGGGACCTTAAAGATCATCTAGTCCACCCCCCCTGCCATGGGCAGGGACACCTTCCACTAGACCAGGTTGCTCAAAGCCCCATCCAACCTGGCCTCAACTACTTCCAGGGGGGGATCATCCACAGCTTCTCTTGGGCAACCTGTTCCAGTGTCTCATCACCCTCACAGTAAAGAACTTCTTCCTTATATCTGATCTAAATCTACCTTCTTTCAGTTTAAAACCATTACCCCTCGTTCTATCACTACACTCCCTGATAAAGAGATTTCCATATGTCCAGTTTGTTTTAATGTTCCCCAGAGTAATCCTCTTCCACCAAGGTAAATCTGCCTTGCTCCAAATTCGCCCATTGATCACAGGGGACAGAGTCCCTGAAAGTTGATTTTACCAGTAAAGACCAAGGCAAAGAAGGCAGGGAAAGCATTAACCCAGTGGAATATTACAAAGTCTACTTATTGTCAAAATTACATATTTTGTTCTTTATCCTGAAGGGTAGACAGATGTCAACGAGTCTTTAGTTGTAAATTTCTAGCATAATTTTGCCCAAGCATCCATACAATCAATTACCAGAATACTTCAGTATATTCTTATTTATTAATAACACATCATTATTAGCAGTCAGTGATCACAATTACTTGTGTATTTTAAAGCCAAAGCAAGATATACCCAGCTCAGACAGGGACTGAAAATGCTGATGGTGAGGATGAAAAGGAAGGTCACAATTTGCTAGGGATCTCAATACCTGCCACAGGAGAGAAGCAAACATTGTAACTCATATATTATTTTAAAATCCACACTTACAGTTCGTTCATCTGAAAATTCTGGCCATAACACCTGTGAGCTTCTCTACCCAGAAGCAATCCCTGAGAGAGAAAAATTCCTTGTAACTCAAAGTAGACCTAGCCTCTGGCAGGCAAGGATTTCTTAACCCCTTAGAGGTTGCTGCTTCTGCTTTCTTACTTGAGGACTCCTGCCTAAGACAGAATCACAACAGGTGTAACTGAATAGAAAGCTGTTAAGCCCCATTGGTAGCTCAGTGAACTGTAGAATAATACACAGCAGCTGAACTATACCTGTGAATCCGGTATTCCACAAAACGTCTATTAAGTCTATTTTTATTCCTTAAGAGTCTATTATCAGGATACTACTACCCTGAAACCACTTTAGGTGTAAAACTATGTTATGAGTAAAGTTTATGGCAAGCATCAGAAGATAATATATAGATGTTACCAGTAATCAAGTTAGGAGACAAGGGGTCAATCAGTAGCACACACCCAAGTGTTCTGGATGAGGGTCAAGTCTGAAATTCAAAACCTGAGCTAGAACAAGGTCCTAGAAACCATAAAGATCTAGAGCTAACAAAGAACTGGACTTTGGGAGAGCCTAGTCCTCAGCACGATACTTCGAACTCTGAACAAGGAGTGCAGGCTTCCAGGAGCCTATACCACACAAGCGAGTTGCCTCATGATGATTTCAAAGTAAGCTTGAGCACAGTCAGCCACAGGGCAGTGAATCAAAGGAAGTCAGACCAAACCTGCAAAGAGCCAGCCAGCAACAGAGCTTAAATCCCATCTCTCACTTTTCCCTCAGTCCTTTTTGACCACTGGATATCTGAAACTGTGTAGCACAACCTCCCAGGACAGGAGCTGTCAAAGGGTATGTATGAAAGGTCAGTTTTTTTCAGCCCTTTAAAAGCCAAGCTCCCTCTGAACATGTGCTGAAGCAGCATCGCACAGACACAGGAAGTATTAAAATACAACATGCACACACACACTGATACAACATCTATGAAGTAGAGACACATTAGAATGACATGGCAGCTGCTTAAAGCATTAACAGGATCACAACTCTGGATCTGGATGCCCACATTTTATGAAATTCCCAGTTTCAGTGCTTATGTCTACTTTCAAAATAACCAGCTGTACTTCTTCAAAGATGTCTAGTTTTTGCACCTGGAAGGAATTACAGAAAGAATTGCCTTTAGGAGAAATTCCATCACTTCTAATGCTGAAGGCTCTACAACTGAGAAAGAAAATTGGCTGTTTTGTCATAAAACAAATATCCTCCAAGTTACATTTCACGGTATCCTAAGAGAGAAAGGCCCAAATCCCACTGAAATATAATGGGATTGAATGCCTGAATTCTTCTAAAATACAATGGAATTTGAGTGCGTAACTCCAATTGAAATATGATGAGATTTGAGTGCCTAAATCCTATAACCTGATTGAAAATTTACCCTCAGACTTTCACATGATCATGAGGGCAGGTGAGACTTTGAAAACATATCACATTATGCCTCAACTAGCACAGCAGAAGCTGCATTTAATTCAATAACAGATTATCTCAGAGTTCTCACCTATAGGATTATTTGTGGGGTTTTTTACAACAGTCATGGTCCAGCAATTCCACCTTGTGTTACACGATTAGCATTCTGCATTCCTGCATTCTTCTCCCCAGCAGTGGAAGTGCTGGGAAGTTCACAGAGGTTGCATAAAGTTCTTTAATTGGCTTTTTTGATTCTGCAAGCCCTATGTCCTAAACAAGGTTAAATTAAATTAAGATCGTTAACCAGGTAGCATTAGCTAAAGTCATGTCTTGGGCACAAAGGATTATGATGGCATCTAGTACCAGTATGTGTAGAAAAAAAAACAGCAAATACTTTCCAAGGCAGTGCAGCAAATACTTTCCAGTCTCTTACACATTTAGCTACTAGTTTTGTTGTCCTTTCGACTCCATAAAGGTGAAATGCACGGCACTGCCACAGGGTGGCTCATCTAGCCTGCAATGAAAGCTACAGATTTTTCTGCGTACACAAGCAGCTGAAGCAAGGCGGTCTCAAAGCTTTTACGGACTGGTACAACCGGAGTACACAGGGAAGAACTACTATAAAGAGAAGAGCGGGACAGGCACAGACTCAATTTTAATTCACCTTAATCCTGCAAAGTGATACAAAGTTTAAAGTTCATAATAGTTTTATGCTCAGCATATCAGGTTCAGCAATGCAATTTTCAAAATGCAGTTGATTAAATTTCCCCAGATTTAATATATGTGTTATTATAATGCATTTCAAAAATCCAGTGCATTATTTCTCTGTGTACTACACATTTAAGAAAGACTTGAGAAGTTAAAGAGAGAATTAGATCCCAAAAAGTTCCCCATCACATGGCTTCTGAAGCATTCACAAATGCTTTTCAAATCTATTAATTCTACTCATGGTGAATGCTAGCTGCCCTGCCAAATTTGAGGAAATTGCTTGAAAGACCAACATCCATAAAACCCGCTAAGTTCAAAATTAATTCCAAACACTCTGATGTACTGCTTAAACAATATGACATAGGAAAAAAAAAAAATAACAAAATTCCCTAAGACCCTACAAATATAATTCCAGCAGCAGAAAAATTACACTCTGGTGGTAACAGTAGCTCCCACAACAGTATTTATTGACATGGGTAATGCAACAGGCCTGTACTACTGTTTGCAATCACAGATCAGATCACCTTACCAACATAGTTTTGCTACACTATTTGTGTCCCCACCTGCAGAAAGTATCAAGTTTATTATAAACAAGCAGATCAGTTGCCCAGCATTTGAACAAGGGGTGCAGTATTTCCTGGAAGCATCCAATGGCTTCCAGACCCATGAACACGAGACAGATGTCAGGCAGCAGTCACAGTTACTGCTCTATCAGGCTGTTGCTGACACCCTAAAATCCCAAAGTGCTCAAGTACCTTCCAGATAAAAGATCCAAAGGGAGGAAAAGCAGTCCCAGAAAATTATGTGTGTGGTGACCTCCAGATAAAAACTCAAACAGAAAAACTTTCTCAGAAATTCTAGGCATCACATTTTTATGTGATGTATAAAGAATATGAAATACCTAAAGAAAATGTACATTTTAACACAAATTGTGCTGTTTTCTTCAGAGTATCACATTCCTGTTTACAACATACCTAGGTCACTATGAGATAGTGAGATACTGCTTTGTTCCCGCCACTATTTAAGAACAGTGATTTCCTCCCTGCCACTCCTTCCCAGCAAATTCACTTATCGCTTCTATCCGTGAAGTTTCACACAGCACTCTGCCACACCTGTTATACTGCCGTATGAAAACACCTCGCGGTACAGCAGGACTTTATGGTGGTGTTATGTGAAATGACGTTAACGCCCCAGTTAACACTGGGCAGAGTTCCTGGGGTTTTCGTCCCCGGGACCCAGGAAGGCGAAGACCCGCCGCCCTTCCCTGCCTGCCCGCGGCCACCTTTCCGTCCCACTCCTTCCTCCCCTTCGCGGCGGGGGCGCCGAGGGCCCACCGGGCCGAGGGGCAGCCTGACCCTGCCGGGAGCGCGGGATGCCCCTCTCCACTCCCCCTGCACCGCTGCCCGGCAGCTGGAGATCCTGGGGCCGCCCCGGCGGGCAGCCCGCGCGCACCGCAGCGGTGGCAGCCGCCGCGGAGGCCCAACAGCCCTCAGGGCGCTCCCCCCACTCCCCTCTGCCACCGCCGGCCCCGCGGGACTACGGGTCCCAGCGGCCCCGCCCGGCCAAGGAACTACAGCACCCAGAATGCACCGCGGCCGGCTCGCGCCTGGGCGGCCTCGCGCCGCCTGCCGGGCAGCGCAGGCTGCGCCGGCCCCGGAGGTGCCCACGCGGCCGCGGCCCCGCCCCCTGCCCGCGGCCCCCGCCCGCCACGCGCCGCAGGTACCGACCCGCCCCCCGCCACCCCCCCAGTCCGGGGCGCCGCGCGCGGGGGGGCGGGGCCGGGCCAGCCGAGGGGGAGGGGCGGCCCCGGCGGTGGCGCGGCAGAGGGAGGGGGAGCGCGAGCGCGGCGGCGAGCAGGTGAGTGGGGGCGCTCGCCCGCCCTTTGCTGCCCGCCCGGCGGGCGGGAAGGGGCGAGCGGGGCAGGAGGCGCCGTCGCCGTGAATGAGGGAGGCGGGCGGTGGGGACCCCGGGCTGGGGCGGCTGCGGTGCCCCACCGCCCCCGGCCTGTCCCGCCCCGCGCCGGGCGGTGGCGCAGCTGCCGCAGCCCCCGCGCACCTGTGTAGAGGCGGCCGCGGGCAGTTGCGCCGGCCCCGCCGGTAGGGAGCGCCGGGGGCGGCTGTGCCGCCGCGTGGGCTGCGGCGCGGCGGGGCCGGTCCCGGTCCCGCGCGGGCGGGACGGCGGGGACGGGACCCCCCTTCCGCGGGGCGGGGCGGGGGTGAGGAGCGGCGCCGCACCTCGGGGGCGGTGCCTCAGCCGGTTCCCGAAGCCCGGCGGCCGGGCAGGGCTCGCCAGGCCGTGTAGCTGCGCGAGCCCGGCCCCTCCAGCACCGCCGCTCCCGAAGTTACGTAAAGCGGCGCGAGCGGCCCTCGGCGAGCGCGGCCGCCCGGAGGCGGGAGCCGCGTCCCCGCCGTGGCGGTGCCGAGCGTGGGCGGCCGCCACCGTCCGCGTAACTGCCGCGCGTTCCCTCCGCTTTGGGGCTGCGCCGGGCGCTGGGGGGTGACGGGTGACGGCGGGTTCTGTTCGGTTTCGTCTGTTTCAGAACCATTAAGCCACACAAAGGTAGGCAGCGTAAGCACGTCCTGCTGTGGAAAGGGGGGGCGGGGGGCAGTTACCTTCAGTTGTTTCTAATTCGGTAACAGACTCTTTGGGGCAGGAATTGCCCTCATCTGTGTGCCTCTGTGTGTGTGCGAGGTGTGATAAAATAGGCCCCGATTTTGAGTTCATAAGCAGGTGAAGATGTTAAGTAACTTGATCGAAGTCGACACAAAATTATTCTTTTGAAAAAAAATTACAAAACCTAGCTCGGCAAGTTGTCTCTTTAAATATTCCACTAGTTCTTCAGCAGACATTCCACGGCAGCACTTAAATCCTAAACAACAGAGGTCAGCCTGACTGGGTTGTCCAAACAGGGGTGTAATGTATGTAACCAGATCACAAATAGTATTGCATAGCTAAAAGTCTTCTAAATCCAATTAGAACTTTTAAGTAAGGATTGTTTTGTTTCTAATCTATTATCCTTGAATCGTGTGGCTTGCGTGTTTCTCACTGAACATACAAACCATTAGCTTAAAAGGGTTTGGAATTGCGATAGCTGCAAGCTGGAGGCAAACCCTTTTTAAGTGGTTTTATTACAGCCTATTTGCTTTGCCCGCAAAAAGGGAGGTGGCTGTTGTAAACGCCCAGTGGGGTAAATTGGTGTCATGCTGTTGTGTAGCATGTGACGGTAGGGTTCCTGGGACTCTGTCCTATCCAGCTTCAGGTCTAGCAGTTCAGTACTTCCAGCAAATGTTTTCTTCTTCTTTCATTCTTAACTTACAGTTGGGAACCAAACTAAACCAAATACAGGCTCAGAACCTGTAACAAATTTCTTCCAAAAAGTAAAGTAAATATCTAGACAAGAAGGAGAGTGCAGTCTCTGGATTATCTCTCAGGTGTGAGCAATCCGTTCTGGAGGTTGGTGTGGTGCAGTGATTCTACTGGTTTAGTGCAGAGACATGTAAGACCAGTCCCTGGTGAAGCTTTGGTAGTAGCAGACTGTGCCCCTGAACCTTCCCTCCTTGCTGCACTAGTGTAAGCAGGGAACGATATGGTTTGTCTAAACGGGTTTTTTTATCAAATTATTTTCAGTTCCTTTTATTGCATGAATTGGCAGTAAACTTCTGTGTTCATAGAAAAGGCTTGAGTCCAAAGGTTTTGACTCTCATTTGAGCATTGTATTCTTTTTCTAATGTTTAGCCTTCATAAAGTGCAAATTAATGCAATTTTAAACCCTGTTGTGATTCATAGCATGACAATATTTTAGATATTTGGAAACTGATACTTTTACAGTTTAAGATGGGTTTTCATACATATATATGCATATAAATGTATTCATGAGTCTGGTAAGTTCTAATGTAATATCTTTGGGGTTTTTTTTCTGTTTTCTTGAAAAAATAAATCAAATTAAATGACATGGTGTACCTTTTACTCACTTGACCTGACATTTCTGTTGTTCAAAAAACACTCTTCTCTTACTCTTCAGGAAGTTATAGGAATCTGCATGTGACACTGGTAGTATCAGTCCCTTTTATCTATGGGTATGTTTACTGTGTCAGATTGAGTCAAGAATATGCTTTAGAAGCAATTATTGTGATCATCATAGTTTAATATGCATTGGCTCACAATTTGGGATGGTCTCGCAGAGTACAAAAGAAACTAAAACAGAAGATGTACCCTGGGAGCAGACCTAATGCAGTCCAGCTTCTAATAAGCATTCAGTCAATGGTAACGAATTACAGCTAGTCTGACGTAAAACTGACATACAATGTAGGTGTTGGATTCTTAAAACCAAGTGCTCTACTCAACAGATCTGGCTGTGCTGAGCTTGTAAGTATAGGTACATCCTTTCAGTAATGCATGTGCATTTAAGAGTGGTAGTAAGCATGTAAATTCAAAATAGTTCCCGACTGGCATTTCACTTTAAAGAAAGAAGTTCCTCTAGAAAAGACACCATTCACAAGTATTGTAACTGGTGAAAATGTTGTCTTGGTTTGTGGGGTTTTGTTGTTTCTGGTTTGGTTTTTTTTTTTTCCCCAAAAAGTGCTGAAAAGCAGAGGCTGTTTTTTTTCTCAGAATTCCATGAACTCCTGCATGAACTTCACCAGATTCCGTGAGATGTGGGCTTATTTTCCTTTCCTAGTTCAGACTCATAAAGTCATGCAGGAGGAGATAATAACCACTTTTCTGTATTTACAGATCCTTTGATTTGTTGGAAACCTGGACTCAATTGAGTTCCTCTGTGGGATTTAATCCCATACCTCCCAGGAACATAGGTGGGTGGGGCATTCTTTAAGGGGATGTTCCCAGCTCCTTATGCTGGTAACATGGAAGAGTCGCTGAAGTGCCAAGTGAAAAAGGAGTTAGTTGTTCAGTGTTTTATACAAATAAGAATATTGCTGGAGAAAATCTACCAGAGAATACTTCATGTCTTGATATTTCTATGTCTATTAAAATGTATTGCAAGGTTTATTGTTCGAGCAGAAAACAGATTCACTTACTGAGATATAGGTGGAAAAGGGGATTTAGATCTTGGTCTAGCTCCAGGAGAATGTCTTGTCTCCAAGACAGGTGTTACTTGCTTCTTCCAGATGATGTGGGGGTGAAGCAGGTCAGCTGTCATGACACATGGAGTTAAGTCACACAACCAAGCACAGGACTGTGCTGCAACAGAAGCTGCTGGACAGTCCAAATCCTGTACCTGACCAGCAGAGTCAATCAGCAGGGGTTTATGATACTGACAGTTCTACTCCCTTGGATGCTGCTGAGTGTCTAGCCTCATCCCACAGTGAAGCAGAGGTGCTTCTGAGGAGTTGCTGCTAGTTTGAAATTGTTCTTGTTGGTCAAGTTCCCTGAGCTTTCTGACATACAGAGTGTGTGAAGATTTCCCTATGTAGCTGAAAGGATGAGGAAGTTTTTTTCCTTCAGTCAAGGAATACTTTAAAAAGCATTTTTCAGTCTTTCTTGTTGCTGCTGGTTCATTTCATATTTACTTCCTTATTCATGTTCTCTAACATTTATTTAGAGCAAGAGAATGAAAGCATCACTTCACCCTGGCAATTAGGAAACTCATTTGGTTTTTGCTTCAGTAGATGATTGATTATGTATATGATGTGAATGAGGTTGACGGTTTCCCATTTCACAGCTGCCTGCAGCCTCGTGGTTGATGGGTGTACTCTTGGGTGAAATGGGTGGTGAGCTCCTGTAAGAGCTCTTCTTTGGGTACTTTGTTAAAATAAGAAGGTGGTGCTTTTTTGACAGTTTGATACTGCTGTCTTAATTTTTTTTCTTTTTTCAGAAATGTACACACATGCACTCAAAAGATTAATTTTAGCTTGAAATGGTTTTCTTGAAGAAAAAATATCAAATCTTTATCTTTTTTCCCTGAACTTGTTTTTTTTTTCCATTTTAATCTGCTGGAATGGAAAACCAGCTGCTATTGCAACACTGCTTTTGATGTGAGTGCTTGTAAAACTTAATAGCTCCAATTCAAGCTACAGAAAATGTGCCCAGTTAACATTGTTACAAATGTCTGCAGCATTATATGCAACAGAGTTGTTCTGAAAAAAATTTCACTTTGAAAACAGGTCCATTATATTTCAGTGAATATGTAATATGCAAATATGCTTTTTACCTAAGTTGTTTACTGTGTTATCTTTTGATCCATGTCATGTATATTGTTGCATGCGTGTTTGGCTCATGTAGTCTGCACCAGATATCTTACAGAAGCAATTCTGAGAAAAGGTTTTATGCTGTTAATGCTAAATAGTCATTAAAACTACACTTGCTTCTTATATGCCTAAAAATTGCTGACTTTTGCAGTAAAAAAAAGTAGTGCTTAAATCATAAAGGGCAAAAAATTTTTCTCTTTTGTAATCTTACTTTCCTTCTGTTACTTTAATTTTAGTAGCTGTGAAAGACAGAGCTCCTGTAAAGCTGTCCATCACATTGTAGCGATACAATTTAAAAGTAGCAATTTATTTGAAGCCAAATTCCTTGTGAAAATGTCTAACCATCCATACTGCTATGTACCATCTCAGTACTGATAGATTCTTCCAAAGCAGTATGTTAGTGTTGCTTTCGCTTAAAAATTACAACAATATTTTCTGTCCTTCACTGCAGATACAGTTCTTGAAGAGAAAACATGGCTTAATACAGTGAATGAACCTTAAACTCCTGGATCAAAACCTGAGGTTTTTTTCAGGAAGGATGGCAACACCGTATGTTCCTGTTCCTATTCCTATCGGAAGTTCATCATCCAGCTTTACAAACAGAAACCAAAGAAGCTCTTCTTTTGGGAGCATCTCAACGAGTTCCAGCTCCTCAAAAGGACAGCTGGAGGACTCTACAATTGGTAGTTTTAAAAAGATGAGCATGCCTGACCAGACTGGTTCTACGTCATCTGTGTGTAGTAGTCCACTTGTTAGGACTAAATTTACAGGTACGGATACATCCATAGAATACTGTACTCAGCCCGTAGAAGAAATAGAGCAGAATACAGATTCCAGGAGCTGGGAAGATCGACCGTCCACGCCTACTATACTGGGTTATGAGGTGATGGAGGAAAGGGCAAAATTCACTGTAAGTTTTGGGGATAGTATAGTTCATCCTATAATGACAAGATAACTGTTGGATGTACTTTGCGTTCTCTTTCAGTATTTTATCCTGCAGTTCAGGGATGTTGGAGTACTTTACAAATTCCTATTTAGCTTCAAAGTACTGCCATCTGACAGAAAAATATCATTCCTGTTACACAGGTGGGCAAGTTGAGACTCAGAAGCAGTCTCTCCTGTAACTATGTGCATGGAATAGAAGGAATTCATTCTACTTCAGGTATAAATTTCTGCTGGAAAAATCGGGAATTTCTAGCAACGTTACAATTCCTGTGAAACTGAACTTGTAGAAGTTCTGGATAGTTAAACATCTTAAATAAAATGTAGCCTTTTATTTGAAATGAATGATAAGACATCATGATATTTGCCTTTTACAGTGATTAGTAATATGCAACATTTGCATTGAAGTGCTAATGTAGTTTTCAGCTTTTTTGCATTGCTTGGTTTAGTTTCTAATAAGGGAAATCTGTTCTGAAAACATTAGAGTGAGATGTCATATGCATTAACTCATGACAGAGCACCAGCTGAACCAATTTGTAGTGATTTTTCTCAAAATGTGCTGTAGCTGACAATTCCACTTTTTTTACATGCCATAAATATATTAACATGTTTGTGCATTTGTTTTTGTGAATGTGGTTGAAACGTTTCTTTGAGATAATTCGGCAATGCTTGTGGGACTGATGGAAGCTGTTTGTTACTAATTATGTTACTTCAGGAGCACAATCTTAATCACAAATAGGTAAGGAGGAACAAATAGCAGACAAACTTATTTTTTCTCCTATTTTCTTTTAGATTAGAGAAGTGTGGAATCTAATGCCCTTATGGCAGTTGAAATAATACTAATAAAATCATCGTGTTCTTTTTGCAAATAATTAAATAATGCTGCTTTTTTAATTATTTGAGAATGATGTCATAAGTTTCTAACATACTCTTTTTCAGTTTCTAACATCTTCATGCTTGGTAGCATAAGAGAAGAGCCAAATTTTTTTTTTACATGTAGATTAAAAGATTCCTTTTAAATAATACATTCAAAACTAAAACAATTGTTAGTATTGTTACATTGACCAGGGTTAGTCTGAAAATATGCCAAGGCATATTCCAGTGCGCGTGTAAGATGTTCCGCTGTAGTTACAATGACAACTTTGACTCCTTATTTTACGTAGAAGGCCAGGTTACAGTACAAATGAAACATTCTTCATCGTTAAAATGCTTGGATGTGTTTTTGCTCTTTCTGAATTCACTTTTGTTGATATGTTTGTTTCTGAAAGCATGTAACTGTTTGCTTTCAGTTGCATGTTGAAAATAAGCTTGCCATTGTGCATTAAAATCAGCAAGTAATTAGTCCTAGAAACTTTGATTGCTTCTGTGTGCAAAATCAGTGAGATGGAAGACAGTGGAAATTAAATTGAAATCACCTGTAAAAGAGAGGAAATTCAATTGCTGTTTGTTAGTGACTCACAGTTCCCAAAAATATGAATCTGAATTACTTAAACTGAGTGATGTACTAATTTTGGGAGTTAAATCTTAGTGCATGTTGGAGTACATGGCTGCTGAAGCTTACAGAAGAAAAAACCTAGGCTGAAAAACATCTCTGTAAGCAATTGGTCTCAAATGAGTTAGCAGTCCTGGAATGTTGAATGCTCAATTATCACTTTTTCTAAGCCAACTAGAAATGATAATGAGATGTGGAATCAGCCAGAGATTGTTACTGAACATTGGCATATTTTCACAGAATGTTTTGTATTTGTGGAATAAGGCAGTTCAGGATTGACTGGAATTACATGAATTTGTATTTTTTTCCTGAGACCTTGTGTGGTGGATAAGAAAAACTAATCTTAAACACACTCAAAACTTTTTTCAACTTTGGCAAGAAAACCAAAAATGTTTGTTTCAGGTTGTCTCTTTTCTTTTTTTCAGTAATGACAAGCTGATTGTGCTCCTTATTACAATTAAGTTGACCATAATTTGTGAAGACTTTTAAGTGGTCTAATACTTACTTGGAAACCATTCAAAGTGAGGGTCAGACTAACTGATCTTTTTCATATTTGCATTTGTAAACAATGCCTTTGCAGAACTTTTAGTAGAAGAGTAGAATAGAATTAACAAGTAAAACCACAAGCATATTCCAAAGCTTCTTGTTCTGTGTTTTCCTGTGTACTAGCAAAGAGTCTTCCCAATTTTATACAGCAGTTCTGCTTTATAAAATTTTTATAAAATAAAGCTGTTTATACTTTTGGCATGACAAGAAAGCTAAAACATTTGGACAAACATATAAGAAGAATTACATTTTAATGCTGCTTCACAAGCATGTCTTGCAGCTTGAATTTTAAAAGCTAATAGCTTTTTGTTGATGTCTGAAATATTGCCTCTATCACAGTCCATGACTTCCACAGATGATGCTGCTTGAAAGTGGAAATCTGTGTTTTAAAAGTAGATAAGAGAAGTACTTTTTGAAAAATTGCTTTTGATTTGCACCGTAGTTATCTGTAGTTTGTGTAACTGTCTGCAACTTAATATATTGTTGAATACAAAAACGCTAAAAACAGTCTCAAACATGTACAGAAGTTGGCTAGCACTGGGATTAGCATATGCTGGGACTGCAACAAGAAAAATACATTTATCGGACAACTTGCTGTGAAAACATGAAATACTGAAAAATGTTATACTATGTAATAGAAAATGTTTTAAATAGAATTTGGTTAAATGCCTGTAAGGGATTGTTTATCATTATGATTCCAAAAATATGTTTTTCTTCCTTGTATTTTGTGGTTTTTTTATTTTAACCAGAGGACACCTAGACTGGGGAAGGTAACCCAGTACAATTGCAGAGCCTCTTTTTCCTTACATTGGAGAAAGTAAGGTTGTGATATGAGAACCCTTGTTTCCTAGACGTTTAATATTTTCTAGTTGAAGTTGTGTGTTGTTAGATTCGTTGTGTTCAGGCATTTGAGTACCAGTCCTTCTGAAATGTAATGGTTTTATTTTTTTTAAATATTTTATTTATCCATTTGTTTTTAAATAGGAGACTGGTTGTGCTGTTGTCTTGCAAAATCTGATTCAAATGGTCCACTACATTGCTAGTATAGTTGTTCTGATGCAGTTATCTAGGGCAGTGGTTGTATTTTTGCCTGGAAAGACAAAACCTAATGTTCAAGACAAATGGAACCAAAGGAGGATGTTATTTTTATCCTGCATCCCTTTTCCCTGTGAAGCAAGTCAGATGAGACATTTTAGAACAATATAATACTCAGTACCTGATTATTACAGTCATCTTAAAAGCAGATTGGCTTCAAGGATTAACGAGTAAAACTGTAATTCAGCAAAGGCTAAAGTAGATCACTAAAACATACTTCACTTACCTCTTTGATAGCTGAGACTCATTTTTTCCTGGGGAAGAAATCTGGATGCAGTTTCACAAACCCTTTCTTACAGAAAATAGCTAAGTGTATTTAGGAATTACAGGAACTACTTTCTTAAATTCTGAAATTAATTCATACTTTGTACTGGTAATTTTTAAAAAAAAAAAAATCAATTAAGGACTTATTTTTTTATTTGTGAGTTTTGTTTCAGTAAGAAATAAAGGGTAATTTCAGCCTTCCAGCCAATGTAGCATGAAGTTCTGCACATCTTCCTGATATTCCTATTTTTTCCACACAGGTATACAAAATACTGGTAAAAAGAAGTCCAGAGGAAAGTTGGGTGGTTTTCAGACGGTACACTGACTTCTCCAGGCTTAATGACAAGGTGAGAATTATACACTGGTAAATTCTCAACTAACTTGCCTCGCTCTTCTTTCATGTTTCATTTTCTTTGTGACTGACATTTTGTCACTTTTTTCCCTTTCTTGCTTTTTTTGCATATGAAACATCCTGTATTATTGAATGGAAACCATATGATGCCTCATTTTCTTTCAAAGATACATGAAATAACTACAGCTAGTGCAAAGAAGGTATTTCTTCATCTGAAGCTGTTAATGTGCTTCATACTTTGTATTTATTCCTAGTCTATGTGATAAAGGAAATTAAATCTTTAATAGTTGTATCCCCTGCATGGAAGTAGAACTCGGGTCTGATTTCTCTTGCAGGAATGATCCAGTAATTATTTGGTCCTTTTCAGTGCAACAAACTGGTTTTTTCGTGATAACACTGAAGTCTCATGAACATAAGAAGTTCTTTGTATGTTCATCAGTCTTGAGTTGTTTTCAGTGTCTTCGAAGTTAATTGTGAAATATTTTATTAGATCTTTAAAGCTGAAGACAGAGACACCGGGTAAATAGGAGTTCTGGGTCAGCAACTTAGTATTTTTACAACACTTGAAAGCAAAAAATGTTTGTCTAAAAAGCACAAGTTTTTTTAATTGGTAAATAGCATTTGGCTGTCCCATTTAGCATTATTTCCATAGAAGCATAAAAGTAGAAAAACAGAATTGCAGTTTTCTTTGTCCTGCTGTCCACTCCTATGAATAATCTTTCATTGCAAGTTTAACACATTTTCTGCTGTTATGTTCTTTCATGTTTGAACTTGTAACGTTTTAACACTCCTGGTTTTTACCCATAGTAAGGGATTTTTTTTTTTGTATACCTTTTCTTCTCCTTGGATCAGTGTGCCTAATCAACTAAGAACTTAATCTTGCTGAAATCTTGAATATGCACTTGAACTTACACATTTCTCCGGGTTCTTGGTTTGACCTATTTGGATATCTTTTAGGCTACCTCTAAACATCAGTGCAGTCTAGAACTAATACAAATTGTTGAATGTGAATTAGTTTAGAAATTTCTTTCTGTCTTTTAATTCAGTCTGTTCTAAATTAAGGAATGCTTTGGTATTGGCAAAAGCTTGACTTATTTTGAGATTATGATGTCCTGGAGATTTTGACTCAAATTTTGGAAGTCAAGTGATACAACAGTTTGTATTTTGGTCAGCTGTGACAGATGTAGGTCAAGACCTGGCATTGACTTTTAGTGTGGTTATCAGTAGGTCGAAAAATTAAAATGCCACAGATATTCATTTTAGAATAGATATTTAGATTTTACAAGTGAAGTCCTTAGTCTTTGCAGTTAAATCTTTGACAAAAATGTTTGGCTTTAACATGATCTATAGGTATTAGGATTTCAGTTTAAAAAGAAGGACTTTAGTTTTCCTTCGTGTCACTGACTGAAGCTTTTTCATCTTTTGGTGTACATCTAAACTTCTGTTATGTTACTATTCTGTAATTCTCTAGAAGTTTCAGAATTATGGTATGTTTCAGTTCCTGGAGCTGGTATTTCTCTACTATAAAAAGCATAATACTTAATAGTAAATGGTTGTATGCACACATCAGTGGTTCAAAAGGCATGGTGCAACACTTGCAATTCCTTGCTCTCTAATGGCAAATATAGGCATGAAGTTGCATGCATGAGACTGAAAGCTCAAAACCATGAACTCTCCTTTTATGAACGAAACAAGTAAGTGCAGCAGCAGGTTAAGACCTGAAAAGAACCATTTTCAAGTGTAAGCAACAAATTCTTCAAATGTCAAAGCTATCTACTTTCCAGGCAGTGAAAAGGTTATGAAAACTCCATACCTACTGAAAGAAGACAAATAGAAGATGATGATGAAGTAATCCATTGTAAAGGAATGATGAGATATTGCCAGTATGGGTACACAAGAAGCCACATAATAATCTCAAAGTGAAAAGTCATTAAAAAAATACAAATAGACATCAGCGCAAGGAGAGTAGTACAGACTTATAAAGACTAAGGCAGAAGTGCTGAGATGCAAGATGGACTGTCATAGAGCTAAGAGCAATAGGTAAAGTTCTATAAATCATTAGAGACAGAAGTAAGGGAAGGAGGCAGTAAAATAACAAATCCATTACTTGAGAGCAAACTATGGGAAGCAAATAGTGAATGGTACAGGCAAGATTGAAATACTGTCTTTTGCTGTAATATTAAAAAAAAATTTAATTTTAGTGGATGTTGGAACATGACAATTTGAGGGGCTAGGAACAAAGGGTAAAATACAGATATTTGACTAGATGCATAGATAATGTTTGTTAAGAACACCTAGTGGATTGGTGAAGAATACTCTTTGGTCCCAAAAAATGGTGGAAAAAGAACTTTGTAAAGTTTATTACTATGCTGGTAGAGATGTTGAGCAAATCATTAAATAGCCAGTCTTAAGAACCAAGAAGTTAACCATTTCTCCCTGAGACTGTGCCTCATGTGACATGCATAATCTGTCACATGATGATGTAGGTGAGAGACATCTAGACAAGATGCTGGATCCAAGCAAGTAGTCACAGCCAGCATAACTTGTCTGACCCACAGTTTTTCCTG
The DNA here is from genome assembly GCF_031877795.1 of Strix aluco. Lineage (NCBI taxonomy): Eukaryota > Metazoa > Chordata > Aves > Strigiformes > Strigidae > Strix > Strix aluco. Next base: position 31,432,374 of record NC_133931.1, read on the forward strand.
CTGTGTCTGAGGAGTGTTCAAGAAAGAATGCCCCAGGACTGTGCTGTTGAATATTAAGGCTGCTGATGGCAGCTAGCTTTCTCATTCTTCACTGTCTTCATTCACAAAAGTAATCTGTGGGTAGGCATATTCTTTCCTTAGAAATAAATTACATGATCTACTTAACCAGACAAGTGAAATTACCATTAAGCAGAAATCTGTGTGGTTGAAAAGCTTTCCTAGCAGTGGTTATCTGTGATCCTCTCTACAACCAACACAGGAACTCATTTTGTTATCTTTTCTGGGTTGAGTTCTATTCAGTATTTTATTAACTTAAGAGGGGTTATGGAGCATATGGATGACCAAAGATAAAAATACCAAGAAGAGTCTTAATATCAAGATGGAATTCAGTAAGAGGAGACTTAAATAATTAAATGCAGAAATAAAGAGCAAGGCTTTGACAATAAACCATTCTATAAATAAGGAACTAGTAGTTATCATGGGCTGTTTGAATATACAGTACTTGTGATGTTGAAAAAGCATCCTTCCTGTGCTGTGAAACGGTACTTATATGAGCAAGGGTGATCAATCCACTAATGTGGTTCTTCCTTTAAACTGTACAGAGAGATTTTAGCTGAAGTACAGTATCTGTTTTAATGTTTTAAAACTTAATCTGCTTAAAGAGCTCCCCATTAGCTTTTTCCATGAGTCCTTAAAGATTAGTTAAATAAATAAAACTTACTGTCAGAAGCCTTGAATTTTGTTGCGTAAGGATTAACACCCACCGAAGATTTATCTTGCGGCTATGTAAACATTGAGTGCTAAACCGATTTCAAGGCAGATTCTGGAATCCCTGTCACGTGAACATTCATACAAATATATTAGGTGTATGCAGTACATCCCTGACAGAAGGTGACTTAATCTTTTTCTGAAGACAGGATCAAACAATTCTTGTGGCAGTTGGAGGAATGTTAGGTTTTGTAAAACCTGTTTGCTTTTTCCTGTTGGTTGTAAATCCTCTTCGACGTTTTTCTGTGTCAAGCACCCCTTGTAGGAAATGACATCTAAAAATTGTTTTTTATGAAAGCATTAATGGTTTTTTTTGATCTTCATATGTATTAGAAAAATAATTAATTGGACAGGTCCATCATTATATAATTCTATGCTTCCGTTCACTTGTATATTTCATCTCTGAATTAAAAGAAAAATTCTAGGTATTTCTGATGTTAAGTATACCCCATTACTATTTAAGTAACTCAAAAATACAATTTTGTATGTTAGTCCTAGGGTTTGAGCCACATCTATGCATATTGAAATTTTAATATTCTGGGTGTACAAGAAGCTACTCTTTACTAGAAGTATCTCATGCATGTGTTGTAATTCATTCTGCTAGCGCCCCCCCCCCCCCCCCAAAAGACGAGTTGCAGAGTTGTAGGTCTGTAATGGGCTTTTATGTATTTTATTTATATAGTACTTATTATTCCTGAGTACTTAGAATAAACACCACTGAAATGCTTACTCATCTGATACTTTTTACTTACATACAGTTTTCTTGTATTTACTGACTCGGAGGCATTAAATAGCAGACTCGGACATTAAATAACAAAGCAAAGTTTTTCATTCATATTTTTATGTGGTAAATTTGAGAGATCATTTAATTGCATAAGGCAACATAGCAAGTGACAGAACTGTGTCCACAATTTATACTATAATTTGGGTTGTACTTATGGTTGAGACTTACCTTGTGCTTGACCTTAACAGAAAACAGAAAGATCCCATAATTCTGAGTATAGTCAGTGCCTGTGTCAAATTCAGTTATTTCATCAAGACTTCTTTTCTTGGTTTTCTTTTGGCTTTGATTTCTATTTCAGCTAAAAGATATGTTTCCGGGCTTTCGGTTGGCCCTTCCACCAAAGCGCTGGTTCAAGGATAATTATAATCCTGACTTCTTGGAAGATCGACAGTTGGGACTACAAGCATTCCTCCAGAACCTAGTAGCTCACAAAGATATTGCTAACTGGTACGTGATTAAACTTCGCTTGTGGATTTGGATTTTTTTTTTGTGTGTGTCCAAGCTCCTCATATAGGCTCCAGGACTCTAACAAGTATATCTTTGAGCAACATAGTAAGGAATTTCATTAACGTTCATGTTGAGCATTTGGTCATTATGTGAATTATTTAGTGTCCTATTAAATTAATCTCATCTTAACCAAAGCAAAAAAGGGAAACTGCAGTATTTTGAATTGTACTTGGTTAACTATTAACTAAAAGCTGTAATATTTAAAATGTTAGACTAATCCCAAGTTTACTCCTAAAACATTACTTCTGTGTGCTAAATGCAGAATTGATATATTGTTAGTTTATATTGAGATAAACATAGGCTTTCATAACGGAAAGTACCTACGCTATTATGCGGTTCTTCAAATGCGTATTAAACTAGAGGGTTTTAATTTACATGACATCATAGTAATAGAAGTACCTTTATAGATTGCTTTACATAAGTAAATGTAAACCACAAATCAAAAAAGGCTCAAGAGAGTCTAAAAAACATAGTGTATAAGCAACAAACTATAGAAGTCTCCTTGGACAATATCTTCTTTCATACAAAGTGGAAGATTCTTCCAAAGGTTGAAGATGAGCAGAACCTAATTCTGGCAAATGAAATGTAAAATCATTTTAATACAGTTCAAAAGAGAATTTTAGTAAGCAAGTTGCTAGAGATAGAGTAGTTAGTTGTAAAAAACCTTTTCCAACACCAGAAATAAAGAAGTTGTGAGGTTGCTGTACCAGAGATTCTTTGAGGAATGAGTCTGAGGAACTGTCTTCATCTGAAACTTCATTAAAAACAAATAGTAAGAAGTTCTCTGGTGCAAACCGCATTCCCTCGAGAATTTTAAAGGAGCTAAAATGTAAAATTGCTGAGCTGTGGTGTGAGACCATATAATGCTCATACTTACTTTACTTTTTAGTAGAATGGCTATTAGTAAATTTGGCACATTTTTATAAGGCATTTGACTGTTGAGTCTGGAAACCAGAGGTTAGTAAGTAAGTCTGACTTCTGGTACTTCTTGTAATAAAAAATCCAAAATGGCAAGCAGGTAAATAAAAATAATACTTCGAAAAGCAATAATGCCTTTTGAAGAGGGAAATGTATCTAACAAGTGGTTATGAGCAAGCTCATATAAAATGGTTGAAAAGCAAGGGGAAGAGCATTGATGGAAGTTTTATGGTGTATTACATGTGGAATGCTGTATCACAGTTATGGACGCTGATGTTCAGAATATCTGGAAATTACCTGGAAAAGGGAATGAACAATGAGATCATCAAGTATTGTAGAAGGAACGCAGGGCACTGAGTGACTAATGCTAATTTTCAGGTCATGAAGTGCAAAATGACAGTGAGTACATACACACAGAATCATAAACTCAGTTGTTTTTTTTACAATCTGGAAAATAACTATTAGTATTGATACAGCTTTCTGAATCAGTTCAGTATTCATCAGTAGTCAAAAAGTTGCATAAAAATTGTTGAAGAGGAACTTGAAAGGAAAAAAAATGTTATTGCTCTGGGAATCCGAATTGCACTTCCACACAGTCCAGTGCTAAAACACAGCATTCAGTTTCAAAAGAGGGTCTACTAGAACTACAGAGAAAGCAAGCAAGAACAGATGAAGCTACAGACTAACTTTGCTGGAGGAAGAGTTCTGTTCTCTTTAGTCTATTGTCTTAGGAAAGGGCTGGCTAAACAGGGCACATGAAATCATCAGGGGAATAGGGAAGGTGAGTAAAGCATGTTAATATTTCGGATGATTCATAGTCATCTCTCACTATGTCACACTGCGTTGCAAAGCTTTGTTGTGAGATGTCAGAGACAGAAAGCTTAAATGGTTTCAAAAAGAAATTGGGATCAACCTGTGAGTTTCTCTGTCAGTGGCTATTAAACATGATTATGTGGGTGAAATATGTGGTTGAGAAGTTTAGGAACTTCCTGATCATTAAATTACACAATAATAGGTGTGCCCAAAAAAAAAGAATTATACTCTAAATGCCACTTGAGTTGTGCTGCTGGAGACAGACTAGCGAGCTGGATGGACTTTTACTCTGCTTGAATATATCTGAAGGCTTCATGTTGTTACAGTTAGTTTGGCATTTCAGCTAGCTTGTTTGTATCTTGATGATGGTCCATATTGGACAAAATAGTGTTTGTCATAACTTAAGGCAAAAACCCCAAAATGTAACTTTTAGACTGCATCGCTCATCAGATACAAAAGAATTTAAATGTTTGTGGCATCAGTTTGTATTTTGGTTAATGAACAGATAGTTACCTGAAATGTGTTTTTGACGAAAACTCTGATCTTGGCTGTGTTAGGCTCTGCATGAAGATGATGTTTTTTTAATAAACTTTATAATCTATTGGTACGGCTTATGTTCTACTGTTTGGATCTATGGAAGATCTGGATTCCTCAGGAAGTGATTAAATCAGGAAGATTTGATCTGTCTAGGGTTTTTTACCCACTTATCGGAGAATAAAAGCTACTGTTAATGGGAAATTAATATTTGCACCTTACATGAGCAGTGGTGAGCATCTGACCCTGCTTCTTCCTTAAAAGCTCACCACTTCTGCAGTTTTGCAAATACATCAGACTGCTTGGGTCACACTAAAACCAAATGAGCCATTTCTCTTTGTAGAGGAGTCTCTTATGTTTCTCTTTATGCACTGTATTATTGAGACATATTGACAGTGGGAAATTCACCTTTCGGGGATAGGAGACCTCACTTGGTATACCAATATATTTTTTAATAAAGCTAAATTAACAAAGTAGTTTAAAGATAAATTGTAGGATGGTATGCAGGTGACTAAATTTAGACTCTGCTTTTTGTGGATTTCTTCTCATCTTTTGCCGTGTATTGAAGATTCAGTGAAAAAAACAAATTGAAATGCATCCACAGAGTTTAATGTGTTCAAGAAAATTTCATACAACCAATGAAGTGGGAGAAAGAAGTTTAACCTGCTAAACAGAAGTGTCATCTGGCTTCATACAGATGACACAGCTCCCCTCTGCCTCCACTCTGTATAAGAAGCAGCTTGAAAGGGAGGAACTCAGTCAGTGGTTGAGTCTTGTTGGGAGATCCCAGGTACCGCATGGCCCCTTGCTGCCCTCCTTAATGCTGCTGTACACTGGCATTGCTGCCTCTCTTGAGAAGGGTGTCAGCTAACATAGGAGCAAAGAAGCCATGTACGGCAATCTCTGTTACATGATGTAGATTTCAATAATACTTTTAAGGCAGAATTTTCTCCTATTTGTTAAATGAAAGGAAGAGATGTAGCACATGGAGGGGAGAGCAGACTCTCAGAGTGAAGCTAGGCTGCAAATGAATGTTTGTGCCATCAGATGAGTATTTTAGCTAAACAATGTTTTCAGTGACCTGTGGCTTTAAGTTTTGTGCCTTCCTTATGTAAAAATAATTAAACTAAAGCTTTCAGTTTCAAGAATTTATAGGAAAAGACACAGTTTTCTGCCAACAGCTGTAAGGAGAACAGGAAAAATGGGTTTGACCTGATGTAAGCAGATGATATATGTAGATTGGATATTTTTGCACATTTATTTTTCTGGATATTTCCTTTTTCATTCACAAGCATTACTGCATGTTATGCTATTTGAATGTTACCTTTTAACACAAGAAAATTACTAGCAAAATGTAGAAATTAAATACTTTTAAAATGTTTGAACTAAGCTATGTGAATAAGGATGAAGCTATTGAAGAAAAATGTTGAGCAGAAGTATTTCCATGTAATGAATTCTTCTGCATTAGGCATATGTAAGTTCATTCAGTACAAGTATGAAAAGAACAATTCAACCATTAAAAAGTAGACTTGAGCATCATGTTGGAGAAAGGTCACTTCAAACAGATTAAACTATTTGGAGAGGAAAAAAACAATCCTGCTCTTCTCCTTGAAAACATACTTTATATGCCTATTTTTGATTTGAGGTTATGTTTTCTAATAATTTAATGACTTGTTACTATCTATCATTTTTTGTGCTAATTGGAGTGATACTCTTGGTTCAAGTAGCAGAAAAAATTTTTTATTTCTTTGAGTACATGGGAGAAGATGTACAGGTTTAGGCTATGTCTTGCACAGGTCGTGGGTTGTTGAATGTAAACCAGTGGAGAGGGCTTGAAAAAGGAAGGTTTTAGCACGTTTGTCACATAGATTCAGTGGGGAAAGGAATGATCATGATAGGAGAAATTTTTTCAGGTTGCTGTAAAGGCTCATGAGGTGAAAGTGAATTCTCACCAACCATTGGCCAAAAAAAGCCACCTGTATCTTCACATGTGCAATTAGCACTTGAAAACAGGCTTACAAAAATCCAGCAACAAAATAAAAGTTCAGTGTATTTTAGATAAATATTAAGAGCCTTTCTAAAACTAAAACTTGTGGCATAATTAATAATTAGTGTTTGCTTAAAAAAACTTCTCTCCCCATTTTGCTTGCTAAATCTGAAGCTGTTTGATTAGATTAGTAGTTGGGTAAAAGAAGTTTCCTTGTGTTAGAAATTTGCATCTGCCTCAAATGCAGAGAATGAGAGAAGTTAGAAAAATACCTCCTTTTGCCCTTACCTTCCTACTGGACTTAGGTGGGAGGAAGAGATGGGGAATTAGTTTGGATTCACATTTTCCATTTTTCTGTGTTCATTGCAGTGGGAGATGATTTACAGATTTGTAGTACTGAGTGCAAGCACAGAATTGCTAATATGTTACTACTTGCTAATTACTTGTGAATACAATGTTCTGGTTGGAAGTTGTAGACCGTTGAATGCAACAGAGCAGGAAAGATGGGTAAAAGGACCTGTTAGGAGATGTTGAAGAGTTCTGTGAAAAGTAATCTAAACTTGGAAGATAGAATGAGCAAGATGCTCAAAATACTTTATAGTAAACCACAGGATTGCACGTACTTTCTTCTTCTGGCCTTTGCAAAACAATGCATAGAGGAGGATGACAAGCGTTACACAATTTTACAGAATTTTAAGTTGAATGCATTAGTTTGAAATGTGCGTTTAGGGATGCTATGTAGTATATCCATGGCACATTAACCTTGCCTCTTATTTTTTTTATAACTTGTTCTTTTATATATATATATAAAAAATTCTGTACTTTGTATATGCATAAATTATATACTGTGTATATGTCAATGGATTATGATCTTAGCAAAATGGAGACAGGTAAGTGTGTTTCAGTACCCATGCCTAGTTCCACTGATACTTCCTGAAGGGATCTGTGTACCAATTTTAGCAGCATACTTTTTTCATGCATCTTTTAATACTTATTTTTCACTAGGAGAATTTTTCAAACCTCCACAAGGATAACTTGCTTGTCAGTTGTCATGTAGCAACAAATTCACTGAAGATTTGAAAAATCATGTTCTAAATTGACTTACTCTCTGTTTGAAAACTCTTTAACTGTACTTGTGCAACTTAAGTCATGTTTTAAATACTCTCCCTGGTTAACACAACTGAGATTTAATAGGTTAACATTATTTTGAATAGTTCGGAGTAAATCTGAAGATAGATGCTTGTGTCCCGTGAAGAAATACTGCCTTTATATCATCTTATTTGAGTATTGTTGCTTTTTTGTACATTAAGTAATTCACTCTCTTTTATTTGGTAAAGCCTTGCAGTGAGAGAATTTCTTTGTCTGGATGATCCTCCAGGTCCTTTTGACAGTCTAGAAGAGAGCAGGGTAAGTGCTATGTAGTATGATAAAGAGAATGCAAAAGGCAGTAGTTGTTGTTAGTATATTGTAAAATCTACTTGAACAGTATGGAATGAAACATTTTTATTTCTGTTCTTTCACAAAAACTTGCAAATGGTTGTATTTCTAAAACTGACACAGTCTGATTGTTGGTGCACACTGATAATTATTGACTGCTGTGCTTGATCCCTGTCCCAAGATAAAATCTCCTCCATCTTACCTTTTATGACCAGTGGATGAAATTTTTTTAAGCCAGCTGCTGAATATAAGGAGAGTTTTTGTAGGTTTACATTCAACACATTGTCACAATGCATACACGTTAGACTTCACGTCTTGCAGTAAATGTTCTTTCTATGAAATGTAATGAAAGGATTAATTCTGACCAACAAAAACAGTGTTCTCACAGATAGCTGAGCAGTGTTTAGTGTTGTAAAACAGCAGCCTTTCAGTGTGCATATGAGTACACTGAACAAATAACACTGTATGCTGCAGCCTGTTTTACTAGAAGTATGTTTCACTAGCATGCAGAGCTATACCGAGTCTGTCTAGAACAGGTTGTCTTAGTTTGCTTGCTTTCTAGAATAACAATGTGATTTGGAATTGCACATATGTTGTTAATGCTGTAGAAATTATGAATCTTAAGTGATACTCTTTCAACTGAATTTATATTTACCATCTTGTTTTGCATGTAAGTGGGAGTGCCTTGACTCTTGTTACATTACTATGTACATCTGAAGCATTTGGTTTGCTTTTTGTGTCGTGAGCTTGTAATTATACAGTCACTTTTCATCATAGCTATTTAAGTTGATGAAAACTAATAAAAATTACAGGAATTACTTCTTCAGGTAATCAAGAAATTTAAGTACCACTTTCATAGAGATTTTGGTCATACATGCCATGGTAAAGTCTCAGGGTTATTCTTCCATCACAGAATTTTAGGCAAAACTATTAAAATAGCTGTGCTGTTGTAGTTTTGGCTATTAACCATTTCTGTGAAGTTGTCAGACACAGCTGTCATAAACTTCTGGTCTCCAAGGGATACCCTACTTTATTACGGATTGGTTGAGGTTGGAAGGGACCTCTTCAGACCATCTAGTCCAACCTTGCTGCTCAAGCAGGGACAGCTACTGCAGATTGCCCAAGACCGTGTCAAGTCAGGTTTTGAATAATCTACAGAGGAAACTTCACAACCTCTCTGTGCAACCTGCTCCAGTGTTTGATCACCATCACAGTAAAAAAAAAAAAAAAAGTGTTTTCTTGTGTTCAGATTGAATTTCGTGGGTTTTAATTTGTGCCTATTGTCTCTTGCTCTGTCAGCAGACACCACTGACAAGATGACTCCCTCTTCTTCATTCCCACCCATCTTGTATTTATATCCTTTGGTAAGATCACCCCAAGCCTTCTCCAGACTGAGTCCCAGCTGTCCCAGCAGTCACCAGTCCCAGCTGTCTCATCCCCCTTTCACATGAAAGATGCTCAAGTCCCTTAATTATTTTTGATTATGATCTTCAAAACATGAGCAGTGGGGTCCTGGTGGACAACAAGCTAGAGATCAGCCAGCTCCCTCAGCACACATGGGTGCAACCTGTCAGGCCCCATGGACTTATGTATGTCCAGTTAGTTTAAGTGCTCCCTGACCTGGCCCTCCTTCACTGAGGGTAAGCCTGTCTTGCCCTTGCTTGTCTTTCCTTCTGGTTGTAGAGGTCTGGAATTCCTTAAGTCTGGTCTTACTGGTCAGGACAGGCAAAGATGACATTGAATACCCGAACCTTTCACATGTGATTTGTCACAAGTTCCCCCACTCCATTCAGCAGTAGGTCCATGGTTTCTCTAGTCTTCCTTTTGCTGATTATGTACTTGCAGAACCTTTTCTTGTTTTCTTTCACATACCTTGCCAGATTTGACTTCAGGTTGGCCTTCACTTTCTTAACCCTGTTCCCTCAAGATGAGACAGCAGCCCTGTATGCCTCCTGGGTCACCTCTCCATGTTTCCAGTGCTAGTAAACTTTCTTTTTGTGTCTGAGTTCAGTTAGGAGTTCCTTGCTCATCCATACAGACCTCCTGCAGCCTTTGCTTGATTTCTTGCTTGTTGAGATGGACCTTACTTGAGTTTGGAGATGGTGATTGTGAGTATCAGCTAGCTCTCCTGGGCTGTTCTTCCCTTCAGGGTAGTTTCCCCTGGATTCTTTTTCAAGCAGATTTCTGGAGAGATTGAAGTCTGCTCACCTGAAATCCATAGCTGTGGTCTGCTTTTTGCCCTGCTCCTGCCTGTTAGGATCCTGAACTCTTACATATCAGAGCATCTGTATCCATTCCCCACTTTTTTTTTTTAACAATGCCCAACTACAGGGCAAGCAGTATGGTTCACATGCCTATTCCTGGAGTTCATTTTTTAAAGGTATCTTGAAAATCAGTTCTGTTTCACTTCTCTGCTGTTACTGTTGTCATACAAAGGATTGGGGAAAAAAAAAAGAAATTCTATCACCATTTTCCTGATAATGGAAAATACAGCAATCTTCTATTTGTTTTATGTCCATTCAATTATTCCAGTTCAATAAGGACTTGCCAAAACATATTTATCTTTTCTGGGAGGGGTACACGTACCTCTGCTGTTAGAAATTGTTTAGGCCTTACATCAGAGAAACCTAGGCAAAGTATTCACTGAACAACTATGACTTTTTTTTTTTTTTTTAATGGTCATATCCTTGGTAATTGCTTCCACAGGTCCTTTTCCAGCCATCAGTGTTTCATGATCCACTGAAGAAAGGAGCAAAGCTCTCTTCCAGCTGGCCTAGTTATGTTGCCCTTTCAGAACTTGCAGGGAAAATTGGTCCTACCTGGGTATTAGAACTGTACCAGACTCTAGGTGTCCAGCTCTTCAAGGAGCAAGATATCACGCAATTCCCTGATAGGTCTTTCTCAGCTTCAGTTCACCTTTCTGTTATTATGGCATCCTTCAGAATATGTTGATGTTTTCTTACTCAGTTGTGAAGAGTGACTTCCTTTCTTTGGGCAGCTGATACACAGGTTACAGCTAGAAATGAGTTTTTCCAAAAGGCTTTTTTCAGTTTTCATATAGAACAATGAAACATTTTACAACACATGTGGAATACTTTTAGTTATTCTGTGAATAGGGAAATTTGCATGTGCATAAATCTAAAGGTAGAAGTAATATAACTTAATTATATTCTTAAGGAAATAATGGCCAGTTTTCAGCTAGGGCACCAGCAACCCTGAATAGTTTTATTACAAAATACACTAGAATTCACTTAATTGGCTTGGATGAAACAGGACGACTGCTTAACTGGAATGATTGCTAAAGCAATCACTAAAAATGCTGTGTGAAGAACGAGTTGCATGCCATGTGTTCTTGGCTCTACTAGATGTGAATAAAGCTGTGGTTTAACTTATGATTGGTCTTCAATGCCTGCCAACCAAGATAAATTTGCTATCTGAGTCAAAATGAATTAAAATTCAGTGGGAAAAAAAAAAAAAAATCAAAATGGTTACTGGATTGAAAAACACTGAATTTGTTTGAATTCTATAATTACAGGAAAATGTAACATTTTCAAGAAGTTGGTAAGTCTGCTTCAATTAAAGCAAAGAATAGTATCATCTTGATGTTTGTAGCCCATTTTAAAAGAAAACAGTGTCTTAACAGCATTGTTCTTAACTGAGCTCATATAAAATGTTTATATTCAGTGGATTCTGTGAATTAGTAGCTAGTTGTATGTAACTTTAAGCCAAGAAAGCCTCCTATGTGGGTTTCTTATTTAGCGAGACCGTGTAAATTATTAAATCAGATTTGCACATTACTGTTGGTAGACTTGCTCTTTCCAGTAACAGACCAGCAGGCTCTGAGCCAACGCTTCTGTCACTTCCTGCATTCAGTGGATATTGCATTGTACACTGGCTCTTCACATTAAGTCTTGAGATTGCTCACTGCCATGTTCATCGGTGTACTATATATACATGTCATGCTCAGCAGAGTAAAACAACATACTTCTCATGGTTGAGTAGTTAGCATTCTTAGCATTTCATTAAACTTTTCAAACTGTTTTTGTATTGGTCTTCTGATGCTCATGATTGGCATATTTGTAACAGCTATTTGGTACAGAACCGCGTAAGGGAAGGACATGCACTTTATCCAGATATTCCTAGTATCTTGGGAATAATTAGATACTTTGAAATTGATTTCCAAGACATGTGAAAGCAAAGCTTATATGAGGGGAAAGAGGAATATGGAGTTCAGCTGATGTTCCATACAGGCAAAAAGGTCCAAAATTAGGGACTGTGCATCAAAGGAAAGAAACCTCTTTCTAAAGTCTTTTTTGAGACAAACAAATGATGTGATAAAGTATTTGCATTGCGGTTTAGCATAAGTTCATTGTTCAAAGCAAAATGGTGTTTTAAAGGACAACTTTTTTTAAGGTTATATAGCTCTTTATGGTAATCAATACAAAGAAAAGCAGCTACAATTCTGTTACACATTGATATTTCTAAAAGAAAAACCATTAAAGGCAGTCCACTGAAGTTAAACGGAAGATGTTCTTGAATTTGTCTTTTAGGCTTTCTGTGAAACTCTGGAGGAAACAAATTACCGTCTACAAAAAGAACTGCTTGAAAAACAAAGGGAGGTTGAATCGCTGAAGAAATTGTTAAGTGAAAAGCAACTTCATATAGATGCTATTGAAAGAAGAATTAGGTATGTAGAAATTTTACAGGTTTTAGGAGTTTCTTTTCCTGAAGGCATTTTGTCTATATAGTCACAAGTACCAGCTTTAAATGTATTCTTGGAAACAATTTTCCCCACATAACCACACACAAAGCAATATTTTCAGTAGGCTCTTTCTCATATGCTGGCTAACAAACTGTGGTTTAGTAGAAATGACTGAGAAAGTGTTGTCCCATCTTTTCCTTCTAAAGTAACTGGGATTATGTTTCCTAATCCTTTAAGTCCTGTAAAGATAAGGCAAAGATTCTGTTCTGCTTTTGAAGTATTGGATATGTGAAATGCCCTGTTAGGGATGAGAGCAGTGGAAAAATTGCTTTGAGTTATAAAATTCCACCTGTACTCAAAGCTTTGACAGAGCATAGTGATCAAGTGATTTTTATGTCTGTATTAATGTCTTTAACTTTGTTCTGAATTGCCTGGAATGATGCTGCAGATCATCCATTTAAATCTAAAGAAAAAAAATGGTAGAGTTTTATTATAAAACTTTATGGTGTCTGTCTGCTAAATTTTTTAGCAGACCCAGGGGAGTTGATGTTGGGCTCTTCAGTGTCCCGATAGACCTGCTGAGTCAGTCATTGTGGGATTTCCTTAGCAAAGGAGTAAACTCCCACGGTCCGTTTAGAAGTTATTTTAATAATGCTTGGGTGGTTGAGTCTAGCATATCCAGGTTGACTAACAAATCACATCTTTGGACATAATGTTTAAGTGAATTACATTTGGAAAAAGATTTAAATTACAATTGTTGTGGCTTACTGAAAATTCTGATCTGAATACCATATTCAGTTTGTTACTCCTGAAGGCAAGTAATTACATTTGAAAAATGCTTTCACTGTTTGACGAGAAAGTTCTGACTATTGCTGGCTTAAACAGTGAAATAGCCAGTAAATTGAAATAACTTGCATTTGGCTAAAACAGCATGATAGGAAATTCTGTGTGACTAAAAATAAAATAAGAAGGCATGAGTAGCAAAAAGGGATTTTATTTTTTAGTGCTTTCCCTGAGGATGGATTTTTTTTTTTAAACACACAAATACCCTGCCAGCTTCCCAGATGTTTAAAATTACTCAAAGTTAGCCAAGTACTATCTGAAGTATTAATGGAAAATAACTCCTGTGTGATTTTTAGTTGTAAAAGTTACCAAGTTAAACGTGTGACCTTGTTTAAGAAATTCAGCTTGTCTGATGGGAGTTGAACCCAAAAGAAATGGTCTGTCTCTGACCTTGTTGAAGGGGAATTTTGATCTGATGGCCCAGCAAGAATTAAGCATCTTCTGCCTTTATGCTCCAAAGGCCTAAAACGTATGTGAGGTAGGAGGGGACAATTGGACAAGGCATCAGAGTTGTAGGCCTTTACATATGCTGGATTAATAATCATGTTAGAGAATACTGCTGAGGTATTACTTAAAATACATGCATTAAAATAAAACTACAGAAACAATAGTAGAGTTATTTAAAAAGGAGGGTGAAATATAGTAACATCACTTTCAACACAAAATTGTTCACAAGCTTTCCTTTCCGATTCAAGTGACAGCTTTTGACACGAAATTGATGTATGTTTCCCCCATGGAGCAACGCTTTGGAAACAAGTTTTTCTGATCATTTTACATGAGGGTATTCCCATTTGTAGCCAGGCTAGTCAGACTGCCAACTTGTGTTGCTGTTAAGAAAAAAATTACTACCTGTCTTTTTATCATTAATGGGAAAATGTATTGCTCTGAAACTTAATATGTGACTCTAAAGTTACAATGACAAACTTGGGAAACTGTTGAAGAAATCTTTTATCATCCTGCTTGTCTTCCTTTTCACTATGTTTTGGTTATTATCCTTCTGCCATTTAGGCACAATGTGTGTGGCTTAGATCAGCTGCTTGTAATTTCTTACCTAAAGTCACAATCACCCCTCTGGGACTTGAATTTTTTTTAAAGCTACTAAATTGTGATGCAACCAGGGGATTGAATTTAGTTTAGGAATAAGCAGCTGGAGCAAATAAACTGTTTAAATAGCTATCCAGTGCAAGCCCTGCATCTCTGTAGTAATAAAAGAAATGGGGCATGTAGGAGTGAGATTGATAGGCTCCCAGAAACTGCAAAGCTTAAAATGAAACAAACAGCTCTTCGGTGGTGAATGTTTGCTGTATGGATTGGTGGTACTCTGTTCTTATTTGTTGTAGGGATTTATCTTTAGGAAAAATGACTCGTCAAATATCAGGAGAAGAAAGTGAGTGCAGTGGTGAGGTGGAGTCTTCAGCAGTAGAAGCAGACCAGGGTACCCTGGGTGAGGACAGCTGGTAAATACTATTATTTTACTTATAATATATTTCAGGGTTTTTTAAAGTATGTTTTTAAGCGTTTGGTCTTGCATAAATTCTGAACAGTTAAGGATAGATAATTTTAGATCCGGAATAAGTGATAAGTTGAACAAGCTTTGAAAATGTTTTGTGGATTGTAGGTATAAAATGACTATGGAGAATCATATTAGTTTCCATTTGACAAAGCTTATTGATCTGTTGTTGCAGCTCAGATAAAGAGAACCATGAGGCATGCTGGAGTGGCTCTTTGGCTGAAAATTCTGTACCAGAAATTGAAGTTGCTGAAGTAGCGTATACTGCTGATGAAGAAGAATAGATGAGTAGCAGCTGCTGTTACCTGGGAAAGGTTCATGTCTGGGACATACTCTGTGGGTATGGGCATAGAGCAGCTGTGAAGAATTTACAGCAAAGAGCACGAATGCACATATTGAATGTTTACATAAATCCTTACAAATTATTAACATAAGAAACATACCCAGTGCTGCTTTGACTTAAGTTTTTATCTAGCCTTTATATATTTAATATATTAAAGTCTAATAAGGGCTAAAATCAGCTAAAGTTTAGATAGTGTACATACACAATTTGGCTGACTTTCCTAGCGGAGTGACGAAAACTTCACATTAAATCACCAAACACCTCGAACTAGCATGTCGTATGTTGCCACTGATGTGACATATTTGATGTGTTCATCTGTTTGGTATTTGTGTCTTCATATTCTTATAGCCATAAATTAATGCTTGTTGAAGTAAAAATGGACTCATCTTACATTTAATAAGAGTGTAGAATGTGTTGGTTTTAAATCCTAAAGTTGAAGAATATTTCTCTGGAAATTTTAATGCAATGCAATAGGAAAACTTACAGTACCAAGAGAAAAGTACTTACAAAATGGGATTCTAGCTGGACATTTAAAAAAAAAAAATGGTCATTTTTGCTGAAGGAACTAATATGAGACCCCCAAAACACTGTGTATTTTCATCCCAAGATAGCATGCTGTAATACTTTTTGTTCAGTAATGCTGCTTTTGAAATCTGGGATACCTTTGCTATATACCCACGTAACAATAAAATTGGTGAGTTTGCCTTTTTCTTGGAACACTACCTCTTACCATCTTGCTAACACATTCATGTTTGTTTAAAAATATTCCAGATTATATGGAGATGATTGAAAGACTTGTAAAGAAGCCATATTTTTTTCCTGCACAGTTCATAACTAGATTGAATCTAGTTGCAATGTATTTTTGTTTCAATATATTGTACACATGGGGATACCGCTACATGTGTTCTATAGCCTATTTTTCAAAATGTATTAAGACAGGAGATGCACTTTATAATTAAGACTCCATTGTGCCAAGTTCAGTTGGCTAATTGGTTGAGAAAGGGGAGTTGCAGGGAGAGGATTATTTAGTGCCTTTTTGTATTTTACTTGTTCATTACTGCAGAATTTTGTTACAGTGCTCTGGGTCAGCTCTGTGGAATCTTTGATACAGCTTGTTTCTGTTCTTATTGACTGAAAGTGCCTTGTTTTATTCTGCTTTTCCAATAGGAAGAATGCTGTTTTGTTTTAATCTTTATTTTCGCCCTATACCACCCACATCATTGTTTAATGTTGTCAATATGCAGTGTCTTTGTGCTGGAGTTTTCAAAGGGAGCTTTGTACTTCAGGCTGTGCATACAATGACCTTTATGCAGAACTGTGTAAACCTTCCTGGTGAAATAAAACTATGGACAAAACACCTGTCGTCTTTTTTCCATTGTAGAAAAAAACATTCAATGCCTTGTCTAATAGAAGAATAAGAATACTATCAGAGCCATTTCTTACCTCAGTGATTTCCAACAGTTACTCAACAGTTGGTCTGAGTTCTGTTTGTCTTTGTACCAAAAATTGTCAGCTTGAAAACAAATGAGAATGCTGTAACAAGACACCCGAAAAATTACTGTACTTCCGTTGAAGATTCAAATAAAAAAGGCACTAATCTTTTTTTATATTCTACATGAATCCTCATAGATGTTGAATGGACTCAATAAAGTTTTGACACTTCCTTGAAAATTTATTAAATCTTTTGTCAGATGTCACTTACATCTTTGAAAAGAAGATTGAACTGTGTATATTAAAATAGTGTTAGGTTTACAACTATAAATGTTTTAAAAATCTTGAAAAGGTGCTAGGAATTTCTAAAGTACTTCAGGTAAATGTGCAAATCTAGTCACTAAAGAAAGTATTAATATAATTTACAATTTAGTCATGAGAGGGCAAAGGAATGGAAATTGTGTTGTACTCTGTCTTTAAATATTTTGGGTCAGCAGAATATCTTATAAACCTTAGTGTCACATGAATAGATATTTTTGTTTAGAGGGACCTTGATTTTTAATTAAACTGAGCTGAAAATGTGATTTTGTTCAGCAGCCCTGTGGTATCACTTGGCCTATGTTACTGGTTAATGAATGATTACCCCCCTAAGGGACATGCAAAATTTGCAGTGTACAACCTATGGTGGCCTTGAACATCCTGATCAAGGTGGTTTCCAAGTCTGTCCTATATTGAAATTTTTTTCTGGTGCCCTTGCTTCTATTCTGGCACTGTTTTCCATCCATCTCCTCCTCATTTCACTCACTGCTGCAATTTTAGTATGGAAGAAGCCAACTTTCAATTATTTCATTCATGAGAATTTGACAGTGGAGTTCTGTGCTCTTCACAAGGAGCAGAGGAGTATTCAGACTGGAACTGCAGCGGAGTGAACTAATTACAAGAATTGCAACCAGTAACGCACTGTTCTCTGTTGTAGTTAAATCATTCCAAAAGTAATTGTCTTAATAGTTCAGACACTGATTTGCAATGGGTGTTTTCCCCTTAGTTTTACATTTTAATACCCAGCTTAATCTTACTGGGGTTTTGCTTTGGTTTATACTACTTCTTAAACTTAGTAATTCTGCAGCATTTTGTATCCTCCAAACCCCTTGCAGTCTGCCCACACCACTTCACTGCTTTTGGTTTGTATACTCCTAAATCAATTAAAATGCTGACTAGTATTGAATCAAGAATGAGTCCCAATAAAACGCCCACTTCATACCTTTCCCACTGCGACAGCCATTAGTTACTGTGACTATAATAGTCCCATTGAACCAGCTCAAGGAAGGGAGCGAATTCACTAATTCATGAAACTGCACCTGGCAGTCGTAGGAGAGAATAGCCTACGTGGTGTGATTTCCAGTAGGCTACTGTCCTCATCTCCTTATGTTAAGCATCAATTTGTTGCTTTGGGGGGTCATAGTTGCAGAGAAAAAGGATGTGCAAAGCTCCTGTTCTAGGTGGTATGTCTGTCCCAAATTGGTTTTACTCTGTGCATCTCATTAGACCATGAAGTAACTTGATTTTTCTCTCTGCAGTTTCTATTCCTTTGTTGAATTGCAGCTATGAAGCAGTAGCAGTTATCCTGCCAGAAATTTGCATTTCTAGTACAACTGATAACAAACTTTCTATAGGAAATTTTATGTGGTTTTGTTTGGGGTTTTTTTCCTATGCTACAGCAGGCTCTGATACACATTGGGGAAGGAATTCTGAAGAGTTACACTCTGAAGCTGCTACTGCTGCAATCAGTTTTTTTACGAGATGTCAGATAACACAAATAAGTAGTCCAAGGTCTTGAATCACCAAGGAAGGGAAGAATCCTAAAGAAAACACTCCCTTTGTAGAATACCATGTCTAAGGGTCTTTCTTCCTATCATTCCTTTCCATATTTTGATTAAATCTTTGTCCCAGAGATCAGTACATTCAGATTGTTGGAGAGATCCAACATTCAAAACTAGGTGTGTACTTTTCCTATAAAATACAAGACTTGCTTTAAGGGATGCTAGGGTAAAAGAACTATATCCTCACATCCATGTTTCTTTGAACTTGGAGGACTGATAATGCTGCTGTCTCCAAAAGATGTCTCTTTTAAACAGTTTGATTCTGGATGAGCAGTCAACGTATTGACCAGTGGAGGGGTTTTTTTTCTACGTTTTTGTTATCTTCATCACATTTTTAATGTATAGGATCTTAATGTCCCAGATGAAAGAAAAGATGAGAGAGCGAGCGGAAAAGGCAGAGAAGAAAGAGAGGATTGCCTTGCCCATAGTTTACACTTGATTTGTCCCCTTTGAGAGTGAAAACTGGTTCAATCATTTGCTAACCAGAATTGCTTCTCCACTAAATGTTAGTTTCTGTGTTGTGAGTGGTTTAGGTTCTGTGTTATCTTAGGGCATTCAGGAACCTCCTTCCAGGGTTTCTTCTTCCATAGTGCAGGCATTTCTTTGCAATCCCTTGTTGTGCTAACCTTTATCCTATGCTTGTTTCAAAGGGCAATCTTTTGTATGTGGTCCTTCTCACGTTGTGCATTACAAGGCAAACAAACTGAGTAAGGCTTTTGTTAAATGTTTTCAATCTTCTTCCAAAGTTTGATGTATCTTTTGTTATCTGATGCAACTGGAAGAGTGGAAAGGTGGGAAAATGCAGTCCTTTATTCTAAACAAAAAATATTAACATATTCTTATCTTGTAATACATATAAATTACAAACTTAGGTCATCCCCACTTATGAGTAATAGTGACTGTCAGCCATATTCTGCTTTATAGATTATTCTCCAGTTGGATAGCTTGAGTTATACTGGAATAGGAAATGCTTCTCTCTAAATTTCTCCCTGGGTTGATGAATTCAGAACCATTCTGATGGTTGTTCCAGAGTCAGGAAAAGGGTGTCATGAGGGGTGTCAAATCATAACCCCATATGTCACAGACGAAGCATCTTTTTTCTTCTGGTGGGCACATTTTAAAGTCCCAAACTGCAGTTTTATCCAGCATCATCAAAATAAACCGATACTGGCATTGAAGGATCC
This sequence comes from Strix aluco, assembly GCF_031877795.1. Taxonomy (NCBI): domain Eukaryota; kingdom Metazoa; phylum Chordata; class Aves; order Strigiformes; family Strigidae; genus Strix; species Strix aluco. The sequence continues at coordinate 31,452,015 of NC_133931.1, forward strand.
TGCTTAACAAGGGTCAGTCAGAGCTACATTTAGGCTGCCCAGAGCACAGGATGTGCACGAGCAGGATGTTTGTGACAGACAGGCACTTTTCACTATCTTGTAGAGGTAACAAGAAGGCTGAAGGAGCTGTGGTAAGTGGCCAAAGTTTCTGAGTCCTCAAATGTAATTCCGTGTAGCTGGATAAATCAGAAAGCCTGATGTGTAGGCCATTCTCACTTAACAGATAATGAAAATTTTTAGCATGAAGTCTTTCTGCAGCGGAACAGCACCTGACACTAAAATTCCAATTCAGGAAACCTAATAATGTTCTAGCTGAACTGGCAAAGCTTCTCTTTCTCTTTTTTGTAACTTCAACCTCCAACCAACAGGCAGAAAAGTATTCTGCAGCATATTTGTCTTGTGTAACCCAGATCCTTACCCTCTGCCTGTCCCTGTTTGTGTGACTTGTTCATTTTCTGTCTCATTAAGGATATCATGGCATTCAGCCCAGGCTGGAGTTCTGGTATTGCTTGTAAAGATCCCACACTGCAAGCAGGGCAGCATGGCTCTGGAGAAGGAGACTTGGAAGTTGGAGTGGTAAACTTGAGTAATAATTTCAGTCCTCAGAAGTGCTGACACTGCTAGCCAGAGCTGAACCCTTTGGCTTCAGGAGACAGGAACATGCATCACCCCCCACAGTGCAGAAACCATCAGCGTGGGTATTGCTGACAGTGGGTGTTCTGGCTCATCTGATTAAAGCACTGGCCTAACAAACAGGATTCTGGGCTCAACTCCCAGCACTGGCTGAGTTTCATCTGTCTTAAGGGAAGTTAGCAGGTTCTGCACAACCTTTGTTAAGCCTTCAGGAGTAGTAGTACTCTAACCTACGTTTTCATGGTTTTCAACATAGTCTTCATGGAGACCTTTGCCCCTTTTAAGCCTTTTTACCCCTTTTAAGCCTTTTCACCCCTTTTAAGCTCTTCATGAAGATCTTAAATGCTTGCTGATTCATACTCAGCACTCCTGCAACTCAAGGGTCATCAAGGTGCTCTCCAAATGATGAATTTGTCCCCACTTCGTATCTGAGAGACAGGTATTGTATTTCCCTCTGCTGTGCAAATAGGGAAAATGAGGAAGAAAGCAATTATATGATTCACCCTAATTGCACAGTAACTCAGTCGGTGTATTCTTAGTGTTACTGCTGATCCCATAGACTTGTCAGCAGGTTAAAATTAGATGATTCGCTGATCCGGTGAGACTCCAGTCTGTATAATACAGGAACTGTGTCTTGAGATACCTCAACTGGGTTTCAAGTAGATCTAAATATCCTTGCTCATAAATTATTAGGTTCTTCTAAATTTTATTCCTTTCTTCTACCAGTTCAAACTGAAACCTCTAGGATGTTTGCATTAATGTGGCGGAGAAACAAGCCTCTACTCTCTGAACCCCCTATGGATTAATGCTTTTCATCTAGACGAAATCACAGCTGCCACAGCTGTTTTATGGAAATGTTGAGGATGACTATGAAAGGCTGCTCATTTGTTTGTTTGGCAGTTAATGTGGGTTTGTCAAGCATTGCTCATCTGGCAAGTGCCTAATGGGGGAATGTTGCACATTGACCTTTCAAAATCTCATTACTGCTTTGCATGTTCAAAGAAGACAACAGATAGATAGATGCATACATACATACATATATGTAGTTTAGGAAGCAGCTGCAACATGTGGCAAATGTCCTACAGGATCTCTCCTTTGAAATTCCCTGTGGCTCTTTCCTAGATGTTCTCAGCATTTCTGATAAGTGGGTTGTGGGGTGGATAATCTGTGATGTGAAGGGGTCTCCCTTTCCCCCTCATTCCATAGTATAAATATGCCTGTTACAGGGATAAGCAGAGGCATCAGGCAAGAGATCTACCCTATTATGGCAGTTGCTTTGTACATTTAGAGAAAGCCTTGCCCTGAAAAGTTTGTTTTGTGTGCTGATGTGCAGTGTTAATTTAGAAATCTTACAGCATAGCTTGTAGGATAATGTAAACCTAACAAAAAACATCACTTGATTCCTCTTAGATTTGAGTTGGGCAAGGGGATTATAACTTGCATGGGAAGAGGCAGATGACAAAACTGTCTCATTTTATGTAATCTTTTGAAAAACAATAAAAACAGCCATTCAGTAAGAATGTTGATGTGCCTGTAGAGGTATTGTTTCTGCTTATGTGTACAAGAAGAGCCCAGATAAGTAAGCTTCTTGTGGAGAGCATTGCTTTTTCATCTCATACCAGTCAGATCTGACTCAATCATCCCTACTTAAATAGGCAATTAAAACATACGTTGAGAGCATTGCAAAATTCATGTGCGAAGTAACGTGTTATGAAGGAGTATTAAACAATGAAAATTAAGCTCAACCTTGCTGTGAGTTAACCTCAGAAAGCAGAACATGTGCAAATAACTTTTATCTATCTTTGCTGTCAGCATGCTGTAGTCAACTACTGGCATCCTCTGTGAGATATGTGTTTCAGTTCTGAATCTAGAAAACCACAGAAAGACCAACATCTTTCACTTCTCAAATGATGTGAGTTACACAAGACTTGTGATCGTCTAAAGGTCAGAGCACAAGATCTCGTCTCTCAACAAACAGGCTGCTCTGTTCTGCTCTGGTGAAGCAGCTGTCGGCTCAGATTTCAGTTTATTCAGACACAATATGTGCTCTAGACAGATTCTCAGGCTACATAAATTAATGTCTTGACTACTTATAATTTTCCCCCATCATTTTTTTTCTCATATTGTCTTCTTTGTGAAATAAAACCCTTTGTGTTCAACGACAAGTGTCTGGTACAACATACAGATAAGATCTGTCATCAAGTTAGTGCTATTACAAACCTTTTCCAGAATTTCTTAGTCCATGCAGGATGATTTTTTTCCTAGCTCAGGAAACTAAATCGATTGGACACATTTTGCTGACAGAGCTTGCAAAGCATTGGTATCTGAAGGTTTTAACCTGAAAAGTGTGAGGTGGTCTCTGCTACCCATGTTCAGCTATTAATTTCTGAAACTGCATTACAGCCATAGAAAGGTCACTGGCAACATAACCAATTTTACTTGTGCATCCATATGCAGGTTCCACTGTATTTGGTTTTGTTTTAGAAATTACCTGAGCTAAAGGCAGCTTTTTTTTTTTTACCTGCTCTTGCAACCAAATTTGTTATTTGCCACTGCCACCATTTGTAGCTTACCCAAGACACTCTAACAGCCTCTTGTTGCAGAAGATCTGAAGAGCATTTTCTCTGAAGCTCTTCCTTGTGCAGTGTAAAAAGGACATTTGCAAAGCATGGTGAAAGAATCAAAGCATTATCTACATGATTTATATTCTCCTTGTTTCTGATATTCTCCCATTATGGTTTCCTCTTTCCAGCCTATTATCTTCCTTCAGGAGGAACATTTTGTAGAGCCTTACTTCAGGTACTCTTACAGTACCTGAAGGGATACGTGAGGTGCTCCACAATATAGCAATACTTCTTCAAATGTTGTAACCATTGTTCCAGGGAGCTCAGCAAATGACCCTAGTTACGCACAGACACAGCACTAGAACAACTAACGGGGCTGTGGAGTTTGTTCCTTAGTGGACAAAGGGCCCAAACCCAATTCAGCTCTACTGTGTAGCCAGTCCTGAAAATGGGGCCAATCTGCTGAATGTGTCAGTTCAGACTGAATTTCCTTTGACAAATAAGACTTCTCCTTACCTTTTAAGATTCAATCCTCAACAAATTAAAGTGATTAATTCTACACTTGAACATCCTCAACAGCCTCACAACCAACAGTTGCAGTACCTTGCTATAGGCACATCCCACGTGTTTGCACCTAACCCAACATACTGCTGATGTTACCACACAACTACAGATGTGCTCTGAACCCTAGCAAAGGCCGAGAGACACAGACTCGACCGAGAAATCCCTCTTCGCAGTTCAGTGTCCTCACTGTGTTGCAATGACACCAGCTTGCAGCCAGTCACTTCACAGTTCACTGAACCAGTATTAAATAGGGTAAGTCCATCATGCTGGGCTAAACTTTTCTTTGAAAATGGATACTTTTAATTGATTTAATCTTTGTCTTAGCTCCAGTTTATCCTGGTATGAGTGCATAAGGAGGGGGCTGGTAAACTTCTGCTTGAAGGTCTGCCTCTGAGGTCCTGCTGTCCTGCATGTTTGCAAGTCCAAGCAGGGAATGAAGCTGGATGCCAAGGTGGGCACAGACAGGGGAAGATAAGAAAAGAGACAGAGGCTATAAAAACAGCTGAGAAGGGTGGGTTAGTACTTAAAAGAGCATTTTAGCTTTGAAAAAGTGGGAATTTGGGGTGGAAGTGGGGAAGGTGGGAAGGATTTTTGAGCAGCGCTTCCAGGCAGGCTCTTTTCCCTCCAGCATGAGCAATAAGAAAGACTGAAATTAGGTCCTGTGTGAAAATTGCAGCCTTCCCAGCCTGTTGGAGTTTCTTGCTGTATGCTGAATCCAGAGCTCCTCCTGGAGGTCTGCAGAGTCCAAGCCCTGCTGCTGACAGAGCTCATCACTGCTGCTTGGCACAAACAGCAATGCACCAGGCACTTCAACAACCCTATATACATATAGGATATATGTAATAGGTAGGTACAGGATAATATAGTAACCCTACATATGCCTATACATAGGCTGACATTAGTTAGCTCAGCAGCTGCACCAAGGTCCCTTTGGTAAGCTGAATCCAACCTCAAAAGTAAAGCTAATACATCTGAATATATTTACATATTAAACATACCTGAAGACACATATTCCTCCTGAAGTGCATGTTTTATTTTTTGAAGAAAGGGTGCTAAACTCGGGATGGAGGGAGGGTCCACATAAATCCTGTTTGAACCCACAAAACACTCCTCACCCAGCAAGACAGTACATCTTTGCAAGCTGATGCCATACCAGTGAGAGGTATCAAGACTTATCACCTACATGGGAAAAGATGGCTAGCTCAGACCAATTAGCCTCCCACTACTTTAATTAAATTTAGCTCACTTGCAAACCACAGATCCTCAATTTAGACATGTGTTGCCATTCAAGTCTAGGAGAATCACATGCCTACTTTGAGGAAGCCAGCTGAGTGGGTAACTACACAGCCCTGCTGCCTTAAAAACAGCCTGGGTAACACCAGCTGGAGAGAGCACAGCCAGCATAAGAGGGTGGGGGGAGCAGGGTGCCCAAACTGCCTGCGAGGGCATTTGTGCAAAGCTCATCTTGGTAAAGCAGAAGACAACAATCAACTGTATTAAACATCAACTGGGGAATTACCAGTAGACTTTTAGTTGGGGGGAACAGGTGTGTGGGGGAATATCCAAAGGTCAGCTAAAGAGACCTACAAGCAAAATGTGAAAACATGAGGACGTGTAGTGTGCAGGAGAAGCGGGGAGCAGGGCAGCAGAGGGGCTGCCAGACACAGCCGTCCTAGTTATACAACGATGTTCAGAACTTTCTAGGCACATATTAACATTTCATAACCATATTGTCTAGCTTTATCTGTTGCACTGCAAATATTGATCCCAAGTGTATAGTTCAGCAATGGCCAGTTAATTACTTGATGATAACAAAACAATAAACCACTTAAACCGTGATCAGTCACATGAACGGGGCAGGTTTTCCCTACAATATACATCTGACTGAACAGTGCTGCATCGGTGGGTCTTGCAACAGTCCCTGCAATGGGAACAGATGTGATAACATACGACAGCTACCTAAGATCAGACTGGTGATAGTTGGCATTTCCTAAGATGTTTAAGCTAGTCCCTGCTGTTAAGTAATTTTTTGAGAGTAAAGCTTCCTCCTTATATTTCTAAAAAAATGACATCATTAAAATAATTTAGGCTCTACATCATGTAAAACTGAGATTTTCTCATTGAAAATATTCCCCATACATGCCCATCCTTTTCTTCCACCCACCTCAGTCTCTTCCCCCGCTCCCTCCCCCAACATCTGTATACACAGACGAGTTGCCCCAAGCAACTGAATCCTTCCTAGAGCAGATACTGAATTATGGTCTTAAATCACTGCTCCAACACTTTATACTTGTATGTAAATATACATGTGTGTGTGTGTGTACACAAAAGGTGAGATACTATACACACACACTTACCTTAAGGAGATTATGAGATGCATGAAAAATTGCATTATTTGTTTTAATTCATCCTTTCCTATAGTCATTTTTCTTTTTCATGCTTAAGACACGACCATTCTTCCTTTCAACTAAGACCTGGAAAGTGAAATACATACATTTCTGAAATAATGAAGAAATCTTTTGGCAGGTGGGGGTGTGGAAGAGAAAAAGTAGGTACTTTGCACACATTAAAATAAAAAAAAATATCTCTTGCAACACAACTGTTAAGTGTAAAGGAATGCAGTCCAAACACATAGCATATACTGCTTTTTTTTGTTTTTTAAACCAAATCAACTTTAAAGAATTCTTAAATTTTAACCTGATGTTGAAAGACTAATACATCAAAAAATGTTTCAAAATAGCCTAACATCCTCCAAAGAGCACTGTATCCTAATGACAGTGTAAGAAGAGTATTTGCAGTTCTTCCTGACAGGAAAATAAATTTAATACAATCATATAGCACAAATATGGCACCAAAATATTTATTTACAACATATATATTATTTTCACTTTTTATTAATATATTTTCCCCCTTTTAAAGCTATCCAGATTAAAAATGTCCAAGTCTGTTAAGAGAAGAATACATTCTCAAAATAAATAAGAAACAAGAAAGCAAGTCAGCTATAGTACACCATCTGCTTCCACAGTCCTCTTGTAAAATATACTCCAGTTAATAGGGAGTACATTTACAATAACATGTTGACACTATTCACTCTTGCCCGCTTATATACTAAACAAATACCATATTGGCATGAAGAGACACGTATGTTCAAAAAAGGAAGAGCCATTTGTCCCAGTGTCGTCTGAATTTACACAGGAAAGAGCCAGCTCCTCAGCTGAATTAAATCCCTAAAACCCCTGTGCTTTTGAAGAAAACCAGTCATCTGCTGTCTCCCAAACAAATATGGCAACAAGCACTCCAGTTGTGGAGGTCCATACCGTATTTTGGTTTGTGAACATGACTACATATCTCTGAGTATAGCTTCACCAACCACACTTCCTAGACTGTGAAATGGTATGTGACTCTGTCCTCCAGAATCACCAGCTACTACACACAAGCTTTTAGAGAAGCTCACCCGAATGACCAGTTTCCTTTCTTCACCCTTCACACATTTTGTTCCTAAAGTGCCTTGTCTGAAATCAATAAGCTGAAGACATCTGAAGCTTCCCAGGATCAACGCTTGGCCAAAACATTGCTGGAGGTCAGCAGTCATGCTAGCTTGCAAAGGAGAAGACCTTCCCTAGGATTTCTCCTCCCCTGCAGGGTGTTCATATGAGAAGTTCTTGCACAAAACCAGCAAGTCCACATTTTCCAAAGCAGACTGAAAATCACTTTAGTCTCAAACTGAAAGCCTAGAGACCTATTCTGGTTAGGTCTTAGAGCACTTTAAATATGTTAAATGCTATGTAAGTGCCAAGTATTGGAAAACTACTAATTTGACCAAGAACAGATGCTAGAAGACAGCTTTTTCAAGCTAAGCACGGGACTATGTTGCCATGGCCTCGCATTTAGAAATACCAGATGTGTCCACAAGTACACAGCCAGCCTTGCACGGTGATGCAGTGTATGGTAATACTTTCTGTACCCAATTTAGAAACTTGCATAGACTGCATACCTTGAAAACAGGATTCCAGCCAAAAGGATTAGCAAATGGATTCTAAATAACTCAGAATATTTGTTATTTTATTAAATATGCCTGCTTTCAGCTGGCATCTCATCATCAATTTCAGAAAGCATTAAAACTGAGTAACATTTTGTTAGTGTTTGGTTTCCTACTGAGAGCTCAAAATGTATTTTAAATTTAAGGCAGTTATTCAATTTTTGTTGTTTTAAAACAAAAATTGAATAGATCCAGGTTTTCTCTACTCTCAACAGAAAGGGACAATTTTCCTGGTACCTCCAAACTTTGGGACAGAAATAACACACTTCATTTTTTCCAGTGGGAAATTTATCCAAAGTAAAGTGGCAACGTTTGATTCTCCTTTCACATGGATGCAAACCAAAAGCAATTCCACTAAGAGAATGAAAAAGTCCTGAAAAGCTGAGACTCTCCACAGGGTTTATAAATTTTGGGTCTCATCCAGGGAACTCAACTTGAAAGGTTCTGAGCATGCCAGCACGCCATGTCCAGAAATGCACATTAGCTTATGCTTAACCTAAAATCCAGTAAGCTGAAGCCTGTTGTAGCCTATCGAAGCTAAATACCCAGCAAATCACAGGCTGAAGCCCACAGGGTCAGTCTTCTATTGCTGTAGATCTACAGAAACCAAGTCTCTTATTCCCCAAGTGGTTCAATTATCAGTAAATTTAAATTAATTTGAAAACAAGAAACCTAGATCAATGTGACTCTGCTTCCCACATCCCTAGGAACTCCACAATGTGTTACTATTTCCTTGTGATTGACAGCAGGCTACTAGCACAGAGCTTAAGTCTTATTTAATAGAGTTTGTTAGTACAAAGGAGCCTATTTAATTTTTGTTTTGTATTTGAACAGTGATTTCTCTATATATACAGTAGTTTAGCACTCAGAGTGGCATTTGTTCCTTAAGCTAAAAAGCTGTCAGTTGGACATGTCAACTTTACAATCCAGAATCAGCTTTTAAATAAGCATTAGAAAGGCATTTCAAATACAACACACTGGTATTATTTCTGTTCAGAAACTGAGTAAAAGAACTGAATGCTCAGAAATTAAAATTATTTTGAAATTGTATAATTAAAAAAATGTGTTACTAATTCTTTTGAGGATGGGTATTACCATCTGAAGTAGAGACTCACCCTAGAAAGACACGGTGGATGAGAAGAACACAGTAAGGTCAAACCTCTTCTGGATTTTTGACTTAGCGGAATTCAGTTTTGTTTGGCAGTGATCTATAAGAACTTGGACATTTCATTTTCCCCAATTACTGTAAAACTGTTCTTTAACTGAGTTGGAAATAGTTCAAAACATGATTCAAGTTGACCTATAGAAGTGCATGGGATATTCTGGCCAAAGTTAAAACAAAAAAACCTATCCCACTTCAAAAAACCTACAGAGAGTCTCCTCTTAATATCTAGGACACCATAAGTTGCTCCAGGCAGACTGTTTAAATCTCCATGCCCAAATGAATCGCTATTAGCTCTTGGGCTCAAAGAAACTTCCAAGTCAAGACATGTATAAAGCTGTTGTGCTAATATTCAAATAGTCTGAACCAATAACCCTCCAGGGTAGGGCCTCGATGACTTATTTAACTTTTTCATTTCAACAATGAATCCAGCTGCGTGCATAAGTGAGGCACACAGGTTTTACAAACCAGACAGATATAGTAAGACATTACCTAATAAAAACTGATACCAATAACAAAACAAATCTCTGGCCAAATTTGATGTTTGGAGGTTTTGGCAACCATTGCATTTTTTGTTTGTTTTTAAACTAGTTTTGTACGGCACTAACACTATTCTTAGTAAGATTGGCCATAAAAAACCCAGCCTGTATGAAATGCAACCACACTAAATCGGTACGGTTATAAAACAGCATTACAGCTCTTTACATCTGCACTATAACGTTCAGTGTTATAAAAAGACCATGCTCTTATGAAGCCCAGGCAGCCAGCTGCTTCATTTCATCTTCATCCTCTGCTCTCTTCCTGGTCGATGCTGCAGAGAAAGAGAGATTAATAATAACCATCAACTAACGTAACAGTCAGAATCATTTTATTTGTTAGCATGGGGACTTGCGTAGTGCTTTTCAGTTTGAAGATCTCGGATCAATTTATTGAGCAGCAAGATAAACACAGGTAATGGTAGTAAGGAAGCTGATGAGAGATGCAACTATTTTACCCCACCATTAACTCACACATAACCATGAGGTTAACAGTATAGGTCTGATATAAATCCTACTGAAAGATTCCCACAGAAAATACATTTAATTCCTAAAAGCTGTCACACAGAGCAAGCACCCACAAGAATGCTGCAAGTTCTCTCACCGCCACTTGGGCGGGCACCAGTGACCCACCCCTGGCCCTTTGTGCATCCTGCTACCTCTCCAAATAGGGCTGAAGGGTTCTGCATGTGCAGGTTCAGTCTCCAAACTGATCCACCCCATTTTAATGAGAAGTGTCATTTATTAAAAAGGAGAAACATTCCTGAACTAATCTTTGCTCAGGTGACATCAGTTAACAGGAAGTCACAGCAACAACAATTCCTAGCTCTGTAACAGATCCCACACACACTTTCCCTCTCTTTTTTTTTTTTTTTTTACCCAAATCTCCTATCACACATCTTTCGCATTCCCTGAACTAAAACCTCACCCAAATAGTCTTCATTTGCTGACCTACAAACTGCATACCCTACAGCCCAGGTTCAACCTCAAGCTGTCTCCATCTGTGGGCTGTTCATGTCAGGATTTGCATTCCTCCAAACATCGGTGGAACACTGTTACTGGGTGCAATACGCTTGTGTGTACGCTTACAGCAGCCAGTTGGCTCCCACCTGTGGCAACCATAAGGCCAGGAGCCACCATCTTGAGAGGGGTTGCAGCTACCACTGGGGGACTGAAGGTGGGAGGAGGACATCGGAGACCAAGGGTCCAGTCCCTACTCTAGAGGCAAGTGCCACTGGCTCACTGTGCAACTGGGAAAGGTCACTCGCTATGCCTCGCTCCATCTCAGCTTCCCCATCTCTAAAATCAGGAGGGTAACATGATCTCCAATTAGACGCATTATAAAACCATTAACTGTTGTTCTTATTTTGCCATTGCTGTGTAATGGTAAGCATTCAGTTTCATAAAAGATAAGTCCGTTTTGCAAGGCCTTAAACTGTATAAATGTAACCAGCTAATTTTGCCTGAAGCACTCATACAGACAGATGAAGTAGCAAATTAAGATTGTGAGAAGCACATGGAGATGGCCTGGGTTTAATAAACATGTCAGCTGGCACAGCTGGATCTGGAAGAGGACTAGACTGCAATTGCACTGGGTTTTCCTAAATCCATTTTTTTACTAGCTGTTCTGCAATTGACTTAAGTAGATGAGACAACAATCGCAGCTTGAACATTTTAAACTGCTTCTCATGGTTTTAAGTGCTGTCTGCCAAAAGACATGTAAGAGCCTCTGAGCTAAACTGGTCTAGGTAACCTGTTCTGCAGCAGAATGCACCATGAACAACCTCTGCCACGTGTGTGCTGCCCTTGCCACCAAATATTCATACTCTTTTACTAGCATTAGTACACAGCAAGTCTTTCAGCTGGTAGAGGACAACAGGGACACTGTAAAAGGTATAGTTAAAGTTGACTGTCCCTGGCTTAATTCAAATTGAAAAGGGCAGCACCACAGAAAAATAAGACTACTGCTTAAAGCCATGAATGTCTGTTCTGTAGAAAGCAAGCAAAGGAATTACAATATTTCTTTAAATGTGTACTTCCTGCTGCCTCCTTCATTTCTAATTAAAATACCACTGGCAAATATCAAACCACTACCCTACAAAACTGGATCTTTGTGACGCAAACATTTTGAATCTAGGTCAGCTCTAATTAAAAAAGACTAAGGATTTAATTGCCAAAAAGAGAAAAAAGTTCTTCCCATTCCTCAGTGATTTCATTACATTTCAGTAGGAGATGAATTATTATAAGTGCAAGGTCAAATTCCCTGAGTTTGTCTCCCCAAATCTACACAGAATTTGATCTTAAATACTTTCATACAGCAAACCAGAATTCAACTCCGCTTTTTGCTGATAAACAGATACAAAAATAGGAAAAGGAACTTATAACACTTTAAAGGTTAAAACACAGTTAAATACATATCTGGAGCTCTCCCTTCCTCTCCTCCTACTTGCAGCATGCCTCAATCATGAGAAACATAAAATTGAAAGCAAACAGTTTACCAGGGCGAGAAGGCAGCGATGTGGACGGAACACTTGGCAGTCTGACATCTTTCATTCCCTTGTTCAATTCTTCTTGCTCCAGTTCTTCTAATTCTGCCATCAACTCATCCTAAATTCAAGGAAAACATAATTTACAAATTCATTGTCCTGACAGTGATCTCAGGCAAGGGCACATTTAACAACCATGAGGCAAAGAACTACTGAAAAAACACCTGAAAACAAGTATCAAAACCCAGCATATCACAAGTATGATTTCTACTAAGCATGAGCAATAACAATAAACCTTAACTGAAAGTTGAAGGACAGACAATGGAAGTTAGAAACAGGACAAGGAATAACATTAGGAAGAAAACTGATGGCAGTGTAGCACTTGTCAAACAGGCAAATGGCGGGGGGGGGGGGGGGGGAGTCCCTCTGCCTTCCTCAGATTTGTTCCAAATCTAGAGCCTGTACTCTTTAACAGATTATAATTTTAATGTGCAATTTCTCCCATTTTAAAAAGCAAAGAGCTTCCACCAGTTATATAAGTAGACAGTCATTAAACATTATGCTTCTGCCCTATCACACAAGTCCAGGATTATATATGATTTCAAAGCAGCACTGGAATCAGAGCTGTCCTCCTGGGTCCTGTTATTCACTCTTAAAGCATGTAACTCTTGGGTTTTTAGCTGCAGAAGCTGATTTGGACAGATGATCTAATCCACTTGTATAATACTAAAAATAAAGAGGTACACACTTTTGAAAAAAGCCAAAGACATTCCTTGGCTGTAGTTTCCCAAAGAAAGGAAGCTAGATATCACATATTCGTAGAGAAGTAGACCTTTGCCATGTTGATAAAATGGTTTAAAAAGAAACAATGGGGAAAAGTGGCTGGGGGAAAAGTGGCTGTAGTGAAGGGTGATCTACTAGGTATTACAATGGACTTTGCCTACCCATTTATACCTTGCTCATCACCAATGTGGAAATTAAAATGATAAATACATAGCCACCACAGGCCTTCCAAGACTTACTTTCTCATGTTTTTATATTTTTAAGGCCAAAAAGAGGCTATGGTTTGCCTATTTGACCTAGTTCACAGTGCAAATACTAGGATAACATCTAAAAATTTCAGCATCAGGTCTACACCTGATGATGTTCAATTGATGGCTGATCTCTCAAAGAAATGTGCAAGTTGGGGCTCCCTGTCTAACTTAGGTTACTTAGCTGAGGTGCAAATGCGTCTGCACTTTACGTGCCTCGTCAGTGGGGTGAATACAAACTTCTTACAAAGTTAGTATCCAAGTGTCATGAAGTCAATGGAAACAAGTATTTCTGAAGACCTCTAGATGGTCATCCAATACTCACCCACATCAAATCAGTCCTTGCCAACCTCTACTGAATAAATAAACAATTAAGAGGTGTTGTCAGCCACAACAGGCTCTTAAAAAAAAGAGTGATCACGACCCCTACACTTTTAACATAAATAATAGTGTAACGGCTAGAACATTTTCTCTCAAAGTGGGAGACCCAAGTTTTAAGTTCTTCTAATCCTCAGTATGGATTCAACTGTTTCCCACAACTCAGGCTCCGCTCTACAACTAGGCTGTGGAATATTGCAACAGCAACAACAAATCCCTTTACTCTCCTTGAACCTAGGCCAAAAAGATTGCAGTGGGAAGATACCATGTGAATTCTCAGGTTCCAGGCTTTGTCCACTGGAATCTGCATATCTTGCATTTGATTATCAGAAACAGGCCTTCAGGCAAGGGTCACCCCTCCCAGCGAGCATCCTATTCAGGTAGGACAGAGGTTTTTGCATTCTTCATGACATACACTGTGTCAAGCCACGGAGAGAGAACCTTATGTTTTTGTGTCTGTCTGGAGCAGTAGAAATTACATTCTTTCATTACCTCCTTACACCCATGGCACACATGAAGAGGAAACCCAAGTGTGTGGTCAAAAAGTCCTTCAAAAACATAAAATTAAAATCATCCTCCAACACAAATCACCTCATAACCCAGCAATTAAGTCACTGATTCTAGCACTCTTAAGATGAAGTGGCCTGCAAACCAGCTTTCCCAATTGCTGCACAACTGCTGTAAGTATTAGGCGCCTATGCAAATGCAGGTACTGGTACAACGATGCCCCACATGACAGTGGCTTATTTTCCCAGAACAGAAAACATGGCCATCAACTTAGACTAGTATCTCTTAGGAACTTCCGGGTCAATCTACAACATGCTTACTAAGTCTAAACTCCTACAAGTTAAGCACTGATGAAAAGTAAGTGACACTGTATAGCTGTTTGGGATGGCAGTATGTTTTTCAACTGTTCGAAGCCCAGTTTATACAGGCCAAGTCCTATTCCTTAATGCCAGTATTGATTAAATGTTTCTTGAAAGGTCTATTTACATTCAAAGTGGAAAAATAGGAAAGCAGGTAATGGGACCAAAATACAAAGAATCACTACTATTTTCAACAAATTATAACTGTTGAATGAAACCTCCCCTCCACCACAGTCATGCAAATATGATATAGCATATGTATTTTTCTTTGTTGTCCATTTGGACATTCTTCAAACAATCCCTAGTGCTTGGTCATTTTAAAACATAGTTAAAAACCAAAACCAAACTGGTTGTGATACTGAGCCTGATCCTCAGCTCTGCATTCCACAGACTGCAGGAATTTTGAGTATACCTGACCCTTGAGTCCTCAGCCATGGTTGGATCAGAAGTAATGTCCTGCTTAGATGTACAAAGTCAAGTCCAGGGACACTCAATGAAAGCTACTGCAACAAATTTTCAGAAGGTCTTAAGTGCCTTGTGGGGGTTTCATAAGAAAAGAGCTCAAGGAATAAACCTTATTGCCTCCAACAGGAATTACTTCTCCTGTAATGAATTTACTTCTGTAGAAAATCTGGTGAACAGGGAAAATGCCTGCACCTCCAAGCACCAAAAAAGTCCTTAAAAACGTGGTGCAAATATTCAGAATTGTGAACAGCAGCCTGTTCATGGCATAGGAACATGCACTTAGTCAAACGGATGTCTATTTGGAGCAGAAAAAATTATATGTTTCAGTGTCCACTTGGAGCAGTACAAATTACACGTTTTAGTGACCTCCTGCTTCCATGGTACAAATGAGAATAACAACTACAGGAATGAAGTTAAAATCGCCTTTTTAAAATTTATATATAAAAAATATTTTACACATATAGATTGTTATTATTTATTTTATATATTATTTTATTTATTTAATAAGTAATACTAATATAATTTAATATGTAAAAAAAATTATAAAAGTGTCCTAGACGGGGTAAGCTGGAACCAAGGAATTTCACATCCACACCTTTCGAGAAACAAACCACTGGAACAAGCCACCACACAAAGTAACTATGGAGTCATTTAACAGCTAAAACTCACAGGCTTTACTGAAGTACTAACCTCATCAAACTCGTCACCAAAGGCAGCTCGGTTTGAGATGGCGTCTGAAATTTCCTGGGCAACATCTTGCTGTTCAGTGATATCTTGCATCAAATCATCAATTTTGTTCAAGTCCCTGGCAAGATAACATGGACACATTTTTTAAAGATACATCATTCAAATACTACAGAAAAGACTCAAAGCAACTTGAACAGACCCTATTTTCTTTTTATACCCACGACTGTATAAACAGCAGAACTCACAGTGAATAACTTCCCTCACCTACACCTTTATGCTTCCTGGCAAGCTTCTGCATGTTTTAGCCCATCCAATTTCTTCCACTTCCGGATTATAACAAAAGTCAAACTGCAGCAGTCTGTGTCTCTCTCTCCCTCCGTGCTACTCAGACCTCTGCCAGCCAACAGTCACATTCCCTGGGCAGATCCCGTCTCCTTCCTAAGGTCAGCATCTTTATAGATGGATCTTTTTCGATGCTAAGCTTTTGCCAGAACTGGACTATATGCCATTTAAGAGTTTCCCCTTATTGTTAACTTCATTATTGTTTCAGTTCCTGTTTACTTCTCCCAAAACAACCTTTCTGATTTAACTCTGTTTATTCAGGCAGGAAAACACCTCATGAAATAATACAGGACATATAAAAATACTACATGCACAAAAAAATTACCCTCTCTTTTATTCAGGTCTAATTAGTACTTTGAATCACACAGTCCAGCTTATGGACTTTGAGGAAAAGAGTCCACTTAGTTTCTTCAACCAAGTTTTCCTCTGGAAAAACCAAGGGCAGAGGCCAGTCCCTACTGCCAAGGCAGACTTAAAAAAAACAGGTACCACATGGATCTCTCTAGTTAGCTGGACTTCCTTCTAGACTTACTGTTAAGAAAGATATTTTTCTGCCGAATATAACATTACAACACCAACAGCATTCCTGATGTTAAACGCCTAAACTCAAAATGAAATCAAAACTGCCTGACTTGATACAATAGACTGTAGCGATGAAATAGTTTGAAAGTGGTTAGTAAGCTTAACCTGTAAGCTATTAGAAAGCACTTACATATTTTCATGCACTTTTTTCATAGCTTGTGCAGCATAACCCATATTCTTGAGCACTTCTGTGTTGGTGTGGGAATTTTCCAGTGCCTCTCTCTGGAACTCAATGGTTGAAAGTGTCCCATCGATTTGACTCAACTGTTTCTCATATCTCTTTTTTCTCTTCAGTGCTTGTAAGGCAGCTGGAAAGCAAAGAGGTGAAGTGCATTGTATATTTATATAGCAAAACACAAGGACAAGTAGTTCAGCACCAAGCTGATCTGCAGAATTTATAATTCTCACTCTCCTACCTTACTAGTAGGGAGACAAACTTTGACCACACCAGATCAGCAGCCTGTTTATCACCAACATGCTGTTGCATGAACATGCTGGGAAGCCTCTTTTAGATTAACTCCTTTTAGCACCACAGGGAAGAGCAGCTTCTTCCTCCACTGCGGGAGATCTTGAACTCCATCCTGTGCACACAGGCAAAGCAGGGAAGATGGGGAGGAAAAAGAAAAACATCAGAGAGAAGTCAGAAAGGAAGAAACAGGAAAGAAAGAAAAGAAGAGGTTGCAATACATAAGTAAAAATGAAGGAAGACAGAGTATGAAGATCTGTCATGATAACCACATCTCCACCAATGCTGCTTTCTAAACTTTGTCTCAGCAGCAGGAACTGTCAAGTCCAATGGAAGGCCCAAATGGCCTAACGAAGCAGGTGGGTTAGATCACAGGAGGACTCACATTTCTCTTTCAGCTGCATTATTTCTTACAATCACTTAGGAGCATGATCTTTAAACCTTAGAACTTGAAAACATATAGAACTTTGTAGACACGGTCACAGCCAAATCCAGCTACTCCCTCACTATCTTTGTAAATCGTTGAGATTAATCTTTTATATTTGCTAAGTTATGAGCAGCATACTTTGCCCAGAGTAAATCATTACAGAATAAATGCATGTGATAAGCAGGAGGAGAAAAGGGCTTTCTCTTGGCCTCTGGGTGTGGAACACACACAATCTTGCCACAGCATTTCCTGACCACTGTCCTTTCCAAACTACGCATGTGCCAGGCAAGAAAAACACCAAAGAAAACCAAGAGACTGAGTTAACCCATCGCTTTTTCAATGCTATTAACACACATGTCCTTTCCCTTGTCTCTTACATTTAATTTTTAAATCAGGTTCAGAGCCAGCAAGCAACAGCAGAACTGCAGCCCCCCCAAACTCAACCGACAGCAGCCATTACTGTTTCTGTTTTATTTGAATAATCGCCCATGTGCATTAACACTGAACCTTGACACTGGGGTACACAACTTTTCAAAAGAAGTTAGGAACCCTCCAAGGAGGGGACATAGATTTATGGTGTGTAACAACACACTAAAAAAATTGAGTGCTTTGTTGACAAATGCTTGAATCGACATGGTCAAAATTGTTCATCATTAGCTGGACAAGGACAAACATTCACACAGGCGAAGATACACAGTGCCTTCTAGCACCTGCAGTAAAATGTTTCAGGACAGCAAGCCACAATCACAAGAGATTAATCATAGTATTCAAATTCAAGATCTTCCCAGGTTTAAGCATGGTGCAAAGATCATGCATATTCTAAAAAAAGATGAATGAACACCAGATGATGTCATGCAAATGGCAAAGGTGAGAACTGTAAAATTCTCACTGGCAATTCCAAAATACATCAGTTTGACTTAATCCCAAATAATCTTTTTACCTACTTCTTATTTCCCTACTTATTCAGGCCTATTATTGGTAGTGTTAAGACACCAGCCACCTCCTTCCTTAGCTTCAGTTGAATCAAAATTTGATCCTGGATTCTTTGGTTTGGAAGCCAGAGATTCTAGGTAAATTTAATGGTCTGAAACTGCATAACACTGGCTGCGCCAGGGAGGACTCTAAAGCCCTGTGGACTGAGGAACACTAATGCAGAAAGGCTTCAATTGGAGTCAGTAGCTACCACAGGGCAATACTACCAGTAGGTGTTTTGCAGAAATGTGGCTCTGTAATGGTGCTGTTATTATTGCCTGCTCAGAGAGAAAATGGATTTCCTCAGTTACACATAAAGCAGTTGTTTTCAAAATCCTGAAGGTTCTTGAATTAACATTTAATTAAACCACACCCAAATAGAAACCACAGAAGCTAAACTCTGTGTGACTTCACCTATTCATAAACAGCTTTTCCTAATTATTATAGTGCAACATATCATCTTTATTAATTCTCTTTAGTTTTACCAGTGACTTACAGAACAAAGCACTTCATGGGAAATCAGTTCATACTCCTGTATCAACCAAGGCATAATTCCCACACCACACTATATGATTTTTCTCATTTATATTAAATGAATGCCCTTCATTGCAGTGTTTTGTAATAGTAGCTTCTATAGCTATGAGAATTTCCTTGTTATTTGAAGTGTATTTTTCTGTGCTTTAGATTACCATGAACTTGAAGTGGTTTTTTACTGCACATACAAGCATTTTAAAATTCACGTGCAACTCTTACAAGATTGAAACGCTTCACAGAAATGCTACTACATTGTAATAACCAAACTGAAGAACAACATATCTATCAAAAAAGAAAGAAACTGAGCAGAGAACATAAATCTACTTCACTGAAGGTCTAAGAATGGCACTAAAAAAGGGGGCTGCCCATTCCAAAGGTTTGAAAAAAGAAAGACAGCCCAGGAGGTAGAGTCTGAGGAAGCAAGTGTAATTAATACCAATTCAATCAGGAAGAGGTGGAAGTCTTCTCCAGGAAAAAAAAACAATCTCATACACTGTGTTCGCTGTGCTCCAGAGAAGCCGATTCAACTCCTGCATTTCATAACAAAGTGGTTAGCAGTTGGCTGGGCTTTAGCACATTTCCTGTGCTCTACTTCTGAGTCCAGCAAGCAGGATACAGCTCACAGATTAGGAACCACTGCTTTTAATCTGAGTTTTTATTTTATTTTCAAGGTAAGTGGCTGAAACAACAGTAGACTATTATGTCAGTTTAAGTATGCATATTAAAGAACTACTGTTATTAACATACAGAAGGACACTTTTCCCATATCACTATGTTGATACTTTATTAAGGAAGCAGAAATGGCCGGCTGGGCAACAGTAATCCCGGCCACACTGAATATCCAGGTTACTAAAGAAAAGAACAAAAGTAGTGACACAGAAAGAGTTGTGGCACCTTCCTCATGGTTTCATGACAGATCAGAATGAAAAGAGGTAATACAGTGATAACGACACCTTCACCTGTCAAGCCCACCACCAACACCCATCAGTACAGGAATTACCAATGATCTCATCTTCTAAAGTAGAAATAAAAGTATTATCTAGTAATCCTTAAAATTCCCAGGGGAAAAGGGCAAAAAAGGAAAAGAATGCTTCTTCAGAAGATAGAGCACCACCGTAAAAATACTGGATCTCATTCTTGGACACAGTTCACAAACCTCCACTTCAGTCCTGCAAGGGACTGATGGATTACAACTTGTGATCTCCCTTACACCAAGGACAACCAAAAGAAATGCTGCTGAGACCATGAAAATCATACCACCCTGAGTAAGCTCATTATCAACATTCATAATCCTTAAAACCTTCTGAGGGAAGCCACATACAGTTACAACTGAGAGGCTAATTCAAGAACAATAATGCACCTGATTTGTTATAACCACTGTAGTTCATGGCAAGACACCTGAAATGTGATCATGAAGATCAGAAAACAATAGCTGTAACTCACAACAAAGACACAGTAAAGACGTTCTCATATCTCCCTGCCAGAAACCCTCAGTCCCAACCTGTCATATACGTTGCCACAGGTATTGACGGCTCTGTCCACGTTAACAAGCAACTACTACATTGTTGTTTGGTTTCAACAGCATTCTGGTTACAACTAAGTCATTGAAAAGGAATGCTACACAGCTACATAAACCCTGCCCAAATGTACCACACAGCATATTTAGCAGCATCTACTTGTAAAAGCCTACCTGTTATTCCAACTTTCTAGCTAGGGTTTTCCTCAGTAGTACTGTGTGCCTCTTTATGGTTAAAATTTAATCCTATTCTGGATTTAAAAAAAAAAAAGGCAGCTAAGGCTTCTTTTAACTTAAGTCTTTTCATTTAGCCATTTCTGAGGATCTGTAAAAGATTCCAGGCTGAAACAACGCTCGTTGACATGTATGCCATTGTCACAGGTGCACTTCAGAAAAGACATTTCCTTTTTAAAGAGTTCTCAAATACTCAGTATCACATTCTGTCCTTTAAATTTCCCTGTATGACCTTCAGAATACTGAAGATGAAAGGCCAGTTTCCAGATGGAGTTGGCAGCAGTGCACTCACTGAAACTGATACCAAAAAATATACAGCAAGAGATATATAAGAAAAATTCTTGAGTTTGTATCTGGAATGGGGGGAGATTAAAAGACACTGCTAACTGTGAAAAGAAATATTGCTTATCATGACATAACCTCTGCAGGAGGTATTCCAACACACGCCACTGTTCTGAAAACCCTCAAGTGGTCTAGCTACAACAAGGTATTAATGGGGAATGCTGGAAGTGTATCATCGCAGGAGTGTAGCTAATTTCAGATTAGGTACAGGAATTGCAGAGATACTCACTGCCAAAAATATTTAAGGGATATTTCAGATCTATTTGCATAGCTCACGTGTTACGGCTTTGAAATCAAGTTAAGCCTACTGATGTCACATGAACTGATTCAAGAATCATCTGAACTCATGAAAAATTGCTGGTGCTTGAATCTGCTCTCTCTTGCGTCAGTATAACTGAGTCAGACTCATGTGCCTAAAAATCAAATGAGATCATGCTAATTTGTTGCCTTTTCTATACCTAGATAGATCTTGCTCCAGTCTCAGACACTACCGTTTTGGTTTTCACGGGCTTCTCCACAGATACAATTAAGAAAAAACAACATTAAAATTTACCTATGAGGTCCCCTTGAACATTCACGTTAACAAGGCAATGTAGATTAAGTTTTACTCTCTCATTTGTGTGTATGTTCACGTAATGCTACAGCAGATGCTCTGATTTCCTCTGAACTATATAGTACAGTATACCAGCTAATACGCTGGTAATAATACACTAATAATATGTAAATATATAAATAACAATATGTAAAAATATATATAATATGGAAACAATATACTAACAATATGCTACTAATATGCAAATAAACAGCAATTAAACTGTAAAGCAATTGACATATCAAATGAAGGGGTATTCTTGGGGATGTAATCTAACTCACTAGCCTGCTAAATTCAAGCACTTTGCCACAGCAAAGTTAGTTTCTCCTGTTTCTCCTCTGACTGTAGAGACACTATCCTGTTTTGACTTCAGAGCCATCTTTGGCATGAAAAACTTCCCACTCTGTACTTCTTGCCCTACTCCGGTCTCTTTACTATTCTTAACTGTAGGTTCCTGAGCAAACGACAAGATAAAAAGGAGTTTTTATCAGCTCAACAGCTCAATAATCCAGTTTGCCACATGACTCCACAAACAATTGCATAGATAAAACTAGGGGAATTGCATACTGAGCACCACAGTGGAAACAAACATCTGGCAGAAAAGCCTTATATGTCAAATCCTGCACGCCTGAAGCACAAGGCCATAGTTTGACAAACACCTGGAACCAACATCAACCAGCTGAGTTAAAGGAGAAGCAGATCCACCTTCTCTCAACAAGTAGCACTCATTCCTGCCTGTGCACCATCCTCTCCTTCACAGGTGCCAGAGCACTTGTGCAGCTGTGGACTCAACTGGGTAACTGGAGTTTAACCTACCCAGGGTAAAAAAAAAATAATCCAGCTAAAAAACCCACAAGATCTTACAGCTGCATCCAGCTTTCTGAAACACACCCTTCAGGGAGCTCTGCCAAGGAAGGGAAGGGAGCAGCACAGGGGCAGGAGCGAGACAGGAAGCATTGCTTCTTCCTGCAACCATGCCAGTTTAAAGTCCAGGCTTGGGATGAAGTTCAACAGCAGCATGTCTGGATCTAAACAGGAATTGCTACAGTCACAGGAGCAGGCCTGTTTTCTTGCATCAGCCCTGCTGCCCAGGCATTTGCATGACGAACCCAGTCCCAGGAGCTATCTCGTCACTTTGTCCCACAGCAAATTAGTTTTCAGCTGCATCACCTTTCTGAACTAGCTCACTGCATCAGCACACAGGTGCCACTACCCGCACAAGGGGACAAGGGAAATGCTCCAGTTGAAGTCAGGGGAGCAGAAAGCGTGGGACTGGGACAACCCTGACAGCTCCCGTGCCACAGAGCAGCAGGCTCAGTTGTGCTGCAGAACTGGCTTTACTCCCTCTGACTGTTTGTGCTTTCAAATCTGTCCCATCTTGACCCATGTTTTTAAATCCTAATTAAAAGTTAGTTTAGTTAATCTGCCTTTTGCTAATAATTATTAATTGCTAAAGTAATTAATAATTATTAAACGCTGAAGTATTATAAATACATTAAAGGACTAACCAAAACACCTTTAACACGCATCCCCTCACAAGCTCTAAGTTGCATGGTGTTAATTTTTTAAACAACTGAGCAACAAAAAGAGCAAAGAACTACTTTATCGTTACATCACAAATCGTTAACTCAAAACGGTTTTATTGTTTTGAAGTATTTAAAGAAAAACAAAGCTCAGAGTAGACAAACAGAGGACTCCGGGTGACTTTAGAAAGTATTTAACTTGTTTCTCAAAGGTCTGTAGATGCCCAAGACACTGGCTACTATCATTTGCTTCCCAGAAAGGTGACATCAGAATAAGCAGGATCCAGGTCTTATTTTCCCTTAGTATCCCCTCGTCTGCACCTAACAGCAGCCCAAACCAGCAGTCACTAATACTCTGAACTATCATTCATTTTTTAGCGATATCAGGTCCTTTCCTTGCGATATGCGGCAAATTTCTCTCCATTCAGAATACCAGAATTGTATTGTATTGTGTCATCCAGACGCTCCTTGAACTCTGACAGGCTTGATGCCGTGACCGCTTCCCTGGGGAGCCTGTTCCAGAATACCGAATTTCTCTCCAATCACTCTGCTCCTCAGTTGCCAGCCGGACACTCTCCAGCCCTCGCAGGGGGTCCCAGCAGGGCGCGCCCGGCCTTCCCCGGCGGCGGGTGAAGGCCAGCGGGACCGGCCCAGCCCCGGCCCCGGCCCCGAGGACTCACCTCGCTTGTTCTTGGTGCCGTGCTGCCGGGCTGCCGCCAGCTCCCGCTCGATCCTCGTCTCCAGGTACTCCTGCTTCTTGCTGAGCATCTCCTCCGTCTCCCGCAGCCGGGCCAGCGCCTCCTGCGGCGAGGGACCCCCGCGGCCCTTGGAGGCGGCCGAGCCGCCCCCCTTGAAGAACTTGGAAATCTTGCTCATGGCGGCGGCCCCGGCTCGGCACCCGCCGACGGAAGGGTCTAGCCGGCCCGGCCCGGCTCGCAGGAGCCTCCCCGCCCGGCACCCGCTGTGACGGCACTTCCTGGGCCCGCGGGCGGCGGCACCACACCTGGCGGCGGGGCGGGGCGGCCCCGGGCTGCCCGCCCAGAGGCGGCCCCGGGGAGGCCGGACCGCCGCTGCCCGCCGCGGGCCCCACGCGGGCCCTCCGCCAGCGCCGGCAGGTCCGCGAGCCCCGCGGGGCGGCCCGTGGGGGTCCCCGGGAGGAAGAGGGCAGAGCCCCGGCGGGGCGGAGGGCAGCCGAGGCGGGGCCGGGCAGGCGTGCCCGCCGTGCCCGCGCTGCGGGGGCAGGTAACGAGTTTGTGCTTCCCCCACCCCCCCGTTACTCTCAGTCTCGGGCCGCAGGGTGTAACGGCGCTGGCCAGGGCAGCGCGCCCCGCGCCCCGCGGGGGACACGCCGGGGAGACGGGCGGAGCGGGCCCCCGTCAGCACGGCGCGGGGAGGGGGGTGACAGGGGCCCCGCCGCCAGCCACGGGCTGTAACGGCCAGGGACCGGCATGCCCGCGGGTGAGGGCTGAGAAAAGAAACAGTTCGTAAGAAATGTGGCTTTTAAAAGTACAGGTGCGTCGCTAAGGAAACTGCAGCGGCACTAATATATTTTACAAGAGTGCAAGAAGTATCTGGGAAAGCCGTATTCCGCTTCCCTCTGCCGAGCAGGCGCTGTTCGCAGGGCTCACCCAACTAACGGCAAGAATAAGACACAAAAAATACTTTTTGCCCCAGTAACAGCAGCCTGATGCACGGAGAGCGCCAGCGCCGGGCTCTAGGCTGCCCGGAACCCCGGGGCGCCGCTCAGCGCAGGTGTCCCTGAGCCGGGCGCGGTGCCCAGCGCTGCCGAGGCCGCAGCGGGACCCCCCCACGCCGGCGGGACCCCGCGCCCCGCCCCAGGCCCCGCCCGGGGATCGCCGGCCCCCAGCTGCATACCGGCCCCGCCCTCGCGCGGGCGGGGTGCCGAGCCCTCCAGTGTCCCGACAGCCCTTGCGCGCCCCGTTTCTGCAGCTTCTCCGCCCCCTCCCCCCTCGCGTTTTGCGACGCGCGGAAAATGGCGGAGCTGGAGCTGGGACAGCACTGCGGGGTGGCGGATTGTCGCCAGCTCGGTAAGGGAGGGCGCGGCGGGATCCGTCGGGGTGGTGGAGACAGGGTCCGGCGTCCCGCGGGCCGCCGCTGGCGGGGGCGGGGCCGCTGGGCCGGGGGCGGGTCCCGGGGCGGGGCCGCGGCGGCGGGGCCGGTGGCGGCGGTGGTGGGCGCCGCGGGGTGGTTCCTCCCCTCTGGGGTGCTCTCCGTGCTGCTGCAGGGCTGCAGGACCCATCGCCAGGGCCCGTCGTTTCAGTTGTGTCACCAGGTGGTCCATCCCCTGCTTTAACAACCGTTTTTCCACTCTTTACCCTTGCTTGCCTTCACGGATCTCAGGAAGTGGTGCTAATAAAAATGTGGCCTTTCAGAAAGGCAGCAGAAACGTTTGTACTGAAAGCTGTCAGACGAGACCACTCAGCCTTACAGAGGAAGTGACCGAGATCTTCATGACCTGAGCTTTGTAGTCCAGTCACGTGGTGGTCCATTGAGACCAAATCTGAAGGATGAAGAAATGGAGTAATGGCCTAGGAGTTGGGCATTTGCTGCCATTGGTGACATGGCTGAGTTCAGCTGACAGTGAAGTGATTTTATCTGTAAGAATTGTTGCAGTAGGAGGGGGATGTGTGCAGAGACTTAAGAAGTATGTGCAATTTAAATTACACAAGGATGGTATGTAAGATATGAAGCGTAGAGAGGAAGGAGCAGGATCATCAAGACTGTCAAATGGAGGAGGTGCTGGCTTTTTGGATGATTTTTGGTAGATGCAGTTAAGATACCTACCCCATGATATAGGTAAGCAAAAGTTATTAATGTAAAAATTAAGCTAGAAACTATTAGCAATACAAGGACCATGTTTAACTGAAACCAAATCTCTTTCTTACAGATTTTCTCCCCTTTGTATGTGATGGCTGTTCAGGTGTCTTCTGGTAAGTTCATAGAATCATAGAACATTTCAAGTTGGAAGGGACCCATAGGGATCATCAGGTCCAACTCCCTGCTCCTCGCAGGACTACCTAAAACAACCACATGACTAAGAGAGTGTCATCCAGACGCTCCTTGAAATCTGACAGGCTTGATGCCGTGACCGCTTCCCTGGGGAGCCTGTTCCAGTGACCGACCACCCTCTCGGTGAAGAGCGTTTTCCTAATGCCCAGTCTGAACTGCCCCGACGCAGCTTCATTCCATTTCCTTGTGTCCTGTTGCTGGTCAACAGAGAGAGGAGATCAGCACCTCCCCTTCCACTTCCCCCCCATGAGGAAGTTGTAGACTGCGATGAGGTTACCCTTCAGCCTTCTCTTTTCCAAGCTGTACAAACCAAGTGACCTCAGTCATTCCTCCTTAAGTCTTGCCCTCAAGGCCTTTCACCATCTTGGTCACCCTGCCTGGGACACACTGTAATACTTTGATGTCCTTCTTACATTGAGGCACCCAAAACTGCACACAGTACTCGAGGTGGGGCTGCGCCAGTGCAGTGCAGAGTGGGACAATCACCTCTCTTGACCGGTTAGCTGTGCTCTGCCTGATGCACCCTAGGACATGGTTGACCCTTTTGGCTGCCAGGGCACACTGTTGACCCATATTCAACTTGTCATCAACCCAAACCCCTAGATCTCTTTCTGTGGGGCTGCTCTCCAGCCTCTTGTCCCCCAATTCGTATGTATAACCAGGATTAGTCCATCCCAGGTGGAGAATCCTGCATTTGCTCTTGTTAAATTTCATATGATTGGTGACTGCCCAGCTCTCTAGTCTATCCAGAGCTCTCTGTAAGGCCTCTCTGCCTGTGAGGGAGTCCACAGCTCCTCCTAGTGTAGTATTGTTGGCAAACTTACTTAATGTACTCGATTCCTGTGTCCAGATCATTTATAAAAACATTAAAGAGCACTGGCCCAAAAATTGAGCTCTGGGGAACCCCACTGGTGACTGGCCGCCAGCCTGAGGTAACCCCATTTACTATAACTCTTTGAGCCCAACCCCTCAGCCGGTTGCTCGCCCATTGTATTACGGGCTTGTCTAGCTGTGTGCTGGACATTTTGGCCAGAAGGATACTGTAAGAGACAGTATAAAAAGCTTTGCTAAAATCAAAAAACAGCACATCTACTGGCTTCCCTATGTCAACTAGATGGGTGACCCTGTCATTAAAGGAAATTAAGTGGTCTTTCCTGTAAGATCTCAGTGTGGCAGTTTTGTAGACCTAAATGAATTTAGCATGTGATTCAGTTCAGATACATTTAGTTAAAAAATAATTGTTTTATTGAACTTGCCACCTTTTTACCTAGTGGCTGTTGTGGAGGTTTGAAATCAGTGGGAATATCTCTAGAATACAGGTAGATTATTTTGGAAGGCATCTAGTTTAGACCCTGTTTTGTACTGGGTTTTTTTGCGGGGGGCGGGGGCAGGGGGAAAGTATTTTTTCTTGTAGAAAAGAAACTGAAGTTTCTTCCAGGGTTCAAATCAGGGCCTGCACTTCGATTTACATCTCAAATAAGCAGAGGCAACTGAGATAAGCTCAGATAAACTGAGGGCAGATTTCACTTTAACATGTTAGAAGCCTTTAAGGGATTTCTGCTCTTGTGGAAAGTGATTCAAAATTCATTAAAACAGACACCCTCCAGTTGTTTTGATCTGAATTCTTAAGCATGCTAATGTTCTTATTCTCTTGAAATGGTTTATTATCTTGGGGCATAAATTCCAAGAGCTAAATGTTTTACATACTCGGGAAGAGTATGATCAATTTATTCAAGATGCGAAATGCATAGGTCAGAACAAATTTTGGAGATTCATTATTTAATTGCAATGTTCCCACGGTAAAACTTGTCAGATCACTCTTTAAACACTTAAATGTTTTCACATGTAGTTTTCTTTTTCTGAAATGCTGATAA
The DNA here is from genome assembly GCF_031877795.1 of Strix aluco. NCBI lineage: Eukaryota > Metazoa > Chordata > Aves > Strigiformes > Strigidae > Strix > Strix aluco. Next base: position 31,479,860 of record NC_133931.1, read on the forward strand.
CGGTGTGATATTTTCTTCTTTTGTCACAAAGCCTTCAGCACAGGAGCCGGGATGCTCATGGATGTTCTGAGGTAATCTAATAATATATGACTACCTTAAAATTAAAATTCTGTGCAACTTAACTGTTTATTTTCAGATTAGATATATACACATAGTACGTAAGCATGAATTATTTAACTGAGAATGTGACAAGCTTACAGAAAGGAAACTGCTCTTCTTCTGCCTGTCAGAAGTAAATTGAGTTTGAGTAGGATGATGGTTCTTTTTCTAACTCTGAGCTAAACTTAACCAGGACAAAAGTAGGAGAGAATCAATGGACTAGTTTTGCCCATAGAAGGGAGAGCTCACACAGTTCTTTTGGAAAGCTGTGGTGGTGACTTGTATTTGTGGTATCTGTTTCTTTACACAAAATATTTTATACTAATGCCTAGGTGAATACCAGAAACGATTCTGTGAAACCAGGTCAGCACAGATCTTATTCATGCTCATACAAGGACTGCAATGGAAAGGAGCTTTTGCCAGTTTTATGTCCCTACTGTGAAAAACATTTTTGTCTAAGGTGAGTGGAACAGAGTGTTTAAACATCAATACTCATTCATTAGTGTATGGAAAAGGTAATAAAAGTTTTACACTGTTGTTTACAGACACCGGCATCAATCAGACCATGAATGTGAGAAACTGGACACACCAAAACCTCGAATGGCTGCCACCCAGCAGCTAGTTAAACATATTATAGGCAAGTACAGTGGGATATATATTCTACAATTTTCTTCATAAGGCTGTTTGAGCTTGTGACCTCCTCTGAGGGTTCAGGTTTGGCCAAGTAAGAAGAAAGGATGAGGGTTCCTTGTTTAAATAGCCCTAAACTCACATGTCAGCAGATAATACTGTTCATCTAGACTGAGACAAGACAACAGTAGCATATAAAGAGAATCTTTAAAGTTTAAATAGGGCTCAGGTTTCTTGCAGAATTATTGTCTTGTTCTCATTCTACAAGTAATGTAATTAATTGTGCCTAGCCATTATTATTTGCATATTAATTCATGTACAAATAATGCAGTTGTATTGGGTACACATGCCAAGCTGCTGGGATTATACCTACACAACCAAGATGGCAAAAAATTGTGAGTCTACAATGTAATGTTTGCAGCTTTTAAACAAGCTCTACGACATAAAAGAGAATAAACTGCACTGCCTAACTGGACAGTGTGGTTATGTGTAGAAAGGAGGACCTGAAAGTGTTGCCATATGAACGCTGTGATGGCTATAGGTGTAGAAACTTAGGAATTCATATATGTTTGTGTTGTGCAACCTGTGTTCACCTCATAATAGTGTTCAGCTGCTTTTAAGTGTAAAGAAGTTCTGCTGGAATTGTAACCATTCCAAATATTCTTGGAGGATCTGATATCATGGCTCAGGAGGACATGAAAAGGACATGAAAAGATGGGAACCTTGGAGATACGATGAGGCCCGATAGGCTAATTCCAGGATATGTTCAAGAGACAGTCTGAATCATCACACTAACAGGAATAATATTGTTCTCAGATTCTAAAAAAAAAGAGGAAGCAAAAAGCAAAAAACGTAAAGGAGCGAAAAACAGTGAGACAGCAGCAAAAGTGGCATTAATGAAACTGAAAATGCATGCGTGTGGTGACAACTCCTTGCCTCAGGTCAGTCATGTTTATTTTCAGTAATTGAATTCTCAAAGGAAATGGGAAGTTTTCTAAATTTCTTGTTCTTCATCTAGTACCCTCAGTTTGGTTTTGGATTTAATTCTTTAAGACCACAAGCGTTTATACATCTGTTTCAGCCTGGTACCCAAAAACACATCTCACTAGTCTTATGTCTGTTATAAGGTGTCTGTGTCGAGTTTGGAGCAGTCGGGTCAAATTCTTTTATTTTATAGCACAAATGTATTTGCCTGCCATATGGCTGTCACTCACACTGTGGGGACAGGCAGGTTCTTTTGGGGGTCCTTGGCAGAATGATGACGGCATTAAGTTCTAGTTACAATTAAAGATTTATTGTTTTAACTGACTTTGATGATCAGCATAGCATAGACATTTATGATCAGAGTAGAACAGGGTTTTTATAATTAGAATCGGTGTAGCACAATTTTCTAACTAGCGTAGCAGAGAATTTTAGAGCACAGCTTAGCTTATGGCTTCTAATCGCCTGGACCCTCTGCAGATCAGGTCAAGTCTTCATACCTGGCTTGCAGTGTCAAGATCACAGTCATCATCTATACTCGAAACACATAAAAGAATATGAGTCACTCACTCAGTCCTCCGAGGAAGCAGATGACAGTGGAGGTGTCCCTGGCCACTGGGGGATCACGGGTTTTGCAGTCCAGCAGCAGTTCTGGTCCAAGTCCCGCTTAGGGCTTGTAAGTGCTTGATTTTATGGGCAGGGCTCTGTGTGCTGCTGCTGTGCTTCCCTGCTCTGTGACGGCGTCATCACCACCGGGTTGGCCGGGTGCCTGGGACCTTCAAGGCCGGTAAGGAGGGGAGTAGTTGGCCTGGCACCCAGGGACCTTGGGGCTGATAGGGAGGGGGAGAAGTCTGCCTGGTGCGCAGGACCTTCAGGGCCATCAGGAGGAGGGGAGAGGGGACTGATCTGTGACCAGCTCAGTCGCAGAGAATGTCTGTTTGCCTTATAAAATGTCATTAGTTATGCTAACCGTATTACCAGGGGTCAGGAGCAGGCGGTACGGGTCACACATAGCCCACGCCTTGACACCATCATGAACAGGGAAGGACACCAATGGTGGTGGTATCATCACCTCTTGCCCACAGCCTACAGCTTAGCAACAGGTTCATAAAGAGGGCTCTGTGGCAGCAGTGGCCATGTGTTATTCGAAAGCTGTTCATCTGAGGGGAGAGGAGAGTATAAGACATTGATTTTAGCAGTTGATATGCATAAAGTTTTAAAGTAAGATATAGCACAAAATAATGTAATTCTAGCAGCTATAATAAGAGTTAATATTAAGAAAACATGACAGGCCCATGTTCTGAAGTCAGGTAGCCAGGACCACAGCCAAAACCAGTCAGCGGGTAGACCTGAGAAGAGTTGCTCTTGAGCTATTTGGTAAGTATGAACTTGTCATTGAATGATGTTTATATCATATTCAATTTGTTTAGATTTGTTAGTATAAAAGCAAGTGATGTTTAACAGTATAATAGACCTTGTGATGCTAAAGGTAATCCAAGGCCCAATGATTTTGAGTCGCTAATTGTGAAAGCAAACTAATTTCTCATTGCAAACATTTTTTAAAGTATCTACAGTATCATTTTGGACAATTTCAAGCATAGTAGAAATATTCACAATAGCTCTTTCCAGCTCCTCAATGTTTAAACTTGGAAACAATGCACGCATAAACTGATGGAATTTTGTCATTCCTTTTACCAAGGGATTGATCACAACACGCTTATAGCATACAGCGTAATGGTTGTGTAAAAAGGTAGAAATTATTTTTTTTTAATTGAAATGCATGGGGAAATTGAAATTCCCACCATTCCACAAGACACGTTACAGTATGAGTACCTGTTCATTGTGGTGGCAGACTTTTATAGGCATTTGCGCCACAGAGCCAGAACCATCCGGATGCTGAAATGGTGGGCCACTGCTTTGGTACTGTAAAGTTTCTAGGGAAACATTCCTCACACCATTGATGAGCCTCTTTTTCATTGTCAGGTTGATCCAATTTAAGCAGGTGAATGGGCTCATTCAAATGGTGTGAAAAGGGTTGGTGTATATACAGCCAGATGTGTTACTCCAATTACAGATTGTCCAATTGTCGTTAGTTCTTGACCAATCATTACTCTGTAGAACGTAGAATTAGGACCAGTGAGATTATAGTACTTTTGGCAAAATGTGCCATTAACAGTTGCTGTGAGACTCCAGGGTGACAAAATATTTAAAACAGTATTATTTATAATCACTGATTTGTTTTTACAGATCCTTGTGGTTCTTAAATTGGATTAATTACAAACTCTGATTTGATTATAGCATATCAGCTGAAACTGAGTTTGTGTCTGATCGTAGAGGAGGGTATAATCACAATTGCTTGCTTTTCCTACCCAGGGTGAATTTGCGTGTTGGGACACTGCAGTGGACCATGGGGTCTTATCATAACAATGTGCCTTAAAGGTTGCGTTAGATAATTTGGAGGGTTGGGGAGTGAGTATGCCCACTTAGGTTGGTACCAAGATGTTTTGGGAGCAGGTTCAGCTACCCACCCAGATTTAGCATCTGAAGACTGAGGGTGGTGTAAACAATAACGACAGTTTGATTCATTACCCATTTGAGAAATTGTGTTCATGAATTGAGTGACGCAATTATCATCCCATTCTTTAAATAGGGAGGAAGAGGGTAGAAATAAGGGGAAGTACAATACAGGGGGTGTTGTGATCATCTTTTCACAGTTGAGGTTTCCATGAACGTGAAGTGATGATTCCTTGGGCGCACTTCAGGTTTGCTCAGGCCAAAGAATTTGTCCAAGTATCGTTGAAGTGATAAGAAATTACTCATTCTTGGGAATTATTCAAGCCTCAGTGAAAGTTAAAGGGAGTCCCCATTTAGAAACAGTTTTCCGTATGCCCTTTTCTCAGGGAGTTAGTAAAGTGACATATTTTAACCATCAAAAGATAGTCAATAAGAACAGTGTCATCCTGAGAAAAACGATGGGCTGACAGTGGGGGTTTTAGGCATTTTATGGGTTGGAGAGATAGAAAATGAGCTTGTTCCACTGGGCATCTGGCAGGTGACTGCCAGTTACTTAAGCGTCAAACAGCTTTAGGGAGGGCTTTACCCCCTTTTCCTGTGTATAAACTTTGCCCTAGAGCTCATTTTAGTAGACCATTCCACTTCTCAACTGTGCCATTACTTTGGGGTCTGTAGGACAGGTAGAACACCCAGGCAACTCCTTGAGGTTCACACCATTCCTGGAAATGTTTTTTTTAAATGAGTGCCATTGTCAGACTGCACAGCAGAGGGCATGGGAGTGTCAGCAAACCAGTGATTAAATCCTGCCACAGGGGTAAGACCATCAGTTTACCAGCAAGCAAAAACTTTCGCTAAGCCTGTTACTATTTCAACTCCAGTAAGGCTATAACACCACCCCTCAGGTGTTTGAGGAGAGGTCCAACATAATCAATTTGCCAAGTGGACCAGGGGACTTATTTCCTACCCCCTATCTATTTGGTCCCCAAAAAGGTGACCTCCTGGCTGGGGCCTTCACATTGTTTCTTCATCAGTTGTTTCAGTAGCCGGGTTAGTGTTGCCCGTGTCCAGCTCACAGAATATCCGTGCCCAATATATTTAGGTTTCCTTGTTGCATTTGCTATTTTTGGGTGGCGAGGGGAAGGCAAAAGGGAAGTTCCAATTTTACCTTAACAATTCAATAAAGAACCACTGCTCCATTTACTCTGGTTACTGATATTTTCTGATGTTTCAGAGGAATAGCTCCAGGACATGATTCTACTTTAATCATGAATAGTTGTGCTCCAGTATCTACGAGGAAAGCAGCCGTTCATTTATCATTTACTGTGGCCCAAAGGGTTGGACTCAGTCCTGAAGATAAGGCCACTTGTACCTCTGCCAGTCCAAGCCCCTTGTCTAGTTTCCCTGATACTGCACTCTGATAAGAGATAAGTTAGGATATTTTTGTGGTTTAGAAGGGTTTCCATTTATGGGAGGGGGACTAGGTAGAGATGTGGATAGCTTTTCCTCCTTTTCCTCTTCCTTTGCTAGCAATTGGAGGGTTTTGGTAGGAAAATCATGGAGCAAGTCACCAGTGTACCCCTGATTTATGCAGGCACACCACCACTTGTTTTGCTTGGATCGCACGCTTTCAGTTTGATTAGGAAGTCTCCTGATGATATTATGTTATTTATTTAAATTGGCTTGATGACCGTGGGGGGCACTTGTTCCACCTCCAGGTGGTACCAAAGGAGTTAGGACCCAGTGCTGCTCCCTTCGTATGGGAGGGTCAGGGCTTAGTGCTTGCATTTTTTGGAGCGCTTGTGAAAAAGGGATTTCTGCAGGTAAACCCTGGCGTCTTTGCATAAAGATTAATTTCTCTGACCCTGCAGCTCCTTTTCCATCAAACCTCAAATCAGAGGACATAGCAAGAATATCCCAAGAATTAGGTTCATGACCTAAGGCTTCAGCTCGATGTAATAAGTTTATAATAGCTGCCTGCAATTATGCTTCCTGCAATTCATCTGGACCCTGCCAAGGAATTGTAGGTTCCTCGTTCCGATCTTGGTAACAGACGCCTCTTGCCCACTGAATAGCTGAGGTCGATAAGGTTCAAGTGACGTTCCCTCTGACAGTGAGAAAAATTCCAGGACCTAAATCTAAGTCTTTTGCCTCTCATACAGAGATACTCTTGCTGCTTTATCATGCCAGAGGGTCACAACCATTTAACTATTGACTGCCCATGTCATTTTTTGTACATTGCCTGAATTTTCACAAATAATCCACATTAAAATCTCGAACATTAGTAGTGTCCCTTCTCTGTGGATTGTTCCCCTGTGGGTCATCAGTAGTCATTTCTACTTTAGTCAGGGGTCGTATTGGTACAGAATCAATTATTTCCTCATCAGATTCACCTGAGCTGTCCCAAATGTCTCCATCCCAGTCTATCATACATAGCTACACAGACGTTATGGGGTCTATATCACTACCTTTTAACAGTTTTTCACTATGTTTTCTTGCTTTCCCTGTAACTTGTGGCACTAACTGTTTTTCAAAATACATTCTTTTTTCCAGACTTGCTATCAGCCTTTAATTTGGTTATACTTAATTCTAAATCCTTCGCTGACAGTTCACCTTTCAACTTTATAATTTCCTCTTCTAACCTTTCAACTCGTTCGTTCTCAATTTTTCCATACTGCAACTAATGCCCAGCACATTCATTCATTCTGTCTGTCCTTCTTCACTTTACACATATCCTTCCATTTATAAACTCAATCCATACAGCATTTGGATCACGACTTACTGCCTCTAGCCGCTTCTTGTCCCACTTGGGATCTTGCCATCCATTTTCTGTAAACCCCCTGCTCCAGGAGGTCCATTTACCAGGGAAATCAGTCATCACTCTGACCCAAGGATCCTGCCGACTACGCCAATTTATTCTGTCATCCAGCACTGTGGGGACAGGCAGGCTCTTTTGGGGATCCTTGGCAGAATGATGACGGCATTAAGTTCTAGTTACAATTAAAGATTTATTGTTTTAACTGACTTTGATGATCAGCATAGCATAGACATTTATGATCAGAGTAGAACAGGGTTTTTATAATTAGAATCGGTGTAGCACAATTTTCTAACTAGCGTAGCAGAGAATTTTAGAGCACAGCTTAGCTTATGGCTTCTAATCGCCTGGACCCTCTGCAGATCAGGTCAAGTCTTCATACCTGGCTTGCAGTGTCAAGATCACAGTCATCATCTATACTCGAAACACATAAAAGAATATGAGTCACTCACTCAGTCCTCCGAGGAAGCAGATGACAGTGGAGGTGTCCCTGGCCACTGGGGGATCACGGGTTTTGCAGTCCAGCAGGAGTTCTGGTCCAAGTCCCGCTTAGGGCTTGTAAGTGCTTGATTTTATGGGCAGGGCTCTGTGTGCTGCTGCTGTGCTTCCCTGCTCTGTGACGGCGTCATCACCACCGGGTTGGCCGGGTGCCTGGGACCTTCAAGGCCGGTAAGGAGGGGAGTAGTTGGCCTGGCACCCAGGGACCTTGGAGCTGATAGGGAGGGGGAGAAGTCTGCCTGGTGCGCAGGACCTTCAGGGCCATCAGGAGGAGGGGAGAGGGGACTGATCTGTGACCAGCTCAGTCGCAGAGAATGTCTGTTTGCCTTATAAAATGTCATTAATTATGCTCACTGTATGTGGAGGTTTGAACTGCGGTACTGGTCACACATGGCAAACTCATCTCAAAGGGATGCTTTTCATGCTCAGTACTGAGAGGCTTCTCAGTAGGGCCTCAGGTCAGTTGTTCCTGCCTTTGGGTTGGAAAAGGGTTTTGACAGTTGTTTTATGTTTCTTTCATCCTTTCTTTGGTTCTTGAAGTATTTCACAGATTTCTAATTGTTTTTCACTACTGTGGCAAGTCAAACTTGGTGTTCAAGTCTTTTTCATATATCAGGATTATGTTGGGTTTGGAAACAACTTGATTCTTTCAACCAGGGTTTCACTTTAGATCTGTACTTAAGCATCCTCTTAAAAGAACTGTATTTAAATTACTTTTTACCACATTGTTATGTCAGGGTGCACCAAGTTTAGGCCTATTATATTGATTTTATAATACTGAAAACATTCTATGTGATAGTGCTATTGTTAGGCCTTATCTTAGTAAAGTACATTTGATTATTGTTTTTAAAAAACTACAGCTATTCCATTACTCAGTCTTCTTATGAATTTCTTTTTTTTATACTCTGTCATGCTTAGAAATTAGATAACTCTGCTGAGGCAGAAGTCATAATACAAAGACCTGCTTGTAGCATTCTTCACAGATAGTACCATGTTAATAAATATGTGCTGGAGGAAAAGTGATTAATTTCAAATATTGTGGGACACAATTAAAAAAATCCACCCTTGATACATACAAGAAAATTTTTAAAGTTGCTTCCTAATTCCAAAGCCAGTAAGCTCTAAAATTACTGTATGCTAATTTCTCTTACTATTCATTTTCTCATTTGGATATTAATTGTTTAGTCATCTAGAATAGTGATAATTCTAACATGATAAATTAAGTCTGTTAACCTTCAGGACCTCTATTTAAATTTCTTCCTGGACTCCTTCTAGCCTTCTTCTGCCCAGCTTGTTCCAGTTTGATGACAGATTTTTTTTGAATATGAAGATTCTGGGATGTGTCTTTGGCACTTTAGTTCTGTCATCACTATACAGAGAAGATCGACACATTTTTCTTGGCTGTGCACAGCAAAAGGACAGGGGGCGATGGGCACAAGCTGCAAGATATGAAATTCCAATTAGATAATAGGAAGAAAAAACACAGTGAGGGTGGTCAGACTTTGGAACAAGCTGCTCTGAAAATTTTGCAGAGTCTCATCTTTGAGATGTTCAGAACTTGACTGAATGCAACTTGGAGCAACCTGATCTACCTTTATAAGGTCCAGCTTTAAAGTTCCCCCTGCTTTGAGCATGGTTTTGGACCATGTGACACCAGAGGTCCTTCCTGGCCTTTCTTATTCTATGATCAGAAAAATCAGGCTATCTTAGAAATATCTCTTCTCTGTCCTCTTTGTTGAGATTAGCTTTCTGTAGATGCTTGCTTCTTTTGGTGCCAGACCTTGATATGAGTTACCCCTCTGGAGACTGATCAGCTCAAAACAGGAGGGCCATGCTGTAGAGTAGTGTTAGTTATTGTGTCACTGACTGATGGGTATTTTGGATATGGCACAGAAATTCCAGGAGGCATATCCCATAGTTAAGGATGCAACAGTAGAATGAACTGCTTTGTGAATTAAGTTGCAGTGAACTGTGGGAGGCTCTCTCATCATCCTTAGAACTGGAGGAGCAACTGTAGGAAGGTGTCAGGGCTCTGATTGCAGTTGAGTGATGTTAGCATGTGTCCATAATAAGATGGCTGTTGTGTTTGTTTTACAAGTTGTGGGCATTTACATTTTAGCAAGATTCAGGTCCAGCTTCCCTTGCCCCTTTGTAATATTCCTGGATGTTCAAGATTTTTTTGTGTGTGTGGAGAGCACTAAAGTTTTGAGGAGAATACACAGGTTGAAATTCAGACTCAATTTTATGAACATAGCTGGGGGAAGAGTAGTTCCATATTTTTCTAGGGAAGATGTAAATAAATCCTTTAAAAAGAAAACTTCTGTCTTGTTTGATAGTGTCTGGCTTGGACTCAGCAAGGGCGATCTGAACTGATGAATATACCAGTCATGCTTGCTGTGTCTTCTGTTGAATGTCAAGAAGAAATAAACCTGAAGAAGGGATTGTCCCAATCCTGTTCAAAATCTCTCCCTCATAGATCATTCTTGAAATTTCTTAAACAAGTGTTTCAGTCTAGTAGATACTGAAAGAGCATTTAGTACATAAAAGGAGGAAAAGCAGGATGAAGGATTAGCTGGCCATGACTGGAAATGAAGCAGGCATTTCTAGTACGGTGAATTGTTCTGTTTTAACCACCTTTGCATTCCAATTTGAGACATTACAGTTCTGCCAAAAGCCAGCACTGCTTATTTAAACTCACCTTTTTCTCCCCAGAGCAGTCATTATTGTCTAGTAAACCCAGGGCAGACACCTTTTCATGTCTGTCTATATATAACAGTCTAGCTGTGGGGCTCTGGTGAAACCTTTCTGAACTTACTCTCCGTCATATATGTGCCTGCAGCTGGAGGGGATGTGAGTCGATAATCTCAGTCATTTATATTCTGCAGTAAAATGGGGCCTTGGTCCTGATGGAATAGAACAAGTTTAAGTTGGCAATTTTGGGGTTGAAGTTTAAGTTTTTTACTAAAAACCTATTAGATGTGTATGACTGGCATTGTGTGCTGTTTCTGTGAATAATTTTTGTTTATTTTTTATGTTTTTCTAGACAGAAAGAATTTATTTTCAAGTATTTCTACCAAAGGGGAACAAAGAGAAAAGCAAGCCCATGTTCTTCTGCAATAAGTGGAGTATTGGCAAAGTAGTAGATTTTGCAGCTTCCTTAGCAAGCCTTAAAAATGACAACAACAAATCAACATCCCAGGTAAATCAGTAACAATAACAAACATTTTCCAGTTTTTTGGGTTTTGATTTTGTTTGGGTTTTTTTTTTCTCTTTTGTCCCTCCCCCACCCCACTTCTTGCATCTCAGATAGGCAAATCTTGATGTCAATTTCTGTGCTATTTGTCTTACAGAAGTTGAGATTATGCCATACTGCCTCTGGAGAAGCCTTGCCATTTGAGCACACATTGGAAACATGGCTGTCTGATAAAGACTATCCGTTGTACAATGGTGGAAATATAATTTTGGAGTATCTTGATAATGATGTTCTATTTATAGAAGATACAGAGTCATACTTTAGTTAATCAGTAATTATCACACAAAAAAAAGAGATAATAAAGACAATAAAGAGAACTTGAAATTATTCTTTTCTACTTCTTGTGTAAAAGAGGAAGAAATATGGTAAGAGGAAGAAATACAGTTCAGCTAGAAGCATAGCATTCAGCAGCCTGTTGTTTCATCCGGACATTTCTGACCTTAGGTAAATCTCTATTGTTTCCTCTTCAGCAGTCTGCAGGATGGATTTACTAAGTTTTAACACAGTTGTTTACAGTGATTCTGCACAAAGAAGTTACACCTCTGGGTGCATAAGTATGACCTCTGGAATTAATGGATTTCTCAATTGTCAGTGTCTTGACATTGTTTGGTGCTCATTGAGAAGATTGTTTAGAATATCAGTAGTTGATGTACTCTAGTTTTTGGGTATCTTTTGGTGGATTTCAAAGCTGGATTGTAATTTTAAAGTGAACATAGCAAGGAGGAACTACAAGATTATTTTTACCCCAGTTATAGCTGTTTTGCATTACTGAAATATAAAAACATGTAATGTTGCACACAAATACTAGGGCCAGCACTTTCCTAACCATAAGTTCTTATGTATAACCAATGAGCCTTGATTCATCCTTCTTGAACAGCCTGTTACAACCTAAACTCATTCTGCAGTGGCCTGTCTCTGTTTAAGCTAGAAGAGTAGAACCCTTTCAAGACTAATCCCTCCAATTTGCTTTCATCTGTTTACAATTATTCAGCAAATGTTTTCCAGTGGGGAGGAGCTGGAAAGGCAGTCCTGCAATGGCAGAAAGGACAATGTATGAACAGGTGTAAACAGAGCAGTGGAAAGCACGAGCCTGAGCTCCATTTGCAAAGCTGTGGTGTGTTTCTACCACTCCGTGATGCTGTGCAGTGTGAACAAACTACCCAGGAAAACCTATTAATAGGATCCTAAATAGGCTAGCAAGATTTTCAGCAGCAATCAGCTGCAGCATGTAAGGTGTGATCCGTTGCTACTGAAAGGACCTAGTGGCTTGTGATCAGGGTGCAGTATTCAGACAGAGGGGGAGAAATCTCCATCTCCCACAGCCTGACTCACTGCTAGATCACTGTGACTCACCTTTCAACGACTCTGAAAAGGAAAGAGCTACCTTTCTTTTTTTGACATGGGGCACTTTCTTTCAGGCAATTATCTTCACGTACTGTTCTCAGGGTCACAAGGATGTTCCAGCTTGTACATGCACTGTGACAGAACATGCTCGGTAATGCCTGGAGGTGAAACTGGGCCACAGGGAGACTGAATGTCTACGCTGTTCAAAAATGTCAACATAATGCATTTCAGGGACATTGTGCTGCCATAGCAGGACATACATAGAAGTGGGGAGGAACTCTATGGGGAGGGCAGGGTACATAAGGCTAAGGAATACTGCCAGTCCTGTGAGAAATGGAGTTTTAGTTTGGAGAGCTGACGTGAGGCAGAGATGTGTACTCAGACCTTCAAGTGGAGGTGGACACCACACCACAGTCACCTGGGCATTCACAAACCTGGATTTGGTGTTTCAGCTCACTCAGGCTGGTCATTAAGAAAAACCATCCAGGTTTTCCTCTAGTACATGCTTGCTTAAAGGAAACCATTGTCCACTGGCTATAATGCTACATTCTGGTTCATTTGTACCAGTTTGAAGACAAATGGATAGCCATGAATGACATACCTGCTCTAGGCACAGCTGCAATAAAATTAAAAAAATCACCATGTAAGAGGAGTCTGCCTTGCATCTTTTTCAAAGGTACTCTCCATTGGCAGAACAGTAATGTCTTGTTCAAGTGGCTGTAAAGTATCGTGGGTTTTAGTACTACCAAATAGCATACCTTTATAGCAATTTAGGAATACCTATAGGATTATTATATATTGATTGGACTTGCATAAAACCCCAAAACGTCTCAGTAAGCGTGTGACTCTTGTTCTTATTTTGCTTTGCAGTACTCTTTACTGTAGTTTTAACATGACCAAGGATAAATTATTTTTTACTGGATGTGGTATGGATGTCACAAAAAGGAGGGTGCTTCTGGTTTCCATGAAGGAAAGGATCTTCAGTGGCAGAATATTTTGGAAATCTTTGTTTCCTGGCAGTGGGAAGTATACGTGCATTTCTCCACTTTCCCCTGCCTCTCTCTCCAGCTGTTCATCATCTCCCTTTCCAGCACAAGAGGAACAGTCCCCTTTTCCCTTGTTATTTCTTTTCCTCCCTTTCCACTGCAATTCTCAATTCACCTTTCTTTGCATCTTAGGCTGCTGTGGTAAGGAATATGCAGTAAGAGGCCACCATCATTGTGGGACAAGTGAGTCGGGGAAGAGCCCCAAGCTGAACTTGCTTCCCCCACTGTTGTTACAGAAGCAAGAATGCTGCTACAGAATAGGGTCTTTTTTTTTTTTTTTTTTTTTCAGAAAATCCTCATTCTCTGTTTACACACTTCCTTCCGTCCCTGATTTTTCTGCCCTAGCAGTTGCAGGCAAAATAATTAAAATAACATTTGTTGTGGATAGAGAGTAGATAGACTTGGGATGCAGGAAGTCTTTGGGAAGATCTCAAAGGTTTTACCAGGAAGGTTGCTGTCATCAATCGGCAGTTACTGCTGAGGGCTAGCAGCCTGTAAACGACAGTACAAATATGGCAAGTCACAGTTGATAAGACTCCAAAAAGTTTTCACACTCACTTTCATCTTATTCCAGGAATGTGTCTGGGATTGTATATAGAAGCTTATTCCACTTAGTTTTCCAAAACCGAGAAGCAAAACCAAATTAAGTTAGTCTGACAGGTAAATCATTGAGGAGAGGTGAAAACTCTGTCCTAAACATCGACTCTAGGAATAAAAGCAGAAACTTTCCCAGAGCTTCAGTATCTTGTCTGGGCTAGAATTGTTAACATTTTAGGTGTTTAGCATATCTTTACTTAGCATATAAAAGTTTTGTTTTTGTAAAGCTTATTCTCTTAGCACATTTTCTTAGGGAAAGTTAAACAACTGGATTTGGAAAAAAAAAAAAACACTTTGGAGGAGACATTTGACATTTGAAACCATTGTTAATTTTACAGGCTTATGTTTAGAAGTTGCTGAACTGTTTCATTTCAAAGTTAGTATGTTAAACTCACTTCTAGGAGATGCAAAGAAAATGCATGCAAAGTTACTTAACTGAGAAGAGGAATTTGTCAAAAGAAACACTTAATGATTTTATAATAAACAGTACTTTCAGCCAAACTATTAAAATAGATGAATATCAAGCTTTTTGGTTGTTATATCTGGATAGTAATTTTAGAGAATGCACAAGGTCAAGACTTTGCAAATATTTTACCACTGAGAATGCTCTTGGTAGCAGCTCCTGGCCTTGTTCCAGTTCAAATAGTTCTACAAAATTGCCGGCATATATGTGTGATATATGTAACACAGTTTGGGAATGGTTATATTAACATCAAGAGCTCAGTTTTGCTTGGATATGTTAGATCAGCTGAGCAATGGTGTAGCAAACAGGAAATAATACATCACCCTAAGAAAGCAGGCAGTAATCTCTCATACTTTCATTTTCATTTGTTTCCTTTGTGTGTCTGTTTTAGAAAAGTATGTGCCCTGGAGTATGATCAGTCTGGTTTGAAGGCTTTTATCAATAGATCACCTCTGTTCATCTTGCTTATCAGGTGTCACCTAAAAATACACTTCCTTGCAGCTCAGTTCTCCTCATAGTAGCCTCTTACATGAAATATTAAATTTCCTTTCATCTGTGTCCAGTTTTGACTGAGATAGAATTAATTTTCTTCCTAGTAGCTGGTGCAGTGCTGTGTTTTAGATTTAGTGTGAGAATAATGTTGATAACACACTGATGTTTTAGTTGTTGCTAAGTAGTGCTTACCCTAAATTAAGGATTTTTCATTTTTTCATGCTCGGCCATCGAGGAGGTGCACAAGATGCTGTGAGGGAGCGTGGCCAGGACAGCTGACCCGAGCTAGCTAAAGGCATGTTCCATAGCAGAGGGCGTCATGCTCGTATATAAACTGGGGGGAGTTGGCCGGGGGGCGGATCGCTGCTCGGTCAGTGGATGGTGAGCAATTGCATTGTGCATCACTTGTCCTTCTTGGGGATTATTTCTCTCTCTTTTTGTTACCTTCCTGTTCATTGCTACTACTACTATTATTATTACTATTATATATCAATTATTAAACTGTTCTTATCTCAACCCACGGGTTTTACTTTTTTTTCTCCCCAATTCTCCTCCTCATCTAACCAGTGGGGGGCAGTGAGCAAGTGGCCACGTGGTGTGTAGTTGCCAGCTGGGCCTAAACCACAACAGTCATTTTTGGCACCCAACTTGGGATCCAAAGGGTTGAGATAACAACAGATCTGATCAGAGTGTGTTAAAACAAATTTAAGTATTCATTGTATTGGTTTAATAGTCACTAGTCACGATGTTGATTGATTTGTTCTCAGAGTTGTTATTAGATCTGTGTGGTGTAACACCCTACTTGCTCACTGTTGTGCTGGTTATCAGCTCTGCACTCTGGATCAAGGGTATCAGTCCGCTCTACTGTGTAACACTGACCGTGAGACCAATCTGGTATTTGTAGTCAGCATCGCCATCATCTCTGTACCTCGGGTGCCATCTCCTGGAGATTATTAATAATTACACTTTTTACCTTTTGAGGGAGCCAACCTATGGAGGAGACATCTTCCCACATCTTCCCCTTCTATGCCAGGCTAATTACAATAGCGTTTGAGAATTTTGAAAATTTTTAATACTCTTGGGATGTTCAAGCCAGCATGATCCTATTGCTATGTCTCCTGAATGTGCTACAGGTCTTGTTTAGTGTTAAAAAAACAAGAAAACCACCCAGAGATTGACCTCAGTGACAGGCACTGCGGCTACTCCAACCTCCACAACAGGTACTGTGGCTACTCAAACCCCGGTGACAGGCACTGCTGTTGCTCAGGCCCCCATGACAAGCACTGTGGCTACTCAAACTTCGCTGACAGGCCCTGCAGCTACTCAGACCCCAGCAACAGGCATCGCAGTTACTCCAGCCCCCTGACAAGCACTGCAGCTGTTCAAACCCTGGTGACAGGCAGTGCAGCTACTCAGATTTTGGTGACAGGCACTGTGGCTACTCAAATCCCAGCAGTGAGTGATGCAGCTGAACCAGAGAATCAACCAGTGCCATTATCAGTCATCCCTATACACATGAAGAAATGGATGTGAAAGCTTGTCTAGTAAAGGAGGACAAAGCAGGGCCACCACGAGAACAAGACGAAGAGGCAGAACAAGAGGTAACCACTTGATCCCTATCCCTACATGAGCTGTGGGATATGCAAAAAGATTTCAGCCATTGTCCAGATGAACACATTATCACCTGTCTGCTCTGATGCTGGGATAACAGGGCCAGTATCCTGGAATTAGAGGGTAAGGAAGTCAGGCAGATGGGCTCACTTTCTAGGGAAGGGGGCATTGACAAGGCAATTGGAAAGGGACACAAGTCCTCAGCCTCTGGAGGTGACTCCTGTCAAGTGTGAAGGAAAAGTATCCCTTTAAGGAAGATGTTATGTGTCACCCAGGCAAATAGACCACCATGGAGAGAGGTATCCAGTACCTGAGGGAATTAGCCATGCTAGAGATGATTTATTATGACCCAGACAATGTGCAGTTACCTGCAGATCTAGATGAACTCCAATGCACACAACCCACGTGGCAGAAATTTGTATGGTGCGCACCATCGTCATACGCCAACTCATTGGCAGTACTGGCCTGGAAATACAAAGAGGCACTGATGGTGGATGAAGTGGCTCGCCAGCTCCCCTCTTTCTGCTTATAAGGTCATGCACTGGCTAATGCAGGAGACAAATTGTGGTACGGATTAGAGAAATTCTTACACTTAGGAGGAGAGAATTTCAGGCATTTCTGTTTGTTTCAGGATCAATGCAGAATTTGAAATCCCCTTATAGAGCCTGAAAAACACTTGCTGTAATGTTAAGTATACTATTAACGACGTCAAAGAAGCTATTTTCCATAATGCTGGCGCAGTCCAATATAGCTTGTACTGAGGCATGTTTGGCAGCTTGCCTCAACAAAAACTGAATCAGAGCCAAAGTGCCTCTTTCAATTAGCTGTATGCTTTTAGTATAACCTTGTAAAGAATGACTTGCAAAATAATTAATAAAAACACACCTTATCATCTCTGCAGTTCTTTAATGACTGTGAGTACTTTAAAAACCAGGCTTATATGACTATTCCTGTTTACCAAATGAGAAGGAGGAAACATGAAAAGACACAGTGACTTGTCCCACACAACAGCACTGCTGGGAATGGAAACCATATCTTCACTGATGTGGAAAAGACAAAACTACCCCCATTTGGCCTTGAACAAGTGCCAAATTTCCCATTGGGGAAATGGGGTCAGGCTGTTTCTTTTGGAGATGCAGACATTTTATGATCATTTTAAGTCACAAAGCAAACTACAACCCTTGTCCTGTTTACAGTAATCACCATTTTACATGTGACAGTAAATTACGTCAGTTGCGATTTCTGAACACAAGACAACACCTTAGTGTTTTACCTCTACTTGATGAAAGACAATAGGGTCAAAAGACCACAGAAAAACAACAAAACTGGTATCAGTCAGTCTTGGAAAGCTTTTTTCCCTCCGTGTAACTTTAATTACAGTAATCTTGAAAATGCATCATTCGAACTGTAAGTTGTTTTCAAAAACCTTTCTTTGAAAGCTAAAGAGTTTTCTGGAAAATGTTTTATTGTATATTTTATAAATATCAGTTGTATCTGTAAGAAACTTGCTCGTTTTACTGTTTTTCAGCACTGTAACCTGAATTGATAAAATGCTGTTCTATTTTGAGGGCACTGTTACACATACATTCACATTCTTTTTCACGGGCCTTCATACTTTTTTTCCACGTTTAGTAACACAGTCTTGTTTTCAACAGCGGCGCCTTTGCCACTGAAATTGGAAATAAACCTCTAACACCAATGTAACATTAGGAAGCGGGCATTCTCTTTATTGCAGCACTGGGTGCTCAGGGGATCACTCCACCTAACGTGCATGTTGAAAGACAAAGGCACACTCATTATATACAATAAAAGAAATAAATATTCATGTGATTTCTGAGAGGTACCTGCCTGCTTCCAGGGAATCTAGTGGATATGTTAATACATTGTGCAAGTGTACTAAAATTTGGGGAAGAGTCTCTGAGGGGCTTCCATGGGGGTCTTCAGTGGTCTGTGGTGGTCCCTAGTGGTTGTTGAAGAGGTGTCTCTTAAGGTCTTTTCCACAAACTCCGAGTCTTTCTTTCATATAAGGTCTCGGCTCATGGCTCTGTCTGCGAAGTTTCTCAGGTTCCTTATCCTGGTTTCCACAGATGTCTGCTGGTTTATCTGCCCTCCCAGGGATGTACACATCACAGTTGCAAAAATTATGTCGCTGGGTGCATTCTTGTTTGAGGCCCCTTACAACAATTGGCACCAACTGCTCGCAGGCATCACCTTCAGCAGCTAAAAGCCCAGGTAAACGCCAACCGCATGTTCCATGGGAGAGCATTTACGGTATCCTCACCCTGCCACGTCTAGTTATTACAAATAAGTCGACGTTAAAGGCGAACTTCAACACCTTAACTGTAATTCTGACGGCGCAGGCACAGCGCCAGCCGCCCGCACGCACCGTTACCTCAGCCGCCGTGGCCAGCAGCCCCGCCCCGCGCAGGCGCAGCGGCACCCCTCGGCCACCGGGAGGAGGGGGCGGGGGTAACGGCTTCGCCCCGGCGCCTGCGCGCGGGCGCGGCTGCGCGCCTCAGCCCGAGCGGAGACGGCGGAGACAGCGGCGGCGGGCGGTACCGGTGAGCTTCCTCTCCTCTCCTCTCCTTTCCTCGGCCGCCATTTCGGGATGCCGTGAGGTGGATGCGTTGCCGCCCCGGGCGCTGCGCGGCCCTGCCACACAGGCTGCGCCCGGCCCGAGCGGTGGCAGGGCCGCGCAGCCCCCCGGGCGGGACGGGAGGTGCCCTCGCCCCGGCCGGGCAATGTGGGCCGCCCGTCAGCCCTTCCAGCCCGGGATCCAAACCTCTATTTCGGGATGCAAGCCTCTACTCTGGATGCCCGCCCTCAGTTCGTGGGACAAACTCGCCACAAAACTAAGCCGGGGACAGAAAGACAGTGCTTCCAGTCAGTGTAGGCGCTGGTATTTAACTAGAATACCTGTTCTGGAGTTACGGGTTTGGTGACGTTTTAAATTTAAATGATTTTTTTTCCTCTACTACATGATTCTGTGCCGTTTTACTGGATGTCAGTGTACTTAAGGTTCCCCAAGTATTAGCAGTCTTTTATAGGTAACAGAGTAACTTTATGTAGTGCTGTGGTACCCACTTCTGTGTCCTGACAAATTACTTCTGTGTTTATATAACAGAACTCATGCTTTAAAGGCTATGATAAATAAAGAACATTATCAACATAATTGAAGCATCATACCCTTTGCATTTTACTGAGCTTTTCTGGCCATCTCTGCCTGTTTAGGACCAAGGCTGAAAGAGGCAAGGACCATTAGATCAGGGTGATTGGACTGGGGACTCATGGATCATGTTAATTGCTCGGGGTTTTTTTATGATCGTTTATCTAATCTTTTTGAATCTGCAGGTGTTACAAAACTGTTACGAAGGCCATCACTTAATGACTGAATCACTTAAGTAGGAAATACCCAGAAGGCTCTAAAAGGGGTAGGGCTCAAAAATGAAAAAGACTTCCAAAATCCAGAACACCATTGAATGAATTTGTGGCCTATTGGGGGTGTATCAGAAATAATGTATGATATGCTGATTTGTATTTCACATTGCTTATGAAAGTAGAGATGAATAGAAGATAACATATATTGTATTGCTTCATAATACATAAAAATACAGAAGACACTTTTAAATGACTGTGGGATCTTGTAACTTGCTTATGTAGAATCAAAACCATTTCGCATTTGTGTTTGGAATAAACCCCTAGAACAAAACATGGAGGACTAAAATACAGAAAGGATTGATTCTGGGTTTAAAACTCTAATTTAAGACATTCAAAGTCATTTAAACCATACTTAAAAATAAACTAAGTCAATAGTCTTCTGCAGTAAATTACAGTGAAGATTCTAGTATTTTTAAGCAAAAAGACCCTGAGGTGTACACCATATTTGAGACCGTGCTTGTGTGTAACCACACTATTGCTTTTCTGAGCCTTTATGTACATTGAGGTCAGTGTCTAAACGTGGAGTCTCATATATGCATGTATCTTTCAAGACGGAGGCTCTGTACTTGTTAATGTTTTTTATGTTATGCCTTTTTTGATAATCACAAAATGTGGGTAAAAAAATTGGTAACTTAATCTAAGTTTTTAATACTTTTTAAATTACCTTTTTTTTTTCAGAGTAAAGGCTAGGACAAACTTCCATATTCGAGCAAGGAAAAAACCATGCAGTCCAGAACAGGGGGAGCAGAAAATTAGAATTTGTAAAAAAACAGCTATAATAATTTTTGTGTTAATCTCTCCTTTTGGTAGGCTGTATATCTAAGAGAAGATGGCAGATCCTTGGCAAGAATGTATGGATTATGCAGTTGCTTTAGCAAGGAAAGCTGGGACGGTAAATATAAACTATTCATAAGTAATAGTATTGTCTATTGAGTCTAGTATGTATATAGCTTTTGAAGGAGTTTGGTGTTGGATATTCTTCTGAGGAGTATTTTGTCAAAAACATAAATTAGCAGAATCATTGAGTGATGGACAGGTTGAAGATGGGAGTGTCTTTCATGTTTACAGCTTGGTTAATTTAAGAAAACAACTTTGTACTTTTCTTTGGAACAGAGTCCAATTAAAGACTGAGGAGTATCTTTTGTTCCTTAAATTTGATTTTAAAAAAATAATTCTGAATTGTGGTAAACAAAAAACATCTCTGTTTTTCCCCTTAAACTGCACCTGTCTACCTTATTATTTTACCATGTGAAAGCTGTTGACAGTCTTTCTTGCAAACACCTCAATCAACTTAATACAGTGGCTTGTTGTTGGCACGAACTGCCATATTGTGTTCTCTTCATAGACTGCTTCTGTAAATAAGAAGCATCCCTTGCAGTGGCGGTACTTTGCCCGTTTGTCATCTAAGATGGCTTAGAACAGGAAAGAGTTTGCACATCTTGGCAGAACTTCAGCATAAGCGTGGTTACCAAATGTTCAGTTCCTGGTAGTTCTGCTTGGTACATTTGAATGCTATTGCAGCCAGACAAGATGGCACACGTACTGATTCTGTCCCCTGGAGCTGCAGAATCTGCAGAACATTGTCCCTGCAGTGACCTCATTAAAGTCTTCCCTTAGAAAATCTTTCTAAGTTAGAGTAAAAATATTTTGTGGGCTGTGAGGCATGTATTCTTTCTTAAGCTGATTCCCATAGTTTTAAGATTATAAATGCAGGGTCTGGCTAAAAATAGCTGACCTAAGCTCAGTCTTAAGTGTTTCATTCAACTCTGATATTTAAATTTATAAATTTAAAACTTGTCCTAACAAAATAGAGCTCAGTTTTGTGTACCAGTGGATCTTCTTGTAGTACTTAGATCTAAGGTCATGTAGAAGTTTGTGCTGAGTAGGGGCTGGAGATGGATGCAAGGGTAAGCCCAAGCTTCTGCAGTTAAATCCAGGTTTTGTCACTACTTGTGTTTGTGTTTTGTATGTGCAGTATAGAAAATCACAGTAAAAAGAATGCTCAAATTTGGGGGAAACTAATATTTTCCATACTGTTAATGGAGAAAGATTTTTTTTTTTCTTTTGTCAACAGATAATCTGTGGAGCACTCAAAGAAGAAATATCTGTTATGACTAAAAGTTCACCAGTAGATCTAGTGACAGAAACTGATCAAAAAGTAGAAAACTTCATTATTTCTTTGATAAGAGAAAAGTATCCTTCTCACAGGTACGGCTTCTTGTCAATACACTTTTGATAGAAGGAGGAGAGAGGTGACTGGAAGTAGAAAATGGGAAGTTTATGATTCTGCTTGGTAAAATTTCATTACAATTGGTATGCTGAAAAGTTACAGAATTCTCCCTTACCCTCAATATATTAAGTATTTCAGAGTACTGGTGGGCTGAAGTTTTGCTCAGAGCTGTAGTAACAAAACAAGGTGTCCCCAGGGTCTACTGACATGAGTTTAGCCTTGCTCAAGACTTCTGGAAGTCACTTCCAGTTGAACCAGCTGTAAATAACTTCTTGATTATTTCTGTTGGAGAATCAAAGGTGGCCCCAAGATACCCAGAACCCAAATTTCATGTCTGCTGTGGGCTGTTGAAACTAGCATGCCTTCGCTGTCTTCTGGTGGGGTCCCGTGGTAGTGAGTGTGCCTTAGGCAAGTCTCATACAGTTTAAGAACATCAAGCATCCTTAAAAGAAGACAGCATTTTCAGATTCTGCGTAACTGAAAGTCTATCATACAAAATACTGATTTTTTTTTTTATTGCTCTTCCCTTTTTTCTTCCTCCCCCTGCCCCTCTTCCCCCCCAAAATAAATTTATTCTTGAAGGGTGAATTATATGTATTTTACTTACTTTTACTTACACGAGACTTTCTTTCCCATTTTAACACAAGGATTCAAGTTTAATAGTTTCCTTAAAGTGGGTTTGCTAATTTTTCTTGCACTTTCTTGGAGATTTTCTTATTGTAGCTGCATATGTGAGACGTAATAAATATGCATGGAACTGGAACAATTGAGGTGATGCAAAATGTCGGTAACCCAATCAAGTTAGTGTAAGCATACAGACTTGTGGAATGACCTTGAAATAACAGTTTCTGTGACATTGATAAGCATTTTAGAATCTTTTAGCTTCTTTTTATATTAGATAATTGATGCCACATTAGACATACTGGTATTGAATTTCTCATTCTAATGAATTACTCATCCACCTAAAGAACTATTCAGTCTCTTTCTTTTTGTGAAGATCTGCTGCTTTCTGGAAACATGCTGTTTCATTCTGAGCAAAAATCTTCACTTCCTTAGTTAATCTAATAAAACTTCTAATCAATATTAAAGGGACCTTATTTGTTTACTCTCAGCAGTTCTCATTTTACATGTTTGTGGAGGAAAGCATGTGTTTGATGCCTGCTTTTTGTAGGTTGAGTAATATGTGGTAAATGTAACATGCAAAAAGCATAGAAGAGAACCCCACCCACTTAGACTCATCCCAACAGCTTTGCAGTTCAAAACAAATACTTTCATGTGCAGCAAAAACTGTAAAAATTGGGTTCCTATGGCACTGTGCCTTGTGTATCCCTCAGATTTAGTATTATGGTTGAGCATGTGCTCTGCTGTGCTCAGGAGGAGCTCTGGTTTGGATTCCATCCCTTTACCATATTACCATTTTATAATGCTTGTAAAACTAAACAGGTTTGAGATTAACAACTTTCTCTCATATTTGGGTTGAAATCAAGACTACAAATTTAACAGTTACTGCAATGCCCTAACCAGATGCATATGACCACAAAGGCTTTCTTCAGTTAAAATGCAAGCTAAAAAGCGGTGGTTTGTAGCACAAATAAACTGAAAGGTGTAAATAGCTACAACTATTCTGACCAAAATTTGGTGATGCTGTTACTGAAAAAAATGATGAAAACTTCAATGTTCTGAGTGCTAAATTCCAGTAATAGATATTAAAATGTAAAGTTCTTTTCCCCACATATTGTGCTTATCTCTGACGTCATAAATATTGATGCAAGTTTGGTCAGATGTGGTTGGTACTTTCCAGATAAATTGTGTATTTCTCAGCTTTTTACGTATGATCAGTGGCAGTACAAAATCCTGCATGGCACTTTAAGAATTTTCATGTCAAGGACAATGTTGTAATTCAGACATTTAAAACAATTTCTTTATATCTTTTAAATGTGTTTACTACTCTAGCTTCATTGGAGAAGAATCTGTTGCAGCTGGAGAGGGCAGCATTTTGACAGATAATCCCACATGGATTATAGACCCTATTGATGGAACTACCAACTTCGTACACAGGTCCACCTTTCATTTTTTTATGTTAGCAACTTCAGCTGATTACCTTTTTTCTTTCTCCAGTTCCATGAAAGTAAGGTTTTTTCACTTTTAAATGGCTTTAAAGGAGATACTATGAACTTGTTAATAGTTACAAATTACTATTTGCATTTATTGAGCATCACTGGGGAGTTTTTGTAACTCTGTAACCAACAGCAGGTGTTTGTTCCATGAGAGACCTGTACTATGCAGTGTGGGGGTCAGCAGCCTTTGGCACCAGTGCCAAGGTCAGGTGGACAGATTTTAACAGTAAAGCAACAGGACTCAGAATTAGGAGTTGTGGCATTTTCAGAAAGGTGGTAACATGTCTAGGTGCTGATTTCTAAGAAATTTCAAATTCATTATGATCTAGGAGCTGCTACCACGAAAGAAAGCAGAATATCAGCAGTAATTGTCTAGTGGTATTTAGCACCAGGATGAGGAGGGGACTTTCAGTGTAATGCTGACTGCCTGTACCTTCTGTCTTTGAAACATGATGGATTTTGACCCTGATGAGCTTTTCTGAGCATATTTGGTTCCAGTTTTGAAATGACAGCCGCTATGTGCGACTCAGCTTTAAACAGCTGCTGAATCCTGCTAAATGTTCAAAAAGCTATAAGAAAAGAACCCATTCTGTTGGGTTACTTAAAAGTCTGTATTTTTTGCAGATAGTAATTAAAGCAAATGTTTTGGAACTGCAAATTTGAAGAGTAAAAAAATAATTAGAAAAAAAAATTGGTTGATTGTTAAAAACTTAGACTGAGATGCAGCCCACCATGTCCTATATTTTTCCACTGCCTTTGCTCTTCCCCCGGCATTCTTCCTTCTTGCTTGAATATCTGTCGGTGCTTTGGTGGAGAAGGTGGAGGTGGGAGGGGAGGTGACTTGCCTCTTCTCATGAGACCATTTTGTGCCAGCTTGTTCCTTCTGAGAAAGGTTAGTAGCATAGGGGCTTGCTCATATTCTTTGGCTATAAAATGACAGTGCCTAAGCTAGTAACAGCTGTAACAGAAATCACAGTCCCGAAGCTGTAACAGACTTAGTTTCAGTGGGTGGAAAAGTTTTTATTTTAAATAGTAATCGGTGTTGTTGGGTCTGTTTTCATAGTAAATTTTGCAGGTTCCAGAAAACTAATACTTCCTATATAGTCCAAGTTTCTTTTTGAAAGACACATTACATTTAACTGAACGTTGTTTTTATTAAGAGTAAGCGTGGTAATGAAAGAAGCATAGTATCTCACTATAAATTAGTGAAATGTTTTGTTTTGTAGGTTTCCATTTGTGGCAGTTTCAATTGGCTTTGTTGTAAACAAAAAGGTATACTTTTTATTACTTAATATCTAATCAATCAAAACCAAATTAATTCCTTGTTGTTAGTCATAACTAAGATCTGTATTTTCACAGTAAATAGGAAGAAAGGGAAAAAGCCCTCAAGGTATCTTTACTGTTTCTTGCAGATAGAGTTTGGAATTGTGTATAGTTGTATAGAAGACAAGATGTATACTGCCAGAAAAGGAAAAGGTGCATTTTGCAATGGTCAAAAACTTCAAGTATCAGGCCAAGAAGGTAAGCTGAACTGAGTAGCTTATTTCTAGTAATTACATTTATTTTGCAAATGAGGCATCAACAGTTTTTAGACCTGAATATATTCCCGTTTCTTAGCTCATAGTTCTGTTTTGCAGAGACGGGCTTTTTTTGGCCAGGCATTGTTCAGTTTTGAGAAACAGCTTTTATGTCCTCTTTGATGCATATAACGTGCTTGTGATCTTTGCAAAATCAGGTCTTGGCAATTGAAGATTTTATTCCCTGTGTGTCTGTGCATTGTGGTTTTTTGTTTGTTTTTAATTCCCTGTACCTCTGTAATCCATCTATGATTGGTCTTTTAGAGTCTGCAACAAATCTACCAAACAATTCAACTTCTTCCAGATGTGAACTAGTGGTTTAAATCAGTATCTCTTTTGTATACTTACTACCCTATGTAAAGTAAAATTCACATTTAAAGTGGGACTTTTAAAGATCTGAGCACTATTCTAATTTTTATAGCAATAGAATATTATTTACTAATGACATCGATTAATGTATATGCACAATTGAACCAGATCATGCTTTGTTTGCTGTATTTTATTTTTTCCTGCCATTTTCCATGTAAGAACAGATTTTTATATATTCAATATATGCAATATACTAAAATGCCATACTTTTTTTCAGTCTTGTAAGAAAGCAATGAAGTAAACTCTGCTAATTATATAAGTTGTACTGTTGGAAAAGTGAGGGTTTGTTTCTTTTCCAGACATTACAAAATCCCTTTTAGTAACAGAATTGGGATCAAATCGTGATCCAGAGACTATAAAAATAGTTCTTTCTAACATGGAAAGACTTCTCAGTATTCCTATTCATGGGTAAGATACTTCCTATTTTTTATATTTACTGGTAGTGTTAACATTGTAAATATGATAATTTTTAGGAAGGATTGGTTGCATTACATCCGACACCTTAAATGTGAAATACAATTTAAATGTTTTTGTCTAGTAGCTTCTGCAGAGAAACTCTTAAGTGTGTTTAACTTTTCAAGCTGGGACATATATAAGAGAACCATAATAATCAGTATTGAGAAGTGAAGCATGTTTGGTTTTGTAGAACTAAGTAATATTAAAACTAAATACTGAAAAGTATTGTGTTTACTAGTTAAAAAAGAGTACAATTCTGTGCACTTTTTTTTCAGAAACACAAGGAGTAAAACTGGATAAACAAAAGCTATAATTTCTTAGTTTCTTTTCTGTGTAGTAATGAAAATTGTTGGGGTTTTTTATGTATATCGGAAGACAAAAGTAGGTCTCCCTTTTCTCTTTCAATACGGTACAATTTTAAAAAATTTGTCCAAGTAGTTGAAATTGTCCATAAACTGTTCTTATTTTGATTACATTCCCTGCTTCCTCTCTTCCAGGTAAGCCAAAGCCTAAATTTCCATAAACCATTTTACATCTAAAGGTGGTTTCAGTGGACAGTTTTTTGTTACTCAACCCTACTCATTTTTCTGATCTAAAAGGGGTTGTTGTAGTTTCATGCTGAGATTCCCAGGATTCTTGTTTTGACACTTAACATATAGATTTTTTTGTACTTTCAAAAAGTCTTCTGATGTCATTAAAGATTATATGCCAAGTTGTAAGTAGGGAATATGTTTTAGTATGTTGTCAGTTCAACTTTGGTATTTTATTTGTGAACAATAAAATGAGATTGGAGTTGATTTAAGTTGCTTCTTGCACTAACTTAGCTGCTATCAGTTACAATTTAATGTACATTTCACTGATAATTGAAATAACTGCAATTATTTTTACAATTCACGCTTACTTACTGAATGCATCAATATTTCCAAAAGAAACTGGAATTTGTAACACAAGCGTTTGATAAAGTTATCCAGACCAAACTTAGGCTGTGTAATTTATTTTTTGGGATTACTGCTGTCAGGGTTTTTTGCAAGTCAAGAGATGCTTACTGAGCATCACCAGTGAAACTGAAGTAACTGTTTTTTCAACGCTGAGGACAGTGTACACTCAACTTGAATTCTTGTATTCAAAAAGCAAAGTAGAATATCTGTTGTTGTTTCGTGGGTACATATCTTCTATAATATGTTTTAGATTAAGAAGTTGTTTTAAGATGTGTTTTTACTCTAAAACAAAATTGTGTAACAGAATTCATAAATGTAATTTCTGGAAATTTGCTATATTTGGAGAGTTCTTCAAGATACTTAAGCAAAACTTCATTCCCAATTTTTTATTTTTTCGCTGCAGCATTCCGTCACATTTTCTCTTGCTCAGTTCACTTTGCGCGTGATGCTTCTGTGTTCTCTGTGCAGTGTACGCAAACGTTGTGACTTTCTTACAAACTGTTCTCAATTAAAAAAACAACTATGTCTCCTTTAGGATTAGAGCCGTTGGTACAGCAGCTGTGAACATGTGCCTTGTGGCAACGGGTGGAGCTGATGCCTATTATGAAATGGGGATTCACTGCTGGGATATGGCAGGAGCTGGAATCATTATTACTGAAGCAGGTGGAGTACTGCTAGATGTATCAGGTAAATACACGGGCACGCATGATACTCTCCTTCTGAATAGCTAACTGGGAGCAAAACGTAGCTGAAAGGAGAAGGCAAAGAGGTTTTTCAATCCTTTTTCTGAGTTACTACTACTGAAGAGTTCCCATACAGTTAATAGACAGTGTCAACTGTATGTTCTTCAACTACAAGACAACCATTACGCTCTTGGCTGAGCACCTGGAAGAGTGGAAAAAGACGGTAGACATACACTGAAGAGAATTTAAATGTAGCTCATATGAGATACCTGTTGTGTTAAATGCATTTTTATCCAGGGGCAAAACTTGGTCCTAAATAGTAATGTATCATTTATGCTTGATTTTTTTCAATGCTCATTTTCTTAACAACTTTTACTTTTCTCCAGATATAAGCTAGTTACTTTGCTTGCTTTGATTTCTAGGTGGACCATTTGATTTGATGTCTCGAAGAATAATTGCAGCAAGTAGTCGAGCTATAGGAGAGAGAATAGCCAAAGCACTTCAAATAATTCCTCTGAAAAGGGATGATGCAGCTAACTGAATACCAAAACTACACGTTAAACGTAATTATATAATGTCTCATACTTCCATGTGGTGGTTATTCTACACCTTAAACCTGATAAAAAGATAGATAAATAAATGGTAGTCTTTCAGTACTGGTGTGACTGCTAAGTAGTGTTTTGAAATTGGACCAACATTCTAAGTAAGCTCTCACTGTTAGTATTTTATTTAACATCATGATTACATAAAGATCTATAAAAAGAAGCAAATACAACAACTAATATTTTCAAGCTTTATACTACACTGGAAGGCATAGTAAAGAGACTTTTTGATGTATAGATAAATACAAATCTCTAGTTCTGTAAGTGACAAAACAAAATTCACCATCTTAACACTACATCGTCACATCTGATTCTGAACCCAAAAAGGTGAAGGCATTACTGTTTGTCCTATTGTTTTCTTCAGTGTCATCAGTGTATCCATTTCCTTACCTTGGTATGGTTTTTGTAGAGGTAGTTCACACATTTCCAGATTCTTTTTAGTTGCTTGTAGTTTTGGCTCTAATTTAAAGCCTTTATTACTTAGCTGTCATTGGTTTTGTAGTCATTGTTCTACCTTTCTTTTGGTAGATAAACGTAATCTCCTCTTTAGGCTCTTATGTGGCCAGTACACTTGCAAATTCATTACAGTTGCAGAAGTAACAGTTATTGGTGCCAGAAAATATGTGCATCTCCCAGAAATAAGTTCTGAGCACACCTTCTATCACCAAATGGACTTACTCTAGGTTAAGATGAAGTATGATTTGCATCTGACCATTGGAATCAGCTGATAACAGGTCCTCTATCTTATTCTTGGCAGTTAAAATTCCTGTTAATTTTGCTTGGGCTTCTCTGTGAATGAGTGTGTTTCAGAGTCTAAGGAATCACTAAAATTCAAGAGACTTTTCAGTAACTCAGCCAGCAAAAAAAGTAAGCCCACAGTCCAGATTTTTTACAGCATTCTCTGTAAATTATGAAAGCAGTGACCAACCAGGATCAGGTTTCCATTGTCTTAGAGTGTGCAGGCACAAAAAAAGATACATATCTAAACCTAAAGGGTTTATAAATCTAAAAAATACTAGTAATTTCATTCTTGGTGTCAATTTGTTTTAAACTTTGGACACTATACTGGTTCTTTGCATTTCTGTATTTAAGATTGTTAGAAGTATCAGTGTACTGTTCAAACAATTAATGCACTTTAAAAAAAAGATTTAACTTACATCAGTTTTTAGACTGATTTTTCCGTGTGTAAAGTTTCCTAAAGAAAGTTGTCTCATTGGAGTCCAGTCAAGACACAGCAATGCTTTGGAAAACCTGACTTTGTACTGCTGTCCCACTATTTTTATTTTGGAAAATGATGTTGTCTGTCTTGAAGTTTCAGCAGATCTATTACTATAAATTTCAGTCTTTCATATCAGTTGATTTTTGCAGATTTTGCAGAAGTACTTAATTTGAAATTGTATCTAATGCCAGATGATTAATGGTAATGAGATCAGCCTGCTATTTAAAGGTCTTGTAAAAAAGCCAAATTTAGATTAATTTTACTTTTTAAATCCCCATTGACAAGGAAATTTTTTGAGCATTTCAGTAACTTTATTGCTGTAAATGATGTGGGATCATCATTATTTCTTAAGCAGTATGTCTACTGTACCATTTCTGTGGCTTTTATATAACAAATTCTGCATAACTTTTTTAAACCGATTTATTTGTGAAATGGAGACATGTCTAAAAAGTACTTGAGATGGGAGAACACATTCAAAATAAATATGCTTTACCAGCTGTAGCTTCAGATGTGCTTCCTTTCTTAACGTTCATTGGTGTACAATGCTGGGTCCCAACAAGCTGGATTTGTGGGCTTCAAACTTTCTGTGAGTTGAACGCTTTCTCTTCTTGGCCTCTGATGTACACAGATCATAAATTGTTGTGCCTTTAGATAAGTGAAATTATGTATATACCTGCAGCAGGTTTTTAGAGTGAATATTTTAACACCTTCCAATGAGATTGTGGTGCATTAATCATCTCCAACCTCAGAGCTCAAACTTTACGGTTTATCTTGCCTGTGATTTGTTTAGGAGGCCCATCAGCTGGTTGAAGCATGTAGCTTTTTCACTGTTAGCTTTCCTACTAATGCTCTTCGAGGCAAAATTTATATGAATTTCCCATCTTGGTCCTCTCACTCTATTTGCATTGGAGACCAGCCTAATTTTTTTTACTGTAAATAGCAGCTTTTAACAATTGTCTACTTTCTTTTCAATTTCAGTCTCCCTTTCAGGGGGCTCAGAAACTGCTGTTGTTTGCTATTTTGCCTAAGCATTATCTTCTCAGATAACTCTTCATCTAATATGTGGCCACTTCTTTCATCATGTGAAAGGACACCAAAATGTAATTATTAAGTTTAAAGGCATTTTATTTTTGGTTCTGTGCTAGACTGCAATTTTGATAAGTTTTTGTAGTAAACCAGAGAAGTCATGATTGCTGTGTAATCAAAATACTTTTGAGAGATCATGTGTAAGACGTAGTCCCTGAATGTTAAAAACAATGATACCTGGTTTTACTGCTTTGAAAGGTGGAGTGACAGTGATAAACATTTTAGACTTTAAGTATCTTTATCTTACGTTATATATTTACAAGATAGCTTTTGCTGGGCAATGAGACAGTCGGAAAAGAAAACCAGTTACCACAGATTGAACAGATAGACTGTCAAATTCAGATTATGAATATTCCTCATGAAGACATCAACAGTCCAGTATACAGGAAGCTTTTTTAAGAGCTTTTCAGTGAACAACTCATGACTTCAGATGGCAAATTCTAATATGGTTTGAATCTCCAACTCTGAGTGAAGAACACTCAAAATGCAAAAGTGCAAAAAGGAGCAAATGAAAAATTCCAAGAAATACTACTGGAAATTAAAGGACCACATGGGCCAATGTAACCAGTCCGTTCACCTTTACTTTGAGAATTTGATGGAGTGGTCAACATCATCGCTGTAGTTGCTATAGAGCCTAATGCTATTCTTAACAAAGGTCTTCAGAGTAGGGGTACTGATTTCTAGCCCAAGACTAAAACAATCAGTGCTACAAAATGGTAATACTGTTTTTTAGCACTGATATGTATGAAAAAGGGTAGATAACCTTAGTCTACCATCCTTGCTATCATCCCCGTTCACTAGCCCTCTCCATTTATTGATTTGCTGATAGCTTGCAATTGTTTTCTGTGGCAGTCCGCAAAGCTTTCTTCAAAGCAGGGTGTTCCAGTAGATTCAATCCTTCAGAACTTTTCCCGGCATGAAATATTGCCAAAGACAAAGTTATAAAAGTCTTGAGGCTCTTGTCCAGCCCTTTTAAGCAGTCCTGCGGAAGATCCCTCCCCTGCCTGCCCTCTAATGCCATAAGGACTATTTCTTGTTGTATCTGTGACCCAAAGCTATGGTTTTAATTCTGCATAGTCTATGTCTAGGTGTGAACTAGACATTCTGACTAGATGTAAAATGTCAACCTGTGACCTCTATATGAAGCAATGTAAGTAAGGGAGATCTTTTCTTTTCCTGAGCTTCTTACCATCCTCAAAGCCAGCTGCTAATTCAGCTCCATTCATTACCTGTGAGTGAAGTAATTGCTTCACAAGTCTGATCCTGTTGCTAAAGTGCTGACAGGCAACTTTCCAACAGCACATTGGTTTTGGATCTACACCAGTTGACATGGCTTCCTTTGATGCCTGGAGTTTGTGCAAACAGAAGGATATTGTCAGTGATGTGGCACCTCAAGAGTCTCTGCCAGAGCCAGAGTCAGCCAGATTCCCGGACAACATAATCCGTTTGATCTCTGGATTACTGTTTGTCCTGCACCAAAAGTGACAGTGAATCTAGTCTGTCAGATCACTCGGGTTTGTACAGGCTTCACACAAAGATCTGTAGCTTCTCAAAGATCAGCAGGAGCTTCTGAAACATCTTCTGTGCCCACTGTCCACTGTCTGCCTGCTGCAACAACAGGGCAAAAAAAATCTGACACACTTCAAAGCTGTGTGCAACATCCGGAACAAACAAACTCGAGGACTGTGCTCAGTTTGAGAGCACGTTATGCCTCTGTATTAAAGAGCTACAAACTTGCCTGTTTGAGGAGGATGGATTAGGTCTCCCACAGTAGAGCAGAAATAATCTCCTAGCACAATTCAAGCTAGTAAGATGCTAAAAATAATGGTGCATGTACATCCTTTTCCAGAAGCTTATAGACTGTGTTGATGACTGCTACATTAGCTTGAGTTTATGCATTGTGTGTCATACTCTTGGTTTGCACAGTTGCAGCGATGATTTTTACACTGAGATGACTCTCCCTACACCAGTGTTGCTTTAGTTAGGAATCAGGCCTTCTGTAGGCCTCTTTAAGTGAATGGAAAAGAAGCCCAAATACAACAGCGACTAGTGTTCCACAGCACTAAGGAAGAACAAAACCCTTTTTATGCACTGGAAGATCGAGGTTTGTGTTTTGTTATATCTGTCCTTCTTAGCTCATTAGAGACCACGTTTACAACCATGTAAAGCAGTTAATTCAGAGGAAGTGATGCTACCTCAAATACTCGAGAACCAGTTTTGTAGGAGATCTTCGTCCTCTGCTTTCCCTTGGAGAGGTGGTTCTGTACTATTTCTCCTGCCTGTGCACGGAGCCCGAGTTCATTCCCGGAGGAGGTTGAGGCAGCCTCCAAGAAAGCCGTGCTCCTCACCGTGCCTGGCAAAACACTAGATGGCAGCAGGAGCCAGGAAAACACCAGAAGGCCCAAGGTTCTTTTTTTGTAGATCAGATTCCCTTTTCCACTTCTCCCTCCCATCCTCCTCCTGCTCTCTGTAATTGTTGTTGGATACAACTCAGAACATATCTGAGAATTATTCAAAAGAATTATACCACAAATTTTTGAGGACTTGGGCTCTGTGTTTCTCTGACTTGACAAGAAATTTGAAACAGGACTTGTGTCAACAGCATTAACAATCCCTCCTTTTCAGTGTAAGTATATTGAAGATTGTGGTATCTATGACAAGAACATGAATCTAAATTCTAAAATCAGATAAAAGCTGTACAGATGATCAGATTATACTGCATTTAAGGCGTACTCATCTCCCCTAGATTTTTACTGTCATGAATTAGGACATGACTCTTAGAAGCCTTTTTTTAAACTTACCAGATAATCTTCTGGGCAAGCATGCATTAATCTGTATGCAGATCCAGCAGCCCTGGGACCACAAACCCAGCCACTAATGAGCATCTCTGTATGATCTTTGAGATGAAACTGTTTTATTTTTCAGAGAGAACGCAAGCCCAGTATTTTACCTCCAAATGTGTTGTGATGACATAAAGGAACTTTACGAGCTGTGTCTGCATTGTCCCTGTACCGTACAGCATATTGAGACTATTTTTCAGAACCATGTTCAAGCATGAATAGGTATAGGTAACTCATCCCCTTATTTCATTATTTCACAGGTCTGTGTGCTGTATCCTATAAAAAGTTTCTCTGTATTTGTGACCTTGCCCAGGAAGGTAGTGGCCTAGAGATTAAGTGACAATGTATTACTGACAAGATGTTCGCTATTTATGTCAGTGTGGCTGGTTAAAGATTGCTTCAACAGTGTTCTCAGGAAAAGACTTTCCTGCCCTCCCTGTCATACCTCTGGAGATGCCCTGCTAGAGCTCACCATCCAGAACATGCCCAGCGTTTTATCATGCTGCCAAGCACATCTGCACAGGCTATTGGGCAGGCCCCAAGGTCTCTGCTTCCTAATAGTGAGTAGCAAAAGGAGAGATATCCCAGAGTGCCTGCAATGCGCTTTCAGTACAAGTCAAGGTGGCTTAAAATAAGCAAGTTACTCTAGCGTGGATCAGCATGATATAACTCTCTTCTAGTGTGACTTCTTTACGGTGTTTTCTAGTTTTAGAAAGGTCATTCTTTTCCAGCTCTCATGCTAAACAGACAGGGTGACATCTATATAGTTTTTCTATATAGTCATGTAGAAAGCTTCTGTAGAGATTCTCAGATTTCTATAGATTTTCCAGAATAAAAAGTTAAGCCAGGTGTAGAAGTTCATCAGAATGACTTTAGTTATTAGTAATGGCAGAAAACTGCACATTACTGGATGTTTGCATTGGACTCTTGTAGACAAACAGTGAAAAAATGCTTATTATTTTCAGCTCATTACTGAAAGCTAAAAATAATAAAAACTCCCTTTATTTCTGCTTCATTATACTTGAAATTGTGATTACAGTTCTGAACAGTCCTCCAGCAAAACACATTTAAAAGAGAGTAATGGTTAATGTTATTAGAAATTCCCGTTTCAATATTTATTCAGGTGTAATTAGCAATGTATTAGATGTGTAAAAGTAAATTGTTTCCCACTTCATGTGTGCACCTTGTTTGGCTCACTCTGTTGAAATGGAATTCATAATGATAAGCTGTCATAGCAGAGGGAGGTTAAAAGCTTTACTTCTGTAGGCACTTAGATCTTAATAGCAGTTTCCACTGAAAGGAAGTGCAAACCCAGACATAATGATTCCCATCAACAGCCATTTGCGTATCTGACACTGCAAAACACTGCTATTCAGTCAACTGAATCAATTAAGAGAGAAGATATGTTTTCCACTAGTGCGCACTCCTGTTTGGTTAATTCCTCCTATCTTTTATTTACAAACGGAAAATGAATAGCTAGTAGAACCTATCAGAAGTATTTCTTTCTGCCCCTTGTGTACCTGCCAACTACTAAGCCTAATACTTGACATTTTAGGAAATGCCAGCCCGATTCCATACTCAAATTAGTTCCTCTAGTTCAGCAGGCTCTGTTACTAGTATTTATTTCTTCCTTGTCCTGAAGTTTTCATTGCAATCTTCAATGCACCTCAGCTGAAGTCATGTTGACTATGTCTCCCTGGGAATCCAGAATAGAGAGATTTCTGGAATAATCTTTACTTAATGGGAGATTTGGCATTCCCTTCGGCGGCACAGGGTCAGATCCACAGTCTGATCTGGCAAAGACATTGTACATATTTAACTGAAGTACATACACCCTGATTACAGTGAGATGGTTCAGCTGCTTGAGCGTGCACACATACATTTAAGATGTTATGTATGTATGTATGAAATCTCTCAGATATTTCTTACTTAGCTTGTATTCCATGGTAACAAATCTGAGTGAATACCTGGAAAATGAAATGAACACTAAAACCAGTTACTTCCCACTCCACACATGAGACTGCTCCAGAAGGGTCTGTACCTACGTGGACGCCTGTGGTTCTGACGCAATCCAGAACGAAGCTTTTAGAGAGCGCTCTCTGGAAAAGAGACATTTGCATCTGTTCAAAGAATAATTTTATTTTAGCAGAACAGCCAGGAAAAAAGTCATCAGTCATTTTTTCCACAAATATTTAAAACCATTACACTTGTTTAACCTTCACAAGAAAAGGTACCATCTGCATAGAAGATGGAACAGAAGATAAGAAAGCAGGAAAGACTCAGTTATGGTTTTAACCTATAAAGAGACTAAAGATAATGATTGGAACTAGATGATCTTTAAGTTGCCTTCCAACCCAAACCATTCTATGATTCAATGATTCTGTGATTCCATGATTTTCTAAAAGTGGCATCAGTTACAATAAAAAACTCCCAAATCAAATTACAGGTGATGAGATAATGTAAGCACCAAATAAAATAAAAGAAGTGAGATTTGCAAATACATTAATAACATCATTTGGATCATGGAGGCAAGACTCAGAGACTAGTTAATACTGTGGTCAGATTAATAATAGTCTTTCTTCCAGCCTAAGTTGTCTTGGAGAGGAAATTTTATTGTATCGATCACATATCAAATTTTCTGCTGTATTCATCTTTACCTGAGCATACTCATTAAAGATTTGTTTCATTTGAAGGCCTTTTTTTCCCCCCACTTGCTTCATATCTTCCAACAGATGCAAGCTGACACATGGAGGCAGTGTCTCGGATGTGTGACTCTTACATTACAGTCTGTGAAAATTTGTCCCTAGCATTTCCAAACGCAGTACAGTAACTGTAAATCCACTCCCACCCTGCCTGTTGTAATGTCTTCTGTCAGCAACTTCAGAGACAACATGAACTTAATGAACTCAGACTGAAATACCATTAAAGACAGGATGTGTTTATTTTTGAAAAGGGCATGTAAGGGAGGGCTGCCTTATGGTGGCAGAGATCTTGCAAGCTAATGGTGGAGACGACATTTTGCAATAGCTTTCCACTAGAGGGAAGATGTTTGGGTAAACTGAAGCTTCATGCAACAGAGTGTGCTTGGTTTGGTTTCATTTTGGCTCTTAGTTCACTGCCTTTTTAAAGCAGACACATCCACAGGAGGTAGGTAGGTGGGCATAAAGACACATACAGCAGGTACTTCGTCATATTAAACCAGCCTGTAGTTGATGCAATTTGAGCTAATTATGTGACTGCAAGTAAGGGAGGAAACCTAGAAGGGCAAGGTAGTTCTATGTGTAATTCCATCAATTTCATGCTGGAACTGTAAGTCATGTATTCATGAGCCGCAGAAATGACTCCTGGTAGCATCATGAGAAAATGTTATGTTGCTCTGTCAAAATCCATATACATCTATATTATACATATTTATTACCTAGCCAGTGTCCACATGCATCAAAAGAAAACTGTTTTGGAGAAGCTAAGATTCATGTATAAATTAGTGTATGATGAAACCTCAATTTTTAAACTTTAACTTGATAAATACTAATTTAACTTGTATCCACCAGTTTGCTCTTTTCCTGACTAGGCTAGGAGACCTGGTGCCAAATATTTTCTGCTCAACACCACCTTTACATCACTGAGCCTCCACTTTTTGCAGTGACAAACCATCACCATGTTGGAGAGGAGCAGGCAGCACTGGTGAACAGTCCCTTTTTCCCCAGCTTCTGGGGGGACAAGTGTTCAGATCACCGGCTGCTTCTTCAGCTGCAGCTGGCCTTGTGAGTAGCTGCATACTCAGCGGCCCAACCCTGCAAGACCACAGCTCTGAATAAAGAGAGCAGTCTATTCTCAAACCTCTTTAGTGGATGATAAGTCATTTGATTAATGCAAATGTATTTTCCCTTCCTTGAACCTCCTACATGATCCTGTCTGTTGGTGGGATGCTATTGGTTTTTTACAGCTTCATCTACATCCAGCAAAACATTTTGTCACGTGTTTACCTTTAGGTTCACTTTTATTCCCAATGGCATCATGGAGCACACTTAGGGAAACTAAGCACATGCCTGGGAATATGTCACGACCTAAAGGGCTACCCAGCTTGTGGGTGGGTAGAGATTGTGACCATGGTTTGTAGGGCTCTGTAATACACAAGGACATGGAGGTTTTTATCTTCTAAATTTCTCTACCTTATTACAGATTAGCACAAATAGCACAAAAATCACTAATATCAAGTATACCTATGATTAATAAAGTGATTATATACATATATCAAGCTATTATAAATGACAAACAGAAATCAATAATACAGTATCAATCATTAGTATGGCAGCAGTTAATTATAGCAGCAACCAATTGTATAGCAAAAGCCAAGTAGGTATATGCTATTACAGGTTACAAACATTATTAGAGAAGCAATTGTCAACAATATAGCAGCAGATACACTTATGATAGATTACATATACAGGTATACAATACTGGCCGGTATCAAGTGAATTAGACAGATTTCGGAAGGGGCCAAACCATCCCAAAGGAGAGGACAAACTGATCCCAGAGGGGGACCCAACCATCCCAGAGGTAGGAGGACAAACCCCCAAAACTGGGCCCAAAGGGGGCCCAGAAAGATAAATAGACAGAGTCTCACTTTGGAGATGATCTGCATCACTGAGCCTGGAGTCAGCCAGGCGTCACCAGTGAGCAGCCAAGTGCTTGTACAAAGTTCGTGCAGGATTCAAGCTGTTTCGGAAAGGAAAAGCACATATGGGAAGTTCTCAGAGAGAGAGGCTTCATTTTGGATAAAAATTAAGTTCCACTTAGATCATCAAGGCAAAAGAGCCTGTGGAACATCATCACTTCGAGCAGACAATAGATGCTGTTAATTTCAATTTTTCACCTGTAGCAACCAACAGATGATGCTGTTTTCTGTTCTTTTAGAACCATTTTATTTCCCCAGACTGTTTCCACTTTTTCAGATGGTAAGCTGCTGTTACAGTTTCTTGTTTGGGGGCCTATTGATAGTATCTCAGGATGTCTCTGGTTTCTAAGTACCCAGCTGTACTTCAAAGATGCCAGCTGCACTTCTCAAGGGTGTTTCTGGTTCCCAGGCCTGTCTCCCAGCTCGTGGTTCCAGGCTGGCAGGCTGTCAGTATTTTTCAACAGAACATTTTCCTTTGCTCAGTAATTTCCAAGCAGGCCACCTTTAAGGCTGTTCACATCAGGACATGCAAAGATTTTAGGGTTTTGCTGGAGCAGAGCCCCCCCCAACAGGCACCAGTGCACATGCAGAGCCTGAGGAGGCAACACTGACACTTCTTTTTAATAACTGCGTTTGCTGAAGATCCCTTTTGTCACGTTCACTCATTGGAAGGATTTTCTTCGTGTTGCTACTGCTTCTCTTGATAAATGCCTGTATTGCCATTTAGCACTTAGTCTCCCACAACAAACACATTTTTTTTATAGTTCTCTGCCATGAATGTTCATCCTTTAATTAACAGCTCCAGAGACTGATCGGTGTCTCAGCTATGTGACTGCAAAGCAAGAAGATTTAACATGAACCACAACAGCAATGTTGGAATTTAATTATGATTACAGCTGTTAGAAACAAAGATAAAAGATACAGATAAATAGTGATCTTCACAAACATCAGTAACATTTGATGTGATAGAGGCTTTGATTCTCAAAGCTATGTAAGTGTCTGACTCCACAAACCAATGGGAGGGTTATTCGCTTTTTAAAGTCAGGAAAAACATTTTTTTCATTGCATTTGCAGTCAACATTTTTTTATTTGAATGCCTTTAATCATAGCAAAAAGGCAGGAGAGAAGATGTTTGTTTAAGCTGTTTTTACAGACCTCCAGTGATGGACACTCTGCAGTTGTTTCCTTCTCCTTGT
The DNA here is from genome assembly GCF_031877795.1 of Strix aluco. Taxonomy (NCBI): domain Eukaryota; kingdom Metazoa; phylum Chordata; class Aves; order Strigiformes; family Strigidae; genus Strix; species Strix aluco. The sequence goes on from NC_133931.1 coordinate 31,519,629, forward strand.
GCCACAATACAGTCAGAAATGTTTTTACTAATGTCTAAAATGAATCTTGCTAAAACTTATGCTCGTTACTTCTTGTTCTGTGTGAACATGTAAACCAAAAATTATTCTTATATTGAGTACAGAGTTGAACCTAAGTAAGGGCCTTACAGAAACCATATTCCTTCTATTTTGACAACAAATCATGGAGAAATAGTTTTCCTTGTACTTTTCTACTGATTTCATCCTACCTGTGCCTCCTTAATACCCTTGTAAGAGGGGGTTCTCCACTGAGGTTACTTCAGCCTGTCTTTAAATATCATACCAGACAAACTATCAGCCATGCTGAAACATCAAACATCTAAGAATTCTACCTTCCAAGATCTCCCTACACCATCCTTCCCCTATTCCAGACTGAAATCTTACACTTTTTCAGCTGATATTAATTACAGATTTGCTCATTGTTGAACTTTTTATGGAAAGCTGAGCAAAAGAAAGAACTAAATGTTTCAGCTTTCTCCACATTGAGCTCTTTAACAAGTGAAGCAGAGGCCTTCCTTTTGCCTGGCTCTTCCCTTACTAAGGCTGTTTATAGCTGAATTTCTTGTTATTTGCCATCTTTTTACAAGTTACATCTTCTCTTATGCCTTGGTCTTTTGGATCCTGTCCCTAATTAATTGCTCATGCTCATTCTTCTTTTCCTGTAACTATTAATATGACCTCCTTTTCATTTTTTTTTTTACTCTTGCATTTGAGGACAGTGATGAACTGACAAAACAGACAAGCTGCCTCTGTGTCCTGTCTGAATTTATCTGTACCTATCCTTCATATTTTTCCTTTCTGAGTGACAGCCATTCTCCTTAGCTTAGCCTTCCCTCTCATTGGCGTCCCATCAAATTTTAGTGATGCACTACTGAATTTAGCCAAATCTACCTTCTTGAGGTCTATTGTTTTGTTTTGTTAGTCTCCTTTTTTCTTCATGTTTTAATTGTGAATTCTCTTTCTTTTGGCCACATTCATGCAAGCTGCTTTCAATCTCAGATTGTCCCTACTAGTTGTCAATTAATTTTCCAGAATTAACTTAACCACATCTGAAATTAAAACAAAAGAGATAAGAAACTCTGTGGGAATTAGGCACTAAAATACTCCTGAATGGATGAATTAGAAATGTACATCCTTAATTTAATTCAGCACACCTAGTAATACCACAGTCTGAAACTCCCTGGGGAAAAGTTTGTAGTAAACTACTATAATTAGATAAAAATTCTTTGATGAATAGTAGCAAGAAGGTTATGTTAATTAATGGGTGCCCTGTTCTCTAAGATGCAGGATAACAATTTTAAAAGCAGTCAACATCCCTTAACACATTATTGGTATAATAGGACTAAGTTTCATTCTGGAGCTAGCTCACTGTACCAGGACATAGGAAGTTTTCAGATCTGTAGTTTTCTTGTGAGTTCTTGGGAAGTCAATTTAAATTTAAATTTAGTCTTGAGTGGCCCTCAAGATCTTTGTTCATACTTCACCATAAAGGGAGGGGGATTTCTGGCATGACCTCCCCACTTGCAGCAGCAGCTACATTTCTGGGCCCTTTGGGACAGCAGTATGCAGCTCAGCCCCTGCCCTCACTTGTCTAAATCCCTCCAGACACTCCCCTGCCTGCCTTGTGGGCAGGCAAGGTCACCCTGAGCTCCCAAATTTCGATCTGCATGAAGTCCAGTACAAGATGCAGCTCTCTTTCAAAATCCAGCTGGATGGAAAATGTTGAATGCTCTGCAGCAGCCACCAAGTGGGCTACAGGGTTCGTTCTCTTTGTGGGAAAGGATTCAAACCACCATTGCTCACCTTACAAAGGGTGTGTAACTGAGGGCAGGGTAGGATCTGCTTCACCTGCTGAACTTGTTCCACTGTGTGGAAAAGTGAAATGTTCAGTGAGTCATGGAAAGTGAGCACAATTCCTGAGAAAAGCCGTTGGGGGTGGAGAGTGATGCCTGCTCTTTCAGCCGAAGTTTGTGTATTCGTTTTGCATGAAACAAATATTGCATAAAATATTGATGCAATCCTTGTGGCCAGGCTCAAACCCACTGTTCTAAGCTTCAATGCAAGCATCTAATTGCAAGGCTAAAAATCAGTGTCTTGCTTTCCAGCGCAATGAAACTTTTTCATGTCAAGCAGGGCATTGTAACAGAGGAAAACTGCAAGCAAGCTGTGGGCAAGGCATCTTTGTGCAAGTTATGAGCCTGAACTCATTAAGCAAAAGAGGACATTGAACACAATTTTCCTCATCTCACATGAGTGCTCCACAACTGAGCGATTTATAAAGAGAGTTTGTTCCTCCTGCCAATCTATATTGAAGAAAGGGGGTGAGCTCTCTCTGCCACCAAAGGATAGGCTCTGTGTGAAGGCTCAGAGCTGTGAAACGTGCGTGGAGGGAAGCACCACTTCATAGCACTGACTAAGACACCTACAGCCCAGAGAGGGAGAAACTTAAGAAAAATATCAGACCTCAGCACTTCCAGCCACCTAATTTACATAGCTCCCTGACAAGTTTGCTGCTGCCATGCTCAGATCCACGTATGTATTTACACAGGTCTCTCTGGGTTAGCTCTTTCAAGATATTTAAGTGTGTTACTCTCTTATTGCAGTTGTACTAGAGACAGATAGAAATATTACCTTTCTCTGATCGTACTGCTTTCTTGTCTAAAAATAAGTTACACATTATTTCTGTCTAAATTATACATTAGGAAAATGAGTGAGTATAGTCAAGCACTGGAATAAATTGCCTGAGGAAATCTGTGAAAAGCTTCATCATGGGAGACTTTTAACGATACATAAGAGAAATATCTGCCAGGGAAGTTGTAGGTGGAGTTTATCTGGTGCTTGGGTGGGAGGTAGAATGACTGATCTGTGGAAGCCCTTTCCAGCCATAATTTGCTATGATTCAGACACCTCTGACTGTAAAGATTGCTTCATACTGTGTGTGCATAATAGCCTCTTGATCTTGATAACAGCGCTAGATCCAAACCTATTATGTCACTTGCAGCTTCACACTTCATAAAAGTTTATTTAGTGAAAACAGCATTTAAAACCTCCACAACTCAAGGATGTTAGCCCTGTGTCCAGGCAGCAGATAAGGCATACAGCAAAAGGTGAACTTATCTGCTGAGTTCTCAGCAGTAAAAACTGTCAGCATAGGCAGAGGAATGCAGGTGATAAGCAGATGTTTATAGGGAAGAGACACCATGACACAGAACCTGGAGATACTCTTAGCGTTTCTCCCAGGTGATTGACTTAGTTAAGGGCTCAATCCGCCTCCACCATCACCAAGTGTGTTGCATGGGTCAGGAGCACAGGCATGGAGCCAGAAGAAGCCTCTGCTTCTCTTTCTGGTGACAAAAGGAAATATTTTAGTGACACAGAAAATGTTCCAGGTAGTATTTCAGCATTTCTAACCAGCTGAGGTTACACCGAGCATCCAGTACTTGTCTGTTCATACAGCTTCAAAGCAGCACCTGGCGTGCCTGTGTGCTGCAACCCCCAAATCTCTCTGGTTAGGACCAAATCTCTCTGGTTGGGACCATTAATGCCTCATTTGCAAACCCATGTCTCCAAATCCTTCAATTCCCTCACAAAGAACCCAATTCTCCTTCTACACATAAATGGGTCGTTATTTGCCTTTCCTCGTACTTATAGGTCTCTATATGGAAGACTTTTGGAACTGCTTATGCACAAATGTTCTATTTCTGCCAGAAGGATGACTAAGAAAACAAAGCCAAAGACTGTGACTATCCTCATAAGCCTGTTTCACACATCTCAGAATAAAAGTGGTTTTTAAACTGGTTTCTGCAAAAGGACCAGCCACAAAGACATATTGAATTTTTTGCTGGTCATTACTGAATAGCGTGCTAAGCATTCACAGTAATGAAGAAGCAGCAAGGTAGAGAAGCCTATCATATGGTGTTTGTCAGTGGGAGTTCAGAAGAAGGCAACAGGAAGGATCAGACACCTGGAAGACTTGGTGTTTGAAGAAGGAAGATTGTTAAACAGAGATAAGAAAACTGAGGGAATACTTCGTATTACCTAAAATGCTCAGGCAGCTAGCTGCTGCAAAAAGTAAAGGAATAAACATTCAGTGGTGACAACACAAGAAATAATAGACCTAAACTGCAGCAAGAAAGATTAATTCTCTTCAGAAAAATATCTCAGAGAGATCGGGAAATATCTGCTTGCAAGTTGTCAAGAACAGGTTATGCAGATACCCATCAGAAACGAGGTGTCAGTGATCATCCCTTCAGGGACCATGACCTCTCAAGGTCCTTTCCAGCCATACTGTCTGTACTTCTATGATAAGATACAAAACAGATGCAAATATGACAGGAGATGTTAGCAACTGGAAGAAAATCCAACTAATTTAAAACTTTAGAAGGTTGCTCTCCTTTGCTGCTCTGCCTCAGGAGACTGGAAGGTCCCTGGGGCAGTGTATGAATATAAAAAGCAGACAAAAAGCAGAAACTAAAACTTTTGGTTAAATGATAAGTGTAATGACACTTAGAAGGTGGAAACGGAATCTGCTTTCATTACTCCTGGGCTTGCTGCAGAGCTGGAAGATATATAAATATTTACAGTAAAAGGTAATAGTAGGCTTCTCATGATCTACAATGGCACCAGGAGGGAATGGAGAGTTCCTCTACTCACTACTACAGCAATCAGTCGTGGTAGTACAGCAATCAGCAATGAGTCCAACAGCACTAATGGCGGCACCATCAGGACCTTAGGTATTAATTATGGAGTTAGTTAAACCTCTAACAAAATGCTAGAATTGAGGCCACATACATAAAATTCTGATCTTTAAGAGGCACACTGCACTAGAAGCAGTGATTTAGTTTTTGTCCAGCAGAAGGTGTAAGAAATTGTTGTTAGACATTCATGAAGAGAGCCAAAGGTGTCCCATTTGTTTCTGCACATTTCAGTCTGCAGGTTAAATCATCCTGAGCTGTCAGACATGAGCCATTGAGAAAGAGCTAAGAGCAGTTATACCACTTGAGCACTGAAGTTCTTTCTTCTTTGTTTCTGCTTGCACACTCAGCAAAAAGCCTGTAATAAATCCAACTGGCTTGTTAAAACAAGACCTGCTGATTTCTGGTCTCAGCTTTTTGGACGTTGTCCCTCCACACTCAGCCATGTTTGCAGTAAAATGCAAGCAGCCCAGCCCAGGCATTTCATAATGCAACCAAACACTCTACCTGTTATGCAATACAGGAAATAAATAAAAAAATGTTTCTGTAAAAAAAAAAAAAAACATGAACATATTATGACCAGGGTCATGCTCACTTGAAAAATTCTGGAAATTGGAATTTTACAAGTATCCTCTGGGACAGCTGGATTCCACAGCTGCTGGGCTGAGAGGGCTCAAGGATGCTCGGTGAGCAAATGGAGAAATAGGATCCAAGTTGTAAAGTAGAAACTGGCATACACAGAAATATGAGTGCACACCTTGACAGGGTGACACACGCATGCCCTAGCAGGGTCCAGGGACCCTGACCCCACCTGCCCAGAGCACGTTGTGTCTTCTTTCCAGCTATCTGCCCAGGTCTTCTTCCTTTATGAGGGAGCTGAGAGAGATAGGAGAAAATAACAGGGGAAAAGGTAGGCCCATAGAAGTGGCATCCACAAAAGCCAGCTCATGGAGAGAAGAGTAACTAAGCATGGTTGAAGAAACCCAAAGTAGGCAAGGAGTGGAAGAAGCCCCACACAGCTCAGATTTACCTTATTTTTACCCAGGTCAGGGAACGGCTCATCCATCCAGTCAAAGACCAGTTCTCTTCCTAGAGTCAAATCATTTCTTTCTTGGGCCAGAAAACAACTAGTGAGGAACCTAGGATCTCCATAACTGGAATAGTTTGAAATGGGACACCCAGGTTAAAGTACTTTCTACCCTTAATTTGGCACAGTGAAGCCTCCTTCTTTTAAGACTAATGACCTAGTTAAAAAGCTGCAGGGCACTGCAGAAGCCAGCTGTCTCAGCCTTCCTGTCTGATGATGTTCTGCTGCGTATGAACCATGTTTTAGAGCCAAAAAGGAGAGAGAAAGATTACTGGGTAAGATCTTTGGACCTCTGTTATTTCTAGAAAAAGGTTCTCCTAAAAATGCTGTTAAAATCTGTTGCTCCTCACTACAAACTGTCTAATTACAAATGGGTGACACTGAGTGTGATGGATGTTCAGTGCTATTAGTGTGTGAGATGAAGGCAGAGTTGCAGGTTTTTAGGACCCCCTGAGTTTAGACCCTTCTATTTTAGATACTTGTAAAACTGACATCGATAATTTCCAAAATAAATCACACCCAAGTTCACTTTTAGATGTGTGTGCTCTGCTTGGACCAGGCAGCCCTCGCTCAGTATGACAGCTGTTGTTCACACTACTCTTAGAGACCTTTCCCTGTTCAGCTATTTTATAATTCATTCACAGTGAGCCATCTCTAGTGCTTTTTCTTTGCTTTTGCTACTTGTTTCTGTATGTCAGTTTGACAATAACATACGCCTTGTTTATCAAGAAAAAGCAAATCCCTTTTTTCCTGCCCATCAATCTGACAGAATCATTGGGCTTCAAAGAGCTACTACCTTTTTTTATGGCTGCAGTACAGCAAACTGTGTGGTTATCTCAAGCTGCAGAGTGTATAATAAATTTGTGTGCTTACTTTCTTGGTTCCAAGTACATTTTTTTTTCAAAATCCAGTCAGAAGCCAAGAAATTACACTAGACTTACAGCTGAAGAGTGTGTTTCTCACTCTCCTAGATGCAAAAGAATTCAGAATACTCTGAAGACCCAGAGGTAAATGGAAAGAAACAAAACTATATAATTCAAATCAAGTTTATTTTAAGGGAATCCTATTTTAGGGGATAGTGATAGAAATGAGAAGGCAAGGGACAGGTAAGCTTTAGTTTTGGTTTTATTTTTTTCTGTTTGCTGAGTGCTCTTCCACAGTTTGTCTCTGAAATGCAAAAATCCCACTCCCCTTACTGGAAAAAATTAGAGAGCAGTAGCTTGGGCCCTGTAGTTTTACTTTTCATGCAGGAAGAGAAGGCCAAGTTCAAAGAGCCTGGGAAGCATTTTTCAAATAACCCACCAAGTTCTTTGTTTATACATATACATGCACAATGTATAAGGGCAAGAAATCCATTTGAATCTGTCATGATGATGATATCAGAAAAGTATTGCTATATCACTGCTAACTTTAAAGTTTCTTGGATAATGGGTCCATAAAATTACAGGTCCTGCGGGTAGGACATCTTGTCTGCTCAGCTTGTTCCCACTACTAGCCCACTGGATCTGTTTCTGCAGGTGGGACCTGTCCTCAGGAGACCTCATTTTCTGCAGCAGAGGCTGCAATGTCACACAGTGATGGGTGATGGGAGCGAGATACCACACACACCACGCACTGCAAGTGTGACCTGGGAAAGCCAGGAGAGGACAAAAGGCCAGGCTCATGGGTACTGTGGCAACAATACAGGCGGACAATGCTTCTGGCACCACTGAGCACCATAACTGTTCAGGATGACAGCACCACCACACTGCCTGTTGCTGGGAACCCGTCCAGGTCTGGGAGCTGACACCTAATTTCCCTGAACGAGCAATTGCCATGTCTGATGGGAAGCCCTCCAAGCAGAAGTGGGAAGCCCTCCAAGCAGAAGTGAGCAGCCCAGATCACCAGGAGCTTGCTACAGCCTGCAGAACTTGTGGACAGACTGGCGAATCTTTATAAGCTTCAGGACTGCCATTAGAGTTTCGATGATTTTAAGCAGAGGGTGACCACATGCGACTTTTGCCTCATGAGCAGTAGCCCACAGAGCTGATGCACCTGCAGTCTTGTGTACATAAAAGACTGAAAAGCAAAGACAAGCTTGGAAGAGCTGGTGTGCTCAAAACTTGACCATTTTTTTTCCCTACAGATCAGTTTGCCTGTAGATACTGTTATTGTCCTTATAAATACTGCCACTCTCTTAGACATCTTTGTGGGGTTGGCTCAGCAGAAATTAACAGTCTTCTGATAGTACAAGACAGAGGAGACTAGGTCTCCTCTTTAGTTGATGGCATCACATAACTGATATTAGCAGACATAACCATTCAGCCCATCAACACCTAGCTCTGACTAGGCACACTATAAATAAATAAATAAATATAAGGAAATTCAGTGTACTCAGTCCCCAACATTAAAAAAATACTAACAAACAATCATGCACTCATATAGCTAATTTAAAATATGTGTACATTGAATCAATAAATTAGGTGTTATTTCGTATTGAGTGCACATTTCAGGGCTTTTTTTTGTAGTCATCGGAGCTAGAAACTCAGATTTTAAATTAAAGCCTCTGTCTTCTATGGGACTTGAAGGAAACTATTTAGTGTTGAGAGATGCAGTTAAACCCATCAACTGACAACACTGATAGCGGAGTAGAGATATACTGTGCAGATACTATGGGGAATATCACCAAAACTGATGGACTCAGAAACCGGTCACATTTCTTAGAAAAAAATTTTTTAAAGAAAGCTATAAGAAAAGTTAGATTAATTATTATCATGCTTTGACTGGTTTTGGATGCTTTGCAAAACCAGGTTATGATACTACAGAATAACTGATACTGAGAAAAATAAACTGAGTAGCAGAAAGCATCAGCATCTGAGTTATAACAGAATTGCACATCTCCTGTGAAGGCAAGACATGTTTGCTCTATTGTTGCTCACAGCATGATAAATCTTGTTTTGCTAGGGAAGATAAACCGTAATGTACTTTTTAAAAATTTTTCACCCCCCTTTTTTGGTTTAATTCACAGCTGGTCAGTCTTCATATCAGTGCAAGACTTCCAGAGCACAGTTGGACTCACCAAAGGTGAAGCCACCCGAATACAGGTTATTTTCATCATCAATTCCTGTCAGAGCTTTGGCACATAGCTTGAATTGCTTTTCTTAGCAAGGCACCTGATGCATTTTAAAAAAACTTAGTTTCCCCAGAAAGAAAATGCTGTGGCAGCATCTCCCAGCCTTGCTGGCACATGTAAGAATTTTATCAGCCAGCCCTGCCTGCACATGTAAGACTCCCATCAGGTACTGGAAGGTGTGCATATTTTTCCATGTATGTTCTCAAGGGCAAACTGCACATGTCTTGTGAAGGTGTGGGAAGCAGTATTTGGACTGTTATGCCCTACGGATGATAAAACTGCTGTTTGAAGAGTGTCTTCTTGAATAACAAGTTTTCACCACATCACAAAGCTTTATCCACTACTGGGCAATATTCAGTGTTTTTTATATGCAAAGTCCATGACTTTCACGCCCTCCCCAGTCAAGGATTAATTTAAAACTTCAGACTCAGAGTACTCTTGAATTTCTTCAATAGGTTTTTGCAGTTCCTTATGTTATGTGATTGTCCAGGGTAGGGTGTTGGGGAGGAAAGCCTTAGGCAAAACATTAGCGGGTTGTCAAATTCTTTTTAATCCTATTCAGTAAAAGTAAATCTAAGCCTCAGTGACTTTCATATTTATGAGATACCTTCATTTTTCTGAGTCTCAGCTCATTGAGAAGATCAGTATTTTAATCCTGCTTTACCCAGTACCACTTTCTCTCTTAAGTAATTGTTTAGAATGGGATTTAGTGAAAAGAAGATTAGGGAAATGGTAAGGGCATGGAGAGCTGACCACCAGAAATAACACATTGGTTGCTTGAAAAATTGCCCAGTATCAGCTGTGGTGGGATGCATCACACTGGGATTAAGCTTCAGTGCACTTGAGTTTCCCAAGTCCTTTCACAGAGAATCACAGGGCAATAGTCTTTCAGTAGGAAGTGTTAATCTGTATTAGTAGTTGTAATTGCTTACATTGCTCCCTGTTGCTTACATCACACCCTATTGCTTTGGGGACAAGCCCTGTGCGGGTGTCCGGGTGTCCTCACATTGCACAGTGGATTGAGTAGGGGGCCACCCATCCTCCCTCTCCCCAGGCATGGGTCTAACACAGCTTCCTAAACTTCCAAGGTGGTGGGCCACATTCACCCAGGATATCACACCAGATTTTACACAGTGACAGGTTTGGCCTGTCAAAAAACACTTCAAGGTGACACCCAAGGAAAGAGTAGGTTTCAACTGTTCTGTGTAATTATAAACAACTATGGAGGCTGAAGGTAACATGCAGGGAAAAAAAGGTAGTGTGATAAATACAGCAAGACAGCAGCAAGAAATTCCTCTGAGGAAAACTTTTTGTTTCCAACCCAACCTTACTTTTCCAGACCGTTACATCCATTTCAGATCTGAAGGAAAGTCCCATGTGAGTAAAGTGTGTCTGTCTTTGTTCTCAATGATTTTAGTTGATTTAATTAAAGATATTACCTCCCTATTGGAATAAGCCACTCCAAAAACACAAAGGTTTTTGTCAAATTCTAGAAAAATTAATTGGTCAATTCCTTTATTTTCATCCAGCAGGTGTTAAACACGAATTGATTTTAAAATGCTATGTGCCAGATGACCTACAGTAAGTGAACTAGTTGGAAAAACAATCATGGTGATGGTAAAGGATCACAGAACAAGCTGCGGCTTCTAACACCAAGGAAGGACCTAAGCAATAGAAAGCACAAATGAGGTTTTCAGCACACCCCTCTACCCAGCAAATTTATTTTTCCTTCACTTTCTCTATAGGAATCTTATTCAGAGTTTGCATTGCTCACCTTCTCACTGGCTGTTGCAAATAAGGCAACACTAAAAAGCACTGTGATACACAGGGCAGGGTATGGCCAGGCAACATGGTGGGACCTGCTGAGACGCTGAAAACTGCTTTACGATGTGGCCTCCCCACTTTGCAGTGAACAGTGGCATTAGTAGGATTTCCCAGCTCCAGCCCTCATATGCTGTAATGGAGGAGCAGGCTCAAAACCCAGATCAAAAACATATAGCACCAGCAAAAGACAGGGGCAATTGTTGGGTTAATATTTAAACATATGTACAGCTTTTGGCCCTTGACAACAGCATCTCCAGCAGCTATGCAGAGAAGCCCTTGAATCCTGCCTGCGTAACTCCCAACTCCTGTTTCTTCTCTGGATATTTGAAACTGCATTTGGCAGGTTTCCCCCAACCACTCAGACTATTTGAGCAGAGCTCTTCATACTTGTGTTATTTTCTTTTCTGTTTGCTGTCAACATCCAGAAGCGATCTCATCTCTTCTCTACTTCTAGCAGATCCCTGAATCTCCTCCCCTCCTTTTCAACTGCAATCTCTTCCTCCTCAGTTACCCCAGACCTTTCACTCCTTTGTCTTTCAGAGGGTCCAGAAATAGTCTTTTGTCACTGTAGAATCAACTTCTCAAACCCACAAATTCTTATCTTCTTCTTAACTCTCATTTCTTCTTCTACCTTTTTCTTTGGCATCACTGTAAACTAGCCTTACGCCTTTATCTGCCACATATTCAACTCGGATTTACTATGTATCCTTATATCTCCCAAGGTGACCTTCACTCCCTCCCTCTGGTGTTTCCTGCCTATTGCTGATGTTCAGCCAAGGACTGGAGCACTGAATATCCATTGCCTCTGGTAAGCCACACCAGCATCATCAGCCTCCCTCCAAAACTGCAGAACTGCCTACCTAGACTTGACTCCTGATGCCTTTGAGAACAGAGCGGAGGAGTGGGAAGCAGATCCACTCCTGCTTGTGTTTGGTTTTGCTGCTGCTTTTATTCAGGCTCAGCTAGGCTGTTTCACCCTCCTGAATTGTTAATGGGAAAAATGAAATATTGTGGGGTGAAGACTGAGATGTGAAAGTGAAGTGCTTGTGGGTTGGCTTCTGAGGCACTTTTTTCCATCAGTCTTGGATAAGTGGCATGTGTCATCACACACTAGAAAGTGCTGTTTTCTGTGTGTCACACATGTAGGGACACTTAGGGACAGACTGCAAATGGATTGTGCTAGTAAAACAGTTGTTTCTTTTTATCCTTCAGAAGCAGCCCTTCACCACATCCAGAAAGGAGATTGATCATCTTTTGGGAACCTGAGATCAACCTCCTGTGAAAAATTTGAATAATATATTAAAGAACTAGATGAGACACAGTTTTTAATATATTTTTATATGCACACACACACATGTATATGCATATATATGTATGTATAGTATATATAAACATATATGTGAGTATATATATGATACTATCTTTAAAAATTATTAACAACATTTAAAAATAGAAATAAGAGAAATAGGGATAGGAGAGAAGGGATGAAATAATTCACTATCTTATTTGCAAGAATTAGAAGGCAATAACTATGAAGACACAGAATATCCTGAAGGGGAAGAAGGAATAATAGACTGGGCAAAGGCTGGAAATGAAACTGCAGGGGGTAACCTATTTTGTGAGGAAACTGCCTGGGTAATCTGCTTCACTTGCAAAACAATATCAAGTCTCTGCTATTACATCCACTTACTAATAACCCACCTGTCAGCCTTCTAACTCAAGCAATTCTGCTAAAGATGGTATCTTTATCACAGAAATAGTGTTAAAAGATAAGCTAGGTCTTAATATCTTAATGGTAATGTTTGTTTCCCATGAGAAGAATTAATTCAAGAGCCTAATCAAAAGGACAAAATTCTGCATCTAGAAAGCAAAGAAATGTTTTAATAAAAATCCATTTAAATACCAAGAACACTTTCAAAAAAGCCAACATTTGGAAGAAGACATGGAAGATAAGAGCGGAGGCACTTGTTCTGGAGCTGCTAGAAATAAGTAAATTACTTTTGGGAGGTTTGTTGTTGGTTTTTGCCTCTTCTGCAATGCCCTTGCAATCTAATATCAAGACATTTACAGCTTATCTCACTTTTTCTACCCCGAGATATGCCCGTTCAATAATAATTTCCCAAATCCATCTGGTTCTGGTAGGTGTTTCCTGAACACTGAACTGCCCCATCTTAAGCACACAACCACTTTACATTAATCATTCTTGAAAATCTTTGCTTTCCTAGAGGTATAACAGACACACACCCCACCCCCCACCCCCAGGAGACTTCAAGTAAGATTTGCTTGTGATGGTCCTTCCTTCAGACTCGTCTTTGTAAAACATGAAGTCTGAAGAGATCATTTTGGCTCAGTTTTTATGAACTGTAAAATTGTTAATGTTTGCATAAAAAATACTTGCAAAACCATTGTCTCTAAGACATCTTTATCCAGCACTAGGCAAGCCAGCCAGATAGAGTTCAGAATGCACTAGCAACGCTCAGCAAAAGACCTCATCAAACAACAGACATAATGGCACTTACCATAGCAGAAATTATATATTACACATTATATTATTACCCATCTCCCACTTTTGAAAAGCCAATGCTGGAAAGAAATAAAAAGCAGCTGTGGCAGGCCAGTCTCTGGAGTAGATTCCTAAGAGCTTTCCACAATGGGCACAGAGCTATGAACCTTGCAAATATTTTTCATGAGATTGATCAAGTGGAGTTGTTTCGGCTTGCTCAGTCTACTGGCAGCTCTGGGAATTCCTGGATGTTTCCTTCAGGCTTGTGGTTCATGCTCAATCAGCTTGGGAGAAGTTTTGATTGTGCAGGTGCATGGCCAGGTTGATACAAGCACGTGCTGCAGCTATTTGTACAACATACTGCTGGTCTGCCAGCACTTCTTTGCAGGTACGAACACCCTCCAGTCTGCAGGCAGAGTGGTCACATACAGCGTCCTTGTCAGGCAACATTCACACCTCTGTGTCTACAGCATGTGGTGCATGTAGTGACTTTGGCTTTTTTCAGCTTTGGACCACCCAGGCAGGTGGCATGCAAGTTCAGGATAAGGTTTCCTATGTCTTTTAACATCAGGCGACCTGGCAATAGCTCAGTTGGTATCTCCGCAGGAATTAGCAGGACACTGTATTTTGCTGTTTCTCAGCACTTTTGGCTTCTACAACCATTGTCATTTTTTTCTGAGCACCAAATCCATGTGAAACTCTGGCTTCTCTGACACAAGATTGACTATTATGCTAAACTTTTATGATCCTTTCTCATTTTATTATGAAATGGGATGGGTTGATTGAAAGGTGCAGGGGAATACCATACAGCAACAATATGTTCTGCAGATTCACCTTCTCTTGTAAGCAGCATCTCAGGAGAATTTAACAAGATTCAACCAGCGGAGGTGCTACATGATTTTCATTCTTCATTTATCAATTTAAAGAACAGCATGAAGTTATCTCCAGACTCTGGAAGAGTACTGCTACAGGAGTGACTCAGTCTGCCTCTCTCCTTGGTTTTGATGCTGGTGGGATGTTTGAATTTTGTATTTCAGCTTGTCTGGTCACGAGCAGCTTTGGCAGTAAATGGAGCTGGTGGGCAAAAACCCTACAGCTCTGAGTGTTATTATGCACCTGGTTTTCTTCACAGAGCCAGGACATGTGCCAAAAACATGTAGCCTTATTTGTGTTCAGTTCCCCAATTAGTGCTCAGTTACTAGTAACGTTTTATCCAACCGGAAAAGGTGAAAAGGAGAAAGCACTATTGCTCTTAGCAATAATTCATATTATGGAGATGGTTTAATATATGCCTTTACCCTTGTGAAGAGAAGTGCATTCTGCTTTCAAGTGCAGTGTCGGTGTGACAGTTCAACATGCATATAGCATATGCATATAACATGAGCATAGATATGTATGCTTACAAAGCATTTCTAAGGCAGTTGTAAAAGACAGCAGACGGATGCAGCGACCTGATAACGATGGAAAATGTCTCTCCTGCTTAGCAAACAAGAGCCACTCACTTTAATAGATGATACATCACATCCTATCCTCAGTAGGAAATTAAATACTGCAGATGCTAAGAGCTCTTCAAGACCACATGCTGTCAAATGTTTGCATTTCCCATCAGTGCCACTTCTCTCTTTACAAGACATTCAGTTCCCCAAGATTTTGCTTAGGTTTCTGGCAGAGATAACACAATCTGAATTTTTTTCTTTCTTTTTGTTTTCTTTTTTTAAGTGGCTTTATCCTCAAGGAAACTGGGCAGGCTAGCCAAACCTGGCACGATAATTAGTGCGGAAAGGCATGTGATCACCATCAAAACAAAAAGTGCCTTTAAAGCATCACAATCTCCTTCACACTGGGTGAGGAGTTCAATGAAATCACACCACGTGACTGTAAAACTAAGGTAAGAATTAAATGTTTCCACTAAATTTGCCATATTTCCAGAATAACAATAAAAGACATGCAGATTATCTGCAAGAATATTTGTGAAACCCAACTGCTTTTGGAAAAAATAATGAAATGGAAATAGATATTCCATACCCAGGAACAAACAGGACCAGGGATTTTAAGAAAACCATGAGTGGTGTGTTTTCTGCATTAGGTCCATAGAAGTTAGTATATTAATCTGGTCAGACTTCTTTATTTCCTAAATCATTCAACTTCACACAGTAGTGCCTGCAAGTGGAATAGATAATTTTAATTTGACTAAAAAATATCTTCCAGAGGCATGATGATGATGAAAAATAACTGGTACTGACTTGGAAACAAGATACAGAGAATTTCTGTCAGGCTTTATTAATCTTACTCGCTCAGGGAGTGTACCTCAATTCTATTTCAATTTGTCCAGTTTCGGCTTTCAGATACAGGCTCTTGTTATGCCTTAGAATAAGGAGCTATATCAAATATAATAGTATCTATTTGCCATGTATCTGCAGTGAAGGCAAGATGATTATACTGTGTTCAGCTTCCTTCTCAGTCTTTGCTTCTATACACAACTCAAGTTATGTATGCCCCTCACTGAAAGACATTTTTTCATCCCTCAGAAAATTTGTGCAGCTCTTCAACGAATCTTCTCTTGATCCTGTACAAGGCATGCAGCAGTTCTATACTCTTCATCCAGCATCCTTAATACCATAAAAATTAATTCCTCCTCTTAACACCGTCAAGAATTGCATTAGCCCTGGTCATCACACTGTTAGAGTGGTGTAAACACTTTGTGGTTTGGTCAAAATCCTTTACAAATTTACCATTTTCCAGTATCCCATTTTATATGCATCCTGTAACACATTTTATCTGTTACAAAGTCCAGCTCATGCTGCATTATCAGCCGAGTCTCATAATTTATGATTCTGCCAGTCTTTGTGTCATCCACAGGTTTTATTGGCAGGGATTTTATATCTATTTTCATCTTTAATAAAAGTATTAAACTGAGCCAGTACTGACTACCGCCCACCAGTTTTACACAAAACCTGTTAAGCTAATGATCTGCAGCATGAAACCCAAGGAGGGCATATGGACATTTCTGAGTGTTGAATAATCACTCCCTGATTCTGCAAGACCAAAATCTGTTCAGGCAGGAGGTTTAATTTTAAGATAGTCATTTGTGTTGTCTCTGTAGCCAATGGAAAGAGAAATTCACTTCCAGGTGCATTCTGCTATAAAATATATACTGTTAATATGTGGTCTGGATCTGCCTCTCTCACCGCACCTTGTCTGTAGCTGGAGCTGAGTGGACTAACTTAGCTAAAGTGACTAATTAATTACTGAATGGCTGAAATTAACTTATATGAACCCAAACATGTATGTTTCTGTAGTTACAGTAGAACAGAAGCACCATTCTATGGAGTGAACTGAAATGCCACTGTAATCTCAAGTATAACTGTAGCATGAACAGGACGCTTGTGATTTTCTTTGTATTTCCTTAGACCATTGTGGCTGTGGACATCAGGTCACTATACCAGGTCCAGAAATGGGACAGTGAGGAGTACGTAATCAAGAGACAAGCAACGGATGTGGAAATGGTGGCAGCAAGCCTATTCTCAGTATCCAGTCCAGTGAGAAAGTGGCTCAGTGTGTGTCTTGACATGTTTCATCTTCTCTGCATAGTCAGGTCATACACCAGGAACATGATCCACTAAAGGGCAAGTCTGAGGTAAATTAACATGATGGACTCTTTGAAAATTACATGTATGTTATGAACAACAGTTTCTGATTTATAGGCAAGATTAAAAGAATTGAAATAATCTTTAATGGAGCTGTTCCATATCCATCCCTCTTGGGTGAAAAAAATTCAAAGGAAGCCACGGGCAGAGTATGAATCACATCAAGATCTGTAGCAGGAGGAGACTACTTGAGTTGCTTGGAACAGACACTGCCTGGAAAACTAGAAAAATCAGGGGGTTTAATGTAACTGCTTTCACCTTCTTCGACTGTCTGTACAGCTGATTGGGTGGCTAGGGGTTGGGATGCTGTCCTTGGTCAGTCATTAGGCACCAGGTTTCTTAAATACTACAGCACTTGCCCAAAATTGTGGAGATGATGTGCCATATTGTGGTGGGCTGGCCTTGGCTTGGATGCCAGGCGCCAACCAAGCTGCTCTATCACTCCTCCTCCTCAACCGGACAGGGGAGAGAAAATATAATGAAAAGTTCATGGGTCAAGATAAGGACAGGGAGATCACTCACCAATTACTTTCACAGGCAAAACAGACTCAACTCGGGGAAATTAGATTAATTTATTACCAATCAAATCAGAGTAGGGTAATGAGAAAATAAATCTTAAAACACCTTCCACCCCACTCCTCCCTTCTTCCGGGGCTCAACTTCACTCCCGATTTTCTCTACTTCCTCCCCAGCAGCGGCACAGGGGGACAGGGAATGGGGACTTGCACTGAGACTACACCTTTGTAGTCTACTCATATCCTCTTTGGGAAGCTAAGATTTTTCATCTTTCACAAAGGTCTGTGGAAAGCTGCTGACTGCGCTTTCCATTTCTTCTTAGCACATTACTGATAACTAAAGAAATGCTCCGAATTCTGTGAATCTGGATGAACTAACGGGCTCCAAAGTTGAAACAGCTGTGCAGAGCAACATGTTTTAAATTGGAAGATTACAAAGGGAAACTTGGACCAAGTATATGTGATAAATGGCAAATTTTCAGAATGAAGGATGATGGCAACACCCTGGGAAGTAAGTGATTCTTTGTTCCTTTCTCCTTCCTTTTCCTACTTCACACCATGATCCCACTGGATCTGGAAGTGTGACTGAAAATGAGGTGCCTCAGACTGATGACAAGATTTCTTTCTCTTGTTTTACTTTTTCTTCATGAACATTAACGGCTGGAAGGCAAGGAGAAAGGAATTTTGGAAAAAAAGAAAGTAAAAAAATCCCCAGATGTAAACCTTAGGATAAAAAGGGTTGAAAGGCCCCTAGAACACATTTCACAGAAAATTAATTTACAAAAACATTTAACATATTTTCTGATTCCAGTATGTGAAATCATGTCACTAAATATTAGGATTATATTTACAGAAATAATTTAGGACATGAGGGAAAAAAGATTCTTCTACCTTGAATTTAGTTCCTGTCAGAAGAAGGCCTGGTGGTAGGACAGAAGCTTTCTTATCATCCCAGACAAGAGGTATATTAACACTTCTTGCTGTAGGGGGACAAGGAGCACAACAAGAAGTCACAGCTAGTTAGTTGAAGAAAGAAAATCTGACCAAGTCTTTCAGCTGAGCGAAACATCTACTCTACTCCTTTTAGTTTGTTAACATAATCTAATAGGTATCTCATGAAATCACTTGAGATTGGTAGATAAAAACAATTAGCAGAGAAACTGAATTAATTTTGAATGGATCTACCTATCAGGCAGGGAAAATAAATTACTGCCAAGCAAGTTCACATTTTTTATAGCATTTTATTATTTGCTGTCTGGAAAATTCAGCCAAGGATTCATGAATTACAGTGTTAACCTTTGCATTATCAAATATGCATGTGTCAAATGTATCAAATTTACATTATTGGTCTGTGGTGGGTTGACACAAGCCAACAAAGAACCACCATACAGGCTGCTACAAAAATTAAGTCCATCCCAGCCAGACCCAGTACAAGAGACTTCTATACATTTCATGGAAAGAGTTAGGTACCTAGGGAAAAAAAATCCCAAATATTAAACCTCCTACTCTCACCAAAGGAAGTGGCAGCATATTTTCTGCCAATTTAAAGGTTATTTTTCAACTCAGCAGAGGAACATCATCAACTTCTGTTAAGAAAAAAAATAAAGGCAGGCGAAGTTTAAAAACAACATTCTTTTATGTAGGGATATTTCTTCTTTCCCAAAATTATATAAAATAATTACAGTCGGGATTTACAGTCTTTGCGATATAGGTTTTTTTTAAATAAGGAAGAAAGTCAAATTGTTAATTTAAAGATTACATTGTTGAGATTATTTAATTTACTGCACTTTATTAGCTCCCCAATGATTACAGGGATACAAAGCAGCAGTTACTTAGGGCCAAGATGTCATCTGGATAATAGAGTTACACAGATGACTTTGAAGATCAAGGAAATGTTGCATGACTTTTTGTCTTAGACACAGAAGATTGAATGCTGACCGATGTTTCAAGGTATGGTTGGAAAATTACACTTGATGGTCTACAAATCATCTAGATTCTAATTCAAGAGAAAAGCACTAATTTCTAGAGACAGGGACAACCATAATTTTATAATCCCTCAACTGCTCAAGTTCAGTTAATGTAAATGGATAAAAGTCTTGAGTGCATCCTACTCTCATCATCGTCATCATGTAGAATGTATACCATCTAAGTTTTGACCTGAAGATACACAGCTTCATGTAGGAGCATTCTTGCTCATTTTTACAAGATATTAATACAATTTACAAAATTATGTTTCTAGCATAGGCAATGACCTTAAAATGAGAACATTTGTAGTCTGTAATCGACCATTCAACCCCTGTTGAGTATAAAAGGGAATCCGAGGTGACTTTCTTTGATACAGATACCATTTTCTGGACATCCACATTTATTCAGGACAGTCCCATCCAGGATATCAGCCAAGCCACAGTAGCCAGAAAATATGAAATGATTCAGCTAGCTTTAACCAACAATTAGAGAGTTAAACCCTGTATTTGACGTAGACTGGAGCCACAAAGACATAGGCCAAGTACAGATTGCTCTTGTGGTGGCCATGGAAGAGCTTATGAATTACCCTTACTGCAGCTCAGCAGATTACAGACTTGTGACTGAATTAAAGTTATCTGCCTTTAATTATCACAACTGAGCTTGAAGATCCAAGTCAACAACATCTTCTGGTTTACAGGTACATGCTACTACTCTGAGACTGGGACGTGCAGAAATAGATGACTTACAGTGACATTTATTTCAGTGTTTTGGAAAAATGTGTTACTTAAAAAGTCCAGATGCTCTTAAGGATTCAGTTTGGAGTTTAATTTGTGATAATGACAATCTTTTACATATGCTGGTTTATTACAGCAGTACCACAACACAGAGTTTTCAGTAAGAATGTTAAACTCATGCAAATAGTTCGCCTCTTCCAGATGCCAGAAACTAAACACTGCTTTGAAGTAAATCCCTAGATAATCCCTGAAAATTGTTGCATTATAAAATGCAAGGAGTAAGAAATTTCCTCCTTGTGCTTTAGGAAAAACTCTTTCAGGGAATGGAAAAAGGAGTGGGCAATTTGCTTGGTCCTGATAGCTGTAAACACTTATCTTCCACCACATACCGCTTCATTCCTTATTGAGTTGGACAAGTCTGGGACCTTCCTTTTACTATCATGGCCCCAGAAACCTAACCTGATTTTCAGGTTTTGCTGAGAAGGGAAGTTGCTGCTTCCTCACTTATACTAAAAGAATGCTATATGAGTCAGGAAAAGGAATAAAGCTATTTTATTTTAAATGAAATTTTATACCAAATTAGTAAAAAGCTTAACTTTGCTAACCTATTAAGGAAAAAAAAGGATCTTCACGAGCTTTTCCTTGCCTTTTTCCACTGTTACATGTTCACCAAAGTACGTTCCCCATTTGGTAGACATGTAGAGGGAGGGAAAAATGACACAGTACTTGAAAGGGAGATTTGAATAGATGGGCCTCAGGAGAGGCAGCGAAGACAAAAGCTTCCAAAGTGCAAGTACTTGAGTTTGGAGAGTAGGATGTATAAGCAAGTTTAAGAAGTATAACCAACTTTATAGCATGAAGAGTTACTAATATACACAGAGAGGAATAAATAGAGCAACAATTTTCTTCTGTTTTGCCTTTTCCTTTTCACAAACTTGAATGACAGAGGATTTATCTCAGTTTTCAGCAGTCTCACTGAAGTGGTTATTTGGTGTCAGTGCCTGCCTTTCCATTCATCTTGACTGCATTAATAAACCCTAATTTAAGAGAAAGAGAGGGACTTTCTTCTCCAAACTCTGGTTCTTGGCAGTGCTGGCCCTCTTGTTCACATAGTAAAGCAGGTCACGGAGGTTCACAGACAGACACATCTCAAGCTCATCAATTGCTTTTTTTTTTCAAAACAGAAAGGTTTTGTCTGCCTGCTTAGTGGGGAGGAAAAGAAAAGGAGAGTTCATCTTGTGTATTTTCTTCTCTCCAAAGAGGCTCATTACTAGTGTAGCTTGACACACAGCAGGAACAGCAAGTTTTGAAGTGAGGGGACGTGCTTTCTGCAGAAGTTGTGTTAGGTATTAATTTAGCCCAGGTTGTTGCCCAAGCACAGACCACCCTGTTGCCTAAAGGCAGATGGAGAATTTGGCCATCCAGCCAATAAGCTAAAACTACAGAGATTTAAGTCATTGTGACTTTGGATGGTAGTAATCCAAATAATACAACTACCAAACAGATTTTGTTCAAGCATCAGAATTAATGATTTCTCTCAGTGTGCAATATAGCTTTTCCTCTTCAGAGGTGTTACTTTTAACGATACAATCAAATTTGAAGATGAAAGGAAAGATGAGACAGGAGGCAGATCAGCTTGCCTCTGAAATTCACAATAGAGGAATCTGAGCTTGAAGTATTCTTGTTGCACTTGACAGTCTCCAAGAATTAACAGGAAAGTTGACATTTCAGTATGAAGACTAAATTATGTAGTTGGTATAATCTCTTGGTTGTTGTTATGCCAGAGCACTCAGTAAGGTGTTTCCACAGATTATTTGTGTCATTCAAGCAATATCCAATTTTCAGACTTCAGCTGGCTGACATCACTGCAGCCTCAAGTGACTAAAAGTCATTATCTCTCCTTGCATGTAAAGCAGACCTTTAACCTCAGGTCCTGGAATTATCCTGGTGTGTGCGCTTGCAGACCTGAACTTCTTTTATCTCCAAGATATTAAGTTAAATCATCTTTTCAGAATTAAATTGTTCTTTTAGTATGCAATGTTAATAATCTTGCATTTATCTTTATAATATAAATATGAGTACAAGCAGAAACTTATCAGGATGGTGTTAATTACAGAACTTTAAAATAATGCTCTGCCAACCTAAAGTATTGATATATCTAGCACACAGATTTTTGTCATGTACACCAAAAGGTGAGGGATCTTCCAAGATTCTCTGTAAGTAGACGTGAATCCAAAGGCCACCACTTCTGACTTATTCAGGTTGATTATGAATGTAGAAATTTTAATCTAAATTTCACACTAGCCCAAGTATGTATGAAACATGCAGGTCTCCTCTCAACACGACTTATCTTAGAGCCTTTATACTCATCCCAGTAACTTTGAGACATGATAGATACACCTTCCAAAGAACACTGAACAGCAGTTTTACCAAGTGCCAGTGAGGATACTGGGCTAATCGTGTTCCACTTTGATCCTAGAACATGCTACATTATTGGCTACCAGATGGAAAGATTTGTTTTAAACAGCTACCATACTCAGGTTCTGTACCAGCAAATGTTCAGGAAAGACATGGGTAATTTGCACTACCAGTTGAGAAAGCAGTCTCCAATATTTTCTGCTTCACAGAGCAGAAGATGCTACGCAGCTGGATTAGATCATATTGGGCACATAGTGTTTTTGTGGCACTAACAGTATCCATGAGTTGTTTGGCTATACAGAGCCATGCTCACCCAAGAACAAGCCCATATGTTGTCCTGGACTAGTCTAGATTTGGTTTTAGCTAAGCACTTCCAAGCACTTGCCAGATGTGTCTCACCGCTTACCCTACAGGGTCAGAGAGATTGTAGGAGTTTTGCTAGTCATGTCAGTATGCTCTGCGAGATCCAGTAGCTTCAGTACTGTCCCAGATTGCACACCTTCTGTCTAGCAGCAGGTAGTGTAAGTGGGATCATTATCCCACTAGAGTTACTTGTAGGAACTGGCAAATAAGCCTCTCTGCCCCAAAGAAAGCTTGGTTCTCCAACATTGTGGTTACAGCCAAGTTCTTTTATTGCTAAGGGGAACAAATGCTTAACACCATCTTTCATCTGAGAAGTTAGCTGCTAGGCAAGACAAGAAGGATCTCAGGTTGTTTCTACTTCAGAAAATGTCTATTTCTCTAGGGGATGAGATGGGAAAACTAATCTCTCAGCCTTTCTAAAGACAAAAAGAGTTCAGCCTAAGCAGACACTGTGGTAATCAAGGAACCAAACTATATAATCTAATAGGTTTATAGCTAGAAGTTAAGAGTCTCAGACTCTATACCATTATATGAAACAACTCCAGCATTACTACAGATAGTTCCTTTGGTAGTAAATTCAGCAAATTAATTGCTTTTTATGTTTGTAAGTTTTAATAAGCAAAATAACTGGCAGGTTATTTACAAGGATGCTTTCAATACACTTGTAAGAACTTTGCTCATTGCTTTTATAAAAATATGATTGCATATCTCAGGTAAAATCAAACCGGTTCACAACAGCAAGTTCTGATGCTACATGGAGCAATTCCTCATCAGTTCTCATGCAGATAATTTTATACTGTATTCTTAAGACGATATAGAAGGTTACACTGAAACTCATGAAGAACTGTTATCATTTAGGATTAGTGAACCAGACTCCTCTTCCTTGCAAATCTATGAAGAACTGTACCTGTATGAATGGTTTATCAAACATTTTCCCTCGATGACTTACAAACTCTGGAAGGATCTTAGTCTTCTTAACAATTACATTTGGCCCATTGGGTTAGAACTCTGTGGTCGTCTAGTGCTTCTGTAGTTTCTTAAAAACTGGCAGTGAGACTTAATAAGTTTTCCTGCATTGTATATCATATCATATGTTTAATTCAGCAATATTTGATGACATTCTATTAGCATTTCAGGGATCAGGTATGGATTTAAAACACCACACTCACCACAATGAGAGTCCTTTCTACAAGCTTATTTTCACAGTGTCTACATCCATCATCATAGTTACTCATACTGCATTGTTTGTTGCTGCAATGTGTGGAATCTGCCCAGAGATGTAAGCATCTCGTTCAAGGCACAGCGGTCCACTGCAGCATCAAGTCCTTCACGGCTCAATAATGCCACTTTCCCTGTACTTGGAGAGACCTGTATCTCTTAAAAATCTATCTGAAATGGGATTATGTCTACCAAAGGGATCATCTGAGCCCTTCCTTCAACTCATCCCACAAAAAGAGAACCAAGTTAACAGCAGGTGAGGTTTCAACGAGGATTAATTACGGCTTCTTTTTTTCTTGTCATTAACTACCTTGCTAGTTAATGAAGGTGTGTTCAATGGTCTCTGACTGTGCTAGTGTCTTCCCATTTCACAAGCTCATCTTCCTGTAGGAAGGAATATGAATGGTCTGTTATTTTTAACTTGATGAGCACCTTGAACATCACCCTAAAAGCAGGTTTATTGAGAACTAATTTTAAAGGCTTCATGTATGAAACTTAATTCATCATCTCTACTGCAGTAAAGTACTCCCTCTTCATAAACGTCAGTCTATGACAGAGATTTCCATAAATGAGATCGAGATATGGTACCAGAAGAATACAAATTTATGCTGTTGTACTACATAATTACTTGTTACCTGGAACAGTAAATACTAGATTAAAAAAAGAAAAAAAAAAAAAAAAGATGCTTAATACTTAAGCTGAATTCTGGGAGGAAGAAATCTCAATGCCAAGGTAAATGGGGAACTTGCTTTATTCAACATATGAAGAAGTGTATGTCCTAAAGAGAAGGATCTCCACTACCCACCATGCAAAGGAAAGAAATGCCCATGCCAGCTCAGTGGGAGAGAAGGAGCATCTCTCTGAAGCTCTCTCCATGTGTGGGAACCTCCACGAAGGTTTACCAGCCATGAACATATTTTTGCTCCATGCAGATGCAGACAACTGTCTCACTAATAAAAAAGTAACCAACCAGCTGAACAAAACTTCCTTCTCTCCTACTGTTTGAGTATCAATAGCTTCAATAGCCTCTTCAGCCCAAGGGAATTCAAACCTGTGTACCCCTCTTCCCACTAACACACTAGCCCACTTCTGGGCAAGAGGCACTCTACTTCTCCCATTAAATATGGGCCCTAGGCAGCCCCAGACACAAGCTGAATGTACAAATACTAGACTAATTCCAGGAAAAATAGATGTGGGTTTTTTTTTTTTTCCTTTCTAGCTTAACCAGTGGTCTGCTAGGTAACAAGAGTCTAGTTTTTCAACAGTAAAGTGACACATGAAATCTCATTCATCTTTGTCAAAATTTTTCATACATGGGCCTGAAAGTTATTTACAACTACTCACCATATTTTCTGAGAACCTCTATCCTTGGTATTAACAGCTCAAAGCATTTTATAAAATATAGGCGGAGAACTGAAAATCAGATAAACACAACACTTCTGTAACAGGCTTTGCAGGAGGCTAAGGCAAGGAGACATCAGGCTTTGGGTTCATGTCCTTAAGGATAGGGAACTGAAGAGAGCTGGAAGAAAACATAGCTTTTTCTGGGTATACACCAGCCCAGCAGCAACTTATCATGTATTTAGTCACAAGCAAATGTTTATAGGTTAAACAAGTCATAGGCAATAACTGGAAACTGGATGAACAACAGTGCAACATAAACAGTAAACTATTTTCTTCTACCAAACCCATTTCTGTACAACAGAAGTGCACTGAATGTTCGTGAAACAACCGATATCCCTGGCTCAGGCTCTGTGACCCAGGGAGTCATTCTCAACAGTCAAAAGCAGCATTTCTGCCATTCACCACTGATGATTGTATGTGTGTCATTTATATAGGCAGGGGAAGAACCTGAGGTGCTACAACTGCAGGGGACTTCTTCACAGGAGGAGAGCACGGTCATGCCTTACTTGTGATAAGCGGTTTGAAGGAGCAATAAGGCAGGCAGTAAATTATAAATGACAGAAGGGATTTTCAAATACTTTAACATAATTCCAGCAAGTTAGTATTGGCTTACCAGAAGTTCATGTTAAAAAAAACTAATGCAGAAAGTACTGTTAGAAAAGGGATATGTACAACCTAAAGCCATATCAGATCAGAAAAGCAATTAAATTATGCTCAGATTATATAATTTGACAGCAAGACTAAAACAATATGAGAGAATGAGGAAGCCATACCTGCAAGGGCTGAGGAAGAAACGGCATCTGTTAAAAAAGAGCATGTGTCTAGCCTCATGCCACACTTGCTGTCCCATTTCTTCAGTTCTTGTCTGGGAAGATGTGCTGCGGTCTCCTCATGTACACTGCATTGGTGGTTCCACCAGGAGTTTCATGCTACCAAAAGTGTGTACAGAGAGCCCCTGTTAAGGCAGCATAAACTGCTGTACTCTCATGACGGAGCAAACACCCCACCAAGTGTTTAAAACAACCCACCCAAAGAGAAATGGCAGAACTCAGTATAGTTTAAAGAAACATCAGAAGCTCTGAAACAAATAAAGGTAGCCAAGATAGCAGGCCCCTTGCTGTGGGGAAAGGGAGTGCTTCTGCAAATGGTCTCGAGTGCTTCAGGCCTTCAGTCAGCAGCTCAGAGGGACACTGGAGCTCTAACTCCTGCATGGTGCTTCCATGAAGCAATGCCACACCAGTATTACAATAGCTAGCATGCAAATACAAATAGCTGATGTTAGGGTGGGACAAGGCTTCCACATCTGTTTATTTCTTCACAGTGTTCTAATAGGTCAAAACCAACAGTATGAGCAATTACAAGCTGAAGAAGCACTTTGGTCTTTAGTAGTCTGAGGAGTTTGGGAAGATGTTGAGCTAAGTAGAAACCTCCTTTAAAGCACAAGGAATGTAAATCAATGAAACAGCTACCAGTACTGAGAAGGACAGCTGAAGATGTAATTTTTCCTGAAAGATCATGTTGTCTCCACTAGAGACCCATAAATTCCCATTCCTGCCAGCTGTGCTGAGGTTCTCCAGAGGGGAAAAAGTAGAAGGCAGAGAGGATTTAAAAGTAATTGGGGGCTGAAGGGTCCATTTTAGGGTTCAACTAGGTGTCATTATTGTCGCTAGCAGCTTTAGAGACTCTGTGTATACCAAAACTAAGGCTTGGCTGTGGTTAGGGATTTGGGCACAAAGAGCCATAGGGACATGCCTTGACACATCTGCTGAAGATGCCTGCTGGGAGGGATGCAGCATGTGCAACAGCAAACTCCATCCTCTGTGCCTCCAGCCCCTCTGCAGCATCCTGAACAAGGAGCTGGTTTACTACCTGACATCAAGCAATGCATTTTATAGGCAGTCCCTGATTGGAGATGTGAGTTTTTACACGCTGAACATAAGCAATGTTGACTTGTTTCTGGCAAGACAGCTCTCCAGAGCAGGAAGGACAGGAGTGATAGATTGCTTTAGAAAACCCTCCGCATTTCTTTCCTTAGAGATCCTTTTGAATCCTAACCTACCTTATCTGGTACAAGATGAGTTGAAACGAGGTGGCTGTGACAGTGAAATTCAGTGGCAATGCTGCAGAGAAGGCAGCTGTAAGAGGCCGTTGGCCTAGGCAAGGAGCGTGACTGGGCAGTGGCTGGTGACCTCTGCAAATGGTTCCTTCTCCTTCCCTCCGGGTCCCAGCGCCCGGGGGCAGCAGTCAGCCGCAGAGCACTGCAGAGAGCCGGGAGAGCTGCCAGCTTTCACACCCACCTGCGATTCGGCCACGCGTAGAGGGAGAGGGATATTTTCGGTAAGGCTTTGTCTCTGAAATCAGTGCATTTCATACTTGGATTTTCTTTCCTTTCCTTTACGTGGAGCAATAGGTCTTTGGATGCGGTCCAAATGCATCTGTAATAACAGATAGTTTTCTGGCAAATACAAGAGGAGATCTCCAAAAGTTTCAGAACAAACTGTTAGATTAAAACATCATTAGCAATAAACTGCCACATGCAGAGTGAAGAGATGCAGAAACAAGGATGGGAAAACGTGTATATTTACTCAAAGTGCAGGTTCAGCAAAGCTTAAATGTTTTGTACAGGGTCTTTTTAGTCTTGTTCTTTCTTTAGCTTTCTTAGAAAGAGAAGATAAGTGAAATTGTGAGAATATTCTTGCTTCACAAGAAGGCAACTGTTAAAAGGACAACCACTGATAGGAATAGTTTAAACTTATGAGATATTACATGTTACCAAAATGCACTAGTCTGTGATCTTTATCTGAAGATTTTTCCTCAGATTTCTAAAAAAATATCTAGCAAGAAACAAACAAAAAAAAAAACCAGTAGAAGGATTCTAAATGCAGATCTGCATGGAAATAAGACACAAGCCTGGCTCTGTGCAGGCAGTATCGTAAGGGCTGCAGTAACGAGGCAAAACCAGAATGGAGTCCTGTTGGACAGTCCCAAAGCAGATATAACCAATGGTCTTATTGCTTTGGTCAGATGTATGCTTCAAAGATGGTTTCAGATGGATGATCTGGGATAATTCAGAAGAGCATCTGGGGAAGAACTACAAAGGGATTTTTCGGAACATTATTAGCAAGTCTTCAAATTGCTGGAAGAAATCCCAAAGTGCTTTGGAAAACAGATTACTTTCTTCATTTGCAAGTCTGCCGCAATACTTAAATCTAGAGAGAAGTTTAGAGATAAAGAAGTAACAAAAGAAAAGCGTCTTTCGGAGGAGGGTGGGGGGAGAACAGGCGGGATTTATGTGCTCTGAGGCAAATCCAGGGAAATGAAGTCCATGGACAAAACAAAGTGAGAGTCAGAGAAAGGCTGACTTAGTTGGACAGACTGGAGCATCAGAAACTTTAGACAACTTTAAATTTGTTCTTTAGACAAGGGAAATTAGGGTAGAAACATCTGCAGTGCCTACATTATAGCCAGCCAAACAAGATCTTCTCTCATACAAACCTTCAGAAGTCACTAAATTAGGTTTATCATTAATCTCAATATGACATTTGCTGAATATATCACATCTGAGGTGGAGCTCTGACATTGCGAGTATTCTTATACAGAAATGCCCATATTATGTTCTGGAAGTCTACCACCTGCATGCCTGTAGGAGCTAACATACCCACATCTCATCTCATTGCAATGAAAAGAAAACCGATTTGCAAATACTCCTCCTTCCCTACTTTTCTAATATTCTTTTGCCTCACTCACTGCAATCCATAGCATTGCTTGATGAGATTCACACTGCCAACTGACTTGCTCCAGGAATGAAGCAACACATACATGTTAGAGCAGTGTATGAGAAGTCAGTCTTTGACTCAGGAACAGCAGTCACCTGGCATGAGCCACAAATGTTTGAAAGCATACATTATTGTCATGCCATTTGCTGAGAAAAGTCTGATTCTCAGCTGTCAACACTATTCTCATGAGAACCCAGCAAGGCAAGGGTCCAGTGGCCTGCCATTCCCTCCAGATATATCTGCATTTTTTTCTTCATCTTTAACGCAAGTTCGGAAAATGTAATCATGCGTATTTTATTTGCAAGTTAATGGTCTCAACCACTAGGTTTTGTTTTGGGCTTGATCTTACTATGCCTTGGAGTTAAGAGATTTCATTTCTGCTCTTAGCTTTACCACAAACTTAGCTTAGTGTTTCAGAAACACCTGTTAGATGTTCCTATTTTCACAGTCCTACTTGCAGATACTGGAAGCCTATTTAAGCGTGTGGAGTACTCACTGGTTGGTCTAAAGTCCAGGAGGAAATACCAGAACTCAGAATCATTAGAAGTAAAAATCAAGTGTTGGGGCCAATCAAGCTAAGGTCTCCAAATGTCACAGCCCAGCAGTGTAACTGGGTAGAGAGGTGACAGTAACCACTCAAGGAAACAACAGATTTGTTGTTGCTGCTAACAAAATTTGACTCCTTCAGCAAAGTGACCATTTGCAACAGTGCCCTGAGTCCTGAACAAGGCCTGAAGCCACAGCCACGAGTGCTTGGGGAGCAACTGGAGACTGTTCTGCTGAGCAGAGGAAAAAGGACCTGCTCATGTCTCCTCACCTCCTTCCTCAGGAGAGAGACAAAAACCACTGAAAACAAATTGACCTCCTGAACTTTCAAACCAACTAAAGCCAGTATTTTGTAAAGTCAGTGTGTTACATCATTAGCACTGAAGCTGTAGTTATACCTTTTCCTGGCTAAGCAGAAGTCTAAGGCAATTCAGCTGTCTCAAACATCAGAAAGGAAAGTAGCAAGCTGGCAAGCAGAGTTGGGCATCCCTTTACCTGTTCCTGTCTGGTCTCCAGCATTAGCTCACCCTTCCTGTGGGGCCTTAAAACTACAGTATCCAGCCAGAGAAGTGTTAGGGAAACCTTTTTCTTGGTCTAACGTACAGGAGTACCTGACAGTATGACACTGTCCCTCCTTTCTAGCATGAGGGAGTTGCTATAGCCCATCTTCTCCATAAATGTTACTGTGTCTGAACAGGAAGCTTGCAGTGAATGAAGCCACAGTTCCTTCCCTGCTTAGGGGAAAATGCCTATTTTTAAGAACTTTCCCCCCAAAAATTTATTTTTTCTTACTATGGTCATTGCTATCTGTGCCATCAATAACCCCACATAGAGGCCACATTGCTTCTAAGAAAATTTGCAACAGAACTCATTGTCAACAGACTAATAATCCGCTACGGCATAAGGTGTGGAACTGAGCATGGATGTCTTTTTACCTTTTCATCCTAGTTTTTGATTCAAAGAGTAGCAGAACTATAGAGACAACTGGCCCAGCTCTTGCTGGCAAGACAATTCTGCAAGTGACAGGAATCCCAGGTTTGCCTAAGTTTCCAGGCTCAGAAGCCCCACTGATTTCTTCATGATCATTAAGCACTTCAGCCTTTATCAGCAGTGCTGTATGACTTAAGGTCTTGCCCCAGAGAGCACGCAGGATTTATATTAGATGACATCAAAGCCACAAGCTTATCTCTTGTCACTGGACGTCTCTCCCAAGGGAAAGGAGGCCATGGGTAGGATACTTCCCAAGTGAGAGCCATGAGCCTGCTTCCAGATAGCTGCTTGCTTTGAAGTAAATAAGCAAGTCAACCCACAAGCTGGCTTTCTTGCATTTCTGAGTCATCATGTTTGCAAGACATCTACAAATAGCTCAGATTCACTTTAAATATGTGCAAGTAATTGACTGCCTAGGGAGGGTGCGCTTGTCTGCCCCAAATTGATTTGCATGGAACAAGTGCTTCACCTCTCTCCCAAAAAACTCTTTCAGCAGCACAAGCATTGCAGACAGCTGTTAACACCAAAGGAAGGCCAATCCCCTCTCTCAGGCTATAGTTTTTAATATAAAAGCCCTATTCCCCCTCCAAAGAAACGAATGCTAATTGTAGTAAGCCACACACAGAACAGTTCCCAAAAGGCAAGAAAAGTGTAAGAATTGAGTTCAGCCAGATTGCATCCTTTTTATCCAGGGCACTGCAGCAATCCTCATCTGATACTTTCAGGTACTCATTAAGTACTTACTGAATTCAAGTTTTCAAGTTCCTACAAACTGCTCACACATCATACAGTGTTTCTCAAGCCAATAATTCTAAATAAAAAACCCCAAGATTATGACACAAACTTGAGGGCCTCTCTGAGTTTCCTTTTAAAGTGGACCTGAGCATGTGATATGCTGAGAAAACCAATCAGGAAAGGCATCAGACATTTCAATAATTAGAACATTGTATTATTTATTTTGGGATTAGCCCAAAGTCAGTAAATATGTAAAAACTCAAAAAAGAATAGACCAAACCTAAGATTAGCTACTCTAGGGGAAAAAAAAAAAAAAAAAAAGATAAAAAAAGAACTGTTTTTCCCACAGTCTGTGGTCTTAAAGGCACAAGAGGGTAACTAATACATGTACAAGCAATGGAGGCTGGGGGCACACTGAGTAGGGAGAAGCTCTGCAGAAAAGGCCCCCAGGGTCATGGTGGGCAGTGAGCTGAGCCCTGGTAGCACAAAGGTCAAAAATACCCTGGGCTGTATGAACAGGAGTACAGCCAGTAGGTTGATGGAAGTGATTATTCCCCTTTTCCTCAGCACTCATTAGACTCTATCCAGAGTACTGCATGCAGTTCTGGAGTGAGTTCAGCTGAGTGTCTCCAGGATGCTCAGGGGGCTGGAGCACTTGCATTGTGAGGAGAGGCTATGAGATTGAGGTGGTTCATCCTGGTTAAGAAATGGCTTTGGGAGTGCTTAGAGCAGCCCCCAATACCTATGGAGAAGTGACCAAGGAGTTGGAGCCAGGCTTTTCACAGCAGTGATTGGTAGGACGACAAGACTGTATGGGTAAAAGCTGAAAGAAAGGAGATTCAGACAGGAGATAAGGAGACCCTTTTCCCCTGGGAGGACAGGTGGGCAGGGGTGTGGGTTGCCCAGGGAGGCTGTGCTGGGTCCATCCTTGGAGGTTTCCAAGTCCCAACACGGCACAGTCCTGAACAGACTGACCTGAGCTCAGAGGTGGCCCTGCCTGAATGGGAGGCTGTGCTGGAGACTTCCTGACCTCCCTTTCCTTCCAAATTTCCCTATGATCTTACAATCCTATATAAATGATTTTTCTACAGTGTTGTTACTTACAAAGTCAACAAGTACAAAAGTATGTGGACCAACATATCTGATGCCTAACAACCAGCAGAGGATTTCCAGGAAATCCACCTGAAGAGAACTGCTGGGACTGGAGCCTGCACTTGTTAGCTGCTTTTGCCATTGAAATAGCATGTTACAGCCGAAAGGAACATATAAGAATTTGCCTGACTGCTTTCTGACACAGTTTTTTTATGTTCTGAGCTATGACAGGGCTTAAGGGATCAGTCAAGGTGGACCTCACTATGTCAGGCCTGTAATACCTTGCATCAAGCAGATTACTACCTGGACAGCATGAAAACAAATGAAGTGTCCAGGGACCTTTGGTGGGTCGATACCAGAGCCTAGCTTTATGTTATAACTAGTCATAATGCTAATCATTGGAACATGGGTCTTCAGAAAGCACAGGAGCAAAAGGGAGAGAAATCATCTGCTATTGCTTTTCACAAAGCCCTATATCTCCTCTCCATCACATAAAAGCAGAATGCAGACCTATTAGTCAATTGATTCAGGTGGTGCGATGATAAGGAGATCCCAATCAAAGAAGAAATTTTATTGCCTTACCCTTCTACAGCCACCAGCACTCTCTCTTTCTGCCCCAAATCTACTCCTTCCTGTAATTCTGTGCCTCTCTGAAGAAAATGTCTGACTGCAGTGGTGCAGAAAGGAAACTAAATTATCCCAACAAGCCTTTCAGATCTTACAGTCTAGGAATTTAGCTGTATCCATTTGATATGGTGGACTGAAATGAAAGAAAAGGGTATGGGAGAGGAGATAACCCTCTGTGGCTTGAGCCTACCTTTTTCTTCTGAAAAACAATATGATTTAATTATTTGCCTTTAAGGTAGAGCGTTCTTGAATGACAAAAATAATTAAATAAAACCAAGACACTGATCTTTGTGCTAGTAAGGGCATATGAATAATAACACTATGACCTACTGGCAAAGGAGGGGTAGGGGAGGAAGGAAAACACTGGGCACTGGGACTCCCTCTTCATTGGTCATCCTAAAACATCATGTGGCCAAGGCTCCTTTTTAAAGATAACTCCTGATCTCCTGGAGCTCATACTATCCTCCTGTCCTGCATTTCTGCTTGGTCCTGTGGAAGACTTCTCTCTAGCCTGACAAAATGTGTGACCAGTTTGTGGGCACCTGGAAGCTTCTTTCTAGTGAAAACTTTGAGGACTATATGAAAGAACTGGGTGAGAATTGTTATTTGGAGTTGTTGTATCTGGGACAGGGAAGGAATGCTGATTTTGAACTTTATTTCTTCCTTGCTTTTTCTGGCTATGCTGTTTACCGAGAGGGTTTTAGTCCAACTATTTTGATCAGATAGTCTTAGACTGGAGAACTTGGCTGTTTGAATTAGTGGTGTCAAATTCCTATAATGTAAAAAAACCTTGATTGGAAGAAATAGATTCAGGTAAGCCAAGTCTATGCATGTCTACTTGGTAGTGTTACAAATGGAAGTAAAACATGCCACTGCAATATTTTGTGCGGGTTAGTGTTCATCCTTGGACATATAAAGCGGTGTAATGCTAGAATGCAGCAAGCTTCTCTATGTGTAAAAGCAACTTTATATTGCTACTGGACTAGGAGACTTATTAATTGTCATGGCTATTATAGTGAATGAAACTCTGTAGCTGCCTCCAGTGAATATTAACAAAGAAAATTACATGGATTCATGTAGATGCTTGCAAAAGATTTGAAGGATAACACTCTTCTCTGAAAGTGTAGACTCTTGCTTAGAATTAAAACTGGGCTTTAAAAGGTTTCCATGTTCTTTTAGTGTAGGGGAAGTATGGTGTAACTTGCACTGGTTGGATCAGTATGTGCTAAAAAACTGGGGGGTTATTTGGAGATTAGGGGTAAAATACTCACTGAGACATGCAGCATTCAAACAGCTTTCAGTGCGACTCTTGCACTCTTAATCTTTACCCCAGATTTTACTCAGGACATAACCATTGCCAGCTACTTCTTAATCATTTCCTTTTATTCAGCCTAGCTACTGATAAATATAAAAAGTGATTTTTTTTTTTTTCTTGTTTGTTTGTTTGTTTTTGTGGCTTAGAAACTGTCATATATCTCTGCTTATTTACTGTTAAATACAGTTAGCATACAAGTTGCTATACAAACCACTGCAGTTATTTTGAACAAATATCCGGCATTAAAATCTTGTCTCAGTCTTCAAAATTCTGACAATGACAGAGCAGATAACTTCCTTATGTCGTCCCACCCGGCTTGGTCTATAACCATACCAAGCTAGTGAGAAGTTACAAAGGAACTTCTGCAACACAGAATTAATAAAAAATTTGGAAAGTAATAGGAAAATCAGCACTGAAGTATTTTTTTTTCTCAACAAATAAGATAAAAACATTGAGTAAAGATAAAAATTTCATAGTGTCCTGACTTATTTACAGGTGTCGGCTTTGCTACCAGGAAAATGGCTGGTGTGGCCAAGCCCAATGTAACGATCAGCATCAATGGTGATGTTATAACCATCAAAACAGAAAGTACCTTCAAAAATACAGAGATCTCTTTCAAGCTGGGTGAAGAGTTTGACGAGACCACAGCAGATGACAGAAAAACAAAGGTGAGTACAAAACCAGCACTTTCCAAATGTATCTCTCAAAAGGGATGTGGGAGCAGGAGGACGGAGTTGTGATTTTAACATCCAGTGTAGAAATGCTGCCTTCAAAAGTAAGAGTGCTATGGATGCTTTGTGCTTCAGTGCTGTTTGGACATGGAGACAGTCTTCTCTTCAGGCCAGAGCACCCTGATGAAACAGCCTCACTTTGCTTTTTTTTTCTTTGGCAGAACGTCATAACCCTAGACAATGGCATACTGAGCCAGGTGCAGAAGTGGGACGGAAAAGAGACTATCATAAAGAGAAAAGTGATGGATGGGAACCTGGTGGTGGTGAGTCCATTTTTGTTACTCAGTCACTGAATTCACTGTGCAGAATTCATGGTGTATTATACTGGATTCAAACATGGGGAGGGAAAACATCTGAAAGGGCTCTGTGCACTTGGCGAGCAGTCTCTCTGAATGAGTCTGGAGTATATATTAAAACTGAAATGCTGTTAAACTTATGGAATGATATGGAGGTGCCTGTTCTCCATTCATAGCAAGACATGGTTAGGAAAGAGTAGGGAGAAAAACCCAACAGCCTGGTGAGGGAAATTTTTATATATCAGAATCCTTAAGTCCTTGGCAGTATAGAGGAAGCATTAGCAAAGTCCATGTTAATTATGTCCACTCTGTGCTGATGTAAAATACTCCTGTTCATCTCCAGTAGAGAGTCAACAGCCATCTGTGGGAACACACCAACAACTGTGTCAATAATATGATGTTATAACAAAAAAAAGAAACCTGTATCCAAGCTCTGTTTGTTGGTGTTATCTGGTCAAAGAGTACTGTGCTTGAGTTGATGTCAGTGAAGCCCACCTGCAGTTTGGGGCTTCTCATCAGTGCTCTTCAGTTTTAGGAAAGACACACTGAAGAAACTGGGAGGGGACTGAACTGTGTCCATAAAAGGCAGCTGAGGTTCCTACATACTACAAAATGATACACATACATGAAATTCCTGAAGAGTTCTGCCCTCCCCTAGAGAAAATTAATGTGTCTATAAATTTAATATTTAAATTTCTTTGGATAGAGACCAGAGGAGAACAAATAGAAGTAGTTTTTATTAAAAACTTAATTAAGAAAGATTGAACAAAACAGAGTTTGATCTAACAGAAATTTAGATGAGAACAGAGCCTAACACGCAGAGCCTGCGCCAGCAGCTGCAAATCTGAAAGCTGTGTACGACTCTGTGTGTGTATGTGTGGGTACGTATTATGCAAAGGTGTGTGAAGAAGACAAGCCACAGCTGCAAAAGGTGAAAGGAAAAAAGACTAATGGCCAGCTCCAGAGTCTAATCACCCTCTATAGAAGGTCCTAGGAGCCTTCTTTAGAGGTTTTTAAGGGGAGATCAGAAATCCTCTGGGGGTTGCTGGAGCAGTCCTTTGATGTTCTTTCAGTCCTCTGCTTGTATTTCAGACTTCTGTTTTTGAAGCTCTCAAACTTGAGTTTCACTGTTTTGGTAATTCATTTTAGAGGAGGAGAAATGCAAATTTTTTCTTACACTGCCTCCCAATGGATAAGTAATTCTCTACCTTCTGACTAACAAACATTTAGTGAGAGTTAAAAGCTGATTAAACTTGTCTTTCTTTCCAGGAATGCACCATGAATAACGTTACCTGCAAAAGAGTTTATGAAAAAGCATGAAGCCATCTTCACACAGGACTAATGTTTAAAGCTGGAGAAAAACAACTTAACTGAAGGAGAAAAACTCCAAAAATCCATTTTAAAGAGAACTGTACTTTTTACAGATATTTCCTAAAACAGTTACATGCAACTAGTCTAATTTGTTGTGACTATTCAATAAAATGTTCAGCTTTCTACAACCTGTGCTTGTGCTGGAGTTTGTCAGAAAGGGGATTGGGGGGATGCAATATGGGAAGGGGTGTTGTGCAGGAAAGTATCATGTGAGAGCTGGTACCACACTTGGTAACTGTGACTCATCTCACTGCGGAAAGAGGATCGGAGACGATCCAGGGAGTGGCACTTGTTGTGTGACAGTGATAGATGTAGACCTGAACACAAAAACCTCCTCCAGTGAGTGCTGTGTGTGCAAGGAATCTGTGCACAGCAAGGAGAATAACAGAGGTGGTTTTCTTGGCTTCGAGAGAAGGGTGTTGTTCCTGGGACAGGGAGGAGGGCGATTACTGTGGATGCCCAGCATTGGCTTCCAACATGAGCAGGGAACCAGTCACCTCCTCCTCACACAAACTCCAACTATTTTAAACACAGCGATCATCTGAAGCAGTTTCATCTTGTCCTCTTCCACCTGAAGTGTGAGATTATAGGTGCCTGTAGCTCTCAGCTCTGATTATTTTGTTAATGTCCCTTTCTTTAACACCTCCTTTAGTCCTAGATTAAACAAAAAGCCTTGAATTAAGAATCATAGCTTAAAAAGTACTCTCAGGCTTACTAAAGGCCTGTAAAAGTTTGCTAGTAGTACAACCTACTTTATTACCTATATGCATTTTCTACTAGCTCGTTAGGTTAGACCAGTCTTGGGAACATAAGCCTCTCTAGATGCAAAGCCCTTTGGACACTATGTTTTTCAGTTCTTCTTATTCTTGAACTACCTTCTACTGCCCTTAGGCCTGGCCTCCTATTTCAAAACTTCTCGTCCACAGAAGCCCTGATTTCTATGACTGAGAAGACTCAAGATGAGGACAAAAATAATGAGAAGTCTAGGAAAAGCCTGGACAAGAAGAGTCTGAAAATGTGTGCAGTAACCACAAAATAGGAAAATAAGCGTATCTCAAGCTTTGCAATTAAGATCTGTGAACCAAATTCCACATATTCCTGACATTCCTGAGGTCAGCTGTCAGAGGCAACAGCGCTGAGTCCCTACTGCCAGCAGCAGAGACCTTATACACTTGAACCTTCCTCTGCATGACTCAGACTGTTCCCAAGTTTCTGCACTATTAATACAGCTGGAGAAGGGAAAAGGAAAAGGAGGACTTCTACACTCTGGATGAACTAAGGAGTCATTTAAGAGCAGTTCCAAAAGACTATCAGTAAATTCTGCAGAAAATGTTAAAAAAGCCATGGACAGACAGCTCCCCTGTTTTTACCTTGGCTTCACTGGTTGTGAAATCTCATCAGTTTAAAGACAGCAGTTGCATAGGGGAAGGAAGTATGCTTCAGAGCACTCCATATACACAACACTAAATCTACATAGTGCTTAACAAGAACCAAAATTATTTACAAAAGCCAGGATAAACCTACAGATTAGTGGCAGAAAACCTATGTATGAGAGATGATCATAAGAAGCAGCAACATTGGTTTAAATAAGCTATATAGAGCTAATTTAAAGATCAGCCCATAGTTAAATATACTCCATTGTCAACAGATATGGCAATCCTATATTGCAGAGGTCAAATTTCCAATATTCCAATATTCATATAGCAGCCTTCTTTATCCAGAAATCTTACATTCTTAAAAAAGCCTGCAGTTACAATTGTAACCTTCACAGCCTGAATTTTCAGAGGCAGGTAATCTCTTCTGAAAGCATCACCATTTATTTTAGTACCTGGTGAATGAACTCAGACTTTGTAAATGAATCAAGCCACTTCAAACTTCAATTTTTGGAAATGTCAATAAAGACATTCTGTCTATAAAGTTTAACAAGGCATTATATAATATGAAGTATTAGCGATGCTTTTCTTAGAATATGAACATGTCTGAAATTTATTGTCTGAAGAAGGCCAAAATTTTTTCACTAAAAAAGGCAGCAACCTTGTGACTTCTTGAATAAATTGAGGTAATTCCTCTCTAGCAAACAAAGGTGTGTGCTCTCAGGCCTGGATGGAAGTGACAGCACGTGTTTCTAAGGGGTAAAGG
Source organism: Strix aluco (assembly GCF_031877795.1). Taxonomy (NCBI): domain Eukaryota; kingdom Metazoa; phylum Chordata; class Aves; order Strigiformes; family Strigidae; genus Strix; species Strix aluco. The sequence goes on from NC_133931.1 coordinate 31,558,749, forward strand.
CAGGTTATTGTATCATCCTTGCCTGCAGAGCAGCACAGGTCCCCCTCTCTTTTCTATAGTGCTGAAGTATTCTCCAAAAATCAGAAACCATCCCATAGCATTCCTCTTTGAAAAAGAAGGATCCCAGCAAACCCCTACAAACCTTGTGGGTGACATGCTTAACACAGCAGGTACCCTTGAATGATGAGAGGAGATCTTTGCCTGTCAGCATATTCACTCACTACTCCTTTACAGATTGCTTGGATGTCAGCAGGAAAACCCACAAATTTTTAGCAGCTCAAGAGAAAGATGAAGCAAAGCTTATTCTGAGCTTTGACCTTTCTGTTATTTTTGTTTTTCCTTTAACACTGTTTCCACTGGAAGGAACTCAGAGTGCTGTTGTGTCCTGGCCAGTAAAGCCCAGTGTGCACCCAGCTCTGCAGTCTGCCCCAGGCTGCCATCCCTTCCCTCGGCCCCAGCAGTCTTGGTCTGGTCTCATGGGATGCCTCAGCTAAGGAGACAAAAGGCTGTTTGCACCCTCCAGTGTAGTTACTGGGAAGAAGACAACTGCTGGCCTCGTGTTCAGAGTCAATCCCTCAGCTCCACAGAGTCAGTGTTAAAACATCCTTAGTGTCCTCACAGCGAGGCAGGCATTTGGCCTCTGTTCTCTGCTTTTATTTCTGTTTTCTTCATTACTCTCCTAGCAATTTAATTTAGACTTTTTTTGGCACTGACTTTGCTCAGATCACATTTCCTTTAAAGAAACTGATATAAATTTATTTTCTATATTTCTTTAAATAGTCTCTTTACATTTTACTTCATCATTTTTATCAATTTTTACCTTTATCTCTAGTGCTGCTTCACAATCTCCAAGTGTATTGACTTGAAATCCTGTTTTATTCCAATGCTAAGCAGAAAAAGGGAATCAAAGCCCCCTCTTAGCACACATACTCACAATCCTTGACACTTTTTTTCCTTTAAGCTTGAAAAAAAAATTAGTTTCCATAGATATTATTTTTACTGAGATATAATTCCCTGCTCTTCTTCTTTCTAGACCATAAGTGCTTTAAATGAAAGTGCTGATTTTTCTTAGTGACAAAGAGATAGATGGTAGCAATGTCAACATTGTTTGAGACTGCTTAAGACTGGGGTTTTGTCTGTATAAATAATTCTCTGTCACTTTTGTTCTTAAGGTTACTGGTACTGCAGTATAGCTGTTCTATTCTGATTAATTTGCTCTTCTTGAATTTCTTTGGGCCTGATTTTACAAAGTCCGAATCATCTTTTATTTCCCAAAGGCACCATCCTTGTCTTGTTAAAGTGCCTTTATGTGGATAAGACAATTAAATGAAAGAACAAAGAATGCCTGAGGAGCAATGGTAGAATATTTTCATATTATTCCTTGAGAAATAATGGTTTCATTTAGGAGGAGCTTTCTCATTTCCAGAGATTAGATAAAAGAGCTAGCTATTCTTTACACAAAATGTGATATAATGCATCTCTGCTTTAAAAGAACTTTGTGGGGACAGGACTTTCAAAACCTGACATTTATTTACACATTACAGGAACAGCATCTGCTTCCTACTATGGAGGAGAAGGAGTTCTTCTTTACTTTGTTTTCATTTTCAATCACTCTAGACTTTCCCACCCTACATTGGACTGTAATTAGACCTGAGCAGTAATGGGAAGTTCTGCTCATTTTACCCTTGCTGATGTTATGACTGATGGGATAAAAACATTTTGCAAACACAACCAAAATTTGTGATTTAAGACCTTGTTATTTCCCCACAACCACAGTATAATCCAAAGACTACAATATTTTCACTGCTCAGGCTGTATTGGTTTCCTGTTTAAGCATGTCCCCTTCTTGCATATGACAGTTTTCAAGACGAGAACCAAACTCACTCTCCTTGGCCCAGCATCAGCTCCATCTCACTCTTTCAACTCTAAACACTAGAAATTTGGTCCTACTACCTATAATCCCAGTATCCATCCTTACAATGTATATCTGAAAAGTCCCTGTAAGTGGTCACAACCCAGAAAGCGTAATCATGCAAAAAAGACAAACAGTCAACTGTTGTTCACACAAGTAAGAAAGAAGCCATATAATCCTTTCATGTAGCAAGTAATCTCCAGGAAGATGGTTTAGGAAGGGTAAGGACAGAATTACAGTTGATGTGGTCTCACACTAAATAGTTTCAGATAGTTTGAGGTATCTTGAATTACAGTGCTTTAAATTCCTGCCTGTCAAATATACATATGGTTTATGGATTTGTTCTTTATGTCTGGTTTTTACTAACCACAAGACAGCAGTTCTAAATGTACATCTTTTTAGAAGTTTTTGAATGTTCACACTCAAACTTTTCAAACTTTCAAACTCAACTTTATAGGAGAGTCCCTGGGAGGTCTTGGTGGACGCTAAGCTGAATATGAGTCAGCAACATGTCCTTGCGGCAAAGAAGGCAAGTGTTGTCCTGAGCTGCATTAAGAGGAGTGTTGCAAGTTGAGGGAGGTGATCCTTCCCCTCTACTCAGCACTGGTGAGGCCACACGTGGAGTGCTGGTTCCAGTTCTGGGCTCCCCAGTACAAGGGAGATGTAAACCGAGGGAGGATGTGAAGCCTCTTCATGGGAGCAGGGAAACTTGAAGAAATCTGACAATAGTAGGACACATTTGAATGCAACACCTTATATGACTGTGATGGTTTAAATCTGCCCTTAATTCTATGACAGGCCAACTATCCAGATGCAGAAAGACAAAAGGAGAGCAGCATATGCCCTCCTCCCAACCCAGTAAAACTTCTCACCTCTCACCAAATGACTTTGAACTGAGAATAAGCCCTTTAATGACTCAGCCTCTGTTCATGCCATCCACCTGCCAAGCACAGGAGCTGAACTCCACCGATGCACTGATCTTCTGAACATGCCCTGTTGTGGAAGAAGGGAGGCAGCAAAATTTGGCTGTTTCTTCTCTTTGTGGTGCTGCCTTGGGTATGAGCAGGGAAGAACACACAGCATAGGATCATTGCACTGATGCAAAGGGAGAAAACACAACAGTATAATTCAGTTCTGCCTTTAAATCATAAAACACACAGACCCTTTCCAGGATGGATCATGAAAGTAGAAAAACCAAAACCCCACTATGTACAGCAGCTTCTTGACAGCTCCTCCTCAAAATCTACATGGCTTTAATGTACCTGACTAGCAGACAGGTGACAATAATGGTATTGCTCTCTGTGGCTTCCTGAGGAGGGGAAGCGGAGAGGGAGGTGCTGATCTCTTCTCCCTGGTATTCAGTCATAGGACACATGGGAGTGGTCTCCATGCACCAGGGGAGATTTAAATTTGACTTTAGGAAGCATTTCTTTACCGAGAGGGTGGTCAAACACTGGAACAGGCTTCCTAGAGAGGTGGTCAATCCCCCAAGCCTGTCAGTGTTTAAGAGACATTTGGACAGTACCCTTAACAATATGCTTTAACTTGGTCAGCCCTGAAGTGGTCAGGCAGTTGGACTAGATGATTGTTGTAGGTCCCTTCCAACTGAAATATTCTATTCTATTCTATTCTATTCTATTCTATTCTATTCTATTCTATTCTATTCTATTCTATTCTATTCTATTCTATTCTATTCTATTCTATTCTATTCTATTCTATTCTATTCTATATGGTAATAGCAGGAGAATGGCATTGGGAGGACAGTCAGAGCTGGGTTGCATATGGATGCAGTGCTCTTGTGCTTGGTGGCTCTGTGTGGCTGAGACTCCACTGCAATGTCCCCTGACTGCTCGGCGGATGCAGTGGTAACCTCAAGTCCCCGTCCCCCCACACCCCTCAGTGTCCTGATCTATTCAGTGGAGGAAGCCGAGGCAGGCGTCACCCGGAGCCTTGGTACTGACACGGCTGCCTTGGACAAGGTGCACATTGTCTTGCCCTGGTACTGCCTCTCCTATTGGCCTGTCCTGACTGCTACAGGGACAGGGAATCTTTAAAAGGAGGCCAGCGAGGTCTGCGTCAGGCACACAATCTCTCTGACTCCCACCAAGATCTGCTGTGGCCACTGCCTCTCTCTGCAGAACCACTGCTTCGCAAAGCCTACACGATGTGTAACCGATTTGTGGGAACCTGGAAACTTGTCTCCAGTGAAAATTTTGATGACTATATGAAAGAATTGGGTGAGAAATGTTCGTTCTTTTTTTTAAAAAAAAAAAAGTTTTCTTTGGGAATGTCTCTTCTTCATCTTATACTTTGCTCATGGATGGTGCTTTCTTCCTGGCCACAAAAGAACTTTACTTTTGTACCATAATTTAATTCCTTTCCTTTAGCATCTAAAATGGGAAAACAGAGAGGTAGGTGCTGAATTACTATAATAATTTACTTCTGTCTAACTGAACTGACCTGATCTAATTTGCTTTTCTGTAATGAGAAGAATCTATGGGCATGCAGCATTTTTTTATGTTTCTCTTGACAGCACCATTAAACTCGTGACTTCTGATAATTTACAATATATAATGGAGCTGATGTCTCATGACACTTTGGCTTCAGAGGTCTAAATACTATGAATGAATCTATCTGTTACTGAAGAATGCCAGGAATGTAATAAATTAAGCATTGTTTTTCATTTTAATGCTGGCTTCATTCCTATATAGCAAGTGCACAGACAATCAGCTACAGCATTGCTTTTGCTCTATAAATGATTCACTGAGACACTGTTTCCCTTTATTTGAAATATTAAACTGAATAACAAAAGAATTGCAGTTAATTAATTAACCAGAGTAAATGTGGAATGAAAGTCTGGCTACAGATATTTTTCTGAAGATTTGAACAGAATTGTTTAGTATAGAATGATTACTGCAAATAGTGTTATACTTTACAGATAACTTTATACCCTTTTATATGGATCTTTTCATCTGAGCATAGCATAGCATTAACAAAGGCAGTAACTCAAGCTGTCCCTCTTCTACTTTTATAAAACAGCAATACATCCTCAGTGGCCTTCGTTCTAACTTGCCTCAGACCTCGCAACTTGCAGACAATGAACTGGACTGAAAAGCACTAGGCAATATAAAAGGTTTTTGACATGGGATTTTCCCTGAAGCTCTCTGCAGCCCTTTGCTCCTAAACTTCAATGTTTTTTGTATTTCGTACTTGTACTTTTCACTGAGGTTCAGATGTAAAGATCCTTAAGGGTTGTTAGTAGCAACCTCGGAATTGCCCAATCTCCAGTATGTTTTAATGAACAAGTACCATCACATTGGCAGTTCATTATCTGGTTTCTTCCAGCAGCTGGTTAACAAAAGTGCAGATTCTCAGATTTGTCAAGAATTTTTTTTTTTTAAAAAGGATTTTTGCAAGCTTTTATGAGAAATAGACCTTTCCTCTGAATTTTTCTACCCATTCTATCTCTACACAAATTCATGCAGATTTGTAACCATGTTTCTTCTTAGCTAAATGTACACAAGTGTATACTCATGTGTATCTTTATTTCTTGCTGAAGGTGCACTCTATCAACTTGGACTGCCTCAGCCTCTGAACACAATACTTCCACATTTGAAGAATTAGCGTCTGAACTGTATCAGGCATTATTGAAGAAGAAGCTGTTCCTTATTCTTCCACTGAAGATTTATGAAAGGATACTGAGTTTCTTGCTTGGTAGAATATAATCAGAGTTTTGTTTCAAATTTCTAGGAGTGGGCTTAGCTACCCGGAAACTAGGTGGCCTGGCAAAGCCTGATGTGATCATCAGTATGAAAGGGGACATAGTAACCATCAGAACTGAGAGCACCTTCAAAAATACGATGATCTCTTTCAAGCTGGGCCAGCAGTTTGATGAAACAACAGCAGATGACCGGAAAGTCAAGGTAAGGGGGCTGATGATCTCTGAGTGGTCGGGACATCTCCTAGAAAGGCACCAGGAGGACTTTTTCTTAACCCCTTAGTGCACTATGAGTTTTCCAAACTATTCAAAGAAAGCACTGAAAGAAGAAATAGTATGGTGCTGAAACTAATGTTACTAAACATGTCATTAGCCAAGAACACAGATCTTGCTGAACATAAAATGAATTGCTACTCTTATCTGCAAATCTTGGACTGCAGTTTGAAACTCTTCTCTTGGCCTTTGCAGAGTGTCATAACCTTGGAGAAAGGGTCATTGGTGCAAGTGCAGAAGTGGAATGGCAAAGAGACCACAATAAGGAGAAGACTGGTTGATGGGAAAATGGTGGTGGTAAGTTCACATTCCTTGTATGCTGATAAAGGTCAGAAGAATGCAGCCTTCAGTTTGCTTCTGTCTAAATAGACTGTCAGTTTTGGCTTTCTCTCTGACTTATGAGATAAATTAAGAGGGAGAAAAAGGGAACCAAGTTTAGGAAACAGGCTGGAAGGAAATATTGTTCTATACAGCAAATTGTTTTTAAAGTGACTATATTGGCAGAGCTGCCATAAATTGACAGTGTACTTACTGCTTTCAATACTATTATTTTTAAATGAAATGAGGTTTTCAAATAGCAGAAACCTGTGAAATGCAAATAAAAGTTTGCAAGTTGGATATTGCTGTCCCTGGAATGGCTCTTTCCTTTTTCATATCTTTGGAATAAAGCCTGTCTACCTTAGAAAACTGATTTTACACATTTTCACACATCTTTTTCTACTAAAGCCCATCAATTCACATGCCTCTGTTTGCTTTTTCCATGTGAGCATGCTGAGCACACTAAGCGGGTGCTTGAGGTTTACTGCATGAAAGCCAGCACCTCTGTGCCCACTCCTGCCTCCGTGGTGACCTGGAGCAGGGACTGGCTCCTCCAAAATGCCCGCTGTGGTGAGGGAATCACGCCATTCCTGGGAACAAGGGAATGCTGGCCTTCCCTCATACCCTGTACAACCTGCCTTTCCCTAGCAGCCATGTGAAAGAAACGGGTTGGCCAAGCCAAGGTGATAACAAATTTTAGGGACCCTTGCTGTAAGCGTTGTTATTAAAATTAAGATTTCACTTTTGAATGAAAGAAAGTGCCTTGTTGATTAAAGTTTTTAAAGAGTGGAGCCAAACTAATTTTGGCGACTTGCTTGAAATCAGCACCATTACACCTTTATATGCTAGCTTGTTCTGACTGCATTTTGTTTTAAGCTCTGGTACATTTGGAAGGGTGATTTGCTTTTGCATCTCCTCATGGCTGCATTTCTGTGTAAATTTTTTCTAATTATTAAACCATCTTCGAAAAGCAGAGAGGTGGGGTCTCTCTTCCATCAGCATCCTGCCATCTGCCCCTTGCCTCAAACAGGTTTGTGGAGGATACCTCATCTTTTGCAGACTAATAAGGTCTTTTTCATTGTCCCATCGCCTCTGTCACACATGTCCTGTGGCTGTGAGTCACCAGGAGACACTGAAGGCCACTGGGGGAAGAGGGTCAGGAGAAATATTTTGTGACTCATAAGTGCAAAGTTTTTTAGGCCAGAAGCCTGACCTCTGAACTACCCAGGCTACTTCTGCTTCCACAAAATAACTAAAATTGAAAGTGTTCGTGGCCCATGGTATAATAAACTAGGTGGGGCTGATATTTCTGTGAAGCCAGCAATAATACCAAGGAAGGTAAATTTATTTCTGGAAGCTGAGCCTAATTTTGCAATCTATTGGTCATTATATGCCACTTAATTAAGTCCGAAGATGTTAAAATAGAAACCACTCCATTTGTAACATAAAAATATCTTTGCTGTTTGCTCTAAAAATTATGTAAATATGTAAAGAAGTAAAATATGACATCTGGATTTTTACTGACTTCAGAGGTTACTGCAGCAGACACACCTGCTATCAGCAAAAAGGTTTATATTAATCTTTTCCTTCGTGCCTTAGGAATGCGCCATGAAAGGAGTTGTCTGCACTAGAGTTTATGAAAGAGTGTGAAGAAATTCCCTCGCTGCACCAGACTCGGACTGGCTCTTAAAATTCCGCTTAGTTCAGTGACCAAAACTTCATGCACTGTGCTTCTTTATTTTCTTATTTCCTTTTATTGGGAAAATGACTACACTATAATTTGATATTTCAGAGCCATAGTGTAACTAATCCAAAGTATTGTGGTGATCCAATAAAAGCTTCTCAACACATAAAATAGGGTGTCTCCACATGAATGACTGAAGTTTTCTTTCTTTTCTGTTGTACCTGTCTGCATAAGTGGTCAGGCTATTTGTAATGAAAATGGTGAAACACAACTGATCCACCTCCGTGAGAGGGTTAACATGCTTCCACAAACGTCTCAGTGGATTCAATACTGGATTCAGTATTCCTTTCCTGTGAAAGATTTTATTGCTGAAGAGTTCCTATAAGGAAAATCATCTTTACCACCGGAATTTTTGACTTTCAGTATGATTCATTGTCTCAGCCTTATGATTTCACTACATCGTTTCATTCTCATCCCAAAATGTTTACAATTCTTTCAGTACCACTTTTTATATTCTGGCATCTATTTGGAATAGAACAGCTACTGGAGAACAATTATCAGAATATGTTCCATGTTTCTCTGCCAACAGAGCTCTTACCTGTGAAACAAAGTGTGGAGCAGGTGTGAATGAACTCAAGAAATCTTAGGGCTAGAAGGCTTCATTTTGGAAAGTGCTCAGCAATCCAGTCTTCTTCTAGGACAGCGTTTATGTGCTTAATGTTAAGCACACAAAGGAGATTTCATTAGGTAGAGTTTGCTGCTAAACCCAGCTGAGTAGCTAAGCTGTTCTTTCCTCCCATTGCACTTACTTTGCTTTTAACTAAGAAAAAACCCAGATAAACCAAACCTAGACTTCTGGAAATCTATTTAATCAAAAAGCACTGTAACAGCTTATTAACTTTTGCCTCCATTAGCCAGTGTTCAGTAACACCACAACATTCATTCTAACCACATGGACTATTCATTCCTTGTTATTACCTCCATGCTACCATGCAGGGCTCTCCCTGCCTTCTCTGTGGGGTTAAAACAACTGTGAGAAGCACATGTGTTTATTTTGGCTCGTTAGGAGCAGCAGTGCTGATGTGAACCTTTCCCTGGTTTTATAGTCAAGAACACAAATTCTCAAGGCTGAGAGAGATCCTGAACATCAGAATCTAAACTGGTGTGGCCAAGCAGATAGTTAAGAGACAGATATGACCTGTGAATGTGAAATTTAAAGATCACCTTTCTTCTCTACCCATCACTGAAAAAGCTAGAGACTGGGTCCAGCTTTGGATACACTTTTATGTAGATGCAGGCTAACTGGAGGCAGCTGCCAGAAGGCAAACAGGATGAATTCTAGAAAATATGAGCTGTGAGATTTATGGACAGTGGTTTTAAGGAAGAGTTTATCTTGGTCGTTAACCTAGATGCAGGGACAAATTCTCCATCTTTAGGCTTACCATTAAAACTCACCTCTGTGAGTGTCAGAGTTTCTGTGACTCCAAGTCCTCAGTGACTAACAAGGAATGGAGGCAGTGTGATACCCCTTGTATCATCTTTTGCTAACAAATTGTAGTCACATATTTTAAGTGAGATTATCTACATAAGAACAGTGTGAACTGTTGTTGTATGTGAGCTTCCAGTTTTTTCTCCTAGACTCTTACAGAGAGCTGAAAACACATTTCTTACAGCTCAGAATCTGCCATGGCCTGAAACTGGATTTTTCCTCTGTAGCTTCTTCATTCCCTCCTGTTGCAGTACAACATGGTTCCCGTGAGGCTGCTGGAGCTGCCCACCTTGGCCCAGCTCTGGGAAGGTGGAAGTTGTCCAGCAGAGTTGGACTCCTGCCCCTGAGCTGCAGGCAAAGGAGTAGTTACTGCTGCAAACGAGGTCTGTATTTCCTTTGCTTTTCCTGCTGCAACTTGTAAATGCTTCTCTGAGGTTAAATGGAAAATTTTCCTTTCCAATAAAAGATCAGTTTTCAGCTTTATATTTCCTTGAGAAAAGGAAATAAACATCCACTTTGGTACAAACTGTGTTTTTTCCAGATCTGGAAACAGTAACAAAAGAAAAAACAAAGGACTGCTCACCTAATCCTCATTTATTTATTTACTGTCTTCTACTTTTCTTTGACATAAGCCATCTCCCTCCATCTCCCTCCTCTTCTCCTTACGGAACTTTTAATTGCACTTATTTTTCCAGAGATTTGGGATTAAAATAATGATAGCTTTGGGTTTTTAAGTTCCTAACTAAATGCAGTTATGCTATTAGGAGCCTAGTATTTGGTACTTTCACTCTATACAAAGGTCACTTTAAAATGTCATGAGAGTTGGAGGTTTTCCAAAACAGGAAAAGTGCAACAGAACTGATAGTGTTGAAGGCAAAAACAGTAAGGCAGGTGGTACAAAGCAGCACAGAAATGGAGCGTTTTGGGATACTGGTGTCCATAAAGCAATCCTTGGGGTCTCCAGGAGAATTCGGGGGAAATATGAATTGTGTAGTCTCAAGGTCTTTTTTATGTCTTACTGTAAATTAAATTTTCTTCCTTCCTAAACTTTATAAACGGGCCAGATAATTACAGAACGAACGTCTAGAGTGAGTGACAATGCCTGTGTCTTGAACTGTGCTTTCATGTTGACAAACAAAGTGCATTTGCCATTTCCCTGGCTTGTGTATGCACTTAATCTAGAAATATCAGTAGTCTGATGCTGGCATATAAACGGTATTATTTAAAGCAATCAGACTGACTCAGGTGATGAAAGCCTCACTGATTTTAGAGGGCCACACTCACACTCTTATCCAATCAGTCATTCTTTCTGCGAGTGCTGTCACACTTCGTTTCACCTGTGTCTCCCGAGGCACTGGGAAATGCCTGCATGGGTTATGCTACGGACCTGCCAGCATTGCCTGCCTCTGTCCTGTTTACATGTCTCCTGGCACAGGAGAAGCAAGCTGGCATGAGAAGAGGCCACCTCAGCCCCTGTGCTCCCACAGGGAGCACTGAAATAAAATCAAACCTGCGTCTGGACTCCAGGTACCTTAGTTCTTGCCTTGAACTGGGCAGAATTTGGCAATCTGTGATAGAAAGCATCTCCTGGTGATGTATAGCTAAGCCCGGGATGCTGTACCCCACACCTTGGTCTTTTCCATGCAGAGTGGAGCAGAGAGGAGAGGTAAAACCACTGACTCTTCTGCAAGGGAATCTTTGTCCATGGTGATATCTTAGGTAGTAACTTTGAACTTCCCTCAGCTTACCTTTTAGGTAAATTCATTTGAAGGGAAACTGCATTCCTGAAAAGTGAATTCACACCCATCCTAGGGCCCAGCACATGGCCTTTGCTGCTGTTTCACATAAAAAACTTGTCACCTGCTGGGACAGTTTCACTAGACAGCAAATATATGGCTGAGCAGTTCTAGAAATAGCAAAGATTTGGGGAGAGGGATTAGGCTGTGTTATTAAAGCAATTGTGTTTCATAAGAAGTCCTCACCACTTATCACAGGTTTTCAGAGAAACAGCTTGTTATGCTGATAAACACTGTGCTATATAGAAATTACTCAACTGTGTCTTAAGATGTTGTTACCTTCCCTAATTTTCATTTTGGATTAAAGATGTTCTGTTGATGTCTGGGATACAAAGGAGTGAAAGGTTAGCACCGAAGAGGTAATCAGTCAGAAACAAATAAGATGATGCCATGAAAAAATAGCCTTCAGAAATCCTGGAATTTAGATGTAATCAAGGTCTTTGTTAGGGAGGCAATTAGAGCATATCCTTGCCATTTCAATGCAAAACGTTGTGATTGGCTATTGGCCATTGTGCTGCAGATGGGAAACACAAGAAAATGATGTTATTTGGACTAAAGGGCACAACAACATTGGAAATAATGTAGTCCCTGAGACACTACAGAGGCACAAAGCTGGGTTAGACATCGTTCATGCAGTATTTTCAAAGGACACTGTGCTCTTTTTATCTTTCAAGTAGCAAATCGGTATTTAAATATACTTTCCTCAAATGTTATGAAATTTTTAAAAACTAAAGTCAGGAGGAATGCGATGATTCAGGGGTTAGGAAGGGTGGGGTGAATGGATTACAGCTGGATCCATTTTCAGGTCCTCAGTGGAGTATTAATTGAAAGATTTAAAGTATTTTTCATATTATTTGATATAATATGATGACCAGTATTTATCATACTATTTATAAGAAGTGTAAGGAAGGGGGAGAGGGGTTTCTATTTACTTCCAAGTGAACATGCTCCCTGGCACACTCCCTTGTGGATATGACTTCCTTAGAAGAGGCACCTCTGTCAGCAACGGGGTCAAAAACACTGTGAGAATTGATCTTGTCCTTCAAGCTTATAAACACAGTGTCATGGTTAAAGCTACAGGAGAAGACAACTGTAGTGGAGCTGTTGGATGTGCCATCTAAAGCACAGCCTGTATCAAGTCTGACAGAGTTTAGAGTTTCTTTGCATGATCTGTAGACATAATTACTGGAGAGATATTTAATGTATCTAGCTACCGTACAATACTTATACATGCCAACAATAATCTCATTTATCTCTCGGATCCTAACATGAATTTCCAGAGCTGAAATATAAAATACATATGCATGTTTTACTTGGAAGCAATGCATATTTGATATGAAAAAATCTGTGAAGGTGGATGCCTCAGTCTCCTTATATAGAGAATCTCCTGGAAGAGTGTCACAGCTTAGTTAGGTGTTGTGCCACCTTTTTGTATCTTGTACCATGTAGTGTTCAGAGTTTTACAGCCTACCGACTCTCACAAATTTGTATAGGCAAATTCATTGAAAAGGAAAATTAATTCCTTCACAAACCTCCTCTTTTTATGAACAGTGGAAAAATAAGACTACAAAGCAATTTGACACTGTAAGACATAACATTCAAGGCCTCTAATTACCCAGTTAACACAAATGTTTTCATTTAAATTAACAAGAGATAGAGCAGTCAGATTATGAAGGTTTAGGTGCATAAAAGTCTGCGCTTTCCAGATAAGATCTTAGCCCTCTGGCCAGGAGCACAGGAACCAACACTAAGGCTCTCCCTGGTGCTTCCTCTTTCAGGGGATTTTGGTGTAATCAAGAAGCATCATCTCAGTTTATCCTGGCTCTGTCTCCAGCTGGGCAGAGGGCATGCTGTGAAAGAGACAATTGTTATAGTCTAAACTAATGACTTTGGAAAACTTGTGTCAAGGAAGAGGAATAATTTTAAGATTATATTCCCTCATGTTTTTTTAAAGAATGGGGGCCTATCTGAATAAGTAATTTCAAACCAATCTCATTTTCTCTTACACAGGGTGACAAGTCTTGTGGATGGAAGGAGAGCAGTAGTAGTCACCTCTGTTGACTTCTGTAAGGCTTTCACAGTAAGCCCTAAAACATGTTCATAAACATGCTATAAATTTAGGCTAGATTAAGCTGCTGCTACGGAGAAGGGGTACAAACTGATGCAAAAACCATACTTGAACTGTCAATAGTTCACTGTCAAAGTGGAGGGATGTATCAAGTGGATTTGTGCTGGTCCAGTCCTATTAAATCTCCTCAGTAATAACCATGATGTTATTTATAGACTACAGAGACGAGAGGAAATGCAAGCATACCGGAGGGCAGGGTTCAAATCAAATGATCTCAACAAACTCAGGAAATAGTTTGAAACAGCCAGGGGGACATAGAAGAGGGAAAAACGCACTAGGCAATATCAGCGGGAGCATAAATACCAGCTGGAAAACAAGCAAGTAGTGCAAACACTGGGAGTTCATAGTGGATCACAAACAGAATATGAGTGGCAAATGTGGCATTACTGAAAAAAGGCAAACCTCATACTAGGATGCACAGCCAGGAGGATAGCCAGTGAGCTGCATCATGCGCATGCTCTGCTTGTCACTAGTAAAGCCTCCAGGACGCATGCTATTGTGCCTAGTTCTGAGTAATCTGTGCAAAATGAGTGGATCAATGGAGAGAGTTCAGAGAAAAGCAATGAGACCTAAAAAATATGCTCTAAATGGAAGCATGAAATTACTAAAGGGAAGGGATTCAGGGAAGAGAGACTGGTCAAGGGCACAGAAGACTGTGATGACGCACCAAATTCCTTGGATAAGTAAGATGTGCAGTATATGTAGATCTACGCACACAGAGACATGCACGCACACAGAATTAACCATTAATACACACAGTTTTAGTCACAGCCAGTGACACAAGACCAAGCTCTTGTGACTACTGTTCTCCACCACTGAAACTGTCCAGGAGTCGATGCAGCTCTGCAGTACCTGCTATGAGTTACCATTCAGTGCATCTCTTCTCAGCTTCCCAAGTACATGTTCTCATAGGTCAACAGTTCAGTATATAAAGAAAAAGAGGCGATTTGAACAAGAACTATAGCAAAAGAGTAGTTTACCCAGAGCACAAATAATACTCCTGATTTCCTTCTACTACTTACATTTTCTAACTGATCTGTCATATGAAATAGGAGATTGAAGTTGTTTGCACCTGAAATATTGGTGCAAGATACTCCTTTGCTCCTTTGCTCAAGGATGTTAAACAGTTTGAGAGAAAGAAAAAAAAGATGACAGAGAGAGATAAAATCTGAAATAAGTAAAAAAAAATCTTAAATCTGTCTTTATTTTAGAAATGCTGAAGTGCTTGTAAAGTGGAAGACACTATATCTTCTCAGAAAGCTATGCTTGTCAGCCTGTTACTGTTATGGAGGGAGTGACCAGGTGGTGATTAAGTGACATCTTCCCAAAGCTTTTATAGGATCGGAAAGGAGTTGTATTGTTCTTTCACACAGGTTTCAGATTATTCACAGCGGCCTGTGAAAACAGTTGAAAAATGTGCTTTTTGACTTAATTTTAACTGTACTCAAGTCAGAGTTCTTCCCTGAAATCCATTTAATAGCACCAGCTCTGGATTCCCAAAGCAGAAATTGCCTATATGATACTTGTGAGCCCTTTGAGGATTGGTAGTCATAGGTTGAAGACATATGTTGGACTAAAGATATTCTCAAACTCTGCATCAACAGCTCTTCCATCTGAAACCAGCATGGAAACTCCCCTGACAGCTCTTGGTGGTCAGCACAGGGGTGTCAGTATGATTTATGTTTTTGACGTAAGGCTGTGTTATCAGAAGGAATATCTTAAAAAGTACTTAAAGTGATAAGGAAGATGGCCAAGATTATTTCTTGCTGCTCAGACAAATTCATAGTCACCTCTGCTGTTATCAAACACTGCTGGGTATCTACTGGGTGCCTTCTGGCAGCAGAGCTCACCTAGAAGGACTGATGGGGGACTATCCCCAGGAACCAGGGGAATAAATCCTTCCTGAAAAATACCCAGCATGGAAGGTGGCAATTAGCCCAGTCAGAAATGGGCAGTGCTGGAGCTGGGCTGAGCTGCTCAATACCCCCTGACCATGCTGTGCACTGCTCCAGGTAGTGGTCACAGCTTATTTGCTTCTGAGATCCTAGCCAGTGCACCCACAGTATTTCACCTCTTATGGGCAGAGGTCTGGGGAGGGAGGGATTCAGCAGGGTTCCCCCAGCATCCTGCTCTGGTGGAAACATTGTCTTTGAATCTTTTGCCAAAAACCCAAAACCACCAAACAAAAAAACCCTATACAACATTTAGATGAGTAGTCTTATAACACAAGGGGATTAAAGCACATCCTTTCTCCTTTCTGCCTATAGTTCAAGCTTGTTCCTCCTGGCAACTCACACTGCTCACAGCACACTGTCCCCCTATCTGTTTTTACCAGACAGACAGTCCACCCTATCTGTTCTCTGCCTCTTCTCCTAACTCCTCATTTTCCATAGGTATTTAAATGACTGGTTCAACTTCATTTCCCACTAATGCACCTTCAACCCAATCAGCAAGGAAGGAAACAGAACAGAGCCTGTCCTTGCTTGCATGAACGCGGAGTGTTTCAGTCTGTGCTGGTCTGTGTGGCTGGCCATGCGTATAGGTGTATGCACAGCACATCTGTGCGTGTGTGCAGTCACACGCACCCTTTGGGAAGACAAACTTGGCCTCGCTGATGACTGTACCTGGGGCATGGAGCTGCGGTAGCCTCACCTCTGTGAGGCTACTGAATTCAGCAACCCCAAACAGATGTCCCTGCTCTGCCTTCTGTGACTCAGCCATGCTTTTCCCTCTGTTTCCAATCCTCAGTCAGGCCCTGGTTTAACAATGAGTTTTAACATGTATGTTACTTGATCTGGATCTGTCTAAGTGAATTGTTGAATTTAGCACTATTCTCCTCTTGAATCCTGGCCTCTGGTCTTCTTCTCAACACAGGGTAGACATCTTCACCTCCCCCACCGTAGACATCTCCATTTGACATACCTCCCTAAATAGTCCTTGGAGAATGATAAGCACCTCTGGGAAAAAATTTACCTGACCTATTTTAAATGTCTTCTTTAGGAGATGAAAAACAGCTTAGAAGAATCTGCTTTTCTTCACTGACTGTTAAGGAATATATGTTATTGTCTGATACTTGATGTAACAGCATACGGAGCTGAAGGTTTAGTAGCTCCTACCACTGTTTTGGTTAACAGGCTGAGCTTTCTTTGGCAGGAGACCTCCAAGGAGCACCCAGCTGCAGAATGGTGGTGTGCTGATGATGCAATGAAAACCCTCCTACATTTCTGACTGTGTGCCAGTGACACACCATGATATCCATCTGGAAAATTCAATCCACGTTCTCTAAACAGGATCAACTCTGTTAACACAACTGAAGATCATCTATTGAAATGGGCAGAGAAGGTGACCTGCTTCCTCCCACTTGGATGTGAAAGTGTGGTCCTGATCACACACAGGCATATGAGTGGTGGTGTCAGTTCATTTGCTCCTGCATGTATGATGCTGCCTTGCTTCCTGCTGTTTCTATGGATTTGACAGCCTGCCCTGCTTCTTGGGATAAGCAGCTGGGCAGTACTGATGGCTGCTTTCCAGTTGGTTTCCTATCCTAACTCGAAAGTAGCTTCATCTTGGTTGCAATCATGTTAGGAAAATGTGTGGGAATCTGGGGGGCTAAAAGGTCCTTCTTGACTAAATGAAACAATATGCTGTTGTATTGTCATAACCTAGTTTGGGCTCCCAGGAGACTCTCATGAAGCTGACAAACACAAAATGCTGGAAGCAAAACTATCTTTGAATCTTTGCTCCTCATTTGTTTCTAAAAATACTGCAGTTTTTCTACTCGCAAAATAGTAACACAGACTAGCAACAAGATTCTCAAGCTTTTTTGTTAAATCAGGAAATTACTCAGTACTCTCCCGAGCAGTCTTCTCTTTTTCTTCCCCTTCTGTTGCTAAGTCTGCAGAGAGGACTTTCAGGAGATGGGGAAAGGGTGAAACATAGAAAGGATGTTAGAGTTCAACAACAGCATGCTGCTTATGTCCCAGAGAAAAGGGGAACATCACCTCAGGGACTTGAGCTGAGCATCAGCATTACGATAACATGGTGGAACATTCAGACCCAAAGCCAGGCAATGGGAATGAGACCAGCGTCACTCCCAGGTGTGGTGCAAGGACGTACCACAGCCAAGAGGAAGGGAACTCTTTTTTCAGTAGCAGAAAACTCTCCAAGCACCATCTGGATTTGAATAGAAGTACTTGTTAAAGGAAATAACTTATAAACCATGACACTATCCTTTGTAATTTACATGCCTTTCCACACACACCCTTTCCAAAACACACAAACACACAGAGCTGATGTACTCCTTCTGCTTACAAACCTATTCATAGGCTATAACTTTTTTTAATCTTGCAAATTTATGAGAAGTCTCTCAAGCTGTGAGGAAGAGAGAACATGGTGAAAAGACAGAAAAACTGAGGTATTCCCTTTAGCATCTAAATGTGAGGTAGGAAGAGAGGATAAATTTGCTTTCCTTGGTTGACCCAAGCAATCATTAGCTTTCCTTAGTTAACCCAAGTAATCCATTATCTTAAAGTGCAATAATTAGTGTGATTGATTCCTCTGCAATGATTTATGGGGAAGAGGTGAATCTGAAGGCACAGTAAGAGTACATCACTACACATCTTTAGCCTTCCTTCTGATGATTCTGTATGACATCTGCCTAGCCTTTGGTCTTACAAAAAGCCTATAGATCCTCATAAAAGTGAGGTCAGTAAGAGTCTGTGAAAAAGTAAAGACTCAACAGGATTTATTATTAACTGTTATAAACTATAATATTAATTAAAAGAAATTATTTTTTCTTATTTATTTTATATCAGTTCATAGACTGTAAGACAGTTCTTCATCCCTTCTGGAATTTTGCCTAAAACTTCTACAGGAAAGGCACTCTTCTCTACTAAAATGTGTGATTTTTTTTTTCTAAATATATTCATATTTGCTTTCCTGGATGTGACTAGCACCTCCACTAATAAGAAATAAATGCAGGGTGATAATTTAAGAAAACATTCCTGAAAAGGCTGCTTTATCTGACAGGGCTATCTTGTTTGCTAGCAATATGAAAGCAGAACTATTTGTTATCAGATCTTCTGGCTAAAAGTGAATGATATTTGTAATCCAATGCAACAATACGACAAAGCCAGGACTAGCACCCTTTGTGTTAGCCTCTACTAACACAGAGAACAGTTTCTGCTCCAAACAGCTTATGGTACAGGGAGCTGGAGTATCACACATATCTCTAAGAATGCAGATTTACTGCTGTACAGCAACTAAATAGTAATGGAGAAAAAGAAGTAAAACTGAGATGCTCTTTATGGATTCCCTGGTTGTAGCTGAGGGAGATTCTAAAGTAAATACAAGCAGTTTCCACAGGCTGAAGAAACTCCATGCTTGCACAGAGGTCAGGCTGCACACTCCTTTTTGCAAAATGGATGCCATGCATATTCTCAGAATTTATTTCCATTGGGGTTTGTGGCCACTCCCTGGCCAGCACAACCAAATTACATAACTAAGTTAGTGAATATCCAAAAATGTAACAAGCAATTATGGGTAGCTGCTAATCACAGCACTTGGGAAGTGATGCTCATTTTGAAAAAAGCAGACTGTATATTTGAAAGACATGTCCTCCCCCCCCCACTGTCAACACCGCATTTGCTGTTCTGCCACCTCCTCAAGTGGAACTGATCTGAGTTTGTGCATCCACAGCAAAGCGAACTGACT
This sequence comes from Strix aluco, assembly GCF_031877795.1. Classification (NCBI taxonomy): domain Eukaryota; kingdom Metazoa; phylum Chordata; class Aves; order Strigiformes; family Strigidae; genus Strix; species Strix aluco. The sequence goes on from NC_133931.1 coordinate 31,577,779, forward strand.
TTTACTCTGTCATTTTCACAACTGAAGACTCCAAGGACAGTCTAGTCCCATTAATATAGGTGGAAACTAGAACAGGATGATTTAGTCACCACAAGTGAATGGTATCTGTGGCAGACAGGTGAAAGAAGCCATGTGTCAAGATGTAAAGGAGAAAATAATTTTGAATCTGTCATTTTGTAAAGAATCCATGGTCAGAGTATCTTGCACTGTCTTGTTCACAGTTTGAACACACAGAAAGCTCATTGCTTTTATTTTTCACCTCAGTCAGCATGACAATCTGTCTCCCAAGACACTTAAGGAATTGGCTCTTAATCACATAAAATAGTTGACAATGATTTCAAAGTGAAGGAAAAAAAGTCTTTCCATGAAAAGAAAAGAGGATTTTCTATTTTTCCACTATTAACCCAAACAGAAGGACATGCTCTGAAGTCTGGCTCTGTAGGTACTGGGCCAAAAACCACCTCAGACAACACTGGTTTTCAGCATGGTCATTGAGCATACATAGTCACCTGTAGCAAACAATAGCAGGAAATCCACCCCTCAGGCAACGGAAAGCTCCAACATATGAAATCCAACACATGTATTATTTGTTTCCATATCAAGCATGATACTCAAGATGGATGAGTGGTGGAACAGTAACTATGTAATGTTTATAGCCAGGAAATAAAAGCTATTTATAAAAGCTGAATAAAACCCCTTATTTTTGTCTAACATTTAAAGTTTCTGTATAAAAAATGGTGAAATATGTCATACTCCTTTTGTCCTGTGTATGTTCTCCAACCAGAAAAAGCAAAATAATGATGAATATTATTGCTCCATTTATTAGAAAGTAGCACTGTTTAAACTGAAAACACTCAGAAGAAAAAATTATTTTAAAATGTTCTCACTCAACAAGAAAAGACAGTGAAGAATTCTTACAAAAATCCCACTTATGTTCAGCACTGGTTTTACACTTTCCAATATACTTCACTTTAGAGTTTCATGCCAGAGTCTGTTCTCTGTCCAGGTAAGGTAACTAAACCTTTTTCCTTGCTTGTGCCCTGCTTTACTGACTGTAGGTTTTTCCTTGTCTCTGGTTTCTCTCTTACAGACTCTGCAGGTGAGAAGTTTGGGCATCTCGTGCTAAGGAAATCCTTGGGCCAGGGATTTCACTTGGATAGGACTCAGTGTTTCATGATGTAACTGTTTGTGAATTTTCTCACATTACTCTCAGGTAGCTGTTAAAAATATGATCCAAGAGCTGTGATGACTTCCCGTGTATATAGATTTGCCTTTGGTTTTGTGCAGGGTTCTTTGAGAGTGTGGGGTTTCTAACGAAGTATCTTATACACAGGGATATATAATAATGCCCGGTGAACATGGGAGGGAATAGAGCAAAAAAGGTGATTCCTTATTACCAAATTTTCCTGGGAGAAAGCAGCTCTGAATTAAATTGGAGAGGCCACAAACTCCAGATTATGGCAGGCTTGGAGACAAATTTCAGTGGAAAAATGAAAGAAACTTACGCTACTCATAACTGAAAAGGTCAAAATGCTTTAACTAAAATAAAAAAAACCACTTGTAAAAGGTATATTTTCTGTTCCAAGACACTATGACCTAAGTCTACTGATAGCAGACACCACTGCAGGAATACATATTGTAATATGTATGAATACTTATGTGAGGCAGAACAGCTAGTAACAGAGCTAATAAGCCATATTAGATTTCTGTGTTATAAAGGACAACAAGGGACTTCAAATTTTTCCTTAAAACTGGATTTGTCCTTGCAAAGACTAGAGGGATATTTAGAATTACAGAATGACAGAATGGTTTAGATTGGAAGGTACCTTCAAAGATCATCTAGTTCCATCCCACTGCCATGAGCATCACCATATCTTCCACTAGATCAGGTTGCTCAAAGCCCCATCCAGCCTGACTGAACACTTCCAATGGTGGGGTATGCACAACCTCTCTGGGCAACCTGTTCCAGTGTCTCACCACCCCAGAGCTGAACACAGTACTCCAGGTGGGGTCACACCAGAGCAGAGTAGAGGAGTAGAATCACCTCCCTTGACATGCTGGCCACCCTCCTTTGTACGCAGCCCACGATATGGTTGGCTTTCTGGGCTGCAAGTGCGCATGGGTGGCTCATATCCAGTATTTCATCCACCGTTATCCCCAAGTCCTTCTCTGCAGGGCTTCTCTCAATCAATTAATCCCTCAGTCTGTATTGAGACTGGGGTTGCCCCCACCCAAGTGCAGGACCTTGCACTTGGCCTTGTTGAACCTCATGAGGTTCACATAGGCCCACTCCTCAAGCCTGTCAAGGTCCCTCTCAATGGCATCCCTTTCCACTAGCATATCCAGTATAAAATCCAGATTCTGTTTCAATGAGTCTCAGGAAGATCCTCCACCTGTCTTATTTACTGATCTCTTGTCTGTGGTAATCTGCTGTTGAAATATCTCTGAATGCCACAACATCATCACAGGAGAAAGAGGAGTACTTTATACAAAATTATGGATAGATGCCATCAAAATATATTCTGGAGGTGGTGAGGCTAAACTTAATCTGTTGTAAAGAAAGTTAATCATCCATGAGTTTTCTGACAAACAATTGCTGTCATTCATAGAAGAAATGAAGATAAGGCACATGACACATCAATTGGTGAACATGGAGCTACCACTTGCTATTATTAATAACAAGCAATGCTAGTGGTAGCTTGACAAAGTCTCTGCATAGCCCCACCTATCCAACTACAGAATATTTTACTTCTTTTTACATGAAAAAAAGCTAGTGCATACGCAGTCTTCATTCATACCCAGCTTTTTTCTAAAAGCTTAATTTCCTAGTTTGCTTTTGATGATTTTCTTAAGTTATCACCTTATTGTTTTGCTGTGTCTCCTGGAATTTTTATAAACTATTTTAAAAGACTTCTGAGACAACATGTTGTTGGAGGAAACTGGAATATTGTTCTCCACCCGGATGTTTTAACACAGCTAGCTGCCTTTTATGTAGCACAGAGACAGAAAAGGTTAACTACAGACATGATGCCACCATAGAGGAAGGGAGATTTCCTAAAGCGCAGATCTAGCACATGTTGCATGCCATTGCACAGGAATCCCGTCTCTCAGAAATGCTTAACTAGGCCTCGCCATTTCACTGTCATCAGCCGCAAACACATGGAACCCTGATATTGTTCAAAAACACAGTACTTTGGAACCCTGTCATTTTGTCTTCTGGTCCTTACATTGCCAGTGATCACATTTTCAAGCTTCCCCTGCTAATAGTTTACTGGTTATTTTGTTCTTGGTGGTTTTTTTAATGAAACTGGGGGTCTTGAATGTTAACACTACTCCAGGAAAGGCAGTTTTAAGAACAGAGGAGCAAAGTAATAAACATGGTTAAATTGAATTTTAAAAATATATGCAAAGAAAGCCAACTGACTCCACAATTCTGTATTTCTATTTACTGTGTATATTTGTGCATTTTGAAACAGTATGCATTGAGAGCATATTTGAAAGGTCCAGCAATATGTGATTTAGATTCACAAACTCTCACTGAAACACAACAGTTTGAGAAAGGAAGTGAAAGAATTAGATTAAATTGTAGAAATCAATAATAGCTTTTGGAGGTAAAAAAAGAACATTAAAAAAGCCATGAATGAGGTCAGCCCACATGTTTTTGAACAGACTGCATACATAGTGCTTGTTCCCAATGGGACTGAACACCCCTGAGGTAGCTTTCCATGGAAAGATGAGAACTTGCAAAGTCAGGTGTCCCATAGACATGGCTCTATCACTGTTCCTTATAATACCTGGCTGGGATAAAAATCTTCTTGGGTCAGTTCCTGGTGAGAAGTGGCACAGACATCCTGACCCTAAAAAATGTCTTCTGTTGCTACTTTAACCCTATCTGTCAGCATAGGAATTTGGTCTGTATTGCGTGATAACTCCTGCATTTACAGATTTTTTGTTTGTTGTGCAATTCTCTTTCCCTAGGTGCCCAGAAAGATGGCACCTACAGCTAGCAAGGCCAGCTGCCCCATGGATGGTGGCCAGGTGCCACCCTGCAGGAACTCCTGGGTGTGTAGTGTCACTGTCCTTATGCTCTGTGGAAGCCATTGGCACTTCCCTTCATCTTCACTGCTACCCTTTCAAGTACTTGGGTCTGTGAACATTATTTTTTAACTGGTTCTCTCGGAAAGCTCTGAGCTAGTTTACACTCTCTAGTTTAAGGTATGCTTGAAGGATTGGTGTTGGGTGAAATCAGAGGAAACATTTTGGCAGAAAATAAATCACAGATTATACAATTCATTTCCTATCCAGCAGAGAACAGTATCCCAGAAGATTAAGCAAAGCAGCTGCATATATAAAATGCTGTTTTTTCATTTGTACATTAGAGGAAAATAGGAAATCAGTGATCTTACAAAGTCATGTACTTTTCTTGGTATTTTAAACATGTATTAAATAATCATGTGAATGCTTTGGTCCCCAGGATTAAGGTTTATGTTAAAAAGTCACATGCATCCTAAGCCAGGGACCTCTGTTGATCATACTTATTCTTTTATTTTAAAGCTGTTTGGGGGAAAATGCAGTTAACTGAACACGACTTACAAAGTCTTTGAAGTCAATAAACTATATTACAGCAGATTTCTGTTGAATTTATTTTGGTGACTGATTAGTGAAACTTATATTCATTAAGAATTAGTGCTTTCCAACACTAATGAAATGACTCATTACCATGCAGAAAACCTGGCAAAGTGCTGAGAAATGGAAGAATTTTTAGTATTCTGAGAAAGTTTATAGCTCAGCATATATAGTTCAGGCACATACTGCCTGTAATTGGACAGGTGGACACTCCAGGACCCTGACAATCAAAGGAAATCTAAAACATTTACTTTTCAGCCTCTGCTCCAAAGGTACCTGCAACTTGTAACAGTGTTTGCTGTCTTGCAATGTACTGTACATTTTCCACCCTGCCAGTTCCAACAGGGGCATACAGAAAACCTGTAATGTGAGATAGATAGTTTGATGGGGGAGGAAGGGATACTATTTTGCTATATATTCTTAAAAGTTTGAAACTACATGAGTGGCCTAAAAACCTGTGCTAATGTATAGTTTTATTTTCTTCTTCTGTGTCTTTTGTCACTGAACAGTTGTCAAGGGCAGGATGGTACTGACCTTGCTTCTAAAAAGAAATGTGTGGTAGATGAGCATGAAGAAATGCGGAGGTTGACAAATAATTAAAAGAACAAAAATCAAAAGGCCAAATTTTAATGCTACCTTTCTCATGCATCTATAATTCTCAGTGACACCTCTAACAGGTTTTTTTCAGCTTAAAAAACACTTTCTGAGTCATCACTCTCACTGACTGTGTGCCACTGCTATTCTTAGTCATATGTGCGACAGCCTGACTTACTCAGGGTGGATACAGCGTAGAGTGGGACAAATTTCACCACGTATTTTTTCTCCAAGCATAAGTCATCCCTGGCCTAATATTAGGATGCATATGCCTAAGGCCTTATGAGACATCTAATTCCTGTGGCCACCCCTGGAAAGACATAGCAGATAATGCAAAGCCTGGTACCGGAATAAGTGGTATGGGAAGTAGAAAATGGCCCTCAGCTCACTCTGCTTCTGCGCAGATGTCCCAAGAGCTGCTGATGAGAACGAGTCATCTGGGTTGGATTCCAGCTGGCAGGCTAGAAGTGTAAAGTCTACAGCTTACTTCCTGTGCCTTGAGTCATCTAGGCTTTATTAAGGGAGGAATGTATAGGTTACCCATACAGTGTTTTAAAATGTTAAAAAGAATGCTACTAGCTGACAAGTCAGGCCCTCAGAAGTTAAGAAAAGTCCTTGTAGAATCATAGAATGGTTTGGGTTGGAAGGGACCTTAAAGATCACCTAGTTCCAACCCACCTGCGATTGGCAGGGACACCTTCCACTAGACCAGGCTGCCCCCTTTAAGTATTGGAAGGCCACAATAAGGTCTCCTCAGAGCCTTCTCTTCTCCGGGCTGAACAACCCCAACTGTCCCAGCCTGTTGTCATAAGGGAGGTGCTCCAGCCCCCTGATCATCTTCATGGCCCTCCTCTGGACCTGCTCAAACAGGTCCATGCCCTTATGTTGGGGGCCCCAGGGCTGAACACAGGACTGCAGGTGGGGTCTCATGAGAGCAGAGTAGAGGGGGAGAATCACCTCCCTCAGCCTGCTGGCCACACTTCTCTTGGTGCAGCCCAGGATAAAGTTGACTTTCTGAGCTGCAAGCACACATTGATGGCTCAGAGTCAGTTTTCCATCCACTAATACCCCCAAGTTCTTCTCTGCAGGGCTACTGTAAATCGACTCATGGCCCAGCCTGTACTTGTGCTTGGGATTTCCCCAACCCATGTGCAGCACCTTGCACTTGGCCTTGTTGAACTTCATGAGGTTTGCATGGTCCTACCTCTCAAGCCTGTCCAGGCCCTTCTGGATGGCCCATCCCTTCCCTCCAGCATGTCAACTGCACCACACAGCTCGGCGTTGTCAGCGAGCTTGCTGAGGGTGCCCTCAATCCTACTGTCCATGTCACCAATGAAGACGTTAAACAGTGCTGGTCCCAATACCGACCCCTGAGGAATGCCACATGAAACGCCACTAGAAAGAGTTCATCGTCTTAGTGCATAGAGACTTTCAGTGACCATATTGTTCTTTTTTTTCTGGTCAGGTTCCCAGCACAGTCTAGAATCAATATCTGCAAGAACAATGGCACAGACATCTTCCAGCTGTGCTCAGTGTGCACCTGGCAGCAGATAAGTTGTTTTCTTTTCCATGAATCTAGAGGGAGGGCACAACAAACATTGCTTTTCACAAACTATAAGAAGAAAGTGATCTGGAGCAGTGAGGTCTTCAAGCTGTTAGAACATGCTGTGATCTGCTGATTAAAACTACAACCACAGGCAGAGAACTACATGCACAGGCTCAGTACAGCTCCTCTGAACACTTCTGTGGCTGAAGTTGGGATGGGTGCCCTAGAGCCAAGTCTCACCAGATTTACCTTGGAAAGCCATTTTCTTGGCCTGTCTGTGTCAGGGCATGAGACCATGGTCAGAGAAAACTGTAGGGAGCTTCCCCAAAACAGTGACACCAAACTGGCAGTGGGGGAAAGGTGGTTAGAGTGCCTGCTTTCCTGACAGAGACACTTCCCCTAGGCTAAGCAGTACTTTGCAAAAGAGAATCATTTTCACTCTTTATCTCCGATATCACTTCTTCAAAAATGTGTAACATATTTGACTTATGTGGTCCTAAGAGGTCTGAAATTCATGCATACATGTGTCCTTTTACTATATTTCCTCTTCAGAGCTGAAGTCTCCAGCTAAAAAAAAAATGGTGACAACATGGGAAAAGTGAAATATCTTCTTTGCTTTGTCACAGCTGTCAAGTGACTGGTAGGCAGCACACCTCCTTTTAAAATTAGAGCACCATGAATCATCACTTTATGCTTCATTTAAACATCCACAAGGTCACAGTCTCATCTTTTCTCTAGTCCCTGAGAAGCTCTGTGCTTCTGTGTGCTCAGATGATGCCAAAAATTCCAGCTAAGGAAGTTATGCTTTCCCAGGAGCAATGAAACGTTGCTAGAGTTAGCAGGCAGTGGTGTTGGCTTTGTTGGGTAAATGTCAACATCCAAGCCCAACTTCTCAAAGAGACCTGTAAATCTGCTCCTTCATCCTAAAGTGACGTAGTGAGACTGCTGTGCATGCAGGTAGGAGATACCCAGAATATGTATTTCATATCTACGGTGTTGGTTATTAAATCCCCATTCTGTTTAAACCTGGGTTAATAAATCTTCATGGATAGAAATCCATCTCTATTTGTGATTACACTTTCATGGTCTTCCATAAAGACTAGTCAAAATAAGTAAAAATTAGTCTGCAAATCTGACACTGATGGCGGTGTACTTGTACAGATTCATGTTGTCACTTCTGAGTTCCAAAGCAAGAATTACTGCGATCACCAAAGATGCCATGTCTTTGTTAAGTAACTCACACAATTACAGCTTTTTACTTAAGTTTAAGTGATATTTTAGTTTGAAAAAGGTAATTCTTATCTCCCATCCTAACCTTATCTGGAGCATTGTGGAACAATTTCATATTTTGGAGCATAGGGACCCCCTCTAAGTCTCTGCACCTCTCTGCAAGCCACCTGGGAGCACTTCACACCTTGGTACCTGCCACAGGCCCTGTGCTGGTCCTCGCCTGCAGCTGCTGGAGTGTCTCTGGGACCAGCACCATCCCGTGCTCCCTGTGCCCAGCCTGATGGCCATGGGGTCCTGGAGATCGCAGTCAGTCCAGACCTATTTCACAAGGTATTGCAAACCCCTGCGCCCAGCGTGAACCCAGGGCACTGCTGATTGCTACGACACCCCAGATAGGGAAAGGCAAGGAAGCCTGAAACAAGGACCTTGGGATATTAATGAACCCACATTCCTTTTCCAGACTATATTTTGCACAGGGTGGGGTGCAAGTGACAGCACTGAAAAGCAAAGGAAGCCAGTGAGCCCGCCTCCCACTCTCTCAGGACTACTCTTCGAGCTGGACCTTAAAGCTGGATATCCTCATAGAAACCTGCGGTAAGTGGAGCCAGGATTGAAAGCCATTTCCTGAGCAATTTGAAGGTTTGTCCTAGCAGGGCAGAACCGAACTCCTCCCTCCTTTCACAGGGACTTGGACCTGCTGGAGTGAGCCTTGCCCTGGGGAAGCTGTCGTCAGCACCAAGCACAGGCTTCCTGACCTGAGCCACACTGGCAGCATTTTGCTCTCTTGGTAAATGCTCTCTGTTATACCCGTGTGATTAATTAGCAGCTGTTCAGATATTGTAAAAATACAACAAAATGCAACAAAAATTACCTATAAATAGATAACAGCAAACAGCCTAGTTGGAAGCCCATTGAACTCAATGGGAAGACTCCTGCTGTCCTCAGTGGGCTTTGGAACAGGCCCAAAGGCTGTTTGGCCTTAGATAAGGAGAGATTTGTGTCAGGATTATAATACTTAATCTGTGTAGTAGCCAGGATTAATTACACAATTAAATTTTCATGAATTATCCCAAATTATCTTCCTTGATAGTTAGGATACAATATTATGACTTACAGTCTTAAGCTCTGAAACATTGAAACATTTCAGTGTATGCCTAACCTTGAAAATGCAATTAGTGTCTTGGACTTTGTGCCCTTGATGCCTTTTTTGAGAGTACAGGAAAGGTTTATAATGTTCTTGCCTCTGTGAACAGTAGTTTTCACTGATATGATATTAATTAAAACATATAACCTGTCACTATCATGTAAATTCATGATAGATGCCATATTTTCAGTGACCATGTACTCATATCGGTCCTACTACTTGAAAGATAACAAGACTATATATATTGGTTTGAGGACGAAAACAGGTGCAGGGGAAGGAAGGAGGAAGAAAATATTAAATAAGCAAACATAACATTTGAAGTAGTGGCTGCCGTTTCATTAACAGTCAATAAAAATGTTATAAATTTCCTACTGAGAACATTTTTATTCTCTGACATCAAATTTGTCTGTTTATAAGGATATCTCTATTTTTACTGATTCTAATGGTATTAGAAATACCACAGTACAAAATGGGAAGTTCTCTAACTAACAAAGGAGGGAACCAATTTTCTGGGCTACCGATACCCACCGGGCTAAGAATGTAGTCGGTGGTGTAATATTCTTTGGGCAGCTTCCAAACAATGCTGTGTTGTGGGAAGGAAGTTATAATGTAGTTGTGTCTCTGTTTTATATTGACTGCTAGGTCAAACAAAGCCCAAGTGATTTGGAATTCACTTGCTGTGCCACTGCCTACTGCAGCTAGTTTGTGAAGCAGGCTATTGTGGGCAAAAAGGGGAAACAAAAAGCATTTGATCTTTGCAGCCCTCATGAGACAGCTTTGAATTTATTGCAAACTTTTTTTTTTTTTTATCCGGACAGCAAAGGAACAGATTAGTATCTGATTATAGATCAGCACTTTCACAAATGCTGAACAGCAAATGCTCCCTGGCATTGCTTACTAGCAATGTGAAAAGAAATTATTCAAATCATTTAGAAATTGCTTGACAGTGCTTTTGTGATAAAGATGCATTAAAATAAATCTGTGTTTAAGCATTGCTTATGTAGAGATAAAAAGATGAGAACTGCTGTACTGGATCAGATTGAAAGAGCATTTAGGACCTGTTCTCCAGCAATGGCTAAATATGGATGCAGAGGAAAGCACACAAGAGTAAGGAGGGCAGGTACCAAGTGGTTCTTTCCCTCATACATCCTCCCAGCCTACAGATATCCTCAGATGAGGCACTGCTGGAGATGGAGCTCACAAGCACATTCTTAAATTAAAGAGTCTGGATGCTTCCCTCCCCAAATTAATCTAGCTGCTTTTTGAACAGTTTTATATATATGGTCTCCCTACTATTATGGGATCTCAGTTTCCACCATATAGCAAATTTTAGTGACTGCATGAAAATCATGGTTATTTGCTTCTTTTTCACTGCTTGCCCGTTAGCTTCCTGAAGTTCTTGAATACTGCAAAAGGTGAAGGGAGGAAAACAACCATTCTCACTTCATCTTCCCCAGACTACAGATGACTTTCTCAGTCTCTATCACATCTGACCTTGGTTATTTTTTTACAAGCTAAAGATGGACAGTAACTTGAAAGATCAAATGATTAGTCAATCTTTGTATGCCTCATTTTATCTATCTGTAAAATGGGGGTTCTGATGTTAGGCTTGTTTCTAATATTTTGTCCTCCCCTCCATCCTAATGTCCAGGCAAGCTCACCTAACAGAACTGTTTCAACTCTTCCTGATATTTTAGTAAACTTCCTGATATTGCAAAGTTAATGGCAACTACAGGATTCTCAGTTGCACTGAACACAGCAGCGTTGCACAGCAAATGCTACTGTCAACTCAGTTTTCATGCAAAGAGCTTGATAAATATAGTTAGGGAGAAATAAAAACCTGTACTGAAGAAAGAGCTCACCTTTTGTTGTTCGCTAAAGTAGTGGAAAGAACTGCACACAGATCACTCATTTGCTTTTTTCAACTTGTATATCTACAAAGCAGAAAGCAGGATAGGTCAGAAATGCCCATGGTAGATGTAAACATACCAGCCATGTGCAATGAAGGAATGAGAATGGCCTCTGCTGAGCTTAGTGAGATAATTACTGGAAATGTGGTCCTGTCTTCTTGAATCAGAGACAAAATTCCTAATTAAAATCCCAGGATAGATTATCAAGCTTAATGGGAAAACCATCTTTAAAAGAGGGGGGTGGGGCCACCTTTTTGAATGTCATATTTCAAATTCCATGTGGACTTTAGCAAAACCATTTTCATTTCTGAAATTCTACTTCCACACAAGCACCTTCTCTAATATGCTACCAGACTGCCTAGCCAGGCTGGCTAGAAGAAGCTTCCTTCCCTCCCTCTCCAGAACAAGGAGATATGAAATAAAATCAGGAAAATTTGCATCTGCTTTTTAATGAAAAGGGCACAAGTATCTTAGAAAACAATTTGGAAAGGTATCTTGCTGTCATCTTTCAATGAGCTTCTATCTAATATGGTTTATTTGTTATATTTCTTTACAGTCATAAAAATGCACCATATGGCCCTGCCCCTTAGCTTCAGTGAAATGCAACCTGGCTGTAATTATTAGAAAATTACATGATTACCTTTTCAGGGCTAAAGCATATCCAGCAACAAAGGAAATCCCTGCCCAAAGCAGTAGGGAGGTACTTGTCTTCTGCCAGAAGATGACAGAGCCATCAAGCCCGCTCATGTTTCCCACTTCTGAGGTCAGGCTGCCCAAGAAACTGTTCAGGTCACGACAAGGGTGGTCACACATATCTGAGACCAGCCATTTCAGCACCTCCGCCTCATTCCAAATTCCCTTATAAAATCTGTGACTATTGCTACCTAATTTATTTGTTCCTTAGATTGATATTTTGGCATATCACTTGAAATGCTTTGTTTAGGCATGGGTCCCAGTGCTGTTGCTTTCTAAAATATTGTCTGAGAGAAAAAAAATTATTGTTTTGCAGAAATCTAATTTCCCGTCAGACATATTGCTCTGCCTTTAGCATTTCCTAAAGAATATTGGAAGAAAAGCACCGGTAGAGTAGAGTTCATAGACATAGGTCCAATAACCTCACAAATCAGAAGCATCCTTTGAGAGCATTCAGACCCTCCCTACTCCTCTGGCATCATACATGAGGAAAGATTGCCCATTGGTCTAACAAAACATGGCAACGTCTTTATTCCTAACACATGAATCAAACTGGCCTGATACACATTACAGTCATTTAAAGTAGTATTTATTGTATTTAGCCATCTTATCAGTCAAATGTTTAATTGCTTTGCTGGCCTTTTAAGCAGTCATGACTGTTAGTGGTTTGAACACCATTTTTTCACAATAAAAACTGCTCTAGATATCAGCCCACTAATTACTCATTTAAATATGAACAACAGTTTTCTGAGACACGTACTGTTTGTACACTGAAAACCATCAGAGTTTTTTTTCTGTTTTTTCCTTACCTGTTGGTTCCTTTTGTTGATGAATGAAGCTGATGATGAAGTTACCTGTACTCATGGGGATGATATCTGTGAACAGGAGCATTGTTTTAATACATCTCAAGGGTTGCACCTGTACTAATAGGTAAAAGGGGCCAGTGAGGTAACTGATATGGCCTAGCTTGCACAGACTTCAGCGCCCCTATTCCCCTGAACTAGGAGACCACATCCAATCTGCTAAGTGGGGATTTCTCATGGCCCATGCTACCATGAACCACAATGTGAAAAGTGCCAGCTAGACTAGGACAACACTGTGACTGCTTGACAGCACGGGCAATCCTATATGAGTGCCTGGGCCTATGCTCTGGCCCTATTTCATTTGCTAGGATAGATATTACCTATTGCATAGACACAGATTGTCAAGAAGGTGGGATCTGAATGCACATCTCTTCTGTAAAACAAATACACTTTTTTCTCTCTTTTTTCCTTGTCAGCAAGAAGAAAAAAAATAGGTGTATGTTGACTGTTGCAAGAAGTATAGCACTGCTCCGCCCCTCTCTTCTGCTTGCTCACAGCCGCAGCAGCATTAGGGCACTCCAGGGATAATACCAGGAGAGTGAGGATCCTGCAGGAGCGTCAGTGGCTGGATGGAGATAAGCATTTGCGGAGGTGCATGCACTTGTGCTCCTGCCATGCTGAGGTTGCTCGCCAGGCACGTCCCGCCAGCGTGTTGCAGACCTGCTGCTCCTTGAGCGTGCACAGGAGGTAAAGCTGCCAGCAGTTCTGCTTTGAAGTTTCCTCCTGGCCACAGCATTTGAGGATTTAACTCTTAAGGAGATTGGGGTTATAATCATCTGGATGTGAATCCCAGATTGCTTCGAAGGATTCAATTAAATATGCCACACAATAAAAACGCATGCATAAGAGGTGATTTGGGTTTGGCACCACACACAGGACTAGAGTCTAATTAGGTCTTTATTGCTAACAACTTCTGATTATAACACTGTCTTCATTTCACGATGGCTGTTTCACAAACTCTCTTTGTATTAGCTAACACAGGGATGTCTACACCACAAAATGGAGCATGATGCAGAAATCATCAAAGCAATGCTGACCAAAAACTGAATTTATGCACAGGCATCCAAAAGGCAGATTCTGATTCAAAGGACACTAATGGCCACAGAGAGCTGTGATTCACTTATGTCTGCTGATGGTAACAGACTGTGAAGTCTAATAATCAAAGAAGCTTTTTGGCCAGGTTGAAGGCACCAGTACTGTGTCCAAAGAGAGTACTGTGCCCAGTCTTGTGATCAGATAACTAATTGGTTTCTGAACTTTCACAGGGAATAACAACATTTGGACCTTAGGTCACCTGGCATTGCCTGGTTTCTGGGTGAGGATGACTTAAAATCATTCAAAACATTTTAAAAGTGAGGCAGAAGAACACATACTCTCACAACAGTCACACAGGGCCAGATACGAATGAATAAACTTGGAATTTTCTTTCAGGGCAAGTATTTTCTGCACACTCAATCACCTCAGATAAATTTCATTTTTCCAGTATCATGGAAATTAATTTACAGGTTTCAGTCACACATAACAAAATATTCTTGAAGGTTTATTTGTGTCATTCCAAATAATCTAACTTTATAGAAAACAGCAGATATAGCAGCCACACCTGACAGTGAAATCCTGCTGGGCACAGATTTGCATTCAGCCCTGGGCTTTTGTCTTCTTACTGATAACCAGATGACTGGTAGTGTTTGACAAATACACCTTGAAATTAGGTTGCACAAAACAACATAAAGTTTTGCAATCCATAAAAAAGAGGCAGACACCTATTTTCACTTATTTATTTTGGAAATAATATTAAGTGCCAAAAGAATAAAGACAGTTTGCAAGCTGGTATCATAGTAAAAGGATCATAAATTAGGAACGCTTTCTGAAGTGTGTCACCTGTGATTTTGTGTTAGTGATTTTATTGCTTTTCAGCTAGCATCTGCTAGATGAGTTTTTAATATCTACCTTTTGGTTACTGTATTTTAACAAGATCTAAAAATTTAATTTAATCTTTTATTGCAAAATTATTCATCTTTTAATAACAGCTTTTGCTTCGTATGACAAGCTAATTGTGATATCTTGATGGCAGCAGTTAATGGTCAAGCTTTTCAGATAGCACCAATCAACTCAACCATGCTGAACTTACTTAATCTATCTCCAAAGATTTACTAGAGCCTTGAGATCATCTACAAGAAGTCAAGCTGCATAAATATTGCAAAAAAGGACTAAATCTTTGTTTTGGGAATAGATTTAATTTGAAACAGTGGCTTTCTGGGAATGTTTTCCTAGCTTTTGTAAAACTGCATAGCTTGGACTGCCTTACTCTTCCCAGACTGGACACTGATTTTTTTTTTTAGTTTTTAATTTTTTTTTTAAAATGCATGCCACAAACTCTTCTGATCACCTCTACTGCTGAGATACAAAAGCCAAAGGGGGGTGAGGCCATATAATGAGAGTGTTTGGAAAATATTTCAAACATTTCTATTAGGGCTTTATTTGTGATTCATTTATTAAAGCAGCACAGACTTACACAAATATTGTGAATGCTCCCCAAAGACCAATTTATTCCTAGATTCTTTTAATCTATTGTATTCTTAATCTTCAAGCAGCATAAAGATCATGAGGAATGTGCTTTACTTTCATGTGCTTATAATTTTCTCTATGTGAATACAAACACTGTAGTTACATGGGTATTTCACAGTGCAAAATATTCTTTGTAGACCAGTGAAAAAGAGCCAGAAGGCTGACAATGGAAAATACAGTTAAGTTAGCTGAACTTACGTATTATGAATTGATATACTACACAAAAAGTTGGCCAGTTTACAAGCTTTATGTGTGCTTTCTAAACAGTGAACACTTTCATAAATATTTAAACTAGTGGGAAGGTGAAAAGCAAAAAGCTTTTTTTTTTCATTTATAATGATTTGCCTCATTGTGCAATAAAAATCCAGTGCAACAAAACACCAGAAAAAATTCTCAAAGAGAATGACATAATTTGTTTCCTGTGGACTCAAACCCTCAGATTTCTTAAACATCACTTCATGAAATAATAGTTTTAACCACACTGAAATTCCTGCCAGTCGGAGCTGGGCACCTGGATCACTTTGCATACCAAAGTGCAGGAGCCTTTAATTTGTGCCTTAAGAGGTGACCAACATCTATCATGTGAGATGTATTTTCTCACAAACACCACCCAAAGAATAAATTCATGTGTGCAATAGATACAGAAATATGTGTTTGTTTTGGGAAAGGCAAGGCCAAAGTCTGTGCTGTCATCTGAGTAGAAGCTGAATATTTTCAAGTGTCTTATTTCTAAGGGAGTCCATCTCATAGTTTGGAAACTGAGTATGAGAATCACTCTTCTTGTCTAAATTGACAAAGGGCTAAAGTCTTGTCTCAAGGGCAAATGATAAATTGTAGCTGTTGTCTTCATTTCATTTGAGAGCTTTTTTTTTTTTTTTTTGTAACTTATTGAATTTACCAGTTATTTTCTTGGCTTTAAAATTACCCAGAATCATACTTTTAAAAATCTTGAGGGATTTCCTTTTAAATCAGAAAGTTTCATTTTTACTGCATCAATTTTTAAACATATCTTTCTGGTTTTGTTCTGCTTGGTAGTGTTCCTCTCCAGCCCTTCTACAAATGGGTTTTGCTACTACAAAGTTATTGAGCTTCTGATAGTGATTTCCTTCCTCAATCAGTATTGTTTACTTTCACTGAGAAGACTTATACTATGATTATATCAAATAGTTAACCACAAGAAACCCACACAGTACATTTAGAAATCCTTTTTAGAGTTTAATTAAATAATTGATCTGGTCAAATATCACCAACCTCTGTTTTTCAGAGTCCTAGAAAGACTCTTTCAGAATCTGTAGACCAGGGAGCCAAAATTTCCTTAGATGTGATATGTTTCTGCACAGGCTGAGTAGACACTTACCACTGAAGTACCATTAAAAGCACAAGAAAGCATCAAAAACTCCAGATGTGAGCTGGGGTGGAGAATCCTGCCCAGGGTAAGTACACGGTAGCTGGATGAGCAGGCAGGCTCTTTGAACATAGCTCTCATTGGTTTTAAATCCGTCTTCTAATTGATGACATCTGCTTCTGTTACAACATGGCAGCAGCCAAATCAAGCAATGCAAGAAGAGGCAAATTTGAGGAGTATAGGGAAAAGGAAATCAGAGATTGCATCTGTTGATTTTTCTCTAAATATGGAAATTCTTATACAATAGACCATCAAATGTAATTTCCTATGTCTTAGAGGACAAGCTGTACATTTTTTAAAATAGTTCAAAAGGTTTACAAACTTGAGCTCAGAGTGTGGAAGTAGAAGGAGGGGGCCAGAGGTGATGTAGAGAAAAAGAATGGAATACAGGATATCCCCCTCCCAGCCCTTTTAAAAAAATCCCTCAGTTTAAGAGGTTTCTGTGTACCAGTACCAGACGGTCTGTTAACTTGACAGGACTGGACCCACTGTGGATTGATGACAGGGACTACTTTATATGGCAAAAGCAAAGGAGAGTCGCAGCTTTGTGCAAGGACAACAGAGAGATCACTTGCCAGCTCCACATGCGGGAGAAGAAGTTTGACATCAGAGTTGCAGCATTTTCCTGATGCCATTCTGCATCACGTGCTGTGAACAGGAGGAGCCAGCAATATCACAATAGCGCTCTGCCCTATGTTGTTCTTCTCTGCTTGAAACTCCAGATGTGCCTCAGTCTGCCCTATTGTAACCTCGCCTCTGTCTCACAGAGCAGTGCTCCAAGCTCATCTTACCACTAAGAGCCGCAGCCCTGACCCTTTATTTACCAGGAGTGAATATAGCTAGTGCTGGCTCATTTCTTTTGTTATCTTGTTTCCAAACACTTTTATCAAGTGAATTCAGAAAGCTGCCCTCACTCACTCTGCACTTGAGATTCTGCCAGACTCTGCCTCATGGTTGCAAAACTTTGAAGAAACCACTGGGCAGTTTTAGGTCTTTGCTAGGTCAAAGAAGAAACAAAAAAGATTTCCAAAGAACTAAGACAACCTTTCTCCCAGTACTTGAAGGGTTGTTCTTTTTTCTTGTCTGGTAATACTTGCTGAGTATGTTGTAATAGACTTGAACAGGCTATTCTTGCCTAATGTCACTAAGACATTACAGTACTGAGAAAATCAATGCAACTTTACAGCAAATGATGTCAGTTAATAAGCAAAGAGCTGTCAGTGGCAGGCATATGAATTCCTTCAAAAATAGTCTTGGGAGACTTGACTGTGTCACATACATCTCACTGCTCAGCTTTGGAAGTGCTTTTGTCTCAAACAACTTTTGTGGGTGAACCTGAGATCCCTGAATGAGGAGCAAGCTGAAAGGTAGAGGCTTTTTTACGCAGACAGACTCACAGTCCTTCCCAGAAGATGAGTGATCAAAGCTGACAGCTTGAATGATCAACAGCAGCGATTTTTTTTGTTTCATTTGAAACAAACAGCCAGAAATCATATATATCTGCATACGTGGAACACAGCGGTTTCAGCTGAAGAAGGGATTCTGAGCCTGAAATGTTACCTGATTTCTCCACCTGTATCAGCTAGTTTAATAAAGACTTAATAAAGCTTTTTCTGCAAACCCTACTTCCTTATATCCATACATGATAGCTATGGAAACACTTGTGGACCCGTTCTTGTGAAATAACAGAAAGTTTTGGATAGGGACCAGTAGGGACAGGAAACATTTCCTATTAATTATGGTATCTGACTGTTTTGATTGTAAATTTTAGACAAATTATAAGCTGACTGGAAAGGTGGGAAGCTGAGAAAGAGAAGATGATCAAGTATTCTTTTAAATTTTAATAAGTTATTTTTCTGTATTTATAGGAAGGTGGGATTGAGAAAATACACAAGAAGATAAATAAAACATCGCCTCTGAGAGTCACTCGGATGTCTTTCTCTGACCAGTTCTTAGGAACAAGAACTCACTTAGATTTGAACAGATCATTTCTCTGGCCTTAGCAGCCTTGTGCTGATTTGCGGAAGGTGCAAATCCAACACCTGATGCAAAGGGAAAGGGAACAAAGAGTGAGATTTCCCTACCAGCAGGCTCCTCTGACTTGCTGTAACTTCAAAGTTACAGCAAGCACTCTGAAGGTGGCTGGGAAGGTTTCTCAGGCAGGAGGAAATTCTGAGTAACACCGATGCACAACAAGATTAGTATATTTGAATTTAACAGCAATGGTGCAGCATATCTGCAGGTAAGGAGAAAAGCGTATCAAAGCAGGAATGTTGGTATGAGGATAAGTTTCAATTTATGCACAAGGATCCACCACAGACACTTGCATCCCCTGGAGTTTTTTGGAGTGGCTTCATAGCACTCACCAGTCTAAAGGAAAGAATAGAGCAAATGCCTGATGATGCACATTTTATGCACCAGGTAATAGCAAGCCAGTGACAGTGGTGTCACCAGTTATTCTGGTAATGGCCTACTCTGAGTTCTTTGAGAGTCACAGAAACCACTTTCACTCTCAGCTTACACAGTGATATTGTAGACAAGTAGGAATAGTAATGAGTATTTAGTCCATCCCTTCTTATGAGACCTTCTATGATCTGTTCTTAAAAATCTCTAAGGAGAATGGGTCCACACATCTAAATTCCTATCTCAGTGGGAATAATCAGGATCACGCAATTTTATAGCTGTAAGGGAAAATATTTATCATGAGAAATTATTTGGCAGACACATTTCAGAGCTATAACCTCATCCTGAAATGTGGAACAACGGAAATTAATTGTTGGAGACAACTGTTACACTTCATGGATGATAGGCATTGGAAAAACACATGAAAATATACCAACAAAGATGATGAAGCAATTTTACCTGAAAGCAGATGCAGTTCTAAAGGCAAAATATTCTTTTCACTACACTGTCTTTCAAACTCTTTTTTAATAGAATTTTTTAAGCAGTTCATTGGAAACCGCTCACCCTATCAACAGATCAGCAACTCATCAGTGCAATACAAGACAGTTGCATTTCATGGATACTGAGTGATTCCTGGAGGGATGTAAAACGTTATTGTAAGAGAATTTCTACAGATTGGATGTTGGACTATATTGAATTCCTGTTCACTAGAGAAAATGATGGACCAGGGTGGGAAATATATATCTATCTTTTAAGAGAACAGCCTGGATAGAAACAAAGAGACCAGGGGCAGTTCTAGAGGATGGTGAATACACTTTAGGATCCTTTTTTAAGAAGGAAACTAAGGAAAAGCCAAAAAGACATAAGCAAGGAACAGAGATATAGAAAAGTCCTATAATGATCCTTGACAAAGAGTAGTCATGGGACCCAGACAGAGCACATCTCTCTGAGATGTTATGAACCACAAGAGCAAGGAAGAAAATTTCAGACCAAGTAAAAATGTCCCAGAGATGGAACAATGTAGAAAGTAGTCTAGAGGGACAGAGAGGAGCCTAATGGAGTTCATTTTAGCTGCTTACTTCAGATCCTTCAGGCCCACAGTAAATCCAATGGTCACATTCTCCAAAAGGTCATGAAAGAAGGGAAAACGTGTGGATGAGGGTGAGGAGCAAACCAGGACATGGGGCAGGGAGTGGAAGAACTAGTGAGTAGCTGAGGTGAGCTCGACAGTTGCCTGTGGGACTTTTTTATCTTGGTAATGATGGGAGAGCTGAGTGTGACATGCCTGAAGCACTGATTCACAGGCGTCACCACTGAAAAGTAAAAGCAATGGTCAGCAGGAAAGTTGCAGAAGATACAGCCCAATATGGCAGGAAGCATGCAGCCAGATTCTTCTAGCTGAGAGCACTTGCAAAAGCATATGAAAAAATCCCTAGCTGAGGAAAATGTCAGGGTCCTTAATTCCTATTGAAATCTTCTATGAACTTCTGTGCAAGAAAAAAAATCTGGATGTTAAATATAGAAGACAAATGATGTGTTGTGCAAGATTAAGAGTGAACCTAAAAATCAACATATCTGTTGTTATTTAGGAGATTAATAGTTCCGTATTTTACTTTATTATGAAGACAAAGAATGATACATTCTGGCCACCATGGTATATTATATCATTTGCCTCTGAACAAAGTTTTGCCTCCCTTGTTTGTGTCCAAAACCAGTAATGCCTTCAGCAAGGTGTTGCCAAAGGCCCCCAAAAACTTCCGTTCAGCTGACACTTCTGCAAGAAAATTAGGAAGTTTCATTCTCAGGGATTCATTGATGTAAGCCTTCTCATATGCCCTGCAAACATGAAATTTAAATCACTTCTTCTATATGAGCAGATCAGATGGCAACAAGACAAACATGCTTGGAAAGATTTAATGTGTACTGGCAAGAGAGGAAATCATCAGGAAATGGGTAGTTCCTCATGCTAATGAATGTGTCCCAACAAAATGCATCTATTATATTCACTATTCTTCCATGAGAGCAGTTTTAGAACATTTATTCTGAGCAGATCAACAGTATTTAGAAAAACATGTGTTGTATTTGTTCATTCTTCTCCCATGCTTTCACTTAACAATGGACAACAGGAAGGTTTTCCTGTGTTCAACATTTGCTTTCCAGATTTGCAAGATTCGGATAGCTTGGAGCCATGATGTAATCTTAATGATTTCCCCCTATTCTCCATTAGACCATTCCAGTGCTGTAGGAGTATTGTGCCATATTGACAATCCCCTTGAGAAGTCTTCAGTGAAAGCCCAGTGGGTGTGGTGGTATGAATCGTGGAGAGATGCAATGCTCCTTAGTGTGAGGATATCACCAAGGATGAAATGCTCCTGACTTGCAGCAAGAGAGCGCTAAGAAGCTTGGCAGGTGTCCTGGCATGGGGACCAGGACTGCATGGGCATGCTGGGGAAATGCATCAGGAATTGATCACCTCTTAGTTCCTGAAGAATACTGTGAATGCATGAAGCATGTTATATCTTTCAAGAAAAACAAAAATGAAAGCCAGGATATCCCCTTATCACACAGGTACATTTACAAAAAAAAAGTACCAAAAAATGTACATGGAAAAAATAGTAGGCCTCGTACTCATTTACCAGCTTCATTCAATTACCATGAAAACAAGGTTACTAAAGAGCAGCATGATTTAGTTACCTTCCTTTGGGGTATGTGCCTCTTGTGAAAGGGTTGTCCAAGACTGGGCTATGTCTGCTTCAAGTTCTTGACTTCTTCTCGGTTCCACTTTTACTTGATTTGGCTCAGTTTCAGACTACTTTTCATCAGTGAGGCATTTTGACAGGCCATCGAAGTAGCACAGCTCAGCACTCCATACAGAGATAGCATACTGTTAGATCTCAGTTTACCTTTATTCTTTACCTAGTGGAATTAATTTACCCTAACCTTGTTAGTCTTGGAAGTTGTCTAGGTATAATCTACTTATTTGTGCTCTCTGTATAATAAACAGAGAAAAACAGAAATCACTAGGGGACAACTGATCTCTTGCAAACGGCTGCTCAGGGGCCAGTGGGATTCTTGTCCATTGCCCATAGAGGGAGCCTCAGTGACTGTGCTGAACTCACACTGAGGCAGTTTCTGCGCCTGCACTTAGATGAAATACACTTCCACCTTGAACATCATTTTGATCCACCCTCCGGAATTGTAACTGGGGCATGAAGCTGCTTATTAAAGGCTCGTTAAAATACCCAGTCTTCTTTGCTGACAAAACAAAACAGAAAAGGTCATCTGATACTTGCTTTAAATAGGCCAAGGGTCACAAGAGATAGGATAAAATATAATCATCAACTTATAGCAGCATTCTCATGCCCAGCCTACTATTTCCAAGTGCATTGCAAAAGTCTAGCATTTTCATAATCAGGTCACAGATGACTAAAATCAGTTACAAAGGTTAATCCCTATGACAGCTCTTATTGGTAGTGGGTCTCAATTCATAGAATATTTTCTCTGCTGTTGCAGTAACCAAACGTTATTGTAAAGTAAACCCTATTACTACAGGAATCTATTATGGTTAGCTTTCTTAACAACTATAACAATGCTTGACTTGGGAATGAAGACTCTTTTTTGTTAACAAAATACAGCAACTATTTCTGACTCTTCATCTGACTCTTTTCCTGCAATAAAACCTTGCCATATTTTAACAGCATTTTGCAAAGTAGCCCTGACATATAATTGTCATAATTATTATTGTGTTTTAGTGGGGACCTTCTCTTTGGTGTCAGCCTTTCAGAGACGCATCCATCCACCCTTTGACTCATGCTGAGGTAGTTGGTGAATAAATTTGTCTTTGGTGCAATTCTCTGAGGATTTGTTAGCTAATGGGGCAAGACAAGAGCAGGAGGAACATAACAGAGCTGGAACTATTTTACAGAAGCACCATTAACTTCTGAGGTGTACATTGTTTGTTGCCTTATAGGAGAGAAAGTTTTGCCTGGTCAGTATTTGGGCATCAATGTCTGTAACCCACAGGGACCCCAAAGGAGGCAGTAGATGATTTGATTACATGCTTCCTATGACAGGCAAAATGAAGGCAAATGAACTTCTTTAATGTTTCTGACACAAACTAGGCTATTTTCTTGCATGATAGCTTGATAAGGAGCTCATAAGCTTCATAACTGTATCTCCACAGAACTTCATTTTTTTGCTTTACAACTGATGGTCTAATGGCTCCAAATTATGACACACAGGTACCACTACAGACAGTACATACCTGCAGCAGCTCCACATAGTCCGTGAAGTAACAGAAGTGCTCAGAGAGATTGTTATCTTCTTTTGTCCCATCAGGACTGATGGGACACTGCCCCAGCCTGCTTGAGGCTCCTCAATCACACAGCCAGAGTAATGCCTCAGCATTGCTCTCAGCACACCCAGAATGCCAAATTAGGTTTTGTGGTCATGGCAGAGAAGGTTTTAGATAATGTGGGCACAGGGAGGGGTCAGTAAAGGCGAAGCTGCAGAAAGACATGGTCAAATGGGAAGAGGTAGCACTATTTTAGAAGTTTCTAAAAGTAGAATAGAATTTGGGGCAAGAAGAAGATTCTCTCCCGCTTTCCCAGGCTTTCCCAAGCTCTACGGTCACCTCCTCCATCCCCCTTGCATGGACACTTATGTCTCTTTCCATCATTCCACTCAATGTCCCCATGCATTAGCCATCAAACCTGCCTTCTCCCTAGGGCAGTGAACCCATTCTCCTCCAGTTACCCCAATGCACCCTCCTCTGTTGGTGCCACCAGAGGAATGATGATAGTGAGGAAAAAGACCAGACCATGACCCAGAGTGCACCTTATTGCAAGATGAAGAGAGGAAAGCTGAAAGAGCAGAAAGGACAGAGAATGCAGAGGAATGGTGAGCAGGGATTTCTGCTTTTGCTCCTGTCACAAGTGAGGACTAGGTTTTTGCTTCCCCCTCCAGGACCAGTTATCCTTTACCCACCCTACATAGGGTATCCCTTTGCAGCCGAAGCACAAGGGGCATTTGAAATATTTTAGCACAACAGATCCAAAATAGGGGTATTAGAAAACATTGCAAAACACTGAAAGACTTGAAAATGTACATAGTTCGTTGGATTCTGTAGTTGTTAGCAAAAGCTCTCACATTTCAAAGACATACTTGTTTCTCGTATGAGATTACAGCAGCCCATAAGGGACTGCTAGGACTGGGAGAATGAAGAACTGACCTGAACCTGAAGGTGCACAAGTCCATGGGACCTGATGAAATGCATCTGCAGCTCCTGAGGGAACTGGTGGATGAAGTGGCTAAGCCACTATCCATCATATTTGAGAAGTCGTGGCAGTCCGGTGAAGTTCCCACTGACCGGAAAAGGGGAAACATAACCACCATTTCCCCAAAATGGAGAAAAGGAAGACCTGGGGAACTACAGGCCAGTCAGTCTCATCTCTGTGCCTAGTAAGATCATGGAGTACATGATGGAGCCTGCTAAGGCACATGGAAAATAAGGAGGTGATTGCTGACAGCCAATATGGCTTCACTAAGGGCAAATCATGCCTGACAAATTTGGTGGCCTCTACAACAGGGTTACAGTGTTGGTAGATAAGGGAAGAGCAACTGTTGTCATCTGCCTGGAATTGTGCAAAGCATTTGACACTGTCCCACATGACATCTTTGTGTCTAAATTGCAGAGACATGGATTTGACAGATGAGCCACTCAGTGGATAAGGAATTGGCTAGATGATGGCACTCAAAGAGTTGCAGTCAACAGCACAATGTTCAAGTGGAGACCAGTGACAAGTGGCATTCCTCAGGGGTTGGGATCCCCAGAGTATTGGGACTGGCACTGTTTAACATCTTTGTTGGTGACATGGACAGTGGGATTGAGTGCACCCTCAGCAAGTTCATTGACGACACCAAGCTGTGTGGTGAGGTTGATACACTGGAGGGAAGGGATGAGCCATCCAGAGGGACCTTGATAGGCTTGAGAGGTGGGCCTGTGCAAACTTCATGAAGTTCAACAAGGCCAAGTGCAAGGTCCTGCACATGGATCAGGACAATCCCATGAACAAATACAGGCTGGGAAAAGAGTAGATTGAGAGCAGCCCTGCGGAGAAGGACTTGGGGGTACTGGTGGATGAAAACCTGAATATGAGCTGACAACATGTGGTAGCAACCCAGAAATCCAATCATATCCTGGGCTGCATAAAAAGAAGTGTGACCAGCAGGTCGAGGGAGGTGATTCTGCCCCTTTACTCCACTCTCATGAGACCCCACCTGCAGTACTGTGTCGAGCTCTGGAGCCCCCAACATAAGAAGGACATGAGTCCAGAGGAGGGCCACAAAGACAATCAGGGGGCTGGAGCTGAAAGAGTTGGGGTTGTTCAGCCTGGAGAAGAGGAGGCTTCAGAAAGACCATATAACAGCCTTCCAGTACATAAACAGGGCCTACAAGAAAGATGGAGAGGGACTTTTTACAAGGGCATGTAGTGATAGGACAACGCGTAATGGCTTTAAACCAAAAGAGGGTAGATTTAGTTTAGATGTAAGGAAGAAGTTCTCCATTATGAGGATGATGAGGCACTGGCACTGGTTGCCCAGAGAAGTTGTGGATGCCCCCTCCCTGGAAGTGTTCAAGGCAAAGTTTGATGGGGCTTTGAGCAACCTGATCTAGTGGAAGGTGTCCCTGCCCATGGCAGGAAGGTTGGAACTAGATGATCTTCAAGATCCCTTCCAAGACAAACCATTCTATGATTCTATGAAAATCTTTAATCTATATGAAGACTTGAAGCTCCTAGGGTTTGTCTCTGCCAATTCATTTAAAGGCTCAGGACATGGTGTGGCAATTTGCTCTGAAGGTCAAAGAAATTGGTCACGGTAGAAGAACCTCTAGAAGCAAAGCAAAAACTCCACCAATCTAAATTTATTTTAACCTATATACACAGTAAAATTCTTTTTACATTTAAAAAAGCCACTATGTTCTTTAGTACAGTTGGATCATACATTGAGATATTGTTCTTTTTGCCATAAATATTTTTCATATCTTCCTTTACTGGCCTCTATTCTGTTACTTGAGGGTCCTTTGTTCATATATATTAAAAGCATACATAACTATAGAAGAGGTTTAAGGAGACAGGCCTGACCTATTAACAGGCAGAGGAAGAAGGCTGCCAGTCACCCTTTGCTCTTTCTTTGCTTTGGAGCCATACTGCTCTGTTCAACAGAGGAGGTTGTAAGAATAGTGCTTCCTGCAGGATTTTGAAAAGAACATCTTCATCTGGATGTGCTCTTTGAAAGCCAGCAAGGCAACTAATAACATTATAGTAAATGTTCCCACATTCATTTCCTTTCCTGAGAAAAACACATCTTTTTGTCTTTGTAAAAAAACCCATGGTAAATCTCCTTCAGAAACAATTCTATATTTCACTCTAAGTAAGATTTTTTTAATTCCTAGTGACATTATATCTTGCCAAAGTGAAGACAGTTTATACTCCTCCCTCCCCAAATTTTCCCTCAGGAACTCTTTGTAATTTCCCTTAACTATTCACTACATTCACTGGAGCCCAGCTGCAAAAAAAAAGGCTCAACTTTGCATCTGGATTTCCAATCAGTCACAAATTCATGGCTGTTTTCCCAGGCAGAGAGCAATTAAATGAAACCTGTAAAACCCATTACCGAAACCTCTGGAAACATCAGTTTACCCAAACAAATTTCTATTCTCAGTATTTCTCAGCATAAAATTTCGGGATTAAACCGGGGTTTTATAAACATCTAGAGAGAAATCACTCACAAGTTCATCTGCTTCCACTTCCCCTCTCCCCTCTAACTCACTAGCATTATGTTCCATTTTTTAAATTTTGCTTTGTTTATGTTTTACTTCCACTTGATCCACAAACAGAACAGACTTTGGAAGAGACTTTAGGTATCAGGCAATGCATCAGGGACAACTGTTATATTCCATCCTTCACAGACGAGTAAAACTCAAGAGCTGCTGCTTTGCATCAGCTGCCTCACTGGTAATGATATAGTGCTTTTTGTCTCTTCATGCTCGTTAACAGGATCAACACAGAAATGCATAGTTTGACTAACACAATTCTGTAATGTGGTCAAAATAATAGTTTTCTAGAATGACATCTTCATATTATGCTGACGTCTTCTTAAAAAACACTTGAAGAACAATTTCACATTCTCTTTATTCATTCTTCTCTAAGTAGGTACGCACTGATGCATTTTGCGTTTTTTACTAAGGAACTGCTATACTCCAGACAACCAAGTGTACTAGTGGATTTAACACCTCTGTAAAGTGCAGAACTAAGATAACAGTTCAATTCTGGAGAAACTAGCTGCTTTCATTGTTTTTCAATGGAGCTTTTGCTAAGAATGTAATAGTTCTTTCCCCTTCTATTCACTGGTCAAGCCCTGTTAAATAGTCTGCAAGAAAAGCCACATTCAAGTGACACTCTTCTGAACACATTGTAGAGAAGAGAAGAAACTTATTCCTCTCTAAAAATATCCCAAATAGAAGAAGGAGACATCTGTATGATGCCATGTTCCAGTTCTGTCCATTAAACCATCTCTGGGGAGCTATTGTTAAGGTTTCAAAATTCTGTGCAATATCTCAAAAGCCCTGTCAATCAACCAGCTGCAAAACAAAATGGTTCACTGAATGTTACAAAGACAAGACTTTCTCCTTTGTCTTTATACTCTGAGACCTGGAATTACAGTGTCTACTTTTGCATCAGGGTTCTCCACCTTGCGAGCCTACAGCTGCAAATTGTGTCTAGATAAAGGGACTTAAACACCTAGTCAAATCTTCTTGAGCACCATCAGTTTTGTTACAAGAGTCAATAAGCACCTTTCTCAAGTTTTGCCTGAACAGTACTTTTTACTAGGGCTTGCAATAGCAGTTTTCTTAAATTCCTACATCTCTCAAGCCAAAAAGCAGCTAATTTCTGATCTAACTTGCACAACACATTATCTGTCACTCCTCCTGTAACTTCAACATCGAGCCCATAAATTCTGCTGTAATTGAAGTGTTGATACTAGTGAATAAAAAGCTCTATAAAAACTTAACTTCTATTCATAGCACTGCAACCAACTTTCTGGGAATGTCACTTTAACTAACATTCCCTTAACTAACATACCAATTCCTTACTTATAAAAGAGTGACAGTGATGAAAATCTAATATGGTACTAAAAACCAAAAGAAGAACTACACAAAACAGCAAGGTATTATTACAGACTGATATAGATAACATGAAGAAAGATATCCAGACTTCCAGCTATGTAGTGTAGCTTGAATTTTTTCTTTCAGTCAGAGAGTTGTAAAAGATAGGGACAATTTTAGTGGGATTAATTGTGATAAGGGTCACAAAGGCAGGATGAGGATTAGGCTAAATTATTTGGTACTGA
Source organism: Strix aluco (assembly GCF_031877795.1). Taxonomy (NCBI): domain Eukaryota; kingdom Metazoa; phylum Chordata; class Aves; order Strigiformes; family Strigidae; genus Strix; species Strix aluco. The sequence continues at coordinate 31,606,172 of NC_133931.1, forward strand.
TAATTTACCATAAACTTAAAAATATGCATCAATTAAGCACCAACGTATCATGAAACATCTTCATCTATACTGTTCCTAAGATCATTTAGCTCCTAAATATGGCCTAAAATGGGTATAATACTAATTTACTTAGCACAGAAGTGTTAAACCTTAAACCAAACAACTAGACGTGGCTTGACAAACTGGTTAATCTGGACCAGCTCTTCCTGCTCTTTCCCAGAGCTCCCACAGTGATAGGAGGGGACTGTTCTGTAGTGCTAAGCAAACTGGTCTGTCAGAATCAGCCAGCCTTGGCCACCAGCCTTCCACCACCAGGACCCATGGTCCCTCCCATCAGCGGGTGACATCTGGGAATGGGCTGAATTAATTACTCAGAAAATGGCAGCCTTCTCATGGATCTTTTCCTAGGGACTTCTCAGAGGTGGTCAGAAAGCCAGCAGAAAAAAGAAATATTCACACGTTTTAAGACTTATATTTGCATAAATTCAAGTCTTCAGGACATTGCAATGCCAGGAGGAGATAAAGTGAACAACCATGTGCTTGTGCAGCCTGCTGTATGAAGATTAGGTGCTAGGGACTTAGTCTATCATTTATTTTATTATTGTGGTTTGCATTGCATTTGTCTTTAATTAAAAGACAGCACATCCATTAGAAGTAATAAGACACAATTTCAGTACTTAGTCCAGAAATGGTACAAATTATACCACTAATGTATGCAAACCAATACCAGAAAATTTGCAGGCTTCTGAATGCAGAGAGGAGACAAAAGAGTCTAAGCACATAAATTAGGGTGGACGTAACCACTTAAAGCATGTTCTAATCATTCAAGCAGTTAAAAAAAAAAAAAAAGAAAAAAAGATGTTTGTATTAACATTTCTAGTTTAAATGGTATTTGTTTGCCTCAATATATATTTTCCACTAATGTGGGAGAAATATGCAGAAAATGAACAGTTGCAGGCTTTGTGGTTTTAAGGAATCATTTGAGGCCATAATGCTCGGTGTGATGACATCTCCCTATGTAGGCAGCACTGGGATATATAGCTAGAGTCAGCTTTTGTACCCATCCAGTCCCTTCTCAGCTTTTCTATTGGTTCACAAAGCATCTTTCATGCCACTATTGAACACTGCATTCTGTAGGTTGGTGACATTGTGGCTGGACTCCTCCATTCACAGTCCAGCACTGTCATCACCCCATTTTGCTGTCTCACATGGTCAGAGGCCTGGGCTATTGCAGCACATCTAGCAAAATCAATAAAACACTGAAAAAAAGAAAGAAGTGTTCAATAACTTATTACTAGTCTGAACAGCTTATTGGGTTTCTGAAGAAAAGAAATTTCTGAAAGGGTTGAATTTTCACACACATTCATTTATGTAAGTCATACTAAAAAGGCTTGTCCCTGTCCTGTGGAGTAGAAGGAGAAAATGAAAAAAGAAGTGCTCTGAGGAGGTATTATGTCTTTTCTAACAGGGTAGCATTCAGAATTCTTGACTTTGGTGCATTTTGAAATGCTGAGATCCCCAGATGCACATTCTTCTTTCATATATTACATTCCCCTTGGAGAAATGAGCATACAGCAGCTGTATTCTTTCCATCAGAAAATACTGTACTAGACTTGTTGGATGGAGACTTTTGCTCTCTGATGCAGTGCTGTGAAAGGATAAACACGCTGATGTTGATACTCCCATTCAGGGCAGTAAAGGGCAAGGAACTGAGGATTACAGCTTTGTCCACACTACTGTAAGAGTAGTTGGTTTTGATCCCTTGTGGTCTCATGACTAAAAATTATGGCTGCTTCTCCCTTACCTACTTATCCTATAATCCACCAAGCAGATGTGCTAAGCAACTCAGAGAAAACTGCTCTGCAAAATACAAAATTTGGGTCATGCAACAGTCCACACTGATGAATGTAGCATATGTACAGTCTCCAACACTTTAATTTCTAAGGTCTTTAGTCTTTCCAGAACATTAATTTGCCACATTAGGTGCCTTAATGCACATGTTTGGAACAAGGACATACACACATCCATTTTTCCCCTGTCTTCCCATATCCATTTTGCATGATCCCTGTAAACACTGGTCAAAACTATATGCCTATCATTCAGGGCAGTCTAGAGAAGGTTCCCCCAAAAGGAGACAGCTGCATCTTTTGTGGAAATGTGGAAACAACTGTAGAGGTAGTAGGTGCCAGGAGAACTTTCTCAGCCAAAATGCTTCTCAAGGCTCCTGCTGAGGCAGGGAGGCTCTGCACCACTTCCAGCACAGCCGGTACCACGCCACACTCTGCTGACTCAGGGCTGAGGCTCATCTCCAGCAGCCTCTCACCTGGCTGATGCAATCACGCTGTACTTTCAAATCATTTCAACCACTTGCCTTTCACCTGGGAGGTGCATGCAACGTAGAGTGTGCACTACGGAATCCTTGGGTAATTTTATTTCAGATTGTGAAATGCTGGCTATTAAGCAATGATAAATTCACTTTAAGCCTCATTATCTCACTGCTTTTAAGAAGTGAAAGCATGTCTGCAAGCATATCTGAATCACATTTTCAAAACGAGGCTTTTCCACAGCCCGTTTTGAATAGAGCTAACTTATATCCCTGAAAATCACCTCCCCAAGTATCTTCTCTGCTGACATGTTTTTAAGTGTGGTCATAGTCCCATCTCATGGGCCTAGCAATCTACATTTATACCAAGCAAATTTTAAAGAGGCTTTGAAAGCAGTTCCTTTATCATAATTTTGTCATCATAAATACAGCCACAAAGCAAGACTGAAGTCTTTAGTTACCATGTTCTCAAAAGACCATGTGATTCTTCCAGAAAAACCAATAGACCCAGTAGAAAAAAAAAGTGACATACAAATGTATCAGCGTGATCAAAATGTCTTGAGAAGCAACATTCCCTCTTCCTTTTGGGCTCCCTGATATCTTCTCCTTACCTCTTCTCTCTCCCCCTGCTTGTTTTTTCTGCTTACGTAGAAGATGAGAATACAGACAGCCTTGGGGTTTTTTTTACAGAACACTTTAAAGCATGGAAAACTACAATGTTTCAGTAGGAAGGTGAAAGCAAATTTAACATAACACCTTCCTGGCAAAGAGATGAAGTGCCAGATGTAGTGCAAAGTGAAGCATCAAGCTGCTTTTTACTTCAAGGTCCTATCCTGTTCTTTTCCACTGCCATATATCCTCCAGTCATGTTACCGGCTGGACTCCTGGTAGCTGTATCCAACTATTTTGTGGGACAGCCCCTTTGGGTCCTTTTCTTCTGACTGCTTCAGTCTGTGCTTGACTCTAGACGACCTGCTCTAATATCACTCCTGCAATATCCTTCTTCCAGGTGTCATTTCAGTGTGTCATTTGTATTCCCGTTTAAATTATGGATTATTCACAGTTCAAAAAGCTTCCCTTCAACAAAGTAGCACTAGGTGTAAGTGGTGGGATTTGCCCTAGCCATTCATTTTGAGGGCACAGAGATAGAGGACATAGAGTGGATCTGGAGAAACAAAGGCCACTCCTTAACCCAATGGACAGTTTAATCCAAGATAGAGATTGCAATCTCAGTTCTTCTCCACAAAGATCATTGAAATGAATAGGACATCTTTATGAAGGGGGTTGCCAGAATTAAAGCCACCATAGTGCCACAGTGCAGGGTACTAAGCAAACACATTGTGTAGAATCAGTCCAGAACAGGCTACAGAAAACCATATTATTGTTGCAAACTTACTATTGTTCCAGTTACACATAGCTTTAATTCCACAATCACAGTAGCTACAATGCTTATAACGGATATTTCCTAGCTCTGCAGGTCAGCTAGTTGTTCAGATGCTGTACTTTGAGTACATCCTAAAGACATTAAGTTTAACCCCACCCCAAAAGGGAGGAAAGGTGGGACAAAGGATCTACCACAGGAGGATAGGAGGACGCTTACTAATGGGGAAGAAAAAAAGAAGAGAGGAAACCTTAGTCAGTGTGACAGTGCTAGCCTGGCACCAGCAGGCATCAGTTCCTTATTCTGGTGAGGAATTTGGCCTTTGGCCCATGTTAATGGGGCCTTTGTAAGTTCCAGAGTTCAATTACTCAGTCTAAAAATGCCTTTTTAAAAAGGAAATATTTGGCATCACATTCTGATAATAAATGTCCCTGCAGCAGGGACAGTATTATCAATGACCTGGTGACCCATGTACTGAGGAACAGTCACCTCCTCTGCCACCTCGCCAGCTCACTACACACTCAGGCTGGACATCTCACTGTCCAGCAGCGCTGTGCCACACTGCAAATGCCTCGTGGGCCTGCAAAGTGGCAGATTTTCAGAGATTTATAACTAATGAAATCAAGTCCAGTTTTCACTGGCATAGCATAAGATATTCCTCTTCAGTGGGACGTATGTCTGGCTCACTCCATGCTTTTTGATTTTTTGGCACCAGATTTTCTCAAAAAACTTTGAGTGAACTTACCATTGGAGAAGATATTTTCTCATTCTTCCTGTAAAACTCAGCCAACAAACAAGAAATACTTCCAATAGTCTTTCTTTTTTAGTTTTAAAGCCCAAATTCAAGGCACTTGCAAATAAAAAGATGAATGTTTTTGAGAAGTATGAATTGTTCCCCTCATGAAAACAGGAACCTGGAATGGAAATGTGTGAGCTACCAGAGGAGTTACTGGTGTTCCAGTTATGTTACAATAAAGCTAGGCAGGTTTGCTTGTGTGCATGCATGTAAAATGAAACTGCAAGTGAGTATGCATTCTTCTTTTAGTTAAATTTGTCAGCTACCTCAGCAACATGTATTATTACCAAAGAAAAAGTTATTATAGAAGAAATAAATATACATTACTAGTAGATTTCTTTCTCGTCCACAGCGAGCACTCTACATACACATGCACAAAGTTGCACACCCTGTTTTCCTCCTTCCAAAAAATCATCTTTCTTGAGAAAAAAAAGAAGTTACTTTACCCACAAGAACATGCATGCTACGTGCAGGAGTTATTTATTGATCTTCCTACTGAAAGACACCCAATTCTCCAAGCTGTCAGTTCGTACATCAGTTCTAACATTCTTTCCAAGTACATGTATTATTTCTCCATACATATGTAAGCTACTCATCAACAAGACTGTTTTGGAAATAAGCTATCATCTCAGATAGTATGCCAATGCCTCAGAGCTATGTCTCCAGCTCATTTGGATATGAATGAAAGGGCTGAGAAACAAAATGTTTGATTTAAAATTAGACTACTGAAATAAAAAATGAAAGCATTTGTATTAATGGAGGGGGAAATCTGCCATTTTGTCACCTAAAATTAACATCTGTGTTGCCATCAGCAGTTCATTTACTTACATTAAAATGAAATTTATCTAATTTGATTCAGAAAAAGAATGAAGTTTTTAAAATTTTGTCTAATGACATTGTTGCAATTTTTCATTTGGAAATTACATTTTGACATAAGGTGGAGATATCTAAATGTGTCATGGGTGTCTGTCTGTGCTCTAGGTATATAAATCCCTTCATGTTCAGCAGATATCTAGCTAGTACTGTTGGTAGAGCCTGTACTGCTGCTCAGCTGACCAGTAAATAAGTATCTACTTTAGGGTGAGCTGGACCACCAAGCTCTACTGACTAGGTTGACTTGAGCTCATTTCAGCTGCCTAAACATAGGTATCCAGTGCCACCATAGGTGCCTCGGGTATCTACCTGGCCTCCAGCTGCCTCCAGCACACTGCAGGACTTCAGTAGGTCCCACACGGTAACCACCAGCCATGTGGAGAAGACCCAGTGCATCCAAAATGGTGTCAGGCACTTGTGTAGTGGCATGGGATTGAGGGAGGCCCCTAAAGTACATACAGACACCAAAGGGAGATGGGAGCTGAATCCTACTTTTTGTTTCTTTTTATTCAAAAGATTAAAACCAGCATCCAAACCCCTGATGGATGCAGTGAAAAAAATTCCTTCCTCGGAACAATTTTCAGTCTTTCACTTTGACCAAAAAGGGAAAGGAAACCAGTTCTTGCCTTCCATCTCTGTCACTAAATCCCATTTGGCTGGATCCTGCCAGGGGAGCTAAAAGCAACAGTCAGACTTTAAAAGTACGTGTAAGATCATTAATGTTTTTTGGCCATAGAGCTTTGGCATAGCTCTTCCAACTCATGAATTTTTTTCAGTTACATAGCCTATTTTTACAACTGTTCATCTTCACCTGTTCAAGTCTTTTGCCTTTGCTTTCAGCTTGCACCGGTTTTTATTCCATCCTTCCTGCTTCCTCACTCTTAGTACTCCCCTTTTTTAACAAAGGACCTGTTTGTTGGTGAAACTCATACATTTCTTTGTATGCTTTTCCCTGTAACATACTTCATACAATAATAACCTGTTGAAGAGCACAAGGTACTTGTGCCTGAATATCATATTTACCATCAGTTTCCTTAGAAAAACTGAAGAAAAAAAGGCCTAGAAAGTCTCTGCTTTCTGTGTTAGAAGAGTCACGTTGCAGGAGCCAGACACAATCTACACGTGGGACACTTACTCATTCCATACCTCAAACATCCTATTTTTCATTAGTAGAGCATTTTTAAAGAACCACAGTTCATGTTTTTGTGTGTGAAAAAGAGCAAAAACATTTGTCGTTCTGTGAAACTTCCCAATATTTTTATTCAGCCTTGTAAAAATTAAGTTAGCAGAAAGCAAAATAATCTAATCAATGTCCCAGCAAAATTTCCTTCAAGAGTATCTAAATGCTCCAATGGTATAAAGCAATATAAAGTCCCAATCCAATATTCTTCCTTAAAATTTGCCATAAATTTTTAATGTATTTTAAATGCATTTGAATCATCCATTGTTTCTTGCTGCAAATTCCTGAGCCTTTCCTCAAAACTATCACAAAGTAAATATTTAACTTTTTAAGCTACTGCCTATGCTATCATCCATACCTCTGACGCAATAAGATGCTCGGTTTTGTTTTCTAGCTTGATATCAGTATTATAGTAAGAGATGCTTTTAAAACACCCCCAAAAAGACCGCAGGTCAGTTTACAATGAAATCCATTTAAAACAGTAATTGATTTTAACAAGCATCAAACAGCTTTCAGACTGTTTTGGAGTCCTGAGACATGTCTAATCAGTCATACTCACTTTCATGATCAGAGAGTTAACACGCGGTTGCAGATATCTAACTACACAGAAACATGCTCTTTATCAAGGTAGAGTTTCTTCTTACATAAGAGTTAACCAAAAGATTAAACTGAAAGATATGACTGAATAGTCCAGGTGCTAAACTGGAAGACAACAGCAGCTTGGAAAGATATTTCCATTTTTTGGCTGGAGAACAAATAATAATAAAAAATAAAGACTTTTGATAAGTTGTGTAGTTGCAAGTAGTGGTTTTTGTTTTGGTTAGGTTTCTTTAGGAAAAAATAGTTTTGCCAAATGAACATGTAGATAACTCAGAGCATGGTTCCAAGAAGAAAGCATTGCCTCACTGGAGGGAGAGGCCAATGTCAGCCTCCCCAGTGCTCAGGACACTGGGGGCAGAATGGGGATCTACGAGCCCTGGAGTCATGAGCTCTTTCAAGAATAGGCACTGAGGCCCATAATCTTTTTGGAAAATAGCTAAAATAAAAAGAGTATTTTCTGGGGCTGCTGAAGTGAGAGGGAGGTTTCTAACAACCCAGGGACTGTGACTTGAACTTGTACAATAACCGCTCTTGCTCCAGGTCTTGGAGGCCATCCAGCAGTGGCTGGGGGGCTCCGGGCCACCCTGCTGTTGTGTGTTTCCAGGCCAGCCCACCATCAAGAGAAAACAGGAGCCTGAAAATGCCTAAGCAGGATTTTTGGATGGTCTGTCTCCATGCAGTCTCTCTGCACTAGCACCAGTCCAGTCCCAGCTGTTTTCCTATGGGTTCCTTGAGGGCCATTGTCCAGCAGCCATGTCCAGTGTCCAGCGGCTGCACCCAGCCCTGCCAACCACTGCTTCGGGTTCAGCCATCTCCATCTGTAGGGCCGGCAATTCCTCCTGGTGTTCATGGAGAGCCATGTCACCAAGTGCCAGGTTGCTATCAGGATTAGTCAGTTCCCCACTTGTGTAGGCTTTGGCCCTTTCCCTTCATGGCCAAGTGATACCTGCCTGACATTGCAGTGAGAAGGGATGTAATGAAAATGGTGTCTCCTGTTTAGCAGGTTTCCACAGCAGGTTTCCACAGAAAACCATATGTTTTCTGTCACACGTGGATTTCAGCACCAATATGTATCCCACAGGATAAAATCTCTCACGAGCTTGGCCCACAGAGGTTCTCCATAGCATCTCCTAAATGAAGCACACGGGCAAGAAAGAACCTGCTCCCTTACTTCCTTGGATGCCATGGCTACACACAGATAACTAGGCACTTCAGTTACTGATATTTAAATTGAATTTAATTTGAACAGCAGGAGAACAAGGTTTAAAAATCTAAGTAAAAGAAAAAACTGTTTGGCTACTTGTATGGCCAGGAGAGACAGAAGCTAAACTCAAATAGTCTTTTTCAAGGACAACTCTCAATTTGAATGAGTTCAACAAAAGTGTGTCTCCAGAGAGACAAAATGTTCCTTTCTAGGCAGTAGTTGCTTTTTTTAAAATAAAGAATGAGTTTCTGGTATTACTATAAATTCTGATTTAAAAATAAACTGGATAAGCCTGGGTGGCTTTCCTTTGGTTGCCATCACAGGGAATACTCTGAAAATTTACTTGTAGGAAGCAAGTGGAAATTTAATGCTATTTATGTTGCTTGGAGGCAGAGATCTTGTTGAAATTGCAGTCTCATTGAAGTTTTAGCTGCTATGCTGAAAAATGCAATATTAATGAAAAAATCTGAGGGATTAATTTCTGAGGCTTAAATATTTTTGTGAAGAAGGTAAACCTCATTTCCATGCCATCAAATTCCTCATTTTCTAACTTTTACAGGCCAACTAAAAATTAATAGTTGCTTGAATTCAAGATATCAAATGAGTAACACAGAGGAAGGAGTGTCATGGGAAAACAGAGTATTACAATTTTTTCTAATAATAAATGGCTGGCAACACCTGTTCTCTGGTGTAGCCATTTTGAAAAATCAAAATAGTAACAAAAAACATTTACTCAATAAACTGAACCAAAGAACTAGAAATTGCTTCTAGTCTTACAGCCTTGGTTTAGTGATTCAAATCAAGCACAGACCAGTTGTGGGGAAAGGTTGTTGATACACGATAGTAGCTCTTCTTTCATCCCCAAGCCAACATTGTTAGTTCTGCTCGTGTTTTATATCAGGAATGAGATGACAAAACACCACCACTATATTTGGTACTGATTCAGAAAATCAGCAATAACCTGAAGGCTTCAGGTATGAAAAGTAAATCTGGGAAGCTGCCTTTGCAGCTCACAGTCAAACAGCAGTGTCTGGGAAGGTAATACAGTTAGTTTTACCCACTCTCTATAGATAGAGGAGCCACTGCTGTGAGTGTATCATTTTTCCATGGCACATTTAAGATAAAATTTCTCTTTGATATGGAAGGCAATGTGTTAAGGAATATGCTGCTTTCAGACTGGAAGAAATCTCTCCTGCCCAACTTTTGTGGAATTTGTGAAGGAAGATGAAAGTTATTAGGAACAAGAGAAGCATTCAATGAGGCAAAAATTGGACTTTGAAGAAACCTACTGAAAGTTTTACACGTGACACACCTACATTGTAAATGACATTTTTCCTTCACAGAGGAACATACAATTCAGTAATTCAGCCCCCTTCACCATAACGCATTAGAAGCCAGCACTGCTTGTCCATTCATCCAAAAGTGCACATTCTCAGAAACTGGGAACTGTGCAGTTCCTAGTGGGCTGCCTGGATGATAATAGCAAGCTGTTTCCTTCTGAGCCCACTTAATGGCATTGAATACAGCTTCGGGAATGGTGATAATCATAAATTTGTAGTGTTCTCCAATGGAAGAAGCAACCTTTACCAGTATTTACCAGAGAGCAATAGCTGGGATGTGCAGGTTACCTGGGGACAGCCGCGCCTCTTGTACAGACCCTGACTATGAAACGCTATTGAGTTTTATTATGCCTAGAGGAGCACTGGGCAGACTGTACTTCATAAGCTCTCGTGACATATCACTTCCACCTTAATTATTCCTAACTACAAAACCTCCACCCTCTCTGAATAAACTGTTCTCTGGAGGGAAGAGTGGAGTGAGAAGCTGTTACTTCTGAGTTTGGCCCTTGCCTAGCCAATGCAAATGAAAACATTTCTTGCACAGCATTCTACCTGCTGCCCAGAACAACAACAAATCAAATCTAGATGTATGCAAATGGAGTCACCACCCTCGACTTTTCAAGACCCAGAAGTGCCCTAGAACAAAGCTATGGCTGACCTGATGCTGTACTAGTGGTAGTCCAGCTTCGAGCAAGAGGTTGGACTAAATGACCTCCAGAAGTGCATCCAGTGCTTTAATGAAGCTATGAAGCATGTATAAAAGCCTTAGACATTTAGAACATGCTTGTTTTGCATTTGAGTTGTAATTGTTTTACAATTCAATGAAGAATGCTGTATTTAATGAAGTTGGTGCTATTCCATCAGTGTGTCCAGGTGTTCTGATGACATATATTATTGCACATCATACTTCTGTAGCTTGCCTATCCACTGCATGGATTGCAGAAGTCTTTTGATTTCAAAACAGGAAAATGAAACATCAACAAGCCAATATGGTCCCTCCCATGCAAGAAGGATGCAATTAGCTTCAGTCATTGGCCTGACCTGAAAACAGAGGGCCATGGTATCACAGGAGCTGCTGACAGTGGTTAAAGCTTGGAGGAGGAACTTCCAATATCTTGCAAGCAGCATAAAGCCTTCAAAAGAGAGCAAAATGATTACTAAATACAGGTTAAGTAGCGTCCTTTATTCCATTGGATGAAAATGTTTAAAAGCCTGTAAGAATTGTAATACTTCCATTATGTTTTGATTATTTTCACATGTGAGGGATCATTTCCTCTGAAGTGTTAATAATGGCAACAGCCCAATCAAGACTGAGAGGGAAATATGGTAAAGTCAAGACCCTTTTCATGTTGGGCACTTTTCAGAGAAGTTTTGGGGCTCCAAGGGCTTCATCCTCTGAGGGTGTTGTATCAGCAGCACCTGCAAGGTGGTGCTGAGTGATGGAAACTTCCAGGAAAGCTGAAGGCAATAACCATAAAGACAAAACTCCCATGTTTTTCAGGATTTGCATCTGAGGACAAAAAAGGAGACCACGTATATTTCTCTGTGTGCCACATTAATATTTTAGTGAGTGTGGAGGCAAAGAGGTTTAAGGTCGGGCTGATGAAGGTATGAGGGTTTTTGCATCATTTTAATCCAAATTAGTGGGAGAAAGTGATTAGCATAGTTTTCAAAATGCATTAGTGAGTGGCTCCCCTTCTCACAGCCTCTTCCCTCAACTACTTCTATGACCCCATTATTTTAGTGTGCTGAGTATTCCAATAAATGCCTGTGAGGTAAAGTATTATCATTAGAAGTATTCTCATCTTTCAGATGAGAAAGAAAAGCACAGAAGCTACAGTCAGGTGTTAAAAGACACATATGTACATGGCTTTGAAGATCTGTGCATAAATAATTGTATTCGCTCAAAGCAATACGCAAGATTAGTGTCAGTGTCTTGTAGTCTTGGTTGCTAACCACTCTAATAGTGTTCTTCTCTGTTATTTATTGCTCAACAAATGGACACAATTAGGTGACCCTCAACAGTTAAAAGCACTTACTCATTTGTCTGTTCAGATATTAATAATAATTTAATTCTGTCAAAGTTGTGTGACATAGTCCTCTGATTCATTCCAAGATTAATATTATAGTAAATAACAATGTTCCAGCATGGATGTTTCCCATGTTTGTGGACTAAAAGGGGTCAAACCTCCTCACATTGAGATTTATGAAAATATCATTTCAATTTTTAACCAGACACAAAGCTACCTGAGATAGGACTGATTTCTCAATGAGAGAGGAGAAGAATAAATCTGTGCATGATCATGCTTTTTTCTGTTATCCAGTAGATAGAGAAAATGTGTTAACAGGATTGTGTGGTTTAATAAGGAAAATAACTTCCTCTGCACAAGACTTAATCAGTCAAAAACATTAGCATCACTGGGCATGGAATGTAATATTGCTCTTGTGTACCTAATCATTCTATTTATAGTCATTTTTCATTTTTGTGCAACTCACTTGCAATAGGAAATACGCTAGCAATGCATTGAGAAATCAATACCTAACATTAACTTGGCTCTTTTCAGTGCATAATTCTTCTGCTTTGAAAGCCAATGGGAAACCTGTGCACAAACTTTACACTGTGTCATTCCCCAAGGCAAAAGCCAAGACTGCTCCAGATTGGAACTCTGCAGAATCTAGGGCACAGACAAAATATTTCTCAAACTGCACAGAACTTGTGACCCATCATTTAGAATCTCTTTATATCAGTTTTTATCACCTATCATCACCATCAGGCTCAAGGATTTCCCTGTCTTGACATTTCTCTGACTGGCCTCTGCTCCTAAAATATCTTTTAGTTTTCCACCTGCATACCATTTGATTTTCATTCTTGAATGCAGATATTGATTCACTTTTTTCAAATCAAGTCTTTCAAAAAAAATCTCATTCAACAGTTGTCTTCAGGGGAAATGTTACATTCTGAAGCTAAGAAACTGCAGTCCATTTAGTCAATCTATCAGTTCATCAACCAGCCATTCTTTCTGAGATTCCTTTATCTATGTTTCCATATACTTGTGCACACTATTTTTGTGCCATTTTCTTTATTTCACACTCACTCATATTCCAAAACAGATTTTACTTTTTATATTTTCCCCATGCACCAAAGCAAGAGCTACCACAACTGTGCCATGACAAGTTCTTATAAGAACAGACAGGCTTCCGAAAACTCAGTTACTGGAGGTGCCAGCTGAACAGAAATTTGACGCTGATGACTTACTAACATCTGATACAATCCTCTGTGTTAAACCTTGTCTAAAGCCTGCATTAATGTCCCATCTCAACATTACCTTCACAGACTGCCTCTGATGCATGTGTATAGTATCCCATGTGTGATATTTCAGCATGAAAGACAGCACAGACTCACCAACCATTTTGGCCTGAAGAGAATTTGGGGGCAACACCTTCCAATCCCCTGCTCAAAGCAGGGGCAGCTCTGTGTTCCATCCAGATGGCTCAGGGCTTTGCCCCGTCTTTCTATCAAAATCTCCAGGCTCAGAGATCCCACAGTTCTGTGGGCAATCTCTTACACTACATGCCTGTCCTCAGCGGGAAAACATTTTTCTGTATGTCCAGCCAGACATTCCTCTATTTCAGCTTATAACCACTGAATCTCATTATCCCACCATGCAAGTTAGTATTGAGCCTGGCTCCCTTTTGTTGGTAATCTCCTCATAAGTATTATAAGGCTGCACTTAGGTGCTCCCTAAAGCTTCTCTTCTCCAGGCTAAACATGCTCCAGTGGGTTGGGAAGTCCACTAGCTGTGGGATTAACTCACTTAAATGTCATCTTCTAAAACTTGGGTATCTCAGATAGGCTTGTTGTTTAGGGTAACCTCATCAATGGAGAGACACATGCTCTTAGGGGAATATCCTCTTATAAAATAGGTGTGCAAGAGAGGTAGGATGAACTCACCTCTGCAAATGTCAGAGATTTCCTTATGACAAGATGAAGGGCCTAACTACTTAGCTAAAAGTAGAGGACTATCCAAATGACAAACTTCAGGTGCAATGAATCTTCCTGGTAGGGACATGGACTGTTTCCTCTGGTCTTTGACTGCTATGTTTGTGTGGCACTGGCCAAGAAACAGCACCGCTTCGTTCTTCATTTCCTCTCTCTTAGAATAAGAGAGCGATGACTGACCTGACCTGTGGCTTGCTTTTCACATATGAAAAGTGTCAGTTGAATGGAAAGGGCACTGGTCCAGCATGAAGCCATAGAAGAATGAATTGCTGGGCAGAAAACATAATCCTTTTAAGTGGCACACCCCAGTGGTAACAAAAAGTAACTTTTTTTTTTTTTTTCAGGTATTGTTTCTGGTTGGTAAATAGAGAAAACATCCCTAAAAAGGCCAGGCCCCATAAAGGAAGATTAGATAGATAGATAGATAGATAGATAGATAGATAGATAGATAGATTGATTGATTGACTGATTGATTTCTGCCTGGGAAATGCCTGTTCTGCAGAGAGAGCTAGCCTACAAAAATCTTTCCTTGTTACAAAGTTAATCTGAAAACATATTTAAAAAACAGAAGAAAGCTGGCACCTCCTTAATCTTATCTTTGTAATTGCACCTATTATGGTTCAGGACACACCTTCATTTAAATACAAGTAAAGTTCAAAATCTTTTTGAATTAATCTGATTTTTTTATTTAAGTGTTGTAAGAAAATGATTCAACACTGTAATTACCCCTGGCCATAATTGATTTTATTTGTTTACATGTTAGGTTATTAACAAAACATTATCTGGAATTGAATTCTACCTTTAAGCACAGTTTAGATTATTGCAGCAATATACCAAATATAATGTCATAAATGTGCAGCAAGTGGCTACTTAATAACAGTTAGTAACATTCAGCATTCATTCTAAATAGTGCTTTTAGGACAAAATCAGCTGTCTTGTATGAAGGATTAATTTGACTGATAGTACACTGTGCAGCATGACTAATAAGCATTATGTGGTTTTATTAAGCAATAACTCACAGCTACACAGTGACGTCAGTCTTTATCTTTGAAATACTATTTTAGAAAAGGAGTGAATGGTCTTTGCTTCTTTCAGGGTGATGTATTCTATTCCAGGAGCAGTGCAGTACTCCTCAGTGCCTAAATTCACCATCTGGTATAGCCCAAAGCCATTATGTTCTCATCTTGTTAGCTTAAAATGGCAATATAATCGGCCATTCCACATTTATAACACTGTTTGAATGTCATGCAGTAATACAATATTTGATCAAGCCTCTAACTGCATATAATATTTTAGATTTCTGTGTATAAAATGGTTTTCAAAAGATGGAAAAAGAGTAAAGATGAATTTCTGAGTATGTCAGAACAGATCCATGGAAGCAATGAAAACCTTTCATCAAGACTGTCTCCCCCTTCATGCTCTCAAACCAATTAAAATGCTAAAAGAATTGAAGTCAGTGATGTGGCAGACACTGGGATACAGACCTGTTGACACACAGTTCACAGAGAATTTTTTAAATGGATGGAAAGGGTCTTACAGGAATTGGGGAGGGAGGAAACATAGAGAAACCAGGTCCTCCTACTGCAGTACCTTCAGACACCTGCTGCAAGCTGTTGCATGATCATGTAGTTTATAATACCAGCAGCAGAGCTGTCACTAGACTAATGTTCATACATACTCCTTTTGCCATGTAGTTCCCATCACCTGTGGTCATCTTCTCCCACTTTGTGCCTTGTTCCAGCTGAAAACCTAGCTGATGGTAAGCAGGCATCACTAGGAAGCTGCACAGGCCTGTGGCTGCCATGGGACTCAGCTGAATTGAGGCTCCAAATGGGGAGATTTGGGTTTCCCTCCTTTTAGATAGAAAGTATTCTCTTCTCCTGCTTGTTCAGTGCCCAGTAAGATGGTGCACTGAGCAATGCCTTGAAGAACAGCAGAAGGACAGATAGTGTATGTGTAGGTGGATGTACTGTATGGTGGTGGAGTGCTGGAGGGGTTTTTTTTGAAGAAAAGTACACTTGGAAATGCCTGCCTGCAATTTAAAAAAAAAAAAAAACAAAAAAAACAAAAAAAAAACTAAATGTGGTTTTACAGGGTTAAGGGAAAAAAAAACTAAAAAATACACCTTGTAACATTTGAAAAACTGAAATATCATCTTCAGAAAAGATCAGTGTCTCAGGGTCCCATGGAGTCAACTAGTGGTGTACTGTGGGTCCCACTGTGAAGCTGAGAATATATCCTCCCAGCTAGTGTAAAACACATACTGCTAAGCAAGAATGATTGATCAGTTTAGAAACAGACAGATTGGAACAAGAGTGGGAAGAAGAGGAAGATATGTCTCATTAGTGGCATGGATTACTCAGTTTTAGTTTGAAAATTATCTAAATTTAACCTGAGGATTGTTCTGTTTCTTAACCATAAGCTTTTTTCAGGGTGGAGCTCTTTCTGCAGTCTACTTCTACACACCCCTTTTCACCAGCATATTTCCTTGTGCTAGATACAATTTGTTGATCTTTTGGATCACATACAATTTACCGGTTTTCTATGGTTCACTGAATTAAGGCCCTTCAATGACAGACATAACTCCCTTGTATGCTAAATTATTTGCCATGAAACACTACAGCCCTACTCTGTAACTGCCAGCTTGATGCATCTGATTTTTTAATTACACCCAGCAGCTCTCACATTCACAGTAAGTCTATGCCCCAATTCTTGGCCCCCTAGATAAGAATAAGGAAAATATCAAGATCTCCAGGATAATAGAGGATTTTATAATTTAGATGTGAATACTTGTGACACCTAGTGGTTCTGGTAGCAAAATGCAAATATTTTAGAGGAAGAGGAAGTAGGGGGTGGGTTAGGGAAAGGAAGGAGGGATTCACCTACTGGAAGATAGTCACTACAATAACCTGAGAAAACACACAGCTGAGCAAATTCTTTCCCTGGGGATGTGGCACACCTGTCTGAGGCAACCACCCTTTGTAACCCATCACGTAAGCAATGGAAAAGTTCAGCTATAGAAACACCTCTGAGGTGGGGTGGGACTAGGTGATTATAGATGTTTGAGTAAGGTGGTCAGGCAATTGCCCAAATCCTCTTTGTGAAACAAGAGGTGAGCACAGGAGCTGTGGGTGATGGCATCAACCCAGCATCAAAAGAACAATTTAAAGGCACACCTGGGTTGGAGCGAGACTATTGATTCAGGCAATTCTACATCATGAAGAAAAACATGGGAAAAATGTTATAACCAGTTTGTTGCTGGCTCTTTACAAAGTTGTCCTTTAAATGTGACATGTCAGCAATGTCCCATCACCCAAGACTTTCCCTGTATTCAACAGAAAAATGTGGATGTTTCCCAAGCCATGGACTCAGGTGGACTGAACTGCTTTGTGAAGAAGCCTGTTTTAATACCCTTACAAGATCCTTTGAATTACCTGAACTTTGTAAAACGACAAGATTGAGAGCAGACACCTGCCTGATGCATAGCAAGCCAGTTGGGGGTCATGGTCAGATGCAGTGACTAGGCAGCATAAGCTGTGCTACCTGACTGGAAGGCTGCACCTATAAAGGCACAACCTGTTGTTCACTGTTGCAGGGCATAGCTCTTCATCAGCTACCCAAGCTAGTGACCCAAGTGTGCAAATCTCAGGAACTTCCTATGTTGGAAGGTCTTGGGAGAAAACCTCTTTTGATGGTAGAGATAACATCCAATGGCTTTTAGCAATCTCTAAAAGAAATCAAAACAATGGAGTGCAACATAATGCAAAACTCCCTCAGAGACAGGTATTCACAGTTAATTAGTAATAGTGCCTATTTCTGTGCAGTTGTCCATTAACACAAAAAACCCATCTGAAGATCTTTAACAGGGACAACATAAACCAAAAACAATTTACTTCATAATTAAACAATTTTGCACAGCTAGATAACAGATCTATTAAAACACAGCTTGTAAGCATGCAGTTACAGACATATACATATGCATGGCTTGTATATGCTTTGTGTGACTCACGAATTGGAGTACGTGGTGTGATTCACACAACTCCTGTGAGATTTGTTGGGTGATGGGTATGCTATGTACCTCCTACTGTATCATGACTTCTAGTGTTATAGTGTATATCTGTATGTCTCTGGAAGACAACAAAGTATGTTTGCAGTGGACTTGGCAGTTTACTCCTCAAACTCTGCCACCTGGCATTTCCAGGTCACATCTGTCCTTCTTCACTGCCTTGGCAGGAGCAAAGCACCTCAGCTGGGTGCTTCAGGTTAGGTTAGGTGAGATAAGTCTGACCCCACAGTGTGCAACAGTTGATATAACTCCTGCAGATGTAACTCCTGTCAGATGCTATTGATATCCAACGAAGGGATAAAGCTCAAATCACAGTAACTGCCTGATTTAAGTGTCTAGAAGAAGTATGTGAAGAAAAGATTCTATGTCACTCCCAAAGCTGCTCTCAAACTTTGCAAATGATCATTTTGCTTGGAGTGCTTAGTTGTAGTTGCTTGTCTAAGGGACCATTGTTAGGTGTCCCTTTGTAGATTGTTATAAAAGAAATAAATGTGTTTTGTGAGAGTGCTGCTACTACAATGACAGGAAGAAAACTGATCTCCCCCAGTAATCAAGGTGTAGGCTGTATGCCATCAGAGATAGGAGTAAATTCTTCTCATATGGAAAAAGTAATACATCAGATGTTGAGAGTGAAACTATTCAGGACTTGCTAAAGAATAATCTCTGTTTCTTCATCCCAACCCTAAACAACACAACTGCAGTTAAAAATGGAAACTGGATTGATTCATTCCACTCAGTACCATACTCTCATTTTCCCACGTGAACCCTCAGGCTTGCAGGGAAGCCAAGAAACTATGATCTGTTAGGTCAGCAGAGAAGCAGAGTCACTTTGCAGGGCACAGCAGCACTAGTGACCAGGGCAGCCTCAGCATGTTGCCGTGATATATCCCAAGTCCAACTAGACTCTGCCTTATATAAACCCAGAGTAAGCAGAACCTGGAGAAACAATCAGTTTGCTAGTAAAACCTTATCAGTCCCTGCTCATTGTCAACAATACAGATAGCAGAATACCAGATGAAGTGGTCTTGCACCCATAGGCAGAGCCTGTAGGAAAGGTGGAAGCAAAGCCATGGAGTGAAAAACTCTTAAGAGATGGAGTTGCCAAGAAAGCAAAATTGTCCGCTTGTGAAGAACAATAAGAAGAAAAAGGCCTTGATCAGGATGTTGGCACCCACATCAGTTTATGAGATAAAGGACAGGGACAAACTTTGCAACTGAGGAAGGGACCTATCATTTTTCTTCAATATTTGAAAAATATTGCTAAGGAAGGATGTGGAATCTCCATTAGTGAAATGTTTTAAAAATAGCTCAACTGTTATTCCTCAAGGACGACACAGACATCACCGATTCAGCTTTGGGATGGAAGAAGGAATTAAATGATCTGTGAAAGATCCTTCCTGCTCTTTGTATTATTTTTCTATGAAACACTTCTTTGAGATATAAGTGGAATAGTAATGAAGAACAGTGCTTACAGTAACACCATCATCTCTCCCTTGCAATCTCAAATATGTATTGTAAAAATGAAAGAAAGAAAGAATGAGAAAGAAAAAGGAAAGATAAAGAGAGGGAAAGAAAAAAAAAGAAAAAAGAAAAAAGAAAAAAGAAAAAGAAGAAAAAGAAAGAAAAAGAAAAAGAAAAAGAAAAAGAAAAAGAAAAAGAAAAAGAAAAAGAAAAAGAAAAAGAAAAAGAAAAAGAAAAAGAAAAAGAAAAAGAAAAAGAAAAAGAAAAAGAAAAAGAAAAAGAAAAAGAAAAAAGAAAAAGAAAAAGAAAAAAAGAAGGGGAAGGGGAAAAAGAGAAAGAAATAAAGTAAGAAAGAACAAGTTATTGTAAAGCATACAAGAAACTAGGAAACTGGTTCAGGATCATCCCAGAAAAGAGTAAAATTACGTATTTGGCTTGAGCAGAATCAAACTTCATTTGCAGTGTTATACGTGATCTCAGCATCTGAATACTTTCAGCTTTAAACTTCTGTTTCAATGTCTAGACTAAATCTAGTATACAGAACTAGGATAGTAAATGGTCATAAAGAACTCTGTAGAAATTCCCCTTCTACTGAAGTGGGAGTATTAACTACTAAAGCGTTCATAAAAAAGGAAAGTTGAATGAATTCCACTAAATTCATCTTGTCACAGAAAGGAAATAATCAAAATCTTTCTAAACCACATAATAAAAAACATAAGCAAAACCATTAAAATGTTCAAACTTTCCTTTTGGAGAGGCCTTTCACTATGTGAAATGTTAGACCTAACCTCACCAAAGGATAAAGAAGGGACAGAAAAATATGCTGCAGTTTCTTACCAGTTCTTCACAACTGTTTTCTTTCACAGAAATAAAAGCTTTGAACAGTACTTCTTTTTTTACTTCCAGAGTGTATTGAGTATTTTT
This sequence comes from Strix aluco, assembly GCF_031877795.1. Lineage (NCBI taxonomy): Eukaryota > Metazoa > Chordata > Aves > Strigiformes > Strigidae > Strix > Strix aluco. The sequence continues at coordinate 31,626,320 of NC_133931.1, forward strand.
GGGTCTGTGTCTGAAGGAGTACTGTTTGGTTGGTCCAATCAGACACTGGTCATTAGATGAGCCAGTAACTTCTAAGGTCCATCAGCACTCTCAAAGAGCACAGTTTTATTTGGTAGAAATTCATAAAAATAGAGGCTATGCCACTCTGCCCTACAAGTAGTGTTCCTATGAAATGCACCTATTAAATGCAAATCACATAAGAAAACCTGCACTGGTTCTTCTTGGCTTGGGCATTAAGAGCAATTGTACTAAAATCATGCTTTTATTCACGTAACCTATTATTCTCAAATGATATCCAAAATTACATCCAATTACATCCAAGCACATCTTTCAAAAGCAACAGATGAAGTAATGAGAGTTATCTCATATAAAATAATTCATAATTTCACTGATAATGTGAGAGCTATACAAAAAATTAGCCTGGCTTTTCCAGATTTGTGTTGGATCCATTGGACTCACAATAATAAAATACCATCACATTTTCCTTTTTCTCCCTGATGTAACTACATGCAACTTAATATGTAAAGAAAGTTGCTCTGCTTAGTAAGTAGCTGGCATTTTATTACAATATATTCATTTAAAGACTTGCAAGGACAATAACCCATTGTACAGGATAGTCAAAGATTAATTGCAGCCTTCTTTTCAGCAACATTAAATAACTGTACAGGCATGATTGACAATACTATACATGTTTTATTGGTGTTTTCTTCAAAAGATGTCCCAATAGGTATTAAGCTAAAAAAAAAAAAGAGTATTGGGTCCTAAATGCTTTTTCCTTGTTCATATGTCATCACAACATTATTGAACATAACAGTGAGATGTTATTGTAAGATGCAACTGAATATCCTTCCTACTGAAATCTGTTCACTATTCAAGGCCAATAAACCATGTAAGGGAAATGCTTTCCCTACAATAATGTAATTAAATAAGAATAACACCAAGAGAATGCAAGATATTTTGTTCGCTACTCAATTCCACACATTACTCTTGGGTTTTATTCAAGAATAAGACAGTGAGAGCATAATAAAACCATACTGGCAATGGTGATCTCTCCTTTGTGTTGTAAGTCTTAGCCTCATCAACCTATCAGAACAAATAAGTAAGAATATGAATCTATCAGACTTTACTTACTGAACAAACTGTGTTCCCAGTGAGCTCTCTTATCGTCATAAGTATTATAAACATCAAGGAGGAAAGTTTTATAATCTAATTTTAAAGAGTCAGTAACATGTCTTAAAATTAAACATTCATTCTTGATCTCTAATATTAGCTTTCAGTTACTGAAGCCTAATCCAATCTTACTGAAGTAATGCAAGGCTTTCCACTGATATAGAAGGCTGTTGCTTCATAAGATACTACCAGTGCCTCTATAATAAACACACTTAGTTCTTGATCTTAGCAGAAATCCAGCTCAGAAATCCATCTCAGTATGCTTCAACCTCAAAGCAGCAGTTAGCTCTCTAGTAAAATCTGTAGAAGAAATTATGCAGAAGTGCCAAGCATCTCCTGAAATTTAAAGCTGTGAGTACATCAGGACCAGAGAAATCTCACTAAATGGAGCAAAAATTTGGATTTTATCCTTAAGAAAATAGTTGATCGCAGTGGAGCAAAGACACAACTGACAAAAAGAGTTATCATCTGGGAAAAAGGGAAATTCCAGTAGATGTTTGGATGACCTCTCACACAAACCATGCTTTTACTCAGAACGAGGGATGTCCAGGCAGTCCCAAATAAGTCACTACCTGCATGAATGGGAGCTATGGTTGATGACCTGAGTTTGCAAATCTTTATTTAAGATTTTTTTAAATATTCCAAAAGGTTTGGTACACTTTATTTTTCAAGAATAGTTAATGTTTCAGATTTATGTTTTCTTTAACAGAGAAAAATCTCTGGGGAGACTTTTCTTCCCAGACTTACTATTTTGGACATATTACATCAAAGGATATTTAATCTGAATTGTTCCTTCCCTCTCCTCTACAGACCAAATGAGGAAAAATAATTTGAGAAACATCTACAGACTGTGTCTTAAACATTGACCACAAGTGAAAGACATCATTAACTTCCCAAAACAATGTATGTATGACAGATGTGAGTAACTTACCGGGAAAAGATCTAAACTATGAGGGAAAATCTCAGAATCCTGTAAATAAAAAGTGCAACGAGACAGAACCCAGTGAAAACTGAGCCACAGATTTTCAAGTTCCAGCTTGAAACTTGAGTTCCAGTTCCATGTAGATGTGATTGAACTTCTTCCAGGTCTGTAAGGCTCTAGCTGACAGATTAATAAAGGAACCAGATCTTCTCAGATTAAGTTGTTTACATCATTTGATTGTCATAAATTACATTCAGAAAATAATAACACTCGCACTATTAAAAAAAACTCAATCCAGCAGAGAATTGCTTTTTGGGAAAGCACATATCTATCTACTTCCTTAGGTCAGGGCTATAATGACTAAATACTGGAGAGAGTTCTGCTTAAAACCACTTCAGCACAAGCATAAGAACAAAGTACATGCGGGACCAGTTAAATCTGGGGCTGATATTGCTTATACATATACACTTTAAAATTGGACTTTCAGGATGGCTTCCACGAATAACATTATATGTAGCTAGAGGGAAAAGCTGTGCTCTTAGTTTTCTTCATTCTCTTGGTGCTGAAAAACAAAGAGGGAAAAAAAGAAAAAAAAAAAAAAGAGAGACTGGACAAGATGCAGCTATATTTATTCTTATCTTTCTTAATCCCTGTTTCAGTAATCACACCAGCTGGATGCTCAGAAACTAAATCCAAGAGACCTGATAATCTTAAACATAATAGGAAAAAAGAAGCATCTTTATGAAGACAGCGAACATCCAGAGGGATAACGTGTAGGCTCAGATAAGCATGAATTGTGGTATGCAAATACATGACAAGGGAAAAAGGGAGTGAGGATGCTAAGGCACTGAGGCATCTGTGATTTCTGTTGTAATCAATTGCTTCCTCTTTTCTGTTGCAGTTTCAGAAAAACAGCCGTTGGTTAAGCTGGTTAAACAGAGGAACCATATTTCATGAACTGTGCAGAAAGAATATGATTATTCAAACAATGCCCCCAGTAAAGATATGCAGCTCGCATTTTCATTCTGCATCTCACCAAAAGAAAAAAATAAATGTAAAAGAATAGAAACATCCCATTTTGTGAACTTTATTTATATGCAGTTAAATCTGTACAAAGCAAGGTAGTTTAGAAGAATGAATAGAGACGAGACAACAGAAAGCACGGAGAGCAAATCCCAGTATCAATTACTGCTTTAACATTTTGAAAGGGAAAATATTAATGATATTTTGCCTTAATTGCACTCTGCAATAGAATAGGAATAATTCCTACTCCTGTACTTCACTGGGCGACATAGAATTAAATTGCAAAGCCATAACAAGACCTGGCCATAATTTCTAGAGCTAGGAGTGAGTCTGAGTTGCCTTCTGCTCAACTCTCCATGAACCCAATGAGCCCTTGTACTCCCGGAGTTTCCAGAAACTCCCTTTCATGGACTCTCTTGTCTCAGTTCAAGGTTGCTGTTGAGGTCAAGAGATGCAATCTATCCTATTCTTTATGATTTCAAATTTGTTGTTCACCATACAGGACTATACCACATGGCCCCAGAAGACATGAAGCCACAGAGCGAGAATGCCCCTGGGGTGTGCAGCAGCAATGCACTACCAGTCCAGCCTGAAAATTGTACTCAGTCCCTTGATTTTCTGTTGGACACTTGCCCTGCGCAATGATCTGAGCTGCACCCTTAACTAATGCCTTTTCTGAAGGTAAACTCATTGATTTCAAGCATGAATTTCTGAGGGAACCATATGCTATGTGTGTGGGAGCAAATGTCCAGTCCTAGATAAGTAGTATGCATGGTCCTCAGAGTGGGATATTTGTCTTTTGGTGTTTAATTTCAGAGAATACATCTGTGATTAACAACAAATGTGTTAAAGTCTCAACTGTAATATTTGGGATTCAGTAGATTTTTCAAGACATTATCTGAAACTGATTCTGGATTCTTGTTGCTGAAACTTTACATTTCTTCTGAAACTATAATGGACTTCAACTGTAAATAACTTCAGAATATATTTGAGACCATCTGGTAGAGGGAACTGATTTTGGAAACATTTTTGCTGGAAAGGAAGCCAAATTCACTCTTGGGAGTGGGGTCTCTAATAGTGTTTCCTTTTCCTCTGAAATAATAGTATGAAGTAAAACATTGTGGGAGGTGTCAACAAAATCTTAATTTGATGTACAAGGGCTGAAAAGCCAAAGCTAGGAGAACCATGGGACAAAAATGTGTTTACACAGATGCTGGATTGTCTCCAAAACCTATGAAAATAGTGCTAAATCCTCCCAGGGCTGAACAATGGGACTGAAATGAGGCACCAAAGAATAATTAATATATGTTAACTTGCTCCCACCCACTATCATACTGTGTGGGATTTTTTCCCCCTACAAGCACAAATAATCAACAAACATAGTTGCAAAGGGTTTCTAATCCATTCATTGTGGTAGCACATACTTAGGCAGGGAAGGAGTCACCAACAAAGGTTTGATTTGAGCTGGCCTGCATTACTGCTTTTATTTTTGTTAAACAATTTGAAGTAGAATACAAACACTTTATAAGGCAGTTTCTTCATAGAAATGAATTTAATGGATGAATTTTTGTGTAAAATCTGCAGGTATCTGAGCTGTAGAGTGCTCCTCTGACAGCTAGCTCAGGCATGAACTGGCACCCCAGGATGAGCTGAAATGGGGCTCACGGGCAGGGGTCAGGGGAAGCCCCATGGTCAAGGCCCCTTGGGGCCCAGAAAAATACTTACAGGGCACTTATTTTCAGCATCTGACTTTAATAAGAGTTACTTTGAATGGACCGCTTTATGAACAACAGAATACATTGGACATAATATTATGTAGAAGTTTGTAGAAGGTTGTTTATTTTTTATACTCAACAGAATCAACAATACCAGATTTTTAGGTTCTAATCTGAAAAAAAAAAACCAACAAAACAAACCAGAGTGCCTATTCAATGATTCGTTTTCTTTCTGGATGTTTGAATCTCACAGTTAATATTACCCAAGTGGCCAGTGGCAGAGCAAAACTATCTTCCTACACTTGACCTCCACACTTGAAGACATAATGTAATCACTGCCTTTTTTTAAGGACAGCTGACAGCTAACAGTGGGACCATAACCTCGAAAACTAAGAGATTTCTCATCATTGATACAGAGAAATGATTACTTGTTTTAAGACTTATTTACTTATAGAAAACTGCTTAGTAACTTATTTACTTACTTATAGCAACTTACAGTATTACTTATAGTATTTTTTAATATTGCTAAGAATCCTGCTTGCCCAGATTGTTCTGTGGAATTTTACCAAGGACTGCTGTGTCCATCAAAACAAAGCAGTTTACTGTGAAAATCCACCAAGAACTGCAGTGTTCAGCAAAATATCATGTTTTTGTCCTTGAGGAACAGGTGTGCTCTAACTAGTTGGGCCTCGGTAATGAGTAAAGATAGCCATATACGGATTGTAGAAGTTTCATGGGTTCCCTTAAATAAGATAGGATGAGTAAACCGGCTGAAAAACATTTTTGTTGTTCAAGAAATTGGCTAAAAGAATCTGCGCATGCTCCGGGGAAAAAAACAAGGTGAGAAAGACTACGAGCCTTCCTGCCAAAGATCCCCGAAGACGACCACCAGGAGGGAATGCACAGGTGCAAAGATAACATAAACTGCTGACACCAGCCTTTCGAACTAACCCAGCCTTATTCATGCATATGTATGTTTGTGTTATGTAATCCAATGAATATGTATATCCACAGTCTATAAGTTTGTGGTAAAATGTGCTGTTGGTGTGCAAGCTGTGTGGAGAAATCCCCTTGCACCCCGGCCGGAGTAAACATACCTGCTTTAGAACTCTATTGTTGTAGAGTCTTTTTCCACAAATCATCATTGACTTTGTTTTTTAAAAAACTTTGATCTGAAGTGCATGCGTGAGGTAGGGAGGGGGGAGAGGAAGAGGAAAGGCCAGTATTAATTGCAGAGATTGCAGGCAGAGTAGAATAACAATTTTGAAATAAATCATATAACCAAACCATAACAGGAAAATCTTTGATAGTCTGAGAATTGTACAAAGCCATTACACTCGCCCCAAAGCACAGTGCTGTTTCATTAGTATTACTGGAAAACTCAGACAAGAGACTTCCCTAATGCAGTAGAATATCAGATCTAAATTGCTAAACAACTTCATTTTCTACTCCTTTATCCTAGTTCACCACCAAAAAACCCTCACCCAAATCCCCCCAAAAAAGCATCCAAAAAACCACAAACAAAACCCAAAAACCCCCTTCTGTGGAAACCACAGAACTATACCAATTTAAGAAGACAGTGAGATATAAAGATATAAATTGGACACTGCTCATGACTTTAAATGAACATGTGTTGGAACGGATATGAAAACTGCTCCTCTTTGAGCAAGTTTTATTTGCAGCTTCAGTTTGCTGAAAATGTTTCTTTTATCCCTCCAAAATATTTTCAAAAACATGCACTAAAATGTCACAACAAAACTTGTCTCCTTATTTCATAATTCTGTAGCATTATAAAGCAGTCCTGCCTGGAAAATGCATAATTTCTTCTTTTTCAGTTGTTCTTGGAAGTTTTATTTCCTGCCAACTTAGTGAACTGCGGAGAGTTAGACAAATCTCAGGACAATTGGTTAGTTTATGCTCATGAGAACACTGTGTATACACACTTCACGAAGAGTAAAACTTTTGGCTTGTGTAATAACAAATAGAAGGAATTTGGAAATGAATTCTATTTTCAAGTCTTAAGCATTACATATCTTGGCTTGCAGTACTGTAAGACAATTGCTGGTTTAAGTATATGGTCTAATCTAACACAAACAGGTTGGTTGTATGATAGTTTTGGGTCACAGTACACTTACATTGAAGTTACCAGCAACATAGGCTGAAGCTAACATCAAAATAAAGCAAATAAATATGTGAGCCTGAGTAGTTATGGAGAATTAGCTCCAAAGAATTGCAGTCTCCTGTTCATCTGTGTCTTACCATTGGTCAGCTTTTGTGTTGAAGATAACTTCTTATGCATGCCAACAAGGCTTGTAATGTTTTTCTTCCATTTAATGCCAAACAAAGTGACACTTCCCTGTGCAGTCTCTCCATCAACAAGGCACTTTAATGGTCTATCTCCTTCACCAGGTTGCCTTTTTCATGACATTTGTGGAAGAATAATTACCTTTGGGACCTCTAGCCTCTACTTCACACGTGGCTGAAATCAGAGAGCGCCCACACACAAACACAGACTTTATAAGCCTTGTTTCCAAAGGAAATCGCTCTAAAAAGATACTCTTCTGCCTTTTGTTTTACAAGAAGTGATCTCATTGTAATCAAACCGGATGTCCTACAAAAGACATTGGAAGCTTTTTCCACTCAAACAAAAGATAAACAATTAACACTACCCCATATCAGAAGAGTAAACAAGAAGCGGTAAGTGATAGACCAGTGACCCCAAAGAAGCCATAACATCCCCCTTAAAGCAAGTTCCTTTTGGAAGGGAGGTAGGATTTTCATATCATGCCATGGATTGCTGCACCCATTCTCCTGCTACTGTTTAGTGTGTTTCTGATCATAAACTTACCAGGTTCCTCATCAGATCAGTTTGTTTTCTGTTTCTATTGTTTCTATGGAGAGATTCCTTCCCATAATAACAAAAAAATCTGTTTCTAATGTCCCATCTAAGAATACGGCATAGATGTTCAGGCTTCACATTAAAGTCAGGAAAAATACTAAAGGAAGGTGATATGAAGATTGGCCAACTCATAACAGAGATGTTAGGGAACCAGGAAAAATGTTTACTTTTATACAGGTCATTAAAAAAAAAAAAAATTACAAGAAATACACTCCAGCTATAAATTCAGATGATACAGGTAAAGGGGATGATTTATAAATAGTCAGGAAATTATGAAAAGGAGAAATGGTCCAAAATTATGGGAAAAGTTATTTTCCATGGTTGGTAGCATGAACATAGAAGAAGAGAATTTTCTGCTATTAGGGTGAGCCCAGTAGTATGATACATGTGCTGCACAGCTAAAATATCTGTAGGGTTGAAGTACCAACAGATTCTGCAAGGACTGATGCTGCAAACTGGAGGTGTGCGATTGTATGGCCCAGGCTTCTGTATCTGATGGAAATCTCCATCGCCCATCACCTAACAGTTTCACTTTTAGGACATGTTTGTCTGGCATGACAGAAATTCACCTAAACCTTTTTAATTTTGTCTGATCTGACAGCACTTTGGAAGAATAGTAGCATTGTAGGCTCTGTTTCCCAACCAGTATAAAAGTAACACTCAAGACATTAATATTTTTGAATATTTATTGTGGCACTTGAAAGCATATAAACTCCATTGCTAGGTGTTTCAAGCCAGTTTTAAAAAAAATAAATAAAATGAGGCTTTAAGTTTTAGGCAGTATTTCAGTAGATTTTGGTTAAGAATTTTTGGAATGTTACTAGACAGAAAATAAGGTTTTTGCTAGGAAAACAAAGAGTCTTCTCAAAATAAGGTTTCCTTTCAGTAAAGCATGTACACCACTGCTTGAGTTTATCATCTCCATTGGCTCACCAGCATATATTTTTTCAGATAAGAAATTTGTGGGTTTGAAACGTGAAAAAACAAAATAACCCCTGAAAATACATTCCTCTACTGAATCACCAACAAAGCTTCTCTTATTTGTACCCACTCAATTCTATTTACTTTATAACGTGAAAGTTAGAAACAACTCTAGAGCCTGAACTCTGAGTGGTTTTTTTCCATTTCATAACTTACTACCTTAGTAATTAAGGATGCTGGTCAAAATTCAGCTTGCTATTAACCATTCGTTGCCATATATTGGAGTATCTTGAACTGAAGGCAGTTTGCAGTAGCGCCTAAAACCAAAACGGGTTTTTATAAAACCTCACTTTAAAATTCCACTATAGTAACAACATTTCCACTTCATATATTTGACAATTTTATTCAATAGCCTCATAAATTCAGAATAGTTACATAATAGTTACATCACGGCTTTTAAAAAGGATTGCACTCAGCTACTCAGTCCATTGAAATACTAGAAAACAGGGAAAAGGAAAATACGGAGTGTAAAGGAGCTCTCTCCACTGAACTGAGTTTGTAGCAAGTTCCTACTGAACATGAAGATGTCCTCATGCTTTCTGGTAGACTCTAACACACTTGATGCCATTCATGTCACATTCCTAGAAGACAGAGAGATGGATTTGTTAGTTTACCTCCCTACAGTGTTTACTGAAAAAGATCTCTTAAAGTTACTTTTCAGACTACTAGCCAGCAGCACACAAGAATCAGAAAGCAGGACTGAACTCACCACCACCAACTGTCCATCCACTAGTTTCCGTGTTATTATGGTCTTCTTGCCATCCCATTCCTGCTCCTGAACCAATGACCCATCATCTTTTAAGCTGACAAGAGTCTGAAAGAAGAATCCAAACATCAGTATTTTACCCACGACATTTGATGGAGACTGAGGCTTTCCAAAACCTTATTCCAAAGGAAAAATTCCCACTCCAGCTCACTCAGAACTGAATTTGCCATTGAATTCTACAAAGCCAGGATATTATCTTAAATGTTTTATTGATCTTCACTGCTTGTTCACTCACTGCTCTGACACATTCCTGCGTCAGGCAGACCTTTGACAGCATGCACAATTTCAATTAACAAGAGCAGATGATGTTCTCTGTTCATCTCTTTGTACATGGGCTTTAAGCTTTTGTGTAACGTTTATCTGACCTTGCAGTAATAGATGAATTGCCAGTGTGGGGCTGGAGGGGGAATGGTACACAGAGAGCACTCACAGATGGAAATGAGACATAGTTGAGGGCTTCTTTGTGTTTAAACTCCTTTTAGATGAGTATTCTCCCTACTTGGTGCAGGGAGAATCTCTTTGCCTTCTAGAACTGGAGATTAGGGACTGTGATTCACATGTATGCCTTGTGTGTCTGTTACCCCACTGCACATTGAGCCAGGCTCTCTTGTTATGTAAATACGAGACTGAGCGGAAAGGTTAACCCTAGGGCTGAATTGCCTCTGATTAAACATCAATGGGAATTTTTCCACAGGCTTCAAATGAAGTGGCATTTGGCTTTAACAGGGATTTAGAGGTCTGTTAGTTTTACTAACACAATGCTTCTGCTACAACAGAAGCATTTGTTGTTCTGAAAACAACAAAATACACAAGACATTATTGGTTTCAGCATTTTCCCCTCTTTGGAAGTTGCTTAACCCACAAAAAAAGTTTATTCCAATGAGACTACAGAGACAGCTGTTCATCAATTAAAGCATTGTTAGTTTGGATGTCAAAACTGATTTTTAAATAGCATCTACATCTGTGAAACACCCAAAGAATTGTGTTTTTTCAATAGAAAAGTCTAGTATACTGACCTGAGTTTTCCTGCCATCTAATGTGTTTTCCTCAAATTTCTCACCAAGCTTGAAGCTGAATTGTGAAGTTTTGAAGGTGCTTTCTGTTTTTACGGTGATTGTGTCCCCATCCTTAATAATGTAAACATCTGGTTTGGCCATGCTTCCCATTTTTCTCATGGCCATACCCACACCTGCAAAGCAAGAGGCACAGAGTGTCACAAAGTCAGTTAAACCATAAGGCTTAGGGCCACACAAGAATTCAAACACCTAATTCCCATTTAATTAGGCACTTAAGTACACTTGAGAATCAAAGCTCAAGAGCCACAAAGAAAGAGGATGTTTTAAATTATCCATTGATGAGGAAGGAAAAAAGCTTATTTGCAGGGTTATTCTTTTGTTTCCTCAAAGAACTAAAGTTAAATCTATTTTGCCCTCTAGAGGACTCGCAGATGCCCCAAAACTCAGCATTGGACTTTTACAGAGAAAAACAATAAATAGGAAAATAAATAAAAGCTTAAACTAATATAAAATTATTCCCTTCAAGTTCTGAACACTTTAAAAATTCTACAGATGATTTTTAATTGACAGATAAATCCAACTGCATATTTATTACAACTTAAGAAATACTCTTCCATCACTCTGTACACAATTGCAAACACACAATTTTAAATAAAATTTCATCCTCTACATTCTGTATCCAAAGTCTGAACTTGTGAATTAGAAAACCACTGTGCCGCAAAATAGTGCTTACACACACAAAAAATGACGGCGAGAGAAACGAGCTTTGCGAATGACTGAAAATTCATCATCTGGACACAGCAGCCTTCAAAACTCTTCAGCAAAAATGATTCACCCTGCCTTAGCCCCTGCATGCACTATTTGAGGGGTTTGCTGGAGTCTTTTTGATCTGAAGGATGAAGATATGAATAAAAGGGTAGTCAGGCAACAGATGTGAACCCATCAAACTGGAAAGTGCAGATCTGAGCCCAGAATTGATAAGCAACGAAAGGGAGCAGAAGGTGCCACCAAGTCAGTGAGTGTCTGGGCTCTGCAGCTGGTGTAATTAGAAAATGTCACGTAACAGCACAGCACCCCCCTGGAGTGTACAGGATACTTGGGTGAGGACTGAGTCCACAAAGCAAAGATTACAGTTTCCTTAGGAGGTGGAAGTAACAGAGTACTTCCCAGGCACCGCTTCTCCAAACACAACTGAGATTCCAGGACTGAGCCTTAAGCTTGAGCCTGCAGAGCAAAAACCACTCCTTCTCAGCCCAACTTTTCTGTCCAGAACTGAAGATTGTCACACTGCCCCCCCACCCCTTTGCTGTTGTCCAATCCAGAGAAATCAGCGAGTTATCTGATCAGCTCTGCCTTGGGATCCAACTAAACAGAGATGAGCTGCGTATGTTTTCCATATGGCGAGGAGTGAAATTCAAACTTCTTTATCCTCAAATGTTCCTTTAGACAGATGGAGCAGAATCTGCAGAATCTCATGTATGGTGCATCAATAGGAAACTCTCTGCCCTTGATCCTAAGTAGTCAGTGAAGGTGAGATCCAATAAAGGACTGGTTCCTAAAGTAGGACTTGGAGTAAATTGAATTGCCTAAATTGTAATTGTAAAAGGGAAAAGTGACCAGTATAAGTTTGCATTCTAAAACCAAACAAACAACACCCAGTTGCTGCCTACTCATGGGAGGTGCTCTGCAGTTGCAGCACTTAATTTCTACTTTGAAGTTCCAACTTGGCACATACCTAGCCCTGGCTGTTAGACCTGAGCACTGCAGCATCCACAGCTGAACTGATCTGCTCTTAAAATACTTGAATTTCTTCCAAAGTCTCCCAAAGGGCTCAGTCCGGGCTTTCTCACGTCACAGATATCACATGTTGTCAAGCCTCTCACAAAATACAATTACAGCCACTACTGTTCATAGAGTGTAAATGCAGTGATGCCTTTTGTATTTTACATGAAGGGCGCAAGACCTAAATTCCTTCCTCTCCTCCCTCCAAAGACATTCAGGGTCACATCTTCCACCTCTTGAGAAAATATCCTAGCTGTCAGCAGTGAATAAATTGCAGAAAACAATAGTTCCTGGGCTACACAGACAGTGCAAGCTGTCTATCATCACCTGTTGGCCAGGATGCTCACAGGGAAGTGGTAAATCTGAGCTTGCAGAGGAGGCTCCTGGTGTTAGCTCTGCTCTGGGTTCGGTAGCTTTGTGTTGCAAAATGTAGGGCAGCCTGGCAGCAGGGATCACAAGGCAGGACTCTCCCCCTGAGATAAGGGTGCTCCCCACGGGAGAATCCAAGCAGCCTCTGGCAGTGCTGCCGGTTACCCACAGGCAGCTGACCCGGTTCGGCTCTCCCGTGGGGAGACACCCGAGGCGACTTCCCGGGAAGGCAGCCCAGGCCCCGCAGGTCCCCGGGTGGCCGCCCGGGCGCCGTGGGCCCGGCCCTGGCAGCCGCGCTGCCCTGCGGCCTCCACCGCCCCCTGCCCCCGCCCGGCGAGCGCAGCGCGGAGCCCGCGCCTCTCCGCCGGTCCCACCGCCCCGGGCCGCCCCGGCCCCCCGCCCGGACCGGGGGAACAGCCTGGCCTAACGGCAGTCAGCTGATCAGGAGGTGCTGCCGGCTGGGAAGGCGCGGCCCTGGGCGGCGGGAACGTGCCTGATGCCACCGGCACCTGCCTCCCAGCAGTTACGGTGCAAAAAGGGCTGCCGACATCTTCGGGACGCGGAGCCGCAGGCGGCAGCTTATCCCGGGAGGAAGGGGCTGCTCCCGGCCGGCGCTCCCTCCCCGGCGCCGGGAGGGCGCGGAGCCCCCGCGGCCGCATCCCGGAGCATCGCGGCGTCACCCCCCTGCAGCCGCCGCCCCGCCGCAGCTCACGGCCGGGCCGCCCCCGGGCCCGGCTCCGGAGCCGCGCCCCGGCCCCGGGGCCGCGCCCGCCGCGGACCTTGGACAGAGCCTCGCCGGCCGGCGGCGGCGGCGCGTCCCCAGGGAAGCATCCCTCCCCCCGGAGGCGGAGAGCCGCCAGCTCCTTACCCAGCTCCTTCATATACTCCTCGAAGCCCTCGCTGGAGACGAGGCACCATTTGCCTAAAAACGCCTCGATGGCCATGGCGGCGGGGCTGGGGCTGGGGCTGGCGGTGTCCCTGGGGAAGCGCGGCGGCAGGAGGACGAGCTGCAGCGGGGCCGCGGCCGCCTTTATAGCGGGGCCGGCCGCATGTGCCGCCGGGGAGAGCCAATGGGGCGCCCGCCGCGCCCCGGCCCCTTCCCCGCCGAGCCCCCGCCCGGCGAGTCCCGCCCGCGGCGGCGGCAAGACCGCGCACGCCCCGCCGCTCCCCGCCCCCCGCACACCCCCCACACCCCCAGCCCCCGCCGGCTGCACCCCGGGCCCGCAGCTCCCCGGGACGGCACCGCCGCGCCCAGAAACGGCGGGACAGTGCCGGAGCCATCCCGCCGAGGGACGCCGCGGGCTTAACGCGCTTCTTCGGACACAAGGAGCACCCGGCACCTACCGCGGCGAAAGAGTCCGGTGCGCGGTGCTCTGGCACCCGTGGGGTCCAAAACCGGCCTCCGGGGTTTTGGCTCCAGGGAGGTGTTCTTGAGTCTGGGGCACTGAATCCTGATTTATGCCGTTTATTACATATCATGCTTTTTATGGTTAATTCAGGAATGAACGAGCATAGGGCATCATATGGCACAGAGGCAGAGCACTAAGGAGTCGGCATCCCCCGGCAGTTTATTGGGGTCCGATGGCAGGCCCTCCAGCGACCCCCGAGTCCCACCGGTAGGTCACGCGTTACTGAGCTCCAGCAGCCCACAGCTTGCTGCGGCCTGGGAGCAGCCCTGTCACATACACACAGTGATGGGGCAGCAAACGAGAGCGATCAAAATACAGAATTAATGCAGGTACTTGAAGTACACAGGAAAAATCAAAGCCTGAATGCAACTTCGTGCTTTAGCACTGGAAAAATGCAGATTTGGTACCATGGTTTTAGTCTGTTGAACTGTGATACTGTAATTTCTACTTCTTAAAGGAAAACACAGCAGCTGCCAGTGCTGTACACTGGCACAGAAGTACCATCATAGAATACACACAGTTCCAGCCTCTGTGAGGTTTGGGCCAATCTTTAGTCAAATTCTGCCAGGTGAGCAGAGAGATTTACTGTCATATTCTGTGAGAAAGCTGCTATTTCTAACTCACAACAGAAATCCTGATTCCAATGCATCCCCAGGATTTGTTTCCACCATCAGCGTTATGCCCATCTCTGCCTCTTTTGGCCTTGTATCAGACTGGATGAAACCCGTAGCTACATTCTCCTGACCAGAAAAATAGAAACCGGAAGATACGCCTAGTGCCTGGATTTTTTGATGGAGTAGCCGTGGCTACATTTCTCTGCTAGTACTTTTGCGGAGGAGTTTAAGATTGAGGTGTCAAAACCAGAGAAGACAGCAAGGTCTCTGTGCTGGTTCCAGCATTTCACAACATGAGAAGGTACTGTGAATCCAAATGTTTTGGTGCAAAGAGGCTGCTTCCCTTTACGCTTTGCAGTGATGTAACCTAGTCGAGCTAAACTGAATCAGTTTGAAGGTTCAATACTTTCTAGAAAAGGTCAGATTTGTCATATGCTAAGTAATCAACTCATTTTTAACTGAGGTTTTTAAAAAAATCCTCCTCTTTAACTATCCTTCCCTACTGAGCTGCCTTTAATTACCTTCCACTTCTCTGACTATACGCTTGCTTTTAATATGCAAACAACACTATAGCGTCTGCTCATAAGGCAGCAAGCCATGTTGCTTTTTTTTTGTCATTAAGTAGGTACATTGAAACACAAGACTTTCAACTTCCTTTGACTTTTATCTTCATTTTTTTTTTTTGTCTTGTGCAAGAGACTTTGGAGTAAATTTTGAGTTAGGCTGATGTTTACTACCTAATTCATGGTAGCAGAACCAAAATGCTGTCCATCTTGCAGTTCTTTTCTGGTTGCTTACAGAAAAGATAACTGAAAAGCAATTAGATTAGGGATCAAACAGAATCACCCTTGAGGAATTAGGAAGTCTTCAGTCTTGTAAAATAGGGACAATTTCTAGAAATAGAAGTCTTGGCTTTACTCCATGTATGCAAAGAATTTCAGATTCACATTTCTGCAGTGCTGCCTGCAGATGGCTTACGATACGCAAATACTGTTCAGGTATAAGTGCTGATAATGCAGCAGCAGATGTAAAATCCACTATTTCCATCTAGTGGTGAGACAATATTCCTGGATTGGAAGCACATGGAGATCCAGCTACCTACCTGTGCAGAATGTTGCCGTTTTTGAATCCTCAAGTCATTTGGTTTGGTTTATTCTCCTTACAAATTCTTCAGGTCTAGGCATGTAAATTCATTAAGATGTAAGAAGAAAAGAGAATCTTATCTCTCTTTTCTGAAATGCAGACTTTTAGCATAAAAATCTCTCAATTTCTACAAAAATCTAATGTTTTGCAAATTCATCTCATGATATGGATTACTGGCTGTGATACAGTCAATGCCACATCTCAAAAAATCTTTGAAACAGGATAGGGCTGAAATTTGTGACATCTCACATAGCAAATGAAGTAACTAGAAGGACCAGAGGTGTATCCTTCTGGGTAAGGTACAAGTGGACTGGGCTACAAAACATGATATTTTTTACTATGACCGTACAGTATATATATTGGTCAAATATGGTTCCTACTTTAACAGCCAAAATGAAATGGTCAGCTGTTTGGAGATGCTTGGGGCACAGTGATCTGTCTCTGTAAATACCAATTCCTGCCTGGTTTGAGGCTCCCATCATGGTCAGTTGTGTTTTGTGTGTGTAGGCTCCTTTTCTCTCTAGATATACCCAAAGAGAAGCAGTGAAATACACATATTCATATGGAAAACATTGAATTCCTATGCCACATATTGCTGTTTCAGCACAGACATGTGAAGTTCTCTGAAGTTTTGCTCATTTTCACATTAGACTATACATTGTCCAAGAGAAGGAGAATCAAATTTACAATGAGAAGTGTAAGTTTTTCTGTGGAAATTAGCTGCACGGAAAGCACGTAGCCACAGTTGGGAGCAACCACCACCTTGGCAGCTTGGGCCTGCCAGAGTGAATGTTTTCCTGAGGTAGTCAAGCCCTTGTGCCTCGTAGGAGGGGAGGCTATTACAGTCCTTCATTACCAAGTGCAAAGAAAAGGTCCAAGGCAAAAGAGTGCACGGAGACCTTCGTTCTACTCCTTTGGGCAAGCGTGCATCGTGCAGTGATGCTTCATCTGATGTTGAGAGTTGGGAAGCTGTGGCCAGCAGTGTTTGAGGTTTCTCTTCATGTAGCCATAGCATCACCCATTGCATGCAAGGTAAGCCATATTTTGTCTTTTGGAGTCATAATACCTGCTGCTTGGGCAGGGCAGAGCACCACCTCCTCGTCTGCAACATATCGCTGATCAGGTTGCATAGGAGGTGTAACTTTTTCCCTAGACCTTTACTCATTAAACTGCCCATATGTTTAACTTGGAAGGAACCCAATCTGATGGCGCTATACTTTGCTTTACTGTGTAAAAGGGAGGATCTCGCTTTCCTTCTAGTATACAGACATATCGTGTATATATATAGTACCTTCTCTAAGTGGTAGGCTTCTTCTAGACAAGATTACCTCTTAAGAAAGCCTTTAAAAATTGCCAAGAAAATTGGACACCACAGACCAAATTTTACTCTTCAGCCAATTCCTAGCTGTGAAAAAAATTAAAGCAGTCCATGAATAATAGTTACTCAGCCCCAAGGCATGGATGAGAGAAATTGCATAGGTAGCACAGCTTTGTTTCTGTTTCCTTGTTGTACAAGTGTGGTTTTCCCTTCCCAGCCATGTCATCACTGGGCAGACATGATGAAACACGTGCTATAGTTGCATAGCTGGCCTAGGTAAGCTTTACTCCAGCTTAGGAGCTACTTGCTTGGGCAATACTAGACCGGGGATTGTGAAACAATACATGAACCTGCAAGTTTTCATTTGTATGTCAATATGCACAAGATCTTCTAGCGTATCGGCATTTCATTATCTCTGAGCTAAAAGAGCTGGGCATAGCCTGTGTTTTTTCAGTGAGCTTTGTGCGATACTTCTCAGTTTCAAGCCAAACAAAGCCATCTTACTCTCCATAATGGCTTAGCCTAAGCAGCGTGGGTCCAAGGCGTCCTTGCTGTGGTTCTGACCACTGCTGCATCTGCTCTGGGTGGCCGGCTGCTGGGGACAGGCAGGCTCACGCGTGCCCGCGTGCAGCGTCGAGCCAACTGGAGCCCCCATCCTTGCTGATGCCACAGAGCATTACTATAATGCAATTAACACACCGGCAACCTCAGCGTATGCCCTGCACACTGTCAGCAGCGCGTTCAAAGCAAGTTTAAAGGGAAATGCTTACATCGAGGGCAAAGTTTACTGTGGCAATGGTGTGACAGCCACCAGTTGTATCCTGCCTCAATGACAGGAGAGAAAGCTCCAGAGCCTGCAGTGACCAGAAAGAGCACTCCAGGCTTCATTTTCCTCATTCCAGACAAAAATGACCTGATGTCAGTTCCAGCCCAGCTCACAGCGACTGCAGATATACGAGCTTGTGTCTAACTTTGGAACCTTTAAAAAATCCTCTTTATTTAGCAGCAGTATCTACCCTGAATATAAAAATATTTTTATTTATCTTCAGAATTTGATAATCCGCATAGCCATTACAATGTTAAAAAAAGAGATCAGGATGACTACAAAAGCATATTAGCAGGGGATACCTGCTCACAGAGGGGACTTTCAGACTTTCAGACAGATAATACTCTGGCATGACTTTTTAGAAACCTCAGATGTACAAAAAATTATCCAAAAGCTCTATGAATAAAGCCAAATAAACCCCCCAACTTTGTCCTTTCTGTGTGGTCTGGAACAATAAGGGCATAAGAGCAAGGACAAGGAATGGCAAAATGATTTGGAATAAATTAGGAAGAAATTTTTCACTGTGAGGGTGGTGAGACACTGGAACAGGTTGCCCAGAGAGGTTGTGGATGCCCCTCCCTGGAAGTGTTCAAGGCCAGGTTGGACGGGGCTTTGGACAACCTGGTCTAGTGGAAGGTGTCCCTGCCCATGGCAGGGGGGTTGGAACTAGATGGTCTTTAAGGTCCCTTCCAACCTGAACCATTCTGTGATTATATGAAATAATGATAAAAGAAATATTTCTACCAGTGCTGAGTAATTAGCCTATGAAATTTAGAATCATAAATTACAGATGTGCCCATATCCACTGGATTTTGAAAGGTGTGTATAAAGTTTTAGCATTGTTTTTTTGAGTTTCATTATGAGTTTCATTACTAAGGATATTGATCTACCACTGTGAAAGTAACCTCAGGAAAAAAAGTTTGATTTATAATTATAACGATTGCACTACTTTTCATTCTCAGGATGTCACCAAAGAAAGCATTAGAGCTCTAGAACTCTGGAGGGCAGAGCCTGACACATCCTCTACAAAGGAAGGGTCTTCTCAGTGTGATGTGGATACCAACGCCTTTCCCAGCATTGTGGAGTGAGAGGGACTTAACTGCTGCTCTACCTGTTGAGCAAAATCCTGTCATAAGGTGTTAGGAATATCTACCAGATCAGGGCTCCCAAAGGATTTCATCCTGGGGCAACAAGGGCTTAGGTGTGAAATAGATCCTCAGGGCACTGTTGATGAAGGATAGCTTTTGGAAAAAGCAGAGTCTTGCAGTGGGAAGAGACAGGCTCTCCCCATGTTGTGTCGTTCAAGCATTAGCTTCCAGTTCTGATTTGCCTTTCAGAAAAGACCTCCTCTTTCATGGTCTGTAGAATCTAGGGAAAAACATTTGGAAGCTAAAGTTAATTTTTACTATTATCCCATTCCCCTGGCCAACACACTAAGTTTGCCAAGTGTGTTGACTACATGATTCGTGTTCAAAAGATCTTCTAAGAAAATTCTTGCCTCTGGCATCTCAGGCAACCATGCAGGACTGGCAGGTCTTCTCTAGTTTGTTGTTCTAGACTTGAAAAGCCACATGGTGTTGGGTTTACATCCTTGATTCCTTCTCAAGATATGATCTTACATATCTAATATCTAGGCCAGAGAAAATCTATAAGGAGGTAAGAAATTACATTGCAGTTTCCTGATTTTTTTCTACGCTTCTGACACAAGATAACTTCTGGTACTGATTCTGGATCTTTTTCTTTTATGTGCAGCCTAACTTGATACTGATCTAGCTATGTGAAGGAAAGGAAGAATTAATCATGCAATTCTTAAATTTGCCATTTCCAGTAAATACTTTGGAATTCATTTGAGAAGTGGATTTTGAAGACAAGTTCTATAAAGCCCCAGCTAGAAAAAAGAGACTTTAAAAACTCCATAAAAATAATTATCGTTTCTTTTATTCGAAGTGATTTGAACCATTCACTCACCAGCAATGAAAAGACAATTCAGTGAATCTGTACAAGAACTGTGTTTGAGATGACAAATTTGCTGGCTTTGTGTGCTGACCATGCTATTTTTACCGTAAGGCTGGTCTTTGACTCCTCGCTGAAAAAGGGTGGAGGGGTCAAAAGAAACAGAGAAGTCGTGCCTGAGTAAGGAAGGAGTTTCCTGCAGGGATTGCCAGTCTGAGTTGTGAAACCTGTCCATAAAGGACTCCTCTTTCCCAGGCTTTGCTTCATACTGACAGAGCATTTTCTTCATAAACAGGAGAGCATTTTCTTCATAAACAGGTCTGCTGGTTCACTTTTCCTGCTATTTTGTCTTAAACGTTCTTTTCATATGTAAGCAAGTCAAACTGCCTCATCCAGTGAAGCACAATGCAGAGATCTCCTTTGATACACTAGTAACCTCTGCTGGCAACGCTGCCAGCACGTAGGAGACTGCTTTAAGTCAAACAGAGAAGCAGAGTCTCTACACTCCCCATAACTCTGCTTTCAAGCACCACTTTGAAACTTAACGAGACATGATCAAAACCTGTTGGCAACTCCTTTGCCCTCACACCTCTAACATCTATCCCTGGGCACAGCCTTAGTTTTGTAAAATCTTGAGAAGGCCAGCTCAATGTAAAGACTGTTGTTAAGTTAAAGAGGATCAGAAGCAAAGCAGCACCTCTAACCATTCGTGCTGCCCTGTCTCAACATTTCTCAGTATACAGAGTGAGGCTGAACGACAGGAAGAGAACAAGTAGTGGTCCACCAGGAGCAAAGCACGTTGGCTACTTGAAGCTACTGCAAGCTCTTGGCAGAAAACAAAAGGCTCAGAAGAGTGACTCAGGCCTTCCAGGGAAAAAAGGTGAGACCGGATGAGATCAAATAGTTCCAGGAAGGAAAAAGGCTGTTACGCCAGGAGGAGAAGGGAGAGGAGGGAAGTGGAGCTGAGAAAGGCACCGCTGAAAGGTGACCTGTCAGTCTGAAGGTGACCCCAAGCCACCCAGTGGAGAAGCAGGGCCCAGCATCCGGGGAAACCAGTTGCACACGCAGATGATGAGGTGGGCAGTAAGCCAGCAACTGTCAAACTACAATTCTTAAACTGTAAGGGGTGCATACACCTGCACAGGGAGAGTATGCATGCAGAAGATACATTTGGGAATCAAAGTCTTGAGAACTGTTAAATACAGTCTGAGGATGCTGAAACTGGGGGGAGGTGTGTGCTTCCTTACACCATATAAACTCCTTGGTCATTCAAAATTCATATATAGTAGAGGTGAAGAACTAGAAAAAGCCAGCCAAAACTAGTGTATTCTTCCACATCTAACAGGGCAAATACTTCTGGGCAATATTCTGAAATTGGTAGATGACACCTTTTGCATGTTCACAAACAGCAAAAAGGTATTAGACTGCAACATTTTCAAAATAATTGAGATTTAAAGCATTTTCCACTCCTCAAGTGGGGTTTGCACAGCAATACTGTATTGCACCTAGGTTTTCCTACAACATGTCGCACAAAATTGCCCAAACTGAGATCCCCGCAAATAACAAGGAACAGAATTTGCACTGGCATGCATGAACTACCTCTGATAGCATGTCTGTACTTGTTTCTACCTTGCAAGAAAGGCATCAGGATGCTGCAATTTTGTACTTACTTGTGCCTGCTAGTAGTTAAAACTTGCTATGGAAATATTCACTAACAGTGCTGCTCCCGGTTAAAATCTTTAATACCATTATCTTTTTCTAAAAACAATGCTGCAGATATTTAAAAAGGGAGCACCCTGACTAGCTAGTGTTATCTGAATGGCACATACATCTGTTTCAGGA
The DNA here is from genome assembly GCF_031877795.1 of Strix aluco. Lineage (NCBI taxonomy): Eukaryota > Metazoa > Chordata > Aves > Strigiformes > Strigidae > Strix > Strix aluco. Next base: position 31,648,068 of record NC_133931.1, read on the forward strand.
CTATTTTCCCTACACAGTGACAAGAACTTACAAATAGGTATTTGCACGATAAACAGGTCTAAGATGATTCTAATAATTGTTTTAAATCTCCAGGCATTAGAGATCTAGGCATTTTAATGTCATCACCTGCTATCAAGACACCCTACATGGACATGGTGTTTCTATTTAGCTAATCCTAGTGTTTTTAGGGCCTGTTCCAGTTACTTTTATATTTAGGCAAGCGCCCAGATTTTTGGTGGGGTAATCAAGATTAGTGGGCCAGGGAATAATAACATGCAAAATCGATGCTCACCCAGCCCTGCTTTGTTCTGCATGACTGACCTTAATACCCTCTACGTCCACAGCCCTAGACTGTGCGTGTCAGGAAGATGTCAGAGCAGCAGGTCGCTTGGCTTTGTTTCAGTGAAACAGCAGCAGAAATTGATACTGTATGAACAGCTTGCAGCAAAGTTATTTAAATGCTTACAGAAGAAATTCATTAAAGATTATCTTTAACTTACTTGAAAAATAAATTCATACATTTATCTATATGGTACAGGGAGAGCAATTTTCTACTTGTTAGCATAATAATCACCAGAGGAGTACCTCCTTGCCCATATTGTTTATATCACTTCAATATTTTGTAGTCTTGAGAATGCACATTTGTAGCTTTATTTTTCTGCCCTGTACGATTTCCTTTATACCTTACATATTCAAATCCTAGTCATTACTTCTTTTTCATGCACAAAACATATTGGAGTTTCACCACTGCAAATTGCAGCTACTAGCACACACAGCAAAAGCAGCATCAGCTAATGCCTCATCCACTGAATTGTCAGCCATCTCTCAACGGCTACGTTACAGGCCTTTGGCCTAACCTGGGCAAAAAGGTTAGGCATCACTGAGTGAAAAGGAAAGCATCCAGTAAGAGCTTGTCTTTACAGAGCAGGATGCCTATCCATGCGAGTGAATTAAAAAAAAAAAAAAAAATCACCTTTCTTCAACAGCAGAGAGGATTTATTTTGGCTATAAAAAGCCTGAACTAGGATCTTCATTCCCCAGTCTTGGGCCAGTATAAACACTATAGAAACTTATTATTACTTAACCCCTGTTTTACTCTTTTAAGTACTTACAGATGGCTAATTATTTAAGATGGATGTAAGTGCTTCACATCTGAACACACGTTTTACACATTTGACGTTGTACAAACTGTCAAATAAAAAACTTTAAAAAAAACTATCACAAAAATCACTGACATATTAAGAGGGCTTTTGAGCATATGAATAAAGGAATTGATAATTCTGCATTTTTTTCCCCTTGAACAATTCTCACCTTCCCTGTAAAGCTTCTTCAGGTAAAGTTATGCTATACAACGTTCTTCTAAACTGGGGAAAAAAAAAAAAAAAGAAGAAACCAAAAGTGGCCTTTGAACAGCCTTATTTCTATTTGGTTCACTTTCTACGATACTCTTCTAGATTGACAGGATTTAAAATCCTCTCAAACACTTTCAGATGTTCTCGTAACTCCTCCACTAGAAGGGAGCTCAGTAGCAAGTTCAGGAGCTCAGCACTCTGAAACCGCTTGGAAGAGTTGGTGGCCTAATAAAAAACAGGGTAACAGACTGCAGAGAAGGTACCCATCCCAGACTACGTCACTCACACCTACTGTCCCGCACCTAAATTTCATTGACCCATCTGCCCCTATCATCTTATCCCACTCTATTTGTTGCAAACACATGGAAGACCATAAAATATCAAACATCTTTAGCACAGCTCTGCTTCTCCAACATACCACCTTGACTTCAGCACCCTGGTGAAGAAGTTGCGAAGAACTACCTTGACAGTGCTATTGAAAGTTGCTTTCAGAAAGGACAGTGTCCATTTACAAACCACAGCAAAAGTAAGGTAAAACTAGTTTCAGATTTGTGCCCTAAATCTACTGCCAAATTAACTTTGGAAATATATGTATTATAATTTATAGAAGTCAGGCATCTGATTAACAACAGGCAGAACCAATGCGTCTCGATAGTACTGCACCTGCAATTCTCAAAACTGGAACTTTAATCACATTTCCATTATGAACTAGAACAAAACTGATGCACATGAAATACATGTGCAGTTGACACCTTCACCTGCACAACCTGAGGAGAGATTGATCCTCCCAAATCCACAGAGCTCTGCAATACAGAGGATGAGACAAAAAGCATTTACTTTAATAAATAACAAGGTTGGACATAGGGCTATAAACACTAAATAAAGCTCTCCCTTTGATCTTTATAAAATATTTAATGAAATCTCCCAAAATTGAGTGACAGAAATATCACAAAACTGAACTTCAAAGCTGCCCTTTTCTCCAATTATCAAAAAAACTAACTTACATTTCCCTTTGAGCTAAACTTAGTTGCTTTTACGCAGGATGAGTAGCTCCATTGCCTTGTTACTTTAATTGCTGAGCTAAATTTACATTTAACAAATTTCACACTTTCTTGAAAAAGAGGAAGAAAATGGCAGGGACTTAGCAACAGATGTAATAAATATAGTATTACGAAATCCACTCTGTATTTGCAGCTTGCTGTTCCTCAGCTAAGTCAATGATGAGTACTTTCAAAGTTTTCTTTTAAGTTTTGTATTTAATAATTTTCAAAAATAATAACCATTCTAGTATTTTGCATTCCACTGTACAGAAATTTTGTAGGAAATAACGTCCAAAGAGATGTCTTCACTGTAATATTAATTTAATAGCTAATGTGCATTACTCACATTTATATGCAAATACATATGATATGAGTCCAACATGCAGACAATAGAGGCAGCTGCTTAAACAGATGCATTCATGCATCTTAAGCCACTCTGACCCACTAGTGTTAGAAGATTTGTTGATCCACTATGCTTTCCTTCAGTTGAAGATGGGGAACATTTAAATGGTTCGTTCTGCTGCAAGTTAAACAGGTCAGTGTTTTGCCCATCTCTCTCTTTCAGATTTTGTTGCACAGGAGAAAAGCCTTCTGTGCAGCCTGCTGTTTTTAACACATGTAAATGCAAACATAATTCTTTTTCTGTTCTTCAGCGACTCTTCTTGCTTTTCTGTTCTTCCTTAAGGTCTTTTGCATTACACCTGGACCTCAATGCTGTTAGCATTTCTACTGTCGTCAAGTTGGCTCCCTTCATTATCAATCGCTCTCCATCAGCTGTAAGGGGAAAAAATTTTAAGAAGTCACGAAGTCTAAGTCACAATTACTTTAGTACGCAGTTCTGCTTTGCATATATAAATCCAAATACCCTGTTCATCTTGTCTGATTAGAAAGTACTCCACTTATCAAGGAACTCGATTATGCACCATCAACAAACAAATATATTAAACTGCACACAATACACATGTAATTTTCATTTCTGTATTGCATTATTGGAAAATTGGAAGCATTTGTCTAGATATACCTATAGTAAGAACATATATTTGATGAGAATGGCTCATACTATGCCCTCCAAGTCATCTAACAGAAGGCACAGAAGGCACTGGAAGGCATAATTTCCACACATGGCTCAGTGTTTTAGCAGCATGTTGTCTGTGGTCCATTTAACTTACTTCTTTAGCCAAAACAACAAATTGGTTTACACAATTTGGTGGTTGTAATATAAAAAAATTAGTGAGTACTAGGATTTCTAAAATTATGAAATTATTTTAAAACAGGGAGGAGGCAGTAGAAGTATTGTACCTAAGTTAATTATTTATTTTTGCAGGATTTGCCATATTCAAACCCATATAATGCAATAGCATGCATGGCATCCATGTTCCAGCCCCATGTTTGCCAACTACAAGGGCTGCAAACTCTTCACTTGGAAAATAATCAGCTCTTGGAAAACAAAGAGTTCAGAGCTGTAGCTCTTGGCATTAGTGAAATAAATTGTTTTGGTTTTATGCTGTGAAAAACATTAAGCTTTACTGCTTAACTCTTAATACTTCACAGTTAGAGACAAGGATGGGAAAGACAGAGGCATGGGGAAGGGAGAAACAAGGAATGTCAACACTGAAGTAAATAGACTCTCCCAAGCAAAATGAAGTACATTCAACACACTCGACATTTCTACCGATTGACTAAATATATAGAAGCTTAAAGAAAAGGGGGTAGAAGAATCAATAATAATGAAAACTTTAATGGGCTACATGACATATTGGTCTATTACAGCACAGCAGGAAAGAAGATGCAGCCAGAGAAAAGGACAAAAGCAGATTAGAGCCATCTGTTCACAGCCCAGAATCTGGGCCACTTCCAGAACTGATGAAATTTCCACCATCAATTCTCTGCCTGCTCACTATACCCTCAAAGGAAACCAAGAAATTTGTTGTACATTAGTTGACCTCATTCTGCAAGTCCATCTGCACATGTATGGTCTTACCCATATGAGCAGTTCCTTCAAACTGCATAGCAAGTTACCCAGTCGCATAAGCAACTAAAGGTATTCAACTTTTCTGTTCTCAAGACTGAGATGCCTCCACCACAGATAACATTAAAAAATTACAGAAAACAGATTCTTACATCGAAACAGAGCTACACTTACTTCCTTGGAATTGTACATGACTGCAGGGTCACACATGTATGTCACCAGAAAAGTAGACACAACCCTAAAGTTAAGTCAATTCTTTGATCTAAGATCCATCAGATCTAACTGTAGTACAAAGACACATATACACATTTATCTAGACATCAGGCTGTTAGTGACTCCCACTTCCTCTTTTCCTCCCAGCTGCACATCTAGCTATGGAACAGAATCAAAAAAAAAGAAACCACAGTAAAAAAAATCATGGAGAAGACAATAACATCATAACAACACAAACCCGGAAGGTCTTTTTTTGGTCAAGATTAAAAATTAGTTCCTTACCAAACATAACATCTACAAGTGGTTCAGACCCATCATGTCTCACATCAGCAGTCACTTCACAGTTTCTGTTAGTGGCCTGGATTTTCTTATGGTATATACATTCAAGAAATTTTCTGAAAATATATTTGAAAATACATTAAGTATGTTGTAGACAGAAATTAGAGTAAGTATATTTCTAAAATTCATTTGAGTATCTTGATATTGCTGGGCAACAAAAGTATTAACAAAATAGGATTTGTATTTAATAATTTCAGAGAGGTACTTCTTATGAGATAATCAGTCTTAAAAATCCAGATAGTTCTTATATGTAACATGTAAAAAGCACACCAAAGAATTTTGCAGAAATTCAGTGTATGCACTGCCTGCACTTCTCTCAGCTGGATTAGTAAAAAAAAAAAAACCAAACCAACAGTAATTTTCATTTTTCTTTATACCTTGGTTGCTTGCCAATGTTTCATTGTTTGGGTTTGAGGCAGAATTTATTTATTTAATAAATCAGTCTCCTGTAAATTTCTGAAAGGCATGACAGCTACTTGACATTCTGGTGGCTTAAAGACTTTCTAAGTTAAGTTGTGCTACTAAGTTCATTTCAAAAGTAGATGTGTCTGTAAAGCTATTGCAAAATGACATTTTACAATTGTTTGGTGCAGAACTTGCACCACTCAAGATTTCTCCAACAGTTAATTACCAAAACAGAGCAGCGGCTGTTGCCCCCTCTCTTCCCCATCACCAGCATTTGGACTAGTGATTACAGACCCCCACCTACAGACTCTGCAACTGAGAGGGGTATCTCGCTGGGTAGTTTGGTAAAGCTAAATGCACATGCCTACAGGCAAGGGTCTACGCTTGAGACACAGAGATCCTCCAAAAATCAGCACAGAACGCATGCTGTGTGCATCCTAGTAACACATACCATGAACAGAGCCCTTACGACAAACAGTGTCATCTCACTCCAAAACGTCAAGGTTCTGCCTAGACTAAGCTACAAAGCCCTGATAAATGCAAGCCTTCAAAGACCAAGATCGTGAAAGTTAAAAGTACAGCCGATGCGGAAGTTTGGGAAAAGAAGGTTCTTCTCCAGAGCAGGAACAACAGATGCTGCCATTTCCCTCGTGATTTGCTCCCAGGACATCTTCTTACTTTTGCTGGCTACAGTGACAGCAAATCACAGGGCGCTGCAGTCACAGCAGTTTTAACGGCTTCGTTTTGCATCTGTCACTGCTGCGACCTGGGCAGCCGCCGGCTGGGACGGCCGCTCTCCCTGCCCTTCCGCGGGCAGAGGGGAGCAGGCCTGTGCCTCTCACCATGCCTGGGCTTGCGGCAGGACCTGGGGCACAGGCCGCACTGCGGGCGCATGTAACCCCAGCCTCTACACTCCCAAATAAATAAAATTAAAGGCAAAAAGTCCAGCCCTCACATCTGCCGTGAAACGTACAGAACCCACGCCCCGGGCACAGGAAGGGCGCTGTGTGGTTTACAGGCAGGGGAGCCCGGCCAAGGCCTCCCCGCCGGGCGCGGGCCCGACGGCCAGAGCGGGGCCGGGGCTGCCCCCGCAGCCCCCTCACCTCGTGCTCTCCACGTTGGACTCGAAGGGGCAGAAGCGGACGACGATACTCTTCACCGGCCGCAGCACCACATGAATCTTGGACGCCATCTTCTTTCTGCCCCCCCAACTACAGCTCCCAGCAGCCCCCTCGAGAGGCGGGAAATGGAGGCGGGCGCCCCGTCCGCCCCGCAGGCACCTGGGAAATGTAGTCCGCGGCGGCCTCCCCCTCGGGGTGCTGCCGACGCCCGCCGGTGGCAGCCTTGCGGCCCGCCTTCCGCGGCCGTGGGGGCGGAAGGCCACGGGCACGGCGGCGTGGGGCCCGCGGCCCGGTGTGCCCTGTCGCTACCCCCGGTGGGATGGCGGCTGCCTGCCCTACGAGCCTCGTTTAACAACCCGAGGCGCTCGGGGCCGGGCTCAGTTATGGCTGAGGGAGAGAGCGGGACTGACTTGACCAACCTGTCCCAGCTCCTCCCCTGACTCAGCAGTTGCAGATGGCAAAAAAAGAAAAGGCACACTTTTGACATAAAATTGACATAAAAGACCTCCTCTGGGATCTGAAGCAGAAGTAGCAGGCCCTTGCACCGTTAAGACTTGCATGCAGGAGGCAGGGGGCATGGGGTAACGCCTATGGGAGGCTATAGTATATAGTACCCATACACTTCAGAAGCAAGGTTGCATTTGTTTTCTTTGTGTTAAATCTATCCCTATGATGTGACAGCTTTTGATGTCTTCCAGAAGTAGTTTATTTAATACAACTGAATAGATAAGGATATTAATGAGGATGAATGAGGAATAGCCAATACGGCCAAGGATAAATTAGAGGCAATATTTCGCAAGACAACAAGCAGAAGAGCGACTTGTAAGAGGCAATGCTACTGTAAGTGAATATGTTGTGGGTTTTTTTTCTGGCGGGTTAGATACAGCAGTCCGCAGCTAGCCTTTAAACAAAGGTTTTTGGATGTTGGTGTGGTTGGTGCCAGCTGTGTATTTTCCACTAGATGGCAGAACCCCCCCTGATAAATGGCTGCAGCGGCCTCCTGGCTCCCTGCTGCTCAACAGCACCCGGATCCTAGCGAGGGGTAGGGGTGGGATGGAATAAACCCAGTAGCAATGGCATTTCAACACACATTGTGAATTTCTATGCACTAGTCAATCCAGACCCATGCTTCCGATCTACAGGAGCTGCATTAAATATCTAGCATCCCTCGTAATGGGTAACTGTTTCTCAGAAGCTTATCTTTGTTTGTTGGAAGTTCTCTTTTTTAATAAAAATCACATAGTCCTTGGGAAAAATCATCCTCTTCACTGAGATTTAGCCAAGAGAAACTAAGTAGCAAAACTAAAACAGCGGGGTCAATGTAGTTTTAATGTTTTTATTCTTTTTCAAAAATATATATCATAGCCTTCCTTTATGGGAAAAAATACATTTCTGTGAGATATCTTTTGAAAGACTCCACTGTAACCAATAAATGTCTGATTTAAATAGGAATTTTTCTTATTTAATAGGGTCAGATACCAGCCCAGGTAAATAGAGCATTTTACATTTTGAGTAAATAGAGCATTTACGTTTTGATATTTTCATGAAAAATATTTAGCTTACATTGCACAATTAAATGAAGGGAAAGTTTTGTTTACTCCTTTCCACACTCAGATCAGTTAACTTTCTAACATTTATTGTTAGCAGTAGAAGTTGCATCTTTCCCCTTAAGCCATTTGTTTGGAATAATCGAAAACCATCTCTGCTTTTTGAAATTAATTTTTAATTTTTGAAGTCTGAGAGATTTGCAATAATGTGAAAGAACAGGTATCTGGTAACTGAAAGGCTCTGTGTTCTTTTCCTCCCTTCAAAGAATACACTGTGAAATGAAACCAAGGGCTCCTACTCATCCCTACGAGTAGGAATATCCTGTCCTTGGATGCTACCCTACTTGTTGATGACCAGGTCTTTCTCAACACTTACTCTAGAGGCAATAGTTTTAGCTGATGATAATTCTGGTGACAGTGCTAACTTTTACAGCTACTAAATTGGATAGATAAACAGCTATTTAAAAAACCCCAAACATTTCTTCATCTGCTTTTAAACCCAGGTGGTGGTTAACCCCCATATGTTGGACTACCCTCAATTCATGCCAGAGTAGCTCCAACTGACCCCTGAAGCACAATATTTAAATGACATTTTAGGAAAGCTGATAATTTATCTGTGAAAGACCTTGAATCAGTCTCTCCAGCTCCAGCAGGTAATCTGGGAACTCTCCAAAGTCTGCATTTGAGACTGTTCTCCAGGGACGTACTGCAGAAACTGAATGATTCATGATTCTTATACCTAGAAATAATCATACACATTCCTTAAGCATAGTAACATGAAAAGTTATAAAAGTTGTAATATTATAATAGAAACGCTTTTAGTATTCCTTTCACCAAGCTGATCTTTTTTATTATAAATGCTGCCTCATCCCAAGTCTACAGACTTTCGTGTCATTAGTTACACTGAAGTGTAGTCACAAGCCCATAGATGATTTATATCTAGGCACCATGCACGGCAAGGAAAAAATGCAGCCATGTTTTACAATTTAATTATGAAGAAAGGCAGAAAAAGACTATAATATTAATTAAAGTAAGTCATTTTTCCTCTTTTCTCATTGATCCTCCCAGCTCTCTTAGATTTAGGGAGGATTATTCTGCTTTTCCCCCTGTTTCCTACTTACCACTTCCGTTTTCTGTAATGTTTTCTGACTAGAAAGGCCCACATTTCAGAACTCCTGAAATCTAGTATCTCCATGGTTTGGGCATGCCTGCTTTTAGTACCTTGGCTCTGGCTTTTGATTGCTCTTCAGCTCATTTCTTCCTTTAAAATCTGATGGTCTTTCCGATTTTTCTTCCAAAACACTGCGTGAGAGAGGACTGTCAATGCTGCATTTCAGGTGCAGTGTTACACCTCCACGCACTTACTTGGTTTTGGAGTCTTGGATCATTATCTCTGTTTGTCCTCAGCTGATTCCTTCCTCTGCATCTTTATGCTTTTTTCCTGGGTCTTTCTCTGAGTCTTTTCACAAAAACCAATAGGCCCAGAATTTAGCAATCAAAATGTCATGTCTGCACATCTAGTTACCATGCTGTGTAGTCCAGGAATAAAATGTAATGCTGCCTTCAGGGCAGTAGCCAGTACTGAGGAGAAGTGAGCCAACACAAATCCAGCAGCCTGCCTGTTTTGCACTGAGGTGATACTTCCAGATGGCCACCCAGAAGAGGCTCTTTGAGAAAGACAGTGTGCTGGACCTGACAGGAGACACAAATTATTTCTGGAAACAGAAAAACACTCTGACAAGTGCAGTATCATGGAGCATATCTTCCTAAGAGCAATGGACAGAGATGGTCAAGATCACAAACGACTTGTAGGAAATCATTATAAAATACTAGTGCCTCATTGAAGGACATGTTGGGATGAATCCCCTACCGTACTGGAGGAATACTGCTTATAGTCATAAAAATATAAACCAGTCTGTGTTTTCTGTCTGGTTTTATTTTTTCCTTTGAACTGAATATTCTTACACCATATGTCAGTTCCTGAATTTAAAAAATATTTCCCCAAAGAGAAGAGCTCATAATGGTCCTTTATTCTCTGAAAACTGCAGAAGTCAAGCATACTTTTATACTAATAGAACTACTATACTAATTTTGCCTATCATGTATAAACCAACTAATAGTTGTAATCTGTTAATGTTGTTCTCAGAACAAAACTAAAGTCAACCAGCAAAGATGCCACTTACAATGAGCTTGGTTTATAATTAATTCTGAAATAGTAACTCTGCATATCAGTTAAAAATAGCTTTTATGGGAGTAAATAAACAGATTCCCTAGTTGCTCTTTACTCCTCTGCAAACATGTATTTCTATTGCCTGAGGTTAACAACTGCCAGCAGAAATGTTTGCTAAAATAACATGTAGCATTTAACTGGCTGAGAACATACTGTGCCAGTTCCTGACTTTTGTATCCTAATTTCTTGAGGATAACACTGAAGTTTTTCAAGCTACACCTTCATATGAGATAGAGCAAAAGCTTTAATTTGACTGTTTCCCTTCCCTAATAAATAGTACATTGAATACATGCAGCTATCATTTGGATTTTTATGTTGATTTAAAATATGCAGTTGCTTCCAGCAAAGAGAGTTCATTATTATAACAGCACAAAGCACAAAGATGAGCTGAGATGAATGGCAACAACCCAAGGTTACCACCTGAGTCCTTGAGGTCTGGAATCTGTGCTTGAAACTCCAGGTAGCTTAAATGTGTATATTTTTACTTTAAAGGTCCTTGCACACAGTGACTCACAGGTCACAGGTACATTCCCATTTGACAGACCTAAATCTAACAGAGACATAAATAATTTAAGGAGGAACAGTTTTCCAGAAGTGCAGAATTTGGAGAAAGCAGTTGTACTGGAATTTGATCTATATTTCAAAGACTTCCTGAAGGTTTGTCTGTGCTTTGGATAACTTGTTACGGATTTTGAGGAGCTCAGCAGCATATTGACATTTGTACTGCTCTGCTAAGGGCATCCTTCATTGTGGTGAATATTGTAAGCAAAGCAGTTTGTTTTCACTGTCTTCTGCTAAGAATAGCCATGCCTATAGATTGATGTCTTAAGTTATTAGTATTGTCAGCAAACTATAATAATATTGATCAATTGAATGTGGTGACCAGCCAGGATAGTCTCTCTATACACTTTAATTCTTTCCATGGCAAGAACTGTCACCTGATATTCTACAAGCTTACTTATGCACCAGTTTTGACTTCTCTATTTTTTATAGACTTCAAGAAGGTATCTAGGCATTACATACTTGTAAGCCATAGAATACCTACTTAACACAGATAAAAGTTGAAACATAAAGTGTCTAGTCAGCAGACATAAAAGAACTAGATATCAAAATAGGGGATTTTTATCTACCCATTTTTTGTAACTAGTTTCATTTCATTTTATCTATTTATTAACATAAGTAAAAGGTATCTCCTCAAGAGAGTCATTGTAAAGATTTCTTACCACCTATGTGACTAGGAGACCATATTTCCTTAAACTTAAAATCATATCAACTTCAGTGACATTCTACTAAATTTAATATTGTAGTTGCAATATAAAGGTAGTATGCATTATTGAGAGGACATGATAAAATACTCTCTATTGTAAATTTAAATATGCCACAATATCCTTTACATGAAACTCATTCTGTTTGCAGTCCTATGCTCAGTTACCAAAAAAACCCACACCAAAACCCCTAGCAACTGGATCATGGATCTGTTGGTCTTACATTTTATTAGAATAACAGAGGTATGTTTGGTTAAAAGCCTGCAAAGCACAGGAAGAGTATGATTCAGTTGGTGTCACAGAAGAATTCCAGATACAATGCAGTCAATGATATGCACAGACTTACTGCAGCAATTAGTAGAATAAAGATCTGAGCCATTTTGAAGTATTTGTCAGATATCTCCTTATGTGATTATAATAATAGTGTAATAATTACATTATTCTGTACTAATTGAAGTAAGCACTTCAGGAGATAGAGGAGAACAAATAAGATAATGCAGGAGTTGTTATACATACAGAAGCTACATTATATAAACAATAGGCAGCAGATGACAATTTAGATAGGTATTTCCAGGGAATTCATGTTACACAGATGAAATTAGGAATACGGAATGCCATATAAATAGTAAAACTGGAGAAGTTTCAACCTGTGGACCCTTAGTCATCTGTGGACTATCTGTAGTGGGTTCATGAAGGATTATCTTAAAAATATAATTCTTACTGTTGTTAGGTTTCTAGTCAGGATCCAGGAGTCTCAATCTCCACTTGAAAATTGTGAGGATCCACAGATCAGTAAAGATTAATTACCATGGTGCAAGTGGTCACTGTTCAGCCCCGACAATATGAGATAGCAGAGCAGGCTAGGCTAGTTCCAAATGGTCAGATTTTCCAGACAGGGTTTCTTAATGTTTTAAAAATATCAAAGATTCTCCTTGTATCACTCAAACCAGAAGAAATCATGGCAATTTTTACTTGGTCTTGCATTACTGAAGCATATCCACATTTCATCCCTGTTTAAAAACATTAACTAAGTTAAACATCTCAGGGCCCTTAGGATAACCAATTCACTTCTTACCTTTATTCACTTTCTTGTGTGAAGTATATACATATTAAACAAAGAATGTAGGAGTCAGAGACTTCCAACACTTGTGTTTAGTTTTGTGTGTATAATACTTTTGTTCACATACTGAAATTGCTGGATCAAATTTCACTTAGGTCAGTCACATTTCCCTCTCTAGTATTGATTGATAAAAATGATCCAGATGAATCAATACTACAAAATGAGAAATATTTGCAATACATTTATTTTTATGCTATTTTCCCATTTTTAAATGGATTAACAATGTATAAAGATAAGAGATTAAGATTTTTAAATAGAATTTATTTTCCAAATATAATTTATATCGGTAAGCAAGTTCATCTCTGCTTATCAAAGCCTCATTGAGAAACTTAGAAAAAATCAAACATTTGTGAACAGGTTTTGCCATACTAAAATAGCTCTACAGAGGTTCAAGGAAATATTCAAGGGATAACCATGCCAAAATGAAAGTAGAGAAACCGTGAATTTAGCCATATTTAGTTGATCTCCATCATGCCTGCAATGAGGGAGTACGTTCGTTTACTGTCTACTGTAAGCCCTCCCAACAAGTCCATATCACCAAAGAAAGAGTAAACCAGCATTTTCCAAAGAGTCTTTTTCTGGCAAAATGCATCAGTGCCATCTTGACTCAAGGTATAGTAACAGTGTGAGGTTTGGGGGACACAAACTGTCCCAGTATATGTGTCCCTTGTGCAGTGGTAGCTGGGTTTACCGGCAATACTGGAATTCAGGTCTCTGAACATTCACATAGCCTACTCCCGTGCTACAGAAACCAAACAGGTTTGTCTCCGCAGACACTCCATTGTCCAAACTAATAAGAGCAATGTTCTTGCCGTGACTGCACAGAAAGGAGCACACCCTTTGAGAAAGGCAGCAGTGCACAGCAAAGAGGCAACTGCCTGTGGCTTCTCACAAAATATGTTTATGACAGCAGACAGCTCCCATGGAATAGTTGTGATGAGCCAAAGGTCTCTGCTGCCTTACCCTGTGCTGCCTGCAGTAGCTAACAACCCTGCTCTGTCTTTTGTGGGGCTTTTACGTAACTATCTGCAATCAAGCAGAGGTAATCAGCTCAGAGGAACACATTTCTTCTCCCAGTCTTATACAAATACATATCATCTGTTTCAGTTACTGATTGGTGCTATTTGGAAGTGACACATTTAAGTTTAAAATCCTCTGTACTCTATACTGCTCCTGCCTCCCCCTCTCCAGGGGCTTTTGGGACGTAGTCGATACCTATAAACTCTAAAGATGTGACAGGAAGTTTCATCTCATTAAAGTGCTTCACGAGAGGAGATTTCTTTATTCCCTTTTGTGATTTGTGTTCACTATTTCTGACCTTTAATATCAGTGTTGTCTCACTGATACATTGTATGCCCCTGGGGAGTGTACTCAAGTATGTCACAGGACTTTCTAGGGGATTTTTACTTTATGTTATACATCTTCTTTATCTGCTATAAGAGTACTCTCATCTGTTTATAGATCACTGCAATCTCTCAATGAGTAAAATCGTTGTTCTAGAAGATCAGGTTCTGGGGAAATAAGTTATATTGCTTTCAGATACTGCTTTTCTACCATATTCTTCACTGTACTTATGTCAATAATGCAATTTTTTACTTTTTAATGGTACAATTCCTCAGTAAAGACCAATTATCTTTAGGAATATCATAGTTGTCAGGTTTTTTTCCCACTGTTCTTATCATACCTGTGATTCTGACTGTGTCATGTTGCTAAGGTTTCTGGAAACTGGGTTATGACTCATCCTCTTTCTCCCTCTTAGAGCACCTCCAAGAGGCTTAAAGGGGGTCATAAAATAAAAATACAAGTGAAGAAATAGCTACCCAGCTTCCCAACTCTGCAATACTTCAGAGTCCACATACTTCAAAGTGTTGAGGGGTTGTGCGCATGAGACGACAGTAAGTTCCCAGGGCATCCCATTGCTCCTTTGCAACCCAGCGATGCTGGCTTTAGCAGTCTCTCCTGGATCTCCTGCTGCTAGATATTCATATTAACCAGTTGGCCCCATGTTAGCACAGCCTCCCTCTGTTCACAGATGCAGCCCCAGCATAAAAAATCACACTTGAACAGCTTGAGAGCTGCAGGTGGCTAAAGAGCCCCTAAACTACCACCCACCATCTAACAGCAGCCAGCAGTTTCCAAATTTGTAAGTCCTTGCAGCTAGTAACTACAAACATTTATCATTTTCTCCATCTAAAGAAATTAGGCTGCTGCCTTTCCATCCTAGACATGTGGGGAGGGCAAGTCAAAGGAGATAACTACACTGAAAAGAGTCTCACAAAGACAGATGGGGCTGGAAAGAAGCCGTATTCAAAGAAATACAGGTCTAAACCATTCTCCATCCTCTGTGTTGCTAAAATTTCATTTTACAAAGAAAAATGGTGATCAGGATTCTGATCCTCATCAGAAACTTGCTGAAGCCACCAAAAACTACTAAAACTGCTAATTTTTGAGTGACACTGCACACTCTTGCATAAAATGGCTTTTTCTATCAACATCAAGGTTTAAACATATGCGTAACTGGCTCTGCATTACTTGAGAATGATCAAGTTCTCAGAGCAAAAATGAGGAAGCTATATGAAGAGAAGTGCTTTGGGAATTACATGTTTTATGTATTTATGAAACTTTTCTATTAGGGAAAGTAGTCAAACATGAAGCAGTCTTAGTCTGCTTTTATAAATGCACTTTTTCCATAAGATTCACACAGCACAATAATATGCATGAAAATTCATAACACCTAGATGAAATACCAAAGTGTCATCAATCCCTTTGGTTGCTATCAATATGTTAAAGGGATTGCTCTGACCCTTTGGAAGCCTGATGTGACCCGAGCAGCACTGTTCAGCCAGTGCTTGAAACCTTGGCTGAATAGGTTGATGCTTTATTTTACCCTCACATAGGGTAACTGTTCCAGAGAAATACTGGATGCAGTTAACTGAAAAAGACATTTTATTCCAGGTGACATTCAGTGAAGAGATGTCTCAGTTAAATAGGTACGCTTTAAAGCCTTTACATATTGTATCAATTATAGCATCAAAATGAAGAATTAAGTTGCTTGAAAACTGCTGATTAATGGTAAAGGTTAATACTGGCACAGAAGAGAGAAATGGGATAAACTGCCAACCTAATTATTGAGTTGTGATCTAGAAACTACTGAAGCCAGGTAACCAATAATGATAGAGTAGGAAGCAAAAAAGCCCTCCCCAATAATTAGCCAATGTCATGTTATATGATTTTCATCAGTTTGATAATGAAAGATAAGTAACCACATCAAACTTGGAAATACATCAGGCTGATGGTGCCTTGGAAATGCATTAGGTGGCCATGGGTACCTACCTGTGTATTGTACCACAGTTTGTGCAGAATGATCTGATGCTTTCCACCTCTAGTATTTCATTGCAACAAGGACCCAGGCTTATGCTGGTGTACATCAGTTAAATCCACTGGTGTTCTGTGCCGTCCTTCCTGAGGTGGTCCATGGGGTGGTGACTCCCTGAGAGCTGATTTCACAGGGTCAGAGTTCTGTTCAGCAAGTGCATTTGGGTCCATTCCCCTTCTGCTTTCCTGTGCTCAAGGAGTGATTTTTCTGTGCAACAAGGGAGGAGAAATTAATCCAAAACCTCCCCTGCATATTAAACATGTTTAGGCACATTAACCTGTGCTTGTTTCTGAGATGGCACTGGTCAACTACAAAACTTGTGCTCATTTAGATTCAGTGGGTAGTTGCTATTAAATTTATCCAGGTGACATTAGTTCAAAATTCTTGTTGAAATTTTTGAATACAAATAAATAAAACCTCTTTAATGCCAGAATAGCCTTCTAACTAATACCAATTTAGTATGAAGTCCTTAAAAAATGCCAAGTGCCAAAGAAATGATGACTGTGTCTAATTGTGCCAATACTATGTAGAGCTCACTTATATTTTGCAACTAGACAAGTCATATCAGATTTGCATTAATGGATTTTCCCAGAAAGCATTTTCTCAAACTGGTGCACAGCTGAACAACAAGAGCTTGTGTAATTCTTCTCTTGGATGTTTCACAATGTCATTTTTTGGCCCTCTAAATGTGAGATTCCAACTAAAGTAACAAAGCATGTCATGTTGGCAATAGAAGCAGGTAATGTGAAATTCATACCTCACACCTGCTTTTCTATGCCACTTAGGCTGTGCCAAAATACTACTCTCTTGTTGGAAGCTAAGCAAATATCAGATGCCTTTCATTTCCCTGACATGTGCGCCACATGCCACAATGTGCTCCAAGTCTTATTTGCATTTGAAGAAGAAAGAATCAGTCTTTTGTGTGCTTTTATTGCAATCATTGCTGTTGTAAGGATATTCTTTTCCTGGCAGGTACAGATTGCCTAATTCATCCTGTCCATCCAAGTGTCTGTGTTTTTTTCTACGTTATCATCCTGTTTGTAAAACTTGTGCTACCCTCTTTTCTTAGCGTCCTAAACACGTGTGATGAGCAAATATAAGGTAAAAGGAACCCCACTTGCTGTATTTCTTGCTTCTTCTACTGGGTGCTGGCTGTTTTGCTGTGGGGGAACACTGATCTCCAGAACTCCAGAAAGTCATCTATGAATTAAATGTGGCAAGCTAGTTACAGCCAGTGCTGTGTGTATAAAGCATGCAGGACTTCCCTACTGCCTCCTAACTTCCCTGTTCTTTACAGCCACAGGCAGCCTGGAAACATTCGTGACTAGACTGCTAACTTTGGATTTTTTTGCTGGAAGATGAAGAATGATGACAGAAGAAAACTCTCACTGGCCACAGCGACATCCCCCTCTCTGCCCTTTGTTTTTAAGAATGGGTTCATCTCTCCTTCTGCTGAACTCATGCAGAGATTCAAAAGGATCCAAGTGAAAAACAAAGTGGTAGAGTGGTCCACTCCTGGACAGGATTCAGCTGTCTGTGCATAGGTGCATACTGTTATTTTAGACAGTGGGTGCATCCTGCCTAGCCTCCAGCTGCCCACCTTATGGGAAGGTGCAGCTCTTCCCATAAGTCCCATGTTGTCTGCCAGCCCGTGCAGATGACTTGGATATCCCAAAGTACCTCCAATGGATGTCTTAAGAAGTGCACTTACATCACTGGATTCTGTAAGCATAGAAAATATTGTAATTTAATTCTTTGGAGGTGGGAATAAATTTGGACTGATCTCACAAAATCGTAGCTCTCTTCAGTAAGGTTTTTACAACATAAGATTCTGGTATTAGGAAACCAAATGGAACTCACCCACATTAAAAGTCTATGTGCCAAGATCTACAAAAGAGGATATGAAAGAATATTTTTAATTTTTTGTGCATTTTTCAGTCTTTCTTTGGAGTGTGCAGTTGGTTCACGAGTAGAGATCAGCATTCCCAATAATAAAACTAAAGGGGGACAGAATATGAATTAGTGTTATTATTGTTATGGAAAGTCAGAAAAGAACTGATAGTTTGCTTGTAAAATATTTTCTTATATATGAGAAGGAAAAGTCAGTGATAAGTAATTTCAAGTGAGGAATGCAGCTAGATTTGGAGGATTTTCTGGCAATATGATTTTCTTCCTCCTTCTCCAACCTAACAAGCAGAATGAAAGTAAACAAATGGCATCAGCCTCTGAGTTAGATTTTAGTGAAGACAGTTGTTGACAAGTGAGTCTAACTGTGTTGCTAGAACTTAGCTGTTAAATGATGTCAGAATGTCTGAACATGCTGTCAACAGCATCACCAGATTACCTCAGTTTACAGCTTGCCTGCCATGTCTTCCCAGGTAGATATAAAATCTATTAGTTCTTTCTTGCCTGTCTGGATGAATTTCATACAGTGTTATGAGAAAGTAAGGTCTCTCCAGCTCCCGAGCATTACTAATGTATCTTTAACCTATTTTTTTGGGTTTTTTTTCCCATGAGCCAGACCAGTTGACCAGTCTGACCATTGCTACACACAAACAACTCGCTAAGGTAAGAGTTTTGTGCTGCTATGGAGCAGAGTGGGCTTCACCTGCAAGACAACTGCTAGCTAAAGACTCCTCTTGTGACTTGCCCAAAGAGTTACTACAGGACTGTCCTGTACCAGGTAAGGTTTTGATCTGCTGAGTAAAAGCTATAAAAACTTAAATTCATGACAGTTTAGAATTTGTCGAAGGAGAACTTCAACTTCGTGATATTTCGTATTATGTGGCATCAAAAAACATAATTGGGAAATATGAAGAAATAACATGGGTGTTAGGAAGGAAGAAATCATGGTACAGATTCAACATCTCCTGAGTAGGGAGAATAATGGGAGTTAACTACTCCATCATAAGAAGCACACTTCAGATGGACTCCTTTGACCTTTCATGTCTAGCAACACAAAGATCCAATATAGTTTAGTTGCAGTGGTAGTAACAAACAGGCTTGAAGAGTATAGGGAGAAGAATCACATCTTTCCCCTTTGGACTCCCCCCAACAAGATTTCAGTGTTGTTGGTTGCCACCATGAGAAGACATCATCGTGGGTCAAAGGTGCAGAAATCTTCTGATGTGCCTGGGAAGTGCTGCCCTGCCCCGGGACAGCAACTCTTAACCAGAGCAGAGCAACTCCTGTCCTAAAATATGGGTCCACATTTGCAACTTCACAGTTCACAGCCTTCTTCATCCAGCTCTTATCCAGCAGGTTTTTGTTGTTGTTATAAGAAAGAGATTTTGTGTAATAATAATAATAATAATAATAATAATAATAATAATAATAATAATAATAATAACAACAATCGTTGTTATTATTATTATTATTTGCCTGGTCATTTTTATTTTTTTTTTCTTTAATATGCTCAGAAGAATGTTCCTTAGATAATTAGACTCCCAGGCTACTTAAATGTGGATCACTCCAGTGTCTACTTCAGCCATTTTGAAGCAGTGCACAGCAGCTTCACACAGAGAGGGAAATAATATAAGCTTTCCTTTCCCCCAGGAAACAAACAAAGATGTTCTCCACTTGAAACTAGTGTAATTTATCATTTCCTGTACACTAACAGGCTGCTAGGTTCAACATAGAGGTAAAGGTGAAACACTGAAACAAATCTGGAAGACCTTAGATTATATGAAATAGAAATTTGTGCTGCAAGGGACACACAGAACAGGAATAGTTTTTACTGGTTCCTTGTCAGCATTCAAAATCAGAGTGGCAGCGGTGGTGTACTGGTACTGCCTGGAGGGATTGGAGAGAGAAGTTTCTGTAGACAAAGGTAAAAGTACATGGTTTCAATCTTTCCATCTCCTTTAAGAAAATTTCTTTAGCTGTCTTCCATCCAAATATTCATCATTGATGAATATTTGGATGGAAGACATCTAAAGAAACCTGAGTGACTTCAGCTGAATATAATTGGCTATTTTCTGTTCACAGAGTGTTCATATTTCCTTAAATTTATGTGCCAAGGACTTTAGTGCTGAACTGTTGAAATTTGAATGATAAGGTTTTGTTGTAATTGATCAGATTTCTCCTAAAGTATTCCCTGGCTGGGTGACTTCAGTTAGATACATGCTTGTCCCAACAGCTTTGAAATACACTCTCTGAACCTCTCTGCCATCCAGATAGATATATATGGGGTCTTTTTTCTCAAAGTTTCACAGGAAGAAAACATAAAAGTGGGCTTAAAAGTATAAATGGCTTAAAAATGTGATTAGAAAAAATCATGAAGAACAGGTTTATCAGGTGCCATTAAGTACAACACTTCAGCTCAGCTCCCTAAACCACTGACTCCTAGAATAAAGGAGTGCACAAGAGGGATCCATCAATATTTGTGGCTTCCTTATATTTCATAGAATCATAGAACAGCAGGTTGGAAGGGACATCAAGGATCACCTGGTCCAAACTTTCTTGGCAAAAGTATGATCTAGACAAGATGGCCCAGCACACTGGCCAGCTGAATCTTAAAAGTGTCCAATGTTGGAGAATCCATCACTTCTCTGGGGAGATTATTCCAATGGCTGGTTGTTCTCATTGTAAAAAATTTTCCTCTTGTGTCCAATTGAAATCTCCCCAGGAGTGATGTGGGAGGCATCGGCCTGTCAGCCTTGCACAGCCTCTGAGAAACAGCTAGGCTTTGATGAGAAACAGACCTTGGGAGAAAGATAAGAAACTGCTGAGTTGTGCCAAGGTGGCAGGGAAAACAATGGACAGCTGCAACACTGAGCTGTGGAGAAGTACTGAACTGTGAGAAGTTACCGCTGCGTGAACAGCGTGTGAACAAGAGGGTGATTGGTCTGCACAGCGCGTGTTAGAGTGGTCTTATGCTGATAGGAGGTTGATAGCTGTCTAATTGCTGATTTGCTAATTATGAAGTAAGAGCTTTGGCGAGAGCATAAGTACGTACTATTGGAAGAATAAACGGCTTTGCTTGTTATAACTCTCATAGAGTTGTGCAGGTCCAATATCCTCCCGCAACAGAGTAACTTGTACCCATTACCCATTGTCTTTCTATGTGACTCCTTGTAAAAAGGGAGTCTCCATCTTCTTTGTAGACACCCTTTAAATACTGGAACATGGTGATAAGGTCACCCCTAAGCCTTCTCTTCTCAAGGCTGAACAAACCCAGTTCTCTCAGCCTTTCTCCATATGGCAGGCTTCCCAGTCCCTTGATCATCTTTGTTCCCCTCCTCTGGACCACCTCCAGCTTGTCTATATCTTTTTTGCATAGTGGGGACCAGAACTGAACACAGTATTCCAGGTGTGGCCTGACAAGCACTGGGATAATGACTTCTTTATCTCTGCTGGTGATGCCTTTGTTGATGCAACCCAACATCCTGTTGACTTTCTTTGCCACTGCAGCACACTGTTCACTCATATTGAGCTGCTTGTTTCACCAGGACCCCCAGGTCCCTTTCCACAGAGCTGCTCCCCTGCCAGGTAGATCCCAGCCTGTGCTGCACTCCTGGATTATGTTTTCCCAGGTGCAAGACCTTACACTTATCCTTCTTGAACTTCATAATGTTCTTGTTAGCCCACTCTTCCAGCCTATCCAGGTGGCTGCAGGGTGTCTCTCCCTTCTGAAGTGTCCACTTCCCCACTCAGTTTGGTGTCATTGGCAAACTTCATCAGGGTACACTTGATCCCATCAACCAGATCACTTATGAAGATATTAAACAGCATTGGGCCCAATATCAATCCCTGGGGCACCCCACTTGTGACAGGCTGCCAGTTTGAAAAGGAGCTATTTACCACCACCCTCTGGGTGCAGCCTGTCAGCCAGTTCCCCACCCACCACACAGACCACTTGTCTAGACAGTAACGCATCAGTTTCTCCAGGAGGAGGCTGTGGGAATCCGTATCAAAAGCCTTGGAGAAATCCAGGTAGACAATGTCCACCACTCACCCCACATGAACCGAGCAGATTACTTTGTCATAGAAGGCAATCAGGTTTGTCAAGCAGGATTTGTCCTTGATGAATCCATGCTGGCTTTTCCCAGTCACATGCTTCATTTGACTTGTGATAGCCCCCAGGAGGATTTGTTCCATAACTTTCCCAGGACTGAAGTAAGACTGATGGGCCTATAATTTCCTGGATCCTCCTTTAAGCCCTTCTTGCAGATGGGGGTGACATTAGCCTTCCTCCAGTCTTCTGGGACATACCCCAGTATCCACGACTTCTCAAAGATTATGGAGAGTGGCCTCGCAATGACATCAGCCAGCTCTCTTAACACCCTCAGGTGCAGGGCCCATCAATTTTTAGGCGTCAAGCTCCTGTAATAAGTCACATACCAACTCTTCCTTCTGTGGTCTGTGTTTGCATCAACCTGGACTTTTGTTCCCAAGGCCTAGGGTGCAACACTGCTGGTAAAGACAGAGGTAAAGAAAGTGTTGAGAACCTCTGTCTTTTCAGCGTTGTTGGTGACTAGTTCACCTCTCCTCTTTAACAGCAGGCCAATATTTTCCTTCTGTTTCTGCTTGTTGTTTATGTACCTGAAGAACCCTTCCTTGTAGTTTTTGACATTTCAATTTGAGCTCAGCAAAAGATGAGCTTTTTCTTCTCTAACTGCATCTCTGCACACCCTGGCAGTGCCCCTGTAGTTCTTAATGCATATTCATTTGCTTTTCCATCTCTGGTACACCTCTCTTTTGGTTTTGAGCAGACTCAGAAGCTCGTAGTTAAGCCAAGGGGGTCTCTTCCTTGACCTTTAAAGGGATTAATTGTTTTTATGCTTCCAGGAAAGCATTCTTGAAAAACTCCCAGAACTTGCTAGCTCCTTTATCCTCCATGCAGACTTCCCACAGAATCCCTCCCAACTGAGCTCTGAGGGAGCTGAAGTTTGCTCTTCTAAAATCTAAAACCTTTGTCTTAGTACTAACCTTCAATGTGCTCAGCAGGATCCCAAATGCCACAGTATTGTGATCACTGCAGCCAAGGCTATCACTAACGGAGATATTACAAAGCAGGTTTTCTTGGTTTGAGTAGTAAGTCCAGCAGTGCCTCATTCCTGGTTGGCACATCTAACATTTGTATGATGAAGCAGTCCTCTATGCATTCCAGGAACTTGATGGATGACGTGTGAGCTGCTGTATTGTTCTTCCAACAAATGTCTGGGTAGCTGAAGTCACTCATAAGAACCAGATTTTGCTGATGCAGAGCTTGCTTAAATGACCCAAATATTGCTTTGTTGGCCTTATTGTCTTGGTTTGGAGGTTGGTAGGAGATGCCTACTGTAAGATCCCCCTGGGAGATGACCCCTCTGATCTTGACCCAGAGGCATTCAATAGGGCTTTCACAATCACCATAGTTGACTTCTATACATTCAAGGTTCTCCTTAACATAGAATGCAACTCCTCCTCCTCTTCTTCCCTGCCTGTCTTTATGAAACAGCTTATAGCTATCCATCGCGATCCTCCAGTCATGTGAGCTGTCCCACCATTTTTTCTGTTATTCCTATGATATAACTTTCTGACTGGGCACAGAACTCCAGTTTCTCCTGTTTGTTCCCCAGGCTGTGTGCATAGGTATACATACACTGGAGGTTGTTGGTCTTCTGGTTCTCATCCTGGGAGGCAGCTGAGGAACATTTGTTGCTGCTCAGGTTGGCCTGGCTTATTCCCCAGTTGGTTGCAAACAGCGTGAGCATTGCCACTTTGGACCCCACTCCCCAAGTCCTTCAGTTTAAAGCCTTCCTCACCAAGTTGACCAACCTGCTGCTGAAGATTCCCTTTCCTCTTCTAGACAGGTGGATCCCATCCCTCCCTAACAGACTACAGTCATCGAAGAATGTCCCATTGTCATAAAAGTCAAAACCCTCATGACGGCACCAGCCACGAAGCCAGAAGTTGATCTGCATTTTGCAAAAATATATTTCCTTATATTTTCTTCTGGACATAGTCAAACACAACATGCAGGAAGATATAAACAACCAGAGATAAAAACAACTCAAAAGTGTGATTAGAAGGGCTACAGTACTTGAGCCAGGCTTTAACCAATGGCATAATATCTTCTGGTGTGGGAGCTGCCTCGTGTAGCTGCCTGGCCATGGCCGAATTTGGGACCTGCTGGGACCATGGTAGGCCTGTACTAGGAAAAGTCCACTTGGGATCTGGAGAGTAACAAAGCACTAATTGGCAGATGTTAGTATTAGTAGAACAGTAATGAAGTAAAGATGATTGTCTTATTCTTCTATGCAGTTGCAACCAGTCTGTTGTGCAGTTATCTGAAGAAAATGCCCACCACTAAATAAATCACTGTGTCAGAGCACCTCAAGACCCCAAGCCCGTATCCTTTTGGTAACGCCGTTGTGAATGTATATTAATCCCACTGCATAATATGAAAGGAGTTATTCCTGATTTACAGTAGTATAGACTACAGCAAAATCTGCACCTCTCTTTTGCCTCTACTTATCTAATGCATTTTGGACTTTAAATTTGATGTTTTCAGCAAAAGGCTTACTGCTGAAGAAAAGCTGTGTCCTTCTGTGAGATGTGACAATATTGTTCTCAGCCTGAAGAGTGAAAATCAGGTCTCATATTGACACTTGAAGGTTTTGGTTTTAGAGGGAGATCTTTGCCTGGTGTTTTACAGACATCAGCACAAGCACCAAGCAATATGAAGAATTTGTCTTAGTCGCTGATAGGTTGGACTGGTGAATTTTTTGTATTAGGCACATCTAAGCAAGTAGTTCTTTGAGAGGCAGGACTATTGGTATTAATTTCCAGAGGAGTCCCTCATGTTTAAGAAGATATAAAAATACCTATCCAAGTATTTTCTGCATTTGAGGGAGATGTAATGCCTCTCCTTTGTGTGGACTCTCTAAATCAGCTAAATCAACTAATAGAGTTACACTCTTCATGTTGAAATCATTTCCATAGTAAGGCTAAGAACAGTTTATGTCTTCCATCCAGCTGCTTATCTCCATGAAACTCATATGGATTTAAATCATTATCTGTCAAGTGTGCTTCCATCTGGACACTGTATTTAAAATAAAAAGATGGGGGATTACAGGTAGATAGAACCCACATGAAGTCAACAGGAGCACCACAACCTCGTTTCTAAGTGAAAGTGGATTAAAAATATCACATAACAAAACCTGTATTTGGGCTGTTGTAGGTAATAACCAGAATGCCCAAAAAATTCAGGATCTGACCACTCCCTATGTTGTTGTTAACATGAGATACCACAAATCTCTGTGCCTCCAGAACCTTCCCCTTCCTTATCTGCTTTAATCAACCCTGATTTACTGTGCAGTAATTAATCTCTGAATAAAGGTGAAAAGTTGCAGTCAACTCCTTTTACTGGCATTTTTTAAACTGTGTAAAAACTGGCATGTGTTACAGCTCTGACGTGTGATAGAGGTGCAGTCAGCAAAAAATTCTTTGAATGAAATTTAGATTCTTAAGTATTGGATGTCAACCAGGATTTGAAAATACAGCTTGCTGAGCCATTACAGGCCTGCTAATTAGGCTTCCAGTTACTCCAGAACAGCCTCAAAGAATGATATGACAGCATAATATGAGTAAAATAAGACTATTTCTATAAAGCAAAACAATGAAACATGAGTTATTGATACAGCTAAACAAAACACATATTTTTGTACAATTGTAGCATAAACTGATCATTTATAATATACATTTGAGCAAGATAAGTAATTTACATAGTCATCTGTGTGGCATTGGTCTGCCCATTAATAGAAAGACTACCAGAGAGTCGAGGCACTCTTCTGCTTTTCCTTAAATAGCCTTACAGTGTCTGAATGGCCACTCTTAGAGTAATTAAAAATATCCAGTACCACAAGTATTTTCATCAGCAGTAAGAAGAGACCTCTGTTACTTTAAGGAATGTATTTCACATTCACAAAGGTCAGATTCCATTCGAGTCAATGGGACTTCTCCTGTAACACAGGACCCAGACCAACACTCTGCTGTACCAAGGCAGATCCCTCCACACATGTCCTCCCCAATGGCCTGAGTAAATTATGCCCTCGTACAACAAAAGCCCACTCGCAAGAAAAAGCCATTGGGATCACACAATGGGCCCTTCATAAGGGCTCCTTCTGTACTTTTCCGAAGTCAGGCCTAACCCAGCTGTTACCATCTGCTAGAAAGAGCTCTTGGCAGGAGGCACCTTACAAATGCCTGCCAAGCACCAGCCCCTTGACAAAGTGGACCATCCGAATTCTTCCAGGCTGAATCCCCTCCGGAAACATGTGATTTCGTCGGCCTGGGGGCAGTTGCTAGTTATGCTTGCTGCCCATGTGTCTCCAGGTGGCTGTCTGAAGGTAGGGGAAGACTTTTATGGACTGAATCCATAAAAATGAAATAGTAATTTTTCATGGGTAATTAGGAAAAGCTGTTCTGAATTTTAAACACAGATACTGTCATTATTGCAAAAGCAACACCTTTTGGGGGCATTCAATTTCCTCTAAGCCATCTTTAATAATCATTATGTTTTTATTAGATTTCTAGCCCTAGGACTAACTATTAGCATCGATTTAAAGAATAAATTACTGATTAAAAGTTTTTCCATCAAGATTTCATCCCAGTCTCGCTTAAATACTGGAAACTGTCAAGCTACAGGCATGAAAAATAGTTAATCTCAGTCTAAAATTAAGCAGTTAAATTTATCTGCATAAATATAAATGGACATCTTTAATCCGACAGAGAAAATTCCGTATTCCCAATACCAGATCCTGTCACTTAAGATTGCATTGGTGTTGAAGTATGGAGATCCTCTTAACATATTATTTCTTTTTAATGCTTTCACTGAAATTATAAAACTACCACATTTCTCTTCAACGGATTTAAGCTTTCTGCTTTCCAGCTCCACATGAGCACTGCACAAAGACTCAGAACTGTTGATGTATCACCTCTGGAGGAATCTTCAAAAGAATAAATGATTGCTCAGCCGGCATTCTAGGAATTTGCCTTGGAAACACCCATATAGCCTGACATAAAATGCAAGAGAGGAGGAACAGAGAGCTGTAAAAGGAAACCATGATATAGTCCAGAATGAAAAGTCCATCACATACTAAAATACAGATTGATAGTTCATGCCCCAAAAAATTAAGTTGCTTTGGACTTGTTTGTCACAAATAAAATAATTTAAGACACCAAGTTTTGGACCTTTTCTGGGTATGATGCCCGTTGTAAACTCTGTAACTGAAGTCTTGATTTAAATTGCTTGTCATTTATATACATGTAGGTACTCTTTGCATGACAAGTGTACCCACTGCTTTAATACCCACATCTGTTCCAGCTCATTAAACCCAGCTGTTCTTTACTTTTCCTCTCTTCCCCTTATGGTTCAATGGTTGTAAAACCATTCCTCCCAGGCCATGAGTGAAAAGCAGCGAAGGTGTTAGCTACAACCAGCCAGAAAAAGCCTAGTATTACCACTTTTCTTTATTTGCCGTGCTTAAGTGTAAATTGATCAGGGAAACATTGCATAGAAGCAAAGCCAGTTTTACTCTGGAATGCTAAGCCATGCACAGAGCTATACTGGCGTATTTACAGCATTGCAATGATACATACTAGTTAAAATGGCAATGTAGGAGTTCTTCTAGGCAAATTGAGAAATCCTGGTGTGAAGCTTGTTCATCTGGCCTCGTGCTTGAAATGACATTGTGGTTTATGTTCATATACCAGCTTACAACCATTACTGATTGTACCACTGTACTACCACAGCCAACTTCCCATAGAGCCAAACCCTACAAGTCTGATACTTAAGCTCTCACACATCCTAGTGCAATCCTGTTTTTTCCTCAAAGAACAGCTTCTTAGCTAAGTTTAGATAGGGAGAGAAGAATCAGACCCGTTTCATCCATACTAGCAGTTAAGTTCCCCCTACTTTAATGAAAGATTATAAAACTGGGCGATGTTACTATGGCATTACAAGGCTGACCTTGGTCTCCTAGCCACGTAAGGATGAAATAAGCTGCATGGGTGTGATCAGCTTGATGCTTCTGTATCCTACAATAAGTTCCTATCCATATCCGTAAAATTAGGATTCTCTGCTGTTGCTGCTCGCCATGTCCCATTGAGAAAGAGGTCCCTTTTCTTGTGCTCAATGATTTCATTATATTTGCACAGGAGTCTAAGTAGGCACCTTGTTCCCCTCTCCCCGTGGCAGAAACAACCTGTTGGGCAACAGGCATTTGTGCACATGCCTGATGTAAGGGCCTCTGCAGATGTCCTTCACTCCCCACAACACAAGCCTTCCTCAGAGCCCCGTACCTTACTGCACTTGTGTGGTGTGCCCAGAAGGGCTGCAAGACAGAGGGATGTTATGTGGGAAAACAGATCTCAGACCTTGTGAGGGAGTTTTGACAGAACCTTCCCCATCCATGTTGGGTTATTTGTAGTGTTAACACAGGCTTTTGTTTGGCTTTTACCCACACTGCACCACACCATCTGTCCATAAGCAGAAACTTTGTTTCAGACTGCTGTTTTGGATCCTGGCTGCAAGCTAAGACATCAGTGATTATTTCCCTAATACACCCAGCAGGGGCCCCACAGCCATATTTGATAGCTATTGTAGCCTACCAAATGCATTTTTAGCTGAGGATGAGACCAGTAGCAGTCTTAGAGAAAGCTCTGAAAGCAGAGGAAGCAGGATCAGATCCCAGCCCCAGGGCAGATCCTGGAAGCAAGCATGCAAGCGTCTGGAGGGCCCTTTGGATAAAATTTAAGAACAAACCATAGAAGGAAAGAACATCATCAGCACTGAAGTCACAGCTGATTCCATGCTGATGTTGCCTGGAGAAATATTCCATGCAATCTCATGACCAGTGATTGAAATTCTCTAGGTAGCTACTATTTGCTTGGGGATGGCTTTTGTCTCAGTCAAGGGAAGAAGCAATGTGTTCCTCTGCCATCATTAGCATGTGCGATCCCAGATGGAGAGCTAATATCTAAGCCTGCAGCTAGGGATTTTTCTACTAGGTTTTAACTGTATACTGCTTTTTAAGTATTTAGAATGGCAGACTTAACAGAAGTGACTGTATATTTGTATTCTACCTATCTATGCATAGTGTATACTGAGTTTAGGAGACTAATGCTAGCATTCAGGCAGTGTCCTGGGAGGTCTCTGTTATGAACTCTGTTAGCTGTGTTGACTGGAAAAGTCACTGGAGAGGTACCTGGTCCCTGCATGTGCTCCCTGAGCATGGGGGGGTGATACAGGAAGACAGATCTTTTGTGAACAGGCTTCTGTATCACAGTTCAGCATCCTGTTTCTGTTTGCTTACATTTTTTGATTCTTGGCTGATGAAACCTGGTGTCACTGCAAATCTTACTCCCTCTTGTAACTTGCAGTCCTTCTTCATCCATTGATTTGCTTCTCCACCACCAAGTGACAAAAGGCTTTTTAGCACAGAAACACTTTTATGTGAGAGCTGAGAAAATACTGCCTATTCCAATTTAGCATCTGCAATAAATTAACACGGATGGACTATAATATGAAGACCATAACTGGTAAAAAAGGTCATGTTTGAAGTTTTCCCAGGCCTTCTGCCAAGCTAAAAATTATTTTCTTGATTTTTATAAAAATAACTGAAATCTTAAGCCATTGCTATTGTTTTTGCAAGCTAATAACCTAGGAGGCAAACGCTTCCGGTAAACATGCATTGAAAGAAGAAATAAAGGTTTAGTGAACTGCCAGAGGTATCTACCTGTGACCTTGCTATAGGAAAGAATATGAAAAGGTATTTTCTCTTATTACTTTCTTAGGACGAAGAAAATATTGTGATTCCCTCATTGTTGTATATCAGGACTTGCACTTTTTCTAGACTACAACAGCCACTGAGGGCTTTGGGGAAAGGAACTTCATCCCCTACAGGAGAGGAGGAAGAAAAAGAAATTACAGTGATGAAGAGGTTGAGTCTAAGATCAGCCACCTCTGTTAGCAAGGAGCTAGAGGAGACAGGGACAGATTGCTGATGGCCAGGGATGGCAAGGTGGTATCAGAGTGCCACAAGCATAGCTGGAGGATGAGGAAGCATGACCAGAGGGGACTCTGCAGCAGATATCTCCAGCTCCAGCACCATTTCTGTACTACTTTGCTCCAGATCTGAGAAAAGGCCTGGAAAAAGCTGTTGTGGACAGGGAGTCTGTTAGGATGTTGGTACTGGCAGGTTTGGGCCTTTTCCTCTTCTGCCCACTGCAACAGTGGGGAAAAAGAGCAGAAATACTGATAATATGTAACCCCATCACTGGGGAGGTGACACTGCATGGGGTTGGGATCCTCTCCACAGGTAGCATGGCAGGCATTTTGCTGCTGTTTGCAAACTTTGCTGTCTACTTAGTTCTTAACAAAACTATATTTATTCTTTTTTAACATCTTTTACCTACTTTAATAAAGACCTTAGTTCCACACTCCATTGGCAGATAAGTACTTAAGGAAACACAAGAAACAAGCAGACTGATCCAAACTTTTAATAGATTTCAAAATTACATAAAGCAGTTGCCAGTTGGCACGGATGTGACAAAGTAACAGAGCATCACATTTCCTCACCCTGTTTTCCCGTGCACTGCTGCTTGCCACACAAAGCTCCAGGCACACAAAGCCCTTTCGATGCCTACCTCTTCTGGACTGCTCCCAATGATGACAGATGAGCTTTTTAGTTGCCTGTGCCAGGCCTGCAAACTGATGGTGTCCTAAGCCCACGCCGGTGAAAGCTCTTTGCATTATCCTTGTAAATGTTGTGCCATTTACCTCCCACCCCACTACTTTGAAGATCACCAGGCTTCCTGGCACCTTGTCTGGGTTACAGACAGTGCCATTTTGCTTTCAGTTTGCCAAATACTGGTTCTGCATCCATTAAGCAGCAGCTCAGTGCACAACTGAGCCATCTCCTGCCAGGTGCTCTCGTAGCAGGAAATGGCCTCATCAGCCAGGCTAGTAGAGGGTACACTGAACTCTCCTGAAATATCAGCACGTATTCATATTTTTTAAAGACAAAAAGGTGCTTTCATATTCAAATAGATCTGGGCCACATGGCACCATGAACACTGCCAAGGTATCCCACAGTGGTATTCACGAAGGCTGTGTCTATAATAGTAAATTAGATGTGCCTAGGAATGCTCCCAGGTGTTGAGGCCAACTGGCATTGAATGGCTATGCTAATAAATTGTCTCATCCTCCAAAGCAGGGTTGCTGCACGCAAACCACCTACACCACTCCAACCGTGCCCAGGCATTACACAGGAAGAGTGCTCGCTGCCATGGGCCAGGCATGAGCCAGGGATCAGTCTAATGGTTTACTAGAATAGATACTTGGAGGCGTGCTGGGAACACTTGAGTCTGCAGCACAGGAGCAGCTGAATTTGCTTCTTGGTCAAATAAGCCATCCTCAGTGGTGTTACTCTTTTACACTGATGTGTCCCCAGAGTCTCTGTAGCACAACCACTGTGCATATAGGAAAGGAACATTTACAAATGCCATGAGTGGCGCTTTGGGACTGTCCTCTCCTCAAGCTGGCTGTCACTGCAGGGATGATAAGAAAATCAACCACTCTACAGCCACAACACACTGGTAATCACCTCACAAACTTCCATCACCAGTATATCAATCGTTCACCGGTTGGCATCAGACTGACTTGACGCTGGCTTGTAACAAAGTCACCGCCTGCCAGATCTCAATTGCAGTCTGCCTGGGCTGGTGCTGCCTTCTCTGCAGAAGATACGGCTCTGTGTGCACGAGCTCTTCAGTCAGTCCTTGCCATCTAGGGTCCGCAGAGTAAACGGAGCAGGGGTGACTGCAAAACATGAAATCGGGGAGATGCTAATAGTGGAAATTCCTCAGTCTTAAGAGCCATCTTCTTTAATATTTCCATTAATGATTTCAGCACAATAAATAAGGGAAATGTTGGTGAGATTTGTTAATGTCATGAAGCTGGGTGGTAACGTGAAAAGAGAGGAGGCTTGGATATCCTATAATTGGAATTACCAGATGAACTTCAGTACTGCAGTAGTAGAGATGGGATGAATTTCAGTAAAATGAGAGACTATATATTTGAGAATAACAAAAACCATGTGACAACAAGGACCTTATTGTTGCCAGCCAGAGAGGAAGGCACGGGATTCCCAACTGACCAGAGAATGACTATGAACCACCATGGGAGCCAATCATACAAAAAGCAAATGAGGTCACAGGAAGTGTTTGCAGGGACGGGGCCTTATGAAGAGCCCTGCCTACTGGACTGGTTGCTGGTCATGAGAACAAGCCAAACAGGCAGGAGGGGGCAGGGGAACAGGCAGTCTCTTTTATGAGAGAAGGCTGGCAACTCTCCTCTCATCCTATTAATAGGGGAGGGTAGGAGGGGGAGTACACTTGTTGCCTATATTTGTACAATGGAGGTGGAGCGGGAACACTTCAGAGAAAGGACAATGTTGGCACAAGCCAGTGTTTGCACGCTAGATGTAAATACAGTTAGGCTGGGAATTAAAAGACGTTCCTTGTCTCTAAAACAGTCTTCTCTGGAGCAGCTATTCAAGCAGAGCAAGGATGACATAAAGGAAGAGATTTTTAGGTGGTGCTTATTAAGTTCAAAAGAAGAACAGCATGACATACTTGTCTGTGAGGGCAGCGAACAGGGCCTGGCAATCCATATTTCCACTGCAGTCCTTTTGTCCTGCAATAAAGAAGCAGCAGTCTCTGCTTACGTACATCCTTGTCCCCGTGACCTGGGGAGTGCAGAGAGTATCCAGAGAGGCTGCAGCCTGCATCAGCTGTCTTCATGAACTCTCCTGGATGGTGTCCATGTCCCAGCTTCTGCTGTCCTCTAAGGATATTTTCCCAAGTGTCATATCCTTTATTTGCATCCACATTTGCATAATTGAGAAGAAAATTTTCAATTTACTGCCCCAAATTATTAAATGCAGTGGTGGAAAGGGACAGCAGTGAGGAGACCACATAGCCAGAGTGCATTAGTTTGCCATGTCAGAGGGCTAAGAAGTAACAGACATACTGCACCAAGTGCAATGTGCACTGCAGGAGTAGGGACACCAGAATATGATCCCAAAAATCTGACATGCTTGCCCAGCATTACAGTAGCACCAGTTTGGACATGAGGGCTGGTTATGGTCAGGAGTACAGACTTTTGCAGGCTGCTTGGCTAATTTGTCTGCAGGAACTGGGGAAGATCCTACATGATAGCTAGAAGAAAAGACTCTGCTGGCAGTCGGGCTCATGCTGACATTGGGTAGAATCACTACAAAAAAAAAGCAAATGGGAAAAACACCTGCCTGGTGATCATCTCTTTCCATCAGAAAAGATCGAGTATGTCTGAAGGCATAATTAAAAAACATCGCATAATCAGTGAAGCTCTGAGGCTTGTCAGTATGGAGTGAAGTATCATTAATTGATACAAATTGTTTGTTAAAGAGTGACTCATTTGTCACGGCTTGCACAGGGCTTTGGATGAAGAAAATCCTTAAAGACAGAATAAAACTATTTGCTGTAGTTGTGGAGGAGTCTCTAGAACAAGCTGCACATATGCTTTCTAGCTCTGCTTGATGCTTGCCAGAGCAAGGATTTTATCGTTCGTTTTCTGGTACTAGTATGGATCTGAAGTGAGCAACCATCACAGTTGGTAACTGATGCCAGTTCTGGCTGGGAAGGATGCGAAGAGCTCTAGCAGCAGAATCAGAGATGCATTTATCGAAACCCTCTGAAATTCATAGCAACACAGGCCTTTCCAAAGGGCAGTGTCCACAGCGGTCCCACACAGAGAGAGGGAATGGCACTGCCCAGGAGCAGAGAGATGGAAGTGACAGCCCAGCCAGACGGGCACTGTTGCACTGACAGGGTGCTGTCCCTCCGTGCCCAGCGAAGGGAGCAGGGCATGGCCAGGGATGGTGACAGGCTCAGACACAGCCCAGGCATCACCAGACATGTCTGTATTGAGACAGGTGTGGGGCAAGTGAGGAAGTCACACAGGTAGAGGGCTGAGCACAGGCACACCTCAGCTCAGGTACAAGGCTCGTACCACTCGGGGACCCAGGAAAAGGCTGCCCCTGACTGTGAGTGCACTCCTGACCCCCACATGAGCCAAAGTGAACATCAGGAATTTGGCTTTCCCACAAATGGTGATTTGCATCCTTTGTCTGAGGGAGAAGTTCTGTTTTTAGAACAGTGAAATAGCAGGGGCAGAAGATTTTGTCAGCAGTTTTTGAACTGCCTGCCCCAGTTCCTATCTCCAGGACAGCACTTGCCTGCAGCCCTATTTCATGTATCAGTAAGGGAGTTGTGAGTGAAGAGTGAAGTGACATGGGGTGACATGGGATCACCTTCTGCAACAGGGAATGCAATGATCCAAAATAATCCCACTCCTCACTGCAAAGAGATGAGACTTGTTAAGTACTTGCTAAGTAAGGAGGAATATAGGATAGAGACTACTCTAGAAAATCATTCATTGCAATCTGCCTGAAAACATGAAGGTTTTGAAGCAGTGAACTCAGTGGATAGCCAGCCTTAGTCATAGGTGTCTGTTCACAAGGAACAGAACACTGCCCAAGAGCTTCATCCTGCTCTTCAGTACGAGAGGCAAGTCTGACATTGAGGACAGCAAATTTTTTTCACACACTCCTGCTTCAACTTCCTTGTCTGACAATCAGACATGCATCCTGGAGGACTCTACTAATCAGCAATCTTTTACCATTTCAGTAATATACCTGACGTTTTTTGCAGGTGAGTCTTTTAAGGTCTGCAACCCAGCCACTTCGCTAGCTTGGCTTTGCGAGATGCAGCCTGTCTCAGGTGGTGGTGGGTCTAGTCAGTCACTGCTTTCTGCTGGAAGCAGGCAATTTTACTTTGAAGACTGCTCCAAACACACAAAAATGTTGAACTAGTGCAAAACTGGAAGTTATAAAATTTCTATTGGTGGTACACTGGATGGAGGCAACTGGTAATGTAAGTTTTGTTACCAACTTAAGGAAGAGCAGGTATTTGCATGGGAGTCTGTTCTGTTATTGCCAATGTGATAAACTTGCGTGCATTTTTCATTAATCTGGAACTGGCTGCTGCCCTTCTTTTAGCTGCTAAAATAGTTTCCAGAGCATGTTTTCCCAGAAACTATTGTCTCTGCAACAGCACTCTCTTTTTCTGCCTGTGAGGGATTGCTTTCGGTTTCCCAGCAGTATAAGCTAGGTCTGAAGAAAGAGAATGGGGAAGAGCAGAATGATTGAGGCTATGGGGTCCCAAACCATCTTCTCTGTGGTGAGGCTGTTCTAAGCAGTTCGCTCTCCTCCCTCTCAATCTTAGCTCTGCCATCCCCTCAGCAGTGTCACCACACAGGTCCAGGTGGACCAGGAGGCCAGATGGACGAGGGAAATTATCAGGATTTAAAATAACCTTTTCCTAGTGAGACCATCTCTGCCACACCAGCTCACACTGTCCCACCTGCCAGCATGACCGAGGCTGCCTTTGCACTCAGTGCACATCTACGTGTGCCTGCCCTGCTGTCACCAGGGGTTGTGCCACCCCTCGTCCTGGCCCAGCCCTGGGTCCTCACCCCTTCCCTTGCAGCAGGGGAGCAACCAGACAGTGGGGGCTGGGCTGAGACAGCCCTGCTGCTGGCCATGGGAAGGAGCGGGCAGGGCCCAGCTCTTATTTTCCATTCTTACAAAGAGGGATGGGAACTCATGGTGATGGCCATGAGTGAAATGGAGGTTATGCTGATGTTTGGTTTAGATCCCTCAAGTGAGAAAAATAGTGCAGTTTTTCAGCAGTTTAAGATGGAAGGTGGGAGTGAAAAGGCTTTCCTTTCCCCTTGCTCACTGACACTATGAATATTCACAAATCTGGTCCAGGAAAAAAATTGCTTTTTGGGTGAGGTGGGCATTATGCAGAATAACTGGGACTGTGCAATAAATTAGTAATTTCCATCATAGATCTGTTCTGGATAACATGCACAACGTAGTAAAGTGTTTCTCAGATTTGTACTTTGTCAGTTGTAGGGAATCAGAGATAACATGTCAGGGCTCAATATATTCACTTGATCTTGTTGTATGGGTGAGGTCAAGCTACCATTACTGGTCAGGAACAATTACTGCTGCAAAGATAAAGCTCATTTCAACCTACAGAGCTCTATGTTGTTGTAAGTTAAGATTGTGGTTTGGACTGAAATTGAACATACCAGTAAGAAACATGTATTGATATAAATCGGTTGTTATAAGCCAAATACAAATTATTCCAGCAATCATTAAAGCAACCGAGAGTACGAAAATGTATGAAACTGCATGTTGTAATTACTGGTGCTATCTCAGTGGTTAATATTCAAAGTTCTCTATTCTGGATATTATTAATAAATATTGATTTGGAGACCAGAAAAAGAACTTCTCAGTATTAAAAGCGGTTTAGCTGTATTTACACCAAGACAGTTCCCTTTTTTTTTCTGCCTTGGCTGTATCTTTAGACCCCCATCTAACAGCAGCTGTGATTTATTTTTAGCTTTTTTTCTTTGCATATTTAAAAGGGTGTTTCCGTATGGTGTGAAGCATAAGCTAGTGTAGCAATTAACTGGCAGAGAGATTGAGCTTTACAATTCCAAATAAGAAGTCAGAAATTAATTTCTGCTATGAATCAGACATCTACACAAAGTGAATAGTACGCCTCTACTATACACGTATACTGTAGATCTGTCCATTCTAGGGACTCAGTGGAGTATACAAACTGAATTCAAAAGAAGACATCTACCAGTGCATTTAAATGCCTGTAACACCATAATGCTAGCTGAGTGTTGTAGGTTTGTCTTTTAAATTTGTATTATATAAATTGAATATTGCAGAAATCAGCAATATCCTTTCAGAAGCACTACCCTGTACATCTAATGGAGCATGATCCAAAGGCTACATTTGCATCTAAATACAATGCTCCATGCAGAAAATATCCAGCTTTTATTTATAAATTACAATGAGCTTTTCTTTTTCTCCTCAGAATGGTTCTCTTTAAAGAAAAGGAAGCTCCATCTTCCAACAGATGATGAACAACTGGTTTCATATTGTTTGGAGAAGGTACAGTGATCTTGCCAGTCAAGATATGTTACACATAAGGAGTTATAAAACTGTGACTATATAAACAGTTTTACTCTGCCATTTTTAACTAGGGAAGCAGACTTCAGTAAATAAATGATGTGGGTACAGAGCAAACTCTTTTTACACCGCATCTTAATTAAGAATTAATTAACAAGCCCTCATAAAGAAATAATTAATTTCTGGATCTTCTTTGCTGTTCTGTTTTATTATTATGAACAAATCTCTGGGGTTTCTGCCCTAAAAGACACAAAAAGCCTTTACAACTAGAGAGCATCCTGATGTCTTACTTGTGCACATTAGAATTTTAACAATATACATCACTGTATCTTTTTCATACATATAAAAACCCTCACTGTCTGGTACAGTCCTCTTTCAGGCAGTTAGTTTCAGACCTCAGTGCCCTCATCAGCAGGGATGGGGAAGAAGGGTTTTGCTTCCCTATTCTGTTTTGCTCATTTATGGTGGTTTAAAAGGCAGGAACTTTAAACTAGTTGAGCATCTTCTCAAGGCAGACTAAGATTACCCTAGGTCTCCTTCAAGCCCTTCCAAACAGGGCTCCCCTTTACACAGCCAATTCATAAAACAGCAGTAAAGCCTGCAGAGACCCAGCCAGACACAGAAACCTGCCTTCTCAACTCATGGCACTCTTTCCACTCAAGCTCCCTGAGCCCTCAGCTATCACTTCTGCTTGGCCCCTCTCCAGGCTGGATTAGATGCACCCAGCCGGGACAAGCTGTACCCAGCCAGAGCCCCTCTGCTGCTTTCTAGCTCAGAAAGGGACGGAAAACCAAGTTGCCTGCAGTGCTTAAAAATGAGGAACGTGTTTGGGAAACACCTCAAAAAATAGTGGTGTTCAAACAATTGCCTAGCCTCATAGCAAATCTCTGGCATGTGGGATAGACCCGGACTCCTCTTCATCATCTGCAGCCACTCCTTTTCCTGTTCCTCCTGAGTATGTCTGCATTGCAGTCGTTGTTCACAGAAACACTGCCAGGCTGGGTTAAGCTCACTCAACTCCTGCTAACTGCTGCTGTAGCAGCAAAAAGCCCTGTTACAAATTCTGCTTCAGCAGATTTGTGTATGGCTTTGTGTTTTAATCTATCCGCAGTACAATTAGACACTTCTAAAATTGAAGGTCCATAGTCTGTCAACAGAGCTGAGCACCCAGGAATTCAGAGGATCAGACATTTATTTAGATGCAGGTATTTGGGCATCTATGTTTTTTTTAAAAAAAAAGCCCATACAATTTTGTAAAGTTCTGTTTTTGAAAAGCTAATAATTATATTTGATAATTACTTTCCTATGATAAAGACTACCTTTCTGCTTATCTCTGCTCAAATACATTTTTCTAAACAAAACAAGCTCACCAACCTTTTTCCTCTCAGTAATCAACAGTTTCCAGTATCCACCTTCAAGGATACAGGTAAATTTGTATATATCTCTCTCCAAGGTCTCTTTCACTGTCCTTACAGCTCTGTTTATCCCAGGCTCTCCAGGGACCTGTTCCTTATTTTACTCCCTGCAATGCTTCTCTGACAGTGGCAGAAATGGGAGAAACTTGAGAGAGGGAATTGGGATTTGTTACTCCAAAGCCAGGACAAGTTTTGATCAAGCTTAGACAATCCAGGACCAAAGCCTCTGTGCTCTGGTTGCAATACTAGGGACTTCCCTTATGACAGCGGGAGGACCCCTACACTTTTGTCCCAGTTCTGTGGAGGATCAGGCTCCTACATACTGCTTTACATCTCTGGAAGATTTATTGCGGGCTGAAATTTCCCCACCACCACAACACAATGCTGCAGGCGTGTCGCAGGACACACAGCACAACCTCCATCAGTAGTGCATCGGTGTGTCCTGACTCACGTGCATTAACCTTTAATGCATTTGGTGTCTTCCCAACATCCATGCAGATACAAGACACGAATATGTTGATCCTACAAGCATGAATCTTCAGGGTGCCATAGGCAGAGGCATGCTCTGCATTTAGTATTCAGTTTGTTTGAATAGCTTGTCCTCCTCCCATCTTTCTCACTACATGTGGTCCTGAGAGAAGTCCTTCTGGGGAGCAACCATGTATAACAGCTGGAAAGGGCCACTGCTTTCTTCATTGCTTTGTGAAAACATGCAGCATTCAGGGCCAGATGAGGACATGGAGGAGGAGGTTGCTACCACATTGCAGGATTAGGAGCACAGCATGGGACAGGGGCTGGCAGGATGACAAGGAGGAGGGAAATTCCACCTAGTACCCTCCGTGAATCCAAGTCAAGTGCACATGCATCTTTGTACCAAGATGTATGCTGCATATCAGCTACTTCAAGCATTCATGTCATCAAATAATGATGGCCTGACAGATTAAAAACATGTTTTCATAACACAGGTGTCTGGTATCAACTTGTGCTGTATGGTAGAACTCACCACTTTTGTTCTTCAATTCAGATGGCCAGAGCAGAGCAGACCTGGAGTTTTTTGGAGAGCAAAGGGAACCAAATTCCTCTGTTCCTCTACCAACAAGCGCCTCCCACACGATGTCTGTGGCACTGGTACTAATGCTGCTGTTGCTATGTACCAATGGGCTTGCTAAGGAAATTAAATCTCTGGACTGTTGAGAAAGGTTTCATTGTTCATTCATAGGTGATTAATTGTTTACATGACCATCAAATTGCCCTCTGAGGGTGTGATGGGAAAATAAGTCCTGATGATAAAGTACACTGTCAAAATTGTCCTCATGTAGTTTTAATTACTGTGGGTGTTAGGCATAAACTCTACTCCAGCAGACAATTATTCCACATATATTTTATTGCGGGTCTAGATGTACACATAAAATTAACTGATTCAAAATGGAATACACTGTTTTGACAGCCAGTTTTTGCTAAGGAGTGGGCTTCTATCATTAAAGGAGGGAATATAGCTGAAGTAATTTATGAATGACAGCTGGAACATAGTATTGAATAGCAATGTGTAGAGCATGCTAGATACTGAAAATTAAAAAAAATATTTTTTATCATCTCTTTGCATATAGGTGGTGGCACAGTCAGGAGCTATCCTTTCATCCTTGTAGGCACAAACTTAATATGCAAGAAATGAATTAATATGTTGTTACACAATTTCATCTGTGGGAGAGCCATGCCTTTGCTAATATAATAAGAAAAGCCTATCTTTCAGTGTTTCTATCCATGGCTTACTCTGGGAAGGTGAAAATGTCACTAGTTCTCTGTGAGCTATACCCCCCAAAAGAAGAATTCCTAACACAGAGATGCCAAAATACATGCCCTTGTCGGAGTAGACATGTCCTGCCCATTCAAAATCTTACCAGTCACTAGAGCACAGCTTCTTCTTGGTGAGGTGTAGTTTGGACCCAAGCCACTTCTGTCTTTGTTGGGTTTGTCATCTTTCAGCCTTGAAAGGAAAATTTGAATGTGTCATCTTCCAAAGATCACCCTGGTCATAAGAGTGGCCATGTTGGGCCAGATCAAAGGTCTGTCTAATCCAGTTTCTTCTCTCCATCAGGGACCAAGAGAAAATGCCAAAGGAAGGGCATGAGAGAAGGACAAGCACATAATGATATTTCTCCAAACATCTCTCCCAGCTTCTAGTGTGTTGTGGCTCAGGGACTTCCTTAGCTGGAGGTGGTATTTAATAGCCTATTAAATGCACTCAATAGTAGGTACTTAATACATAGCATGTACTTAATAGCCCTCAATAGATTATTCTTGGATTAATTTATCCCGGTGGCTTTTTTACCCATGCACATTTTTAGCATCTCACATACCCTGTGGCAAAGCATTTCATAGCTTAAACTGTACCCTGTATGAAAAATATTTCCTTTTGTTAGTTTTGAATTTGCTGCCCGATAGTTGCATTTGTTGCTTCTTCTTATACTGAGACAAAGAATGATCGTTCCCTGTTCACTTTCTGTGTCACTCTTGACTCTGTAGACTCCATTGTTTCCCCTCAGTTCTTTCTTTCTTTCCTTTTATCTTCCCTTTCTCCCTCTGTACACCTTTTATAGTTCTACTTATACATATTGAGATAGGGAGACCAGAACTTCACACAGCATTCAAAATGTGGATCAATATTCTGCATAATAATAATTTCTGATTTGTTCTTTATTCCTTTTCCTAGTAATTCCTAACATTAGACTTGCTTTTTTTATCACTACTGCATATTGAGCTGACATTTTTAGAGAATTACTTATTTTAAAATCTCATTCCTCTGTGGTTCAACTCACTCAGAATCCATCATTGCATATATAAAGTTAGAGCTGTTTTTTTCCCCATGTTCATCACTTTACATTTACCTACATTGAATTTCATCTTGCATTTCATTACCCAGCTTATTCATTCTGTATCTATTTAGAGTTGGCCTTTTGCTTTCCTGCATGAATACCTTAGCATCATCACACAATGATACCCTACATTTCATCACTCAGATCAGTTATGAGTATCTTGAACAGCACAAGCTCTCACAGAGATCTCTTCAGGGCTCTATCTCCCCAGGGTGACCTCTCTCTTCTGTGAAAACAAACCATTTATTCCTACCCTTTGCTTATTATCTTTAGAATAGTCATTTAACCAGGTGAGAACCAAT
The DNA here is from genome assembly GCF_031877795.1 of Strix aluco. Taxonomy (NCBI): domain Eukaryota; kingdom Metazoa; phylum Chordata; class Aves; order Strigiformes; family Strigidae; genus Strix; species Strix aluco. The sequence continues at coordinate 31,689,718 of NC_133931.1, forward strand.
CTTTTTCATCCCATAATAGCTTTGGTTTTTAGGAGCTTTTGATGAAAAGCTCTTTCAAATAGCTTTAGAAATTCTAAGCAGAATATATCAACACTATGAGTTGTCCACATGCTTGTTGACTTCTCCTCATGCTCTAGTACATTTTGGAGACATGATTTGCCTTGCCCAAAGAAGCGTTCACTCTTAATATATTAAAGTTTTGGTGCATCCACTGATTCTGTTCTGTAGAAAAGCTACTATAAATTAATTCTGTTGACCTCTTGTATAATCTCCTCTACAGGCCCAGCCATGCCATCAGCATGAATTCCGTATCTGTGATTTTCCTTTGGGTCTCTTGCATGAGCAACGAAATATTTGTCAAAGATGACAGTTAAGCATTGACCTGGACACCTGGATATCTCACTGAACTGTGAATGGTCATTTCGCAGAACGATTTTTCCAGGTTTACTGCAGATTTGCACAAGAATCTGTGCAAAGACTGCAGCCACTTCACCTTCTTCAGATTTCTCTATGGCTCTAACAGACACACAGCTTCCCTCACCCCCATCATCAGAGTGATACTGGCATACATGCTACTGTGTTCATTCTGGGTCTGATTTATATCATTTCCTTCTTGAGCTTAATCTGTGGGTGGGTGTGCTAACAGTGATGCGCCGGAGGTGATTTCTGTTGTGGGCAGTGGCAGCTGAGGGCTTTGAGCACACCTCATGCAAGTGACAGTATCTCAAAGATCCAGCCCAGTCTGGGGTCACAGCATTCTTCTGCTTCTATCTCTGCAAGAAGATTCTGGGACAGCAGCTTAGTTACTCCTGGCTCACTGGATTCTATCCCAATTCTATGAAAAGCAAGAACTGCTTTTTGGCTGCTCTCCTTTTATAAGCAAGAAGGAGGTAGGTCCCTGGAAAGGCCCATCCTGTGAGAAAGAGTGCCAGGAGCTGTGGTATTAATGCTTGCTAGACTTACCTCCATTTTCATTAATAGATCAAATATTGTACCCTCTTCATCTCCGTAACTGTAGAATTTTTAGACCCAGAAGGAGATTTTTTTTTTTTCAGTCTTTTAAAAATAACCTTCTCCACAACTCTACTAGAAAGATCGGTATTTTATAATGGTAGTGTCTACACATCTACATTAACATTTCAGTTCAGAAGTGAATCTTCTGATCACACTCAGCCAGATGATTTGGTTGTCACCCTGGAGTGGTCTTGGAGGGCATGAGATGAACCGCTTTCAGATGAAACTAAAACAGAAGACACCTAATGGTGTCAACGACAAATGGGCATTCAAACCATAGGAGCAGACTAGACCTGGTCCAGAAACACTCCCTGAAAGATGCAAACTTCTGGTGCCATTACATAGTCATATGACAAGCCCTGTACAAATACATCTTCCTCATATGGCACGGACACTGGGTCTCCAGCACCAACTGCTTTGCTGTACAAATCACTCTTACTGTTAGATATGTCTATAGCACATGGAGAAGTCAGTGGCAAGTCACTAAAATCTGCTGTGCTCAAATGACTGAGAGGAGAAAGGAAAATAGTTTAGAAAGAGCCCTCATCTTCACAGTGCTGAGAAAAACCACAAGCACCATGTTCCCAAGTGCAAGATTATCAGCCGTCACACTCATCTGCCACCACCCCTGATGGAACTGCCTGTGCAGACTGCTTCTATTGCTTCACTGGAGGTGTTTGTTTGTGGTTACACCCACCTGTGTCTCTGCTATGAGAATCACAACAAAAGCATCAAAAGGAAGGAAGACAGAAGCGACACCGCTACTTCTAGACTAGGGATTCTAGTAACAGAGACGAGAAGAGAATGCTGCAAATACATTTGACTGAACATTTCTCAGGATGAGGTATTCTAAAAGAACTAGCCCAGAAAACTCGTCACTAAATGTATTTAGCTGACAATCAGTTATATTTGTGTGGTGAAATCCATTTTTGGATTACTATCACTTTGAATTCTTTTGTACCTAAATTCGTAAGAGCAAGTCAGAACATTAAGCTTTTCTGATACAGTTAGGATATTGATTTGCATATAACCATAGCCATCCAGTTCCCTTGCTATTTATTCTCAATTTTAAATGTTTGCAAAATTGCAGCCTGTTTTAACTGTATTTTGAAGTAGCTGCAGCTGTGTAATTCAACTACATGACATGTTAGCAAAGGGCACCTTTAAAAAAGTTGAGTAAATTTTAAAAATGTGCACATCTTTTCTCAAGCTTTTCCCATTCTTCTCAGAAATCCCATGTGCCAGAGCCTGAGGTGGAAGAATGCTCAATGGCTTCAGTAAAACTACCTTGATTTGCACCAGCTGTGAAGCTCAATTGTCAGCACCAATCCTGAACTGCTCCCAGCCAACTACTTATTTCACATGCAACTGTCTGCTGCCATAACACAATCACATGGCAGTTGGTGTGGCAATACAGTTTCCTCATACCAAATGCAAGTCTGCAGCAGTTGCAAAAAATATATTCAACATAGATGAGGTTTAGGAAAGGTGATTTACCCGTGATGCCATGTAGAAGCTTAGATTTTCAGGCAGTGATCTGATGAAACTGTTAAAAAACAGGAAGCTCTGGTGAGCAGGCAGCTGTTACAGTAAAAAAGACTTTTTAAAAACACACAGATAAGGTAAAGATCAGCTAGATCTACATCCTGACAACAAAGGTAAATTGTAGGTGTTGGCAGTCACCAGAGCATTTGCTAACTGGGAAGAAATGTGGACAAAATCTCATATGTGAGATATGTTTTCTTACTGAATTGCTGCTCTATGCAGATACGTATTGTTTCCTGCTTGATACCTCAAATAGAGGTGGATGAAAGAGCAACAGTGATAACATTTACACATATTTAGCCACACGTTCAGAGCTCCACAAGAAGACTCCTATATTCTAACCTAAAGCCAGTAATGCTACATAACTGGTTGGATGCTTCTCCCAGGCGCTGCATCCACCAGCTGATGGTGTGACTGTACATGTGAAGTCCCCCCCATAACACACAAAACCCCTTTGTCTGATGCTATTCATTCTGGTAACCATTCCCGGTCAACCAGACAGGTGTCAATCAAGCTAATGCCTCTCAACACAAAGCCAATCTGTCTATGGTTGCAGGGTTTGAGCCAATTTAATTTAATTTATTAGAGTTGAAAGGAACCTTTGCCTCTGTGACAATGGGTGAGACAGTTTGTAATGATTCTCATTTAATTGATGAATGTAGACTTGGCACTTGACAATTAACCAGATGCATTAAGATACTAGGGGTGAAATCCCAAGAGGATTTCACAAGCATCTAAATGCTTCTAAGGTTTACTTTCCTATAGCAAATTCATCTGCAGCCTTTCTCAGTTGGGCAACTGGAGCTGTTCAGCTGTGTCTCACAGAAGCTGCGATCCTCCACTCAGAGAAATAATTTTTCTGGGCAGCAGAAGGACCCAAGTCCCATCTCTGCTTTCAGTGTGAGACCGTGCTCAAAATATACAGCCTAATGGCAATTCTGTAATCCTGAGTAGCCCTACACTACATAGACCTTTTGCAATTTATGTACCTATGCACAAGTGAGGAACATTTAAGTATGTATTAGCCACAAAAAGCCTACAATAAATTAATCATCCCACACAAGGCTATTTCGAAGGAGAAATGTTACTCTCTGGAAAGACTTTTCTACATGTTTTCCTAGTGCTATAACTTAACTTGTTTCTATAGTTTGTCCTTTATGGTTGCCTGATTTACCAACCCACTTTGATTAGGTTTTCAGTGTTAATTAATACACATTTTCAACCCTTCTAATCACATATTGCTCAAGGGTGGTTATTCGAGAGTCACAGATTTTATATCCAGAGTGCACCATTGCACACTTCAGCGTAACTCCCTAGGATTTTACCCTTTAACTCTGGGAACACAGTGCTAAATGCCTCTCTGCTGACTGAATGAGAGCATTTTTTAAAGAAGGAAATCTAATTGTGATTTAAAGATTTAATGTGAGAGAGAAGCGAACCACATCCTGTCATAAGCTGTTTCACTGGTCAAGATCTACATTTTATTTTTAGCTCGAACTTACCCAGCTCCATCTTCCAGCCACTGAATCTTTGTTAGGACTTTGTTTTCTGAACCATGTTATTTATAGCCTGTGACAGATCACTTCAGAAATCTCCTCATTTACAAGCTAATTAGATTTTTTTAATAGATACTTCTATCTCTCTCACCAAAAAAACCCTGGAGAACAGCTTTGGTCCTCTTGCTCATGCCTCTATCTCTCAGCTGTCTCCTGATCTGCACAGAAGCTGCTCCTCACCAGCACAGTCCCCTCCTTATCAGGAAAAAACCTTCTGAGGCCATCAGCCCATCGCTGCCGTCCCCACTTCCCACTCTGCCAATCGCCCCAACAGCACCAGCAATGGCTCTTGGTTGCTACTGCCGTTTTCCTGTAGCCTTTCTGGTGTGTAGTCTTCAAAGCCTGGATGTTATTTGAGTAACGGGTCTGTCACTGCTGTGTTTCTTCCTGTCCATCTCCTGCTTCTTCAAGTCCCCTGTCAGTCCTCTGAAGCCACGTGCCCCACCAGGAGCTTGTGTCCACCCATCACCTAGGAGGTCACCTAAATCCTCTGCACAATCCCTAATCTCTCCCATCAGTCCCCACTTTAGGCAACCTATAGTTACTTGGATGTTTCTATTTTTATTTTTAGTTATCGACACATAATTTGTGTTTTTTTCATCACATTAGTCCAACGGTTTATAATTCAATGGGAACTGTTCTGAGTGCACCTCCATGCAATACATGTAAGCTTAGCGCTTTTGTCCCTGCTCTGTCCTCTGGTGTCTGCTCTGTCCAAAAGGGCTTTAACATTGTTTTAAAAAGAGTTTACGTGTTTCATTATGTAATGTAATGTTTACATTCATTCTGACATACTTCAGATTTGCTCTCCGTCCTTCCCTCCTTTTCCCTACCCATCTCTCTGCCTGCAGCCTACGCTTTCTGCCTGCCAGCTATAAACAGATTTTAGAATTTTAAAAATAGCTATTTAAAAGCAACAAACCAAGGCTGAAATGAAATACAGCAGGGAAGAACTGGTCTATGGAAACTCAGTAAGTTAGAATATGCCAGGGCTTTCCTGCAGGGTTTTAACCATGACTTTGCATAGCTGCATATACCTAAATCTATACATTTCATTAGCTGAACCATCACTATGAGAGGTCTGTCTTTTATCTGAGTATAGCTAATTGCAGATTTACTTTGGGAAGAGGAATCTCAGATATAAATTAATTTAAACTAAGTTTTACTACATATTCTCCTGTTTCCATGAAATTTTATTCTCCCATCCCCAGAGTTTACAGGCTAAATCTGGATTTAGATGCCTCTGTTTGAACAGACAAACTCTACAGATTTTGCCCCATGGTATTTAATGAAAAATAAAATGTCATGAGGCCTTTCCCTTTAGAAATAATCAGTTGAGAAAATATTAGTGAAGATATATTTGTGTTCAGACTGTCCCCTGCAGTGAGGTTAGGGGGCATATTCATCATATACATCAGGATTAACTCAGTTTCTGCTGTAGCACTGCAGTTCTCTTCAAAATGTATAGCCACTGACCTACTTTTCAGGAGGCTTGGTGAAAGTCACTCCAAATCCTTCTGGCGTTTCAGCACCATAAAATTGTAATGTTTTACTGGAATATAGCATCTTCCTGAAACGGCAAATAATACAAAGGTGAGTGACAAAATTTAATTTGGAACCTTGATGTTGGGAAACCGATGATAATTTTCATAACGAGCACACCCAAGGAGTGAGCTGACATGGAAGGCCCCTACTAAAATGCCCTATGGGGATTGTTCTCAAAGGGCAGTCTCTGCGTCCCCAGAGATGTTATAATCTTTGATGACCTTCTTTTTCAGCTTTTCTCCTTTTTGTAAGAAAGTTACTGGAAGACTCTGGGGGTTCCCCTCCCACTTTTTTCTTCCTTCATGCAAAATAGCAGCTTTACTAAAACCAGGCTTATGTGTGTGTAGAATTATGCCAGCTGCATGCTGCACAGCACAGTCTATCTCAGTTAAATATACTAATTCTTGAGGTCAAAATAACACCAGCTTTGTCCATAGGCCTTGCTCCCTGCTAAGGCAGTTTCTTGGGAAGGCAATGTTGGAGTATTTACCAGCCTGAGAGGGAGGTGGTGAAAGCCCAGGACAGGCGTGTTTGGCACCTTCTGCCATGGTTCGCATTCGTGTTCTTTGAGCTGTGCATGCGGTAGATGAAAGCTGTCAAACGAGGTGGTATACAGCATAGAGACATGGACTTTTCACCCTAAAACAAAGGAGTACCCGACTCTAATGCCAGCAGACAGAGACATGTGAGCTTATGCAGAGCAAATCCTTAATCGGTCTCTTAAACACAAGAAAGACTTTTCATAAATTAAACCCAACCAGATTATTATCTGAAGCTCTTTAAGGATTTGCTTCTGATTTTATTATATCAGCCTCAGTGAAAAGTGGAGCAACATTTTCTGTAGCTGCGTTAGGAACTCCTGAAGTATATTATAGCAGAAGCTCGGGCAGACATTGTAACTGCCATATCACTACCACTATAATGGTAAAACATCTCCTGCATTGCTTTAGCCCTTTTGAGGATTTGGTGAGGTTATTAGAGAGCATGTTTCTGCTTCTCTGTGCTGGCCGCACAAGGGCTGCCCCAGAAAAGAGGGCATGAATGTAACACCCAGGCAGTTCAAAACCCACATTGATTTGTCTTGCCCAGTAATTACATTAATATCTCTGTGGTACAGTTACACAGTATAGGGGAAGGGAAGAAAAAGAATCTGGTGAACGAAAAAAGGGCACAAGTCAGCAAATTAGTGGTTACACTGTCGCTTGAACGATATGTAGGGAATTGCATATTGTTTCTTCATCAGCTCTTCAGATCTGGTCACCAGTTCAAGGAATTGAGAACAATATTTAAAGTAATCTGCATTTTTATAAATAATGCTGGGTGATAATTGATATAAACACTATGATAAGTCAAAAAGTGGTGGCACCAGCACAGCACTGAATGAGGGAGCTGAGTGTTTCTGCACTGCTGTGGTTTGCTGCAGCCAGAAGGAAAGCCTCTGTCTGTGTCACCCCGTTGCTGTGGTTATGTGAAGGAAGGAACAATTTCTGCCCCAGAGACACCCACCCCCCCATCATTCCCAGGCCTTGTCTAGGCTAACGCTGCATGGGAATTCATCTGCCAGCATAGGAGAGGTGTTAGGCACAAGAGACACAGGAGGACAACCATGGCATATGCCAAACACATTACCTGGTTTTATGAGCAGGGAGAATTTTCCTTCTACTACCCTACCATATAAGTTGGAGACGGGGAGATCAGCTTTTACTGGAGTTGAAACACCCACCTGCCACCCCACAGAAGTATCCCAGAGGATAACTCGTCATGGAGCGTGCAAGGTTGCAAAGGCAGGAGCGGGCTATGTGCCCTACAGCATGGAAGAAAAGTGTCTGAAGATGTCAAAAAAGGGTTTGCATCCCAGCATTGTTCCAGCCAACACAGGACAGCTGACTGCTCTCTAACAGGTCCCTTGGAAGTGAGCTAATGCTTCCAACCGAGGTATCAATTTGGCTTATTTTCTTTTATACTTGCCTTGTTACCAAAAAAAAAAAAAAAAAAAAAAGAAAAAAGAAAGTAGCAGACATTTTGGAGAGTGAATGTTGCATAGTGATATAGGGTAGTATCTGCCAGTAGTTTAAAGAGACTTCAGAAAATTGAGGATTAAATGTCTTTCCTAACATTAACACTGTACTAAATCAAAAGCTTTACTCTCACTGAATTTGAAATAGATTTAGCTATATAACTGAGCAGATAGCCTTTGAAACAGAAAGGCCTTTTTATCAAAAAGGAAATAGTTCCTGAGTTTGCCTGGGGCATGTTTCCTTCCACAAGATTTGAAAAGGTGGGAAAAGAAAGTAGAAAAACCTTTCATCTAACTTATTTTAAAACACATATATTACATTTTTGCATTTCAAATAACAACTTGTTTAAAATGTATTCTGTCTGTAATTTTTCTCTATGTAATGGGTTTTGTTTGCTTCTCATTTTAAATACATCCCTGTCTTGGGGCACCTGAAGTATTCATTTAGCTCAAAATTAATTTCTGCAGTTTTAATTAATTATGGTGCCTGTATTAAAACAGAACTTCAAGGTTATTTTTAAAACCCTTTTTCCTTATTGGTAAGATACCAACAGAGAGGGGAGATAGACATAAAAATAATTCTTGAGGCTCAAAATGTGTTTATTTGGGTTTTTTCAGGTCTTCCAGGCTTCTCTTCTGATTGCCTGACAACTCAAAGCCGTCCAGAGAAGCCTGAAAGAAAAGCTACTACAGAAGTAAATGGTAAAAGACTGTATGAGAACTGGACTCCTTGGTGTCACAGCTGCACACCATGACTGGCTCAGCTCACCCACCTTGGGCTGCTGCTGCTTTCGGAGGGACTGATGCCCCTGTGGTCATTCCCCCCTCCTGTAGCCCTTGTGATGGCGCTTCTTGTGAGGCAGACTGCCACAAGCCTGTCCCATGCACGGCATTTAGTCTGCCATGTAGCTCTGAACCTTTAATTTGACCTCCAGCTTCCTGGGAGGGGAGGTGGGAAAGGTCAACCACTTTAGGCTGTAATCCTTCAAACCTCTTCCTATATGCAGTCAGCTGTGAAAAGAAGCCATACATTGGTGAAGCATTTATCATTCAAATCGAGCATTCGGCTGGACTCCTTCCACTCCCCAGGACCTGACCACTCCCTCGCCCAGACCTTGAACCAGGGAGACAGACCCTGTACTTTCCCGTCTGGGGTGGGAATTGGCTGCAGTGCCTCATCCACTAATTTCTGATCTCAGAGCAGGACAATTTTCACCTTGAGAAATGTAATTCACCTCCTGCACCACCACAGGTCTCTGGACTATTACTTTAGTGTCCTTCTCCTTCCTGCTCGCCGTATTTTTCTGGTGTCTTTGTGAGTAATAATTAATCATTCTTAGCCTAAAGGCAAAGAAATTTTTCTAGCCTTCACAAAAATCAACCTTTTACCTCAGCATGTGAGAGAGTGGCAATGGTGCTGATTTTCCTTTCAATAATTTGTCTTTTTTTTTTTTTTTCCAAAAAGCTACTTTTGAGCATTATTGGCCACAATATGTTCAGGTTCGTTACACTTGGCAGGTGGGCTATTAATTGAAATAAGCATTAGTGAATTCGGAAAATCTTTTTTACTCTGTTCCTCAGGCAGGTTTTGATTTGCTTCCAAAGGCTTGCTCTGTGGTCAGGCTAGACGTTTGTAATGGGCTCCTCTGTGGTAATGGCTTGGATTTCTTGACAGGTTTTTTTTTTGGTGCGTTTTTAAGAATCATTTCAGCTTCTCTGGACAAGATGCAGCAGCATCTCTGTTCATATTTTGCAATGCGAAATTAGTTCTTTATTCACCAAAGCCAGTAATACGTCCTGAACTTTGCTGCAGCAAACTGAAATTGTGTAGTTGTCACATTTTTAATACAAAGAGTGGGAGCTCAGATAGACTAAGAAATTTGCATGATGCTTGTGGCTGTCATTAGAAGCCAGTCTGCCACCCTAGTAATTACATTCAGATGGGTTTTGGTCAAACTCACTACATTGTTTCTCCTAGAAAATGAGCACTATGATCCTATGTGTTCTTGAACAGCAGTTTAAAAAATATTGACGGAGGATAGTATCACAGCAGTCTTAAAGATTTTATTTAAGGAAGTTATGCAGAAAAAAAAAATTATTGAAAATAGTTTGTAACTGTGAATGTAGACAGTCATTATTTTTAATACTAGCAACCAATTTTCTGACTGAATTATTCATATGCAAATTTCTAATACTTGGGAAAAAAACTGATTTTGATGTGATTTTCTGAACCAAAATATTTTCTCAATCAGTTACGGTCATTAGTTTTAATTTATTATTTTCGTTCTCTTTCCCAAACATCATCTACAATCAATGCTTCAGATGAATCATTAGTACCACTTCTCCAGTTTCCCATCAGCATGCTACAAGTCTGATGGATGAAAATCAGTTTAAGGGTGCAAGTGTTTTCCTTTGTCTCATTCAGGCCATTCCTAAAACTAAAAACAAGTAAAGCAGTAAAAATAGCCATCTTTTCCAGTAACAAGTCAAGATATAAAGAACAACCAAGTGCTCCTGAATAGCAATACCGAAGCACTGTCAGCTAAAATGCTGCCATGGACACCTGCTCTTTCCCTCTAAAAATAAATTGCTGGATTGTGTCACCAGAATTGATGAGCCTAAAAAAATCTAATGTCTCATGACAATAGGATTCCTGAGTGGAAAGCTGTGTGTGGAAAAGTGCCGGGCAGATGCACTGCAGACCTTGCTGTGCTCCCCTGTAGCTGTGCTGCTGAAGAGTAATCACAGCCCTGACAAGGTGCTCCAAGGCTGGCAAAGTGAGTCAGAAGCCACTGCTGAGCTGCCAGAGCCCACCTCATGGTGGGGAAGACCAGTCATTTGCTCAATCTGATCATGGGTCCAGGCGCTGCTCGGCAGGTACAGCAGCTCCTTTAGTCTTCTCTCCTTCCTTCTTGATGAGAAGCATTGAAGTGGGCTTCCCAGACAGTAGCATCACAAGTAATGACTTTGCCCATTTAATAGATTTCTCTCCTTTGGAGAAAACCTAGGCCCAACGCTTTTGTCAGGAGATAGCTCACTTGCCTGCAAGGTCTCAGCATTTACCAGGAGGCAGAACTAATAATGACCGTCTCAGATAAACTGGCCACACTAGGAGCCATTCCTTTGACAGAACTATTTTACACACCTTAACCATAATGCAATTTGTCACTGATTTCAGAGGTGCAGTGTGTAGCCATCCAGGCTTTCACAGGATTTTTTTGGCCTGTAAAAAAGTTCTATTAGATTATTTAATATGTCCCCTTGCCGGTGGCAGCTTCTTACTGATGTGCTCCTTGAGTGGAAGCAGTGCTTTCCCACCAGTCCCCAGGCCTCCTTTAAAGTCCCCTTCCTATCCCTAATGGCTTGATTTCCAGAGGTGATGGTACCCTCAGGTCCTTTTGCTCCTTAAAGAAGTAGGACTGCTCAGACCTCTTGAAAACCAGGCCAACAATGTACATATAGAGGGGTAATTGTTATCTTTGTGGGCAGCTCCAGGCAATGTCATAACACGCTCTGTTAAGTGAGGACAAAGTCCACACTAGATGAAGTGGGTGGATGAGAGGCTAGGAGTGAGGCAGGACTGGTGTGAAGAAAGAAACACACGTCAGCCTATTCAGCTTTTTTTCCCAGTGTGCAGAGGGAGGGAGCTGAGTGCGGATGAGCCTCTCTCCTCTGTTGCAAGGCAGATACAGCACATTAAATCACACAAAGTGGCATGGGTGAGGGACACTGGAAGGGCTTGTTTAAACCCATGGTACTTCTCTGCATTAATCACCCATGACAACTTTACACTTGTGTAGTTTAAAATTGCATTCTTTTTATAGTAGGTTTGCTTATCCTATACACAGATGATAATTAGGGAATATACCTCAACATATCTTCAAAAGATACTTCAGTTTCCCCAAACTGCAGAACCCTGCAGGCTGAGAACTCAGATTTTTCCCCAATTACTTACTAAAACTTCTTTAATGAGTATTTCTACATGAATAAGAGATGTGGAACTAGGACCACACTATATATTATATAAAATAGAAATTAATTTAGGGATTGCAGCATACTGCAGAGCTGCCTGCTCCCGCAGAGTTTGTGCATTCCTGGGTTAACATTTGTAAATTGACCTCTAAAGCTGCATCTATGAGCACCTAAGCATATCCAATGGCTTGCTCTTGCCATAAGGGGGAAGTCTTGTTCCTTCTCCTCTTCCTTCTCCTCTAGCCCAGTCCTCTTCCCAGCCAAAGACCCTGCCTCCTCACTTGTGGTGGCTCTGGAGCTTATTTGATTTGCCTGTGAGCTGATTCAACTCACTGAGCCAGCAGAAAACTAGGCAGCTGTTTCTTTCTGGGTCATGTTTCTGCTTGGTTAGTGAACAGCACTGGTGAGTGAGGGGCTTCATTCATTCACAGGTAGCAGAGCTGATAAAACAGATGATGGAATTGCATGGCTGGGAGCAGGGCCTCCTTGTTTTGGTGGAGGTGAACTTGGTGCATACCATCCAGTGAAACTGAAACCTAAGGTGTCTAAATTTGAGCACCTAAATCCATTTTAGACATCTGAAAACGCAGTTTAGTAAAATCACATGCTTTGCACAAGCGCAGCTGAGGCCAATACTGTGCATCTGGAGCATAACACCTCCAGCAACTCCTCCAAGCCCCGCTGCCCCCCTGCCTGCCCCTGCAGCTCCTTCCCAGGGTGGCCGGCCGGGTGGCCAGGGTACTGGTGTGCCTTCACCAGGAGCTGGGCTGGGAACTGATCCAGCTGTAAAACAACTTCTGTAGCCAGCTCACTGACAGAGTTGCGCCGGGATGATGAGGGGCTGTGCAGGGGCTGAACAGGGGACAGAGATGGGCTGTTCCAGCCTGGGTCAGAGCAAAGCTTGTATGTGTCCAGCTGCTCCATGCTGCTGCTCTCCCAAAATGTTACAAGTCAAAGGCTGTGACCTCCAGCAGCTCGTGTGCCTTTTGTGTCAGCTATTTCTGTGTTAGCCTGCTGCCCCAACTGCTACCAACAACAGCCATTGGGGCAAAAGGTTAAATTGCGTGCTTGATTTTTCCTGGTTCTTGAATGGGAAAAAAAAGCAATGGAAGTGCCTGAGATGGAGGGTGGGTCACTACTATGTATGCACATTATTCTTATGTTATTTACATATGATTATACTGTGAGGTTGCGTAACATAGGCTTGCAAGGTTTCAGCTGCCCTTCCTCTTTTGGTCCCTTATGCTATTTTTTACATTCCTTTGTTGCATTTTGACTCATGCTAAACTGTAAGGCCCTTGTGGCAGGGACCACGTCATTTATGTATCGGCGCAATGCCTCGGATAATGGAGCTCTAGGAGCGATGGGGGCCTTTGGGAGTGCCTGTCACAGAAATGACAGGAGGGAATAGTTTCACTGTTGTGGAGTGCGGAATTAATCATGTCTGAGTGCTTGATTTTTGCTAGCCTTTTTGAAGGACTTCATCTTTGCCTCTTGCCTACCCAGTTCCTTTCCCTCACCTCTGCTGGCTATCTGTTGCCTTTATGCTCTCCCACCTACCCCTCTATTTTGACTCCATAGCTGATCTTTCACTTTTGTCAAGAGATAGCAGGCTGCCTCCTTTCCTTCATCCTCTACATCTCCCCTTTCCTTCCTGATCTCTGCCTGTGTGCTGAATAGGGCTGAAAATAAAGGTTAGTTAATGAGCAAATCCCACTTCCCTAGATTTAAAAGAGAAACATATAATAATTGTTTTAATCCTAAATACAGAAGAAGATAAATTAAATCAAATGGTATTTGGAGCTGAAGGGCAAAAGGGAGAGAGGAGGTGGGAGAGAAGAAAGAAAGAGGCAAAGGAGAGATGCCCCTCTCCTTTGGAGCTTCTTCGGCTTTGTTTACATTTGAACAGGAGTATAGGTTAAGATGAGAATATAAATTGTTATGGTAATACCCTTTTTATACTATATGTAGTGACTCTTGTTCAAAAGCAAGTGTATGGTTTTGATTTTTGGAAGGTTTTTCAGCTAATTAAATCCAAATAAATTAAGTATCTGGAGGACTGGGAATGTCTGCAGCAGGTTTAAAGAGATGGAAAGTTCCTGTGGGTTTCAGTGTACTGGCATGCTTTGTGCATCCCTTGTGAAGACTCGAGGAAAACTGAATTTTGCTGATGACATCAAACTGTGCCAAAAGATACAGCTGAAGGGGAGTAGCTGCTAGAACATCGGTTCCCAGTCTTTTTGGACCTACACACTACTGTTACTCTCCAAAATTTCCTACAAATCAAAATGTGATTCCATACTTTAAACTGAAAACACTGCAGAAGCACCAAATGGCTATGATGGCCTACCAGGGCTTTATAGGACATTGATGATTCTCTAGCAGAGCTGGGGAACCACCAGTCTAGAATGAGGGAGGACAGAGGTAGAACAAAAGTACTCCACGTGTGCAAATCTTCATTCACTACAATGACAAGAAACCAATACAATTGGAGGGGAGAGAGTTAAAGTCATTCAGATAGTTGGGTTCATTGTGGAGTCACCATGTGGGATATGGATGCAGATGTTACGGGTTTCACAAAGCCTGCTTGTAACTAGTGGGAGGATTTGACGGGAACTCTCTGCAAGAAGGACAGGCAAAGGAAACCAGAGAACAAAGTCTGAGAAAAACATCATTAGGTCAGCTACAATGTGCCATTATAGTGGCATGTTACGAACAGAGAAGAAAAGCGACACCAGATTGGTAAAATGACAGTAATCAGCTGGATTTTACAAGAGCTGGCAGGCTACATGATAGAATAATACACATTTTGTTGTAGGAGCCATGTGGACAAACTGAGATGGGCTGGACTCTGCTAGACATGGACTATGTCGCCCAGTGAGGACAGAAGTTGTTGGACAAAGAGCTTAAAGAAGTCTCAGAAGAAAAAAAAAAACAATAAGCAAATCAACAGAGGAATCCAACAGCTGGCAATACCGAAAGATGATGTGAAGAAAGGATCAGCTCTGAGGATTCATTGGATGGATGTGCATGGAGATAATAAACTGAGATATAATCTTGCCAGAGATGAAGTGAAGATGAAAATGCTGATGGTACTGCTGTATTTGGATTATTAAACAAAAAAAACAACAAACAAGCAGACAAACCTCCCAACACTTCCCTGCATAGGTAAATCCTTGCTTGGTAAGTATCAAATGCAGATTCAGGCTCAAACCTTGAGCCAGCCCGTATGTGATATCGGTGTTGCTGCAGAATGTAATACGGGGTTTGAACTTGTTCTCAGGAAGCAAGAAACTCACTGGGTGTTAGGTCAGTCCTTACATCTGGGTGGAAACTTATGGTAATTGTGCAATTTCCCTAAAAAATCCCCAGAGATCTAAGGCATTTTGCCTTTGCAGCCTTTCCTGCCTTTGCTCTTACAGTGCTTTTCACTCAAAGTCCTTGCACGCCCCTACATCATGTAAAATATGGTTATTTCTTTCACTTAAAGACCTTGGTACAACATTAAAAAGCCACCAATAACTATGTGGAGGTCCCTTTTGTCGTAATACCCGTCTTCATTAGTCATGCTCATTTAACGGGGGAAAAAAAAAAAAAATAATAGGACGCCGCGATTCGTCCTTTTTCCCTCCTTTCCCAGCCCGGCCACCGGAGCACCCTCCAGCCGAGCAGCTCGCACACGGGGCGCCCGTATGCAGCAGCCGGGGGGGTAGCGGCGGTGGGGGGGGGGGGGGGGGTGGCGGCTCCGGCAAGCGGCTGCAGCCCTGGCCGCCGGCCCCAGCCCTCCGCCCGCTGCCGGCGCCCCCGTGCCCCCGCGGAGCAATGCGATGCGGCGGCGGCGGCCGTGCCCCGCCGTTGCCTCCGCAAAGGCGCGCTGCGGTGCGCGGGGGGGCGCGCAGGGGGCGGCGGGCCTGCGCTACCGCCGCCGCATCGGTCGCCTCCCGGCGCCGGGCGCGGGGACATGCGCACTGCCGCGCGCCGGCCCGCGCCGCGCTCCGCGGCCGCGCTCAGTCCCTCTCCGCCGCCTCCCCCCGACCCTCCTGCCGGGCGGAGGAGGGGGAGGGGGGAGGAGGAGGAGGAGGAGGAGGAGGAGGAGAAGGAGGAGAAGGAGGAGGAGGGAGGGGAGAGACGCGCCGCAACTTGCTGCTGCTCCTCCCTCCCCTCCCTCCCCTCGCCGCGCCGCTGCCCGGCCCCTGCGGGCTGCGCTCCGCGGGCAGCGCTCCGCGGGAGGCGGCATCCCCGGGCGCGCCTTTCCGCGGGGCCGGCGCCTCCCGGTGAGTTGGGGGCGGCGCGCGAAGTTGTCGTGTCCGTGGGCTTTTTTTTTTTTTGGCGGGGTGTGTGTGTGTGTGTGTGCATTGCTGTCGCTGTCGCTGCGGGCGCGGGTCGCTGCGCGGCTGCGGGAGGCGGGTGGCGGAGCTACCGCAGGGCTGCGGGGCTCGGCGCGCCGCGCACCGCACCGCAGGGCTGCCCCTGTCCGGCCGCGGCGGCCGTTGGGTTATTGGGGGGATAATTTGGGCAGGGGCGGTCACAGGTGCGGGGCACGGTCCGCGGCGGCAGGATCGGGCCCCCGGGATCGGCTTCCCGGGCGCAACGCGGCGGCATCCCCCGGCGGCGGGGCTCCCCGCGCCGAGTGCCGCGGGAGTCGGTCAGCAGTCCCCTTAACTATATTTTCATTCAAATCCTATTACATGGTGACAGTCTCCAGTTTGTTTCACCGTGGCATCTGCTCGTGGTCGTGGAAACTCTTTAAGAGGGAGGGATCGCCGGGGGAGAGCAGGGGCTGCTTCTCAAAGCGTTGCGAAGAGAGCTGCTAGCACAAATTAGCCCTTGCTCATCATTTGCCGTGTGTGCTGCTTGGGGCATTTAGTTCCCTTAGTGCTTCTAAGAGGGGACAGAAAAAACTGGCAAACGGTCATACCAGAAAGTTGTGTAGCTTGAAATGTTACATACGCTAATGGACCCAATTATCTAAATAAACAAACACAGTGATTTATAGGTGTCTGAACTATAATGCTTTGAACGATAGAGCTCTTTAACCTTTCTTTCTAATCTGTCCCTCAGAGATTTGGTTTTAAGGAGAGTAATATATCATCTGTGGTGGTGAATACTTGAGTTGATTACATTTGTAAAAGGAATGGCCTTTGAAATAATACTGAGCCATTAAGCGATAAATGCAGAAAAAGAGAGAGAGAGCAAAGATAAAATTTTGGCAGAAAATATTTTCCCCCTTCGTAGCAGCCGTGCTCAATTAACTTTTATCCAGGGTTCTTATTTTATTAAATTAAACTTCAAAAAAATAAGTGTGCTGTGTGAAACCAGAAGCAAATCCTCTTCAGTCCTCTAGAAGTCTGTCTGTGTTGCAGTTAAATGATGATCGGGGCAGTGTCTGTTAAGAGAATTTGCAGAAGCAAGCACTGCTAAAGATACCCAGTAGGTAAATGGAAGTATTCATTGTATTTGTTTCTCTTAGACAATACAGAAGCAGAAATCTCAAATTCCAGGGTTTCTCATTTTACATCTTTAAAAATGTCGCCCTGATAAGTATACCTATATGTGAGGTGCACAGCTTCATTACAGCAAAAGTGCCTCCCCTTACTGGAAAAGTGATTAATTCAGGTGTTGTCTTACTTAACAAGGGCCAAATTCTGCAGCCTGTGGAGCATCTCCTGTAAGGGGTGAGTGTCTTTCACCCTCGTTGGAAAAGAAAATAGTGAGTACAGTATGAGCAACATCTTGTAGGCCTGAAGTACAAGAGTGATTTTATCTTTAACCAGTATTTTAACACAGGGTTTTATTAACATAAAATCAATATTCAGGTCAGCAATGGGGATCTGCAACTTTTGAATGAGAAGCTGATCTGAAAGCAACACATTGCTCATATGAGTAAAGGTTGTAGGATATGACACTCAGCAAGCTCACCTGTCTTTTTTCGGTTCCTTTTATGAAATGCCATTTAATGAGGAAAAGAAACAGATAATCCATTGCATTTTAAGGCACAGTGCTCCTCATAAGCCTCATCACCAGGCATTTGAACGTGAATGTTGCTTTAGATCATGTATTGTATACAAATGACTGCTACTAGATAACTTAAGCTCTAAATTTATCCTACTATTAAAGTTCTATTGATCAGAAAGTGGCAACTGGATTTCAAGTCCTAAATAAGAAATGCTCAATAATCTAGAACTAATTTATATTTTAAGAAGCATTGTTCTGAGGAATCCACAAGAAATGCAATCGAGTTTTCCTTACTGGCTATGCGGTAGCATTTAGTTAAGGAGCGCTCTTTCCTGGGGCAGTGTGGGCTTCATTGACACACAAAGGAGTTAAATCTGTTTCTCAGCTCATTGATGCTGGTGGTAGAGTGCTGTAGAGTTCAATGACTGGAACAGGACTCAGTCTTTTTCCTTCCAGTAAGGATGGGAATGGAGAATGGAGAGGCTTTTTCAAAGTAGTTCCAACACCGTATCATTTGTAACTGCAAAATATAATGTAAGAATAAGATTAATAGACCAAAAAATCTTGAAAACATTGTTTAACACTTAATTGAAACAATAAATCATTCAAATAACATTACCCAGGCTCTTATAGCAATGCCTCTGCTTCCAGGTGTTGAGAACGGAGCAGACTGTGCGCGTGGGGCGGGAGGGTAGCTCAGCCCCAGAGCAGTGGCGGGAGGGCAGGTGTCTTGGGGCCTGGTGGCCATGCTGCAGTTGGGAGGGAGCCCTGGAGGGAGCCCAGGCGGGGTGAAGGGACGGAGTGTGCTGGGACTCACCCTCTCCCACAGGTTGCCAAACTGGGACCGAGAGAGCCCCCTCCCAGGTTTGAGTGTGTGCTGAATGGATGGTAGCTGCTGGCCCGGGCCCGGCGTGGAGCCAGCAGGGACGACGTGCTGACTGAGGCCTGGGTTGTACAGCCTGTAGCTTGCAGGTGGGCTGCCCTGACTGCTTGCTGCCCACCCCTGCATCCCAAGGATGCTGACAGTTGCAGGTCTTGTGTGTATAATGATGCCAAAAAACTTGTGTTCTGGCGAGGGAAGAAGTTCAGGATGGCTTCTTCCTTAGGAAATGGTGTGTTTCTTTCTAAATGTTCGTATCATCAGATACTGCTTGCATTGATTAAAACATGGAAAGGGCAAGCAGTGCTCACCCATTTGTGTAAAACCGCTAGTAGTAAACTCTAGACTTTGAAATCACCGAGCATTTGCGTGGGCTCTTGGAGGCCCGGTAAAATCCTGCTGTGCACATGAAGAAGCTGAAGCCTGAAGATTCGGCTGCAAATTAATGAAGGGAGTTGAGACGGCCTTTAGGTTGCTGTTCCCCCAACTCCATCCTGGTATCCCTCACGCTCTGAATTGCTGCGCCGTGCTGCAGCTTCTCTGTAGGTCTCTCATGGGTGTGTGTGCTGCGTTTGGCTCACCTTCCCCCTGGCCCCTCACCTCCCGAAAACCCCATGTGCTGCTCAGGCAGCGCTGCCCTCTTCGTGAACCGGGGTAAATACAAACCCGCAGGTGCTCGGTGACTCACTCGAGGCCCCAAACTGCAAACCCGGCTGCAGTTTCACACTGCTTTTCTTCCGCGGGTGGAGCAGGTTTTTACAAACGCTGTGCCTGCAATTACCTGGGCTGGGGAGGGCAAGCTGCGGGTGGTGGGACCTCCAAAGGTTGCTCCTGCAAAAGTGCACCAGGCACAGCTGGCAGGTGAAAATGATGAGTGACGGGAAGCATTCCTCCACTTCATGGATGTGATATAACCAAGTTTTAATTAAAGCAGCGGCGGTAGATTATTAGGGCAGATAAATACTGCCTTGTTACAGCCCTCTTGGGTCGTATGTAAGCAGTATTCCTTTTAGAAAGGATGAATGAATAGTCAGTGTGAAGGATAAAGATCAGCATTGTTAATCATTCTGGAAGTCTTCCGTGGGAAAGTGTAAACTCACGAGGGAAGATACTGACCATAAATGTCATTTAAATATTTACATAACTTGGGGAGAAAATTTTGATATTAAAGACATGCAAGTACCAAGTCATGTTTGGGTTCCTGTCAGCAATAACTAGGGCTTGTACAGCCGGGGTTGGTTGGTAGTGGGCTGTGTTTCTACAGCTAGCAGTTATGGAGAGCTCTTCTGTATTTCTTTGCTAGCAGTTACGAAAAGCTCTTCTTCAACACCACCATGAAAAAAATGTAATTGTTCTTTTCAAAGTGCAGGTGAAAACATTAGAAACTTGGGAGACTACATTTGCTTAAACTCTTGTACTTCAGGTGGGGTTAACTCTTCCCTTCTGGTGTTCCTGGGTAAGCAGGGTGCCAGTCAATGCTATCCAGGCTATGGGCATGGTGATTGATCCATCCACTTACAGTTTGTGGTTGTTAATACATCTGCAGGGGGAGAAAGAATGACTCCAGATGGGAAGGATTGGGTTATTTTCCCCCCCGTAAATAACTGGAAATGGTAGGAAATGTTCCTGTGCTGATCCTTGATTTTGTAATTCTCGCAAAAGTTTCTTTTGTCCTTTTCCAGCTCTCAGAATGCGATGCAGCCGTTGAAAAAAAATCTGTGTGCTTTCATGTAAATGCAATGAGGATGAGCCTTTGAAAACATATCTTAGCTGATGCTGATGAATAAACAAACTTGGCCAGAGTAAATCTTTTCATCTAACTTCAAGAGCCACACTGTAATGAAGTAAATATAGATGTACTTAATGGGTTCCTTTCATCCAAATATATAACAAACCCTCCAAAGTAATGCAAACAAACCTAAAATGGATTTCTAAGTGGCTTTTTTTTTGGATACTGGAGCAGTTTAGTCTAGCCAAGCTAGTATGGGAGTGGAGCTTGCTCTCGGAACTGTGGAAGTGCTAGGGTGCATGCTACCCTAAACGTGAGGGAGCAGAGAGTGCGCCAGAGACCCAGCTCTTCTCCTGTGGTTGTTCTGCAAAAAAGGCAGAAAGTGCTTGTTCAACATGTGGTTTAAAACACCTTATTTGATGAGCTTCTCCTTGAACTCATCCCTTCGGAAGGCAGCTTGCAGATGAGGCTTCGAGAGGCAGGGGAACCTGCATCGGCTGCTGACTGCTCTCCTTCAGCCGCTGCCCAGCTCCGCACCCCGTGGCTGAGCCCAGGCTGCACTGAGAGAGCCCCTCTGAGCATGGGATAGCTGGTAGCCTGCCTTCGGGCAGCCTGCGCACTGCTTGGCTGGGCACTAAGGTGCCATGGGGGCTTGCTCTGCAGGGCACGTCCTGGTGGTGCCCCAGCCTGTTTTCTGGGTTCACAGGGTACTTGAATTTGGCATTAAAGGTGGCCTTGGGGCCACTGTGACAGCTGCTGTAGACACAGCCATTGAAGTATGACTGTGGTGGTGGTGTTGACTTTGGCAGCATCTTGTTGGTTGGAAGCTGTGGGAAAGAGGAACTCAAAGAACAGTTCTGCAGATCTGGACATTCGCTGCGTGACAGTGGATTTGGTTTCATTTCGAGACTTTGAGGATGACTGTTTTCAGTGACCACATTTGTAAATAGATGAATGACTTCTTGTGGAAAACGTGCCTAGCAAATACAACTGTTTAGTTTCACTGTCCTTGCTTTATGAAGAAGACCGACGTGTAATGTTTATGAAGAAGACCAATGTAATGTTTGTATTTGCCATATCACAGAAAGTGTCTTTGGATCTTCTCTTTAAAAAGCACAGTTATAAACCAATTTTACTTTAAAAACAAGTGCTTTGTTTTGAAAAGGATAAACCCTGTTTTGGAGAAAAAGACCATAACTTGGTCTTGTCTTTTCTTAATAGAAAAAGTTCAGGTCCATTTCATTCCATTATGGAATAAAATTACATTCAAAGCTGGGCAATATGCTTATTATTTAAATATTAGACTGTTTAGACAGCTATGTCAGCATAATTACAGAAATTCTTCAGTATGAGCTTTTTCTTTGCTGAGATCTTGGTGAGTGGGATATACTATAAAGAATGATTTCTGTGGGTGTTGGAGGAATTTTGTGAAAGATCTTTAAATCTAGGAGACTTGTACTTTAAAAAAATGTTAACAGTGATTTACTAAAGTCTAGATTCAACTCACTATTTGACACCTCGAATAGTCAGACATCCAATTTAGCTCGCATCTGGTTGTGTTGTGCCATGTGTACAGAAGTGAAACGTATTAAAAACTGTTCAGCTTCGGATGTGTTCATCTGGGGATTTACTCATAAATAATTGATAACCCTCTGAAACAAAATCTCTTCATTACTCCGTGGATTGCTCACCTCTTCCCTCCCTCACTCATTGTTCTCCCAGGCAGGGGGGAAGAAGGAGGTGCTGCTTTAATGAAGGTGTATGTCAGCCTCCACTGCTCCTTTCAAAAGGTCACACAACTAAACAGCAGCAATGAAATGCATGACAAAAGATAAACATTTTATTGTCCTATGGAGATATGTGGCATTCCAGTGTTTTAGAGGAACCACTTAGCTACTGTATTTAAGACTTCTTTTCATCCTAGCATAGAAGCAGTGCTTACGATGAATTACTAAATCAGTGAAATGTTTGCATCTAGTGCACTGTAGGATAGGATGTCAAATTAAGGGCCATTTGGTGTGTAGTACCAATTACAACTGTAATATTTGGGCTTGATCTTTCAAGATTTTACTGCTGTTAAGTATCCTTGCTCAGACTGTTGACTGCAATAGGACAAGTCTTTGTGAGCAGTGGTTTCTCATTTGAGCAAGGGTTTGCGGGATTGAGTTCCTATTTACCAGACATTGAAGCGTGGTGATGAATTTCCTTTCCTGCAGAAAGGAAGAGCCATTCTGGTACCCACTGACTTAATAAAGTGTATCTGAGTTGATCTAACAAAATCTAATTTTAATGGGAGAGGTGTCTTAATGTAAGATCAGTTCATCTTTCTGATGACTTGATTGCTTTAGAGTTATTAGCCAAGTTCTGTAACAGTCTTTAAAGGTGCTAATACTTGCTTGCAGTTTAATAGCCCTAACTATTGCTAATGTACAGGAAATGTTCAAATCACATCATTGAGAGAGAACCCTAACAAATCTTGCAGCTATTTTAATGTGAGGTTTCAGATGTTACTCTTGTTTAATTGAAAGGTGAATGCTATAAAGGCTTTGTCAGTCTGCTGTTTCCAGATGACAGCACTTTCTATGGAGTACCTGTAAGTCCCAGAGTGCTGATCCCAGCTTTCAGCTTCAGGATTCATAGCTCAAACTCTTCCTTTTTCACCTGGCGGAAGTGTGCATCTGTGATGTTGTCTGGATTTGTGTCTTCCAAAAAAACACTGGTTTTGATCAAATAAAATGAGAAAAATTTTCTGAAATAATAATCACATTCTGGCTGATATTGGAGAAAATGGGGCTTTAGCTCCTTCTTCTATAAACCGAAAGATTAAGCTTGCTTATAAAGGATTAACAGAGCTCTCTTCTGTTAATTTGTAGTGGTGTAGTCGAAGTGCCTGATTCTACATCAGTGGAAAATCCATTATCAATCAATGGAAATTTTGCAGCTGAAGCCAAAGGGATTAGAGACTCGTTGTTCAGAAGTAACTGAAGGAGAGAAAGACCTGGATATGCTTATTGCCACATGGTTGTGAGCCACCACTGGGCTGTGACCACAAAAAATGGCAAAGGAAAGTCTTCGGTTGCCTCAGGCAGGCAATTTCCAGAGATGTATGAAAGGGTTAGTGCCACTGTACAGGGCTGTAGAGAAACCTTACTTGGGGTGCTGATGATCGTGAGTTGTTACTCACATCCAAGCAAGGTGATTTCAAAGTGGAAGAGATAGATAGATGACCTGAAGTCCTCTTCTGGGGATTGTGCCATGGTGGGGGGAGAGTTAATGAGGAGGGTCAGATGTGCAATGGGAGCAGGAGTTAGGAAGAGCAGTGGAAGAGGGGCACAGATTTGGGGGTGAAGGGTGAAGAGGAGCGCTGGTGCCTACACCAAGCTCTCTTACCTGCTGCCACCCAGGCACGCTGGGTTAAGAGCCTGGAGTGTGAGGGAGATGCAGGAAGAAATTGCTGAAGAAATGACTAAAGAATTTGCTGATGATGGTGTTGAGGCTGATATCCTAACAAATTGCATTGCCTGCAGAAGTTTCTTCCTTTAATAAATAATGGCTACTTTTCCTTCTAGTAGAGTGCATAGACCAACATTCAGACTGTTAGAGCCTGCATACTTACTTTATTAAGGAATATTCACCCAGCACATTCCAAAATATAATTTCACTTTATTTTGAAATGCTGTCATAGAGCTTAGCTTAAAAGTAGCTCTGATCCAGAGCCTAGTCATGGAGGAAAGCATGATCTCCATGACCTCTGCTGCAGTGTTTGGTAGGTACTTTTCCAGGGTTGGAAACTAATACATCACAAAAAGCTATTCAGGATAAAAATCACACTTTTTACAACGCTTTGGTAAATGTAAATGTATTGTTTTGATCTGTTGTAATAGGCAAGATTGTGTGTGTCATTTAGTTTGGCAATTACAGAGATTAAATTAATTTAATTTTCCTTTACTCTTGTTAAATGCAAAATAATTGAGCACACATCATGGAAGGTTGGGGCTCTCTTGTTTATAGCTTCATCATTTATTAATCTAACACATTAGATGAGAGGCTTTATAGATTTGCTTGCCTTTGCTTGAAAATATAGAAAGGCCAAACTAGATATGTGTATTCTGACTCACAGTTTGAGGTACTGTCAAATATTGCCTCATTTTTAGTACACTTTCTTACAAAGGACACTGATTTTCCCTCAGAAGGTTGCTTAAATAGTCTGAATAAGCTCATATTTGGTTAGGCAAGGTTGCTTGTGCAGTTACTCCCCCTCACACTATTCACATAGGGATATAATGTTGTAATCGGGCAGGCAAAATAAACTACAGATGAGCATGCCATAAAAAGGTATGTTTTGTCACTATCTTGGCCATCTTAATTGACTTTCCTAGTTACAGGAGGAAGCCGTTTGTGACATGTGCCTTCCTCTAATTTAGCCTTTTCAGAAAATGGTGTTGGCCTAATAGAGGCAGCGGTGCAATAACAGCTCAGTGCGGGCAGAAGTGCTCTTCTTTCTTACCTTTGTGGCTGGAGGGGATTCGAAAATTGGATATTTCTCTTCGTCTCTGCAGCTCCAAGTAGCCCCAACACTGCCAGCCGTGGATTAGTGAAATAAATCCCTCATGTTCATAGTGAAGTGGAGAGTATAAAGAGCATTTTCTGCCTTTTTTTTCCCTTTTTAATGTGTCATTTGCTAGCTGGCACAGTGACCTCCATTTCATGATTCTTGTGATGTGACCTGTCGCAGAGCTTTTCTGTGTGGATTAATTAATCACTCAAGGGAGTAGTAGCATGTGACATTATGCGTGTGGACATGAGGTAAACCGTTACCTTTAGACCACCTGTAATGAATCTGTACTTCAAATATGATCTGTTAATGCAGTTTGATTTTTCTAATGTGATTTTCTTTCCTTTGTGTTTTATCTGTTTTCTTAACTATGTCCTTGGTAGTCAAATGGGATGCATACATATAGTCACCTTTTGGTGTTGCCAGTGTAGCTGAATTTGGAAAAAAATATTCCTGGCAATTTAGTACATGAAATGTTGTTGGGAAATGTTTTTGTGCTAGTTGTTTGGAGGTACAACAGTTCGGTTTTCCAGGGTATCTTGGGTGGACAGTTTGTCAGATCTTTTAAATTGTTGTTTCAGTCAATTATATTGACTCCAGTGAAAGCAAGAATTAATCTTTTTTTCCATTCTTAACATGAAGATTTAATTTCATACTCTTGATTTACATTTCAGTATCAATTGTATATTTTAATTTGTGTGATTGAATCCTGAAGCCCTTACTCACTTGTGACTCCATCTTTAATTTTGCCTAACAAGTCCATCTCATTTCTGGAAAGCACATGCACCAAGAATTTATTAGCGTTAACAGTCACATAAATGGCAGGCAAAAAGGTGATGTCTGGGTCTGGTGTGGGGTCTGACCAGTTACAATGAATTGATGGATGCTAGTTTCCAGGTGATTCTGTTACCATCCTCCTCAATAGGTTCGTTTAAAAACAGCCCTAGAGAAGTACTGGGGAAACCAAACTAGCCCAGAAGCAGAGGATTGATTTTCCACCAAAATGGGAGTTTGTTATTATGAGAAAATTAGCTAAATTATTTACTCAGCAAATCAGGCAAGTAGCAAATAACTCAGCATTTATGTGTTTCCCATTTATTCAGTGCTCAGGCATAGCGTGCACAAATAGCACGATGCAGTTGATTCCCAACAGGCACTTCAACACCCATAGTTGGCCTGGGAGGAGAAGTCTGGTCTGTGAAACAAGTGAAGGGACCCCCAAACTACTGTGTGGGTGGCCTTGATGGACCTGCCTGGCCATGTCCTGGTTTCAGCACCTGCAGAGGTGTTGGCAGGGTAGGACAGGTGCCAGACCATGGAGCAGCAGGGGTCTTCTCTTAGGAGTTTTCTGGAGGCAGGCAGCTTGGAGGTTTCATCCCCAGCTGTGGACCACAGAGCTTGGAAGCGCTGAAGTCATCCAGCACCATGGGACATGGCCTGGTGCAGAAGCGAGGTGGCCCAAGGAGCTGGGTGTAGCTACCCTGGGATGCCAGAGCCCTGGAGATTTGGACCTCATGGTTGGCAGTCTGGGGACCTGGAAACCCTTGGTTAATTTTTGTCGCTTCCTTGCTTCTCCCAGCTGTGGGAATTACTGAAATATTAGTTCTTGGACAGTGGTAAAATTAGCGTGAGTTGTCAGTTTTAATCAGCAGTAAATAATATTTTATTCAGGAAGCATAGTAACCAAGAAAACTTGTTTTCACTTGATTTTCTGAACTAGGCAGAAATTATATGTTGTAGCGCTGTGATTCCCTGGGAAGGAGAATTTCCAAGTCTTTGCAGTTTGTGTTCCACCCAGCACAACGTGTCCCCTGCTCCACAGAGCACTTGTATTTTCTATATTAAGTATTAGCCTGTATAATTAATTATACTGATGCTTTAAAAAAGCAACAGCTTTAAACAGAAAAGGCTTCCTTTCACTGGAGTCTAGAGGAATTAAAAAAAACCAGAAAACCCTCAGGAATTTCTGTGCTTAAGCTATCTGTCAATAAGTAGTAATCGATTTTCTGAGATGTAACTCTGAAATGTTAGTGTTCATCATTTAATAAAAATCATGTTCCCTGCAGTTCATCAGCAGCTGGCACTTAGAAAGATTGAATTCAGAAAAAATAGGTGTGAAGATTGCTGTAGGTAAATGACCAGAGCTGAGAGATTTATACTTTTTAACCACCTAGCTACTTGGTTTTATTAACACTCCAGTGCCTGTGGTGTGTGTCTGTATCAGCCTGATTTTATGTGGATAGCAGCAAACGCTTGCAAAAAAATTCATGCTATTAAGTCAGTTGTATGCTAAAGAGTGAGGTGGCAGGGAGAAGTGCAGTGCTGCTTTCTCTTCCTGCAATTAATGTTTTTAATGTTTAGCAGTAGAGGAGCGTTGTGGCTGAAGGCATGTGCTGCAAACTTAAACTTGCCTTTTTCTCACTCTCCTGCACGATCCTCTCTAGTGGATTTTTGTCCCTCAGCCCTGGCAGTGATGGGTGTTTGATACAGAAAAGGGTTAACTTCCAAAAGCATAGTCTGGCCATTTGGTGCTTATGGAGCTTTAAATTAGGGGATGCTGACTGTGGTGGGTTGACCCTGGCTGGATGCCAGGTGCCCACCAAAGCTGCTCTATCACTCACCTCCTCAGCTGGACATGGCAGAGAAAATATAACAAAAGGATCGTGGGTCGATGTAAGGACAGGGAGATCACTCAGCAATTACTGTCACAGGCAAAACAGACTTGACTTGGGGAAATCCGTTTAATTTTTTACCAATCAATGAGAATAACGAGAAAACCAACTCCTAAAAAAACCTTCCCCCCTCACCCCTCCCTTCTTCCCAGGCTCAACTTTACTCCCGATTTTCTCTCCCTCCTCCCCTCCAGCAGCACAGGGGGTCAGGGAATGGGGGTTGTGGTCAGTTCATCACACTTGTCTCTGCCGCTCCTTCCTCCTCAGGGACAGGACTCCTCACATTCTTTCACTGCTCCAGCGTGGGGTCCCCTCCATGGGAGACAGTCCTCTATGAACTTCGCCCATGTGAGTCCTTCCCACGGACTGCATCTCTTCACAAACTGCTCCAGTGTGGGTGCCCCACAGGGTCACAAGTCCTGCCAGTAAACCTGCTCCAGTGTGGGCTTCTCTCTTCACAGGTCCTGCCAGGAGCCTGCTCCAGTGTGGGCTTCCCACAGTGTCACAGCCTCCTTTGGGCATCTACCTGCTCTGGTGTGGGGTCCTCCACGGGCTGCAGGTGGAGATCTGCTCCAGTGCCTGGAGCACCTCCTGCCCCTCCTTCTTCACTGACCTTGGTGTCTGCAGAGTTGCTTCTCTCACATATTCTCACTCCTCTCTCCCAGCTGCTGTTGTTTCCCCATGGGGTTTCCCCCCCCCCCCCCCCCTTCTTAAACACATTATCCCAGAGGCGCTACCACCGTCACTGATAGGCTCAGCCTTGGCCAGCGGAGGGTCCATCTTGGAGCCGTCTGGCATTGGCTCTGTCAGACACAGAGGAAGCTTCTGGCAGCTTCTCACAGAAGCCACCCCTGTAGCTCCTCTGCTACCAAAACCTTACCCCAGTATACTGGTATGGTGCAGGCTGTAAAGTGGAGCTTGCTGGAAGATGTAGCCAACATGGGATTGAGGATCACAGGTTATTTACATGCTGACAAGAGTCTGGCTTCTGGTGGGGCAGCTGTAGCTGTGGCTGGCCCCAGCTGATCAGTGTGGTCCAGGGGATGTCACCTTCTGCTCTGCTACAGAGAGCAGCTGGAAGTTATCCCACATCCAAAATTTGAACTTGTGAGTGATAGGTACCAGGAGCAAGGGGAAGTGCAGAGTCCTGTCCCTGGGGAGGAACAACCCCAGGCACCAGTATGTGCTGGGGACTGGCTGGCTGGCAAGCAGCTTGGCAGAAAAGAACCTGGGGTCCTGGTGGACACCAAGTTGAACTTGAGCCAGCAATGCACCCTTGTAGCAACGAAGTTGAATGGTATCCTGGGCTGCATTAAACTAAGTATTGCCAGGAGGTGGAGGGAGGTGATCCTGCTTCTCTGCTCGGCACTAGTGAGGCCACACCTGGAGTGCTGGGTCCAGTTCTGGCATCCCCAGTACAGGAGAGACATGGACATGCTGGAGGGAGTCCCACAAAGGGCCATGAAGATGATTAAGGGACTGGAGTGTCTGTCATATGAGGAGAGACTGAGAGAGCTGGAATTGTTCAGACTGGAGAAGAGAAGACTCAGGGAGAATCTCCTAAATATATATAAATACCTGAAGGGAGGGTGCAAAGAGGACAGAGCCAGGCTCTTTTCAGTGGTGCCCATGACAGGCCCAGAGGCAGTGGAACAAACTGAAACACAGAAGGTTTCCTCTGAACATCAGGAAACACTTTTTTACTGTGAGGGTGACCGAGCACTGGCACAGGTTGCCCAGAGAGGAGTTGGAGTCTCCATCCCTGGAGATATGCAAAAGCTCTCTGGACATGGTCCTGGGCAACCAGCTCTAGGTGGCCCTGCTTGAGCAGGGGGGTTGCACCAGATGACCTCCAGAGATCCCTTTCCACCTCAACCATTCTGTGATTTTGTGATGGCACCAACTACATTCTTAAGCAGCTGTGCTGAATGGGTGGTAGGACCACCTCTGTGCCACCTTCTTTGCAGACTTTTTTTTAAGAGAGCCTGTTCTAAAATAACAGTTCTTTAGTTTGTTCTTTAAAAAGTTGTGAAAGATTCTCCTATCTCACCAAAAGAAGGATAGCAACATATTCTTGGTACCTTATGTCTGCTTCTCAGTTCACTCCCACTTTTTCACCTTCAGTTTTTAGAGCAGAAAATCTCTTATGTGCTCCCTGGATTGTACAGCAGGGACACCATATCTGTCATTGTCTCCTGTTCCAGCAGGATGTGTGCAGAAGAGCAGTTACTTCATCTCTGTTCTGACCATGTATGTGGAAAATAAGGAAGAATCACGTTCTTTGCAGCAACTTGAGCCTGTAAATGTTGCACAAATAACACTTATTGTGCAAGCCTCATATCTCTTGATTTTTCTAAGTATTTCCTTTCCTTTAAAGCCCATTTCTTACTGGCTCCATTTCTGAGCCATTTGTAGCTAGCGTCATGTCCCATGTGCCTCCACGGAATAGCAGACGAGGTGCTGAGCTTAGTGGTTGCACTAATAGGCCTTAAGCAGTATCATATCCAAGACTCAAGGCCAGAGACTTTTATCAACACAAACCTACAGACAGGGCTTTTGTTGTAAACCACAATGGTACGGTGTGCCACTATGTGTTTCCTCCTCCTGGTGTGTTAACAGCTGCCTGGAAACAAACCCCACCAAATGTGCTGCTTTTTGTGCACACGGGAACCGTGGAGCTGTTATCAGTGACCTTAGCTCCCTCATTTTGGCTTGCAAGCTGATTTTGTATTAATTACAGACACAGTTTTAATCTTTGTCAACAGGACAGCAACAGTAGAGTTATCCTTTGAGTACTGATGCCCACTTTGTTTCTATTCACTGACACTCTGTTTGCAAAATAAGGACCGAAGCATTTTTCATGTAAATTTCCTATTCATGATTTTTAAAATTCACAAAGAGCCTGATCTTAGATATACTGGTGCTGCCATCTCAGTGTAAATACTATTGCTCTAATGCAATCCTTGGAGACCATAGGAGGCTTTCCAGGTCAGGGATAAAGTTTTCTGAGGCGAAAGAGGAGCAGTCTTAACGTCAGTTGTTTGATTTTCCCAAAGGAGAAGGAGCATTCCTATTTTAGGAGAGGATGAAATCCAAGCCTTTACACAGGTCCTCCCCCATTAAGGCATGCAGGAGAGCTTAGGTACCATTTAAGGTTTGAATATATTTGCAATATCAGAGACTTAAAAGGGAAACAGCTGCATGTGTGATGATAGAGTGGCTAAGACCTCAGTGAGCTGCAAAATGGGTGAAAATGTCTTCTTTTAAAATCTGACCTGGGAAGTGGATGTAGACTTAGCTAGGAACAAGTTTAACCAAGAGAGAGATTCCTTCCTACAGAAAAGAGATTTTGTTCTTTAGTTTTGGTACCTAAAGTCTGTGGTGTGGGAAGAAAAAATGCTTGAGAGGATCGGATTTCGTACAGCATTTTAATGAATTTTAAAATATTTAGGAAGGTTCCGAAACAAACCTCTTTGTTAACAAAAAGGTGCGAAGGCTGACAGGCCAAAGTGTACATGAACAATAGCTATTGAGAAGATTTCCATGATAACTAATAATGTAGATTTCTTATCACTTTGGAATTCGATGTTCACACCCCATTGTGGCTTCAGAGGGGTTATACATGCAAACCCCTGGTGCAGAGAGATGATTGCATGGATAAAGCGAC
Source organism: Strix aluco (assembly GCF_031877795.1). Taxonomy (NCBI): domain Eukaryota; kingdom Metazoa; phylum Chordata; class Aves; order Strigiformes; family Strigidae; genus Strix; species Strix aluco. The sequence continues at coordinate 31,720,825 of NC_133931.1, forward strand.
ACTTGGTGCTACATTTGCTGTTTATTATACAAGAGCTATGTTTATTTTTAGTTTTGCTCATGTAAAAAATGCGACACTCCTAAAACTGAGAAGAAATACTCTGGTATTTCTGTCTTTTTGTTGCAGCTAATTGGTACAAGACAGTGATGCTAATACATCTAGCTAATAAGAAAATAAATAGGGGTTTCTTTCTGTTGTATATTTTATTTGCACCGTACTGCACATGTGGCATGAGCAGTGAACTCAAGAGTTACGCTTCTGTTGCATTAGACAAACTTACCACTTGTAATACAAAGAAAATACACACCAAGACTTCAGACAGTTTCAGAAAAGGTCTGAATTACATGTGTACATATCTATCTGTTAACTTTTAGGGCTTTTTAGACACTGAAGTACCTTTCCCACACCTGAATAACAGCAGACCAGTTGAAAACAGGACAAAGTCGGGAGGGAGAAAATTAATATCCTCAGGCTTGGCATGGGAGGCTGCTAAAACACATTGTAAAAGTCCCATAAGGCATCTGCATCTGTATATAGGCAAGCAGAAACAGTGGTCTGCTCAAAGCACAAAAGTTAGAAGTTACTCAGACTACAAAGATATCCTCAAGCATATGGCTATCTGCCCCTAATGATGCCAACAAAAAAACAGTCAGACTGTGTTGAATCGAATGCAAACTGACCATGAAGATCTGAAAAGGACTTTGAAGAGCAAAGAGCCTGCAACATAAAAGTAAATGATGAACTGTGTATATATCTATCAGAAGGTGAATACCTTAGGAGCACTGGTGGGCATGCAGGGCCACCAGGCAGGACATCAGAAAGGTGAGAAGTTGGTTGAATTGGTCATTGCAGGGGAATTTGGGCAGCTGTTGCGTTGGGTAATGAAGATGAGATGGTGTCAGGCCACTGAGGTATCACAACAGAAGTGCTGAAAGAAGCTGGAGAATTGAATACAGAGATGTCAACATGTGTTGCGCAGATCATAGCCAGAGCTCTGAAGAGCCAGCACTGCTGACAGAAAGCCCACCACATGTGTGGATGCTGCAGCTGTGATTTGTGAATCTGAGCACTGGATTTCACTTAAAAAACCCTGAAATTTTTGGCAGAAAGCAAGTGGTGATTTTGAACAGGCTGACAGTGACATTCCTGGGAGGGTGTGAGCTTCCAGGGGGACAGTTTCTCTTCTTAGTCCACTCTGGCTCCCTCTTTTGACTTTTGCTGCTTTGCTCCCAGGTGAGTGGGCACAGCAGTCCTTCTGCCTTCAGTTCCTACTGTCCTGCCTGCGAGCCCCCAACTAACTCCACCACCTAAGTCAATCCTCCCCCAAAACAAGCTCATTCTTGGTAAGATACTCATCTTCAGCTTCCCTCTGATTTGTGGAAGTGAAGAAAAATAATGGGGAAAATGGGTGCCTGACCTTTTGGATATTTTATGAGAAGGCTGTATTATTTATAAATAATTTATGACTTTGAAGCTACACACTTTCTCCCCAGGTTATATGTCTTTTATACCTGAACTCTATGATTTATCTTGAATTGCCCATCTGCCATGCATCATGGATCTCTGTACAGCACTGTTTCTCCTCTCCTGTACGGCCTTCACTCATGGATAAGAGATTTGCATAAAATGATTTCTTCATGTAAATGCGATCAGGCTGTGACTCCAGCAACTTGTTAAAACATATGTACCAATCCCCTTGAATTGGGCTAGCACCTACCTTGGTAATTGAATCTGTTTGTTTGTTGCTGTAGTTTCGGGAATTAGTGGGGAGCGGGGTGCGTGTGCTGATGTGCTTTTACTACAGCCTTCGTAGCCTTACCTTAACTCTAAGCCGCCTTCAAAAAAAAAAGAGCAGGCAGGGGTTGGGGTGGGGGTTGGTTGTGCTGCAGCTCAGGCGGGGGCCAGGGTGAGAGTCAAGGGCTGAAGGGGGCTCCCTGGGGACACCCCAGTTATCTGCGCTGCCCCTGAGCCAGGCAGCCAGCCCCCACGGGGACACCTCGCCGAGGGCCAGCACAACCGGCATAATTAAAATGGCGCATAAGCCAGAAAGATAAGGAGCCCTGCCATTTTGGTCGGTGTGATTCAGGCTATGACGCGGGGCTTACAGGGGGTCTGTGAGATGCTGGAGGGTGTGAAGCCCCTGCCCAAGAACAGAGCAACCAAAGCACCTCACGGACCTTTTCTGCACCCCTCTGCTCCCAGTGGTCTTAGCCTTGCATTTGTACAATGTGAAGTATTTTTTTTACTCCCGATCACTGTTTTTGGCTGAACCTCTTCATTCATGGTCTCTCCTCCCTGGCCTCACTTCCAGTGCTCTGTTTGACTTCTCTTTCTATTCTTGCAGCTCCTTTTGTAGCCGTCTTGTCCCAGCTTCTGCAATCTTCCTGGCACCTCCTTGTCTCCCCTTTACCTGAAGCATGAATAAATGAGATAATGAGACACAGGCCAGTCATCCCAATTACTTTGTATACATATGCATATATATTCCCTAACCCACTCCCTTGTCTCTCATCTTTCTGTCCTTTTCTACAGCAGTCTCTGGAGGATGGGATTATCCTTTGGTGTGTATTTAGCGTGTTGACGCTGCTGCAGTATGAATAGCATTGACTAATGGTATACGTATTTTGAAAAACTAGAGCTATATTGTAGTGTTCATTTGTGCTAGTAAAGCCTAACAAATTACCATGTAGCCTAGCTTGCCATCACCGTCAATAAAATGTTTTCCTGTCTTCAGGTTGTCATTGCATAGTTTTATATTTTGAAGTTGGAAGAAAAGATAAAATGTAGTTGGTACGGCCTCTAATATTTATTTAATGCTTTTTATACTAATGTTAATGTGTTCTGAATAATGGTTTGTGGGAAAGATGTGCTAATTTAGGTAGTGGTGATAGTATTTTGACCAGGTGTGTAGTAAATGCAGAAGTTGGAGGGTATTTTTTTTGAAGGCTTCTCCATCTTTCTATAATTACCAGATAGATAATATGAACTTGCCAGATCCAGCATGCTAATGACTGCCTTCCAGCTTTTAGAGAGACAGAAATTATACGCCAGCAGTGTCTGAACAGGATTCTGCTTTCATAGTGTAATAAAACATACAATACTCTGCTCTCTTGCCATTGCGTAAACATCTATGAATATGTCCCCAGTCTTTCAATACAGAAAATAATGAAGATGAAGCTGAATTTACTTTAGGAGTACTCAAATGGCTATTGATGGCTTGGGAATGCTGGGTTATCAATAGTAGATGAACTGCTTTGCTGTTGTCTGACACTTTGTAGGGGTGTCTCATGAATCATTTTCAGATAAAAGGTAACTGCTCTGACTGTCCAGTGTTGCTCCTTTAAATTGCTACATTTTTCAGCTTCGTCTGCAGATTTTCACAAGCAAGCTCTCTGTGGCTGAGAGGCAGGGTATTTTCTTAGCAAGACACCTTTTTTGAACTGGCTCTGAACTGTGCTGCCTGATTAAAGGCAAGTCTGCTAAGATCCTAGCATGCAATGATCACCTGCTGTGCTCTCTGTTCTACAGGCAACTTAGTGCTGGTCAGTGCTGGGCCATTAGTAGGAAGGTAAAGAAAACTGCATTTGGGTAATATTCTTAAGTATGTCACATACCCTTGGTTCCTTGCAGTTGGGTCTAGGCTGCTGGGGAAGAGAGCACTTTGGCTGTTGTACCACTGGCTGTTTTATTAGTTGCATTTTGCTGTATCTCACTTTTAAAGGAATAATTTGCAGTCCACTAATCCCTCTGTGATGAGGAGAGTTCTTTCCAGTATTTATTTTCTTCTAAAATGCGATTGGTATGGGAGATTACTACAGAGGAACATGGAGACCTTTAGTCCATTACCATTGCATTGGGACCATGTAGGGAAGGAAACAGTCTGAGGTAGGAGATCAGCCTTTGGATAAAGAAAAAAAGAAAAAACGCAAAAAGTGGTAGGAGCTGCAGCAACAATATTCTTGAATCTGCAGGAAATAATCTACTCCCTAGTTAATATAAAACACTCCTAAAATTACCAGAGTTTTTGAAATTGGTTTCTTTGTTTCAGAAGTAAGCGATACAGCCTCAAGGCAAGGAGTGGCTCAGATTTACTGCGATATTGCTACAGAAAGGTCTCTGGAGATAGGAAACAGTAACCTCACCTCTTTTTTTAGCTCAAGACCTGTGAACCACATCACACCTTGTTGGAGCATACCCTGCAGGACATGGGGAAATTCTGGGAAAAAGCTTTTATAAGCTTATGCTGTTTAATTTATTCTGAAAATCCATAAATTAGATACTGCTGTTAATAGTGTGTGTTTTATACTGGTCAGTGTTCTGAGTAAGAGGTGAGGCTCAAGTTCTCCTGCACTTCTTTCAAGGTGCATATAGTAAACTCTTGCCGGATACCTTCTTGTGTTGTACATTTCAGTATCTGTAACAGTTGGACTTCTCTAGCTAAAGTGAGGACTGAAAAAAACGTTGCCTGAGGCTTTAAGGGTGATTTGGGCAAAGAACTCCCAGTTCATGGGTATGTGGAATACCAGGAAATTGGCTTTTATGGTTTTGGATGACTGCTGCCTATTCTCTTGCCTCTCCTATCTCCCTCCCTACCCCAGATCTTCCCTTGAACTTGCTCTAGCCAATTATATGAAATTAGACTTTATTGAAACTGCATCAGGCAGCGGTGAAGTCTCCCACACACACTTTTTTCCAGTTGCTAAGAGGTTGCTGTTGACATCTAAGTGTATTGCTGAGTTGCTTTAAAAACTACTTCCGTAGTGGGTCATGGGAAAGGTTTTCAGCACAGTATTTTACCCTGATGCATCTATAACTCTAGCAGCAGCCATCAGCAGCACCACCTCTGCAGCTTTTTCAGTAAAGAAATAAATCTCACAGTCATTTTTTTCTGGGCTCTGAATGCCAGTTCCATGAATTAAAATGCACAAAGAGAATACAGCATGAAGGAAGGGTGGATGTGTACCTACCAGTTACCATGGAAATAACCAAGGGCACACTTAGACCAGTGGACCCAGGAGCACTTGGATGTGGGTATACAGCGCATGTGACGGATCAGGGCATGACTGAGGCAGGTGTCCTGCCTCTTCTTGTCTCTCTTCCTCCCCTGCAGCATGGTTCTGCAGGGATGGCATCTGGGTGTGGGGTTCAAAGGAAGCCCCACACATCCCTGCTTCACTTGCCAGCCTCCGGAAACCTGGGGAGGGGCGTAGTGACAAGAATGCCTGAGTATTTCTTGGCAAGTTTCAGACCTTTGTTTACTTCAGTGAGCGTTTTTTATCCTTCCATCACAAGCACCAAAAAGATCTGGTCACCCATCTTGCTTGTCTCTTTCTTCTGCAGTCTGCCAGCATTGTCCCTGTCTTGTCCAGCAGAAGTTAAGTGTCATTTATTCCACCCCCATGGTTGTACCTGGAGAGCACTATCTGTGCTGGAGGCAATGCAAGGATGGGAGGCGTCAACACGCTGCAGAGCTGTAGCTGTGTCCTCACAGGCTCCAGCAGACACTGAGTGTGAGAGATTATGGGGCAGGCCAGTCTGGTTTTCCACTGGGAGTAAGGACTCCCTGTGGCAGACCCTTGAGTCATTGGCATGTCTAAAGAAGACAATTTGAACAAAATCCATAGCTCATGTAAATTGGTATCACATCCTTAACAGGCACAGAGTGTTACCATTTCATATTTTGAAAGAATTACTCTGTAATATCAGTCCATTTTATTACTCTACTGCTTTGTGCTGTTGGTGCCAGCAGAGCTGAGAAATGAGGTAAAGCAAAAGATATGTTCTAGCCCAGTTGTCCCCAAAGTGTATATTTTACTGTGGCTACATACCTATGCTCCTTCATGGACTTGGCTCTGGAGGGGAGTATGCTTTAATGGTACAGACTCTTCTGCATCATTCTGCCAAAAGATGGTCTCTTCTGACCTTCTCCTTTTGACTAGACCTGTTTCTTTCTTCCCCTATCTTGTTTGTCTTTTCCTAAGGCTTATTCTTGCCTGTTTTCCCCACTTTTACAACTCTCCTAGGTATATTTCTCTCCACAGCTACTCTTCCTATTTTAGCAGTCTGTCCATTTTCTCTTTTTGCCCAAATGGACTTATATTACTTTCCTGTCTTTTACTTGACTTCCCATTGTTTCTAGCCTCACATACAATTCTCAGGTCTCTTACTGCAGCCTCAGCTCTGTGTCCTTCTGTCTCTGCCAAGCCAATGCAGATTTCCCTTTGTACCAGCTGCATGTTGGATGGGTCTCAGCTCACCCTGTTCTCATCCAAATAGTTTCTGATCTCACTCTCCTTTTTCATCCATTTTTTTCTCCTTAGCTTTTGCTTAGAGCAACTATCTCACCCTCCATCCTGCTTTTCTCTCTGACTCCCCAGTCAACTTCCCTTGCTTATGCTCATCCATCATCTTCCTCACTTCCTCACTCTCAGTCCCAATTTTCCCCTCTTTTCCTTACTCTTCTCCTGTTTCATCACACAGGATTACACCTTTCCCATTTCAGAAGGCAGTAAAAAGCATCTCTCAGACATAAAGCTTTTTCCTAGGTCATGTCAAATCCCTGCTTCAAAGAGTAAAGATACTAGAGCTTGTCAAAGAAAAAGGATGCCAAGACCTTTTAACTTGGGCAGTGAAAAATACTTTTCTTTGTCTTTATTTTCAGCAACATGTGCATCATTTTAATGGAGATACCCAAAGTGACATTTAGCAAGAGGCTGCATTTTTTAACAGCTGAAAGTGGCTCCGAAAAGGGGGAAGTGCCAAATAGCTGTAATAAGCAGCGCTGCTGCCAGCCTCACCTCTGGTACTTATCATCAGGAAATGCCATTACAGTCTTCCAAGTCCTTTTTCTCAACATGTTGGCAAATATGTAGTCTTGGGAAGATTTAACGTGATTCTGCAAATTTTACAAGGCTCCCAGCAGAGTCACTTGTCCAAGGAGAAGGAGATGCGTGAGCAGTGAATTGCTGCCTGCCTTGGTGACTTGTAAGAGTCAGTCAGGGAGTGAGAGCCCCACTTTGGAGTTGGAGCTTGTTTGGGAGTCCCGTGATGGTAGGACTCCATGTGTGTGTGTATATATAAATGTATATTTATTTATTTTTATATATATCGTAATCGTCCTTGCTCCAAGACTAGTTATATATACATAAATCAAAAAAATAAAAGACACCTCACAAATTACAGGAGCCTGTATCACTGTAGCCTTCCCATTTTATAGAAGGGTCAGAGTGTGATGCTGATATCCAGAAGAGGGTTGGCGATACTGCAGAGAATTCACAACTATTGAAATAGATTTTTGGATTTTTAATGGATAAACTCAGAGACAAGTTCTGCCAGCCTCATACTGTACAAGGTCTGTCTGTCATGTTGTCCTTTTTTCCAGATAGTAAAAGGAAAACACAATCCTCAGTGAATTGTTAGTAAGAATAATTCTTTCATGCCAGGAAAAAAAGTGAAAGGAAAAATGAGCTGCATAAGATTTGCCTGTGACATTTAAAGTCTAAATCTGAGTTTGTCTGAGTAATTTATCTTTGGGTATTTGCAAGAGGGTGAGCAGGAGAATATGAATGAGTGCATCTCAGTTATGTCTGAGCTTTCTGATAGATGAAGAGAATTTTTGGTGACTCCATCTGGCTGGAAGGTCTATCTGTGTGATCTCTTCTCTGGCAGATGGAAGATAGCACTAGGAGGAGTCCTTTGATTATCAAAGCATGGGAATTACTCCAGTGCAGTATTACCCTGAGACACCACTTTCTTTCAGAGTGACAGGTGATGTTTCTGGGATGTTAAGAGAGAGCTGATTTCCCCCTGCTGCACTGAACATGTGTACACCAGATTTTCTTTGGCAGTATTAAACGTATCCACCTTCTGTATCTGTCGCTGTTGAGGAGGGAAATGAAAATAAAGAGTATCCATGTAGAGAACATAGCAAGTAAAAAGGGACCAAAGGAAAAGGATGTGTTAATCAACTTTATTAATATTTCTTTTACAGTCTGCTTGGATTCTTGGACATTCTATGAACTACTTTTTGAAACATGTAAAAGACGATTAGGCTGACATTAATTGAAGTCTTTCCTGAATGTAGAGGTTCTTTCTCAAAGAGCGTAGCAATTTTTGTTTCCCACTACTGTTGGCTTTGTGCTTGCACATGTGTTTGCAGTATCCCATTGAGCAACCTGACAAGACTTCTCTTTTCAACGTGCAGTGTTGCATGTGAACCTACCACCAGTCCTCCATCCGGACCTTTCTTTAATTTCTAGGAGTAAGATTCAGCTTATTCTTGTGAGTACAGGAAGTTAACTAATGGAGCCAACGTCAGCCTTCTGTGAATTGCCTACCACTTTGGTATGTTACCTGCGTGTAACCATCAGAAAGCAGTGATGCGAGTCAGTCCTTGCTCGCAGAGAGAACAAGAAAGGAATGTGCAGCCATGGGAGTCATGGTTCATCAGGTCTTCCTCTAGTGTCTGGAGAAATGTGGGCTGGGGAAGACAGTCTGTAGTGGAGCATGTTCTGGTCCATAGTAGGAGGGTCCACCTGCCACATGGCACTTTTGGGGGAATGATGCGTTTCCAACAGGTGAGCCTGGAGCACTGTGCTTGTTTCTCATCTGCTTTTCCCCACAGTTGCACATCACATAGAGTCACTTGAAATACAGCTGATTTTGCCAGCTGTTTGCTGGTGAAAGGGCTGGAAGGCATGTCCTATGAGGAGCAGCAGAGGACTCTGGGTTTGTCTAGTTTGGACAAAAGGAGATTGCGGGACGACCTCATTGCTCTCTACGGCTTCCTGAGAAGAGGAAGTGGAGAGGGTGGTGCTGATCTCTTCTCCCTGGTATCCAGTGATAGGATGCATGGGAATGGTTCAGAGCTGTGCCAGAGGAGGTTTAGACTGGACATCAGGAAGCATTTCTTTACCGAGAGGGTGGTCAAACACTGGAACAGGCTTCCTAGAGAGGTGGTCGATACCTCAATCCTGTCTGTTTAAGAGGCATTTGGACAACGTCCTTAACAACATACTTTAACTTTCGGTCAGCTCTGAATTGCTCAGGCAGTTGGACTAGATGGTTGTTGTAGGTCCCTTCTGACTGAACTGTTCTATTCTGTTCTAGTCTAGTCTAGTTTATTCTATTTTACAGTCTGGACACTGGCTGTGCAGTGGAATTCACCTGTGCTAACAATACAGAGCAGACCATGAGGTTAACAAGGCTGTGCCTGTGAGACCACATTTGCCTCAGTCACTGCTCCCCTTGCTCTGGAGAGTTTAGGAGAAAGTAATTTGAGGTAGCCCTTTCCTACATACAGACTGCCTACCCTATCACTGTAGATCAGGGTAGAGAGTTAGTGACCAAGTCACCCCTCCATCCAAATTCATAAAGATGGGTAAAGGTCATCTGTGTTGTTAGGAAATACTCATGTAGGCTGTCTCACTGTCCGTCCATATGGGTGGTTGTGTATGAACTTGCTCCTTTTACCACACAACCTCTGTAGCCTCATCTGTAACATTAACTTATGTTTGTACAAGCAGTCAGTGCTTTGTTCCTCAGAAACCTGAGGCAGATCAGGAACAGTCAGGTTTTGGGGAGTTTCTGAAGTGAAATGAAGAAATACTTTCTGTGGAGCTTCCCTGCATAATTCACAGGTACGTCTTGCTATCTGCCCAATCACTGCCCATTTCATTTCACTTCTTGCTCAATCCTGGTTTTCAACATGAAATTCTTAATCACAGCTCATGTCATATCTTCAGGAAATGCCATTATAGTAATCTCACTGTCGGTCTTTCACTGTCTGTCAGTGCTCGCCAGTGCTAAACAATACAGAGGGACACTGTAAACATCTGAGGTTCCAAATGTCAAACCTCAAGATCCTGTTACAAAGAATTTAGGACAGCAGCTGGGTTACTCCACAAGCTTTGATTAAAATGATCATGTTTACTGCTTCTTAAATACTTTGGTTTAATATTTATAAAACTTTTCCTGTCTTAAGTAACTTTTGTGAACTTACTTTTCTAACATGGCTGTGTGTAATTGGCATGTCATTAATACATTTAATGGAATTTTGGTCTTGAATGAGATTCCTTTGGCACTCTTTCTGTTTTTTCTCTTTGCTATTCACATTAGCCACCTGAGACATTTTCTGATTTTTTTGGCATAGCATTCATTTTGAGTTCATAGTTGATAGCATTATTATTCTATCAAATAACCTGATAAATTATTACAGCAAGTCTACAGCAGCAGCCAAAGTACTGATGCTTTCTAATGGCGCACTTTACCTCTGCTCTATTATCACTGCCCATTTCATTATTTGCAAGTTGATTACAGCTGCATTTCTCAGGGGCTATGAAATATTCAGCAGCCTGGACTAGCCTGGGGAGAATCACAGTCTTTGCAACCGAACACCTGCCCTCAAAGGGAAAGAGGAACCAAAAACTTCTCATGTTTAAAACTGATGGGGAAACTCCTTCTTTGCTTTAGCTTTCCCACAACGCTGACTAGAGGTACATGCTAATTAAAAATTGCCGCTTTACTTATGCTTGTCATTGAATGGGAGGAAGAATAGGAATAAATATACAACTACTGCCTTTCTGCCATACTTGCCTGGCTACAGCAAAGAAGGAAAAAAATGTTGGTGTAATTGGTTGCCTGTGTGTCAGTGTGAGGCTGTTGGCATTCTGGGTGGAGTTGGGAAAAAAGCTCTCCGTTAAGGGCAAAAAGCAACACTACTGGTTATGTTCTCACACTTTGTCTCTTTGGAGGACTCGTCAACAATGATTGACTGAAATGTGCAATATTTTACCAAGTAGGAAACAGATAAGATTTTTATAAACAGGATACTCCATCATTAAAGTAACGAAACAATTGCTTTGACCTTGACACTGAATGAGTAAGGCCAGCATTGTGATAATTGAGAATGTAGCTAAGCAACAGTTCTCCAGGAGCTTGCACTGCTTTATTTTTAGTAGACTACACCAGTAAGGGGGGGGATGAATGAGCAGAGCAACTGGTTAATGCTTACAAAAAAGAAATTATTTGTGTCTCTGTGCAAAAAGTTTGAGTTGTAGTATGTGCTTATACTGATTTTAATTTGAGTTTACATCAAAAGAAAGTAATTGAATCAGTATATCCTTCTGTGGTCTGAACAAGCCTGACAGTATCTCTAATTTCTTAAGCTGCTTTAGAGACTTGAGTGTCTTCTGAAAATTAAGGGTGTAGGAGAAATGGCATATTCCTTCAGAAATAGTCTATTTTAGATCTATTTCTGCTTACTTTGGTGGTAATTACATTTCCTAATCTTACTGGTTAGCACTGTACAGCCTAATCTATTTATTGCTCTAACTTTGGTTTAAACTAGTTCCTTATGAAGTTAATGGTGTAAGGCCCTTTAAGTCTGAAATAAACATCCAGAGAAAGAAAGGTACTGTCTTCTCGCTAAGTCAATTTACAAACCAATTTAGTTTAATTTTTCATGTAGGCAGTGGGAAGAAAATCAGCCTGAGAAGTTTGACATTTTTGTTATGTAGGCATTGTAGGATTGATTGCAACCACATGGCCACCCTGTTATCCCATAACTAAAAGTATGTGTTGCAAGGCTGGTGCTAATGGAGAGTTTGTAACCTCTTTACCTCTCTCTGTTCCTAGTGAATCTCTCAGCACTGACCCGGATGCTCTTTCTTTAGATACCAAACCAATACAGTTACTAAGTAACAATGAGTTTCTGCTCATAAAACTTAAGCAGTTGCAGAAATCTCTCTGAAGATACTGTCACTGCATGGATATAAACTACCCTGACTTTCCATATAGGAGCCTTCAATTCTGATTTGGTCTATGAAATCCATAGTATTGGCAATGTTATGTAGATATGAGAATAAAAATGTCCTAATTCTCAGCCTAACTTCTTTATAAGATCTTTGAAAGTCAGAAAATAGTAAACAGACAAAAATAATAAAAAGGAGTTTAAAAACTGTATTAGTTACTCTCGAGTATTTTATATACAGAAAGGAAACCTTCTTCTAAAGTACTTTCTCTGGATATGATTTTAAATTTGAAGAAACAGAGGATAATGTATATTGTCTGTTATATTCTCATAGTGTGGCATAATTGAATTCAAAATTTTTTTTTTTATTTTTGCCTAGGAGGAAACGTTTTGTCAGTACTGTGTATCACTTGAACATCAAGCTCTGCAGAGACTCCAAGGTAATTATCATGCAACTGCTTTTTGTTTCCTGCGGTGGTCGGCTTGGCTTCAGTTCAGTTTTCTGAAGACCCCTGTAATTTATGAAGGTGCCAGTGCTAAGCAATTACTGGGTAGCAGCAACGTTACAAGTGGCTTTTACAGAAGCTGTTGCTTACAGCTTCATGATCCATGGTGTGCTGTGTGAGGTTGCCATTGTGTGTGTGTGTGTGTGTGTATAAAATAAAAACATGATAAATTTTGAAAATGCAGTTGTTGTTTTCATGTTTTAAAAAGCAGCAGTACCAGTCCCAGCTGAAAGGTAAAATCAACCAGATTTGGGTTATTCAGAAGGTCTTTCCTTAACCCTCGGCATCCTGCTCTGCTAGCTGGTTGTCTTCCTGGAGCTGTGAGAGAGGCACTGCGTACTCTGCAGCAGTGGCACAGGCTTTCCTGCCCCAGATGATGGGAGTTTTGGTCAGTGGATCTGTGTTGGTCAAGCAGCGTGATGACCTCCTCACTGGAAATCACCATCTTTTCTCACTTTGCCAAGTTCATAAAAGCTGTTTCTGCTGTTGCAATTGCTGTAGATGCCGCAGACCTATATATCACATTTGCTTGTTTCAAAGCCTGTTTTGAAAGCATAGTTAATGAGGTCTCCATGGGTGTGGACAGAAACTAAATAACAAAATAGACAGCTGGAGGTTCATATTTCATGTTCAAGTTACAAAGCTCTCCCACTGGGGAGGGTACAGAAAAGAATACTGTGGTTAGGAAGTTAGTCTGGGTGTGCAGTTTGCAAAGCATATCTGGTACCAAGGAAATCCAGTCTTCAATATGTAGGCTGGTGTTGCTTGCATTCATTTACTGGAGATCTGATGAGATCTGAGCAACATCAAGTTTATATTGGGTTGCCACTTAAATAACTAACATCTCCCAGCACCTGGCAGATGGTGAATTTTCAAACACTGCAGTTAGTTTTTATTCCAAGTATCCAAGCCCTTGCTGCGTGGCTGTTTCTAATAAGTGATGATGCAGTACTGGATTTGGTTGTATGTAATACACACAATTTATGGCTGAGTTGAGAAATACTGGGAAGATTTCAAGTCCCTTTCTTAGCACAGTGATAGCCTTGAAACTTTCTGTGTGACAGTGCTTTGCTGCCACGTACCAAGCAGGTGGTCATTACTCACAACGTATTGATCATACCACAAGCAAAAAACTTTTAAAGTAACCACATTGCACTAACTGACCCGGTGCATGCTCCTAGATTTTCCTAAAGGAAAGTTGCTCAGGCAAGCGTACTGGTTTAACTTTTCCTTTGCAGAAATGGAAAGCGCATCTCTTGTAACTTACTAGGTTACCACAACTTGTCTGACCGGGTACCTGCTGAGCTACAGTGACTGGTTGTATGAGTTTGTGTGGATATACTCTGAGTCCCTCTCTCAGTCTCTTTTTGTTATCTGTACATAATGCAGAGATGCTTCAATCACAAATCCTGAGCCCATGAGAAATGCGTAAATATAACTGACATATGATTCATAGAAACGTTGCTTCTTGGTAGTATTTGTCTTTAAAATTAACATAGAAATCCACGAGCTTGACCAGACACCTTAGAGATAATAATGTAAAAGCAATTTAATACCGCTTATGCTTTGGAGACTTACCTTGTGAAAGCCAGAGGACTGTGATAGTTGTCTTTAAATCTGTCAAAGATGAAGCATTTTAGTTCTGAACTCTCATTCTCTGTAAAAGATTCTCAAATCTGGAAATTAAACACTTCTGAAAGGTGAGGATTTTTTCTCTCTTCCCTCTTGAATAGCTCATCATTTCGGAAATTATGTTTGTAATAAAAATGTGCTGATGATTCTGATGCATGTCTAAAGGACCTAGATAACCTGAACTCTTGCACAGGAAATCAGAAACTGTGAACAGGTTATCATGCCATGTAATCCTCCATCAGTGTTAGACAGTGACACAGTGTCATCTGAGCACAGCCGTAGGTACAGCTAATTATCCTTCCAGTTCAAAAAAGTCAGGAATCTTAGAGCTGGGGGGGAAAAAAAAAAAAAAGTTTGTTTTATTTGGGTTCTAGGATCTTTTAAAAATCTGGATGTACTTTTCTGATCCTGTTTATAGTAGAGCCCAGAAACAGCTGTTTGGCCTTGAGCGAGGCTGGAAACTGAGGGCAGGATCCTTTCAACCAGCTGTGTTGGTGGAGAAGTAGTATCAAACTTTAGCCTGGCAGTGTGGGATTTTTGACTGTGTAAAAAACAAACCACCCCTCCATGGGTCACTTGACAGGTGTGGTTTAGAGAGTGACCTAAGCAAGTACCTTCAGATGGAGGTGGAGAAGGCAAGTGTGGCCAGTGATAAAGGAGGTGGGTGAACTGAGGACTTTGTTCAGCTAGTCAGGCAGCTGAGGGTCTCTCAGCGTGGAACCACATCTCCAGGCACTGCACGCACAGACGTGTCCTGGTATTTTTCCGTGAGGCTTGTATGGCTCTGCCATGTCGAGGTCAAGAGGTTACAGCTAGTGTCAGTTTTAGGAAGCATAATTATTCATTTAAATAGCATAAAAAGCATAAGAAAGTGCAAGTCAAATGGTCGTTGGTCAAGTGGTCCCGTCACATGAGGTTCGGCAGAAATACGGATTGTGCGGTCATTTTGTTAGAAGTGGAGGAACAAGTTTCCTGTGATAGGTTTTGTAGGGTGAGGGACATGTGAGGGGTGAAGAGCAGGGCAGGAGTCTCTTGGGTAGGTTTCTGTAGCAGGACAGCTGAGCTGTTTGCAGGCCCTCCACTGCAAACCTGCACCTTGTGGAGGACACACAGGCCTGGTTGATGTGTGTGGTGGCCATTGCTGGTCTGCCGTGTTCCCTGTGTCTCTGCTCTGGGTTGTCTGGCCTGGTGTTGACATGGTGGAGGCATGAGGTGTGTGGCTGAAGGAAAATCTGTGAGCCGGGTGCCGATAGGAGACGGCTTGGTGGCATCTGAGCTCTCGTCAAGACTGTGGGTGCACTGTCAAGATCCTGGCCGTGCCCATTGACAGAAAGGCAGCGAGAAGGGGTGAAGAGGCACTTCTCTCAGAGTGGCTTTGGTGCACAGGACATGTGGTTTAGTGCTTAAAATTAACAGCTTGCCTGTGTTGGAAGTTACTCAGGAATAGCTGCTCTGCTTTTAGTTTCCATCCTGCCTGTTTCCATAATAATGTTCACATGCAAACAGTCTGCTGTTGTGCCCAGGGATTGGGGTTTGTATATATTCAGCATAAATAAAAAAAACATACAAGCTTCATCCTGAGCCTTATCCTTTTTGCTTATGTGGGTTTTGGGGGTTTTGGGGTTTTCTTTGCTTGTTTGTGGGTTTTTTTGTTGGGTGGTTTTTTTGGTTTCTTTTTTTCTGGAAAGCCTCCTCTCCTTGTCTTTAGCATTTCACTTTCTTTGTGTTGGTAAAAGCATTTTCTATCTGTGTTGATGCTAATGGGCTCCACCATGTTGGCTAGTGAGAGCCTCAAGACATTTCTTTATCTCTGCTGCCGTCAGTGGTAGCTTCTGCATGTCTGCGGGTTTGCTTCCCTGAGAAGTCAGGTTTTCCCCTCTGCTTTCTTTAGATTGCCCTTCCAGATGGCCAGCTCTCCTGCAGGAGTAAGCACCCCCGGGCAAGGGCACTCAGCTGCAGCTCCTCAGTCTGAAAGGGTCATAAATACATGAAGTTTGGGCTTTTCATTACACTGAACATTAACAGGAGGAGCCGCCTTGTCAGCATGCTCCCAAGGGGAGGATCTGCACCAGAAGGTCTGCATAACAGCAGGAGGGTGTGAGAAAACCCCTTTGAGAGCAATGTCCCTGGGCTGGATGTTGGTGACATGGAGTCAGTGATCTCAGAGGTCATCCATGGGTCTGACTACAGCTTGCTGTCTTGCCTTTACCTCTTAGTTTTCTTCCTCCTTTGCTGTTTGCATGGCCGTGCTGCTGAGCCTGGATGCCTGTGGCTGTTGTGAGGGCTGCTGGCACCAATCACTGGCTGCTTGCCCCCTGTCCCAAAATAACCCAGCCACCTTCTCATGGGTTTCCAGCATGAAGCTGATGTTTGTGAGGAACATGGTGGGAAGGCAGTGTTTTTGGGGAGGTGAGGATCCATGAGACTTCAGCCCCACTGGCCTTTGGTGAGCTGGGAAGGGAGGTGATGCACGCCATTGTTGGGGGCTGAGCGCTGCCGCCTGGCACAGCCCAAGCTTTCCTGGTGCTGGAGGACACAGAGGTGGAAGGAAGGAGGTACAGGAGTCAAGCTTGTGCAGGTCCACCTTCAATAAGGTGCAGGAAAACAAGCGAACAACAATTTCTACCGATGCTGCTGACTATATGGTGCGTTTAACAAAACCCGCCCTTCTCAGACGTAATGTAAAGGAATTAAATAACTGCCTCGGGACAGGAGTTAAGGTCATTTTATATAGACCCGTCATGTAGAAGTGGAGAGATTCAGATATTGCTGTGGTGGGTTTACAGCTTCAGGGCTACAGTGGTAGTGTCAGACCAACAAACTGCTCTGACTGTGAAAATAGGCTAACATTGCAGGGATGACTAAGGCAATTATAGAATTGCATGAATGATTAATTTACCCTGCTTTTGTTTCAGTTTTGATCCCAAGCCCTCTGCAAAAAAAACTGTAAGGCAATTTTGGAAGGAGATGTTTTTGAAATAAAAAATAAGTCAGTTGTAATAACAGCTTTATTATGCAGATGTGCACCGGAACTACTCCAGGAGGAACAGAGTAAAAAATCAGTTGCTACTGTATCTCTGTAACATGAATATTTGAAATTTGTAGATAAGTATTCACCAAACACTTTGCAATCAGAATATCTATTCACATTTTAAGAGAACAATATTATTATTCTTCAAATAGGATATGCAGTGGCATAGTAGTAGTGCTTTCTTAATAACCCTCCTTTAAGCTCAGTTTAGAAAGCATTTGTTTTGTTATTAAAATTACTCTACATATTTGAGACAGTCTTCAGCTGAACAACTGCCTAACACGTGCTAGACACATATTGATTTTTTTGTCTTAGCCCAACATTTCCCCTGGGCATCATATTATTTATTCATAAAGCAGAAATGATGTCTGACAGGCAGTTAGAGGGGTGTAGAGCTGTAGTCCAGAAACAATGTGAAAAGCTTTGCAAGGACCCCAAGAAATCAATGTGCTGATGCTAAACAGCAGCCTTTTAATTCTGAGCACACGTTCTTGTGATCGTTCAGTGTGGAAAAGGAAATTTAAATAACAAATAGTTACTATTAAAACTGCAGGCCTAAATTTTCATTCATCTTTATTCCAATTAACTGAGCCAAGGTGGAAGTAGTCAGAGAAGGCAACTAGCCAAGCTCAGACACCTCTCAACCATAAAGCAAGCTTCCTGCTTTAGCCCTGATTTGCACATTTGTATGTAGATTTCTGTTGGAAGTAAGATATTTTTATCAATAAAGATTTAAAACCTGAATGTTGTTCAGAGAGGCAGATTTTCTTAAAATGTGCATGATTCATAACCACTTACTGTAATTGAGTGTTAGACCGATGTCTGTACAGCAGATTAAAATAATAAATAGCTGGTATTTTTGGAGTGTGAGTGGAAATATTTTGATAAGCTACTCATTGTGATAGACCTGTTTGAAAAAAAATTAGGCAAAAGGAGATTTGTTCTTGTTTTGTTCATTCAAAATTAACTTACAGCATACTGTCAAGCAGTATTTGCTGGTGGAAGATATATTTTATTTCCAAAAATGTTTTGTCTAATGAAAAAAAATAAACCTAACTCACAGGTATTCTTAGGAAAATTTTTATCTCACCTTATACTTCTCTCAGCAAGATATGTAACTTTAATTATTGAAGTATTATATATGAACGAGATAGACATCTGAATGTCTTGTCAAATCAAGCCACTATGGAATTTGTTTCTTGTCATGTAAAGCAGATAACGCAGTTGAAAAAATAGCACGTCATCATGTAATTAAATATTTCATCTTAATGTATAAACACAAGGGAGCTGAAGTAAATTTGTTCTGGCATTTCTTGACTTTCTAGTCTTTGAACCTGAATGTTCTTTGATATATAGGGTTGGGAATTTCAAAATTTGCTTTTCATATTTTGAGGGGGGAGGGGAAACGTAAGAAAAGAATTAATTCCTAGTCTATAGACATGAAAGTTACTGTCTTTCTCTTGGTTAATAAGAAGGTCATGTTATTTACAGTGAAACCAAGGCACACATTAACTTCATGAAGCTAAGAAGTTAACACGTCTTCCTTAAACTGGTCTGCAGAACACCTTATAGTTGTTTTCCCTAGGGAAGGCTTTGACCTCTTCAATCATGAAACATCACAATAAATGCAATTTTAAATCACTCAACTGGGACAGTGTAGTCTGAGTCCATCCAGAATAAGTAAGAGTGCCTGAAGCATGCACACGTTTTGTTTTTTTTTTTTTTTTTCCCAGGAAGTGGTCTTTAAAAGGAAGGGGAAAGTATGATATTTCATTGGTATCTTCTAGGAAATCAAATGTATGCACTTTCACATTCAGTGTTCTGAGATATGAAGATGGCATTGGGGGAAGCACTACGGTGTTGTCAGATGACTGTCTTTCATGGATTTGAAAATCTAATTTCATTTGACTCAATCTGAAGAAAGCGTACCAAAAATGACATTTTTCTGGGCTATTGTATGTGTTGCAATGGGCACATTTTTTACGATTGCTATCTGATGAGAACATGAAGTCATGAAAATACTTCATTTCTCAAAAATGGATGCATTTTGATTTGCTCTTGCCAAAACTTTTGAATGCTGCTGTTAACTTGCAAGAGTTACCATATATTTACAAGCAGGTTTTAAATAAGAAATGTACTGCATAGTGTTAAGGATGTCTGAATGTTAAGTAGGAACTTTAAATGCCACTTTTCAAAACCGTTAAACTAGAGCTGTAATAATAATTCTTCTAATCTATTTAGATAGCTGGTAGCCGGTCAGTTAATGAGGTTTGTTCATCCAAAGCTCAACTACATCTCTCTGCCTCTCTGAACTCTTATTTTCTTAATTTAGGTCTGTCATTACTGTTGTCAGGATCATAACTCTCTGCTTTTGACAGCAGAAGAATACCCAGCCCCAGATAAAGCACTAAAACATGAATACACACATTTTCTGCTTCACCAGCCTGGGGTGCTCTTCAGGACAGTCAGGCAGAGGATGTCTGCACCAGAGCTGATCACCCGAGGTCTCCCTCTAGTCAGGGAGGGAAGTAGCTACTTTTAGGACATGGTCCATTTAACTTATTTTGGAGGCTTATTTTGTGGTATTGTAAGTTCCATCTTGTAAGAGCCTTATAGGATGCTGTAGTATGAGGGGAGTGTAGGCACCCAGTTGTGGGGTAGAATTCAGCTTCAGGCTGAGACACTCACATTGTGTTACTTCTGAGCAGCTGGGTCCTTCCTCATTTGAGCACAACATCCCCATTCAAATCTGTGGAGATGTCATCCCTGCGGCCTGTGGAGCCTGGAAAGCTGTGCCACTCTCCGGAGCCCGGCGCCACTCTCTGGGATCGCTCGCTATGAACAAATGACAGGGCTGGACAGGAGACTGTGATCTTGTTATCAGGATGCTACAATTCACTGTGCTTTTCCAACCTACAGTTATTTAGGACAGCGATACATTAGCAAGCTAGTATGTTACCTACTGGCTTTCCTTTGGGTGTTGATTCTTATTAGCTTTTAAAGAACATAGTGAAGAGCACTAAGCAAAAAAAGGAAAGATAAGCCATATCTTTAACAGGCATTTCATTGTTAAGGTTTATGTGAATACAGTAAAGCAAAAAGAGTTTCCTTAATTTTGTGATGTTATTGTGTTCCTGGAATTGCTTTCTTCTGACGCTTTGCTGGAACTTTTGATGAAAAGTGGTTGATTTGGAAACCACGGTTAAAAAGGTCATGTATGGGAAGAAAATGTCTGTTGCCTTTTTCTATTTTTACCTTTTTTTCTCTAAACAATAATTTACCTAATGTCAGCATGTCTTTGGTGAAACACCTTGCCTCACCAAACAAATAGATATTTTCAGAGGCTTAGTAAGAGGTTGGCAGATACTAGTCCATTTCATAGGTCAGCTGGATAAAAGGCAGCACTGCTGTTGAGACTGTCATCTACTGAAAGGCAAATGTGTGTTAAGACCAAGGTTACTGAGCTCAAATGGACCCCAGATGCCTCTGTTCTCTGTAAAATGGCTGAGCTAAGGAGACAACAGAAAAAATATTATCTGAAATATTTTCTAACAGAATGAAATAGCAAGTACATACATAAATCAATTTATAAAAGACCAAATTAGTTGTGGAACACAGAAGTTTCCAAGTGTTGCATACAGATATTTTAGGAGTCATTAGAAGATAGTAACGCATGAAAAAAAACAACTTAGCTAATGATGTCCTGAACTTAAAAAATCAACTGTGAAGGATGTTGAATAAGGCATGCTTCTTCCTCCAGAGATGTCTGTGGACTGAGAGGTGTTTAGGAGCCAGCTCTAGGGATGCCTGTGTTCATGAAGCAATGCCACCCCTCAGTCCACTGTCAAGCATGGTCTACATATAGCTTGTGTAGCTTTTACCTTATTTAAACCTGCTGTAAAAAGAAATCTGGTTTCTTGTGAGCATTTCCGTAATATTCATCTTCAAAAATGGTAGTAAGAAGCAGTCTGATTTCATATCCAAAGCTCTTCTGGCCCACCCATCCACACATCCCTCCAGTTCACCTGCAATATCAGCTTCATCATTGACCTGCCATGTATTCAAACCAGCATCTGTGGGCTTTATTTGTTGCTACTGCTGAAGTTAAGGATGACCTGTGGGCAGACATCAACACACTTAACCTCATTTTCTCCTTTTAAATCCCTTCTTAATCCCTGGGGAAAAAAAAAAAAAAAAATAGGTTAGTGATGTATTACAGCCACTGCATCTTGTGTTGACTGATGCTGTCTCTTTGTTTCCCTCTACTTCCTTGTCAACCATCCATATCTTATTGGACTTACTTTATGTTTAAATGTGACTCTCCAAGGCAAGAACCATCTTTTTTGTTCTCTCTGAGTACAGCCTCCAGCATGCCTCTATCCTGGCGTGGGACTCCTAGATGCTACTGTAATGCAGAAAAGAGAAAATAACTGTGATGGCTCAGTGCTCCACAACTTTCATAGGCTTTTTTCACAGCACCATGTGAGCAAAATGAGTGTTGTTACCATATGGCAAAGGTGAAAAATGAAGGCATATGTCCTTAATAAGGAATGGTCTTAAAATATTTCTATTTATTTTGAATGTCTGAGCTGAAATACAGATATCTTTTTTCTTACAGGCTTGTGGTGTTCCTTAGTATTTAATATCAGATCTCCCAGCACTTCCATTTGCAGGCATATGTTCAGCACTGCTGTGGATCAGGAGCTTGGGAAATGGGAGGTCTGAGTATGGACAGGATGTTTGCTCAGTGTTTTCCCAAGCATCCGTAGGAGGTCTTGGACAGAACCTATGTCACCAGTTTAATCATAACACTTCCTTAGGTCTCCTGCCACGGTGCCTTACAGATTATGGAATGAAAGCAACACGATCCTATGGGCTGGCAGTACTCAGAAAATCAGTAATATAGGAACCTTCCCCAACACCTCTGTTCATGTACCCCTACTGCGTAGACCACCAGTTTTCACGTGAGGGTGCGATGCGTGCCTGGGCTGCAAGGACAGGATGAGGCAGGACCGCAGGCCTCAGGAGCTGTGCTTTCGGGGCAGCATGTGTTTAGCCGCACACGTGCATGTGGCAGAGTCATGGGCTCCGCATGCTGCCGCAGCGCTCGGCTGAGCCCGGGTGGCTGCTCTTTTTGGGAGAGCATCAGCCCGGGCAGATTTGGGTGGGTTTGTGCTGGGACCACAAAAGGTTCATCCACACCTGCAATGTATGGAGGATTTTTACCCAATGCTATGGAAATATAAATATAAAGAGGTTTTTTTTATATAAAATACCTTATTTCTGTTACTACTCAGTAGTTTTCTTAAAATTTAAGTTAAACTTCACTATCTTTTATAATTTCAATAATGGTTATATTAACTGGGATAGCACATTTAGTCACCAGATGTTTATTGAGGGACAATAGTCTTCCTGTAGATCTCATATCTCATAAAAACTCTTCAGTGTGCTGGTAAAAGCATTTGCTTTCTTTTATTGAAATGTAGGGCTTACACGCAATACATGCCAGTATAGGGTGGGATAAAGTTTTAGCTGCCATTTGGGATAGGAATATTGTAATTGCCATTGAATCTGTTTTTTACTGTCTCTGTTTGCAAATCTGGTCATTGTACTCTTACTATACAAGGTTTGATGGTGTTCCCTTCCTGAAGTCATGCTAAATCTCAATGTATGGCTTTTTTTGGTGTATAGGAACATCATGATTTTAAATGTCACTGTCTGTGACACTTGGTGTAAATCCTCTTTGTGATGTCTTTAGATCAGCTCTCCCTCGGTAGAAGTGGAGGTCTTAGTACTGTTGGAGGTCCAGATACTTCATGTCTTTGGCATGGAGAGTATCTCCATTTTGCATGATAGACAAGAGGAGTGCATCCATGACAGGCTGACTCATTTGATGATGGTGAATTGAGGTTGCTGGCATATGCTGCCAGAAAGTTAGTGAATAGGAGAAGTACGTAAATGTTATTTGCATATCTTCTGTATTTGCGGGATGTTTCTCAGAATGTGCATACATAATGCATTTCTAATTACTGCTTGAACAAAGATAGACGGGGCTACAGTATCACACTTTTTACTGGTGTGAAAGAGGTTGTAGAGTGAAAAGTTAAAATATACAAAGCTCAATCTCTAGAAATATATGAAATAATAAATTTCTTGCTTATTGAGGAAGTCATATAATGGATCTGGAAATAGAAATAATTTAAAACCACAAAATCAGAAGTATTAGGTCAAGCTTTTCTAAACTGAATTAAGATATATTTGAAAGGAAGATCTCTAAGATGCAGTAAAGTTAGATTATTTCTGTTTCTCCAGAGAGTCTGGCCTGGACACCCGTGTTCAGAACAGAAGAGGACTTCAATACCTGTAGGACTCCAGCTGCAGGGACTTGCCTCCCTGCAGACACTGTCAGCAAAGCTGCCCATTACCAATGGCACTTTCTGTAGTGCAGGCACTGGGCTACTCTGCCATGCTCAGACCATCCATTCAATTTAAGCTACTGTCACATTGTAGCAGCTTGTCTCAGTAGTGACTTGACCCACCCATTATGTTCAGTACTGTGACTAAAGCCAACTATATTCTCTTCCAGCTGTATTATACATGGCATAACTTAATTGCTACTTGGGAATTTAGATTGACTGTTGTTAATCAGTTTAATCAGTGAAATATCCGCATAATACTTACCTAGTTCTTCTAAAGAAAGTATTGAGCACTCTCTACCTTGACACCACCAGGAAGGGATTTGGGCTTGGGCTTTCAGCCTTACCTCTTCATGTTCTTATGTCTGTATGTTAAGAGACTGTATCTTGTCTGAAGCCATCAGAACCTTTTAACTTCTTAACTTCATGGCCATCCATTGAACAAAGAAAGCTGCAAACCTCCCATTGAATATAAACTTTCTTCAGAGCTACCAATGGACTTTTTTCAGACCTAGTGAAGCTGTAGTCCGCAACCTGCTTTGAGGTAACTGAAAAAGAAAATGGGAAGAATCAGTCCTATCAATATATCATTGCTATGTTTCTCTTTATAGGCCTTTTAAGCATGCCTTTGCAAATGATTGTCTTAAAGCTTTTAATGTTCTTGTGCTGCAAGAAGCCGAGCAATATTTTCGGTTCTTATTCACAGCATATACTCTTGGCATATATCCTGCAGTCCACATCAGGCAGAAATCCCCCTCGAATTAAATGGGCTTTTTGCCTGACACAGTCTCTCAATCTAACTAAACTAGCAGTAACAGACTTAACTATAAATGATTTTTTTGCTCTGGGCACATTCCCTAAAAATTACCCTCCACTAGTAAATACTTTACCATATCAGTGAGATACAAGAGCTGTTAATTCTTTAAACTCAGCAACTATCTTTTATTTCAGGACTGGTTCTGCTGAAAGAGGAGTTTGGTTAAAAACAAGTCTGAGCGTATAATTAGGACATTACCTTATGAAATCACTACCTTATAATATGTGAAATTTGAAGTTCTTCCCCACTGAGCACCTTCTGCATTGGAGATTGACATGGCCAGGTCTAGGAGGGCTGGGTTCTTTTTTGAATGCTTTTATTTTCCAGGTATGTATTAATATTGAGTAGAGGCTGATTCATGCTAGACTACATTTTTAGTATGGATTTAATTCCACCAGGAATTGGGGTAGTGAAACGTGCTGCATGGCAGCTGGCACAACAGCATTTTTAATCAAATAATAGATTCCAGCTGGTGGGGAGTCAACTCAGTTCTGAAGCAGATGTGACTTAATGCAGATCTTCCTTATTTCTTCAATAAATTGCATTACCTTTGCATATTAAGCAAATGTAAATGGAGGAGGGGAAGTGAAGGAAAGCAAATTTGTAGGTTTGCTAGAAATAAAACTAATCATTATAAATTCATAAGGAGAGTTAAACAAGGGAAAATAGGGGGGTTTGTGTTCTGCATGGTAAATTATCATGGACTCTTCTCACATATAATGAAATGATTTCTGGTTTGCAGGTGTGCTGGTGATTACAAGGTTCATTTTCTATGCTCTGTCCTTGAATACCACATTTAATGCTCTTCAGCTACCTACTAGTGTCACTGTCACCAGAAGTCATCCTCACGTTAGTTGTCAGTCTTTGCACGGTACTTACCTAGGTTATAGTATGGTGGTGTGAACAATCAGCCCCAGCAGCAAAGTGGGGGTCTTTCTGGTGTCACTAAACTGATGTTTGTTTCAGACAGGCCTTTTTCAGTAATGTCTTTTTCTCTGCTCTCACTAAAAATGTAAAGATTTTGATAGGATTCAGATAATGAGGATCTTATCGATACGTAGAGCTGAAACAATATGATTGTGCTGCAAAGCCAAATGTAATGGTATTGGAAAGGTCAGTGTATATTGGAAAATGTCAACAGGTGCTGCATTTTCAATGATTTTTCTTGTTAGCTTCTATCCCACGATCTAATTTCAGCGCTTAGCCAGGACAAGCAACTCATTTGTCACTTGATGCTTCCCGGGGCTTAGTTCATGCTGTTGAAAGAAATGGCAAATGCCAAAAAAAACCCATACAGTGGCTAAGGCTTTTTCTTCTGCTCTTTTTCTCCCTGTCTGGAAGCTGAAGTGATAACGCTGGCTAATTGCCTTTCTGTTATTTCACTGTTGGGTGTTCCTCACAGAACCAAGGTGAATTTCAGCATTATCCCACCAGAATCAGCAGCATCTCAGTGGGAGCAGGTATCCCACTGTCCTGTCCACAGCCGAGAAGTATGAACCTTTGATGAGTTGGTAACTCCCATCCCATTAGCTAGAGCTGCAGAGATTTGATATTTCACACAGTCCAAGCTGAAAGTAGAGTATGAAAAAGCATGTCTGATGTGAGGACACCCTTTCTGAGCTCAGTGATCTCCATTCCCTCCCAGTCCTCCTGAGGTCACTTGTTTCAATCAGGAGCCGCTGTATGATAGCAAGATCAAAGCCCTTGGAAGCAATCAGACCTCTTCGTGATACCTGCTCAAAGTGTACTACAAGGTAAATTTTCCCTTTAAAAAAAAATCATTTATTTTTATTTTATCTGTGTGTTCAGAACTTCATCCTCAGTAAAAGTCCTATGGAAGAAGAATACTAAGGAGTATTTTTATGTATATGGCTGCAATTAACATCATTCTGTTAATCCAGGCTATCAAGAGAGTATTGATCACAGAATTTTTGCACTACCTTCTGACAAGATGTAAGTGATGAGAGAAAAACAAAGCCAAATTGATCTATCTCATAATTTCAGGTGGTGTCTTCAAAATAAAAATAAGTATTCACATATCTTCAATTTATTGCCTTTATTATTTCTGTGATGATTCTGTAGTTATTGTCTGTTTCTGACAACATTACAGTATATATTAGAGACCTTTTGTCTTGGGTTTGGTTTTGCCATGTCAGTCGCCTTGTTCCTCATGTAGCTTATTGATGCCATAAGTAAGTTAAAAATGGTTCTAAGTGTGAAAAATGCACAGAAAAATAATAAAGTAATCTGAGATATGGCAGATACTAATAGGAGTTTGAAGTAGATAGTTAGGTAAGCTTTTACATTGAATGTTATGAAAAGTTCATATTAAGCTTCTGTTGTACTTTGGTAGTTCAGGAGATGCCCTGGAAGCCTGGTTCCTTGTGTCTGTCACTGATCAAAACCCCAAATTTGTTTTGGTGCAAAATACTTTTTTTCATACACAAGTAAAACTGGGCCTTTTGGAAACATTAACAAAATGATATGGAGAAAAATTCATCCCAGAGCAGCCAAGTGTATTTTGGCCAGGCACTTTCCTGTAGCACCAAGAACTCAGCCTCACGTCTCTTGTCTGACGCATCCTGGACAAATGCTGTTTAATGCAGTCAGCAGCTTTTGGTGAGGAACACGTATCTCCTGCTTTCTCGTGCTCTCTCTATTAATCTGGAAATCTTAACCCACATCTGGGAAATATTTCTAACATCAGCTTTCTTAGGAAGTGACATATTACTGCAAAACATTTCAGTCACCTTCAGTTTCAAACTGAATTTGATAAGTTTAGAGCCGGCTTTGGTAATTTAAACTAACTTGGGTGAGCACTGGATATGTTCACATTTTCAGAAGGACCCTATGAGTTAACAGGCTTTATGTTCTCTAAGGTGTGTGCCGATGCACATCAAACACTTGATGTTGTGATGACCAAGTTAAAGATACGAGTTTGTCTACAGCCTTATTGACTGGAATGGCAGTACACTGGTTTTCATTTAGATACATTGAGTTTCATGCACCACCGGCAAAGATTTTGACCAACAATCTGGTGGTTTTAATGAAGTTGTGTCAGATTTGCAGGATTCATTTCAATGAAAACTGATAAATGAAAGGTAACAGATTACATATTGGTCATGTAGTTTAAAAAGGCAGCTATTTCAGAACTAATTAGTCTATTTATGAAATAATCTAATAAATATTTAATTATTTGTTCGATTCTTATAAACAAATACTTATGCTTGTAGATGCTAATTACATAAGCAGAGCCCTTCACTTTGCATGGGCAGAGTTATATTTGTGTTGAAGTGTTTGTTGTATTCGTGCCAAAAAACCAACCAAAAAACCTCATTAAGATCTGATCCTTCAAACGTGCATGCACTTAACTTGACTGCTCAAATAATGTTGCTTTAGCAGTGTTGATTTCAATACTTTGATCATGAAATACCTCATGTAAGGGGCGGGGGGGGGGGGGGGAGGAATTAATACAGCGGTAGTGTTGATCTGTATAAACAGTCATTAATGAGTACATGTTGCACCCTTCCCTGGAGGCAGAAAACCATGTTTCTGCTGAGTTGATGAGTAAAATGAAATTGCTCACAGAAGATACTTACTGTCTTTAGATGCATTTTGCTGCTGCTATCTTAGCCTGAATTCAGACTTGAGAGTGACTGTTTCTGTATTTTCCTGTGCATGGATTTCTCTGGGCACTGCTCTCCAGCGTTCAGGCTCTTACTCCTGTTCGCCATATGTTAGCTGCAACACCTTCGGCTCTGTTCCCCGAGCTAGACTACAGATAGCACAAAGACGTTTCTTAAGGTAAACAAGAATATTACTTCATCTCTTTACAAGTAACAGAAGATAACTTGTTTGCCCAGTGGAGGAGGAATGTTTACTATCTAGCAAGGAAGGAAAAGTACTTTCCCTCCAGGCTTTACTAAAAAGAAAAAATTACTGCAGCTTAAAGCTGACTGGACCCCCTGAACCTCTCATGTTAGATACCAGCAAATCCTCAACTGAGGTTTTGGGGATACAAAAGAAGAGCCCTGGGATCTATCAGGGGATGGGCTAAGGCGAGATTAAGAGAGAAGTCTGGGAATAAAAATGAAAAGCCATATAAAATTCATGAGGGGTGGGGAAAGGAGATCAACAAGATGACAAGGGTGGATTTCTGTGATTGTTGCTCCTGAAGGATGGCTGGCAAACACTCCACCTGACAGCATTTCATATGCATTTCTGCCTGGCCAAGATCTCAATTATAATTATAACAAGGTATTTGAATTTCTTCTACACTACTCCTGTGTGGAGTTCTTCCTGCATTGGTTTTCATGTTTATTTTCTCAAAGGAGAAAAAAATTTGCAGACTCCCCAAATATTCTAAGAAGAAAAGCCAGCCGTTTATTTAAGCTGGCTCTCAATATGCAGAAAGTTGCCTCCAAAAGAAAATGCTAATGTTTGGCTTTGGGCTTTCCTGGGAACACAAATAAACTGTTGTTTATTTTTTGTCTTCGGAGATTTTGTAGGTGTTTTTATTTCTTCCTTTTTCTTTTAAGCCTTTTTTGCTACTTACCTAGCATCTTACATAACTTTGATATTTATCTTTGCAATAGAGTAATTTACATGGAGATATGCAGGGTTTTGAGAATGTTTTCTTTACCAGTAGACAGAATAGGAAGTTAAAAATCATCTGTTTTCCATTCAGTATCTGTTTTGCAGTGCATGTTGAAAGAGACATATGCTGCCGCATGTGTGATGAGGCTAACTCTGTCTTTGCCTTAGTGGAGTCGTTCACGCTGAGCTTCCATTCTGATGAATTAAATGAGAAATTATGAATTTAGGTTCACAGTGGGCTCTCGGGAGATTGCTTTGTTATAGCACTGACTCCTTGCTCAAAGCTCTGTGAAACTCACCCAGCCCCAGGTCCACCACAGCCTGCTGCTGCCACTGTGCTCTGTTTTTTGAGGGTCATCCACGGGAAGCTAGGGGTGATTGAAGGCTTCAGGAGGCTCCAGCACTGCTTTGGGTACAGCCTTGCTGTGAAATTAAAATCGAGTCTTGGTAAAGCAACAAAAACTCACATAGGTCAGACTATCCCAGTCTACCCAGAGTTTTGTTTTCTGAGGCTCCTCGTGGCACACATTTGTACATCAGAGACTCATGGAAAGAGAGTAGCTGTAAAGGTGAATTTTTGAGTGGGTGAGTTCATCCTTGACTCCACAGCATCTGCAGATTGTCTAAATCAAGCATATTGCTGAGGGTGGGCTGCAGCCAACCACATGGTCATTTTGACTATCCACATCTGAGCCTCAGTGAATGGCATTGAAAGATTTCTTTCTAATGGGCAGGTTAAACATGGGACAAATTTAATTTTAGTATTGTTGTTTAAAGTCATTTCTGATACAGATTATTCGCTGGCAAATGAGACATTAGGTCTACCATAATTTGGAGCTCATCCAAGTTTCTGTTCCTCTAACTACAGTTGATCCAAGTGATGGTTCAGCTGTGCACAGTGCTCTTCAGTACTTTAATGTAGATGAGTTGTTCTGACCATGGTGATGAGTGCAATAGCTAAAACCCCTATACATTAATAACAAAATGTGCCTGCCATCACCTCCTTAAAAAAAACCTGAAACCCCACTGTGGTTGGCTATTCCTTTCATCCACTGCAAGTGGAAATTGCTTTAAACAAACATATCTCAAAGTTCCCCGTGGGCATTTTTATTGCAGAATGTAGTGTTACTATTGAATATCTGAAAATACAACAAAAAAATTATTTACAAGAATAACGAAAAATTAGCAAAAAATCTAAGTTGGTATCAAAGAAAAGAAACGAAAGCTTAGAATCAAACCCTCTATAATGAGGCATATCATATTTTATGCAGCAATCACAGTGTGTAAAATATTCTGGCAAAATTTCCCAATTCAGGTAGTTCAGTGTGCACTGGTATGTTCACAAAGATACTCGTGCCAGCTTTACTAAAGTAAGGATAGTAAAATTCTTGTAGAACCTAAATGTGTTGTGCATGTATAGTAGAAATGTCTACCATGAGATTTTATTGCATTAAGGTTCATGATGACCTGTCTTTTCTTTTTACTTTGATTTTCCCCTGACTTGTACTTACTGAAGTCCCCAAAGATTACAGGGGCAGGATGCCTAAAAGTGCTCTTTAATGCTTGACAGCTATGCTCTGACAGTGTTACACATACATTTTAAGCACACTAAGAATTGAAGGATAATGCTGTATGGAGTATAGAGGGTTTACAGAAGAGGTAAATAGGGATTTTGCGGCTTATGATGGAGAGTCTTTGATATAACAGTTTCAAAAATTAGATTAGGGTGTATATCATTTGAAACTCTTTTTCAGTTGTGCTGTAAATTTAATGCCAAGGTTTAGTTGAAATGAGCTCTTGTGGTCTGCAAGGAAGAAAATCAATCAGCATGCACCTTATCATTTTTCTATATCCTTGGTAGGGATGCAATTAAATTCAGTCTGAAAGGTCACAGTGTGGGGTATACATTAACCTCACACTAACCCTGTATATGATACTGCCACTGAGAATGAGTTAATAAAGATATCAGTTGGAGCTGCACATTTGTTCTCTTTTTTCCAACCGTATCTGTGTACACACACACTTCTAATTACATCTTTGTGCATAATATTAGCAGATATCTAGAATATTTGGAGTGCTGCTAATTAGGTTGTGGGATAGTGTACTAGTGTACAGTGCAATATACAGTGGAGTTCCACAGTTGGTGGCCAAAAACACTTAAACTCATTTGTTGAAGTTAATGCAGGGATATGTCAGTGAGACAAGGCTTTGTTTCATTTCCAGAGTCTGATGATTAAAACAGCAGCTGCAAAAAGTGTGTTTAATTCCAAAGTGCAGTAGAGTTTCTGAATGCCATTTGCATTATACACATTTGCTCCAGATGAGAGAAATTAAATTTCTTATTGTGAATTGGACAAGTACTTTGGTGCTGAAGAGAATCTTGACCTTTTTAACCTTTAAATTAAGTTATGGGGAGGTATTTGATTTTAGGTTTGATTTGGGAGGCCTCTTTAAAGAGGAACCACATGTTTCCCCTATTAGCTATTAAAAAAAAAAAAAAAGTACAGTGTGACATTAAGAACAGCAGTGCAGTTTCAGGGACAAGTTAGAGAAACATAATATCCAGCACTTCTTTTCCAGAGACTAGCAGTGAGAGGTCATCAAATTTTACTTCTAAAAACATTTCTGCTCCTCCCTGGAAAGACATTTATTGTTACATGAGATTGCAGAGTTTCTAATGAATATATTGAACAATGGGGCATGAGAATGAGAAATATAAAATTTATGCTTCAAATTATGAGATAGAGCCAGGGGAAGTGAATTTGGGCAAATAACAGCCTGTTAGGCCAACCTCTAGAGTACATAATATTTTGAACAAGATAATAAAGTCAGGGAAGCAAATGGAAAATGGGATGAAATAAAAAATGATTAATAAATATTTTGTGCCAAGGGTAGATGTTTCATCTTCTTCAGTTCTGTTGCTGAAGAAAAGCAATAGATGTAATCCATCTCAATTTTGCTAAAGAATTTGTATATGGTACCCACATGGAGATTTATCAGTATGGTAAGAGGAGAAGGAGATTTATAGAAAAGATTTTAAATAGGTAGAGAAATGAATAAAGAGGAGATGACAACATTAGTCTTGAAACGTAAGTGTTGGGCCAAAGGGAGGCTGCTAATTAAGTTCCTCAAAGGAGATGAAACATGTTTAATATCTTCCTATCATTGTCACAAATAAGCAGTAGCTACGCTTATGAATTTACAGATGACTCAAAGGTAAGAGTCACTGACATTTCAGAAGAGGATCATAACATCACACAAGAAGGATTAGGTTTTCTTCTGAGCTGGTGTAGTAGATATGGCATGAAATGTAATTGTTCAAAGTGCAAAGCCATGCTTTCAGGGAATAAGCATCTGAATTTAGTCTGTGAGTTGGAAACTCATCAGATGAAAAACAGGAAAAAATAAATACAGCTATATGAGGTCATCTAGGACCAGGATCTTAGATCTATGGCCTATTGCAGATCCAGGATCCTAGGACCTGTCCTATCTAGGATCAAGCTGCTGTTAATAAGATAAATGCATGGCAAGAAGATAGTGGGTGAGGTATTTCTAGCAGGGAAAGAAAGTATTAACAACATATTTTGAAGTGTTGACAAAGCACAGTGAGAATAGCATTCACATTAAAGAAAGATGAGTTCAACCTGAAGCAGGCTCACAGAGGGACTGTCAGGATGATCAGGGGGACAATGGATCGCGTGTTATACCAGAAGGCACTGTAAAAACCTTGTCTCGTTCAGATAATAAAGCAGAGGCTGGGATAGTGCTGTCTTCAGGAGGGTAAACATACAGGAGGAAAATAAACACCAGGGGGTTAAAAGAGCTAAATTTTACTTAAATGACACAGTGGGCATCAGGAAAGTAAATGGACCATGGGTGAAGTGAGGCCAGGCAATAGAAGACTATTCCTGGTTATCTCTTAGCAGAGGTAAAAATAAAGAGCAACTCTAGGATGGAATTTCTTCAGTTGATGGAAGAGACTTGGAAGTTTTCTTACAGTCCTGTGCTGCTGTATTTATTTAAAGTGTTTCTCTTGAGGAACAGGATGTGCACGTGCCACTCTGTGTGTGGACGTTTTAATTGAATTGCTAGCTGCTTACATGTGTTTGAAGCATTCCCCGGTGGTGTATGTGTCTGCGCGCTGCGGGCAGTGTGAAAGAAGATGTGTTCCTGTGCACACAGCCACAGCGCAGCAGAAAAGGGGAACACTTCAGAGACAGCAAGCTCTGCATCTCCTGAAGGGATGGTTGTTGGTCACATCTGTTTATCCCAGGTCCTTTGCTGTTGTGGGAATGTGCTGAGTTTCTGCTTTTCTTTGGATATCAGTGATCACTGGCCATGAGCACAACCTAAATATTGACCTGCCTGCAGAGAAATAGAAAATCTCCCTTTCTAGAGCACATAGGTTTCCCTCCTGGAAGATGACTTGTGCTGTGAAGGAAACTTCAGCAGTTTCACTGAATCATGGGAGGGTTGAAGTGGGAAGGGACCACTGGAGGTCATCTGGTCCACCCCTTGCTCAGGCAGAGCCACCTAGAGCTGGTTGCTCAGGCTTTTGAATATCTCCAAGGATGAAGATTCCACTACCTGTGGATGCTTCTCCGTGGAAGTGGATTGAAATCATGCAGACAGGCATTAGATGGGAAGATTACTGGCAGCTGCAGGAAGGTTTGGAGTTGGAGTGAGGTTTAGGTAGATAAGACACAGAAGATGAGAGAGAGCTGAGTCCCAATTCAGTGTGGTAAGTGCTGTGTCCCACATTTACATAGTTCCCAAAGGCAGGCTGGAGCTCTTAAATTGACTCTTTGGTCAAGTTGACTTCCCACGCCAGGCACAATATGGGTAAGTATCAGCTCTGCTATGCCACCTTCCAGCAGCGTGTGCTGCCAAAAACAGGCATATGGATATCCTTAGATACTGTAGTGTCATCAGTGCTCTGAGCAAAGCATCGCTTCTCTGCTGCTTATATACTGCCGTTGGGAGAAGACCTTGGACACGTGAAGAAGGGAGCATGAGAGGAGGACATAGCAGGTGGTTTTCTGGACCCCAGGGTCAGCCCACAGCCATACGGGCAGGAGCTCTGTGTCAGGGCCATGCTTGTGATGCTTGGGTCAGAGCGGGTGCCTCTTTTTCTCTGCTTTTGTCACTGCTTGTCTTCCCTCCTCACATGTGGTCCTCTGAGGTTCGTAGGTCTCTGTGGATTTCAGGAGAAAGCATGTGTCACGATTTCTGTTCTTCCTAATCTTGAAAAAGCAGAATTTAAGATTTCACAGGAAATCCAGCCATTTGTTTCGTTCATTCATATGCTAATGTTCGTGTTTCCTTAACTGCCACAGAAGGAAAGAGTGGAAATGACAGTTCATTCCACTTAGGGCATGTAAAGCTTGCTTTTTGGATTAGCCATAACAATGGTTATCAGTAGCAGGGTTGTATCCTGAAGCATTTGCTTCATTTTTTTTGTTAAGATTATTCTCACCCAGTTTCCATGCTTACATTGTTTACCCTTGACATGAATGACTATTCCTTCCAAATGTATTAAACACATTAATCAAGTTTTCATGGCTGAAGCAAGTTTAATATGCATTTTTAGGAAAGTATTGGACAGATTTCACTGTTGTTATTCCAAGAATTTTACTTGCTGATTTACTCTGCTTTGAGAGTAAGATTGTCTTTTGTGTCAGACGTGCAGCATGGCAAGCCAACAAACGTGAGAATTGAGAGTGACTTGATGCTACAACAAGAATGTGTGATTTTCTTTTCCTTCATCTAGTTCTGTTTAATACCAACAGAAATAGTATATCTCCCACCTTCGTGTGAGTACAGCTTCTGCATTTCTGCAGTGAATCCAGAAAAGTTTGATCACGGCTTTCCCCAAGGGGACAGAGGAAGCTGTGGCACTGTCCACCAAACCCACCACTTCTCTGAGAGAAAGCTGCTTCACGGTCCAAATGAGCGAAAGGGAGTAATTTTCTTTTTCATGGCATAAAGACCTATGAATGTGCTCAGGAACTATACACTTTACTGTACAATTTTCTGGTTGATGATGCCTTAAAATTGTAGAGCAGTTGTATTAATTTTTATATAGCAGTATGGTGAGGGTTCAAGAATACTACTTAACCGGTATTGAACTTTAACTTGAACACTGAGGTTCATGGGTTTATTCACTTAATATCTCTTGAATTTAGTACAGGTGGTAATAACTGCCAGCCTTATCATTGCCTTTTCTTGAGGAAAGCAGAAGGAAATACAAACTAGCTTGTTCAAATGTGAGAGATGATGGTCCTCATAAACTCATTACACAAAATGAAGAAAACTGGCCCAAAAGTTCACATCCTAATTATTGCTGCAGTTATAATGTATTGTGGGAACTGTTCTGTTTCAGGGAATAAGGGAATACTTGCTCTTTCAGTCAGAAGCTGCCTTATTTTTGTATTATTACTGTCAGCATCATGATTCTGCCAAATGAAAATACATATCCAGACATTACGTGGTCTTCTGCTTTTCACAGGTCATTTTTTCTGTCTGTTGATGAGTGCAAGTTCTTTCACCATGATTTGGAACTTCTTAACAGTGTTGACAAAGAAATGTCCATTCCCACACTGTTAAATGAGAAATTTGTGGCTACTCTTACCCTTGGGGTGGGAGAGGATCTAAGAAGATTATGTTACAGAAGATTGACTTCTGCTCTTCATGTAAAAGGGAAATACCTGTTTCTAATCTGGTTTGAGATAAGAATTCATAGTGACCATCTGCATGAAAATTTTACCCATAGTAATTTAATTTAAAAAAAAAAAATGTGGCTCAAAATCTCACCTTTTTTTTTTTTTTTCCCTCCGTGAATGACGTTTCCTAGTCTGGCATCTCAGGGAAGAGCATCTGCTTCAAATATGTCTATGGAGATTCTGAGTTATTACTCTATCTTTTTAAGTTTTTCCATCATGCTGCCTTGTACAGCCAGTAAGAAATCTCCAGCTGTTGTGGGCAAGCTCTGTAGTATAGACATTGTTTGTAAATTCTGTGTTTGTAAATTCCAGCCTGGATTTTCAGTAGGTTTCAATGAATATATTTATTGGGATTTGCAAATATTTCATGCTTAGGCTGTATTCCATCCCCACAGGAACTTTTTTACGATGGACATTCAAATAATTATCCTTTATTCATGTAAATACTTACACAAATATTTAACATTCACATTACATTAAATAAGGTA
Organism: Strix aluco; assembly: GCF_031877795.1. Classification (NCBI taxonomy): domain Eukaryota; kingdom Metazoa; phylum Chordata; class Aves; order Strigiformes; family Strigidae; genus Strix; species Strix aluco. Next base: position 31,756,782 of record NC_133931.1, read on the forward strand.
CTTACACTAATGTAGTATGTTGGCATTAATCTCAATACAAATGTAAAATCTTAATTGCATGTACTTGAAAGGCTCTGCAGAGAGACCTGGACAGGCTGGAGCGATGGGCTAAGGCCAACTGTAGGAGTTTCAATAAGGCCAAATGCCGGGTGCTGCACTTGGGCCACAACAACCCCCAGCAGCGCTACAGGCTTGGGGAGGAGTGGCTGGAGAGCTGCCAGTCAGAGAGGGACCTGGGGGTGTTGATTGACAGCCAGCTGAACATGAGCCAGCAGTGTGCCCAGGTGGCCAAGAAGGCCAATGGCATCCTGGCTTGTATCAGAAATAGCGTGGCCAGCAGGGACAGGGAAGTGATCTTACCCCTGTACTCGGCACTGGTGAGGCCGCACCTCGATTCCTGTGTTCAGTTTTGGGCCCCTCACTACAAAAAGGACATTGAATTACTCGAGTGTGTCCAGAGAAGGGCAACGAAGCTGGAGAAGGGTTTGGAGCACAGGTCTTATGAGGAGCAGATGAGGGAACTGGGGTTGTTTAGTCTGGAGAAGAGGAGGCTGAGGGGAGACCTCATCACCCTCTACAACTACCTGAAAGGAGGTTGCAGAGAGCTGGGGATGAGTCTCTTTAACCAAGTAACAAGCAATAGGACAAGAGGTAATGGCCTCAAGTTGTGCCAGGGAAGGTTTAGACTGAATATTAGGAAGCATTTCTTTACAGAACGGGTTGTTAGGCGTTGGAATGGGCTGTCCAGGAAAGTGGTGGAGTCCCCATCCCTGGAGGTGTTTAAGAGTCAGGTTGACATAGCGCTTAGGGATATGATGTATTTGGGAACTGTCATTGTTAGGTTAATGGTTGGACTAGGTGATCTTCAAGGTCTCTTCCAACCTAGATGATTCTGTGATTTTTCCAGAACCTGATTTTGCATTCATTTGAAAATAATATAGGTTTTATGAAATGCAGTAAAAGTAAGATTGATCCCCAAATACCCTACTTATTCTTGCTTCTATGTAAACATTTACATAGAAATTGATAACAATAGACAATACATCCAGACACTTAAGAGTCGGGTCGACATAGCGCTTGGGGATATGGTGTAGTTGGGAACTGTCAGTGTTAGGTTAATGGTTGGACTGGATGATCTTCAAGGTCCTTTCCAACCTAGACGATTCTGTGATTCTGTGTGAATATTGTCACTGCAGCACTGTATTAGGTTAAGGATGCTGCCGGGTATCAGAGGGGAGCAGTGTTCCCAAAACTCCTTGACCTGGTTCATTGCAAGAAAGCAGTTAAAAGACAAACAAGGAGATGAAAATATCTTTCACAGCTGTGACAGCACAACATATGTAACTACTTTATGTGAAAATGAGCAGAGACTCATTTAAACTCTGCATTTGGTCAATTAGTCTATAGTGTTTTTTCTTTGACAATAAAGATGCCGTTAGCAAAACCTATCCAGAAAGGACGGAGTGGGTATTCCTGCAGAGAGTGCCTAGTAGAATGGGATGCTTCTGGCATACAGATATTTGTAGCAGATGTTTCCAATTAACTGTAATAATTCTCAAAAATAAATGAACTTTCTTCAGGATCTCCTCTATGAATATTGATGTGGCAGCGGTCTCCTCAGTCTGGAAGGGCTCACAGTATTGGCCTTTAGGATGGTGAGGATAAAAAATTGGAAAGTGACAATTTGGCTCAAAAGGTGAAGGTCCAAGTCCTTGCATGGCGGGGGGAATGAGGAGAGAACTTTCGTTTTATGTTATATTATTAATTTTTCAGCTTAAGTGGTAGATTCCACTTTCTGGCAGTGATTGGAAGCATTACTACTGTCATTGCTTTGCTTTTACTTTTGTTCCTTTCAGAACTTAAAGCCATGAATGAGATTATTTGAACTAGGCATGCTTTGTTTTAAGATTCCCAACACAGGCTCCATGAAAGAACATGAAAGCTTTGGCCTTGTGGAGCTCCTGAGCATTTATCAGATAGAAGCTGGATTTCACAGGAGAAGGGGGACTGCTGCAAGGTTGTCTTGAGGTTTCTGAACCTTTGTTCCAGTGGGAAGATACAAAATCTTGTTTCAGGACACTTTTTCCTAAACTGTGTCTGGAAGGCTACTGAACAGAAAGCTCCAGTCTGGTGAATCTCAGGTGGCCATTCAGCCTAGCCACCAAGCACATTGATCTCACTGCTTGTTGTTTTAGCACAGATACCCATCTAACCTGCTTATCCTGAGTTGCCTCTGTCTTTCCAGAGGCTTGAAGATCCATCTTTCTCCTTTGTAGCTGCCAGACCCTCATGCAGTGCTCTGTGGAGTGCGAGCCTCCAGGAAATGTTTCCACACTGATGATGGAGAAATGATAGGCTCGTCCAATGGCCAGAACTGGGTATCATCAAGCAACAAGGAGAGTGCTACGTCCTTATAATAGTTTCCACGTTCAGCTCTCTGAAGGCTCCTCATCTGTAGCGTTTGCAAGGTGTCCTGCTTGCAATGCCACAGAGTCAAGGTCCCAATACAGAGCGGGCACCAGCCTAGCCATAGAGAGCACAACTTCCTGGCTAGTGTTGCTGCCCTGATGGTATGGCTCTTAGCTGTAAAAGCCACCAGGAATTAATCTTCCCTTTCATTCCTGTTTATTGCTCCTGCCCTTTTATGGGATGAGGGTATTAGTGCAGTTGCAATGCAGACTCATTGTGTGGGATCCTGCCTGCTGCTGTCCTTTGACACAAGCCTTCAGTTACTCCACGCTTCTTTTGGCTTCTAGAAACTCAGCTTCACAAGCTGTAAAGGGTCCATGTAATGTTTCTTTAGAGAAAGCCCAACTGACTGTGTATAATCTTAAGCCACTTCATTTTCTGGTACTTTACTTCATGTTATCCACTTCCAGTAGAGAATTGCATGTTTAAGAGACAAAAACTTTACCAAATAGCTCCTTGCAAGGCTTTTTTAAGGGAATTTTTGCAAAGCAAACTTCCTCGCTAGTTTTCACCATTTGGGATTGTCTGTAATTTACCGCAGTCAGGAAAACACAGAAGATAAGGTCTCTGCAGTGATAGGAATCCTTCACATTGCCTGTGTGCAGCTCTGTTTTGTTTTGACATGTTAATCTGCCTTTTGGATGCTATTAGTAAAAGTATAAAATTATATGAAGGGGTAGGGCTTTTGCTTTTGTCTTTGTTACATTAAGGCAGAATTAAGGATAGCAAGATGATGCTGAGTCAGAATAATCATGCCTGTAACTCTTTTAGGGCTAGCGCCAAAATAAGAATAAGGGGTCTTGAGCAAATGGAAATGATAAAGCTGAAAACACAAATGTGAAGGATAAATGGTTCCTGTGAACTCCATCTGTATTGAAAAACACTGTCAAAGGCAGGGTTTAAATTTTTTTGGCTTGCACACTTGCATGGGACAGAATGTAGTTTAAAAAGTTCCTGTAAAAGCATCATCCTAAGCAGGCAGATGTCTGGAGAAACAAATGACTGACATGGCCCTGCAGGCTCCTGGCTGGCGAAGTGGTGGTGCTCCTCCTGCACGCTGGATCAGGTTCTGGGCTTTTCCACCTGCACGAAGTCAAAGTGTTTCTAATGATCTCAACAGAGCAGTGTTGCACGAAGGTTTATATAGGCAAAAATAGGATTTAAAGTAGCAAACATGATGGGAATATAATCTTTCAGATTGAGTGGTTTTCCCCATCCATTTTAACCACATCCTGGCCAGAGTGCAGTGAGAACAAAGCCGTGGTCATCTGAAATTATTTTCTAGGCATTTTGAGAGATACTATTGCAGCATAGCTGAAGCATTAATGTAGTGTTGCTTTGGCATGCCTGTTGTGTTGATTCTGGGGGTGTTGATTGACAGCCAGCTGAACATGAGCCAGCAGTGTGCCCAGGTGGCCAAGAAGGCCAATGGCATCCTGGCTTGCATCAGAAATAGCATGGCCAGCAGGGACAGGGAAGTGATCTTGCCCCTGTACTCGGCACTGGTGGGGCCACACCTCGATTCCTGTGTTCAGTTTTGGGCCCCTCACTACAAAAAGGACATTGAATTACTCAAGTGTGTCCAGAGAAGGGCAACGAAGCTGCTGAAGGGTCTGGAGCACATGTCGTATGAGGAGCGGCTGAAGGAACTGGGGTTGTTTAGTCTGGAGAAGAGGAGGCTGAGGGGAGACCTCATCGCCCTCTACAACTACCTGAAAGGAGGTTGCAGAGAGGAGGGATGAGTCTCTTTAACGAAGTAACAAGCGATAGGACAAGAGGTAATGGCCTCAAGTTGCACCTGGGCAGGTTTAGACTAGATATTAGGAAGCATTTCTTTACAGAACGGGTTGTTAGGCGTTGGAATGGGCTGCCCAGGGAGGTGGTGGAGTCCCCATCCCTGGAGGTGTTTAAGAATCAGGTTGACATAGCGCTTGGGGATGTGGTGTAGTTGGGAACTGTCAGTGCTAGGTTAACAGTTGGACTAGATGATCTTCAAGGTCCTTTCCAACCTAGGTGATTCTGTGATTCTGTGATTCAGCGATGAATCAGGTAGGCAATATCCAGTGCTGTGAGTGGCACTGCTAACGCTGTCAGAGGAAAGGGCTGGAGCAGCCGGCAGAGGAAGGACGGGGATGCAGCTGCAGCAATGGGGTGGCTGAAGAACAGAAGCACAGAGCAGAAGTCGGAGGTGCTAGGTCATGGTAACAGCAAACCTTAACTGGTCTTGTCTTTGTATCTGTTAACAGTGGTTTTGTACATGCAATTATACTGGGTGGTAAATGCATATTTTGTCTGGAGGCATGACTTCAGTTGCTTATCCTTTTATGCCCTCCCCCATGTTAAATATTGTTATAAAAAGCCCCAAATAGCACTGTGAGTGGTTTACTTTTTAAAAAAGGATCTAATGGCTATTATTATATCAGTAAGAAGCAACATAAAGGCCAAAGCATTTGACACCTCCTGTGCTTACTGACAACATTAAATTCATGCAAAGAATGGCCTCCTATTTAAATGAGAAAATATCTAAATGACTGCTTAACATTCATGTGTTTTGCATGAAGCTCTTTTTGGTCATAAGCTCATAAAACGCAAGCAAAGTAAGTAAGTTTTGTTTTATCAGGATTTGGAATTGGTAGAAAGACTGAACTAAAAAAAAAAAAAGCTGCTTCGTAAAGAGAGGCAAAGAAATTTCTCTGTGTGTACAAGACCTCTAATTTTTGAAGGCATATCTGCCAGCCCAGTTATATCTCTGTGCTAATAGGATCTCTTGGAAAAGATCTGTATATTGCCAGTATTTCACATTCTTAATGTCTGCGTTTTAGTTTTGAAGGGGCTACACATGTGAGATAACTTATCCTTATTTGAGTTTTTTTTCTCTATGTTCTATAAAATCAGGAAAGTAAAACAAATCAAGAGACCCGCATTATTTGGCCCAATTGGGATTATCAGCTGTGATGCTTCCAGTGGCAGAGAATAGGAATTGGTTTCCCAGCACATGCTTTCCAAACTGATGTTCCTAGGAGATTTATCTGAGCAAAGATTCAGGCTTTGACTCACTGTGACTTCTGGTGTCTAATACAGCGAGGATGCTAACAGCCACCCTGAAAATGTGATGGAAAAGTGGTGGAAAAAGAGAACTAATATTTTGTCTTTCCCTTTCTCAGACAGTAAAAGCAAAGGTGGAGAGGGTACAATTACCATTTGTTGAACATTATTCCTGAAACACTTCAGAGAAAGTGAGGCTTTCCTAAACATATTGCATGATTAATTTGTTTCCTCTGCCCCACGGATTTCAAATGAAATGTTTCTCCTGCTTGCAGCATGTAAGGCACACTCATGTCCCTGGCTGTAAATTGAGCAGCACTTTGCTGCCCAGATTTCCACAGCAGCAGCAAGTGATCGTGTCTGAAGTTAAGATGCTTTCCATCATCGCAGGACTGTCACTGATGTCTCAGAGGCAGCAGTCAGGGTCCCTGTGAGGAAGTTTACAGCTGGCTGCAGCTGCTCTGGCACCTTCCTTGCGGAGGGAGGAATGTGCATGAAAAAGAAGAACTGTAATGAAATCCATTAACAACTGTTAGGAAGGAAACAAGCTAGGGAAGATGAATTTTAGTAGAACAAAAACTATTTATACAAAGCCACCTTCTGTGTTGCAATAACTGTCAGCTACGAAACAGGGTGACCTCCCTTCCTGGGGCCATGCTGGATGGCAGGGCAGTGGATGTGAGGGAGCACCAGGCTTGCTCCCTGCTCTGACATGGCACAGAGGGCCCCAGGAATGCATCCTGGCTGTGGCAAAGGTGCTGGCAGGAGTACTGCCCTGCTGGCTGCCTGGCCACAGCTTTCTCCACACTCAAGGGAAGGGAGTTCTGTGAAAGCCAGGCTCTCAATGTAGGGTGGGGGGTGTATGCTTTGGGTAGGGGGGAAGCACATGGGGGCTTTTTTACTTGTTCATCTCCCCTCAGGCTTAACAACAAATGTTTTTCTCACATCCCTGTCTGTCCATCTGGCTGCTTTGGTGTGGGAGAAAACACATGCTGAAGCCCATACAATTCCCATGGATTTAATGCAAATACTGAAGAAGAATTTCGGGATTTGGTTAAGTGTGGGTTTTTTTCTAAAGGTAGGCTAATGTGATTCTCTGCAGTGTGCAATTACATCTTCTGGCAAAGCTTACTCCATTAAGCAAATCCCATCTCTGATCTCTGTTTTAGGCTTTTATGCTAGCATCTCTCCCAGTTCAACAAGTTGGTGTAGGCAATACTGTTTACTGTTTTGTCCAGTGTATTTTGTCCAGCACAGAGTCTGGAGTTGGTGAATAGGCTTCTGCTAACCCACTGGCTGTCTCAGCAATTTATGTAAAAATGGTCACATTCAAAGATTAAAACCAAAATCTTGTCATCCACGAGTTATTGCAGGATTCGTTAAGCATCCTGTTCATTTCTTACTGGCAGAGTGATTTAAAAGGTTATTTTCCAAAGAGAGAGGCATACAAATGTTCTGAGAAGTACTCCTTGTCTGGGTGCTGGTCAGAGCAGTGATGCTCTGTGCTTTCTGTCCGTCAGTCCACACCATCTGCCACCTCCCACAAATGGCAGGTAGCTGCAAAACTCATCCACTGAAATGAAGGCATCGTAGTAGATGAAGGCTTCTCAGTAGTGATCTGTCTCAGCAACTTTGATTTGGCATCACCAGCTTTATTGAGCCATGGTCCTGTAGAGGCTTATGTAATAATTGTAGGGTAAAGTCTCCATTGCAGATGCTGGCTTTCATGTATCAAAGGGTGGTGCAGTGGAGGCATGCTGAAGGCTGAGCTTCTGCTTGCTGGCTGTGATTGATTCTTGATGCTTGAGATAGTCTTCATGATATTGTTATTAGTTATTTAAAAAAACCCAAACAACCAGCTCTGTCACAGCCATGCTGTGTGATCAGGCCACAACAACCCCCAGCAGCACTACAGGCTTGGGGAGGAGTGGCTGGAGAGCTGCCAGTCAGAGAGGGACCTGGGGGTGTTGATTGACAGCCAGCTGAACAGGAGCCAGCAGTGTGCCCAGGTGGCCAAGAAGGCCAATGGCATCCTGGCTTGTATCAGAAATAGCGTGGCCAGCAGGGACAGGGAAGTGATCTTACCCCTGTACTCGGCACTGGTGAGGTCGCCCCTCGATTACTGTGTTCAGTTTTGGGCCCCTCACTACAAAAAGGACATTGAATTACTCGAGTGTGTCCAGAGAAGGGCAACGAAGCTGGAGAAGGGTTTGGAGCACAGGTCTTATGAGGAGCAGATGAGGGAACTGGGGTTGTTTAGTCTGGAGAAGAGGAGGCTGAGGGGAGACCTCATCGCCCTCTACAACTACCTGAAAGGAGGTTGCAGAGAGCTGGGGATGAGTCTCTTTAACCAAGTAATAAGCAATAGGACAAGAGGTAATGGCCTCAAATTGCGCCAGGGAAGGTTTAGACTAGATATTAGGAAGTATTTCTTTACAGAACGGGTTGTTGGGCGTTGGAATGGGCTGTCCAGGAAAGTGGTGGAGTCCCCATCCCTGGAGGTGTTTAAGAGTAGGGTCGACATAGCACTTAGGGATGTGGTGTAGTTGGGAACTGTCAGTGTTAGGTTAATGGTTGGACTGGATGATCTTCAAGGTCTTTTCCAACCTAGACGATTCTGTGATTCTGTGATCAGGGCAAAACCTTTACGAGCAGATACTTTCAGAGCGTTCAAGGAGCTCCCCTGGTGTTCAGGCACCTCTGGCTTACTGGGCCACTTCACTCTCGGAAGTGTTTGTTGAAAGTATACTTGATGCAGGGCAGGGTCCAGCTTCTCAGCACCCTTGCATAAGCCTGGCTTTATCAGACACTTGAGAGGTTTGCTCTTCTGTTTCCTTTTTAATTACTCTCTAAATTCTTTCAGTCCAGCCTTGTGAACCAAGTTGGGGTGAGGCTTTCAGATATGTGCCAATGCATCCATGGCAAGTATGTTCAAGGGAGAACAAAGTATCAAAGGACAATATAATATTAGATATAAAAACAGGTCTGATCTCTCACAGGTAGTGTGGAGTCCAGGCAAAAAGCATAAAATCCCAAGACAACAGTAGCAGAAAGAAGGTGGAAATGCCTTCTCTTACTGATCTGTGGTTCATCTGCTTCAGGAGCTCTCTGAATTTGAGGTGCCAGCAGCTTCTTTAGGCTGTTTTTTTTTCCTTTAGACCAGTAACATAGGTCAAACTTCAGGCAGTATTGCTAGACTTCAGGCTAGTGCCATGTGGTGCAGATGCACCAGCAGCCAGCTGTTTGCTCCGTCCTGTGGGTACTTGGGAAGACAGCATAGCCTTGCTTGCATTAAGAAATGTTTGACATAATTAACCAACTTTATGTTTTGAAGGGGATTAAGGTTGTTTATCCTGTTTTTCCTGCTTTTTAAACCAGTTTTCACTGTGAAGGATATAGCGATAATCAAAGAGACCAAGAACTGTTAGCTGACAGTCTACATACCAACCTGTTTTTCCTGAAATGAATCTTCCACTGTTAAACACCATCTCAATTCGCTGTGGTTAAATAAAAGTTTCTAAGTGGTTTCTTTTTCTTTTTTATATATCCCCTGTTTTATGAATAAATAAATGTTACAGACATCTTTAGCAATGATTCAATACTTAAATGTGCTTCCAACAGTTTCTACAGAGCAGTAGCTCTGGTAATAGGAGTTGTATAGTTTGTGCAAATGCTTGTATAAAGAAAATTACATCTTAATAATTACTTTTCATATAATGCAATTTCCTTAATACAAACAATTTTATCTGGTATGCTTTTGCTGAGCATGATGCCACCACTCCTGGCAGCAGAACCAGGATAATTGAGACAGGTCTGACAGGATCAGGACTTGGAAATGCAAGTCATCTGTAGGAGGCAGGATGCAGAGCTGGTGATGAAGTAGTGACACAGGTATCCTTCTTAGCTGCTTTATTGCAGCTTGTCAGCAAATGACAGGAGGATGTCATTCTTTGTCTCTTGCATTTATAATCTCAAAACTAAATCCTCAAATCTTAAATAGATTTATATCTTCTGGTGGCTGTTTTGCCAATTAGCATGGTGTCACTTCCATTTCAAGAACCTCTGCCCACTAGTATCCTATAGTCTGGCCCATTATTTTGAGCACACTTTAATCAGATTTGCTTTTAAAAAAAAAAATTTCCTTGTGCATTTAGAGTTTAGCAATTTGATTTAGATAATAAGATCTTGTCCATATATCCAAATAATTCAGAAGAGTTTCTCCTGGTTAGCTATGACAATATAGGATAATGGATTTGCACGATTTTTTAACCAAATCTGAAAACATTTGAATGTCATGAGTCAGAAGGAGCTTTGACCTGAAATTTAATTAAGGAGTGGAGAATAGGAAAAGTGGGAGGATGCAGGAGAGAATTAAACAAAAAGAAAATCCCTGGTCATTCAAAACTTCGCTCCTGTTAAATGGTCTAAAAAGCTCCTGTCATAGAATAGTTGGGCCTTATAAATGGGGTAAATTTGAAAATTGGGAAGAGTGGAAAATGAAAACTTAGTAATGTAATTTCTTTATTTATTTTTAATAAAAAAGCTGCAGGGAAGAGTAAAAGGCAAGCTGAAATCAAAGGAAGCACATTTGTTGCCATCCATGTCCTAATGAATAGCATTAGGAAACCATATGTAAGTATTTAGTCTTGACTGTAGCAGATTGAATACATTTGGTCTTGTCTGGATGAAGCAAGCCTAAATCTATCAAGTATTTGGGTGAAAAAACAGTTGGGAATTCTGGTTACTACAAATGGAAACCAAAGAGCCATGCCCAATTGCTTGATGGAATATCATTAAGGAATTTAAGCTCATCTGGAAGCAGATGAGGTGAAAGTTTCAGTTCCATTATCAGTGCTAATCAGACAGGTGAAAGAGGAGAAATAAATTTACAAACAATATCAGGTGTTCTTAAAAAAATTCTTTGTTGAATGTATAGTAGTTCACAATTACTATAATGCTGCAAATCAACTTCCATTAAAAAAAGATTCAAGAAAATTATTTGCATTCTTGTACTACAGAATATTGAACTTAGATTGTATTGGTACACCTTAAATATTTGTAAGGCTTTGACTTGACTGCTCTAAGAAGGGGCTTTAGACACATGGTAGATATGCCAAATTAAAATCCACATGGCCGTAAGTCTTATGTAGTTTGTATAGATAATGTATTCACCTGAGTTAGTCAAGAGCTTTTAGCAGAGACCAGACCATAGACCCAAATGATCTGCGTCCAAGTAAAATACTTCAGCAAGATAGCTCAGAATGAAATACAGCCGTCTTCAGTAGTGGAGGCAGTCCGGCATGTGCATGTCTTCAGCGTGCATAGGAGATATGCAAGTACTTCCCAGGACAGACAAGCTCCCAGCCAGAGCAAAATTGATGCTTGATTAAGTGTAATTATGTGTTTAGTCCCTGGATCTCCCATCGATGGAGACAACGTGGTACAATCCAACATTGGGCTCAGACAGATGGAAGGACCTGATGAGGTGCATGTACCGATGCCATGCAGTGCTACAAACAAAACTGTCACTGGAAGTAATGCTCTTAGAAAGTTAATGCAGAAAGTAATAGCAGTGACAAGTTTGACTGGAAAAACTGCAATTAAGGGAAGTCTAGAATGAGGAGTGTTACCAAATTGGTTTCATCAACAGCTAATCCAAATTTAACTAAGATCTCTAGGGTTAAGGCTTCATTATCACCTGATTCAGGCTAAACACATCTATCTTTGACGAGTGGAAAATTTGATGTAACACCTATTTAGAGAAGTAATTTACAAGTGTAAGTCTTACCTGTATGGACAGAGATGTTCGTAATTTACTTAAAGATGTTTGCTTTATATTTGTAAAGATTGAACTTGATATCAGGGTATTAGAGTAGCAGTGACTAAGTCTTGGCATACTTCATTGGAGAAAGAAACTCTTGGTCTTGTGTTTTCTGAAAACTGAACATTGTAGATGTAAAGTGGGAGTGTGAACGTGTGTGTGTGTTGCAGAAGTCTGTGACCAAACCAGATTTTTCAGAGTAGCAGCATACTAAGAAATCTAATAATGCTTCTGCAACTCCAGAGACACATACTGCACCTTACTGTCCCTGCCAGAGTGCACACTGTGCTTCTTCCTCTTGCATGTTTTTATAGAAAAGATCTTCTCTGAAACTTTCATTCTGTGGTTCCTTAATTCATCCCTCCACTGAATGACAAAACTCTTTTGCCACCTAAACTGCCCTGAGCAATATCTTTGTAGTTTTATATTCTTTGAGAGCTAAGGATGTGTGAGAGCTAAGGTGAGGGACATCTCAGAAGATACTGGAAGTTAATGGAATTACTGTGGGGATACATCAGTGTAAATGAGGTCATCATCTGTATTTTTGAATAGTTGTGAGAATAGTCTGAAAGTATTCATTTCTCATGTGACACTAAAAAATAATGGATGGATCTTTACATGCCATAGATGTTGAAAAAAAAGACAATAAGGCCTTTACAAAATCAAAATCAAATAGGGTCACAAAGATCCAGAGAGTGAAGGATCTCCAAGAAAAAAATTGATAAACTATGTCATATAAGCCACATATATGTAAATGATAAATCTCTATACATCTGCTGACAAATGTAAATACTGTGAATTTCAGTTTTCACATTTGAGTTTGTGTACACTAAGTACAACATGAGCCCTTAAGTAAAATTTGGAGGTGCGATTTATTAGAGATGAAGTGAGATGGCACAGGCAGGCTGTAGCACCCTCCTCTGCTCCAGACCCAAGATTTCCAAGAGAAGTAACCATCATTAATGTTCTTGACTACCTCCAAGTATACCAAGTATTAGACATTTTGCATTAGGCAGCCTATTGATGCTATCTTGCAGTTCGCAAACGTTGCACAGTAAAGGAGGAAAATGGTATGAGAAGAGTAATGCTGAGGACCACTGGTTCATGTGGACTAGAAACTTAGGAGAAGCAGAAAAGGGAGGAGGAATAAAGCTGGCCTGTAGGACATTGCTCTTGATTATACTTGACCTGTTTTGAAGGTATTCTGCTTGCCTCTAGCAACAAGCATTTCCTAATGTAGTTTACCACTAGATGTTGCATCCTTTACTAGTTATTGAATGGTGTGTGTAGGCTGGCCTCCGTGCAGTTCTCATTTGGGGCATCCTTGCCTCAGCACTTTGTTTTAAATGATAGAAGTATATGGATTTTTGAGATTACTTGTGTAATTCTGCGGAGATCATGTTTGAGATCCATCAGCTGTGACACTGACTCTGGAAGATACTCTCAAATATGTTTTAGATGTTTATGATGTTCTGTCAAAGAACATCTGATTTTGTTTATTGCCACAGAGCCATGGGACTCTGCCGATATAAAGCAATCCTGTTCCTGCTTAAGTCCATTTGGCAAGATGCTTAAGACAAATAACTTGATCTTATTAATAGATAAAAGGAAAAAGTTTCCTTAAGAGCTCTTATTATAGGATAAAATTAGAAGAGGTGGTTGCTCATTTGCAGCTCTCCTTTCTCAGCCTAATTTTGAGTACAAGATTCAAAGTCTTACTGGGCTGTTACTATCCACTGGCACTGTTCCTCAGTTCTCCTGAAAATGATGTTGGAGTTCGGCCTCTGTGAGATGCTTTGAAACAAGTTATTTTCAAAAAATGTTTATAAATTCCTTTTAGAAATCTCTCTTATTTTTCTGTCTCATGTTACAAACTCATATGCGTTAATTTGGTAGTGCCATATCTCTGATTATTCTTTATTCGAGATAACCCTTGCCAGTTCCCCAAAAATTTAACAGCAAAAATGAGCCCCGAGAGCTGGGGCACCAGTGATGGCTGCATGGACGCCTGACCTGGTCGGAACTGCTAAAGGGGTGAGATCGGGCCCCTGGGAAATTGCCAGCAAGTCACCAATTATTACTAATTGCATGGGAAATTATTGTAATTGCGATGGTTCATCAGGGACTTGGAATGATTTCATAGCTGTGCTGCACCCTAGGGATGCATGTCCCTTGGTGCTTGCTTCTAGAAGACAACACATTGTTGCTCACTGCTCTGTTCAGTTGCAGCATTTTAAGATCTGAACTATAATTAATGTGGAGGAATGTGAAACAGCTACCATCTATCGTGGAGTCTGGCTTGGGAATATTTGAGTTAAAGTGTAAAATTCCAATTAGTTTCAGCAGGGATCATCACCAACTCCTCTGGAGCCAGGCCACATCGCTTCTCGTTTTCTGTTAGGAAAGAAAACAAACCTAGTTACGTGAAATTTGTGCAACATCCACACAATAGTCCTTTCAAAACAAGAAAAATACAGGTGTCTGATTTTCAAAAGGACTTTCTGCTTTTCCTTTCTGATTTCCAAGGGAAGCTTTGCAGAAGACTGGGATTTAAGATGCTGCTGTGTTCCCCTCTTCCTACTGACAGCTGTAAACATCTGCTGAGGATGTCATTCATTGTCTCGTCCTACAGTCATTTGTTAAGATCGTGAAGCATCGTGCCTCCTTGAAAATTAAGCCATGGGTTGGGAGTGAACAGCCAGTGTGCTCAGAGGCTCTCCAGAGTGCGAGAGCAGCCGCTGCATCCGTGCCCTGTCCCATGGATAACGCCACAGCGGGGAGGGGAGCTTTCCCAGCCAGTTTGGGAGGGCAGGCGGTGGCAGGTCCCCACCTGTGTAAGGCACACTGCTGTGTCATCACGCTGCGATTTCGGCTCTCCATCCTGCTCTCGAAAAGGCAGACAAGGCTTCAAGTCATAAATTGCATTTCACGTAACTCCTCCCCTATTTCGGTTGCTTGCTCACGCAGCCACCCACGGATCTGAAACAAAAATGTGCGAAGCGAGGCAGGGAGCACTCTCACCAGTGCAGATTTCATCTCCCCTCTAGGCACTGGGGTGCCCGTCCTACGCCAACACCGTCTTACTCCTCCAGAACACAACGAGGCTTTGGCTATTCTCAAATACATAAGCATTTTTCTCCCATCCATTCTCATCAGCTTGTACTCCAAGAAGAAGAAGAAGAAAAAAAAAGTCCGGGGCTGTACATGAGCGTGTCTTTGTGCCACTGCTCGTTCGGCGGGCTGACAGAGGCGGCATTGTTTGCAGGCTGTGGCCGGCTTGGCAGCCAGAGAAGGTGGGGATCTGCGCCGCGCATACGGAATCGGCGAGTGGCCGAGGACAGGGGTCGAGAAACTCCTAGATCTGCATTAACAACAAGAGGGAGTTTCAGAGCACTCCTAATAGCTACTCCTGGTGTCCTCTGCACAATGCAAACAGGGTCCGGGGTGAGGAGTCCTTGTTGATCAAAGGTAATGTTTTTATCTTTATAGTAGCACAGTAGCGATTGCTGCTATTTGATTATTAATTAAAATATGGGTAATATGAGAGGGGAAAAGTTGTGAAGTCTGCTGTACTCCTTAGGAGAATAAAGCTTCATGGTGGCATCGTGCTGCAGCTGAGGGCTATTGGAGTTTGTCTGTTCCCCTTTATGTGGGTTTAGTTCGTGTTACAGTAATGAGAAAATCTGTATGTGTTCCCATCAGAGAAAGAAAATACCATTTAAGTCTCCTTCTCCAGCTTTCTTACTTTTTAAGCCAGAAGCTACTATGTAAATGCAATATTAAATGGATTTTGCTAATAGAAATACATTAACATATAACCATTAGGCAAGGTAAATACTTCTTCCTATTACCAGAAACAGTTCTTCACCCCTGCAGGTACTCCCTGGGGTAGAAAACATTCTGTACAGTGGTAAAAAATTAACATTTGTTCCACACACCTCAGCAGAAAGAAGAATCACTGTTGCATTTATTTTTTTAGCCTTTTTTGTAGTAACTAAGATTACACAGACTGTGCTAAACAGATTTTATGTTGTTATGCAGATATTTCTCGTGTGTTCTTACTACTTCAATTATATTTTAATAGTTTTTAAATTATTATTATTTTTCTAGTTTTAAAGATATATTTTGTCTGAGCACATCTCCAGGTCTCTCCTCTGTTCCTCTTGCTGTCTGTCCCTTGTAATCATTAACTATATTTTTGAGTTCGTACTGCTATTTGAGGATGATGACAAACATGCTCTTAAAAGTGCATGCCTTGTAGCTGTGGCTGTTGTTCATTTTGTGTGCCCAGGCTAACGTGCTTTTGGGGTGAATGGGCTCAGCTGCAGTGGGGACCCCCCGACACAACTCCAGATCTGGAGCTCATAATGTCACAACTGGAATTTGAAAGAAAGATATTGGGGGATTTTTTGTTGATTTCTTCGGGGAGGGGTGGGGGGAGGGGGGAGGGGGGACACGGACACAGTAAAAAAGAGGAGAGTATCAATTGTATGCTGAAGGGGTTTACTCTTTTCTGCCAGTGCAGCATCATTAGTTGTGTGTAATTCAGGAGAACGAATCTTGTACCTCCTTGTGCCTCCCGATGGCACGTAGCAGCCCCAGAGGACACACACTGCTTTTGTGCTCCTGTTTGGTTTTAATCTTTAGGGAGCAACTGTTTCAAAGAATAAACACATTGCCTTGTAGCAGAAACTCCGGGAAACATCCTGCTAGTGACAGCGGCAGCCGCTGCCCATCACACTGGACATCCCTCTGCCAAAACCTGTGGGGCTTTGCTAGCTGGCCAGCCAAAGGCCAGGAGCTGCAAGCTCTGTAACCAGGAGGACGGCTGAAGGAAATAACATTTAAAAGTGTTAAATTAAAACTGCAAGGCTGCTACCTGCTCACTCAAAACGCGGTATCTGGGTTTATCCTGGCCTTTGGCCCGGAGATTTGTGGCATCCCCTTTGTGCAGGAGTGTCCACCCCACTAATCCATACACAGCCCCATAAGGCTGCTTGGCAATGGGGCTGTGTCGGGCACTGGGTGGGCAGGTGATGAGCCTGTTCACTCCCTCCACGGAGACTTTCCCTATGCCCCCCTCCTTGCTGAGGGAGAGGGAAACTTCAGGCTCCAGTGCAGGGGAGCCAGGTCCCCACTTCCCAGCCCCATCAGCCAGGCAGCAGGGCTGGAGGGATGATGTTGGACCCTGCATCCTGCCATTTGGACATCAGCATTTTAACAATGCCCTTCTCATCAGGGAGACATGTTCCGGACAACACCTGCTACAGTAAAGAAGGACATTTTAAAGTAATAATAAGCACATTTAGACCCACCTTTTTTTTTTTTTTTAATCTATGAAATGAGAGATATTCATGGTCATTACCTCCATGAGAGAAAGGAGACCTTAGATTATATTCTGTGTCTTTCAATGATTTTCTTTCTTGTGGAAATCCCAAATCAGATCTTGTCTGCACAAGCACAAAACTGGAACCAGAATAATTAAAGGGGTTGCAATTCACAACCATTTTTCAGTGGATGCTTTACTAAAGACACTCATATCAGGAAATAAAAATATATGTGGATAAATGTGGTTTTAGGTTAAATCAAAATTGGTCATTTATTGTTGTGAATACACTGCTTTATACTGGTGTAGAGCCTGTTACTTTACTTCTACTGCTGTGTTTTAACCAGCAAACACAAAGTTTTATTTGCTGTTAGTTTAAAAATGTGGAGCAAATACATCTCCCACACATAGAATAATCCTGCTTAAAGTTCATTTGCTAAATGCTGTGTGCCTCATTTATACAGTGACTTTTAGAACCCATTTCCTCCAGAGTATATGACACTAAGAAGCCAGGGTCAATTTAAAATAGATAGCTTTTGCTTACCCAGTCAACTTTCATCTATTGTATATGTTTCTGTAAACAAAAAGATGCAGCAGAGTTTGTGATGGATGTAAGCACAGGCAGGACCTTTGCAGTAACTTCTTCACCATCACTTCATTGTTTTTTCAGCACAGAAGCTTTTGCTTCCTCACTGGGAGAGCCTGTATGAAGACTTACATGAACAATGTTGTAAGGTAAGGAATACACCCACTGAGAGCTGGGGTTTTTAATTTCTTCTTCCTAATTTTGCATTGCTGTGGAGTTCCCATGTGAGAAGTTGCTTTACTCTGCATCTGATTCTCAGAAGGACTTACATAAGGTGGTCCTTTGTTGTTTGGTAGTAACAAATACATGAGCAAAATTAACTGTTTCCTGTGTAGATGATAATATGTCTTAAAGGATATTGAGTTTCACCATCACATGAAGTTTTATATGCATACGCTTTCTCTTCTATGAGCCTCAAACAGTCCCTTTGGGGAACTGGCCACACTGTGTGTTCATCACAGTGCAGTTCTTGGTGCAGCAGGTCCCTGTGCAGCATCACTTGCGGTATTGTATTTGACTTTGAAGTGTTAAATTAAAACAGGAGAGTCTGATGTATTTTCTGATTCCCAGAAATACCATCACTTTGTGGCCTTTCCCTGCCAGCTTTAGTGTCACCTTTCCTTCTCAACTTCTCTCTTCTCCTGCTGGGTAGCAGCCCCCATCATCTCTGCACCCCTTCAGACATGGTGCGGTTGAGGTTCTTATCCACAGGCTGATGATCAACAAACAGCATCATTCTTACCTCCTCTCCCAGGACCTACGTCTGTCGTGTTTTACTCTACCTCACTCACCGAGTGAAAAATTAAATGGTCAATAAATGAAGAATCTTTTTGAAATATGATGACTGGAAATTGTGTAGCTCTTCTGTTTTGGGGTCCTAAAAGACAGGCTTTCATGCAGCACTAGGCAGATTACACAGCCTGCATGGATATTGCAAAGTCCAGCAGTGTTAGTATAGTGTAGCTGTGCTGCTTGTTTCCTTAATCTGCTTGTTTAGAGACACCCAGAATATTCATCTTAATCATCTATTTCCGCTGCATAGTAGGTACAGGAGGAAATACCACAGAGAGCCCTGCCACTGGGAAAACGCATCATTTGAATGTGCAATGTAAATATTTTAACTAACCAAATGTAAACACTGTTTTGTCTGTAGGATGGGAAAAGACTGTCACAGTCAAAAAGCTGACATAAGAGTGACCCTGTATAGATGAGATACAAAATTGTGTTCACACATTTTGGTAATCGAAACAGAGCCCTTAATGAATTGCCTAGTGTGAAAGGAATTACAAACACAAATGTGCCTGACACAAGACAATTGGAAGTTGCTGCTGTATTGACATTAGAAGGACTTTCAGTTTCATGGGGATCATGGGGATGATGTGAGATGAGAGAGATGAGATGATAGAGTTGTGAGATGGTGAGAGCTAGAGAGAGGCTGGAGACCCTGGAGGAGAATCTAAACCATAAGTATGCTCTGAATATCCATGCTTATCTGTGCCTCTGGCTATGACTTGTGTTCACTGTGCCAGAACAGTTAATTCAGAAGTTTCCAAGGGTTAGAAGGTGGTAGAAGCAACAAAGATACTAGATACAGCAAGAAGCACCTTATTTCATTCACAGACGTGCTGTGGGTTTTTCAGCTGGTGGATTCAAAGGAAAGCAGAATTCTCAGGGAGCTCAGAGCAGTTGCTCATTAGCTCTGCCTATGCTGGCTTCATAAGTGCTTGAAGACTTATGGTCAAGTGGTACTTGATAGAAACCAGACATGGGGTTTAACTTTGGGTGCTGAATATGCTTGGTCCTGAAAAATAGTGCTATAGCATAGGATACAGAATCCTCCAGATATCACTTGACTTTATTGCGCAGTAGATGCTGAGAAGCAGAGACCCTAAATGGTCTTTGGACATTCATCAGATTGCTAAGCAGAAGAAACATCTGGAGATTATTTCATTGGCTCTGTGTTCTAGTCTGTGAATTGTTAATATCGGAAGAGGAAGAAACGACACAGAGGATTTGACTAGACTCCTTGGATTGTGGGAAACTGGATATATTTTATTTCTGTAGGCACAGGTCTATGTAAATGCCCAAGCAAGTAAGCTTTCATTACTGAAGTAGCTGGGGGGCTTTTTAAAGTTGATTTTTGCTTGTATTACCAACAATGGGTAATATATTAACATCTGCCTCACATTTGCTATTTCTTTGTTCTAACAGCTGGAAATTTACATTTACACATAGGCCTCAGAGCTAAAAATGTCATTCCCTAGGTTAAAAACCCATACTGATTTTTGTCATTCTTGTTAGGAAAGGCGAACTGAAAACACAGGGAAAAGACAAACAGGAAGGGTACCCCCCAGATGATAAATGCTTTCAGTTGGAACTCGGATTAATCATGTATAGCGTAGCCTAAGAGTGTCATTGTCTGCCATTACTACAGCAATTTAGCTGTAGCCAAATGAGCAAATCTATTAAGACTAAAAATTATCCAAAGAAAGTAGAACCAAATACTTAAGTCATCAGTGAAGAGAAAAATACAGTAGCATTTTTTGTTTAGTGTAGAGGAAATCAAGAGCCTTTTTTGTGTGGATAAGAAGTGTTTTGCATAGATGAGAATGACTTTGACGTTATCCTTGACTAAAACTTCTGTTGTTAGAAAATCAATAATTTTATGCAGTAACTTCATGTAACTATTCCCTCAAATATAGATAATCTGAATCTTCTTTGCCTCTCAGACAAGTGTATCAATTTTCATGGGAAAGCATGAATAAATTCAAAAGAACGAACTTCGTTTTTTCCCTATAGGAGCAGGAAGCTCATATACTTTTGCTAAAGTGCTGTACTGTGCTTTTTTTGTTGTTTTTTAGAAAAAGGATCTAAAATGGCTTGGTTTAGCACAGGAAAAAAGGTAGGAACCGATAACTGTGTGGTGCTGAATTCATGGTATTGTTTTTCTAAAAGAAAATAGCATTATTTGAAGAAGGGTTTTAGATGGCTGATGAGAGAGGGAATTTAAGAGGAGGGAAGAGAAGTGCAGTTGAAAAATGTTTGGAATGACAGTGTAAACTTCAGGGAGGAAGGGAATTAGATAAAAGAATCTGTGAGAGTGGGAATAATAATGTGAAGGGGAACAGACTGTGCTGGTGCGATCTTTTGGCCTAGGTTTTGAAAAGAATTCAGAATATGATCTGCAGTCTCTGTCTTTGTTTGGGAGGGGGAATGGGAATTTTTCCATTTACGGTAAAGTGGAGTAATAATGTCATTGCTGCAGCTGTTAAAATATTTTAAAATCTACTTCAAACTGGTTATTTATTGCAGTGTTAAAGTATAGACCATTGTGGTCAGAAGTAAGAGAGAAATTGGAACTGATCCCAAAAAATGGGGTGAAAGGACAATTTATGCTTCCCTGAGAGGGGTTGGGACCGCTAGTCCAGTCCCGCTCATTCTCACTCAGTTTGCTAAGAGACTGCTTTTTAGGAAGCCTCTTTGGATATAACTGTAAGTAAACAAATCTCAAGGTTCAAATCTGCAAGGGGAACTTGGAAGCCTCCATCAAAGCCAGGGATAAATAGGATGCATATTTTGAGTCTGAAAGTGCTATCTGAGGGTGGCTTTGCAAAGCACATGAGGGCCATGGCATCCCAAGCATCTCTGGCATACACTTGGGAACTGACTTGTGTAAGGCAGTGTTTCTGCAGAAGGTGGATAGGCTACACAGGAGTTCCCATGCCTACAGCTGCTTCAGAAGTCACTTTTTCATTGTTGTACAGAGTGATCTTTGTCTGCTTAGTCATTTCTATGTAACACAGTCTTCAAATTCATATCTATATATCACCTATTCCGGATGAACAGCAATAACTTTTAGTGTCAGGTAAATCTGTCTGTGAGATGAATTTATACTTGCACTGTCATAGACTGTCAGTAGCTTTAGACAATCCGTTATCATCAGACTAACTTGGTTTCTTAGTTCTGCTCTTGTGGCACAGCCAATTCCATTTCAGTGTATGTCAACTAAGGAGGGTATGCTCTAATAATATTTTACATTTTCACAGCACTTCTCATCCCAGAGTACTTTATAAATCATGTGTATTCACCACTGACCTTTTGCCATCCCTTGAGAGCAGGAGAGCAACCATTTTACAAAAGCTATACAAACCACAGGAATTTTTTTCTATAATACTGGGGGAAACCCATTTATTACAGAACAAATTATACGTTCCCTAAGCTACAGCTTCAGTTTTTAAAGACCTTTATTGAAAATTTCCTCAAGATAGGGTGCATGATCCTACATTTTGTGTTCACCATGAACAAAGAGCTAATCCATCTTTCCAAGACTGGAGCCCTGGAAACATTTCACTCTTGCCTCTAAATGAACATAAAAGTATCACTACCTCTATTCCTTAGCTGTCATTTTATCTGTAAATTGTCACCTCTTCCTGCAGGATCTGCCCAAAACTCTATAGTCTGCGTTCCTTCTCAGATGCTGACGATCCTGCTATCTCAGTGTGAGAGGTACAGCATAATAGATACATCAGAAAACCTGTTTAATTGCTTTTGAGAGATTCAAATTTAACTGATCTGCTGGGGTATCAAGCTGAGGAAATTCAGTGTGGCTATGCATTGGGCCAGTATATGCAGAGGAGAGATGTGCAAGGCCAAAGGAACAAGGAGGAGGAATACAATGGCGATGAATTAATCTTCCTGGCATTCACTGCCCCTTCCTGTAAACATTAAGAGGATGATCTGAAGCCTACTGAGATCAGTCAGCATCTGTCCCTGCAGCACTGGAGCCGTAGGGAATGGCAATGATTGGTAAGGGAGCATGCAAGGTCCTTTGTCTGCCAGGGCATCCTTCTTGTGACATGCAGAGGCTCAGCTTATGTGTAGGACTACCTCAGTGGGGACAGATTCCCTCTGTTTACTTCGGGAGAAAACTCCAGAGGAGCTGCTTTCCTTATTTTTAAAGAAGAAAATAGATATGCAACCTGTTCTAGTACAGTATTTGCCAAACCAGACGTTCTGGAGGTTAATTTGGGCCTTATTTAATCTGTTGTTTTAAACAGAAGGACAGCAACATTTCTATTTTAACTAATACAATTCAGCAAATGGATTACAAAACCACAGTTAACTGCAAATGCCATGGATGGTAACTCAGTTAATAGTAGATTAAAAGAATCTTTAGGTTTTCAGTGTATTGTTTTACCATTTATCTCTCTTTGTAGCTTGTCTGGGTTTAATGTAGTTTATTCCATTTAGGAGCATTACTGAGACAAACCCCATTAAAGCAGGCATTATAGTCCTTGTTTTGATTAGCACTCAAGGCCACTAGATAATGATGCTTAAAAAAAAGTCTTGTATTTCTCTCATGGTCATTAGCACTGTGATCACCACCAATGTTCCTATGACAGTGTAAGTCTTTTTTTTTCCTCTTTAAATCCCAGAGCCAATTGTGAATGCCTTTAATATGGTTTGTGACATTTGAACTGTAACATTTATCTCAAAAATAACAGTTCTTGCTCTTTCAGTGCTCGTACTTGCAAGAAATTGGATCTTCGTATGTAAGACTTGTGGTCAAAAACTATCATTACTAGCTAATATTTTGCAAAGCTATTTTATTGGGGGGATTTTCTTTCATTTTATTTCATGGTGAGGCTTTCTAGACATTCAGGTGTATACATGTTCTTCTCGAACAACACCGTGACCAGAGAGAGACACTTGCATCATGCCTACCAAGACAGCAACCAGTATAGGACCGTTTCAGTACTGGACTGATATGGGCAATTAAAATAATTTCCTCACATCATGTTTAAACCAGTGACATGTAATTCTAGGACAAAGCCTCTCAGCACCTCTTTCCAACACTCATCTGCACTCAGAGGATGAGCAGCTGCTATTACATGCTAATGTGTTTTGAGGGTGAATGGCCATTTTAGGACATGTTATTAACTCTGTGCAAATGGGTGCATTTTCCATCCTAGTGTACAGAGGTGACCTCACATGCTGTTCCCTTTACAAGTTTTAGTTTTGTAACCAAAAACAAAAATGAGAAAAAATATGAGTTCGGTGAGTTGGGCTTGACATCTTGAAGGATGGGGAATGTCCATCTGTAATTACCCACTCCAGCTGTAGGGACCAGACACCTCACCTTACAGACACGTGAAGTTGCAGGGCTCTGAGGGCAGAAGGCTAGCCAGGACAATTAGCATTTCTAATGACACAGCCAACTCATTTTACCAGTATTGCTGTGTTTTACCTACTGTAGATGAACATTGGTGTACCTGAAAAGAGGCACTCACCCTAGTCTTTGTCCTTTATTCTTACAGACCAAGGTCGCTATGTGTTTTCACTAACTTGCCAGCTCCAGGTGCAAGAGCCCAGCAGTCTTCTGAGGTCCTTTGAGCTGCTCATCAAAGCCTTAGAGCAAGCTGAACGCTTGTTTTCTAAAACATATTTCCATATAGGGATAAAAATTGCCACTTTTTTTTCCCTCTCGTCCTCCTGAAGAGGAAAAAAATGTGTGCACAAAAAAGTATAGTGTACGGAGCTTTATCGTAGACTTGCTTTGGCTTAGGAGTCTTTGGCTTAGGAGCCATATTACTACCAACAGTGTGTTTCTGGTTGTGGCCATGATCGCCCGTCCCCTGACCCAGTGTGTAGGGGGTGAGTGGCCAGGAGTGCCAAATTTATAAAATACTAATTTTTGTTGGACTGTTTCATCACTCTCCAAAACCTTCTGATCACAGAAGCCCATTTTGCCATTTTATTGTATTGCAGCCTGAGCCACCTAATCTGTACTCCTTTGGTTTGGGTGTTTTTTGATTAATTTTGCTCACTAGAGCATCCAGTTCTGCTCTATTCCTGCTATTTGTTTTGTCTAGCCTTGCTCAGAGTAGATAACTAATGCAGTAGTTAAAACACCATCACATCAATGCTCTTTACAGGGATTGAAACCTGCTTGTCTCGGAAGCAGTTATACATGAACCAGGCTGAAGAATGAGTGTATTTAGTATTCAACCAGTCACCACACTAACTTGATTTTTCCTGTTATTATTTTTACTTAGATAGTTGCTGAAGTTAAATTAAAAGGTATCTTCCAATTTAAAAAAAAAAAAAAGAACCAGATACCAAAATACGTAAATCCTCATTTGTGAATTCCTGATAAACGTAGAATAAATTCACGTAGTTCATGATTTGTCCTTATTTGTTTAATTTATATGCCATTATAACTGTGAATGAGGCTTTACAAAACCACAGGGTCACAATCTTTGCCCTAAAGAGATTGTAGCTGAAATTAGACACAACATATTACCAATGCTTTCAATAGACAAAGCAGGATTACACCAAACAAAAATGGTTCATGTTGTGTATATTGTATATGTTGTAAGCTTGTGATAATACAATTATTTGGAAAAGACCTGTTTGTCACCTCTGAATGTGGTGATTAATAACAAAGCTCTGGAATAAAGCCATCATTAGTGTTTGCTGGTTTAAAACAAAAAACCCGAGACACTAATGACTAATCATTGCTTTCCTAAGGGCAATTTAATTGAAGAGCTGGATTTAATGGAGTATGCATTCGGTGCCGTATTTGACTTTCTAGATGCTGTGGCCTCCAAGGATCTTCACTCTGGTTTTAGACACTCCTTCTAGGTTAAAGATACTGATTGTCTTGCCTGTTTTATTACATGATGAAGGTAGAGCCTCTTGGAGGCTCTAGTGAGACTTCCACACTTTCTTCACCTTTCATTGTGAGTACACAGTGGATAATAAGACTTCTTTGAATTTTGAGTAAAGGAGTCTTACTGTATACATGTAGAGTTCTTTTTCTACTATTTAGTTACAAGTGCCTGTGTAATATTTTCTTCCTGGGAATAAGCCATAATTGTGTGGTACATCATTGTTTGAGTGTTCCTCAGCAGAAGAGGCTGCTGTTCTCATGTAAATATTACATGTATTTGTATCAAATCCTCAGGCTTTATTTTGACATTTGAATATCTAGACCTTTTGTTTAATGGGACTTTGGATAACGAACTGAGGTTTGGCCACTATTTCCAGGGCACTGCTAACATAGAGCTCATCTCAACCCCCCTCTGGAAGAGAGGAACGGGTACATGTTGGTGGTGGGAGCAACGTGGGCTGCGCGAGGGGCATGGGGCTGGAAACCTCCCCACCTTCTCAGCCCCTTTGGCAGGAGAGGGTTGGGGGGTTTTCCCCAGAAATTTGCTCAGATATGAAAGGGGGTTAGTGTACCTGCTCACCTATCCCACAGGATTCTGGTGTGGCTAATTAGTCAATATTTACACAGCTCTGTGAAAACGCTTTAGAAGTGCCAATTGTGAATTATAATTATATTGTGAAGATGATTGGGAATCCACGTTTGCATGTAGATTCAGGCCATGGGAGTAAGCCTTTCAAATAATGTCTCTTATTTAAATGCCTTACCTATTCCTTATCTCTTGTTGTGTGTTTTTTTTAAGGATGATGAGAAACATTAGTTTACCCTCAGGAAAGACCAGGTCTGACTGTTTTTAATAATGAGTTATGTACTTAGTCACAGTAGGTAAATTTACAAACCAAGCAGGACACACTCAGAGATCGATTCTGTCTGTTCAGCAGATGGTTTTACACAATAGGCATCAGGACAAGCCTGCTGAGACTTTAAAACAAATACTTCTAAGTAATATTGCCATAAGTCTGTTAATACAGTGGCAATTCCTGTTTTAAACTCTGCAGAGCTCCTACTTTATTTATATCCCATCTATTTACCGAAGTATAATAGATTTACTCTGGGAAGAGACTCAATCTCAGCAGATTTACACTGAAGGTTGACATTTAAGTTTCAATTTACTTTCACAAAATAGTAACTAATGCTTAGCACTAGCTGCAGGACACTTCATTATTTTTCATAGCAGCACACCAGTATTAAAGACAAAGCAAGAATAGCCTGCAAAAGAAGTCCATGACTTGACTTAGAGTTTCTGAAATTCCTGGAAACTCTGTTGCAGCAAGAATGCTTTTGTATTTTTTTTAAGTTCTCTGCATTTTCTAGTAACTTTATAAATGTTGCTGGTCTCTTTTAACTGGATAATAAAAGGCTTTATTATTTATTCTACTTTTATGTAAAGTAGTTGGTCAGATAGTTGCTCCTAATGCAGATTTAATATTTTAGCATGTAGATGTGTATGTTAATGTTGCATTAAATGAAAAGAAACCCAGAGTTTCATGTAATCCCAAAGGGGACACTGTTCTGCCTGCAGTTATTATACAAGAGCAATTTGGAACAGAATTGGGCCAGAAGTTCCCTGCATACCTATCTCTTTGCAGTAACATAAAATTTTAGTGGGGAAAAATTACTGGGAAATGAACACTTTGTTTAAAAACATTCATGAAGGGAAAAGAACTTCTTTTTTCCCCCTGAATATGGGTCTTTTGATGGTTGTTTGCTAATCTTGTGCTTACACTTGCATTCTGTAGCTGCATAGAGGTGTTTAATGCAATGTTGATATGAGCCCACACATTGATGTTCCAGTAGAGGGGTCTTAAATATTCATATGATCAGATTCATGTGGTTTTATTTGCTTCTTTTCCTCTCTACCCAAAGTCCTAAGCACCATCAGATGATTAAACATTATCGGGCCTATGGTAGTGAACGTTTCTGAAAATCATTTTTTGTCCTGCCAGCTGGCAGGAGTGTCATGCTCTGGCATTGTTCTGCCTGGAATAAAGTGTTTTTCAGATATTAGACTAAAATGTTTCATTCCTGCATAAATCCTTAAGGTTTTCTGAGAAGGTTGTAGTGCTAAGAGCATTCAGCCTTATGTAGGAAATGATTGTAGAGGAGGATCTGTGCAACAATTAAGCAAGATGTTACTGGTATGAGATTCAACTGCAAATGCAAACTCCTAAATTTAGGAAAGTACCTGCAAGGCACCTTCAGGCTCCGTTATAGTCAGTGGCTACCAGAGCCCCCTTCAGCTGCTTGCCCAGAAGCAGCTGGTGCCATCTGAGTTGCCCTGGGGCATTTCTCATGGTCTCTAATAGCTATTTGAGAAGCATGAGAGTTTTTTGTAGGTCCTGTTTCATGTCTGCCAACCACATCCAGATGCAGGTTTCATCTGCCTAAAGAGAGGGCATTGAATGCTGTTTTAAATGCCATAGGCTATGCCCCTTGACCTCCAGCTGACACTACAGAAGAGCCAGATCTCCTGAAGATCCTGCATCAAGTTGTCCATCTCTGTGGACATATCTGCATAGACATCCAGATAGCTTGGGTGCCCCCAGGCAACTCAAGTGGTCCCAGCTGCCAGTGTTTAGGCAACTACATGGCATCTCCGGGGGCTGGTCAGCTGCATTCCTTGTGAGGCTCCATTGCCTGGTAGCCCCTGGGAATGCAGGAGGCTCAGACACATCATTCACACATAGACACACTTGGGCATCTCATGCATCTCATGATGGGTGGCTGACTCCCACCCATCACATCACACATGTGACATTTCACCAAGCCTGCAGTGCCGCCTGGGACTTTGTTGGTAGGAAATGAAAAAACTATGGAAGGGCTGAGAGGAAGAAAGGAGAGAAAACTGTAGTTGCTGCCCATGTTACTGCTCTGCTGTGCTCTGTAACTCAGCTGGTGAGATGGACTGTGGGTTTGACCCATGGTCTCCCGACCCTCCAGCCTCATCTGCAGAGCCACAGAACAGCAATGTGAGCAATTAAGCCAAGTCAGAAAGCTGCACCGGGGGAAGTCAGTGGCCCTGAGGCTTGATCACTGGGCAGCACCAGCGCAGTGGAATAAATTGGGCATCCTGAAATGGGTCAAATGACTGTCCTTCTGAGACAGCAGTAGGTACTCTATGGTAACTGGGTTGTTTTCTCCATCTGTTTGTACTGACCTTTGAATTTTCCATCATCATTTTGCCTTTGCCTTCACTTCACCTGTGTTTGCCAGCAGTGCTGTCTTTGCCTATTAGCAGTTGTGTACCAGCTGCTGTGCTTTTTCTTTTTTTGGCAGTTTCCATGCAGGTTTTGCTTGCTTTTTTGCCCCAAACTTTTTTGGTGCGCATCAGCATTTTATCTGTTTGCATGCACTAGGGAATGATAGGAGCCATGATCTATTTGGGTCAGTGCATGCCTGTGTGTAACCATTCCAAAATGAGGGATTTTCTAAGAATAAATTCTCCCTCACCAATCTGGTTCTCATTCTTGCCCACATAATATCTGTTAGCTCCCTTCTGCTATTTTTAGACTTGTGAAACTGGGGTAGAGAGAGTGATGAGTCTTTTTGTTGTTTTTGCTTTCCTCCAGCCAAACTCAGTCTTGTGTTTCTCCTGTTAGTTGAATAACTCATGGAAATACATAGCAAAGCAAGTAGTTTAGTAGCTGCCCCAAACTGAGGTCTACAACCATGTGTTACAAGTCAGCTGAAAATTCAAAAAGGATTCTCTAAAAGGATGTCATGATTGTTTATACGGAAGTAGCATATCAGTTTGATATTGCACCTAAGTAAATGCAGAGTTGGATTACCTTTGCTCTTCAGGCAGTTAGCCAGCTGTTTGTTGTAGTCAAGAAAATATTTCAACAAAAGGAAAAAATAATTTACTATTGCTGCCATCAAATTAACCTGTGTTTCAGCTTTCAATAACTAATGGTCACCTTCTTGATTTGTGCATAGTTTCTTTGAAAACTGTCCCATTAAACTGTTTTCTTCTGCAGAATCTGATTGCTTTACAGTAAAACTGTCTCTCTAAGCAGTGGAAAAGGATAAAAAGAGGTTTGTTCACCATATAGTGTTAAATTATCCTTTAAAATGAGCCACATTTAGGAAGGTGTTACAGCAGGGCTGAGCAGGGCAAATTTCTCAAAGAATAAAGATAAAGTAGATGAAATCCAGACTTCTTGGTGAAGGAAAATCAGACATGAACAGGGTATTATAACAATGATGTAATGGTAAATTGTACAAGATAACTAGCTTTGAAATTGCTGGGAGGATGAGGGGGGTTTATTGTAGCTGTATACATTCTTGAGCTGACTTCTCATTATCACATTTTAGGTAAGCAGTCTTATTACTTCATTCATCATTTCATTCTCTTTCTGAGAGACTGTTTTCAGTGTATTTCTTGTCATCTGCCCTTTGTATTTCTGGCATGCCCTGACTTTTCTCACCACTTGGACAACCTAATATTAATAGGCCATAACCAAAGTAATCAATAGATGTGGATATCCGTACTGGTAATTTTATACAGAGCTTGTGTGAGTATGTTTGAATGGGATATTATTATTATAGAAAAATAATTCAGGGGGGAAAAGTGCTAAAACAAAAATGTTGCCCAGGATGAGAAATACTCAGCTAATGGCAAGGATGGCAGTGCCCTAATAGAAGGACCAAGCCTCGAGGTGGATGGAGAAATTATGGCAGCTCATGGAGTCATGGGGCAGAGGTGAGCAGTGGCAACACTGGTGTGGCCTCCAGAAAGAAGGAAGAGGTGGCTGTGGAAGGAGGAACAAGGCTCCATGGGTGGAAGAGGGTGGGTGAAGGTACCAGGAGGCAAGATGACAGAGGTAGAGGCTTCCTGCCCATGTGGGAGTGGAGGCAGTAGCTGCCTTTGTGGTGTGTGTGCACATGGACACGGGCTCAGGCCTCTGGTGCATGTGTGTGTGCATGTGCATGCTGTGGTCACATCTGCACAGCTGAAAGACTGTTCTCAGCTGCTGTGTGGATGAGACATGCTTACTACTGACCAGTCATACAAAGGTTTCGACCTTGCTGTCTGCTCTTCCCCTCGTACATCACCAGTGTAAGACTGTTCTTACCTGGTCTATTTTGACTGTCTGTCCTGTCCCTGGAGAACAGTTATCCTGTATCTTACTCTTCTTCAAAACCTTAACAGGACCAAGCTCTGTGTGGAAATAGTAATGATTTGGGTCAGCACAGAACTGAAACCTGGAAGAAGAAAAGCCAGGCTGGTTATTGATTGTGTGAAGTGATGTGATGCTCTGCTTGTCCTGCCTACCAGCAATTGCTTCTCCGTCATCATGCTTTGGCAGCTCTTAACTCAAAGTAGTAGCAAAGCTTCTTGCAGTAGACATGATGTATTTATCCTTCTCTCTGCAGTGCTACCCATATTGTAGCGCTTCCTGCTAAAACAGTGCCAATGATAGTAACATGGGAAAGCACAGAGGCAGGGGAAGTCTCGCAGCATTACTGATACTTAAATTGCAGAAAAACTGATGCCAACAGGCAGCAAAAAGAACAGACTGGAGGAAGGGGAAAAAAGGGGGTGTTTTTTAGTAATTTTTTATTCAACAAATTCAAGTTTGCAAGCTGTAGGCCAAATTCTGTCTTCTGATTCTTGCTTAGGTGCAAGAGGGGTGTATTTTTATTAGGGATCATGATTTATTCATGTTGAGGAAATGTTCTGTTTATACCAAGTTCAGATTGCAAAGCAGTAGTTAGTAGATGACATTCAGGCTGGAGATTTCCCTTGAAACAACATGAGAAAGTATTTATTTTCTGAAGTCCATTTCCCTTCACGGGTAGTTTCCTACCATTAAATATCCAGCAGTCAGGAGAAAGAGCCTAAAACTGTGACAGGCAACTGCATTTGCTGGATATGTAAACGCAATATTCATACATGGCTTTATGGAGGGTTTCTTTTCCACAGAGTATGTACCCAACATCTCAATTAAATTGAGGAGGGGAAGACCTGGTTTTCATTAGCTGTGAAGGCTTTCAGAATTACATTAGTTGCAGTTCATTAGATCTTATAATCATATTTGCTGTGTGTCATGATGAGGGAGTGAGGGGTTTGGGTGTGTGTGAGGGGAACCCAGCTCGTAGATCATTCCCACAAGACTTCTGATTAACTTCTACTGCCTCAGTCCGTCAGGATCAAGCCCCAAGCTTTATATTTCCCTCTCCACAGCAGGAGAGCAGGTGGATAAAATGCACCACATGCCAGGACGTTGATGTGGGGGGCAGGAAACAGCTGGGTTTATCTTGCCTCACTACCCCACACTGCTCGAGCTGGCAAGCAGGGCAGCACTGGTGCCTTGGTGGGAGATGAAGCTGCAGGATATGCTGGACTGTCACAAGCAAGTGGTGTTTTCATTTGACCCAGCTCTGCTTCCACTTGAAAGGACAGAATGATATGATAATGCTAGTCTTGGAGGGAAATTTCAATGAAATGGTGTGACATGGCGAGGCCATGAAAAGACCTGGTCTATCAGTGCTACTCCCACTGCACAAAGGCTTAGCCACGTTTTCTGTTCTGATGTGTCAACCAAGACAGTCAACTCAAAGGAGTGCATCTGAAGACAAGAATTCAAACTGTGTCTATTGTACATCACCTTTCCCAGAGGGTCACCACACATTAACCTCCCCTGCTTTTGTCTGTGATTTGCAGATATCTCTTCTAATTCTAGATGTCTGAAAGTTCACTGGTCTGTAAGAGGAGACTAGGTATAACCAGCTTTGAAGGTCATACCTAGTCTCCTCATCATTTGAAGGTACCCCTCTCTCCACAGGCAGAAGATAGTCTTCACTGACCATGCAGAGCATACAAGGCAGCCAGTTTAGATTATTTTTAGATGACTGAAGTTAAGGCAGCACCTCCCCTCAAGGACCACATGGCTCTGTTTCCAACTCAAAGGAGAAAAGGAAGATCACATAGATGTGGCACTGCCTGGGGACACTGGGTATCTGAGATCAGTTCTTATCTCTGTCGAAGAGCTCTTCGAAAACCAGCAAATCCTTCTCTGTCTTGGACATTTGCTTCATGAAAAGGAAGTTATATACACAGGGATTCTCTCACATGCTGCCTTCATCTTAAAGTGTAAACTCTTCAGGACAGGGACTGTCTCTAGTGATGAAGGTGAATCTGCATATATGCACCAAATATTTAAGAAAAGTTGGCATTCCTAATGAAATACAAATGCTAAAAAGTTAACAATCACTTTACTGAATCAATTAAAGTGAATACGAGAAATTTGAGCTTGAAATAGCTCTTCACCTTTACAAAGCACATCACAAGATGAACACTGTTTTCTTAAAATTGGTCTGTCACTAAGTTAAATGACTGCTGCCTCTCTTGCTGTGAGATATTACACAGCTCAATTCTCACTAATTCCTTTTGCTTCAAGATTATTTAATCTTAAATATAAAAGGTCCTTCTGATGTAATTTGTGCTCTACCTCCAAGGACCACCACTTAGCTTCCCTGGAACACTCCTGTCTTCCAGACTTTTGTATGTATAGATTATATGCTAGGATTGATACTCATAAATCTGGGGTTTTTATGTTTAAAATTCTTTTCATTAGGTTTTTCAAAGTTGGAATTATTTTGGTGTGCTTCATTTTAGGTATCTCACTCAAGGTGCCTTAAAAGGCTGTAACATCCTTGTTGGACACAATGCATTTTTTACATTTCTCAGTTTAGGTACAGTTAATATC
Source organism: Strix aluco (assembly GCF_031877795.1). NCBI lineage: Eukaryota > Metazoa > Chordata > Aves > Strigiformes > Strigidae > Strix > Strix aluco. Next base: position 31,789,470 of record NC_133931.1, read on the forward strand.
ACTGTAAGTACTAAAATTTTAGCAATCTAAAAGTTAACTATCAGTGGAAGTTGTTTAGTCTTCTGTGATGAGAACAGAGGTGAGATCTCTCAGGTGGGATCCCGTAGATAGCATCTGGGAGAATAGAAGCCCGTTTTTTGAGATGTAAACATACAGAAGTAGAATCCCACTTTAAGTAGGAGTCTTGGTTTTTTTTAAAAAAATCTTCTTCTTCAGCAACATTTCATTGGGGATATTCAGAGCATTGTGTTTTGCTGCTGCATATTTTACAGTCTTCTGTATTTTTATAAGTTCAGGGTCCTTTGGAAATTGGAAGTAGCCTCTGGAAAAGTACTATCTATCTGCTGTGTCTCATGGGCCTGATTCAAACATCAGTTTGAGGACAAGTACAATTACCATGGATTTTAGAGGTCCTTTAGGCCAGATGACAGAGGCAATCTCTGTGTGCACCCACTTCCCAGGCTTGGGGGAATTTCTGTTTCCATTATTATTATATGAATTTGCAAAAGAGTTGCTCAAAATGTTGTTGCACTGCAAAGACTGAAAGGGGACTTGGCATGGTAGAATTGTATAAACAGCAAAGTGCAGTTATAAACAGGCTGTGTTTAATATGAAATAGCATCTAGTTCCAGGAACTGCAAAGCTATCAGTAGTAGTTGTGTCAGAGCTGGAAAACACTCACAAAGACAGCTTTCATTTCTATATGCTCTAAAGTATGCAGTAATCGTAGTCTAATTACCTCACTGCAGCCAGAAAGCAATATGGGATATTGTGGGGGTGTGGGAAAGAGAATAATATGCTACAATTAAGCTGTAATCTTTGGCATGGTCACTCATCAGATAAAGCTTTTCTGCTGTTGCATTCGAGACAGTCATTACTGGGCCGCTAAAGGCTGAGGAAAATATGTGGTGGTGTTCCTAGGAGCTGTTTCACAGAGGCTTCATTATCGGTTTCTTCCTCAGCAGCTGGCCAAGCCCAGCCGATGCTCTGCATTTGCAAGCTGTGTCCACAGAGCTCAGCTTTTCCCTGCTTATGCTGGGGGGTTTTGTGCTGCTGGTAATGAAATGGGGCTAACGTTACTACTCACCATGGAATGAATTTGTGAGCTTTAAATTATTAGTTTAAAAACCTGTTTGCTCAGGACCTGATTTATAATGGAAGATACCTTTGGCGGAGATTTGTGAGTGGAGGTTTATACACAGAAAGACCTTGTGAATGTGGGAAATAAATGTGCTAGCTACGTGCCAAGTTAGGTGCATAATTATGCACATGCATTAACCCCAGGATACAGACTGTTTCACTGGGACATAATCATGTTCACATGCAATTATGCTCACTTTCCTTTGAAAACCCAGTTTTACGGTCTGCTAAGAAAACCTTGCTGGTGACGTCTTTTATTTTCTAAAATTCTCCACCATTTTAATAGAAACTATTCCACTGCCTTGAAGCAAGCTCTTGAATTCACATACCTAATTGTTTATACTACTGTCCGGATTCTTCCCACTTTCACGAATGTCTTTCTGAGGAGGAGAGGCAGCCTACAATGCAGGCTTATGTGGAATCACTAAAATTCTATTAGGAATAGAGAGGAAAGCATGGAAGGAGAAGTCAGGTCAACTTTGAATATGTTGACCTTGAGGTGACATGTTCTGACAAGTCATGAATGAGTTGATTGGAGTAGGAATACAGATTGCAGTGTAGATCGGCATTTACTGCTGCAAAGGCCTTTTTTAATTTTTCTGCAATGCCACAGATAGATGGTTTCAGAGAGACTTTGTTTCTCTTTAGATGTTAAGACTGAGAAGGGGTTAAAAGTGACCGGTGTTTTGGGACTGTTCAGTTTTGTCTTAGATCTGGTTTTGCATTATAGAGCACACACATCCTTTGATAAGCCAGCTATGATTTCTGTAAAAGTAGATACAGAGGGGAATTAGATCAGAACCTCATTAGTCTCCTGCTTCACAAAGCAGAAACATGAACTATTTTGAAGGCTTATGGCACGCACAGTCTCTGCAAGGCTTGTCTGATGACAGCCTGTAACAGCAGCGCAGTCCGTATCAGTAATTCCTTCCAGCATCAGGCTTTCAGGACCAGACCTTAATCATGTGCACATCTGGTCTCCTACAGCAGTTCTTCAAGATGTGTCTGCCTTTAACTGTTCTCATTAAATGGGTGCTGCCAAGCCGAGCAGCTCAAAACACAACTGCATCAGAAGAGAATTAATCTGCTGTAGGAAAGAACTTGTCCTGATTTAGAGCACAGGAACCCCAAAAGTGAATTGCAGTAGGTACTGCATGAGAAAGGTGATCTTGGTCTTATGATTTGTGTGGTTCAGTATTGGATCTACCTATAAACAGCTAGAGGCCAAAACAAGGCACCACTGATGCAGAAACAGGAACACAAATTGGTCTTACAACTTTTTTACAGTGTATTTGGAAAAACTTCACAATCTTGATTCTGGTGACAGTATGGTGTTAGGAGAGGTTCTGCCAAGCAGGACCTCAGTCCAGACAGCAGTCCTGTTGCCTGTTGTCTGCAGAAGCAATTGCTCTTATGCACCTACCACCAATTTAAAGTAAGGATAATGTTTGTGTATTCAGGCTGTTCTATAGTATCATCTGTTTTAATGTAGCAATGCCTGAGAATTATCTCAACTTTCTCTTTTTGATAAAAATTCAAGATCTTTGTACTTAATTAGGTACTCATACATGCTTATTGCTATTTTGATATCTTAATATAGTTTTTGTCACCTGTAGCAGAGGTGACTGCCCCAGGCAGAAAACAGAACTGGGAGACAGGAGCTGGGAGCTGGTGAGAGGAGCTGGAGTGAGTAGAAAGCTGGGCATGTCCTGTGGTGGAAGAGTACTGAGAGAAGAGAAGGAGCTCTAGCAGAGGGGGTTTGAGGTCAAAAGGACCCACTGTTTTCAGATTCAGTCTGAGATACAAAGGATCTGGTTTTACCAGGTTAGAACAGCCTAAAGTGTAATTTTGGCTGCAGTAAAATTTTTTTTTACTCAACTAATCCCAAGCTCAGGAGTTAGGTCTGGTCAGGGACCACACCTGGAAGACGATTTGGATACAATCACCATTCTATAGAGAATAAGAAAGTTTAACAGTATGGGCTCAGACTGTACCATGCCAACTGGCTGCAGTACATGACAATTATCCCCGACATGTTTAATTTACTGCTATGGATGTAACCTGAATGTTCAGAGCACAACTCCCATTAAGAGGGAGCCTGCAGGCAGACTCCAAACCAGGACCTGCAGTAGGAGATACCTGTGAAAAGTTTGGCACAAGTATTTTGCCCATACAGGGACAAATGCAACCCCGATGGTGTCACAAAATTTGGGTATAATGCCATATGCTGTCAGGAATCCACCAGTTGTGGCAAGCTACAGAAAGGAGACACTCAGGAGCTGCTTCCAGCTCCTCTGCTGTTAAAGCATGGTAAGGCCACATGGTGGAAAAGGCCAAAACCAGTTTCAATTTAATATTAAGAGGTTTAGAAAAGGTCTATTTGGGGGAAGGAAGGGTGCTTGAAGTTCATTTTAACCCAGTTCACCATTGTGCTACACTTAAGCTCGTGCCAGAAGCATGAATGGTGTTTCCCTGCCAGTGGCATGGTGTTTCCATGCATGCAGAGAACAGTCCTGACATAGAAACGGTTCTGGACAGAGCAAAGTGCATCTGCCATGTCCTCCCTCTTCTCTAAATTAAGTGCCTAGTTTGGTGTGAACTCTTGTTGGTGCAGGAGTTGTGGTAATGGATTGCCTTCCTTCAGGTGTTTTCTTTAGGGTGGCCTGAGGATGTTACATATATTCTCTGGGCACTTGGAGATGCACTGCACCCACTGATGCCTGAGCTGGGTCTGAAGTTGCAGAGGAAATTTTCTGAAGAGGGAGTAAGGTAACAAGGAACTTGTTAGGTCTCCTGTAGGCCTCTAGCTTCATAGAGAAAGTCTGTTTTCAGTATTTGGCAGTTGGAACTAGATGATCTTTAAGGTCCCTTCCAACTCAAACCATTCTATGATTTGGAGAAACAGAAGATAAAAGGATTTGCATCCACAGATGTTACTTGCACCTGCAGGACTATTTCTGCCACTGCCTGTTTGTTGTAGCCTGGGTTTCTGTTCTGGTTTTGTGTTTGAATTACAGTGTTTGCAGCTGGATGTAGACAAGAGAACATTAGTTTCATAATTCTCAGCTCCTGTCTCAGTTCATGATTCCACATATCTTATACCTCACCACTTTCTGGTTTAACGCAACTCTCTAGGGGCTTGCTACCAGACCAATAAAAATCTCCTTTAAAAATTATGACCTTCTTCCCCGCTCTCCCCTCTCCCTCTCAAATCTGCACAGTTGGGGTGGAGGGGATCTTCCAAACCGGGTGATGTGATGGATCTGTTCTGCAGTTTAGCAGCAGATAACTGAAGGCACTGGGAACAGGAGGGGTGGGAAGGAGAAGAGGGCAGTAGGAGACCCAGCAGCCTGAGAAGGAGCCCAGTAACCGAAGCTCAGCACAGAGGCAAGCACGTAAAGCTCCTGGGCAGTGCCCCTGTTAGCCGAATCCAGCCTGACAGCCCAGGACAGGGAGTCGCGGTCCCGCAGCCCTCCCTGAATCTCTCCTGTCCTGTCGCATTTGGCTTCTCACATTCAAAGTTGCTCAGTTGTCAAAACAATTTCTTCCCTTGCCTACACTCCATCTATAATTCATTAAGAAGAGCAGAGAGGTGAAGCAGTCAGCTTTTCCCACTCTTTCCCCTTTGGAAAGCATAGGCTGAATGTGGTTTGCAGCAGGACATGAATGGACAGTTGTAAAACCCAGAAGCCACGAGGAAGGTAGTGAGAGAGGGACATGCTGCCATCTCCTGCCAGGCCTCCTGGGCCACCGAGCTTGGCATCCACCTCCCACAAAGCATGTCCCCAATGCGTTTTGCTGTAAGCTTGGGCAGATCTTTGCTCCGAAAACCCAGGTCAGATCCTGGACCTGAATCACGCTGGATCTGTCCATTCCTGGGCTTCAAAGGAGTTCAGGTCTCAGTCCAAGCTTTTCCTCACTAGTTAAAATTGTCACTCCATGTGCTCCCTAATATTGCAGCCTGTATCTTAGGCACAAAACTGCTTCAGTCCAGATAGAGTTTTTTATCCTTCAGCTTGTCAACAAATTTGCAGTTGCATGCCCTACACTCCCATCATCACCAACTCAGGCTGAACTGCCTCAGCTCTGCTTTATTCCTGCAGCTGCTGTAAAGAAAAATAACACATTATTCACTGTGAAAGTGCAGGTCATGAATTGAAGTATCCGTCTTTTTGAAACTGCAAATATAATTGTGCATTTAAGTGCAATTTTGAGGAAATGGCTATGGGCGTTATTTGCCATATAGGTTCCACTAATGCAAATATTGATGTCTAAAAAGCAAGAGAAAGTTGCCACAAGAAGGAGAAATTTTATTCAATGTAGTGTAAAGATTAGTTTTCTGAACTGACAGTGGCTTTCAAATGCGAACGCGAACTGTAGTTTGCATTTTGCCTTAGATGAAATAACCAGTTTTCTTATCCAGGTATTCCAGGCCTGTCTCTATTACTCATCTTTGGAGTTCAGCGTCACCAGCAACTTGTGTGGAGATTTCTGTGGAAAGGGTACAATGAAATAAATCTTCATCTTAAAAAGATCATTGCATACAAAAAAAACCCCCAACAGTTCAATTGACTGTTACTCTGTCTCGGAGGTGTCTCTCTGCAAGGTTAAACTATTCAAGTCTGTCAGTCTTTCAGGGCTGGAGGTAGGACTTTTTTCAAGCCCAGCAGATGTAAGCTCCATCTTTATCACCAGGGTTTGCATTCAGCTCTGAAGCACCCTCGCAAGAGCCACAAATCCCTGTCCTCGATCGGAGAGATTCACCAGAGGGCAGCACAATATCACTTTTTATTGTAACAGCAGGTGTTAATCATTTCAAGCTAAGAGCTTTTTGAAATTAGCTGCGTGTTGTTCTATAGTTATGACTGAAAATAAGTTTATTTTTAAAGCTAGCCTCTGAAGCAGCTCCAAAGTCCATTCTGTTAGGCATACGTTAACATTTTAGTGTCCAGGCTTTCACCAAGTGGAAGCAGAGGGACTAATAGACAGTTGTATTTTCAATGTATCTCTCTGTCCAGATCTGGTCAGGGCAGCTGGTGGGTGCTTGACCAGCTTCAAGTATTTCAGCAGCTCTCCTGTGTAAAAGGCACCAGCCCAAGTGAATCCTATTTTAGTCTTATCATTTGGGAGGTATTAAAGAGTAGGAGTAAGCCCTCTGATGGCACTTTGTGAGTAGGGTTCACAGAGGGTGAATGCAGGCATGCTTTTTTTGTATTGTAATTATATTTACTTCTGGTTGTCCTGTATGCTGAGCAGTTTCTAGGTCCTCTAGAATTTATGCCAAACTCTCACCGTTCAAGGAGCTAAGAGGAGTCACTGGTCACATCTTGCCTGCTCAGCATCCCTCACGCAGGGCTTCATCTGTTGTCAATCTGTTCCAATTTATTACTTTATTCTGCTTGCACAGCTAACTGGTGTCTCCAGCAGCTGCCTCCCCTGGTTCAAGTGCCACTGTACTTTTCTAACTTTTTCTGACCTTTTTCTCTCAACTTGCAGTCAAAGCTTTGGTATCTGAATTCTTGTTCTTTTGCTGTAGATTAACTACATCTTCTGTCCTTGGTCATTCTCTTTGCTCTATTTGGCTTCTGCCTGGTGGGATGTCTGAAGTCTAGCTTCAATCTTGTACTTCACTCCTGACATTCACGTGTAGGTCTCCCTCAACTCTCTCTCTCTGATCTCACTCCTTTTTAAGCTCAGTCTCAACTCCATCCACTCTGCTCATCCCAACACTTCCTAACTGTACTGAAGTCTTCAAAGATGCAGCTTTTCTATGGGGCTGCTCCCCATGCATCCTTAGCTTTCTTTAGCTCAAATATTATCTTTATTTAAAGGCCAGCAGCCTTAAGAATATATGTGTAGAATAAAAGAATAACTTCCTACCATATTACCTTTTGGTACATTACTTAGTCTTCTGAGAGGAGAGTAGTATTGTTCTTCAGAGCAGGTATAAAATCATGAAATTAGTAGTAGAAATAATTTAAATGGTATCTTTCAAAACAACTTTGTGTCTGCTTTAAAAAAAAAACAAAAAAACAACGTGATTCAGTTTTAAGGAAAAGGGAAAATATTTTGAAATCCCTATTCTTTTTGTTGTATTTTTCTTTGCCCAGTATTTGGGGGGAAAAAAAAAAAGGTTTCTTTTTCATTTGCATTCTCTTGGGAAAACTAAGGAAGAAAAGAACAAAAATGCTGAAAAAATACTTCTTTCAGTTTTCATTTTTTCATATTCATTTTCATTGCATCCTTTTTTTCCAAGGAGGGAAGAAAATTAGAAATTTAAAGACAAAAGGATGGGAGAAAATAAGGTAGAAGATCTTTTAATAATAATTTTTAAAAGCTTTAACAGAGCAGAAAATGTCTTTGAAATTTCATAAAAAATAAAAGTTGAAAAGAAAAATACTTTCTATTCAAAACACTTAACAAAGGTTTGGAGCTAGTTAAAGCAGCCGGTGCAGTATGCTTTGTAGTGTTTTCTAAATGAGGACAGTCCATCACCTCTACAGGAATCCATCCAAGTTCACAGTGCCCTTGCACCTCATCAGAGAGGTCTTTGTGGGCATTACACCAAGTTTTCTCCTGGCTAAATCTGATTCTGCTTCTCTTAAGGTCTCTCCATTTCAGAGCCAGTGATGTGACTATGATTCAGTGTAGAAATAACCCGAGTTTTGCTTTAAAATAGGGATGAGGCAGGGCTGTATCAGACTCACATCTGCAATATACATCATTTTTAGAGTGGTATGCCATTGCTTTTAAATGTTTACTTTTTCAAGCTCTACCAAGATAACCCCAGAGGCACATTGCTCAGCAGTGGTCACCCCAGAGAGCGGTGACTCTGGTGTCAGTGCTCAAGGCTACAGGTAAGACATACCTGTGCTTTGGCAAGGTGTGCAACACCTACTCTTCCCATCCTGTGTATTTATGGGTTTGGAGAAGTTACAGATCATGTAACTTTCTTATAACTTGGCCAAACTAGAAATATTTAACTACACTTTGAAGTTGGTCTTTCCAGGATCAGCAAATTTTTCCATCTTTTGTTTGTTTCTTCCCATTTCAAGTTATTGCAATGCCATTAGAATCTAAACTTAAAGAAAAAAAACTTTTATCCACCGTGAATAAATTAGTAAGAATTGGTTCTTCTTGGAAGGTGTCTAGAAGTCTGATCCTACATGGTAGAAACCAGTGCACCCATTTTATGTAGGAACAGAAATGTTACTTGTAAGAGCTACCCAGTCACATAGCTTAGTTGTTAAGTTTATTCTGCTGACTCACCAGATTTCCTCTAATGTGAATGGCCTTTTTTGTGAAATTAATCCTTTTTCTCCTAAGATTTTAATAACAAAATGGTGACATGATGGTTTTTGATATAGATATGATAGTAGTACCGAACTGAATTTGCTATTACAAAATTTGCTTCTGCTGCAAAGAAAAAAACTTTGCAGAAGTTGTAGTTGGTTTTGAAAGCTCACTTTCAAATATCACTGTAAAATACTACTCTGTCCCTCAAAGTTAGTGCAGAGATACTGTACTACCTTTTATTCATGTTGAGATTGTAGATCAGTAACAGCTTGCGCTAATATTTGACAAGGTTTGTTCTATGTCACCATCAGAAATGTAGCTGAAAATCTCTTTGGCTAGCTGGTTTGTACTTGAAACTGGTTTTTTGTAAGATCTGGATTTGAAAATCTCTCCTGCCAGATTTGTAGCTGCCAGATTCATTATCTTCAAAATTTATATTAACCTCTAATGGTGTTTTTCTTTCTGCAGAAACAGAAGGTGCATGCAGCACAGATGCCAGCCTTCTCCAAGGAATAACTTCTTCATCCGCAAGTGACACCAGCTCTTGCTAGTACCATGGGGCCAGAGGGTGGCTTCTTAGGCAGTGGGCAGGTCCACGTCATCCTGTGGGGAAGTTTGGCAGCCATGACAACACTGTTGTTCCTCACCTTCCTCATCTTCCTCTGCTCCAGCTGCAACAGGTAAGGCTCAGGAGCTTAGCAGGCAGTAACGTTCTTGAGTCAGATAGTGTGGGGATTGAAATAGCTTCACTAATAACTAGTCAGCAAGAAATACTGAGGACTTAGGTACAGAAATAAAAAAAGTGCAGTGCAAAATCTGTTTTCAAAGCAAACCTGAATTTGAACAGTTCTGTTCATTCTAAAATCTAAACTTTTTTTTCTTTTGCTGTGAAGGAAAAACACTATTGTGTTTGCTAGGTGCTTTCTGCTAAGCTGAAGCCTGGATCACCTGTGGACAGTGACTGTTAGCAGATCACACCACTAATCTGAAACTGAGAAAATTAGGTGGGCTAAACAGGACCAAAAAAGTATATGTAAAAAGAAAGGAAAACAATTCCTATTATTTCAGCTTTACTTTGGCCATTCCTGAAGACTAGGGATTTGATCTTGCTGTTCAAGTCAAAACGAGTAGGAATCAAATGGTGATACTAATTAATGTCTTGTACTCAGACCTTACCCTTATTTTCTTCTCCATAAGAGGGTTCAATTTCACCAATACAGGCACTTCTACTGACTTTGTTTATTTACGTTTCAAGACCCCTTCATGACACCTAAGCTGAGCCCTGCTGATTGCACAGGGGAGCTGGGCAGCCTGTGCTCAATCCACGGTGCCCTTCCAGCAGGGCAGACTGATCAGACACTTCACAATGAGCAGAAAGACTGCTTGGGTCCATATTGCTACGTTTTGCCAATCAATCAGCCAAGTGTACGGGGGGGTGAAAAAAGCCCTATCCATAACTTAGTACAATGGCAAAGTCTTTGCTTTGGACCCTTATGCCTATAGGAGCGTGTTCTTTCGGCAGTTCAGCATTGAGAGCACTGAGGAAGCTGGACGGCCATAAAATACACTATATTGGCATAAGGTTTGTCTACAGTGGAAGGCTCTGTTTTTCATCAGGACTTCTCTAATGCCGACATTGCAAAAAACAGTCGTGGACAAGACCAGACCCCAGAAGTTGGTTGAAACCCTAAAAAGCATAAGTTGGAATTGTAATATCATGTGATTCAGAAGTGCTTTTGTAAGCTCTTAGGTGACATTTCAGTATCTTCCTATTCATCTGAGTTTCCTGTGGTACTTGCGTAAAAGTACTAGAAATATGTATTTTTTTATTTATTTAAAATTATAAAACCTGTTTTAAAAATCCTTAAGCCCACAAACATTCCATTTAGGTACCATGTTTTCTCTTGTAACACTCTAGTCCTTGAAACATCTCTAGAAAGATGTTTTTAAAACAGAGTCAAACCTCTGAGTATGTCTTTGCAGTTACAGAGATACATTGTCAGAAACTATCTATTGATGTTCTTTAATATTGAGTTGCTAGTCTGGACACAGTATCTTTTATTTCAGGTCATTCTGTAGGGCAGGTTGTTTATGAATAAGTGCAATTTTGTAAAATTTGTTCCTCACTCTTCAAAAATGGTTGAAGACATGGAAAACTGAACAAAATCTGCTCTTTCTAAAATGTCAGAGTCAGAAAAGTTCCAGAGAGGAAATTCAGTATTTGTAAACTTTAACTGTGCTCTGCATTGATGCAGAATTACTTGCTTCGTTTTCTTACTTCCCAGTTAGGTAGAATTTTAACAGTTGCTTATGTGGGAAGTATGGTGCATTGCAAACTTCAGAAGCAGCACAGAGTTCATACTGTCAGTATTTTCTTACCCTTTTACTTGCCTTTTCATCCAGGGAGACGTTATAGCGGCCTTCCAGTACTTAAAGGGGGCCTACAGGAAAGATGGGGAGGGACTTTATCAGGGAGTGTAGTGATAGGACAAGGGGGAATGGTTTTAAACTGGAAGAGAGCAGATTTAGTTTAGATACAAGGAAGAAATTCTTTACTGTGAGGGCGGTGAGATGCTGGCATAGGTTGCCCAGAGAAGTTGTGGATGCCCTCCCTGAGTGTTCAAGACCAGGTTGGTTGAGGCTTGGAGCAACCTGATCTAGTGGAAGGTGTCCCTGCCCATGGCAGGGGGGTTGGAACCAGATGATTTTTGAAGGTCCCTTCGAACCCAAACCATTCTGTGATTCTGTGATTCTATTAGTATTTTAAACTCATGGTTTATTACAATGTTTCCGAATAAGCGCTGTATTTCCAAAATGGTAAAAACTGTAAACGTGATTCATACTTTGAGTCCTATGAGATACTCAGTGAAGCAGGATTCTTTTTAAAACTAAGTTCAAGGCCTCTGCTGCTATGAAATTTGTAGGCCTTCTTGAACTGCTCACACTTATTGTTAATTATAACCAGCATCCTAAGTGGGAGAAGGCTGGATTTTGTGGACCTTTTCTTCTTCTTCATAGGATAAACACATTTTACTAACACAGTTTAAGAACTCCCCAGGTAGTCTGTCACCAAAACATGTGTCCCATGTATCCCCAAACATTTCAGATATGTTAAGTTGAGGATAATAATATTTTTATTGTCATCAGTTACTCCTTACTGTGATCTTAAACTGAACAAGAAAAAGGGTTGTGTGTGGTTTTTGTATGTCTTCAGATATGTTCATCACCACCCTATCTTGATGGTGACCTTACACAAAGGTCATACCAGTCCCTGTAATAATTTTCAGTTATTCATTATTGTGAATCACAGTTCTTCTCCCTGCAGGTGTGTAGGGTCTATTAATGACTGGCATTTGTATATTAGCATAATCTATAGTAACAGTTCATACCTCTTTTTCATTAAGGGAAAAGAAGACCAAACATCAGAATGGAGATCATGAAAATCTGATGAATATGGTAAGTATTTCTGGCAGCTTGTGTCTGTCTTGTGGTTAACTTGCACCAATCTCCTTGCAAAATACTGCAGGTTAGAAAATAGCTCAGGAATTTGAAGATGGTTGAGCATGGGAAACTTTAAAAGTTGTAGAAGAGAAAGAGGAGGAAAACTTGTGTAGACCCCAATAATCTGCACTCTCTCAATGCTATTTCTGCCACCATTGTCACTCCAGATCTCCTTTCTTTCACTCCGTTTGCAGCACAAGTGCAGTGTACCCTTTGTCAGCTGCTGTCTTCTCACGGATTGAAGCCATGGTAGTTTCTATTACCATAAAAGCTGGAAGGGAGATCACTCTGGACATCCTTGCATTTATTTGTTTTAACATCTGTAAACACAGGCACCTAAATCTTGGAGTATAGTTTCCATGGTTTGACTCTCCTGCCAATAATATCTATGAGTCAGAGCTCCCGAGCTCAGAATGAAATTCGTCGCATATCTATTTATGCAAACATCTATTCCGATCCAACAGTGATTAGATCTCACTAATTTGTGTTGCAGCCTTCTGACAAGGAGGTGTTCAGTCACTCGATCACAAGTTCAGCTACAGAGCCCCCTCCGAGCAGCGACCAGAATGGGGCACTCAGCAATGGCGAGGGTGAGTAGCACAGCCCCTGCGGGTGGGTTGAGCAAGCTGTGCTGTCCCCTTGCGCACAGCTCCCATGTTAGCTCGACACTGGTGATCCCTCAAGTCTTAGGTTTCTAGTCGTCAGCTTTCCAAGCACACAGTCATGCCATTTGTCTGAATACCCTTTGTTTCCCTCTGCTCACCTCCAGAGGTCTGATACCAGATCAGCTGCTGTATGCCAGGGCAGTGGCCGGGCATGCAGCTCTCTGGAGGGCAGTCAGTCCTCTTCGCACAGGACCTAATTCACACAAAACTTACGATCAACTTTAAAAATGCAGTGAGCATGTTTGCCTTCCTGGGAAGTCAGTAGCCCATTGCTGCATCTCCACTTCCCTGCTGGGCATGCTCTGACACAGCCCTACACCCAAGCTCCCAGTCCTCCACGCCAGCCAACACTGGTGCTAAGGTCCTCCTCTGGGCCACCAAGCTACACCTGCAGATTGACCAGGCCATCAGGCAAAGACTGGCGTTCCCTGATCTTGGCCAGCTACGAAGTTGGAATGTGACCAGAAGATGCAGTTGTACCTCAGAGCTTCACTCCTAGAGGCTGTGGAAGTATTTCAGGTCCTCTTCCAGGGACTACAGCTTTGGATTATAGTCCTGTGCTGTGAGAGGTTGTCACTTGTATTTTTGTACTTTAGAAAACAGGCAACATAAATAGGCTTCCTTTTTTTTCTGTAGTCTCTGCTTTGCTGAACACTCAAAATGATTCACAGTGAAGTATCACTGGAAAATATTTTACTCAGCTGCACCTAAAAATAAACTCAGTCTCAGCTCAGAGCCACTGGGAGCCAACTGTTGTCTCCATACTAGGCACCGACACCATGGGCTGCACTCCTCATCTCCTACCTCCTCATCTCACTGTGCAGCCGGAGGCTAAACTATTCAATCTTTACCCCTCAGAGACAAGTATTGAAAGGAATTTTTAAACTTTGTTTTTCCAGCTAATCTCTGCTCCCATCCATTGGCTTGTTGCATATGTAGGTGTGTGGCTCAGCAAGGGACTCAGTGAGCAAAGCCCTGCAGAAGGGAAGCATTTCTCTTTACCACGAGCTACCACACATGCAGCTGTCAAAGCTGCTACTAAAAAGTGTGCTGTCAAACAGCAGGCAGTTTTCAGACTGTCTGATATTACTCAGCTTACACGCTGCATAACAACCCTCTGAATAACAGGAACCAATGTGCTTTAATTTCTTATTTATAGTTTATGTGTTCTTTTTGATAATAGTTTTCTTTTGCCGTTTCTGCTAGCCTTTTGAGCAGAGGCAGGGCTATGGAATCAGTACCATCAAACGTTTTTTCCTTTACCCAACCTTCCAGCACTGTGTTTATATATGCCAACCCCTTATCTATGCCAACCCTTTCTATGTCACTACCCATAACCACATGAGCACGGAAATGTGAGCTCTCATTACTTCTGGTTATCCCCCCCCAGGCTGAACAGGGTGGGTGCTCTCTGGAGCCTGTGGCAGTGCTCTGCATAGCAAAGAAATCCCTGAGAGCAATCATCAGAAGGGGAAAAAACATGTTCTAGCATCTCCAGACTGGATCCTGATGTTCCTCAGGAAGTCTGCAGGCATCCTGGGTAGCAACTAGGACACCTTGAGTGCTAGTCAGGACATGATAGGACACTTTCTCCTGTTCCACTTATTCCTCCCCAGTTGTATGCAGGAGCCAAGTGAATGGAGAAGGATATTTTCCTTTTCTTTTCCTCCCATCTCCCATTCAGACAGCAATTACCATCTCACACCTCCAGTTCTATCCTGAGATTTGCTGTCAGCAAATTTGCTTTCACCCTGTGGGTGCTGACTGCAGGAGTCTGCACGCCCTGAGCACAAGAGAAAGCAATGTCCATGACAACCACCAAATAAAGGGTACTGATTGCTTTGGCAATGCTTTATGTCATCCTGTCAAACACACTGAAGGAAATGGAAGAATGGATTGATTTTGCTGAGAGTACCATAGGAACTGTACTAAGAAAAGCTGTTCAAAAGTAATTTTTCAAAGAAATGGTGTCACATAAAGTTATGTATCTTATACTACCTGAAACATGCATGTATGTGCCCATGTATACATCCCTGAATGCAGGCAAATATCATATGTGTGCACTGTAAGATGAGAAGTCCCACAGATTTCAGTCCCTAATACTCTCTAGTGACAGTGACATGTGACCCACTTCTGGGACTTAAAATAACATGTTCTGCCTAACACTACTTTCTGAAGTCTAGTCTTCTCTTTTGTGCATATGGCTGGCTCGTTAGTAGGTTGTCAACCTACATTATGTGCTGCGAGACTAAGAGGAGTATGGCATAGCCTTCCAGTGAGGAGCTTCTGGTGTAGCGTGGAGGGAGGCTGACTGCAGCAGGGCTGAGCAAGGTGTGATTCAGACAAGAATTTGGCCAGCATGTTAAACAAGGTGAGGGGTGGGTAGGGAGGAAGCAAGAATGCTTTCCTTTTTGATTCCAAAGGACAGGGAAATGGAAAGAGGAAAATCTAACAAGGCTTTTTTTAAAGGCACTTGGTTTGAGGCCTCCCACCAGCATTCCCCTCCTGAGACTACTGAGCAGTCTGTAAGCATTCAATATAATCGACTACAGCTCAGCATCCATGTGCACCTGCACCTGCCCACCCATCCCCTGTTCTTACTGTGAATGCTGTTGCTATATAATGTGACTTGGGGGTGCACAGAGTATTTAAGATGTTGTGAGAAAGAGCTTTTAACAGGAGAGTGCAGAAATCTCTGTAACTGAAACCATAAAAAAACCATGATGACCACTAGACATTTCCAGGCATTAGTATCATTTATCCTTTCCAATGAGACATAAACCCAAAGTGATGTAGAGAGTACCAAATTGCACTCACTTTATAGTTGTGCATTTGTTTTAAATACTTCTTTGCAATTTTCTCTAGTACTCTCAGAGGACAGTACAACTGCCTGTATCCAGCCTTATGAAGAAGTACAGACGTCTGTCTCTGATCTGCTAGACCAACAGGATAGTCTTGGAAAGTCTATAAAATGTCACCAGAGCCGGGAACTACCCAGTATTCCCCCTAATACCACCATGGAAACTATCATCTCAGCTAGAAATGCAGAAAATGATCAAGGTCTTGGAATGGAAGGGCCTTATGAAGTCTTGAAAGACAGCTCCTCTCAGGAGAACATAGTTGAAGACTGCTTGTATGAAACTGTGAAGGAAATTAAAGATGTTGGAGCAATAGCCAGCATGGAAGAGAGCTGTAACAGCAAATCAAAGGCTACGCTGACAGTTTCTGAAGGTCAGAATCAGATTCCTGAGTGCAGAATTGAATCAGCAGAATATGCATCTGTTGACCGAAATAAAAAAAGTCGCCAAAGTGCTAATTCAGAAAGCCCTCTTGACAACACACCAGATGTAGAGGATGAGCTGCCCCCTCCAGTACCCATGAAACTTCTTGATGAAAATGAGAATGTGCAAGAAAAAGAAGTGGAAGAAGGAGAAGTGACAGAAGGAGCAAGCAAACCAGAGAAGGTAAATACTGCAAATACTTGTCCTTGTCAAACAGCCAAATGATGATAGAGAACATATGGGTGGGAGAGGACTTTTTTTTTTAAATAACAAAAAAATGCCAAGAAAAAAAAACACTCAAGGTGATGCAAGACTGTAAAATATGGAAATATGAAAATGTACAGTATAGTCTTTGCACTATAGACATAGACTCATTCTATTGCAGCCTATACTTTGGATTGTTGCAGTATGCACTTCATAAGGCTTTTCGCAAATATTATCCAGAAATTGCATAGGAGGCCTCTGCTTCTTTTTTTAATGGTCTTTTAACTTGTGGGAGCTCTTACAATAGGTATCCAGTAGCTCCATCAGCATCTATATCTTGTTCAGAATTCCCCCCTTGTTTTTTTTCTCATGAAACCTCAATTTACAAAAAGGAGAGGGGGGAATTCTTGGTGGATGCCCTAACTTTAGATGTGCCTCCTTTGTTGAGCCACCTTGACTTAGCTGTGCAAGTGTCAAGCATCTGCTCAAAGCCACTCCTCTCATCTCTCTGTAGGAGAGAGGGACAGAAAGAGAGAGATTGCAGCTGTAGGCTTTTATATTTGTCAAGTTCTGTATGTCACATGTAAACAGAGTAATGAATTTCCACCTGCTGAAATCATGGCCAAAAGTTATGTTTTCTCAGCTGCTTATTCTTTCTGCCAGCCTAGGGACAAGTTAGTGGTAAACTCGTTAAAAAATAGAATGATGACATTTTCAACAAGTTATTTTCCCATTTTTAGTTTTTCACCATAATTAATTTTAAGGATGCTTTCAGATCATTGCACAGAGTTTTCATGAACTGTTGAGTTTGGATTTTTCAGAACTAATTTAGATAACTTATTATTAATTGTTAATGAAAGAACTGCGATTTTAGCAGATTAATATAATTTTGGTGTCTGAGTCATCAATAACAGGTATTGATGAACATTGCAAAAAAATTCTTAAGATGTGATATGACATTTTAATGTAAACATTTACTTGAAAGATCAGAGCAGAGCTGAGGTATTTCTACTTGTTTATGGTTATTCTCTTATTTGAAGTATTTCAGTAATCCAGACAGAGGGCAGAAAAATACTTTGTTAAATAACTGACTAACCATGTCACCTATAAAGCACAACAGAGTCAAAATGAATAAACTGAAGACTACTTGTAATATTAAAATTGTTTGTCTGGACTCTTCAGTCCACATTCTTACAAATAACTAGCTGATTAAGTAAAAAATTAAGATGTGATTGTCAGCAATAATCCACCAACATTCCCCCCTCCCAAGTTCAGTCCATATGTAATTTCTAATTAAACTCTTAGAGAAACAGCTTTCCATAACAGTGACATCTTTCCTACCAGGTGTGAAAAGACTTGCAGAAAATCATTGTATTTCCCAGGCACCGATACAAAGGAAAAGCACTTGCTGCTCTGTAGCTCCCCAGCACACCACGTATACAGTGTCAGTAACTGCAAGGAGAGGGAATTGATTAAAATGGTTCAGGTTTTGAAGGATTAATCAAGAGATGACACATGCAGGCCCCTAAGTGCCAGAAAAAAGGTGTTTGTCTAATTAAAATTTATTCAGAGCAAAAGCCATTCTGAGCTAAAGCTTCGGCAGCATCAGATCATTCCCGCGTTCGCTGCTAGGTACATGCATTATGCATCGAAGCATGCGCCTGTCCTGTCCTTGAGAGCTACAGCTGCAGCGGAGTTGGAAATGGTAATTGATGGAATATATAAATGTCATTATTGTTGGCATTGTGTGGGGAGGTGGTTGTGGGATTGTTTTTCTGTTGTGATGATGATAATTTTTCCGTCTCTTTTGCTGCTTCAAACAATACAGAGCAATGCTTTTTTTTTTCTGATGTGGCAACCAAACCCGATATGTTTATGGAAATGTATGTTATATTGACAACTCTTTTAGTTAAACAGACTCCATGGGTTTCTCTTTGTGCTTCCTCTCTTGTGAGGCTACTTAGCTGCCTTGCTTAACATGACATCCATATCCCAAACTTTTCAACCTTCTGCCCTGACCCTGAATGAAGAGAGAGGTTGGGCGTCAGTCATGCAAGTGTCTCTCACTACAATTAGGCTTTGCTTTAGTAAGGCACAAAGAATGGACAGGCAGGGAGGCTACTTATGTAACTGAGACTTGAACCTGACAACAGACAGAGAACAAACTGTGTCCAGGCTTCTTCAGTCTCACCCTGTAAAAGAGGGCAGCCACGATGATCCCCAGCCCATGCCAGTTCCTGAAGCACACTCATCTGAGAGAGAGCTAGGTAGACCAAACCAGAGACTGTTCCAGTATATAATGGCATGAAAAGGATAAAGGATCATTTCAAGATCAGACATGCAATAAACAGGTGAAAATTAATTATCTAAATTGGTTATTGGCTGTGGCCCAGTCAAATCCTTTGGAAGGTTTTGGTGAAGAAAGACACCTTTAATAGCACGAGGCCTCTTATAGGCCTCTATCACCTGGAAAAACTTAAGCATCGTTCTTCTAATAAAACTGGAGAGGCAGAATAGTTTTTCTTTAGTTCTTGCTTTTTAATTAAAAAAAAAGGAAGTACAGATCTCCTTTTCCACCCAGGTCTTTCCAGAGTGAGCACTGGTAGATATGCTCTCCGTGTGTACATCTGGCTGCTGCCATCTGATTTCAGACTTGTGTAGCCTGAGGATGGGCAAAGCATCTCTTACAAATGCACCAGAGGAGAATGGTCTTCTTGTTCTAGTGCCCAAGTCAGGAGCAGCAGCTGAGCCAAAGAGCAAAAAATCAAGTGCTGTCGAGGAACAAAAGGAAAGTGGAAGGCAAATAAGGACACATGCTGTTTGTGTTGCTGCTGTTGAGGTTTCAGGCATAATTTAGAATATTTCTAGGTACAAAATGTTTAGGAGCAAGTATTTTTTTCAGCTTCCAAGATGACAGTATCCTTCAAAATTGATGTGTCACAGGTTTCACATTTAGAAGAAAGAACGCTAGGTCCTAGGGAAACAAGACCAGGATTGCCAACACCTTGGGATATTCGTCAGTACTTGAGTGGGAAACTGTAGAAGGGGTCCTGACACATGGTGCTTATAGACACACTGATGAGAGAAAATAACTTCACTGAAGAATTTTGCAAGCACGTTTGTTTCAATGTGTGAGGATGAAATTAGTAATTTACTCCTCAACACAAAAAATATCCTGCAAATAAGAAAGACTAAACTGAGCTGCTGTAGTGAAGCAGATCTAATAAAGGACAGAAATACATTTGAACTTCTTTTTTTTTTTTTCCTTTTTTTTTGTGGGTGAGTAACCAAACCACAGGTTAAAGAGTTCATTCTCCAGACGGTGAGAAAGAAGCAAGGGAGTTGTTGGGTGTGAGGGAAGCCCCCTGGGGAGCATCAGGCACTTTAGGTCAGGGTCTTTATCAGAGGTGTCCCAGGGGTTTGAAGCTTGGTATTTACCAGAAGTAAAAACACCAAGAAAAATGGAAGTAGGAAAGAATCTGTTGTAATGAGCCTCTGTGGAAAAAAAAAGCCTTGTGTGTCTAGTATGTGCCTGGAAGCGGTGTTTGATTGACTGTTCTAAAAATAGCTCTACTTCTACACTGAAGTGATCTGCACTGGAGGAGGTCTGCAGTATTTTAGGTGGAGAATTTGCACAAAAGGCCAAAATACGGCCAGTTGCAAACAGTGCTGGAAGGCTCCATCTGAGTCACTGTGGAGCAGAAGCCCAGCAAAGCTCCTCCCAGGGGGCAGGAATCACACAGGTGCTGTGAGGTAGCTGTGAGGTAGCTGGGATCTTTGTTGCCATAAAGGTCCCAAGACATTTTTCATAAGAGCAAAATGTTTTTCCCCCAATGTTTCATGACTTGATTTCTACATGACACTTTACATGCTGTAAGTGAAGACTTGATAGCAAACCAAGCCTTCTATCCTTTAGTAGCTTTGCTATGTGAACTGGATCCAGACAGATGCTTTGAGGGTTGAGCTGCCCATCTCAGGGTGGGTTGCAGCAGGTCTTTTCCATATTCGCGGTCTGAGTGGTTGTGAGGCAGTGCTGCTGTGCACCCCTGCACAGCTGCTGCATTTCGTGTGGGAGGAGGACATGGCATCTCCCTTGCAGCACTTCCAGGATCCACTGAATGAAGGATAACAATTGTCAGGAAGGTGCCAGTTGAGTACTGTTCATCTAAAAGCATATCTGAAAATCATGTGGAAGGCCAACTAGTGTGCCACAACAGCTGACTTTTAATTGTTCAAAAGCCTTTGCAGGTTCTTTCTTGCTTCATTAGAAGTGTAAAGGTAGGGATACAGCAAAGCAGTTTAACTATTACATTATTTTTACCCTTTTCAGGTCAGGACAAGAGAAGATACATTAAAAAGCTCTACTAACCTCAGGGCTGTTATCTCCAGAGATGTACTCTGGATATTAGGGATATTAGCTGTGTAAAATGGAACTAGTGAGCAAATGACCATAAAAAATAACGTACTGATTGTAATGAGAGGGTTTTATGATAGGTTTCACTCTGTTGACTAGTAATGAGCCTTTTTTCTTTCTTTCTTTCTTGCTTGCTTTTTTACAGAGGCTTAGTTCGATGTCTTACAAGTCTCGAGAGGAAGATCCATCTCTTACAGAAGATGAGGTAGGTTTCTTGCACAAAATTCAGTAACTAACTAGAGACCTTTTTTCAGGCAGAAATTAGCATAAACTCTGCATGATTAAGCAGGATCTAAGAAAGGTGAAATTTGTCTGAAGGGAAAATGAAAGGCAAAGTTTCTCTACACAGAGTTTGTACTGCCACATTCCTAAAATCAGAAGTATTTTAGCATATGGGCTATATCAGGCCAGTAGGTTTAAAAATCGTGTCAGAAAATAATGGGAGGCCACAATTAGCAGATCGTTATGGCAGCTTCTTGATTTGGATGACAAGCTCTACTTAAGAATAATAATCAGCAGCCTTTTGAAACATGCTATACCTTCCCCATGCAGTGTTTGGGGCTCTGGGAAGTAAACGGAAGCACAATAAAGGCACTGGAACATAAACTGTTCTTTAAAATGTCTCCTAGTCAAATAAATTGAGGAGATTGAAACAAAGGCAGAAAAGTTAAACAGAAATAAGGTTGCTTGTGATCATTTCCAATACACCCATGCAATTTATAAATATGTTCTCCGGACATAAAAGTAAACACAAACTTGGCAATGAGCTGAGTGAGCTAATGCCTTCTGCTGGGAGAAGTGCTCCCAGACATTAATGAATAAATTGATCCTTGAACTGGGTTCATGTAATTTAATCCTGGAAAGGGCTGAAGTACGGATGAGCAGAAGAGCTGTTTTTTGTTTGGTTGGCTGACATCAGTAAAAAGCAAGACGTATTGCCATCTGCAATTGGATGTCTCTCTTCATAAAAAAAAAATTAAAAATACAGAATTAACAGAAGCGATCTGGTTCATCTGCATCAGTCAGTGTGGCTTAATGGTAATAGGCATTTTCATGCCAATCTACTATTTTAAATGGATGGATACAAAACCAGAGTGGCCTTGCATGCTTGGGAAAGACTTTAAATGTAACAGAAGAGCTATGCTGCAATTGCGATATTAAGTACCAGAGAAGCAGTGCAGAGAATTTCAGCCATCTGCCCTGTGCAAGGGGTAGCATCCACTTGGTCGGGGAGAGGGAGTCAAGAGTGGCTCCCTGTGCTCAGTGCCAGCCCCAGTGAGCCCTGAGTGGAGGGACATGTGTGGACATGGGCTTCTCCTTCACCTCTTCATTCAGGGTCACCTTCGTGCACTTGTTTAAGCATACCACCTCCTCCCTCTCTTGTGTTTATAGTACCTGAGAGGTTTCAGTCTCTAGTCTATAGTTCTAATATGCAGGGACTGAGATGCAGCTCCTCTTTGTAGGCAGCGTGTAGTCAACAGAACAGACCTCACGTATCAAGACCAGCACTGACTATTTGCTGTTTTCTGGTGTGGGTAATTTATCTCCTGATTTTTAATGTTCTCTTCACACGACTTGGTGCCTCCTTGGTCCTGCCTATAAACACAACAAATAACTATTCTCCTATTGAGGTGTCTCTAGAAACAGAAAAGTAGCTGCTACCATTAAAAATAATAGTAATTTTTAAAACCCCAAAGATCAGACAGCATCCTTCTCCTACATTACAGTGGCTAAACCTGATCATCCCCCTGATGCATGCCTCCCCATTGAGCCCAAGCTGGCTCCAGGACCGTGGCAAAATTTGCAAGAGCTCCTGCTCACAAAGTCATTCCCTGTTGTCCCGGGTCTAATTTGCCTGCAGAGGATTTATGTTCAAGTAATTTTTACATTTATAAACTTATTTTATAAAGCATTTTATAAAGCTTTTTTTTTTAAAAGAAAATCAATTTATAAATGCATGCCAGAAAAGAAGGACTTTGTAAGAAATCCCTTTTTTTGTGTAAGAAAGTATATATTTTTATTACAAGATCCTGTCTTTTCATAAGTAACCGACATCCTTGTGGTGGAATGGGTACAAACTGGCACACAAGCTTTATGCCATATTTAAATACTCAGCAGGTGTCTCCTTTTCCTAGATCTCAGCCATGTACTCATCAGTGAGTAAGCCGGGACAGGCCATCAAGGCACTGGATTCTCCTTACACCTGTATTCAAGAAATTGCATCTCAGAGGTCCCCATCTGTTTGCAGTGGCCTCTATGCAAGTGTGAAGGACTTTGAAAACACCCTAAATACTACCACTGTGCCTCAGTCTGTGGACAGACCAAACGGGGAGCTGGAGCCTGACTATGAAGCTATCCAGTCAGTGAGCCAAGAAGAGGACAGGACCTTGTCTGTGCCTAACACAAACCACACTGCTCTTTCAGGAGAGAATGACTATGAGAGCATAGGGGACTTGCAGCACCACAGGGATTTCACCAGACTTTAACGACTCCAGCAGGCAGATTTCTCCACTGGTGTTTTCAAAGGAACGTGTGAAACATGAAGAGAGAAGTGCTTCTCCTTTTGAGGAACAAAGCTAAGTAGAGAACAAAAGTTGTGAAGAAGCAGCGTACGTTTCAGCCAGGGTGTGATACCTGCTAGGTTATTCTGGGTGGTGGATGGAGGCTCATGGGAAAGGGTATGTCAGGTCAGAATGATGACCAGGACAACATAAAGGCTTTTTTATTGTTAACTCCAAAACGACCAGAATTTGGGAAGGAGTACCACGCTTGTTGTCCCGATAGGATTACATACCAAAAAGACTGCCTTTACACAAAGCTAGCTGTACATTTTAAGAGATTATTTTATGTCACTGGCTTCAAAGTGTTTTTCAAGCATCATTTTTCATTCAAGTTTGGGCATCCACAACGTTGAGCAAATCATGGATCACTGTACCTCAACTCAGACTTACTTTTCAGGGCTGGGGAAGATGTGTTTACTTCTGTGTCTTTTGGGGAGCTCTGTCCACATTCATTGCAACTAAAGTGCAAAAAACAGTACTTCACAAAGGACCTACTCCAAATGTACTTGAATTAAGTCTGTTGGCTTTTTCTTTTTTTTTAATGTCAAGGGCTGTAGAATGTGACTTGCAATATTTGAGATGTGTACTGGTATTTGTAGGTTTTTTGTTTGTTTATTTGTGAAATACCGCTTTAAAATGGCAGGTGACACCCTTAGCGTTCTTGCTCTGCTCCTCTCGCGTGCACACATATACCTACATATACACACACCAGACAATTGTCATATTGCAAAAAGTTGTGCAAGTGAATGGATTGGCATAATGTTTAGTCTAACCTTTATAGTGTTGAGTCATTTTTTGAAGAATTTTGTCCTTTTTTAAGACTGAAAATATTTTGTTTATCTAGTTTATTATATAGGAAGATTTATGTACTGTGTTGAGTGGATAGTATTTTTTATTTTTACAACATATCTGTCATCTTCAAAGTTTTGTAGATTAACTTACTGTTTTATGTAACAGAAGGAATCCCATTCTTTGTTTGGGCTTTACTTGGTTTTCCTTTAAATCTTTTTCCTATTTCAGAACTATGTAAATGAACAATTGTTTTTATTTTGGGGTTTTTTTGGTCTTCTTAAACAGGGATGTGGAATATGCCTTGCTGTTTTTAAGCTGAAAATAATGGAGTCTTTGTAAAAGAACACTGCCAAAGGGCAAAAAAGAGGCAGAAGAGACAGGGGGATTTAGTCTGGAATAGCCACTGGTCCTCCTTGTTCCTCTGCTGAAAGGAGCAGGAGGGCAACCAAGAACTTCTTGGGGCTCTGAAAAGCAGTGTGAAAACCACTGGCTTTTCAAAGATAAATTATTCTGTTACTATTAAAAACAAAGTACAGTGCTTGGATGAAGTAAGTAGGTACTGCGCTGATACTTTGTTTTCTTCAGGAATAGTACAATTAAGAGTACAATAGTACAAGAATAGTCCGACAGCAGAGAACTGGCATTGTGTGATATGCATTTGTACACTGTTATGTGTACACATGTGCATATATCCCCATGTATATAAGCATGCACATGTAATTTGGACACAAGTATATAGTCCAACTTGGTAACATTCAAATACATTCACATACATAATGTCTGGCATGTGCCTGAAGAGTAGTTTATTTTTATTTTGAAATAAACAGTACATAAACTGAGGTTGGCTTATTCCATAGTAGCAAAACCAGGTTTAGTTTCAGTTCAGTTGGTACTGGGTTTTGATATACCAGACTGAGTCCTTCTCAGATCACTGGCCAGCGCTCAACATAACTTGGTACTATAAAGAGCAAACACAAATCTGGTTAGACACATTTATTAGAAATAACCTCATAACTGAAATAAGTGTACTGATTTATGGGCTTCGCCTGTAAGTAGCACAGCTCTGAGGAGCAGTGCAAGTGTGCAGTCAAATTCTGCCCGCAGGATGATTTAAACATCATGGATCCTAACCTCATGCGACAGTGCAGCACACTTGATCTATGACTCTCTTCCTTTGAGGAGAAGCAGTTCAGACCAGTGTACATCCATCTTGTTCTTGACCATGCTGCCATGCTTCCACAGCTGCAGCAAACCCTTTGCTTTCACTTCATTGCAGTGCTTTTTAAAGCTGACTTCGGTCTTCCTTTCTGGAGTTTTTCCCTCAAAAAAAGTTTCTATTTCTGTTCCCTTGAATGTGAATTTATGAAGTTCACCTTTGACTGTTCTCTCCTTCTACTTCACACTGTTTAAGGCCAAAGATAAGATGCACCATGTTTCAGAAGATCTGTTGTGCTAAGTCTGGAGAATTTCTGAAGTCTTTAACTATGTGTTTGCTTTCTGTTCCTTGCTCAGGGGTACGGGTTTATATATGTAGTCCTCAGTCTGACTCCTGCAACTTAATGGCAGGCATACCTCAACTGAAATTCCCAAGGTGTAGTTATCTCAAGGTGTAGTTATCCCTTAAGGATTGTCTTATTACATGGATGACTGCTTTTGGAGAAACAGTAGCAACATGAGGTTTGTCAGGTTCACCAGATTCAATTTCAAGACCAGTTTAAAGGTAAGAGATAATGTCAGTTAATGATAGCAAGAATAACACTGAACTCTTGATTATAAAATTTTAAGGTGCAAAAGAAGAAAATCAAACATCACTCTAGAAGTGCTCCCATCGAGATCAGTAAGTCAAAGGGAGGAGGAGGGCTCCCTAGTCTCTCTCTGCAGTCTCAGAGCAGGATTAAGAGTGTTGGTTTGGAGGATGGGATGCAAGACTCAGCTCTTTCCTTCCTTCCTTCCTTTCCCCCATTCTGACAGCTGCTCCTTCAGACCCCTAGACTTCCCTTTTCCACAGTGAAATCCTTCCCCCTCTCTTTTTTGTTTCTGGTTTTAACCTGCCTTATACAGCCTCTCACTGGGAGCTAGTACTATGTCTGCAGTCCTGTGGTGCTGGCACATTCCTTCCCATTTAAATGACTCTCAGGCCGGTCACAACCTTTTCATCACCCACCAGTCCCTCAGCCTGGTGGGGAAGGAGCTCAGATTTTGGATTGCTGCTTGTGGGATGCATATCTGCCCTCAGTCATTGAGACCCCTTGCACATTGGATTCTTGAGAGCTACAAAAAGGAATTACCCTCTTGAGCAAGGACTCATGGGGGAGTCCATAACTCCCCTACAATCTCTATTAGATAGTCTAATGCTAAAGAAAAATGTTTTAGAATTCAGTCCAAGGTTCTTAAGTGAATAATTACATCTGTTGACAAAGAATCAACTTCTGTTCCCTCTTCCCAGAAGTAAGATCTGTTACTTTATGGCTGTTGCCAATGATTCCTTTTCACTAATATATTGGATAGAAAGACTTTTCCAACAGTAATCCCCAAATAGATTAATGTGACTGTAAAGAAAAGGGAGTATCTTCTGCTTGTCTCTTCATTGCTATGTTTTCCTCTCACTATATCCCTAAATAAAATGTCAACATCCAAAATGAAGTATTTGTTACCTGGTGATTTTCCTGGGGAAGCTTCACAGTCTTATTTCTTTGCCTCCATTTTTTGGCACAACTATATAATAAGATCTCATATCAAATTGCCACAGTAAGGCCAAGACAAGCTGTAATGTGTGTATAAATGCACTAGTGAAGAGGTCTTTTCTGATTTCCTTCTGGAAACTGGTAGAAATAGGGAATGCAGTTTGGATGTCTCTTCCATGAACCTGTGTCTCCTGTGGGAACTGTTCTCACCACATACCTAAACGAGTGCTAACCCCATACATAAACCAGTCGCCCCTTTCCACCATGATGAGTGCAGAATTGCTTTCTCAGTCACAGAGAGAAATAGATTCTTTACAGCTATCTGTAGCACAGGTGTGTACCTAATTACAACAGATTAGTTATAGTGCCTTTTTTACAAAGTAGCTAGTACTTCCATATTCTTTTCCATACTGTGTTTGTTTAACTCAAAAATACAAAGGGACAGCCCCAACATTGACTTGTTTAAGT
This sequence comes from Strix aluco, assembly GCF_031877795.1. Taxonomy (NCBI): domain Eukaryota; kingdom Metazoa; phylum Chordata; class Aves; order Strigiformes; family Strigidae; genus Strix; species Strix aluco. The sequence goes on from NC_133931.1 coordinate 31,816,476, forward strand.
TGGAAACAGCTTTACAGAGACACATTAAATGTATTGGACCTCAATTAGCCGTACAATAGCAATAGTCTCTCACAAACATCCTCTGAAAAGCCCAGTAATGTAGCTATGATGACTAAGCTTTGCAATAAGAATTATCAGTCTTCTTTCGAAGAACCTAAGTTTTTCAACAGCGAATATTCAGGGAGGTGGTGGTCATTGTTCATGTCAACTGTGAACAGTTAGTTGCTTCAGTCTTTCTATTAATATCAGTTTCAGGCTTGCTTAGACGCAGCAGGATTCACGGCATGTGGGATGAGTAGGTGTGGGGATTCATATTCATGAGTCACTCAGAGCTGGACCATCCCCACAGTAGCAATGGCCAAGGACCAGCTGCCTTGTTCTCTAAGCCCTTGTCTATCGTGCCTTCAGGGAATCCATACTGCAGGGATTCTTCTGGGCTGCGTGCTTCTCCATGGCTCCCTGAACAGGTCCTGTCTGCTGTCTTGATCACAATTCTGTATACGCGGTGCTCTTTGTTCAACCTTTCAATGGTGCTTTTATAAGATGCTGGATAAACAGTTTCAGTGTGCTTTCTGAAAGCTGACATGTAAAGCTGTGACACAGAGTGCTCTCTCTAGTATTGTCTGCTTCCCAGAACTTAGCGCTACCTGTGTTACTCAGACTACAAAAGGCTGGCTGACAGTGCTGCCCTGTCTCCTGTTCATCCCACACGTAACCAGAATGGAGTCATCACGTGTAACAAGCCTAGGTTGGGCCAGAGGTGTTTAGAAGTGCCTTGGCTTGAAAGCAGTTAGAGACAATGACTCTCCTCTGTGCAGTGTGGGATTGGAAACATCACAGGGCCCAGCTCAAGGACTTTTTTCTGTCTCTTACTGTGCATATACATTTGTTTGCAATATGACTCTAAGAAATCTGTTTCTGCAACAAACATTTTAATTTGGGCCACACTCCAATGAGGGACTTTTGCTGTTAGGCAAATCACCAGTTATTTCAGATGAATGTTATTTATTTAGGTTGGAATAAGGCTATGTGCCTCACAAGTAACTCGGTGTCTGTGTAGTCTGCTGCAAAACAGGAGAATGCAGAAAGATGCTCAGCCTGGCAGATGCTTCTGTGGTGGTGTGCTGAAGACCTTCAAGGGCAGCTCTTTTCCTGGGAGCTGGAGGCATAATTGCTATTAATATGATTTCATAACCTGGTGTGGAAGTTGATTTGTAGCATCTCTTTTGGGATGGTCATGGCTGAAGACATTGCCAGAGCAGATCTCAGCCTCAAAAAAAAAAAAAAAATTAAAAAAATGTATTTTTATATCCCTTGCTAGCTAGCAACATATGTTGAGGATTATGCTAAAGATAAATGCTCTGGACGGAACATCACAGAGATGAAAACACAGGGCTCTCTTTCTTCAGGAAGAGAGAACCCCCTTTGGTTGGGTCAGTATGAAAGATCCCAGGCTTACAAAAAGTATTAAACAACAAAAGTATTAAATTAATTGCCTAGGTGGTAGTTTTCCAGGAGTGCATTAAGGTGTCACATACACTAGACACTGTTCTTTTCCTATGGACAACAGAAAGATGAAAGCTTATTTGTAATACAGGGTTCCCATTGATTAATTGATAAAACTTACTTTACATGTAAGCCAAAGGTCAGCAAGAGTTTCTACACAATGTAGATTTATTTAAGCAAACTCTAAATGTTACAGATCAGGTGTTGTAAGCAGAATCACTAGAACAATTTAATGCTCTACTTGGTCTGACCTGCTCACATAGCTAACTCCAGCACCTCAACTTCTATAGCAAATGCATGGATTATCTTTGTATTACATACCCATTGGCCTGTGCCTGGTCTATAGATAATTCAAAATTTACAGTTCTGTTTTTTCAAGCTGTGAGGTTTTGTTTCTGGAGGTCTTCAGTTTCAAACTGGCCAGAAGGACAGTCACTACAAACAGCAAAGTGCCTAAAAATAAGGATGTTTCTACAAATGTGAAGATGCTCACTGTTAACTACACAGCAACTTGTCTACTGCATGTGGTACTCTCTTGCCAAACACATTCCTAAATATTGGCTTTCATTTATGATGTTCATTTATTATTATAATAGCACAGTCTGACAAGGTTTCTGTCTCTGCAAATTCATTGTCTAACTTTAACTAGCATATGTTTGTTACAGAAAATATGAGATTGTTCAGTTTAGAGGGCAGCTATGTTATTTCCTACAGTTTATGATAATGCAGCGATCTGCTTAGATGATTTACAAAGTATGTAAATATCACTTCAAAGTAAGTATGCAAGTATGACTTCAAAATACTTCATTTGAGATTTCAGAATGCTTCTTTCACTACAAGACAATGTTACCAACTCTTGTCATTTTAATCTTGTAATATTGGGGAGGGGGTTTTAAACCTTACAGATCTTGTTACTTAAAAAAAAAGACAGTGCTGATGTTTTGACTTCCTAATGTCTACGAAGAGACTCGTATATTAACTTTCAGCATAGGTTGGATTTGGACTACCCTCTTATTTATGGAACTGCTCCTCCCCACCATGTTCAGCCATCACCATCTGAGTATCTCTTTTGTCCTTGATGAAATATGGCAAGTGTCCAGAAGGCACAGAAACTGCATCACATAACACGCCTAAATGGGACCTTTTCAATGTGCCTGTGAGATCTGGGAGCCTGGATGTAAGTCAGATGTTTTGGGGAAATCACAGCGTGTCTTGCAGACTTCTGTGGAAGTCTTCACTTTCTTTCAAGGCAATAAGTTCTGTAGCCTGCAAGCACTCAGCTGACATGGAAAGATGTATGTAAGAAGTGAACTGATACAATGTTTAAATGTATTACTAAAAAATCACCTAAGAGCACAAGAACCTTCTTTCTCATATGTCTGAGGATACTGGAATTTGCTCTTTACCTCTGAGGCTATTTGAAAACAGTCACATAACCGGTCTCCTCCTCCTGAGAACATCCTACCAGCAGAGAAGTCTTTGAATGAGCATCTGGATCACTCTGGTGGCTTCTGAGTTTCCACATGTACCACTTTCATGATTTCCAGCGGGGCCTGTGGTGATGACTACTTAGGAATGGCCCTTTGCTTCACAGTCCTGACCCCTTTAATGTAAGAAAGGGGGATGTGAGCTGCTTCTCCTCAGTCTGACTAGTCTTTCTAGATGAAAGTGTGCTAAGAGTCCACCTGCAAGCCCAGAAAACATCATACTGTTGGGGCAAGACAGGTATAGCCTACCGCAGCAGCTAGGAAGAGAGAGGTAAAAGGAACAATAGCTAAGTTCACTTGCACTTCACTCATGTCACAGACTACCTGTTTAGGAAGATTTTTACAGTACAAGAGTCACATTTAAAGAACAAGTTGCCAAGAATCTCACAGGTGACAGATGGAATGTTTATTCTTCTCAGTATTCCCTAAACCTAAAGAGGCAGGGGCAAGTCCTCTCTGCCCCACCATGATTCAGTTTGCTGATCTTTTATCAAGCCTCCATATCAACAGAAATGAAATGAATAAATAAATTATAAATACACATTTTTGTTCTATCATAAACCCCAAATGGACAAATGTAGATGCACTAATGTAAGTACCATGTGCAGATCCGGACTTGCACAGATGGTTTTTAGTGAAAAAACCCAAAAACCTGGATTACTTTATTTAAACAGAATTATTTGCATGAGACAAGGGTGCACAATTGGACCCTAAGACAGAGTTTAGAAGAAGTTTGGTTTGGTGCTAGGTACTTTTTTTTTGTATTTTCAGTGAAATATGTTTGCTTTCTTTTATGTTAGTGAATTAATATTACTTCCATAGGAACAAAAAATAGTCTGGTATATGGATAATTATCTCTAATAGCTATTATTAAAATCATGCCTCAGTAGGAGTCATTTTAAACTGGGTGCTATAGGAGTTTCAGCATAAAATTGCTTTATATATAGAACACTGCATACTTAGAACATAGTGGATAAATATCTGTAATTACAGACACTTTCATTTATTTTATCCATTGTTTTATAATGGAATAAAATATTTATTACTGGAATGATTTTCCATCAATGTTCTCTCACATAATGTTCTAGCAACAAACTGTGTTTTCTGGACAACCATTTGATTCTCTGGTTACTGATGCAGAACTGCAAATCATCCTCAAACCAGTATGAGCTTCTGAAAAGAGAGAATTAGAACTGTCTCTGGCTATGTTAGTGTGGATACGGTTAAATATACCGTGTAGTTCAGATCTGTAGGCAGTGAGAGCAGTTCGAAGAAATGAACTATATAAACCTGGAGTCAGTGCATGCAGACTTCCAAGATGGCACTAGTTGAGGCTTGTTTGCTACGTGATGGGTTATTTGGCTTGCTACCTGTTTGAAATCTATATAGTTTTATTAATACCACTGCAGACACAAATACTGTAGTTTTGCAGAATGTATGTTCCGTAAGTTGTAGCTTGACTGTAACTGCAGGGCTTATGCTACTGTTAGACCAGTTCAGATCCAACACAAATCTAAGTTGCATTTTGTAAATTGATAAATGCCATGAAATTCCTCTCGACATTTTGTAGTAGTATACACAAGATGATGCAATTTAGTCGTACTATTATTCCAAGAATCTTCATCTGATGTTTCTAGCCAATTCAGCTTTTGGCTGCTGAAAGCACAGTAGGTAATTATGGTTATTTACTGTAAATGTAGACAAGATTTATGTAAATATTCCAGGGGGGAAAAAATGCTACATAAACGTATGAGGCAGTTATCTAAAATTAAGAACATAGGTCAATAATATAAAATACAGGTTTTATTTATGTACAGTAGTATCCTAATATTTACTTGTTTATATGCAGAAAAAGTCTTAAGATTCTGTACTGTATTCTCTGAAAGCTTTTAAAAGAGGCTCTGCCATTTTCTCTGGTTAATATATTTGCAAATAACTTTTGAATTTATTGGAAATCCATGTAAATGATGTCAAATGGGAAATGTTACATTGCAATGAGATTAGTTTAATTCAAAAATTCTGGCAAAATTAATTGGGTTGAAATCTATATATAAATTCAATAGCCGGACAGAATAAAACACAATAAATAAGCTTTGTCTTCTGTTTTGATTTGTTTGTGGTTTTTAACCTGTGCCTCTTCCTGTTGTTTTCTTAACAATATTTTATTCAGTCCTTGTAGTCACTTCCTCTTACGGGTCCTAAAATCTGCATTATTTGATAGAATTTTGTTTGTTCTGGGCATTTTGTGCTGATTTCATTATCTGACAAGAACTATTAAGTCTTCTTTGTGTTATATAGCACCTTACTCCTCCCAAAGCCACAATCCTGTCAAGATTCAAGCATGCATACAACAGCGTCAGTTTTAAGTTGTCTTTAGACTTAAGCAGGAACTCCCATGAATATACTGGCACTATGCTCTTTAATGCAGGTAAGAATATTGGTTCTGAGCCTTTGAAAGTTGTGCAGCTTTCAGCATTTTTAAAGGGCTGCAATTACCAGCCTTATGGATTATCTTCTGAAATTGCCATGGCATTCGATTCCTTTTTCTTTGCTGAAGATGCTCTCTACGTAATGTTCCCCAGACATTTGCTGCACTTTTCTGTCAACAGCAAGACTCTAATTTGTGTACAAATACTTTGAGAACATCCTGAAGCATTTCAGAGGCAGCTGAGTTAGGACCACAGCTGAATATGTAACACAGATTCTGCATGTAAGTCTCACAGAAGGAAATGTCGTCTTTTAAGCATGCCACTGGAGCAAGGCTTCTTTGCACGCAACAGCATGAGGCTGAAATGGTACCTAGCCTGATGGGACTTGCATTCTTCATGAGTTGCACCTTCCTCTTCATTATCTTTAATTACAGATAAGAGAAGAGCAGCTTTACTGATTTAATACCAAGTAGTTACTGATTAACAGATTCCAGGAAAATTCACAGTGCAGCCACAGATTACTTATGCTGATCTCAGAGGCTGAAAAAATTAGACTGGCACAGGCAAATAGTATCTGTTCACTGTCAAGGTGATGGCACTTTGATGTTTATCTGGGTAAGTATATTTTAATACTCGAAGATATAAGGTTATAGGTCAAATAGGGGACTTGTAAAAATAAGGAAAATTTAATGTGAAAAATCATTCAGAATATGATAGTTTAAAAGAAAATTGCTTTTTACTGGACATTTGTTCATGGACCAAGAAGCTGCAAAATATGTAACTCAATATAAATTTTTATGAAGTAACTGCTGAATATTACCCAATAAGGTCAGTTCTTCTGAAAAAATGCATGCATAATTATTATCAAGAGAACTGTATCACAGATTTTTTTTTTCATTCTTCATTCCGAAAAGTTTCTATCAGCCATAAAATAGTTCTATGTCAATGACCAGCTGGAGTGCATGGAGCTCTGCCTGGGGAGGGATGCGGAGCCGACCAAGAGCTTACAGGTCAGGATTAAAGGGAAGGCAGGGACAAGAGATGTTACAGTGAGGTGGGCTACAGGCCACCCGACCAGGAAGACTTTGCAGATGAAGCCCTGTACAGACAGATAGAAGCAGCCTCATGTTCACAAGCCCTGGTCCTCATGGGGGACTTCAACTACCCCAATATCTGTTGGAGGGACAACACACCAAGGCATAAGCAATCCAGGAGGTTCCTGGAATGCTTTGATGGTAACTTCCTTCTCCAAGTGATAGAGGAGCCAACGAGGAGAGGTGCTATGCTGGACCTTGTTCTCACCAACGAGGAGGTGCTGGTGGGCAGTGTGAAGATCAAGGGCAGCCTTGGCTGCAGTGACCATGAAAAGGTGGAGTTCAAGATCCTTAGGGCAGCAAGGAGGGTGCACAGCAAGCTCACTACCCTGGACTTCAGGAGAGCAGACTTTGGCCTCTTCAGGGATCTGCTTGGCCCTGGAGGGAAGAGGGATAAAGCCCTGGAAGGAAGAGGGGCCCAAGAAAGCTGGTTAATGTTCAAGGATGACCTCCTCCAAGCTCAGGAGTGATGCATCCCAACAAAGAGGAAGTCAGGTAAGAACACCAGGAGACCTGCATGGATGAACAAGGAGCTCTGAAACAATCTCAGACATAAAAAGGAAGCTTACAGAGGGTGGAAGCGAGCCTGGGGGGAAAACAGACAAACTGTCAGAGCAGCCAGGGACCAGGTTAGGAAGGCCAAAGCCCTGATAGAATTAATCTGGCCAGGGACATCAAGGGCAACAAGAAAAGCTTCTATAGGTACATCAGTGACAAAAGGATGACTAGGAAAAATGTGGGCCCTCTCCAGAAGGAAAAGGGAGATTTGGTCACCTGGGACATGGAGAAGGCTGAGGTACTCAATGACTTTTTTGCCTCAGTCTTCACTGGCAAGTGCTCCAGTCACACTGACCAAGGCACAGAAGGTAAAGGTGTGGACTGGGAGAAGGAAGCACCACCCACTGTAGAAGAAGATCAGGCTGGAGACCATCTAAGGAACCTAAGGGTGCACAAGTCCATGGGACCTGATGAGATGTATCTGCGGATCCTGAGGGAACTGGTGGATGAGTGGCTAAGCCACTATCCGTCATATTTGAGAAGTCATGGCAGTCCAGTGAAGTTCCCACTGACTGAAAAAGGTGAAACATAACCATCGTTTTTTAAAAGGCAAAAAAAAGAGGACCTGGACAACTACAGGCCAGTCATTCTCACCTCTGTGCCTGGCAAGATCACGGGGTGGATCCTCCTGGAAACCATGCTAGGGCACATGGAAAATAAGGAGGTGATTGGTGACAGCCAACATGGCTTCACTAAGGGCAAATTGTGGCTGACAAATCTAGTGGCCTTCTATGATGGGGTTACAGTGTTAGAGCATAAGGGAAGAGCAAATGTTGTCATCTACCTGGAATTGTGTAATTTGACACTGCCCGCATGACATTCTTGTCTCTAAATTTCAGAGACGTGGATTTGACAGACGGACCGCTCGGTGAATAAGGAATTCGCTGGATGGTTGCACTCAAAGAGTTGTGGTCAAACAGCTCAATGTCCAAGTGGAGACTAGTGACAAGTGGCGTTTCTCAGGGGTTGGGATCCCCAGAGTATTGGGACCGGCACTGTTTAACATCTTTGTTGGCTACATGGACAGTGGGATTGAGTGCACCCTCAGCAAGTTCGCCAATGACACCAAGCTGTGTGGTGCAGTCGACATGCTGGAGGGAAGGGATGGGCCATCCAGAGGGACCCTGACAGGCTTGAGAGGTGGGACCATGCAAACCTCATGAAGTTCAACAAGGCCAAGTGCAAGGTGCTGCACATGGGTTGGGGCAATCCCATGCACAAATACAGGCTGGGCAACAAGTGGATTGAGAGCAGCCCTGCGGAGAAGGACTTGGGGGTATTAGTGGATGGAAAACTGAATATGATCCAGAAATGTGTGCTCAGAGCCCAGAAAGCCAATCGTATGCTGGGCTGCATCAAGAGAAGTGTGGCTAGCAAGTTGAGGGAGGTGATTCTCCTCCTCTACCCTGCTCTGGTGAGACCCCACCTGGAGTACTGTGTCCAGCTCTGGGGTCCCCAGCATAAGGACATGGACCTGTTGGAGCAAGTCCAGAGGAGGCCACAAAGATGATCAGGGGGTTGGTGCACCTGTCTTATGAGGACAGGCTGAGAGAGTTGGGGTTGTTCAGCCTGGAGAACAGAAAGCTCTGGGGAGACCTTATAGTGGCCTTCCAGTACTTAAAGGGGAACTACAGGAAAGAAGGGGAGGGACCCCTTTCAGGGAGTGTAGTGATAAGATGAGGGGTAATGGTTTTAAACTGAAAGAGGGTAGATTTAGATTAGATATAAGGAAGAAACTCTTTACTGTGGGAGGTGGTGAGACACTGGAACAGGCTGCCCAGAGAAGTTGTGGATGTCCCCTCCCTGGAAGCGTTCAAGGCCAGGTTGGTTGAGGTTTGGAACTAGATGATCTTTAAGGTCCCTTCCAACCCAAACCATTCTGTGATTCTATGGTTACAATGGCTAGCTTCAGGTTTGAGGCTAACCACGCAGAACTACAAATGTGGCTGGTTGAAATATTGAACAATTTGCCCAGATTTTAGTTAATCATGTAGCTGCATGCAAGCACTTGGGAACAGAAAGTACAAGCATCTTTGTTCTCCACTGATCTTTGACATCGCTTAAAAGTAAAACTTTAACCTAAAGGGAGCTTGGTATGCAATCGGGAGTATACTGCAGTGACACCTGGTGTTTAAAACAGAATTATTCCTTGTGAAGTGTGACTGTCAATTTACTTTTAATTGGGTACATATTCACTCAGACTCACAGTTCACCCTGGGTTCATGGAGCATAGCATTATATTGAACTAGAAAGCGCTGGAACTAAAGAGTGGCTTGACATTTCTTGCTAGAAAATGTATCTGACAGATCTGTTTCAAAAGCCCAAAATTGCAGTGACATGATCTTTTACGAATGGCTGTTCTTCCTAGCATGCTAGCTGACGTGACACTTTATCACTACTTCTTCTCAGTTATTACACAAATGAGATTGACCCTTCATATAACTCACACAACTGGAATTTCCATGCAGCCTTTGTGGAAGGACTGATAGGCAAGCACAGAGGACAGCCAGTTCAGGCAGAAACCAAGGATCCCACATGTGTCATGGGGCTAGAAAGCATGTTAGAGCCACAATAGATACGTCTGAAATAGTCCCTGCTAAAAAGCTTATTGAGCAAAGTAGTCAAGATCTGCATATTTACAGATGTGACTGAAATGGAATGTAAACCCCTTCATCAGCTAATGTAACTAAGGATTATCAGGATAAGATAATAATAGCAAGGATCATTATTATTAAGGATTGCAGTTTGCCACAAGATGAAGAAAAATCAGGGAAGATCTGGTAGCGATCTGTATATTTAGACTGCTGGACAATTTCTATTATGTAAAAGATTTTGTGACCTGTTTTGAGAAGTACATACATGCTCCACATTTATGTAGTTAATCTTTGAAATCTAGCAAGGACAAAACTCTAAGGCTAGCGTTGTATTCTTCCTTTGTCCCATAAAATTCTGTAAGGGTTTGGCTGAGCTACAAAAGCCATATTATCCTAAATGTCCTTGTTTTCCTTCTTTATTTTTTCTGGGAAATGATGGGAGCCTGCAAGAAAACCCTTAAACCTAAACTTTCTAATGCTGCACATGCACCTCAGGTCAAATGGCAGAAAGCCAAGCCTTGTCCAGCAGATAGTCAAAGGCTAGTACTCAAACTAGCATTCAGAGGCCTTTTTCTTTTCTCACCTGCAGCTTATTTTCAGCACCAAAGTATAAATAAAAAAGTATCTGGGCAAAATGAAGTCTGGATGGGAACTCAAGGGAGAAACAGCTCCGAGTGCTGTAATGAGTCTTATAACCCAGCAGCAGAACCAGCATTGTGCTTGTTTCAGGGTTAGAGCGCTGAGGCTGTCACAGGCTGGAGAAGAGAGTTATCAGAAACTTGTCTTTAAAATACTTAGGAATGGATATAAAAAAGGCCTGTGTTACAATTGAAGTCACAAACTCAAGCACTCAAAACATGAAGAAATGCTAGATTTCCAGTTGTTCATAGAAGCTCAATTCTTTCCACAGTGCATTCACAGAATGGTTGAGGCTGAAAGAGACCTCTGGGGGGTCATCTTGTCCAACTCCCCTGCTCAAACAGGGACACCCAGAGCTGGCTGCCCAGGACCATGTCCAGATGGCTTCTGAATATCTCCAAGGGTGGAGACTCCACAATCTTCCTGGGCAACTTGTGCCAATGCTCGGTCACCCTCACAGTGAAAACGTGTTGCCTGATGTTCAGAGGGAACCTCCTCTGTTTCAGTTTGTGCCCGTTGCCTCTGGTCCTGACACTGGGCAACAGTGAAAAGAGCCTGGTTGTGTCTTCTTTGCACCCTCCCTTCAGGTACTTAGAGACATCAATAAGATCCCCCCTGAGCCTTCTCTTCTCCAGGCTGAACAGTTCCAGCTCTCTCAGCCTTTCCTCATAGGAGAGATGCTCCAGTGCCTTCACCATCCTGGTGGCCCTTTACTGGACTCTGTCTGGTATGTCCATGTCTCTCCTGTACTGGTGACCCAAGAACTGGACCCAGCACTCCAGGTGTGGCCTCACCAGTGCTGAGTCGAGGGGCAGGATCACCTCTCTCCACCTGCTGGCAATACTTTGTCCAGTGCAGTCCAGGACACTACTCAATTTCTTTGCCACAAGTGAAAATTTCTGGCTCATGTTCAACTTGGTGTCTACCAGGACCCCTACACCTTTTCTGCAAAGCTGCTTTCCAGCTGGGCAGCCCCCAGCATGTACTGGTGCCTGGGGTTCTTCCTCCCCAGGTGCAGGACTTCATATTTCCCCTTGGTGAACTTCATGAAGTTCCTGCTGGCTCATTTCTCTAGCCTGTGGAGGTCTCTCTGGGTGGCAGTATGATCGTCTGGTCTATCAGCCACTCCTCCCAGTTCTGTGTCATCTGCAAACTATACCAAATCACTTTCCTGTTCTTCATGTGCCTGGAACACATTTCTAGGATTAATTGTTCCATCACCTTCCCAGGGATCAAGGTGAGACCTATCAACCTGTAGTTCCCTGGGTACTCCTTCAGGTTATTTTTGAAGATAGGAGTGACATTTGCTTTCCCCCAGACTTCATGCAGCTCTCCGAGTCACCACGATCATTCAAAGATAATCAACAGTGACCTTGCAATAAGATCAGACAGCTCCCTCAGTACTTTTATGTGCATTCCACTGGGGCCCATGGACCGACATATGTCCAGCTTGCTTAAGAGTTCTGTAACCTGATCCTCTTCCACCAAGGGTATGTCTTCCTTGCTCCAAACTTTCCCTCTGTCTCCAGGTCCTTGGATTGATGAAGGCTGATCTTACTGGTAAAGACTGAGGTGAAGAAGGCATTCAGTACCTCAGCCTCTTCTATGTCCTGTGTCACCAGGCCCCTGCCACCTTCAGCAGTGGGCCCACATTTTCCCTAGCCTTCCTTTTGCCACTGATACACTTACAGAAGCCCGTCTTGTGGCCTTTGACATCCCTCACCAGATTTAATTCTGGTTGGTCTTTGGCTTTCCTAACCATTTGCATGCTTGGACAGTGTCTCTATATTCCTCACAGGTTACCTGTCCCTGCTTCCATCTTCTATACGCTTTCTTTTTGTGTTTGAGTTTTGCCAGGAGCTCCTTGTTCATCCATGCAGGCCTCCTGGCATTTTTGCCTGATTTCCTGCTCCTTAGGATGGACCACTCCTGACCTTGGAGGAGGTGAGGCTTGAATATCAATCAGCTTTCTCGGACCACTCTTTCCTCCTGGGCCTTATCCCATCAGACTCTTTCAAGCAGATCCCATTCAGCCACCTCATTCACCAAATAAGGGGATTCTTGTGGAAAAGTAGTATTGTGACCTTATTTTCAACTATTTAATCTTTAATTGCTTGATCAGGTGTGGGTTTTTTTCCCCACAGAAAGTCTCAGTGAGTTTTAAGCACAAAAATAGCGAGAAACTGCATGATGTGAAGGTATTTGTAAATCTGAGATTTCTTTCCCTCCAGATTTTGCCACCTAGGTAACACTTAAAGGTTTGGTATATGATTGAAAGATGTTGATTGCCACATGCCTACGACATGTCTGTAGGTGACACTATAAAGACTGCTAAGTGGAAAGATAAGGCGACAAGGATCCTGTCCTTTGCAATTTGCAACTAAAATACTGGGCAGATGAGTGCAAGGACATGAGTGGGAGTAAACTCCATTCTATGTTGTTCATTGTAACAGGATCCTTATGATACTCTAGACAGTGAGATTATTTTTTTGATGGCTTCCAAATCCCCACTAGGTCTCCCTGGGTTCACCTACAGTGCTCTCCAATAGATGTGGTGTCTAGAAAGCCTCCTAGCTCAGACACAGCCTGCTTCTGCAGCCCATGTTACCAGGACATACAGTTGGCTCTGGCACGTAATGTAACATCCTCTGAGCTGCCTCAGCACAGCTCCAGCCTTGGTCCTGCAGGTCTAGCACCAAGCCCCAGCTAATGAGCCTCCTTGGATCCAAGCAAGCCTGTGCAGAGGGAGCTGGTATGTCTCTGCACCAGCACTGTGGTTTGGCCACAAACTAGGTAATTACCATACATAAGGGAGATAATTAGGTGGTTTTATTTGTTTAATTATGTGTGTGCATGTGTGTCAGGCGGGAGGGGAGAAGACAGAGAATCACAGGTTTGCTATCATGTAACTTCCCTTTTCAAAGTTTTTCTTATGCACCTTTCTATTTTGAATTTTCCAAGCAATGCCCTATAGTAAAAATTGTCAGAAAACTCAAGATAGCATGAAAATGGGGAAGAGCCTCCCATCCTGAGAAAGATTTCTGATTACTTGTGGTCAGTTCAATGTGGTTCACAGAAGAGAGCTTGGAAGCAGAGAATTCTACCACTGGAAATGTGTGAGCTGGAGGCAACACCACCATGAGGTGCTACTGCAACAGAAACCCCACTCACGAAGGGCAGCTGTCCTGGGGGTTATCTTGCACCTTTCAACCACATGTATGACAAAATTAAAACCAACATGACTATCCTGGTGCCTGAGGTGGTTGTACAGGCATGTTCTTAAGAAATTAAGTAATCTTAAATTAACCTAAAAAATCTTCAAAATACAAATTATTTCTTTTTGAACCTGAGCTGAGCAACTTTCCATTTGCTTTCAAAAAAAAAAAAACAACTTTAATATGTATGGAGGATACTTGTGAGGATATTATAGCCCTAGATGCCTAACACAACATAAGATTTAAGTGTCTGGGTCCCCTGTATCACTAACAGAGTTAGGTGCCTTCAGAGGAGTCTCAAACAGGCAAAGTACTGAGAACAAACTGCTTGAAGTAGTCTGGGAGGAATGCAGAGGACAATATTTAAGGGTTTGTCAGGGACCAACCTAAGACAGGCAGGTACTTCCTGGTAGTCACCTTTCACAGACACAAACCATTCCAGTTTGTTCTGACAGCTTGTGTCTTGAAACCTGTGTGTTGGGTGAGATGATGACAACTACTATTTGTAGCATGAAAAAATTAGCCTGAAGAAATACTTAGCACATACTCTCTTCTGGAGAAGTGCAAGTATGAACTCATTCAGAGACTAAGCAACCATGACTGCATCCGTATGGGGAGCACATGTCCTTTCAGTTAAAAATGTCTCTATTTGTGCACCCTGCCCTCTTAGCAAATCTGCATAAATCCAACACTTTAAAGCACGTGTCATCTCCATTATAGTATATTGAGAAATGTAAAGTGCTATGTAACACTTTAGACTGCATTCAGAATTGATTTAGAGGAGTGCTTGAACTCATTTGAGATGGTCTGGTCAGGCAAGGACATCCCTCATTGGTTTCAGTGAAGTCCAGATTTCCCTCTAGTGTTTCAGAACTAACAACAGAAACTGCATATTGAGGGACTTGTCTCCAGTGATGCGAGTGCAATTTTTATACTGCAGGAAGAAGAAAGTTGCAGCACTGCAAGCCAGGCAAGTCAAATAGTGCCATCTGAAGTGTAGTTAATTCATGAAGTTAATTCACCTGTTCTTCTGTAAAGTACATTTTCAACAGAGGAAAAAGAATGAGAATACTATCACATCACAAGGGGTTCTTGCTACTGCTACACTATTTCTTCACAGCTAGAGAAGACAGTTTGAGGTAGGTGAATGAAAGACAGGAATTTTCTTCAGACAGACTGTGCCTACATCTGCTTGATTTTTTTTTAAGTACACATTCACTGAGGGGGACTGCTAACCTGGCAGCTCCTGTTCTTGGCTTGAAAGATTCAGTTTGGTAGACTTCAGTCATGTTAAGCTTGGGGCTAGAGACAAGGGATGACATAGATGCCAAAATCACCCAAAATCTGGAAGTGCAATCCAGACCTACTGCTGTTTAGCAGCTGCTTGATTAGGCCTAGAAATACATAAATGCACTACGTGCTCCCCTGTATGACCTGCAAGTCCTCTGAGCACTTGCTTATACACCAACTGGACCATCCCAGCAGTAATACAATTCAAGTAATTAGGTGCCTGATTTAATTATGTAGGTGCCATTGCAACCCAGAATCTAGACAGATCCTATTCTGAGGGCACTGATCCAGCAGGCATGCCCTGAGCACAGCCAATGCAACACAATGTCATGGAGTTCAGCATAAAAACAGCCAGCCACAGGCACAGTCATTTTCTGGATAAATGCTAGGCAAGGTGATGCGCTCTACTCCCGGGCAAAGAGGCTTTAAACCCACTTCCCTGCCTCCAAAAGAGATCTCCAACCACTGTGCTATCTGACATGAGGCAATGCTTCACTTCCGTGAAACAGGGCCATGTTACTACATCCAGCCTGTGGATTTGATACCTAAGGCCTAACCAGTAACTGCTGTTGTATGTTTGCCTTTCCTCACCAAACTGAAAAAGTGTTCTGCCTTTCCTAGAAGGCTGAAAGCCCTTGGCATGATTGGCTCTGAATCCATCAATGATCTCCACAGGGTCCAGCACTTCAAAAGCTCTTCTCAATGCACTCCTGAGGGTGCTATCGTTCTTGTTACGTAGATTTTGGGGCCCCCACATAGCCTTCCTCATGCACTAGAAAGGTACCTTGGTTGCACTCCATGTTGGGGCAGAAATAAAAAGCTTGCCATTAAGCTGCTAATATTTTCCTAACCCATTTCCGTACCTGATGAACAGATTTGGTAGCAAAAGTATGAGAAGAGAGGCAATCCCCAGAGTCCATGGTCTTGGACAGCTTTAGTGTACTTACTGTTTATACAACATACATCCGCTTGTAATAACAACCACTAGTGAACAATATCTGGTCCTGCCCATTTTATTGTGAACAGTATTTGTGCTGCAAGGGATGTACCCCTCACTCCACTGAGCACAAAAGAAAGCATGAGTCCCAGAGACAATTTGGGACCAGCATGGCCATCCAGGGAGATTGCCAAGTCTTCTGTTGCTAACCGGAAGAAGGTGGGTACTGCAGGGTACAAGAAACTCTATTGTTCGTGCCTGATGGGGTGGAAGAGCCAGGAGGGGAGGGAAAAGGATGAGAGACAGAACACAGTCAGGATTAATTTTCATTTCTAAGATTCCAAAGCTGAATCTATGATTAAAATCTCAGTCTTGGGTTCTGGCAGATATGCAGGGCAGCAAGCACCCTCCATACAGATGTCTCAGAGTTCTGGGAGGTTTTAAGTTCAAAACAGTGACTTCAGCATTCAATAGCCCTGGCAAGTGTTAAGAGGAAAGCTTTGGCATGTGTTAAGGATCTCAAAAAGCGGGGGGAGGGGGACTGCTGCCAAAAGCTCTTCCTTTCGAACTCAGTTTCTCTCAGAAACTCAGTTTCTATTGCTGTTTATTAAAGCTGCTATTCTTACACCTTGAAAAAAAAGAGAGACAAAGGACAGAGAGAGGATGAGGCTTTTTGTTTTGAACAACTGTTCACTTCTTGCATTCCCACCCCTAGGTTTTTGGCGGTATATTCTTAAGTGAAATAATTATTGACTATGCTTCCCAACTTGAGTTTAGTTTAGGCAGAAACAAAGGCTTTTTTGGCAATTTGGCTTAATCTAGAAACTGAAAACAATGCTCAGTGTTTCTTAAAAACAAACAATGTTCTTACTGTTTGTTAAGGGTGGCTTTTTTTTTGTTCTCTGGTGCTATTTTGAGTTCTAGCATGTCTATTGTACACAGGCTGGAGCACTCACTCTGGTTGTTTACAACAATTTCCCTTGTGTTGCCAGGCTTTTCTTCTATGAAGCAGAATTTTGTAGGCAACGTACAAAACAAGCCACAGTGTAAATAAACTGAATATGTGTGAAAAGTGTTGGCTCAACACCCCTCAGAATTGTCTCTAGCCCTAAAACCGTCATGAGAGCATGAAATACTCATGACCAGTCAAAAGCACAGTAGGTACCTACTTGAATTCAATGTGAACGGCTTGTTTTATTTGTGCAAATCTGGAATTGAAAAGATTTCTCTAATTTCAGTGTCTAGGATAAGCTCTGGTGGTTACCCAGATTTCACTCTGGCTCTACTGAGCTCACCGCGGTCACAGCTGTTATTGCCACTGACATGACTGAGATGACTGATTTCAGAGCTGGAGGAGACTTTTTTTGGTTGCAGTAGCTAGAAACTGTTTTTATGGGGCAGCCATGCCAGGCTGGCCACATCTGGGAGCTAATAGGGATAAAAGCGCTTTGTACCATTGTGCTTTCATGTTCTCCACAAAAGGCCTATATAGCTTGCTTGATGCACACCTGGGGCTGCCTTGTGGTCATAGGACAAATCCAGTAGTTTGCTGACTTTTTTATTAAACTTCCCTGGGGGAGCGCTAAGCAATACAACATCTCACTGGGATGTGGGCAAAAAGAGTGAAGCAATGGGGAGTGCTCGTTATCAGTTCCCTCAGCCTCAAAGATGGCTTGGTAGGTGGCTGCAGCACAGCATGTTCCCAGTCATGTAATACATCACACACACATCAGGCACTTCCACCAGACCAGTCCTGCACAGCGGTCCCCCTCATCAGACGCCACTTCTGCAAGGACAAAAAGTTTTAAGAATCACTGTCTGAAGGTTAAAAGGGGAAAAAAACTTTCCCAGCCCCACAGAAGAGTGGGGACAATGCAGGACTGGAAGAGAAGAACCTCCCTGGGCTAAGAGCACACTATCAGTAAACCAGTCATTGGTGGTGATGGTAGGCCAGTTCCCACAACATATGCCGCAGGCAGTTCCCAGGATCTGAACAGGGCAGTTTATGTAGATCTCGAGCTGCTGTTTTCTAGCTGCCCTGACTGCAGCTCTAGAGAACAGTTCTGCAGGTGGCACATAGATTCTGCATCATTAGCTCTGACGTACTGCCAGGATTTGGGCTTCAAAGCACAGTGAAGTTGGTGCTTGTTAACTTAGTAAGCTGCACTGAAGAACTTTGTCTCCTTGCTTCAGAAAGATAAAGATAAGACCAAGGACAGTTCATGAAGTGGTTCACAATGTGCACATACAAATTACTGAATGCTCCTGCTCCCCCTCACCCCCATCACTGTAATACTCACCAGCAAGCACCATTCCTTGGCTAGGACCATCCCTTGCTAGCCTTTTTCACTGCATAAAATGGCTCCTGGAAGGCGCTGTAATGAACACCACCAATCTATGTCCCAAACACAGTGCCAAGGAGGGACAACCTTGGCTGGACAAACCTAGAGCCTAGGCTGTAAGGTAAGGGTGAGTTGCACCTGATGTCAGTGTGGCTGTTTTCTCACTGCGTTTGCCCATCACATCACAGGCCTTTGCACATACTGTGCTGGGGGTCACATATCATTCCCATCTCTTCACCACCTACTCAGCCCTATGGCTTGTAGCCTAATCCTCCAACCACGTGAGTCACTCAGCCACTGGTGAGCAAATACAAGGTGAAGCAAACCTAGCAGTTTACTAGAAGTACTGCTAGCACTGCTAGCAGACAACTCCAGATAGGATTTTACTGAGCGATCCACATGTACTAAGGGCATCATACACACCCTTGTATCACAGGAGCGTTGTGGTGATTCCAAGCTGAACACTGGCCAGTCAGGGAAAGCCGGAGGTAAGGTTGCCTGTGCAACCTTTATTTGGCCTCCTTGTGTGCTTATGTTATATAAATGTCTTTAATTACAGTCACATGCTGTCTTTAACCACTAGCCCTTTGTTTGACTCAGTGCACAGAATGGACAATACTCACTTAACGATCAGCTAGTCACTATTTTATTATTTGCTTGCTGCTTCGCATATGGCCCCATCCTTTGTTTACCAAATGCTTCTCAAATCCTGCTATGAAAACCTAATGATTAAGTCCCTTGTTGGGTGCTTCTGTCCTGCCCATCATTTGATGGTTTCATGAACATTAATGGCATTTATTTCCCTAACTCTGTGTCATACTTATTATTTGGTGTGTGTGTGTATGGTACAACAAAGCCAAATACAGTAATATGGAAAAAGATTTAAAAAGCATGCAAGGAAAAACTGTCCATGAGAGGGCAACATGTGAAATGAGTATCCTCAAGTTAGAAGAGTGTGGTCTAGAAGGCATCCTCAACCAGTCTGCATGCTGCTACTTAATGGATGCGTTATCCTGATCCGTGACAGCTCTAATTCTTCTTATTTAGGAAATTTGTTACAAGTCATTATTAAAACAGAAAGACAAAGGAAGGTATTGACAAGGTTTATAAATTTCTTACTAGCATGTATGCCACTGCCCCCAAGGTAAGAGCTGCCCCAACTTGAACTCATACTTCGAGAGCAATTTCTGAATGCCCAGAAGCAGTCATTGCTGGAATTACCTCCCCCTGAATCTGAAACAATTAGGCTGGCCCCAAAAACGATTAAATAACTCAGAAATTGTGTTTTGGTAGACTGTATGATCAAGCAAGCCATCACAGAAAGGAAGATCCCTTTGTATTTATCAATTGCTTAAGAGATGATTAATAACACGGTCCAATTTTCTGATGAGCTGGCGAAAAACTGTGTCCAGAACCTCTGAGAACTGGCAGTTTTAGAGCATCTTAGATTGCCTCAAGAAAGAGGTCAGCTGCACTGTGACACCGAACATTAGAAAGAATTGGGCTGCTGTCATTGGGATTTCCCAAATAGAGTATGTACATATGTTATGTGGAACAGAGGCAAGATAAATTCAAAACTTCACAAACACCTCAAATTTTCTGGAAGGCTGCAACAGACCTTGTGTTTCCAAGGTGGCACAGGCATTATGTGTACTGCATGGCCAGTCTGCCCACATGCTGGATACAGCTGACTTTGACCAAGAGGTGCTTTGTTTAGCTCAAAACGCCATGGACCCTTCAGTGCATGTTTGCTCATGTTAGTCCAGTTTCCTAACCGTAATTCTACTCATCTCCCCAAAGGCATGCTGTAATTTACTTTCAATATGCACTTTTGCACTTCTGTGGAAAGTTAAGGGGATGCTTTGCTTGCAGAAAGGAGGAAGCTTTTCAGGAAGGAATTGCAGTGAATTGCTTGAGGAAGCCATTGGCTTGCCAATTGGCTTGCCAAGATGAGGATTTCAAAAGGGAAAGATAAGTGGATTCCTTCTCCTCCTCTTTTTTTTTTACTACTAAGTCTAAAAAAAGGAACTTCTAACCGCAGTGAGAGATTGATTTTAAATCTATCACTGAGTCATTCTCCAATTTTTCAGTTGTAAGAGCTACCTAACTAGCAGTGACATAGTAAAAGAACTTCATTTCTCCAGGTACCACTTGGTGTGGTTAAAGAATATAGTAAAACTGAGACTAATTTGCTGTGAATGCTGGTGCACTAGACCATGAGGTTGAGTGTCAGTAGAAAGCTGCATGTGACACACAGATTACAGGCTATTTTTTATTGTCAAACTCAATCCTTCATTCAAATGAATACATTGTCAGAACCCTAATTATTTCTGTTAGAAATGCTGCAGCTTGTTAAAAAGGGGCATAAAGTCTTTCTCTGTAAATTCTTGATCATTGCATTACAATTCCAAGCCATTTGTGAATTATTCCACCATTTAATTTACATCCTGTTTCTCTCTATGTGGGCTCTGATTACAGAATCATCAATCATTATACAGTACTAGTCCTGTGATGAACCATGCACTATTTTTTTTTCAGACCTGGCCCCAAAATAATGCCATTAGTTTCTTCCTCATTATCTCCTGTTCCTCATAACTGCTGACAGGCAAACTGGAAAATCTTTCCTTTTATTCAATCATCTTGCTCTTTTTTCAGCAGTGACAATTTTGGGCAGATTCAGTGACAATCCTTCTGGCTTCATCTAGTGCTACCAAGTTTCATGGACAGGTTTTAAAATTCTTCATTATCAAGCAAATGTTCTGTGCGTGCATTGGAAGCTGCTTCCCTGATTATCACTCTGAATGGAATTCAAGTTTGATCAACGAAAAAATTTCAACAGGCCCAGCCCCTGTTGGTGCACGTCTACATGCAAAACTTGTAGCTTAATTATGCTTTGAGGGAACAAATGCACCAAAATAATACTACCTCTTGCCATTGCTGGTATCTTCAGGACGAGTCAGTGTACCAGAATCAAGGCGGCTGGAGCATAATTAGAGCTCAAGGACTAGAGATCTGTAATTTTTTACCTCAGATGGAAATGCTGACAGCTGAAAGATGTCACTTGTGAACGATGTGACTTGTGCCGAAAGCTATGCAAATCTGCAAGGTGATGTGATCCCAGTGGAGCACAGTCCAAAACAAGTACGTGGAGATACCGGGTCTAGTAGGAAGAGTTGGAAGTGGCTACCTGAGTAGCAAAGACCAGGGTCATGCTGCAGGAAAATGTCTATTTGAGTACAAAAACAAAAGCCAGGTTTTTAACACTTTATAACAATATGATTATAAATCCCACTGAGCAATATTTGCCCATGCCTGGAAACATTCAAGGTAAGGTTGGATGGGGCTCCACGCAAGCTGATCTACTTGAAGATGTCCCTGCTCACTGGAGGGGAGTTTGGACTAGATGACCTTTAAAGGTCCCTTCTAACCCAAACCATTCTATGATTCTATGATAAGGTTTACTACATCCCTGGGCAAGTAATGACACAGGGGCGACCTCACATTGCTGGGTGGCAGTTCAGACACTGCCTTTAGTGAAACCTTGCCCTAGATTTAACAGCCCAAGCCTACGGTACCTTTCCCGGCCAACATCAAGAACACCAGTGGGAAGTGATCAGTGGCTCACAGCTCAGGTTGATCTGGCATTTGGAGTGAGAGAAGTAACAGCAATTCACCCAGGCAGGCTGCTACCAGTGAACACGTTCTTCGTGGCTTACTGCTGTGAGTGTAGCTCAGCACTGACATAGCTTTCTTGCAAGGTTTTTATGCCACTACCTTTGGTTTTGTACCACTGATGTCACAGGGTGTGTTATATACAGAAGGGAACGCCCTAACTGATCTGCTGGATTCATCAGTGGGAAATTGTACCTCAGAGACAGTATAGGCCATTGGAATGCAGGTAAAGATACTGAGTAGGACAGATCTTCAAAGGTTTGCATAGAAGAAACCTCTGAAATACTATGAATAAATTTTATCCTTTGCTGTGCATGGATTGGGAGTACAACAGTCAAACCCTGAACTGGGAGCAACTTCCCTGTAGAGAAATTACCATTAAGGTCTCTTTGGGTTCTTTTCAGCATTACTTAATACTTTCTACTTCTCTTACCTATTTTATGTCTGTGTTGGTGGATCTGGATTTTCTGCGAACTAAGAGCTCGGAACACTTTTGCTTTTATTCTTTTGAGAAAGTCGATTTAGTAAATTTCTTTAGTTTAATAAAGAATTCACTGTGCTCATCTATTTTCTGAAACCAAACCCAGCTTTGGAGATTAATTGCTGTT
This sequence comes from Strix aluco, assembly GCF_031877795.1. Lineage (NCBI taxonomy): Eukaryota > Metazoa > Chordata > Aves > Strigiformes > Strigidae > Strix > Strix aluco. The sequence continues at coordinate 31,838,847 of NC_133931.1, forward strand.
CTCCTGGAGCAATTAAAAGACAAGTCTACAGCTCGACCTGGCAGCAACACAAGTCTTTTGGGGTCTGCTTCCTTTCAGAAATTTAACCTACTATTTTTGAAAGGTTTATCATTTTCTGTCTCATGCATCAAGATAAAGTAATACTCTCTGTCTTCAGAAATTTTTGGGAAGGAGAAAGAGGCTGATCACCTTTCTCTGAGAAAAGTTAAAATGTCATTCCACGATCCTGCTCTATTATACAAGGTTGTGTTCAGTGCATTGACAGAAGTAATGTGATAAACATCAATATAAGATACTGTTTAGCCACATGGTATTTCTTAATAACATGAAGAAAAATAAACCCTAATTTGCAAATAATCCTTCAAAAAAGCTTAACTCCTTCTCTATTACTGCCTAGTTCTATTCATTGAAATAAATGAGCAACACAAGGCCCTGTTTCCACAAGGGATTTCTCTAAATGAACACATTTTCATGATTTAGGTGATGATGATAGTAATGCTCTGCTCCAGCTGGAGTAAGAGAAATACACAAATGGGAGATCTTTTTATACCTAGACCACCATACCATCATCACCCATTAAAATATCTTAACCTTGTGTGACTATTTTGCAGTGAGTGGTATAAAACAGGGATGATTTTTCTAATAATTATTTTTAAATGTAAATTATTCAGAACTACTGAGCTGTGACTACACAAGAGCACTTTACCTGTTAAGTATCTTCATTTCAGAAAAGAAATACAATACAAAAAAAGAACTTTAAAACCCAAACATTCTCATGGTCAGGAGTCCCCTAGAGATGACCAGGGACTACAAGCATAAAAAAAAGTGGCAACATTCAATGTGGCTCATGCCCATGACTTTGATTAGAAAATTAGAAATTAAGATGATGGATGTCTCTAATGTTTCTGAATTTCACTGCATTTATTTTGTGATTACACCATAAAAAATAAATACCCATCTATTTCTAATCTCTCTGAGTAACTCAGACAAGGTTGAGGCATGTGTCTGGGGCAGGAAGAAGATTATTTTGTTATGTTGCAGTGGAATTGAGAGAAACCTTCACAAGAAAACAATACTGAACAGATGATTTGAAGAGAAATGATCCCAGTTTAAAAAGCATACTTGGTACAAATACTTCAGCCAGACTTAACAGCTACATGAGGTCTGTATGTGTTACCTGCTAACAGGTGAAGAGGTTAATGGAGACATCAGCATGAAAAAATAAAAGGGGCTGCTGATCTGGTGTCACCTAAGGTTTTACTGTCACCCATTCTCTAATTCTTGTGGTCAGATGAGGCTATATGGCCGCATCAGGACATGTAACTGGGACCCCCCTACTTTAAAACCACCAGTCTCTTCCTGGTCAATTGAAGAACAATTTCTGTATTTCTTGCCTTGGGATAGAAAGTTCTATTTGTTTCTACTGTGAAGAGGGAGATAATACCCAGACATTTGCAATATATTCACCCAAAATAAAATCAAAGGGGGGTGGGTTGCATTCAGGGATTAAAACCACAAACAGATGTGTTTATGTATCTCAAAGAAGCAACATAAGAAGCAAGAGAAGTTTTGAATTTAAACCCTTTTGAAAGGGATGGAGAATCAAACAGCAATGGAAAGCAGAACTACTAAGGTATTATCCATTCAAAGGCAAGAACACGCATGAAAATGACTACTAAATCCATTGTCACAAATGTCTTTGAGATCAGTGAAGCGGAGATATTTAGTGAGTTGGCATTGCTCAAAACCCACTAATCTCCATGAGCAGACTGAGATTCAAAGCAGACCAGAGAGCAGCCCTTTGTTAATCATAATAAAGAATTTGCTGTATTCAAATGAAGTCACAGCAAAGTGGATGCGTGCCAGTGCAGCACCAGTGTTCCAAGAGAAAGGCAAGCTAGGAAATTATAGACCCTTCATCTCAATGTCTGCAATTTGCAAAATAAAGAGTACAACCGAGGAGTAAGTTTGCAAAATGCATTTGCAAACGGAGTATCATTCTCTGTAATCTAGCTTCAGATAACTAGCAGGGATAGATGGTGTCGGTTAACTAATCTTCTTTTTGAAAGAACTATGCTACACTTTAGTTATTAAACTTAAAATACTCAATAATTCATGTGAAGGACTGCTCACCTAATGCTCTGTGGCAGAAGAGGTTAATTCTCCTCTAAAATCAGTGTCTGTTATTCTGTAAAGAAGAACTTCATGCTGTTGAGGGAAAATGGTAATCTAGGTCCAAAGTCTCCCAAGTTTGGGTTTTGCAGACAGCTGAACGCATAAGCAGCACGAGGGGCAATGTGACTACAGAAACAGAGACACAGAAAGAAAATGATCCAAATTTTTAACAAGAGCTGCATCAGGTATCTTCAGGACACTTACCTGTGTCATGTGTTAGTTATCCCAATCCTCTTTCACAAGGGTGTAATGCCAGTTTGATTATCTACTTCTCCTCCAGGAAACTGCCTACAAAGAAGAGTTGTGTTCAAGGGGAAATTAAAAGGAAATAAATATTAGAAACAAAATTCTCTGTTTCATCAACATCTCTGCTATCATTCACTGCCTCGGAGCTACTCTCCAACTCCTACTACTTGATCCCCCTGCCCCCCCCTTTTGTTGTCCTTCCTCTAACTGTAGCCATCCTCTGCCGTTCCTGTTATGCCTTCTCTGTGTTGTGTTTCTCTCTGTTGTGTTTCTCTGAGCTGCTTCACTCTGCCTTTGTTTTCTACTTTTAGACTAAGTAACATTTTCCAAACGACTAACTCAGACAAGATGGTAGATGCTTCATTAAGCTGTAGCTCAGGTGAAACTCATTATCTTGCCATCTACACCAAACTTGTGCAGTTTTTGACCAAGTATCTTTTAGGAGGAGGGAAAGCCTCAAGGAGGACTCGGGTTGGCTTCTCCCTGTGCTCCCCCATCTTCCCTGCTGCTCCATTTCTCCCACAACAAAGCCTAGCATAACAGTTCATATTTTTTTTTAAAAAAATAAATGTTTATATACAAATAAGTTTGTTCTATAAACACCGGAAAATAACCCTTTGTATATAGTAACACTTTCAGTACCCACAAGGTTTTCTTTTTGCTTACGTCAATCATAGATTAAAATACAACACACCTCTACCAAAGGAAGCCAGTCAAACAGCTCCAGTGTTTCTGAACAAAACCCAATCATTTAGAAACCAAAAATTAAATGAACTTAGAAATTCAAGCCAAAACACTAGACTTGAAAAAATAATCACAAGAAAACACTTAAAACACTGCCACTTCAAAATCCAGTTTTTAATAGATTTTCTCTCTCAAAACAAAATCAAAGCCCTAACCACCAGCCAGAGACGTGAGATTTAGTACGTGAAATTTAAGAGCTTTTGCTATTCCCTTGGGGGGGTTGGGAGGGGGGGGGGGGGGGGGGTGGAGGGGGTGCTGGTGTGCTGCAGCTGAAGAACTGAACTTGCCACAGCAATTAGTTGCGACCTTATCCGCTTTTTATACTAAGTGTATTCTACTCAAAACTCACAATGTGTTTAAGATTACATGCTTACAGTTGTATTATGTCTGTAAAACAGGTAACTGCTGGAGTACCAATAGTCCCAACCGAATTCAAGTCAGAGGTCCCCAGTTAATTTTAGCTCAACCATCATGAGGTGATTGAGCCAAGTTTGGGTCATTTTATGTATTTGCTGATTTCCACGCTGTTTACTTTTCTCAAGTTTCCAAACTTTTTTCCACTGAGGAAGACCACAAAGGTTTTGTTTGGATTTTTTTTTTTAAGGAAGATGAAAGTCTTGCACATCCTCCGATTTCAGTACGGGGGCTTTAAGATGTTTACTTATAACCAACTACTAAAGTGATTATCGCAGAGACCGTACCTCACAAGGGAAACAGAGAGGGGTAAAGGAACGAGCTGTGCCGCGCAGGGGCGGGCGGGAGCCGGGGCAGAGCCCGGCCGCCCACCTCCGCCATCGCGTAGGAAATACGCAGATCCCAGTCATGGCGGGACAGCGCCCCGAGGGCGCCCACAGCCGGCGCGTCCCCCTCCCCCGGGGGAACCCTGCGCTTAACGCCGCCTGTTCCGAGTGGCCGGACGGTGCCGGGACCGTCCCGCCGCCTGGGGCAGGGCGCTGCCCGCCCGCCCCCTCTCCCTCCCCCCTCGCCCGGGCCGGCGGCCCTGCGGGGCGCCGCCGCCTTCCCCTCAGCGCGGCGGGCGCCGCCCTCCCCTCGGCGCCCCCGCCCCGCGCCCCCGCGTCCCCTCCCGCGTTGCTGCGCAACCAGCGCCCCGCGCCCCGCCGGCGGCAGCTGGGCCGCGGAGCCCGGGCCGGGCATGGCGGACCCCGCTGACAGGGCCGCACATGTTTACGGGCCGCGCTCTGCCGGCAGGAGGAGAGATCTGAGGCAAAAGCTGAACAGGATCGCGGGCGGGAGCATGGAGCAAGGGCTGTGGGTTCTCGCCCGGCCCTCACCCGCCCAGGGTCAGCGGGGCGAGCGGCTGGCGGGCGCGGCTGTGCGGAGAGCGGCCTGTCAGCAGTGCCGGTGCCTGCCTCAGCCCATCTCGGTGTGACAGCGAAGGGCGAGCGCGTGGAGGGGGAAAGGCTGCTTCCCGAACGAGTCCGCTTTATCCGTGCCGTTCCCGTTCCCTGGGGAAATTTGGGGGTTTTTGTTTGTTTGTTCGGGTGTTTTTAATGGTGGGGAGCAGGGTGGGAGAGGCAGGAAGTCGACCGGATTTCCCCGTGGAGAACGGGGCAGCTCGTTCCAGAAAGGGGATGGAAGAGAAAAGCAGAACAGTGTATAGTTGTCTTTTTCAGCCTTTTTTATTAGGGAAAAATGGGTCATCAAAACTGTCAGTTTTTCTGAAGACTCCTAAAGAATTGACTGGAAAGAGCACCGCCAGAGAAACTTCCATGAGGGAGCTTCCCTGAATGAAAAAAACACTCACCCACCCCCCCCAAATTAGCATTAATGAACCCTTTATACTCACTAGAAAATAGGCACATGTACAACACAGAAAATGGTTCCTACATCTCAAGGTAGTTCCTACATCTCAACCTAGCTTTCAGATGATTAGTGAAAAAAATCTTTGAGGTGTGGGTGATCTCTGATTATTTGGCTATCAGGTGTTTCCCTTAACGTTTGGATACAGTGGTATTTACTTAGCCTTTAGAGTTAATGTCAGTGTGGTATGCAAGCCAAAAAAAATGCAGAGTGCCATTTCCAAAGCAGAGTATTCATCTCCAACATTAAGAATTTATGCAAATAGAATTATAGTATCTTATGATAGGTAGCAAGATGTTCAAAATAAAATTGTACTTATTGCTTAGTTTATTGGAGTAAATATTTGTATTGCTGAAGTTGACTGACAGTTACATTTTTTTTTTCTTAGTTCCACAAGATTTACAGTGGAGTTTCCATGTAAAAAGTGTCTGTAAACACTCTTTTATGTGGTCCTGTAATATTTCTGTTTCTCTGAGTGCCTGATCTAATTTGTTCATTTTGAAAGGAACAGCTAGTTATTTTCTTTGTAATTGCTACCTCTGAAAATTCAGCCTTGACTTTAAGAATCAAGCTGAATTCTTTGGCACTTCACTGAGAAAGAGGAAGTTGACCTGTTGGCCTCGTTTCAGCTAGGATAGAGTTAATTTTCATCCTGTGTTTTAGATTTAGTGTGAGAATAATGTTGATAACACACTGATGTTTTAGTTGTTGCTAAGTAGTGCTTACCCTAAATTAAGGATTTTTCATTTTTTCATGCTCGGCCAGCGAGGAGGTGCACAAGACGCTTTGAGGGAGCGTGGCCAGGACAGCTGACCCGAGCTAGCCAAAGGGATGTTCCATAGCAGAGGGCGTCATGCTCGTATATAAACTGGGGGGAGTTGGTTGGGGGCCGGATCGCTGCTTGGTCAGCGGGTGGTGAGCAATTGCATTGTGCATCACTTGTCCTTCTTGGGGTTTATTTCTCTCTCTTTCTGTAACCTTCCTTTTCATTATTATTATAATTACATTTTATTATTATTACATTTTAGCTTAGTTATTAAACTGTTCTTATCTCAAGCCATGGGTTTTACTTTTTTTTTTATTTTCCTCCCCATCCCACGGGAAGTGGGGAGGAGTGAGCGAGCTGCTGCATGGTGCTTAGCTGCTGACTGGGGTTAAACCACAACACATACCAATCTTGCAGTTTTCTTAATATATGTTTAATTTAATTTACATGGGAAATCCCACCTAAATTAGAACAATTAATGAATACATTTACTTAAAATAGTATTTTAGTGATCATCTTTCCCTTTCTATATCCTTCAATTCCAGTGTCATTTTAGGGCTCATTATTCACACACATTGCTGTTACCATGCCTGAGTGAGCACAAACAACTTTGAAACTCCCATGAATAGTTTTTTCTGCTAAAAAACACCTGAACTATGTATATATAGTTATTTCTATTATGTGTTCAAACATTTGCATTACAGAGGCCTATGTTTTCTGTGTTTCTGCCCTCAGTGTAGACTGGTTGGGTTGTTTGGTGCTTTTTTGTCCTGTGCTACTTTTTTCAAGAAAAAGTGTTTTCGCTCTCTTTTTTTCTTCTGTCGTGGTCACTCTGGGCTAATTAAGTAGGAAAATGTTAGTTTTGCTTTTTTCAAATTCATCCCTTTGTCCTCCTCAGACTAGTTAATTTCAAAAAATGGGGAACTGTAATCATTGTATTAGCATGAAATTCCCATGAACTGACCTCTTTTTCTGGGAAACAAAGCCTTCTAAGAGACATAAACATGTAAATTGCATGAAGTTACTGATGGACAACAGCAAAAACTTTGGGGAGGGGTTTTAAAAAGCCGTGCAGTTCTGGTCGATGTTCATTGTCTCACAGTCCAAGGGTGGACTATCCGGAATTGCTTTCCGTACCAGCAAGATTATTCAGAACTAGTAAATGTCTCAGAGCGGGAACCGAACAGGGTAATGCGTAATGGCTGATGAATTTTGCCGCTTCATTCCAACGCATGGCTGGCACTGGAACCTCCTTCAAGCAGGAGGCGTAGCCTTGTCTGCAGGGTGGCATTTCGCTGCACAACAGCCAGACGCAGAAGTGACCTTGTGCTCCCCACTCAGTTGATGAGTAGGGCAGAGGCATGTCACAGAAGCGACGATTTTGCTTACTGAGAAGGGGGTCGGAAGGTTGCCACCTCTCCTTTTGAGCAGCATCTGGTAGACAATTTTCTGCCTAATATTGTCAATCATTCCCTTGTTCTTGAAGGTGCCTGACTGTCCTCCCAGCTGGAGTGAGAACTTCAATGATCACTATAAAGCAAAACAAATGCAAAGTTTACAAAGGGGGTGTGGAGAAGGCAGGTCCCCAAATAAAGAAGTTGGCAGGGGCTCAAATGCCTGGGATTATGAGAGAAGTGGAACACACACATGGTTAGTGCACATGCTGGTTTGAATACTAAAGCTCAAACAAATACATTTGTTGTACACTAGAAAGTGAAAAGTGAACGACTACTCGAGCAGGTTATGTTTAAAAAAAAGAAGTGGTGATTAAATGCGCAGAAAATTGAGGGCTTCTTTGCTTCCTATTGCTGCTAGACATTTTTTAAAGGCAAGGAACTGAAGCGTAGCATCGGTCTGGGAGGAGGTAGGAGCAGAGGGGATCTTGCCTCTAGTGATAAAAATCTGTCATTCATAGGCAAGGGGGAAAATATTTAGAGACTAGAGAAAACAAATCAAGAACTGTATTCTTTCCTTACAGGCACATCAGAAAAAAAAAAAAAGAAAAGAAAAAATAAAGCCTAGCTAGCTGAGGTAGGATTCTGGGTGGTCCAGCAAAATGCAGACTGCAATGTGTGTCCACCTGCTCCCCTGAGGCAAACTAAAGCACACCTGTACTAGTGCTTGTCGGCCCTGGCAGGTGCTTGTCGCTGCTGGGAGCTGCACTGCTGACGGATCATCCCTGATGGAAGCGGGTCTGGGACCAGCAGGCGAGGTGGTTACAGAGTAGTGCTTCCCTGAACCTTATGGAAGAATCTCTGCTTTTTGAAGTAAAAGGAACACTTTCCCCAATGTGGTGTCAGGCAAGCTTTGCCTGCAATCACCATCACGGTGTAAAGTAGCAGTAGCTGAATGGAACAAAATGTCAAACAGATCAGGAACTAATTATATTAAAAATGAGAGGATACTTAACTGAGAGATGGACTGTGTAAAGTGTTTGGAAAAAGTACGTATCGTAAGTAAACTCCACCAATCAGTATAGACTTGTTAAGGCAGTGCCAGGGAAAGCTAGATTTTTTTCTGTGGCTATTGCACAGAACTGCCCAGTGGATATACTGAAAGAAGTTAGACAATAATTATTCAAGATGAACTGCAAAGCTGTCACTGTAATTCACCTTCACAGATTGTTCTAGAACTTCTGGAGGGAGATACACATACTTACCATTCGAATTGTCTCATATGGAGAGAGAGAGAGAGAGAGAGAGACATTTCTTTTTTGGAAATATGAACTGATTGCTAAGGTTAGAGGCAAAGAAGGTTCTGAAACACTTCTGCTGTGTTGGAAAGCTGTATACACAAAGGGAGTGCGAATGTGCACATTAACTTTTAATAAGCTTGGAAATCATTGACATGTAAACAGCTATTATTACAGCCAAAGACTGTACTTCGTTAGAGGCACATTATGCTGTAGTACAATCATGAGATAGCTCTGTTTAGCTAAGTGATACCATATTACCCCATATATCACAAGAATTTACTCGATGTCAGGACATGGCTACGGGCCAGAATTGCTCAGCAGTTCACCCCAAGAGTGCTAAGACTGAGTCTCAGGGAAAAAATGTTGATAGGTGATAGTGGATTATGGCTTGTGTTTGACTCTTAACGATTTGTGAATGTAAAGACACTGAAGAAGTCTGTATCTAGGACTCCCTGACTGTCCTTAGAAAACTTTCTCCATAATTTAACTCCCCTGGGAAGCACTGAAAGGGCAATATGGGTTCAGCTTCAGCTCCATTCATACTGCAAGTCAGACAGACTGGAAGAAATGGAGCAAACAGTCATTTCTATCTTTTTGTTTGTATCAAATATTGTGAGAGAAGTTATTCTTACTACAGCTCCAATCTGGCTTGCCTGAGAAGTGCTAGAAATCTTTAACCAATCTGTTGTAGAGTTGTCAACACTGGCTTCTCATTGCATTTGATAACCCAGCAGGAGTAAAAAACATTAGCAGCTCAGATTACTAATCAAAAGTCAGTCTTCTTCCCTAAATCCTTTCCCAGGATTGCCCTGCCCATCAGCCTAGTGAACTCTGGACTCCCATTCCTTATCCTTCCTGACCCCAAAACCATTTTGCCTCCTCTTCCCCCACCAGAATTTGGTTACACTTCTTCTGTCATTCTACCCAGCTTTTCCAGGGCTCACCTGCTGTCCTGCTCTGCTTTGAGAGCTGAGGGGCCATGACCTGCCGGAGTTTGGGGGGAGGAGAGGCAGTGTCCTGGAGGATGGAGCAACCTCCTGCAGGCAGGCAGGCGGGCAGGCCTTGCATGTTTTATGTGTCCCTAAGAACCTGTCTGAGCCTCTCTTCTCTGCCTCCTGCCACCATGCCCCCAAACCAGAGAACCCAGCTAGCAGTTTTTGAAACAGTTGTTGTTGAACTGACAACTAAAAGCCTGATTATTGGTTAACTATCTCTGCTTTTATGTTCACCCACCAAAACCTCAGAGCAAGAAGCGTCAAGTCATCTGTATCTTACAGCAGTCCCAGAACTAACCTGATGAAAGGGCTCAAGATAGAGTTCAAATAGAGGCTGAAGTGTGAGCTGTCATGAAAGTTAGTAGACAGGTCTGTGCAAGTCCAGCTGTCCTTTATCACCCCTGTTTTCTGCAAGAGATCCTTTGGTCTCCATTCTGTTATCTGTGGTGTTCATGTTAGCACGTATAACCCAATTCAGTGATAACACATTTAGTGCACGTAATTTCTAATGTCGGTTCTGGTTTTGCTACAATTAAAGCATATAGACCTTTGAAAAACCCAAGGAGCTCTCTCAACAGATATCCCAGTATGCAGCAGATAGATAGATAGGAATGGGACCTTCAATAACATGATTATAATTCAGGTAACTTTGAACACAGGCCACTACAGAAGATGCCAATCAGATTTAGGTGGTATTCAAAGGATATGAAATATTTCAAATAATTTTAATACTAGGAGGTATTGGAATGATACCATTTCTATGCCTTTGAGGTACAAATATGAAGGAACTGAGAATACCTTTTAATTCATGGTGGAATTCATGTTTAAGGCAAGACTTGAGCATGACTTTTTTGTCAAATCTAAACCTTAATTCTGAACATTCAGTGTAGGAATAAGCCTAAAAAGCATTTATCCTTTTTTTTTCTTCCACAAATCTATCCTTTATGCAACATCAGCTTGAAAAAAACCATGACTGATCCACTCAACCAGGTATCAAGAAACTAAATACCCATGCAGTAGCAGGAAAAAAGATGGGACATCTCGTGGTGGCATGTACCGGGGGCTTTGGCTGCTGTTCTGCTGTGAGAACGGGCTGTGCCGACATCGCAGCACAGCTGATCAGAGCTGCGGTAAAACATCTGGAAATGTCACTTTTAGAAGGGTGGGGAAATGCTGCTGGAAGACCTGATACGCCAGAATTTGCCAGTGATTCTGTTGCGGATCTTGTCCAGAGTCTGGAAACCTTGAAAGAATGAACGAAAATAACTGGTTTGTGGGATTGGGTTGAGAAAACTGAAACAACTTCCATAGTTTGACATGAAAAGTAACTTTGTTGTTTCTTTAAGAATAGGTACTGTGTTATCTGTAATTTCTTGCATAGAAAGCGCTGCATGCTATATTCCAAAATTATTAAATATCATTACTTTTTGACAGGGACAAATTAACCTGGTGTTAGAGATAAAGCTTAGCCCCATGCTGCCTTATTATGTGTACATTTGGCCTGTTGGCATCTCTAGAACAGAATGTGTGGGGAGAAGGTTACTGAACACTGAAAAGGGAATTACTGTAATCCACTTGTAAATGGAAAACACTATATATACGGCTCAGAAATAACATGTAAATGCAGACTTAAAACTTATTTATAGAGGAAGAGGTTAGGAAAAGCATGTGACAACCTTAAGTATAACTCACTCTCAGGAGGCTTTAATAAGTAGTATAGAAGCCTATAATAAATTTAAATCGTGACTGTTAAAACTCTGTTTGGAAACTATTTTAATTTAAAAAACTTTTCAGAAAGGTATTTTAAAGCTTAAGTGCAGAAGTACTACAATTTGAACTGGAAATTATTCCCCTAACCATCCTGGATAGTTTTTTCCTCAGCAGGGTGTAGACACCTCTGCTTCAATTTTTCATCCCCCAAACCCCCAGTTTCTTCGCATCTTTCTTCCCAAAAGTTACATTTTTTTCCCATTTATGTTTTTTTGGGAGAGAGGTGAAACCGTTTCACCCAGGCCCGGGACATCCGGCAGCCCGTCCCTCCTGCCCAGGCTGGCGGGCACCCCCGGCCCTCCCGCCGTTCCAACAGACCCCACGCCGGCGGGGCGGGGGGGTGCGCCGGCAGGCCCGGCTCGGCACGGCCCCCCGCTCCCCCCGCCGTACCGCAGCTGGGCGGCGGGGGCTGGCGCCGCTCCGCAGGGAAACCCGCCCGCGGCCGCGGGCGGAGGCAGCGCGGCCCCGCCGCCCCGCGCAGCGCCTGGCGGAGCCGCGGTCGGCGCGAATCCAGTCCGGGTTTTGGTGCCGGGGACCGGCGGCGGCGAGGAAGGGCGAGCGGGAGCGGACCCCGCGCCGCGCCCGATAGTCGGGCCGGGCCGGGCCGGGCGGGCAGGCCGGTGGCGGAGGAGGAGGAGGAGGGCGGCGGCGGGAGCAGGTGGGCGAGCGGCGGGGCGGCCGCGCCGGCACCGGGCCCGCCTCGCCGCGCCCGCGGGCCCCCATGGCCGCGGCGTGCCCGCCGCACACACCCACCGCCGTCCCCCGGTGAGCGCCGCCGCCGCCCCTTGGGCTCGGCGCTGCCGCTGCGCGCCCGCGGCGGGGCCGCTGCCCGCGGCCGGGGCTGAGCGCGGCGGGAGGCGGCCGGGCCGGGCCGGGCGGAGGCACCATGCAGGCGCGGCGTTTGGCCAAGCGCTCCAGCATGGGCAGCCGGCGGCTGAGCGCGGGGCCGGCGGCCGCGCAGGCGGACGGGGTCCGGCCCCCCAAGCCCGAGAGCGCCTGGAGGCCGCCCCGGCGGGAGGGCTCCGCCGCGGCGCTGGAGGAGGAGGACGAAGACGAGGACGTGGTGGTGGAGGTGGAGGAGGAAGAGGAGGAGGAGGAGGGTGGCCTGGGGAGCCCCCCCCCGGCGCTGACCGGCCACGCCAAGGGCCCCGTCCGCGGGAGCCTGAAGGTGCGTCCCGGGAGGGCCAGGGCGGGAGCGGGGCGGTGGCGGCAGCCGCCCGGCCCGGCCCGGCCCGGCCCGGCCCGGAGCCGGTGGAGGGGCCCGGGGGAGGTGCCGGGCCGGCGGGGCGGGGCAGGCCGGGCCGGGCCGGTGTCCCGGGCCGGGCCGGGCTGGGCCGGCGGAGCGGTGGGGCCGGCCGCCGTGGCCCGTCCCGGCGGGGCGGCCTGCGGCTGGGGTGCTGCGGGGCGGGCGCGGACGGGCCCGGCTCGGCAAGTCCCAGAGGAAGCGGGTGCCCCGCTGCGGCCCGCCGGGAAGGCGGCGGCGGGCCGGCTCCGGAGCCCCGGAGACGGCCGGTGCGGGCAGCTGCGCCGTTCGAAGGGGGCGTGCGTGGGGAGTGCCGGTATCTGAAGGAGTTTGAGCGTTGAGAATAAAGACTTTCCTGGGTGAAGTGCGCGGCAGCCGGGCTGCTGGCGGGGCGGTGAAGGTGTTCAGCCTGGCCGTTTGCACAGGGGTTTTCTTCAAGAGCAGGGTCGTGCCCACGGGGGGTGTGTGTGGGTTAGGCGGTGCTGGGGGGCTCCTGCGAGGGAGGTGGCCGCCGTAGGGAGACCTGGGTGGGCGGTTCGTGAAAAGTTTCTGAAGGAGCGATACTGTGCAGAGGCCCGCTTCAACTCCCATCCGAGTGTGTGCTGAGGCAGTCCTCTGAATTTGGTGCGTTTTGGAGCAACCTGCTGAACACACTTGCAGGCTGACATCCCACAGATTTAGGCTTAATTATTTTATCATGAGGGGGGTTTTCTGTAATTATTTTTCTCTTGGAATAAAACGGGTAGTGGGGTTAATTCTGTGCATAGGTCTACAGAGGACTCGTGATATGTGTGCACAGGTTATGGAACATAAATATGTATGAAGGGTTAAAGGGAATCCGTTTGGATTGATTTTTGTTTGTTTGTTTTAATCTAGATAATGTTTCTTGCTTAACAAGAGATCATGGTTGGCCTGGTAGTAGTGCCATGTTACCATTGGGATCTTCCCTGTATCCACAGAAAAAAAAAAAAAAAAAAAGGAAACAAACCCAAACCAAACAAACCACAAAGAAAAAAAAAAACCAAACCTAAAAGGAAGCAGCAGCAAAAATGCATGTTATCCCCATATTGCTTCAGAGCAAGTTTGTTACAGCAGTGGCAGGATCAGTCTGGCCCAGTTGGGTCATTGGACCCTGTCTGTGTAGCTCTGCAGCTCTTCATGTCAAGGGCTGTGACATGTGGTTTATGGTCTGGCTGAGTCAGACCATCCGTACCACTGAGGCCTGACAAGCTGGGACAACTTTGTTACCACAAAACCTTTTGACACCTGACTGGTAGCCTAAGGATGAAGGGCATCATAATGGGCTTCTGGTCCCATCAGTCTCCCCATCGCACTGAAACTCCCAAGTGGCAGAGGAGGCTTAGAGAAACTTCCCCTGTGTATCTAATAGGAAAAAAGTGTGAAATTCTCAAATGGAGCACAATAATTTGAAATAGCAGCTGGATTACATAGGTATAACCTGCATATAATGTGGGTTACCAGAGTGTACTGTACTCTTTGTTAGCCTTCAACATGTTTTGAATAGTAGGTCTGTTAATACAGGTAAAGGTTGCTGGTATTTCTGCCTTGCACTTAAATCTATATGTGCATATAAGAACATAATGCTTGCATGTATTTACTTCCCTGTACAGTATGTCTGCCTCTTAGATGAGATGAGTGGAGTAATGTGTATTAGATTAGTGTACATCATAAACTCCCAAGTCATCTTTGGTACCCAGGTGTAGTTACTTGCCCTGTTCGGAAGAATATTTCTAACCATCATGACTGTCAGTTTTTGCTTTCACTATTTATACTTTTGAGTACTATAAACTAAGAAAACTCTTACAATTTAACATTTTAAAGAAATTGCCTTTGGTTTCTTTATATTTCTTTAGGGATTGTTAGTGTGGGAGTACATAAAGCTTAATCTAAGGATTCTTCCAAGTAACAGATTAAATGTGAGAGAAATGGGCATAAAATGAATGCAGAGGTCCAACTGCAAAACTGCCGGAGGGTAATAAGACTGGCACGATCTGGCTGTGGTTTATCAAACGGAGTTCTTGCCAAACAGAGAACTGGCATGGGGTCAGCAGCATTTGACTCCTGGACCTGGCCTTCTGAGTTGGGGTCCGAGAGCAAAGGGAGTTGAAGGGATGTCCACTGCTGAGAGAGGGCATAAATTGTTGCAGTGTCCAATACCCTTCAGAACGAGAGATGTCCTGAAGAGCTTCAGAATTTAATCAGACTTGAAAGCAAAGTGGTCTGGGTGCTGGTTTTGCAGTATACACTATCCAGATAATGCAATTAAAAAGCAGCACACAATGTTTTGATGTCTGGTATAGATACAGATGATGCACACGTACGCTGGATGTCTGTGCCCTTGGGTGTAGTGGCATTTTAAAGCTAGAGGTTTCATGGGCTCTTCACAAAGTCACTTCTGTGTGGCTTTTGTGATACGTGAATGAATGCATCAGAGGGTCTGCAGTGGAATTAATATTTTTTAAAGGTGCCTGAGAATTTGGTCCCCTAGCCAAGATGAAAAAAGTACCTGCACATCAGGTCTTGAAGCTGTGTTGTGTCTACCAGGAAGAAGTCCATTGTGTGGTTACACCAGTCGTCGTATGTTTTTGACCCTCATTCTTAAACGTAGGGGTAGAGAGAGAGGAAGTACTTTATAAAGATAAATCTTATTTCTCCAATTTCTCAAGGCTTCAAAGGAGAGGACAGATATGACAAAAAAGAGAGTGAGATAGACTGTTGGTCACAGGGAAGATACAAAAATTGTTTCTTTATATTGCTGTAGCCACATGTTGTGGTTTAGGCCCAGCTGGCAACTAAACATACGTGGCTGCTCACTTCTCTAATGGGATGGGGAGGAGAAAATATAACAAAAGGCTTGGGGATCAAGATATGAACAGGGAGGGCTCACTCACCAATTACAGTCACGGGCAAAAGACAGACTTGACTTGCAAAAAAACCCCATCAATTTAATTTGAACACTAGCACCACTACTACTAATTTCCCAATCAAACCAGAGTAGGACAGTGAGAAATAAAATTAAATATTAAAAACAGCTTCTCCCCACCCCTCTCTTCTTCCTGGGCTTAACTTCACTCCTGATTTCTCTACCTCCTTTCTCCCAGCAGCACAGAGGGGCAGGGAGTGGGGATTGCAGTCAGTTATCACTTGTCTCTGCTGCTCCTTCCTCCTCACACTCCTCCCCTGTTCCAGCGTGGGGCCCCTCCCAGGGGAGACAGTCCTCCATGAACTGCTCCAGTGTGAGTCCTTCCCACAGGCTGCAGCTCTTCATGAACTGCTCCAGGGTGGGTCCCAGCTCTGGTGGGCTGGTCTTCTCAGCAACAGACTGCTCCAGAGCAGGCTTCCTTCAAGAGTCCCGGCCTTCTTTGGGTGCATCTGCCTGCCCCAGTGTGGGGTCCTCCACAGGCTGCAGGTGGAGATCTGCTCCACCGTTAACCTCCACGGGCTGCAGGGGCACAGCCTGCCTCACCACGGGCTGCACCACAGGCTCTGCTCCAGTGCCTGGAGCACCTCCTCCCCCCCCTTTTTCACTGACCTTTGTGTCTGCATAGATGTGTCTCTCATATCTCACTCTTCCACTCTGCTCCCCTCTTTGCTCAGCACTCTGCTCAACACTTTGCTTTGCTCTCCCCCTCTTTAAATACGTTATCACAGAGGTGCTACCACTGATTGGCTTGGCCCTGGCCAGAGGTGGGTTTGACTTGGAGCCAGGGAAGCTTCTAGAAGCTTCTCGCAGAAGCCACCCCTGTAGCCCCTCCCCCTCTACCGAAACCCTGCCACACACAAACCCAACACACCTCATAGATGTCCACATGGAGGACACTGGAGAACACTTCTGTGGCTCTCTTCTCCCCCTGCTATTTTAACACGATGCTAGAAGAGGCATGAGTGTGCTGTGTGTAACTGGTGGGTAATGGCAGGACAGCCAGAGAGACCTTGAGAGCCTGCAAAGCCTTGTTGAGAAGTGCTAGGCTTGCTTATTTTGTCAGAACTAGTTCATTCATCTGTACAGGGAAACAAATAAGACCAAGGTGCTGATTATACAGGCTCATTTTGCACGTGAAACTCTTTCTGTACAACCCATACTTGCTGCTTTGGCTGCATCTAGATTTCCAGCCATTTGAAATTAAATGAAAAAGAATAAATAGTGTAATTACCAGTACTTTGTCTTGAAGCATGGATTAATTTGCAGTTCTGTTTATTTAATCTTTTGTATGGAGCTTGGTTCAGATACCACAAGCAGCCACGTTAATACTGTGCTGGGGTTAATTCACTCCGTAGAAACTGCTGGTTTTGGTGATACGGAGAGAAGGTTTTGAAGTTGGGTTCATCAGTGGTCTGCAATGCTGAGTTTATCTGGTACTTATAAGCAAGCCCACCGCAAGTAGCAGAGCTGTGCTAATTTGCCCTTAAACCATTAGAGTGCTATGATTGAGGATTTGGGCTCGTAATGAACATGGGCTTGTGGTAACTTGCCAACATGTTGCAATGTTTTCTCTGGTGTTATAAGTAATAAAGGCGTTAGTGCTTTCTTCTGTTCAGCACAGTTGAGCTCCACTTTATCTCCAGCCCGATTTCTGTCCCCAGACTTGGAGTATGGACACAAGACATTTCTAACCCAGCTGACTATGGGGGCTGCTCCTGCTCCTCAAGCATTGTGTTGCTGTGGTCTCTGCCCTTTACCTTACCATAAGCACACGAGAATATTAATTCCAGATATTGGCGCATGTGTGAGCATTTCCTGGTAGTTCAGAAGGATGAATTTCCTGTAAATGGATTTGTTCCTGCAAATACACAGCTCCCACAATCATGGGAAATGAGCAGATGAAGAGTCTGAAAACTAAAAGCCCAGAGAGCTGTGCTGTGATGTAGGAGGAATATGAAAGCCCAAGCTGGGTAAGCAAAACTTGAGCTTCATGCACATTGGGCTCAGTTTTGCCCACCTTGCAAAGTGGAATTTGCAACAAGTACAAAGCACAGAACGGATGCAAGTCTGTGCCAGAGGCTTTAGAGCGGGGATGGGAGATATTGGTAGTAGTCCAGAAAAAAGTATGCTTTTGGACATGATTTTTGTGGTTTGTTTTGTTTGTGGGGGTTTTTTTCCTTTTTTTTTTTTTTTTTTTTTTTTAAAGATCAAGACATCTGTGTGATATATGGGATGTGGAAGAATTTTCAGAGATTGTCTGGAAGAAATCTGTTACATGAATTCATTGTTGTCTTTTAAATCAAACTTTCATCTTTACTGTTTGAATGGACTATAGACTCATCTTGGGCAAAACAAAACTTCTTTTTTTCTTGCTTGATTAGCAAAGTGCTATTTAATTTAGCTTTCATACATGTGTGCAAATATATTTTAGCAGACAGTTTGCAAAATGCAAACTCAAAATCCGGATTTGCTTAGTGGTGGAGAGATCTCTAAGATACATTAGGAACTTGCATTTATTAAGAGTAAACTGAAATGTTCCTTCTCAGACTAATAATAATAGAGATATTTTTATAAATACTAGTAGTTATTAGAATGCAAGAACTCATGTTCTGATCTTGGAGCAGGATCCTGTTAGGCTAGGCTATGTACAAACTCAGAACAAGCATGACCCTGCTCTACCCCCGTCCATGAAGTTGAAGAGTAACACAAGAGATAATGACTGGATACTGATGGACTGTGTGGAGCAACTAGAGGGTGAGATGAGAGGTGGTTAAGCACCAGCAGCTGAGCCATATTTTTATAAGTAGATAAACTTAATTTTTAGATTTCAAACTTCATTGTAGTCCTTGAGTGAAAACTTGGCTAGTGAAGTTGGTCTGGAAACTGCATGACTAGACTTGGGATTTTTTTTCTTCCTTATTAAAAATAAAAAAAGTTTATATGTAGTTTGGATTATTGAAGGCAGAGCTGGGGGTGGTGAGATTGTAAGATGGTATTTTTTCTCCACTCTCCCATAATAAAGAATGAATGGGAGTAATATGCTAAGGATTTTTGATGTAATTTGGTGGTGGTTGTTGTTGTTTGTTGGACACAGACCAAGCATAACCACTTTTCCCTTAAAAGGAATAGTATTAGAAGACTGTAACTGTGTGAGGATAAAGAGGTACAGTGAAGCCCTAACAGTTTTGATTCTTATTTGCTAGACTGTTTTCAGCTGAGAATGATCAGTTGGCTGAGAATGATTCAGGATGCCGGTGGATAGAAATGTGCTGCTCAGTCTTTATCATGGAATGGTTGTTGGGAAGGGATCTCTGGAGGTCATCTTGTCCACACCTCCTTCTCAGGCAAGGCCACCTAAAGCTGGCTGCCCAGGACCATGTCTAGATGGGTTTTGAATACCTCCAAGGGTGGAGACTCCACAATCTTCCTGGGCAACTTGTGCCAATGCTCGGTCACCCTCACAGTGAAAACGTGTTGCCTGATGTTCAGAGGGAACCTCCTCTGTTTCAGTTTGTACCCGTTGCCTCTGGTCCTGACACTGGGCAACAGTGAAAAGAGCCTGGTTGTGTCTTCTTTGCACCCTCCCTTCAGGTACTTAGAGACATCAATAAGATCCCCCCTGAGCCTTCTCTTCTCCAGGCTGAACAGTTCCAGCTCTCTCAGCCTTTCCTCATAGGAGAGATGCTCCAGTGCCTTCACCATCCTGGTGGCCCTTTGCTGGACTCTGTCTGGTATGTCCATGTCTCTCCTGTACTGGTGACCCAAGAACTGGACCCAGCACTCCAGGTGTGGCCTCACCAGTGCTGAGTCGAGGGGCAGGATCACCTCTCTCCACCTGCTGGCAATACTTTGTCCAGTGCAGTCCAGGACACTACTCAATTTCTTTGCCACAAGTGAACATTTCTGGCTCATGTTCAACTTGGTGTCTACCAGGACCCCTGCACCTTTTCTGCAAAGCTGCTTTCCAGCTGGGCAGCCCCCAGCATGTACTGGTGCCTGGGGTTCTTCCTCCCCAGGTGCAGGACTTCATATTTCCCCTTGGTGAACTTCATGAAGTTCCTGCTGGCTCATTTCTCTAGCCTGTGGAGGTCTCTCTGGGTGGCAGTATGATCGTCTGGTCTGTCAGCCACTCCTTCCAGATCTGTGTCATCTGCAAACTTGCTGAGGATGCACTCTGCCCCATCGTCCAGATCAGTAATGAAGATCTTGAACAGGACTGGATCCAATGTTGACCCCTGGGGTACACCACCATTTACTGGCCTCCAGCTAGACTTTGTGGTGCTGATCAACACCCTCAGGGCACGTCCATTCAACCAGTTTCATGCCCACCTCACTTCTGCTCATTCAGCCCGTACATCAACAGCTTGTCTATGAGAATGTTATGGGAGTTGTCATCAAAAGCCTTCCTGAAGTCTAGCTAGAGAATATCCACTGCTCATCTACCTGGCCAGACATTTCATCCTAGAAGTTCATCAGGCTGGCCAAGGATGACTTCCCTTCATGCTGACTACTCGTGATGATTTTCTTGTCCTTCATATGCTTGGAAATGGTTTCCAGGATTAGCTGCTCCATCATGTTCCTGGGAATCCAGGTGAGGCTCATCAGCTTGTAGTTCTTTGGGTCCTTCTTGAAGATAGAAGTGCCTTTTTTTGCATGTGAAAACTAAGTGTTGAGAAGGTGCTTTTCATGGTCTCTGGTAGTTAACATTTGTAAAGTGTCCTGTGACAAGTGCGGATGCATGGGCCATCTGAACCTTCCTGACCCTGTGCTCTTTCAACCTTGCTTCTGACCCAAGGTTACAGAGAAGCCTAACAGTTCAGCTTTGAACCCTCGAGTCCTACTCTGTGTTTTCCCAGCTACAGATTGGAAATTACAGTGATAGGAAAGCACCAGGGAGATCTTAGCAGACTCTGGGATAAATGTGTGCCTCAAAGTGTGCCGCTTGGCCATCTCAAAGATGGGAGCTTTGCTGCTTGGACAGTAGGGAGCATGCTGGTCCTGGCTGATGTCCTCTGTAAATAATGCTATGGATTGAGCAATGATGCTTTTTTAATTTTTTTCCCCTCAGAATGAGAGTGCCCATTGGCCTTGTAATACTTTCAAGTGATCTGTTGAATTACTTATTTCTAAAAATAGTGAGTAGCTTGACCATTCCTGCTGCTTGAGGCCAGCCCAAGGACTACAGAGGGATGGTAGGCTAAGAGAGAAACTCTTGCTAGTGTTTTTGTTTATTTGTGAAAATTGAACAGGAAATATAAAATGAATAAATAGAGCATTCATTAGCAGCTATGGTGTTCAGTTTCACAAACGTGTGTTGATGTTTTTCACTGTAGCATGTTGCCGAACAAAGCAGGTAGGAGTTTGATGTTATTGTTGTTGCTGAACAATCTGTGATGGGATCACTTTCACTGCTCTGGCACCTTGCCAAACTTTCCAATCCCAAATGATGATTGCGATGACATTTGTCTCGTATTAAAAAGTACATGTGTGGGTGGTATTTGTTGTTTGACAACAAAACTAATGAAGACAGGAAACTGAACAACTTCTGTTGCTTGAACTTTGGATAAAAATACAGATATTTTTATTGGTGTTTTTGCAAAACATAAAGAATCACATTTCCATGAAATCCTGTCCCAGCTGAAGTTGATGGAAGAGTCCTGCTAGTTCAAGCAGATTAGGGATTTCGGCCCAATTATGTCACCACAAGGGTGAATCCATTAGTCCTCTAAAACCTTTCCACAGCTGTCCTAATCATTTTTCAGTATTGCTTCAGATTACAGAAGATTGTTATGATCACTGGACACAGAATCAGAGGGAAGGTAAAATGCCTCAATGGTTAGATACTGAAGTGTGAAATTATATAGCTCATCATTTTACCATCTTTAATGTATTTTTTAAACATAGTGTATAGAAGGTTATGTGAACTTTAGATAGGCAGCACAATTATGACCAGCACTCCTAAGACTGGATGGTTATTTAATTTTTTTTTCTGCTTCAGCAGATAAAGTGGCTAATGCCTGCATCAAACTGACATAGAGAACAAATTGTGCAATTGCCTTCTATAACAGTTTGTAAAGATGGCGAGTTAAACATTTGAACCAATCTGATCTTTTATGTATAATGGCTATCCCTTTGAAATGGTGGAAAGAACTTTCTTTAGATCAAAAATGCCTTTGTCCTCATACTTCTCAATGTCTCTTTTTTTAATGTAATGTGACAAATGTAACTACTGCCAAAGGAACAAAATCTGATTCTTCTACTTTAAAATACTTCTAAAGAGATCACTGTGATGCACTTCTTGCTGCTCTTAGGTCTAGGTTAGTGATGGTTCCTCTGTAGCTTGTGGCTCATAAGGCCATGGAAAGTGGTCCTCATCTGGCTTACAGAGCTATATGGAAAAAGTGGAAAAATTGACTGGTGGTTGCTAAGGATTTACAGTGATACTTTGCTTCAACAGGCATGGCCACCACTGTTCTAGACAATTGTCCTTACTTTCTCAGGGCAGGAGAGAAGTGGTTGGTCTTGCAGGTGTTTCTCTTTGTGTGCTGGTAGGTCTCTGCTGGAGCAGCAGCCTTTGCAGCACAGCATGCTTTGTGCCTGGGCACTGGGTAAAACCAGATGGTGTTTGTGGAGCCATGGTGAGAGGATTTAATGTTTCACCAGTTCCAAAAAGGTAAAGCATTCCTCTCTGTCCTTCCTCCAGCTTCCAGCCATGCATTAACTACCTTGCGCTTGCGCCAGAATTCGTTGTGTGCTTTTGTGGGCTACTGAAACAGTAGGAAACATATGCAGCAGAGTCTGTAGACTCTGTTACTTCAGTAAGTTAAGGTGACTCAGGGAAGGACTTCATCAAGCTCCTCAATAGTGCAGAGGAAAAGATGGGCTATCACAGCTGGGGCATTCATAGGGAGGACAGGGAAGGCGAGAAAAGGGGCAAGCCGTCCTCCAGCAGCCACTTGTCTGGTTGGGCTGTGCTTGACTTTGAGCTTGATTGTTCTTCAGGTTCTTTGTGAAGACTCTTCTCCCATAAGACATCGTTGCATCCCTCTAGGGGTTTGATAGAGGGCTGGTTTCTGGAGTGGCTGAGGAAGAGGAGGTCATGTTTGGACTCTGCAGTTTTCTGCTAGTGTTACTCAGTTGCTTCCGGGGATAATGAGATGAAACTCTGTGATACTACTTCTCTGTGTAGTCAGACCCAAAAATAAATTCCTTTTTTGGCATCTTTCCCACTCTGAACAGGAGAACTGCTAAATGCTTTTGTCTAGAACCAAACATAGATTTGGGAGAATCTCTTTAACTGGGGGCAATGCTCCTTGCTTTTTCAACTCCTCTGAAGGACCATGCTTTCTACTTCCAGCCTCAGGGTCAGTTAAAGGAGATAAGGATGTGCCCTTAATTCTGATCTTGTAATATCTCCTCCAGGCTCTCAGCTTCAGGGATCAGCACTGCCCCTTGAAGCTTTCATTCATAGCACCTATTTCATTCAGAAGTTGTAACACTTGAATACATCTGTGAACTACTTTGATTTAATTTCTCTGAAATCTCATAATTTAAGCAAACAAACAAAAAAGGAGCAAAGTCTTTTTATTCCCAGGATGTTAAGGCAAATAGATTACATTTCCATACCTTTTTAAGGGATCTAGGATCTGCAGCATCTCATCTCGGTTGGCTGCTTCTAAAGTCAGACAATTGCTTCTGACCTTAGAAATCTCACACCTCTCTGTACTTTATTTGCAAGAGATCTTGCAAATAAAGCTAATCCATTTTTCTTTTCACTAGGCATACTCTGTTTGCTATATATCTCTATCCAGACAAGAGGAGGAGGGCTTTCAAATGCAAATGAACCGATCAAGGTTTCTTACTGAGGAGCAGTGAGGCAGCATTTCCGAAATCTTCGAAGCTGGGGAGCTCTCCACTGCGTCTTGTATGGTCTGCTTTTTGGGAGCTCTGCTTGCTTGATCCTGAATGAGATGATAGGAGAAGTGATGGTATTTCTCCCTTCTTCTTTGCACTGCTGCCATCCTTACTGATCCTAAACCACCAGCAAATGAAAAAAGAAATAAGTGGAGCTTCTTATACATCTTCAGCAACGGTCTTGAAATAGTTGAAATTAAAGATATTTTATTTGCATGTGAAATTTGGGAAATACAGGCCAGATTGATATTTCTGTCCATAAGGTAATCTATACACAAGGCTGTATTAAGCTACTTGAAACTTAAGCTGTTGTGTACAACTTCTTAATGTAGACAGAATCAAAACTAAGGGCAGCAAAGACAGTAGGTAGTGTCCCACTGGCTTCTAAGACTTCTAGGCTGTATGCATCTCTTACAAGTAGGAAAAATTGCCATTTCAGAGAAAATAGATATTTGTAGGTGTACCGTGGAAAACACCCTGATGTGAGGTTTCAGAGCTTCAGGCAGTGTAGCAAGAGCACTTGATTTGATGGCGCTCACTAATTACAGCTTGTAATTACAACCAGTAGCATAATAGAAGTAAGAACAAAAGAGTTTGTTTGAACTTCCCTGCCACCCCACATTAACACGCTCATTCTTGTCTCCAATTCCAGTTTTTCAAACTTTCCCAGAGGTGGCCAGCAAGACCCATGTGTATCCTCCTCTTCTGTCCTTCTGTGCTGCTTGGCCAGCCCAGGGCACACATTTCCAGTCCCTCTCCTGTCCTGTGCATGTCCACAACTTGCCCTGGCAGCACTGGGCAATGCTCACGTTGCTTTTGCCGCAGGAGAGGTGAAGGGGAACCTATTACCTGGCAGGCACCCTTTCTGCTTGCGTGGCCAGGCACGTAGGTCGCTGTGAGAAAATGTGATAATTGGTTTAGTTCATTTTAAACTTCCTGTTTGTGAAACCAATAATTGGGAAGGCAATTATAGCTGCCCGTTTCTGGCCAGCTAAGTCCTTTTTAGCCTGGTGGAGTATCCAAGCACTTGATGGTGAGCGTGTTTAGCAAAGCTTGAAGTGCAGAAACAGCTAAATGAAAAATGAACTTGTGTTTTGCAACTATAGTTGTCCATTTTCCTTCTGTTTAAGGCTTTTCAAATTAGCTTCTTCATTTTTAGATGTTTAGAGGCAATGTGTTTCTCGGGGGCTTGTTTTATTTAAGAAAAGACAAACAGGGCTGAAAGACCTCTGCTGAGATCCTTCCAGAGATGCCATGCCTGGGGGCCATTGTCCCGTTGAACCCAGCTAGCCGAGTTCACAGAGCGGTGACTGCAAGTCATCCACTTGCATGTGCGGCGTATAGAGAGAATCGAATAGAGAGCACAGAGTTATTTCTTTGAGACTTAAACATTGCAAGCAAATTTTGAAGATGTACACATTCAATAATTAGTATTAATACTTGGTAATTGTTACTAACTGGTGTCTGATTATTTTAGAAGTCATGTCATGTACTTTTCTGTAAGGAACTTACTATGGCTACTATAGGGGATGG
Source organism: Strix aluco (assembly GCF_031877795.1). Taxonomy (NCBI): domain Eukaryota; kingdom Metazoa; phylum Chordata; class Aves; order Strigiformes; family Strigidae; genus Strix; species Strix aluco. The sequence continues at coordinate 31,863,693 of NC_133931.1, forward strand.
GAGAGAAAGCTGCCATACTTTCACATCTTCATCCCTTTGTTTATGTGGTGGAGAGAAAAAGGCTCAAATATCTCTGAATCATTTTTGTTTAGACCTGAAAATGGTGTATGATAAGAGCTGTGAATTCCCAGTGTTCCTCGCTGTCTCCCCCTGTAATCTTAGTAACAACTCTCTGTTTTAATAACATCTATGCTTCTTGGGCCAGTTAGTGCAGAATTTCAGATGTCACAAGTTGGTCGTTGTTTTATTTCGGGTACAACAAGTACTTGGATGGGTACTGAATTTCAAATGTGGGAGTGAAAATTTCTGTCATTCATCTGGATAGATGATGTATAATTCAGAAACACCTTAGACTGGTGCTGGGGTACACAGTTTTTGTAGATGAGTTATGTTTAGCCAGATAAGCGCTGACATACACGTGATGATGAAAGGGTAGAAACTTCTTGCTTACTCCAGTGTGTGCTGCCTAATACAGTATTGTGAATCCAGGCCACATGAATGTTTTGATTTGTATTTTAATATCTAGAAAATATATTCTATAGGTGGTTTTGTATATTCAGTCAAATGGTGAAGATAAGGACTTTGTCCTAGCCTGGTTGAAAGTGAGTACTACATTACTATACATTAATGCATACTATATATTGTAAAGAACACTTACTGTGACCTTAAAATGCATTATCTTCAGTATTGTTAGAGAACAGCAGTTTACAAATGCTTAGAGTGATTAGATTGACATGGTTTATGTGTAATGAGCAACCACTGGTGAAGTGAGTAATTAAATGCAAAGTATACTCGAAAATGTAGTAATACATTGAAATTCAGGGCAGATTATTTCCAAGCATCATTATGAGAATCTGTCTTATCTCTTTGTATTCTGGTATGAATAGAGATTTCTGGTGAAATGGAAATTCAATGCATTCTTTCCTTCCAGTGAGGATGCTGGTTTGGGATGGCAAAAATCATAGCATTTTAACATAAAAAACCTCTGTTACAGAAACTTGAACTGGAAATACTGTAGAAGTAGTACAAATAAACCAAAACCTTTGTCTTTCTGGGGATTTAATTTAAATATTTTTTACTTGCATGATGTTATCTTGGTAATAAGTTCAGTGTTTCTTATTGCTGCTTGTTGTATTTTGCTGTGAACTTTACTCTTGATTTCTTTCTTGTTCAGTGGTTTATCCCTGTCCCTAGAGCATAGCCTAGCTGTTCAGGCTGGCCTGAAAAGAGTCTTGCAGTTATTGAGCTCTTGTTTTGGCTGAACTTTTAAAATGTGTATTATGTTAAATATATACATTTCATTATTGTTTTTCATTAATATGTTAGGCTGAAATATATTGATTCCTTTTTTCATTTGCCCCATTGAGCTGCCTATTTGTTCTGTAGTGGATCAAAAATGTTGCTAAAGCCTTGTTTAAAAAAAAATCCCGTGACTTTTGTTTCCTTACCAGATGGAAGTTTTATTGGCAGTCCCTAACACTTAGCATGCTTACATCTATTTCAGAAAATGGAAAGAGATGGTCACAAAGTCAGTATGAAAAAATTGTTTATAAAAAACAACAGTGTTATGGCAGGTTGGCTGGTGCTAAACCGTCTTGTAGCTATTGGTGGGTTTTTTTAATTGGTGTTTAATCAGAAGAGTTTTTGGATGGAATTAGACCAACTGACTGTATGGTAAATCAGATGGAAATAAAAAAATCCTCATCTCGAACTGTGTCTTCTTTAACAGCTATATAGTGTTAATATTGTACCTAGGCTTAGGGCTCACAATTAATTTAAAACTATTTATCTGTTGACAATGCAAATTTATCCAGAATTGGAGCAGTGTGTTGGGTGACTATTGTTGAAGTGGGGGTTTTTCAATTAGCATGTTCCCCCTCGTCTCCTGCCTCCCCCTGATCTGGAAAGCAGCCAGTGTGGCTTGTGAGGTATCTTGTTGGTTTTGGAATGAAGTGTCACTGTGGTTGAGTCTGGTTATGGTAGCCTGTAACTGAAGCAAAGGAAGTATAATTTTACAGGTTGAGGGAGAAAAGGAGGTTTGTACAAAAATGGAAATATGGCAAGGGCATCAGGATAATAATAAGATAAGGAGAGGTTTTTTAAGCAGCTAGTTTCCCAAAGCATATTCCCACTAGGTGTGGTTTTTTTTTACAGGGTGTTTTGGATGCAGTTAACTTCTGTACAGATACTTCCCTCCACCCTTGTAAAATGTTTTTAATGTTTTTTAGAGGTACTTTTTTTTCTGTTGTTGTAAAATGAGCTCTTTTATCTGTACGAACAAAACATAATGGCAAAAAATAGGCCATAGTCGCAAGATTATTTAATTTACCCAGGCCTCTAGGATTCAAACTGTGCGCAGAGGGAACTTTCTCAGACATATAAGTCCTTCCAGAATCCCAGTAGACAATGTGAGGAGAAATAGGAGTTAGCCAGTGTCCCCTCAGAAGATGAGAGGAGCCTGCTGGGCTCTCGCTGCCCATCCTGCTGCCTGACAGCATAACACAGGCCTTGCTCTGCCGAGCCTCTGTTTGCTGGCCTGCTTCTTGGCAGGCAGCCGTGATCAAGCGTGTGGCCAGATCTTCTTCAGCTGGCATAAATCGGTGCAGCTTCGTTGAAGACGCTACATTGAGTCACAGGGTTGGAGGCAGTGCCGCTTGGGTGAGCGATGCTCTGTGCTGGGCCGCTGCTTTCTGCTTGTGCATTTCCGTCACATCCAGTGTCCGCTGCCCGGCTCCTTGTTGGTAAATCAGCCCCTGAGTTCTTTGTAAAACTGTTAGCAAAGTAGGCATGGTATGTGTCAATTATGGTAATTCTTTTAATAGTTTTTTTCTATTGCCACCTGTCTTGTGTAGACCGTTACAAAGCTTGTTAAAAATGAGGTCTGTGCTCCTGGTGTGCCCACCGGGATCCAAAGGTGCTGCACAAAAAAATAGGAAATTTGAAAGAATGTAGGTGGGAGTCAGTTTTTACATTTGAAGGCATATTTCTATATAGTTGGGTCACATAGAGGTAAATGTTGCTAATATTCTTGGGAGTTTAATAGTTTTTATTGTATAGGAAACACAGGCATCTTAATGCCTGTTAAATGCTAGTAAACTATTTGAAAATAAATAACTTCAGGTTTTTAAGCAGCAGTGCACGAGAAGCAAGGGAGGATGCTAAAGCCCAGTCAGATTGTACTCAAGAGATGACATATATAGTCTGTCAGATGTAAGGCTCTGTATTTGCATATAAATATGATAGGTCTACTTATTCTAGTATTTACTGATCCTTTGACTGGGTGGTTCAATACTTGATCTGTCTGGTTGATCAATAATTTTTTTGCTGTTCAGAGCAAAATCCAAGCTGAAATTTAACTGAAATTGGAAAAGAATGAAGTTTGACTGCAATGTGAGCATCTTATCAGGATGTGCTTTTGGACATAACAAAAATTGACTGCAGATAAGTTAAGGCCTAAACTATTGAAAAATTGCAGTCTGCACATTCTCAGTAAAGAATAAAGAAAAATTTCTCTAAATTCATCAAAATTTGTGTAGATGTTGCATATGCTTTAATTTGGGCAGGACTTCCATTGCAACCTGTGGTCTAGATTGGGGCACGTGGAGTTCAGGACTAGCAACTTGGTTATGACAAGATAGCACCAAATACAAGTTTCTATAGGCAGGTTAAGATGGCTTTTGCAATGAAAAATTATTAATATACTGCTGAAAATATTAACTGTGGTAATCATTTAGCTGTCACGTGGAGTAAACTTCATCACTTAAATAGTAACAGTGAATCGAGCAAGAACTTAAAAGTAAAACCCTGAACCTAAATATATACCATTGTCTTGACAACTTCAAAACAGAAACTAAAACACTTTCCTTTTTTTTGTTTAATAAAGTTTCTGCTTAGAAACCACAGCGAGAAATGACTTTCAGTTTTTGCAGGAAGATTACCAGGTTGAATTGGTCCTCCAGTCTTGATTACCAGGTTGAATTCAATCTTCCTGATTGCAGGAAGATCCCTGGTTGAAGTGGCGCCTCTCTGGGTCTGCAAGAGTAGGACTGCCACAGCACCGTGCTGCTGCGCTTGGCGAGCGACAGTATTTCAACATGAGCAAGGGAAGACTCACGCCTTTGAAGAAGTCCATGGAAATGGTGTTGCTATTAGGTGTTGAAAACTCAGAGGAGAGGGAGTGGGAAGGCCAGCGCTTGCTGAGAAACAGTGGAAGGAATAAAAGGCAGAATAGACCCCAGGCGTGGGACGGTGCCAAGACTGAGCTCCAGCAAGGAAGGTGCAGGTAATACTGAGCCAAGCAGCTGCATATGAAAAGTTTCCCTTGCACAGTGGTGATGGGAGGGAAGTTGTCAAAGGCAGGTGCAGGTAACTGCAGACAGAAACAAAGCTAGTTTCTAAAATTTGCAGATGGTTTATAACTCCTGATTCTGTGACTGAACTTCCAAGCGATGTTAGTTGCCTGAGGCGAGGCTGCAAAGGACTCAGTTGAAAGTAAGCTGAAGGTTGCTAATGGCTTAAGGGTGAACATATGCAATGAATTGCACAGAAAACCAGGCTATTATAAAATGGCTTGTATGAGTGATGATTTTTCAAGTGTATGGAAAAAAAATGTGTAAGTTTTTATCAGCAGTTGATACTGGAAGCAGTAAGGTGGCAAATATGTGGGTGTGATGACAAGAAAAGACAAACCATTAGGGAACAACATAATCATGGAGTTTGAGAACAACTAAGGAGAGAGAAAAGCGAAGTATTGGAAGTAAGGTGAAATAAATTGATGTTACAGTGTTAATGCGTGGCTGGCTGCAAGACAGGCTGCATCTGCTTGGACTAGACCTTCCATGAAATTTTTACTGAAATATGTTATGTACTTAGAGGACCACTACAAGCCTCAAAGTGGTTAAAAGAATATGAAGGATCTTTGACAAAACAAAAAAAAGTTCCTGATATGACAGAACAGTTAACTTATCTGGAAAGATACTGGAAGTTGTCTGTGTTATCTCTGAACTGTGAGTGGTGGTGAAGCAGAGCTTGAAAGCAGAGGGATCCTGGTAGTTAGTTGATGTATTTGCCACAGAGCAAGGAACCTGATCAGTCAAGTGACTGTGGCCCTTGGCACTCCCCACATCAACAGCTGCTTGTGTAGGTGGTTGGATTTCCAGCAAAAGACCCTGTACCCTTCCAGATAGGGCAGGTGTCTCCAGTGGAAATGGCTCCTGTAGACATGGAAGAATTAAAATAGAAAAACTATCTATGAAGCCGGAGCAAGCTGACGGAGAGTGGCCACCAAGGGAAACTCTTGGCTTTCTCTCATGATCACCTGCTTTTCAAGCAGAAAACATTCTTTATCTGCAGTAGCTCTCAAGGGAAAGTTTAGAAAGAGGTTAATATTTCCAAATGTCTGCTGAAAACTGAAGGAGAGGAAGAGGGTTAGTCTGAGGATTGGATTTGGTCTTCTTCTGTTCCTGGCTGTTTAGCCAAAGGAACTGCTTGGTGGCAGCTCTGCAACCTGAGCCCTTGCTTCTGTGGTTTTTGTCATTCCTCACTTTCATACGCTTGCATGGGACTGGCTATTAATTATGCCACATTGACACATGAAAACTAAGCAGTTACTTGAATGTATTTGAACTGGATGTGAGTAATTTTGATATATATGAATAGATTATCTGGTATCACAGTACAGGTATTCTGCTCTTTACATTTTAGGCTTTATTTGTACAGCTGTAGTCTGCGTCTGCAACCTTTTGTCATCGCTGTTTAGGTCTGTAAAGGAAACTTAATAATGTATGGCACAGTATATTTGCTGGAACTGATTAAAATATTACAGTTCCATAAATTGAGGAAAAAAAATTTTTTTCTCTTTGGTAAAATCATGGATTTATTGGGTTAAAAAAAAAAAATCATCCCGATGAATACTGTATTCAGTCTGGCATTGAAGAGTAGGGAAGAAAGGAGGCTGCCCCCCTCCCACACTCTCAGTGCTCTCTCCACTAAGGGTTATGCAGAGCAAGGAGGAAACTGCTGGGTCCTGTCTCATAGGTGTACGCACCAGCACCCTACCACACACCAGCACCCTACCACACACAGCGGGTGTAGCTGCTCTTCCACTGCGCAGCACTGTCCTCTGCACCGGATAAGGTGGAAATCCTGGGGAGTGAGGAAAAGATATGTGGTCATGCAATGGAAGACCATATGGCAACGGAGGGAGTGGAATTCAAGTCTTATATGTATCTTCGTTTGGCATTCTATAATTTCTAGGGACTGGATATTGGAACCTGGCTGTTTTGAGGCTTTTTTTTTTTTTTTGCTGTAGTGCATAATTTCTAAATTAATTTTGATGAAAATTGAAGGCAACTCAGCATGTGTTAAGATCTTCAGACCCTCAGGAAAGGGCTTACTGTAAATCTACATTTTTAAAAAAAATCATTAAATCGGAATTGAATTTGTATTGTTTATATGTCTTCTCCTAATTCTGTGTGATCACATGCTGACTGTTTTGTCTTCCATGCAGATTTGCTTGGTAATGTGTCATCTGTTTGTATGTGAAGAAGTGTAAAATGACTGATTCTTCCTACTTTTTACATTCATAAAGTAACAATTCGATTTTTGTTCTTGAAGCAACTACTGAAAGCCTTTCCATGGAAACACTAGAATGAGACAATTAAATCATTGGTCCTAAGTATTTATGTATTAGTGATGACATGTACTTTACAGAACAAAACAAAATTACCTTGGCAAGATTGTCTTTCCTGTGAACTTAAAATAGTTTGCAGCATTTTTTTACCTGCCAAGGTTTGAAAGCTATAAATGGGGAGATTTGTGGGGTGAGGAATATATTTTTATTTATTTTTATGCATAAATATATACACATATACATTCATTAATTTTTTTGGATGATAAAAGGAGGAGGAGTAAACCGGAAGAGTTTACATAGGAATTTCAGCTTATTGGTGTTGTTACTATCTGAGGGTGACACATACTGTATTTCTTCACTGCAAAGATCAGCAATAATTTACAAGTATCTAAAAATGCAGTTTGCAAGTCCTAGAAGGCTTCTGGATTTCTCTGAGGTGGTGCTTGTAGTGTGGAAGTACCTCTGCTCGGCAGGACAAGCAGCCATTTTGTTGGGACGTATTTTGCTTGGCTCTTTGGGCTGGGTGGAGGGTTGCTGCCCTAGTACATCTCCTGGACTTCTGGCAAGTTAGCAGTTAAAGCTCCTGATGTTAAAAACATAGATGTCTAGAAATAACTCTATTAGCAGATGCTTCTGGTAGGCTTTGTCTCTTCCACACCTGTTCACAGGAACACAAGGAAGCTAGCCTGAGGGTCTGGAGGAGCTTGGCCCAGGACAAGAGGCTTGCAACAGCGGGTGAGATAGGTCAGCCCTGTGAAGCTGAGAAAGCTTAGGTGGCCAGGGAATGATATTTCAGAGGAAAATGAAGATCATGGGCTTTGTTTTGCTTGCTGGCATGGGAGAGTGGCTTGGTTCTGTTGACTTTCCATGCTCTACACTGTAACCCTGCAATAGTTTGCTTTATAAACACCAACACATTGTATGCCGTAGAGGTAGCGTATTTGTTAAGGATACCTATTTGCTTGGGAAGTCTTTGCTTATGGGAAGCAGCAGGCCTGAAGGCCTGGGGAGCTTTGGCAGCCAAAGAGACAACGTGACACTGCTTCTGTGTGTGTCCATGCTCCTCACCGCTGGCCATCTGTGGTGGAGCTGTCTGGGCTCCTTGCAGAGATCCTGCCTGTATTACTTTCTCCCCTTTGCCTTCCAGCAGCTGAGTTGGATCATAGTGAATTATTTTTAGGCTCATTGAGAAACCCTCTTTAGAAATACAACTGTTAAAGAACCCAGTAAGTGGCTGTTGGAAGCGCTTTAATTTCTTGGTTGCCTTTTAAAATCTGGGTAAATTCTGCCTGTTTTTCCTGGAATTTTAGGAGGAAGGCAGCTAGGATTTCTTTTGCATAGTTATGCAGTACAGATGTGTGTACGTTAAATATATGTTGTATATACTGTGGTTTCTGATATTCTAATTCAAATGCCTTTTTGATTTAGCATTAAGAGGTAATGGATTTATCAAATGGACAAGGATTGCTTATTTTCCTGGATAGTCTTCAACACTGTGGAGAAATTAATGTCAGTTTCAGAATTTATGAAGGGCAAAGAAATGGTATTCTCTGATTCAAAGAACTAATTAGGAGTAAATGCCTGTGGGTATTGGGTGTGTGTGTCCCGTCCCCCCCCCCCTACATTTTAGGAGAATTAGATGAAAATTTAATAATTGCTTTTAATTTTACAGGCAGCCAGCATCAAGCGTGAAATGACCTTCCCTGCATTTCAACAGGACGATGTAAAAAGTGACATCAGTCAAAAACTGCCAGACCAACAGTTTCTCCTGTTCACCACAAAGGAGGAAGATTTAAAAACAGCAGAGACCAAAAAACCAAACAGAGCTCATGAGTATGAAAAGGAAAACACTCGTTCTGTTTGTCTTCTGGAACAGAAGCGCAAGGTTGTTTCTTCAAATATTGATGTGCCTCCAGCAAGGTAAGGAAAGTTGGGAGATTTGTTGTGTTTTGTTTTAAGCTGCTTTTTTTTTTTTTCTCCTTTTTTTTTTTAAAATGGGATTTTAGAGGCAAATTTGGTAAGCAGTACAGTGAACTGGTAAGAGTACTATTTGTGCCCAAGCAGTCCAAAGTCAGTCACAACTCCACTGCTTGAGAGATCTGCTAGAAGATTGAACATACCAGTAGCAGAAACTGAGACCATCTGCAGTGTAGGACTTTGTATGGCTTTTGCAGTGTTTTTGCCTTTCTAACACGCTGCAACTGAAGTACTCTCAGAAGAGGAAGTGTCTTAACAGGAAGAGATTGTTGACCCAGCTTCATCCTGAGAAGTAGTCTTCTAAATTAGACGCAGCATCAGCTTACCTGCTGACAGTTCTTCTTTACTGCCATACCTGCAGCGACTTTATATTCAGGGGAGTGTGCAGCAACTTAATGCTGCATAGTGAGGATGTAGTATCTTATGTTCTATTATCCCTGTAAAGGTGTACAGCTGGGTCATAATGTGATCTATGAAATTAATAAATAGAAAAAAATAGTGAGGAAAGGCCAATGCAGGAAAATCAAACTTGTATAAAATGAGGATTTGGGGATTTTGGTATTGCTTTTTGAATTGTTATTCCTTGAGAATCTGTTATGAATGCACATAAATATTTGTGTCTTCAGCATTTGCATCTGGGCAGTTACACTTCTAATTATAAACTATTTATAGAAAATTATTTTGAGAAAAAAAATTGTTCTTTAATCTGAGACTTGACGTATATCACAGCAGAAAAATTCAAGGTTTATTTGTTTAATTTTTTTTACTTCCTGATACTGAAGTAGAATAATACTAAGAGAAGGATGAATGAGAATTTTGTACTGGCTAGTGATTTAAAGAGAAGGGCTCAAAAATACAGAGTCTAGAACCTTGAACTTTGGGAAAGGACTTCACTGCTTTGAGAGAGAAAGGGAATGACTCCTCTATGAAATGCTGAACATTAGTGTAGAAGAAACATATCCAGTAACGCTAAACAGACTCACTTGTATCAATGGTGAAAAACTGACAACAAATTGGGTATTCTGTGTTGCAAGTTGACAAGTGCTTTTTCTTTTTCTTTCTGTTGTTTGTGATTTTATGTTGGCAGCAGTCTGTCTGCAAAGATTTTTTCTTAACCTGCCTGATAAATTCACTTGCACATAATATTCAGTGAAAACTCTTCTGAATTTATAGTGCCACTTAAAATAGATGTAGTCAGACTGGATGTTTTGTTGGTTTTTGGTTTGTTTGCTTTCTAAAAACCAACATAAACCAACAGGTTCTGCCACATCATCCAGAACAGGATGACCGTCGTTTTCCCCTGGCTCTCATATATGGCACTTGTGAAAATGGCAAAGTTATGAGTGTTTTGACAGGATTTTTTTTGCCCATGTGTGTCTAGTAAAAAGCTATGCATTAAAAGCTTGAAAATGTTAGGATACTTATTTGAGATTTTCACCGGTAATCAACCCTGTCATGACTGAGTGCCCTTCTCATTCATGCTTATGTGTCTCAAATCGAATAGGATCATCAGAAAATTCAGGTCAGCAGGGACTTCAGGAAGTCACCTAGTCCAACCTCCTGTCCAAACCATATGTTAGCATTTCCATTTTACAATTCAGGCAGCCAAGGTACAGGATTTAAGTGCCATTTTGTGTGGCTTCATGCAGATAATCCACTTGAAGGAGGAGTTGATCTCCCCTTTTCTGTAACTGCAAGATCCCTCCTTGGAGGGATGGACATTTTTTTCTACAACAGGTGGAAAAGAGAATGAATAAACATCTTCAATGCCTTCTTAAGACTAATTGTGACACTGGTTGGGAGCATAAGATACTTAAGATGACAGGAAATATGTTCATTTGCAAGGGTGTCTTCTGAAATAGTTCATTGTTCCTGTATTTTGTTGTGAACAGATAAATGATCATATTATGTTATTGCATGTTTTCAGACGTGCAGGTTGAGCTGCTGCATTAGCAGAATTAGAGAACGAAGTAGAAATACCTAGTCTCTCTTTCTCTTCATATAGTTTGATTCTTAAGTCATATTCTCTGAGAAGTGCAAGTCAAGGCATTTGACGTTCTCCTGCCTCTTTATAAGCCTCTTCCAGTTTTCTGTTTTCAACTGCACTGATGGAGTTGCATGTTCCCCAGAGGTGAATTCCTCCACTGTTCTCCACCTGACAGGACTTGTTGGGTCAACTGTCTTCTCTTCTGATGAGAACATCTATCTGCCTTTGCAGCTTGCTGATTGACTTCACAGATTATTTGTTGTATCCAGTTGTGTAAGGTCATCTTGAACTAATCAGATGATGTTTACAAAAGCGTGGGAGAAATAAGGAGTTTAATATGATCTTCAGTTTCTTCTTGCTACATACACCCTCTTTACCAAAAACTTTCAGCTATCATTTTGAAGTAGAAAAATGTTATGGAAATGAAGCTTGCTATGTATTTAGTTTTAAAACCTTAGTGAAGCTGGGAAGGTTACCCACTTTACTGCAGATGCCAAGGTAAAGGATAACATTGCATTTTGCAGTATCCTGCTAAACCCTGGACACTAAGTAAGTGATTTTGAGACAGAAGTTTATCATACTGCAGAATCCTTATGAAGAAGGGCATATGAGTATCTCCATAAGAGCTCTGAAAGTGTCTGCAAAAGAGCTGGTAACATGGATAAGTATACTTGACTTTGACTACAAAGGGAAACAAAGCCCATCCCATCTTACCTAGTTTTAAGGATCTCAATGAATAAGAATGAAAATCTTTGTGAGGCACTGTATCCAAAATAAGTAACAGTTCAGAAAACACTGGCATAATAATTGTTGCTTCTGAGGCATTCAGCTGCAGGGCTTTTGTTATTGCTTATAGGCTTTAAAATTTTAGAAATGTGAAAATATCTTAATTGAGTCCCTGGTGTTTCAGGTGATTGGTACTCAGGTGCACTGAAATTACAGAAGATGGAACTGTTAAGCAGGGACAGGCTGGTGGCTGTCGCATGTGCAGGAACATGGGAAACTAATGGAAATCATGGACACTTCAGAATTTTGTTTGTTAATGAAATCTGGACAGAAGGGGTAGATCTAAGTAATTAATACAACAATTAATGATAGCTATTAATGAGATCTAATTAATAGTCCAACAGTTACACACTTGACTGGAGCGTGGAAGGTGTGGGTTCAGCTTCTTTTGTTGTTGTATTTGGAGCAAGGACCTGAACTAGAGTCTCTGGTGTACAAGGGAGGTGTCTTAACCATCAAAATCCTGTCATATTCAAGGTGCTTCATAGGGCAGAAAATAATAGTGTCAGGCTAAATGTAGCAGACCTGAAATAAATATTTTATTGCATGCAGGAGAATTTTAACATTGAAATCAACTTAATTTTTAAAGTTCATTGTTTACATTTTCTATTTCAGCTTGCAAAAATACTTCAGACCTTTCTACTTTATGTGCTGTACTAGAAGTGTCTTTTGGATTAAAATAAGAACAGACCATGACTTTTTCTTACTGATTTTTATGTTTTGGAATGCAAAAATGGAATAAGAGGTTAACAGCTTTACGTCTTTCCCTTTTCAGATTTCTTCACTGGGTCATTTTGAACAAAATTTATGTAAAATAAATAGCTTTCCTACTTCTGAAACTCAGATGAGCATAAATTAAACTGTTCAGCTTGAGTAAATGAATTATTTAATAAGGAAATTTGAATTCCTTATTTTCCCTTTAAATTTATTGGTAGTTTTGGTGCATAAAGGACTTCTGTCTTGGAGAAGGGGGTCTGACCACTCGACTATAAACTGCAGTTATCTCTGAGAATTGAGATGCTCTCTGTACCACAAAGGAGAATATGCTTTAGACTGACCTTCCAGTTCAAACATGAGCAATCAAACACAGCCCAGATCCCTAGGATCTGCATAGTGAAAGTTCATTTTCTAAACAGACAGTGGTATCACCGAGGGACTAATTGCCTTGCCTTGTGGGCAGAAGCAAGCACAGGTCTACCAGTGTTTCGGGCAGCTACATCTGTAGAGGTCAGATGTAATCAAAGATGATGTCCCCAGTAGGCAGTGGTGTGGAATTTAACAGAGCGATTCTGCTTGTTTGTATTTTCATCAGTTAATTACCATAATGCACACTTACTCCCAAAGCAAGTTGACAAGAGAAAAAGCCCGGGCTGCTGATACGGTGGGTGTGGGGGTGTGAGTCATGATGTAGGGACCTAGTGCAGGTCAGACACGTGGGGAATGGCTGCTGCCTCTTGAAGGATGAGGATGGAAGGGTGGGCGATGGAGAACAAGGGGTGAAGTTTCCTTTTTTTGAGTAAAATTTGGGAATAAATGTCAGGAAATGGTGATGGGGTTAAAGGTCCTTTAAGATAGAAGTGCATTGACCTTCTGCATGAAACCCTTCAAAACTTACATGTATTAGTGTCAGAAGTGGTGTCCTTTCTGGGTAACTGGAAACATCTGAAAGGTTAAGAGAATTAAAGGAACTAGGCAGGCATCACTCCCACCCCTCTGACGGGTGGCAGTGTTTGAATAGTTTTGCTTTTGTTAACCTTTTGCTAGATGAACTCAAAATATTGTGAAATTTGTGTTATCCCCTTGCTACTTTATTCTCCTTTTTCCCAGTCCTCCTGTACCCTATCTTCTCTGAAAAAAAAAGAAAGAAATACAAACTTTCTAACTGGCTAACTTTTTCTATGTTAAGTTTGTGCTCTTAAAGGACAAGCCAAAGCTAAACCTCAGCTGCTTAAGCACTTCCTATAGTGTGAAAATAGCTATTGTGCAGTAAAACCTTCTAGTTCCTGTGCTCTTCTGATTCACTGCTATTAAGCAGTGACATTTGCCATAACAATAATATATTGGATTTTGCTGTCCTTTGTTTCTTTTATATAAAAAAAGTTGCTCAATTACCGCAAAATTAATTTTTATTCATGTACCTATACTTTATCTACTAATTAGTTTATCATTTAATGGAAGAATGTGTGAAATAATTGAAATAAAGTAAATGAAACGTCTCTAGGAATTCTCTCTGCCTTTGACTCTTTATGTTCTTCTAGAATAGCTACAGAAAACTGGGACAAAATGAAGTGCTGCTGTGTTTTCTGACCATCGTTATAAAGAAACAGTATAGGCAGTGCTGCATTTTCATCCCTAAATGACTTTCTTGCCTGGTCTCTCCAGGAATGTAGCTCTGGGCAGCTCTCTGATTAGAGGGTGTGTTGTTGATCCGTGAGGCCTGCTGGGCATGATTGGTTATGCACCGTGCATTTCAGTGGCAATATTTGCATATTTTCATAGCCAAAACTCTCCAGGAGCCTGACTCCAAGATCAAAAGCAGAATCTGCTTAACTAGGATATCCTCAGTAGGAGAACTTCCCAATCTCCTTGCAGAGGGAAGAACTCTCTGTTTATCCAGAGGTGGTGTGTATTCAGAGATTGTCTTCAGTTATTCTTCTCCACCTGTTTTTGAAGGCTCCTCAGTTCTCCTTGGGGGAGCTCCTTTCCTGTATCTCTCGCAATTTTGGCAGAGGGGATTGATGGGGCATCTTCAGAGGGTGTCAACTATTTGTTGGCTGCTGAGGGTTTTCAGTCAAATTGGATGAAAACAAAAGGCCAAGAAACCAGGCTGTGTTTCAGACTCTAGCTCTGAGAGCTTCTGAGCTCTCTAGCTTTCCTTCTAGCCTAAAAGCACTTCATTGAGGTGTGAGGTTTTATCCAAGTTTTTTCAGCATCCTATAGTTTGAGTGCTCCTGTTTCTCAAGTTTCATTTGCTGTGCATCCATGATAGTTAGAAACTTTGTAAATGGTTGTTTTTCACGTAATGAGAATTACTCCCAGAGTCATTCCCATATTTCACGGCTTCTGTAAAAATGTAGGTAGTTGCCCATACCATGCGTTTCAAAGCAGCTTCTCCAGATATCCACAACAGCTAATTATTGAAGTAGTAAATTGTTGCTTTGTTTTGCTAGACTTCTTTAGTTAAATATGTCTGCAGCTTGATTGGATTTCACCCAAGCAGTCATTAGAGCTTGATTATGTTTAATATTGATGGTAAACTGCTCGTCATGGTCTGCTGCAAAAAGGTGTGGTGCCTTCTAGGATCTGACTGTTAATGGAAAAAGAGGTTTATCCAAAAAGCAATCAGAGAATTGGTCTGTTAGCACATTTTGAAGTAAAAACCCAATATATTTCTTGATACTGTTTTCTAATACTAAATTTTCATTGCATTCTAGAAGGACCGTATATGTGCTTAAAGCTCTACATTCCTTTGATCTGCCTGCAGCATGCAAAAGCAGTGTAGGAGAAACTTCTTCGCAAAATGTAGATCAAATTGCAAATAAAACCAGACTCCAAAAGTCACCTTGCTTATTTAACTGCAGTATCATCTTCCAGGTTACTTGCCTGGGTGTGCGTAGTGTTTGTTGCCATGATAGCTGAACCAGCCTTGCACGATGCTGAGACAGATGACAGTGTTTGTGACACCTTGCAAACTGTTGGAGACTCACCTTTCAAGTGGTGAGATGGATCAAGTCTCAAGAGTGATGGGGAACAGAAGACACACTTAGTAAGACTCTTCCATTTAAAGGGTGCTGGCCATAGGGATGATTGAATTTGCTGTAAATAAGATTAGATTTCATAGCCGGGAGTTACAGACTCAGGCATTAGCATTCAGAAGTCCCCCTGCCAGAGAGCCACAGCAATATGTTGGATAGGTTTGTTTGTTGAAAAAGGTGTAACATCCCCTGCTGTAGAAAACTTCACTCTGAAAGTGTGCATAATGTATCTTTATTTTTCAGTGGACTTCTGTAAGTTCCACTGTTTCTCTCCTTTGTGTTGTACTGTGTGCATATCTGAGAGTTTCGAGATATCTTGTATTTAACTGCATTACTGACATCCCCACAACCATCATCTTCAATCAGTTACAGCTTGTAGAGGAACCAGTTATGTGACTAGCACAATTTATTCATTCATCACCAGTCTTAGATACGCTGGCTGGCCTATCCAGCAGGATTTTTCCAACATAATATTCTTGTTTAAGTGTGAATTTTGGGTGAGTTAACATTACTCTTGAGGCATTTTTTCCCCAGTAATGTTCAAAGCAGAGGGAATATTTGTAGCAACTGGTCATCACACAGACCTCTTAGTTCATTGTTCCTGGGTTTCCGTAATTTTCAACTTTCACCCTGTCTTCTGATGTGCACAGTAGTATTAATATTAGGAGGGGGGACTTCTAACACTAGCTGGTGACTTTAGCCATCTGGAATTTTGGCCAATGTTATTGTCCAGTTTTTAACTGTTGACTTGCAATGGCATTCCCAGGGAATGAAATTCCAGTGAAAAATAAAAGCATGAAAATTTGATTGTGCAATTAAATGTGGTCATGCTAAGTTGTCTACTGCCTGACATTGGAGTCTGTATTATTTTAGGTAATTATTATTTCAAAAGAAGACTTTGCTTGTGCATGTATACTTAGATATACCCATATATATGTGTATATATACACATATATAGTTTCCCATTTCTCTAGAAAATCCCATATTCAAAGCACTGCTGAGAAAGATTTGTCTTCTTCTGTAGAAGTACCACTACTTCTCTTTAAAATCTTCCACTGGTAGCCAAGACAAAAGGCTAAATAATTTTATCTGTGTGATGGGAGTTGCCAATGGACGGTGATCTCATTACCAAGCAAATTTCAATAAGTTTGTCTAATGTGGCGACAAGGAAAAATGTGTCCTTAATCTGCAGCGACCATTAGGCGCTGGTTCTTGAAGAGCTGCATTCAGTCAGCATTGCTGCTTTATCTGTTAGCCATTGATGTGAATGCACGGCTTGTTCTCAGCTCTTCAGTTCCCTTAAAAAATGGAGTGTAATTTCAAAACACTCTTCAACAGCAGGCAATATTCAATAAGAGTAATTTCTTTGTGGTTTGTGTTAGCTGTGGCACAAAAAAAATTCCTCTTGAAATACCATCTGTGCTGAGAAAAAGAAAAAAGTCAATGGGTACATGGTTTATAACTTGTGTATCTGTGAAATGTGCAAGAGTGGGCTACTGTGTATATGCTTACATAGTTTACATACATCATAGCTATGTTCATAGCTATAATTTTATTGAAATGTTATAAAATTAAAATAGTCTAGTTTATGCACTGGTATTTGACATTGTATTGTTGAGGTCAGCAAAGATATGAAGCTTGCCTTTCTAAGTTATTTCTAAAAATATTTTACAAATACCAATCAGTGATACAACTTCTGTCTTAACTCCTTTAGCATCATCTCTGTGAAAACATTCATTTTACACATTTTAAAAGAAAAAGGAGGTAGAAAGCCTGACTTTTTTCCATTTATAGTAATATGGTTGCATTATGTGTACAAGGGTTTTTTGGTGTTTTGTCTGTATCCCTAAGACAACTACATTACAATGAAACTCTATTTTTTTTACAATGAAACCCTATTTTTTTTAATGTGGTACATAAAGTATATAATTGGTTTGTATAGATGAAAGGCTATTTTTAAAGTGCCTTTTATTCATTTCTATAAGATATTCTAGTCTCTATTATGTGATGGTTTATATGCATCAGATACCTGTTTTGTATATTACTACTTCAGTTTTTGTGACAACAGGAGTGTTGTCAAAGGATGGAGCAATACCAATATCTAGATTAGGATATTGTGACAGGTGCACCTGCCTGATGAAAATAGTGCTTCTTGGCTGCTGAAATGTAGCAGTTATTGATTTTCTTTTTCCGTGCCTTTGTTCTCAGGGTTTCATGGTAGTTGGGGCCTTTGGCCAATGGGAGCTGCTATTGACCACAGATCATATTTGGCTGGGTATAAATGGTGTCCCCTGGGGGAGCCATTTTGAGCTCATCCCCTGGAGCAGCACAGTGAGGTCAAGGACTCTCCCCTTGGGTTGGGGCGCCGCCCAAGGAAACTCCTTGAGGTTCCTATGGGTTAGGATGCTGTCCTGAGAAGTTCCTCAGTGTTGAGAGCCCTCATTTTTTTAGGTGAGTGACAGAGCTTTTTGGGTTGTCATTAAACTCTAAGAAGTTTGTAGGATAGTTTTGTTCTCCTCTTACAATGGCAGATTCGAATGTCTGTATGTTTGCAGAGTGCTAGTTGTTTGTGTTGGAAATAAATTTTTTTTTGGCTGTCGTTTGCTTATTTGAGAGCTTCCGCAACATAAATTAGATTTCTCTAACGGGTTATTTTTATTTGAAACAGAACCACATCTTCTTGTGGTTTTAGTCATCTGCATGATTTAATACAAGCTCCAACTCTTCCCTTTTTACTCCCTGATCATTTTGGGAATACGGTGGAAGTGTTGCTAGATACACAAGGTCTGCATGAAGCAGTTACAATTCTTGCTAAGTTGATAGGCTTTCCAAATAAAATGTCCTTTGACTTTGTTACCAAAGCAACACTTGATGGCAGTGTATTGCAGTGGAGTAACCTGCAGTGTGGCTTTTGTTCCCTATGGAAAGCCCAGTTCCATACCCAGCTGAATGGCTGCGTTTTGGAAGCTTGCAAGGGTTAACGTGTTGTGTTCAATGTATTTTTAATACGTGCTGAGTGATTAGTTCACAGTTTTCTCTAACGAACAATAAAAATAGTTTTTGTTCTTCAGGTATGCTAGTCAAGCTCACTACATAAGGAGTTTTGCAATTTTGCATGGGTCTGTATTTTAAATTCTGCCCCAGGAATTCCTGCAGGTGATCTGATACTGTGTCTGACAAGTGACCTCAGGACATCTGTGATTGGTACCCAGGGAACAGAACAGGGTTACTGTCATCTTCAGTGGACCAGGAGGAAGCTGGGTATGAAATATGAACTTCTGCTATTAGTGGTCCTGGCAGAGAAAGTACATCCCTAAGTACCTTGCTCTTCCATCCATAGAGTAAAAGATGAAATGAGATGAGACATTTTGCTAAAAATATTTAACGTTTGCAAGCAAATGTATGTTTACACTTTGTATAGAACCAACATTTAGAAACATAACTTCATTCTCATTTTGGGATAAAACATTCACTGTTAGTGGCTGCGTATGTGAAATGGTTTGTTTGATAACCACATCTTCAAAATAGCCTCCTTGGGGAACTGAGGGAAAAAGTATAGAATAACATTGCCAGAATACAGTGGCAGAGCATTTCTTTAATTATACATTACACTAAATTCTAGGTATCTGAGAGTTGTCATTCCTTCTCTCCAGGAGCATACCAGAAGCCCACATGTGGCTGGACCCCTAAGCTGTGTTGTCCTATGGAAATAGTTGTCCTCTGCAGCATC
Organism: Strix aluco; assembly: GCF_031877795.1. NCBI lineage: Eukaryota > Metazoa > Chordata > Aves > Strigiformes > Strigidae > Strix > Strix aluco. The sequence goes on from NC_133931.1 coordinate 31,882,559, forward strand.
AACACTGGCATACTGCACTGATACTGCTACTGTGTTGACACACGGATGTTTTTAGTAACAGTAGTATTCCAGATGGTAAATGGAGTCAATAGCCAATTGATGCCTTTAATAAGTTATTCTTATATTGTAGTACTGTTGCTCCTCATTTGATTTGGTTTGTTACCCAAAACTTAATGTTTTAACCATTCCTTAGGGGAGGGACAGAGGATGATATTTCCACCAGCAGCGGATGTACTGTCATTATGGTCAGCTTTATAATGAAGTAAAGCTTGTGTTTAGGTAACGCTTTCCACAGGAAAACCCCCATTAAAATACTTTGTAGTCTTTTACATAATTTTGTGTATGAAGGACATTCTTCATCCCATACTGTGCTCCCAAACTTAAGCTCCCTGCTGTGTCTGTCTGCTTTTCCCTTTTATCTTAATTTGGATCATCTCTTTTGTTTTCACTGAGAATGTCCAATTGGTTCCTCCCTTGAAGCCAAGGCAGGCAATGAAGTAAAGTTTAAAAAAAGGCGTTTGGGAGTTGCCCATACGCACACACAGTGCCACGTACTGCGTGGAGTGGGAAGCACTGTGTGCCTGACAACTTTGGAGTGAGGAGGTTCTTCACCTGTCTGGGTGAAGAGGGAAGAGATGATAACGAGGGTGTGCTGGGCCTATTTTGATATTTCTTTCTAATGAAAAGTGTCGGTGAAAAAAGGTTTGATGCCACTTTCTGGAAAGTCTGTGCTGATGATTTAGAAAGAGTATTTTGGCTGCCCTTTCCTAGCTTGTTAACTCCCGAGAACTGCATCATGGACCTTTTGTTTTGTTAGTGTCCTCTGGGGTTAAATGATTTGGCCTCCTCCCCTCTCCCCTCTCCCCTCTCCCCTCTCCCCTCTCCCCTCTCCCCTCTCCCCTCTCCCCTCTCCCCTCTCCCCTCTCCCCTCTCCCTCCAGTGGTAGCTGGCTAGTATGGCTCATTCTATCTCTTCCTTTCAACGTTGCTTACTTTATTTTACATAATGGTGGTTGCTTTTATAGGGTTCACTGGGCCCTTGGCTCCAAGATGTGTAATTCTCATAGTACAGAGTAGCTATTAAATATTATTTTTATATATATACACATATATATATAATCAGAGGGTAAGCAAGTGTTTATGTGACATACTTGTGCACTCATCTCTAATATCCTGAGAAATATCTTGCTGATATTTAACCTTTCTAAACTAGTGTTTCTACTTCTAGTACCTAGCTAGAGTTCTTTTAGATCACAGGAATAATAATAACAACAGCAATAGTAAAAGTCTAATCGATGTTGAAAGCCCTTTAAAACATATCATATAAAAAGGCTTGTGGTTACACTTATTTATATTTTGTGGTATATATTTTATGATGATGTTGACAGAAATTTCAAAGTATTACAAAGGAAGATACATTACTATCTCTTGCTAATCTCTGAAGCAAATATGTGCAGAATTTTGTCAGTTTATTATGTTTTGATCTGAGTAAGAAACTTGGAGGGGAAATCTACATTGAATGTATAATACGGGTCTTACCAAAATAAACTGGATATGTACTACGCTTAACATAAATGATTAACATTAAAGCAGTGCAAAACAAAGCTTTCACATCTTAATTTAAGACATAATGTATAACATTAATAAACATGGCTTATATTGGTCCTACAGATAAAAGCTTTGAATTACATTATGCAGCAAATGTTCTTAGTTATCTTTGTTGTTTTTTTTTCCTTGGGATTTTTTTTTTTGGCAACTTGTGCAGACATCCAAACTGTTCACAGTATTAATTGAGTTTGCCTGTCATTATTGTGGCAGATGAATTGGAGAGGCAGCATATCTGTGGTGGGGAGTTGGATTTATGAGCCAGGGAAAAATGTTGCTGTGAAAGAAACCCTGAGGGGTCAGTAGATGTCCCACATAGCAGTGCTGCCCAGCATGGCTGAGGTTTCCCATGCAGAACAAGGATTGAGGTCTCGGCAGCTGCAGCCCCTCAGCATTGTCGTTGCAGCTGAGCCTCCACAATGGTAGATACTGTCCTCATTTCACCCATGAAATCACCCCAAGGTGGAGGGGACTGCTTGGGTACAGCTGAAGAGACCCTGGCTCCCAGGTAGTTTTTATTGTATGTGTCTAGTAAAATGCCCCTGTGGTCCTGGAAGTATAGCTTATTTACCTGCTATCAAATATATCAGAACAGTAAGTATGAAAGGTAGAATCTGTAGTCAGACTTCAAAACTGCAAACAACCTGTCCTTCTGTCCATCCTTACATCAAGGGGCAAATATTAAGCCATTCTATGTGTTTCTGCCTTTCTTACCTACTTCTAAAAATTAAAGCTTGTCCAAGCTAAATGTATCCCTTGATGTCACGGGAACTTACAAAACATCTGGCCTAGGTTGCCCTCCTCCTTTGTAAAGTCTCCTGTTGACTCACTGTGCTATACAGCCTCCTACCTACTCATCTATTGCTTCATATTCTCTTCCTCCCACTTGTTCTCCTCATGCTGTTCCTTCTGTTGGTATGCCTCAGCTCTAGCCATCCCTTAAAAACACCAGCGACTCTCCAAACCTCACCTTCTTTCAAATCCTTTAGATTTTTCACAGTTGGATTTCTTTCCCTTCAGTTCCAATGAAGAATACATTTTTTTTTCCTCTCCAAAAGATATACTTCCAAATACTCTGAAATGACTCTCTCCTCATGCTTTCGTGATGTATTCTGTAAACAATGTTTGGGATAAATTGTATTGTGCTGAATTAAGGAGTTGGATAGTTAAAAGTTCCTGTTTTCATATTATGCACTGAGCGTATTTGTGTGCCAGTAAAATATCCAGGTAACCTTTGACTACCCTACGTCATTGGGAAGGAAGACTCCTGAGAGCAGTGCGAGCTCGTGGAGGGAAGTAGCTGAGAGAAAGCAAATCTGGCTAAATACAGTTGTCATTTTTTCACTACTATTTTTGTGAAGTTATCAACATGTGTTATATAAGCTGATTATATATAATTTTTGTTTTTTTGGGGGGGAAACAGTCAACAACAGACTGAAGTTCAATATCTGCTTTGCTTGTTGGTAAGTATCTTCATTTCTGTGATCTAGCCAAAAGTAACAAACTTTCATAAGCGAGGGCAGATATGTATACATGCTAGGATATGTTTCTATACAACACCAACAGGATAATTAAAACTTGCTAAGTAATGCCTGTGGTGAGGCCACAAACAACATGCACATTTTCTTTGTATAAGCAGTGATGGACAAATTGTTACTGCTCTGTAAACAGTACAACCTAAAGAAAACACTAGACTTTGAAGAAACTTATCTTTCTAGTTTAAACCAACAAACAAACAGAACAAACAATAAAACCCACTAAAAAACCCCAAACAAAACCAACCAAACCAAAAACCCACAAGCCAATGAAAGGTAGAGAATGAAAAGCCAAGGAACAACCATTATGAACAGATGGCTAATTTCCTCTGTTCCTAAACCAGTTTTGTCAGTATATATTGCTAAGTCCAATGAGTTGTTTTCTGTTTCCTTTGAAAGTATAGTGTTTAGTTATCTCTAGACCATTACAGGGCCCCATTCATAGGAGTGTGGAGACCCCATTCTGCCAGTTCTGCACAAAAGTGAGTGGGTACTTGTTATGGAAATTATGTTTTACCAGGTTGAGGGTACCTTGGTTCCTCCCTGCATACAAAACCAGGCCTTTTTAGGCTGTCAGAAAGCTTTGTTCATTACTCAGTAGGGCTGCTACATCTAGAGGACAAGAACTGGAGATGGAATGAGCAGTGCCAAGCTGCACATGCAGTGGGTTGCTCTTGCACCTAGTGAAGCTCCTCTGAAGCAAATTGACTCTGCTACCATGCATCTTCCCTAATTGATTTCAGTGATAACAAGGTCTGACCATCATCTGCAGTACCCCACATGCATAGAAAAATTTGTGGGATTTATAAAAGACCTTACAGAAAGCTACGCTGTGATTGGTAAAGAATTATTTGTTTCCTTGAAACATCTGTGTATGTACATAGAGTAAATTCTTATTTTACTGGATATGCTGTCATTACCTCGGCTCATTGTGTTGTTGATAGACAGAATTGCTGCTGTTTTAATGGAAAATATTTGAACAGATTTTAACAGCCTTAAACTCTACCATGTATCTGTTTAAAAAATATGCTGAATACTTTCCCGAACTCTATCTTTTAGGAGATGCATGACTGCATGTTTTATTTCTGGTGTATTGCCAGGTTTCCCGTATCATCATCTCTGCCAAATAATTGCTCACTTATTATACTGCTAGCTTAAATACTGTTGCCTCAGAGATGTGTTTAGAAGGTATGATAGATATTGGCATATTTTGATTTATAGCATTGAAACAGCAAAAATACAGGTGGAAGGTCCTCCATGGGTCATGTAGGTCTTTACTTGCAGCCCAGCAGGATCAGTTTTATGTATCCCTTTTAACTGTTTGTCTAATCTGTCCTTAAAAGTTGGTACCTATTGACAGGTCATCATTCAGAAGGGCAGTCAGTTCTAGGTTTAAGTATTTTTACTGCTAGAATTTTTTCCAGTTAGAGCTAAAACCTCCCTCAGTGCTTTTTACATCCGTTGCTTCTTCCCCATATCCCAGTGGGCATGGAGAACAATATACGCCCTTTTTTTTTTTTTTTCCCCCCTCCATCATTTTACATAGTGGAAAACAGTCTCTTTTTGGTGGATGGAAGGGATACCTTTTATCCAATAGCAATTTAATACGGGTTGCATCAATAAAGTTGTAAATGAGCATTGCATGGGTGAATATCCCATTTCATGGTGGCATGGATGTTCAGGCTCTGGCCTTTTGCCAAGGGCAGGGGATTGAGGTACCCTCTGGGGAACCCAGGGGTCAGGTTGGGGATGGGATGGGAAGGGAAGGAGGCTGATGCCCGTCAGCAGAGACACACAGCGGCAGAAACCCGTGACCACGTCACAAGCAGGAACCGAAGATGCCTGTGGCTTCTGTGTTGCTCATGAGGAATTTGTGGCTCATGCCCTTTAAGCATTAACATTTTATGTGACTTTAATATTATTTTTTCCCCCTCTGCCTCTATTCTCCAGTTTTAACATAGAAGGTAAAACAGTGGTGAAGAAGATTAGAGGAGTTCCACAGCTGGTCAAGTTGAGTACCTCTGTGAGTAGAATAACCGGGTGAGACTGATGGTATTTTCATACGGTAGTAGAAGTAACAGGTTCTGAAAACTGAATCCAGCATTTGTTTTCTGGGAAAGGGAGTGTAATATTTTCCACATTAATGTATTGTATGGGCTCAGCGTTGGACCTGACCCAGTCTACTGTAGTTCATGCATGGCTGGAAGCCCAGAAATGCCACTTTTGTCCAGTGAAGGATGGCACTAAAACTAGTTTAGAGAAGGCATATCTGTTGTTCACTTGTAAAAGCAGTAGTCTTGCCACGGCTGCTAGCTCTGCAATTTAAACTGAGTCATTTCTTTTTTATAATGCTTTATATACTTGAGCTGCTCCGTCTGCCTGTGTCTCCTTCCCTCTGTGCTCCCCAAAATGTACATAGGCTCCTGACAGCAGAGTGCAGCCGGAGGTAGGTAGGCTTGATTTGAGAATTTGGTGCTCTGAACACAGTTTGTTTACAGCAGGTATAATGCAGATGCATTGCTTTATGCTCTGAAGGAAGGAGGAGGTTGGCAACTGTCCATCCATATGGCTTTGAAACTTGGTTACTATTTGTTTGAATGGTGATGCACTAGATAGGTTGTGGCAAACTCCAGAGTGCAAACCAGTGGTGCTGAAGCATTCATTTTGTATAAATACATATATGTATACTATATATAAAATGTATATGCATATCTGTAGAGCCGTGTGAACATGAATTCAAAAAGTCTGTGGTTTAGATGAGTCTCAGAGGTCATTTCTATTTTTCCTTACCCTCCCAAGGATACTTGAATGGTTTTCTGTGGAACTGGATTGAGGTTAGACCTGGGAATGGTTGAAAAGTGTTAAAAGTGGAGGCCTGTTTCCTACGGAGTATTCCCAGGTGCATCATCCAGTTGAAACGCATGGCATCCAAAAATGAATCACTCTGAGAAGGGCTGCTTTGCTAACCACATTTGATACAAGTGTTTCCCGTCTACTTTCCCTTGTCCGTGTGTGTGCACTGTTACATACTGCAGTGCATCTTATTAGTGTGCTGTATAATTTAGAAGAGAAGATGCTTTCTGCTTTATAACTCAACTTCATGTGTGCACAGGGAAATAACAATTTATTTTGGGGAAAAAAAAAGAATTACTCAAATGATAATACCTTCAAAATTTATCAAATCCGCTTCAATGTGTGCAGTATAGCAACTGTGCTGACAGTAAAAATAATAATGCTTAGTACAGCATTTTTGTGATTCATTGTTGTACAGACGCTAACATGTTCTAAAATAACAGAGAACAGTAAGCAAAACCGCTTTAAAGATGTTCAAGAAGTGATACAGCAGGAGGAAGTGGCTGCCCAGCAAGGCAGGGGCTGTACCAGGATTAGAAGTGGAGACTTCCTGACTGCCCTCCTTCCGACTCCCAACACCCAGCTTCTGTTTCAAACTTTTATGCCCCATTTATACTTCCCAGCTGAGGTCTCTTTTTCAAAATCCCGCCTCAAAGTCAAGTTGAAAAATGGGGAAAAACCTCTGTTCCAAACTCAGAGCAAAATACCTTCTACTCCATATAAAAGCTTACACCCCCTCTTATAAAAAAACCTGTGTCATTCCTGCCTTGTATGCCCAATGGCCTTGAAAAAAACCACAACCATCATTTCTCTCAGATGTTAAAATGCTTTTTCTATTCTCATATTTGGATTCAAAAGATGGTCAAAACCATGCATCCTTAGAATGTCATTTACTTATTTAAAACTTTTTATCTTTGGGTGATTAACTCAAGTCATGTAAAGCATGGCTTTTAAAGGTGCTGAGCACCCAGACTTGCAGTTATCCAGGATGTTTTGTGGTGAGACTTCTGCATGAGTTTGTCAAACTGGGAATCTTCTGCTTTCTGAAAATGTTGGGGTAAGTGAATTGTCTAGATAGACAAAATGGAGTTGTTAGCCTTGGTAGTGGATTCCAACTATCTGTCCTGCTGCATGTACAGTTTTAGGTTATTGCCAGTCTCTGATAAGTCCAGAGGAGGTGTTAAACAGAAAATTTTAATTGTGGTCTGGGGGTGAAGAACTGAGATTTTCATTTTTTCATCTGGTTTAAAGCCGCTTTTGCAGTCACGTTTGTCTTTGAACAGAAGAGTGTTTCACAGCAGTAGAGATTTAAAAGAAGAATAAAAGCATCAGTCATTCTTCTTTTGTAGCTTACCTTATGAAGAGCTTAGCGTCTGTGATACCAACCCTTATACCTCACTTACCCCACATATAAAAGTGAATAGCAGATGAAGGGTACATTTTTCGGGTAAGAAAACACATACATGTTCATGAGTTTGATGTTCTCTACAGCTCAGGCCACAGGAATGAGCTAGGTGACTCCTCTGCTACTAGAAGTTGGGAGGTTCAAAGCACCTGTACTGTGTTCTCAGCAGTTACATGCTAAGTCTCATGAAGAATTACTAAAAATGGGATTTAGGCTCCCAAGTCACTCTGGCTCCTGAGGAGAACCTCAAGGGAAGCAGACTCCAGATAATCTCTTAGCTCCAATGATTAATTGCATCTAGTTTGTTGTTTTCAATTAAATAAAAAATAACAAAGGAAACACAAGTGAACTTGGATAACCTTTTGGGCCTGATGGTGCTTGTAGAAGAGGTTACAGCTGCCAGAAGCTATTTCAGCTGTCTAAGTTAGCACTGGCTATTGTAACTGAAATGCATTACAGAAAGGAGGTGTAAGCAGTCCTGCTGGGGGAACATGCAGATGGTCACCTCCAAGGAGCGCAAGGAGCTGGCCCCTTTCTACAGAGGATGCACTGCAGCTTTTGAAAATCCTTCTTGCGTGCTCATAGGAGGAAGGTTGGAGCTCAGATTTCGCTAGTTTCTTTCAAACATATTTATTCTCAATGAGATGTTTAAGACAGAGTAAGTCACATTTAGTCATTTCAGATTTTATATGCACATAAAATGTATAACATGCAGCAAAAAATTCTTTGTTTTTATAGATATAGAGCTCAAGCTGCTGAACACATTTAGCTAAAACGCTCCAGATAAACAACCTGCCTGACCCTTTGGGTCAAACACAAACTCACAAATGTTTGGGCCAAAGTGAATTTGTTTGAGAGGGTTTTTAGAGGAGCTTAAAAAGGTGGGGTACCTTTTAAACTTTGAGATGAGTTTGTGATTCACAAATAATTGCTACCAATCACTTGTTAAATAAATCGTGGCTCTAGGAGCATTGTCACTGAGGGCAATACCTGGGGAGGAGGAGGAGGAGGAGGCAGTACCTGCAGTGAGCAGTTTGGCTTAGCCATCAATCATGCAGCTGTTACACCCAGTTGGGCAAAAGCCTGAAAGGATCTTCTTTAAAAATCAGCGTAACTGATTCGGAAGCAGGAATTCATTTGGAAATGTTTTTGTAAGGACTTGCCGTACAGCTCAGCGCAGATCGCTCTGCCCTGCCAGTCGCAGCATGAGGTGCACAAGTGTGCTCGAGGTCTGAGGTAGTTGGGTAGTTGAAGCTAAATGAAGGGCTAGATAATTGAGATCCACTGCTTTGTATCGTGTGTATTCTTTCTCTTACTGTGCACCCTTATCTTAAGGCTAGAGATGTAAGAGAAAAGGTGAAGAAAAATTTCTTCTCAAATCTATATGGGCAATATAAATTTTTGTGCATCAAGCCACTTTTCAATTGTGTAATAATTTCCAAACTCTTGTTCTAATTTTCCCATCTTACTTCCAGCTTATTCAGATCTTCCTTTGTTTGCTGCATCTCCAGTTGTGATACAGTTGCAAATTTGGTCATGCTTTAAATGTCCACCAAAGAAATATCTAAGAGAATGCTTTGTAGAGAATGTTTTTTAAGTTAGTTTGCTGAAAAATAGCTTCTGGGAGACTTAAAATGGCCTATACTGTGTGTGTGTATTTTATTAATTTATATAAATAAACAAAACAGTACTACAGAAAATACATGTCAATCACAGTCATGGTGGTAAAAGTGGCTCTGTACAGCATCAGTGGTTCCTACGCCTTATGTTGCCAGTCTCTTGCAGTGCTTTGCTTTTGTTCAGCAAGGCTGTCCAAATTAAGCATCCCATCACAAGAATCGAATAGCGTGGAAATGCTTAAAAGACTCTAATTTCAGCCTGATAAACTCCTCTTTCTTTTTCCACATAGTGGAAAACTCTGCGTCCAAAGAAAACAAAATTTTATTTGAAATGTGACAGTCTGCTGTCAGTCGAAGGAAGCAGAGCTAAATAAATGAGTATTTAAATGCATGCTTCAGCTGAAGGAGACATCGTATTTAATGACTGATGGGATGATCTGAAGAGGCAGTTCTTGTCTGTTGTTTACCTAGCAGCAAATATTAGATGAAGTTTGGAGTAATGGAGCTCCCCAAAATACAGTATTGCCTTATCTTATTGAAACTGGAAAAATTGTATTTAACCAAAGTAAACCTCTCTTTTTACAGCAGATGTTAGGGACAGGAGGAGCTTAGAAGAGCAGAGTTAGCATTCTCCTGATTATGCCGGTGCTATTTATCTTTAACTGCAGAATAAGCATTTTTAGAGCAGACAGAACTTGGCTCTATTTTAAAAACCTTTTTTAAAAATATTGACTAGAGCTGTGCTTTGGTGGATTGGTGATTTTCCCTGTTTAACCAGGCTAGCACAAAACTTGGGCCAATTTTCTTTCTTCTCTGTTATTAGTAATATTTTATAATGCTTCACTAGCACATCAAAGAGAAACTGTACATGCAGAGAAATGAAGTAGCTGGTGAGGAAGTGCAATTCTATCTTCTCTGATGGTTTCTGAAGTCCTGCACTAGCCAGGTGTCACGGTCCACTCAGTGGACTCGTGATGGTTCATTTGCTACAATCTCGAAAGTGCAAAATTAAGGTGACCAACACCAAAGGGGATAGCAGTAATCAACTTTAAAACTTTATTATGTTGCCTGTGAAGTGGGACACGATAGTTAGAGTTGGGTGAAAGAAAAGAGAAAAGTAAAGTAAAGTTTAGAGAGAGAAGGAAGAGAGGTTATAGCTACCACCGCTGATCTCAAGGTGTCCTAACGGTCCCGGGTCCAGCTGATGCTGCATCGTCGATCGTCGTGTTCCTTGGTGGGGAAGCTTCAAATTTTTGTTGTCAAGAAGTCATCTTTTATGCTTAGTAACACACCTTGCTCCACCTCTGCCTCAGGTGTCTCTGCCCTTCTCAGAATTCAATTATCATATCTCCGCCCTTCTCGAGCGAGACCATCACGCATACGCAGGGGGGAGTGTCCAAGGCGTAGTCAGTCTTGGAGGCGGGTAGCCTTCGACCAGGAGGTGTGTTTTGGTATTAATAATGAAGCAAAGTCTGTCTAAAGGTCATGATTTTTTCATTGATGTTATGGCAACAGATGCGATCCGTCTTTTTTGACAGTGGCTCTGCGGTCATCTCTAACAGCTCCGGCTAGGCGCAGGTACCGAACAATAGCACAGCACTCTTTGTACTGCAGGGCTCAGGCACTGAAGAACAGCACTGCACTGCCTGCACCACACGGTTCAGTACTCAGGAGAACAGCACAGCACTGGCTGTGCCACACAGTTGTGCATTCAGGAGCCTTTGCACCACATTCCACTCCAGGGATTGGCAGCTGCGCTCCAAACAGGCCATTGTCGGGTACCTCACTGCCCACGTCCCTGATGACAATGCTGAGACAATGCTGATCTTCTGACCGACTCTTACACCAGGGAGCCCTTCCACTCTGCCCACTGGCATTTCAGCACCTCTGCTGGTGCCTCCGCTGAGCTTTGTCCTTCAGATTGCCCATTTTCATCCCTGGGGATCTGTTCCCTCTCGTTTTCACCTCTGGATGTGTCTTCTGGTCCAGTGGGACCTGCATCAGTGGTGAAGGCTCTGTTCTCTACTGTGATTTTACTTCCACCTCTCACCTGGCACATAGTCCTCTCTTCGCGGGTTATCCTTCTGTATTGTCCAACTCTGATTACTTCTGATCATCTTAGCTTTTGAAGTCTTTCTGGTGATTTCATCCAGAAGTCCCTTTATTGCTTATTCTCTACACTTTCCTTGTGCCAAGCTGTGTGTTTTCCATGGCTTGCACAACCTGATTTGTTCCACAGGCCTTCAGATACTCCTTAAAGTGCTGCTTCTGCCTGATGTTACACAACAGATTGACCACCTCCATCCATTTTTGGGCAGGTACCTTCTTTTGCAGCTGGTGACGGTGCACCTGCCCATCTTGAATCTTATGGTTTAGATCCCTGCCTGCAAGAAACTGTCAGTGGTCCTTGGCTCTGATCTAGTGTTATGCAGACCAAAGAAATGTAAATGAATACATACCATTACGAAAAAGCCACAAAAGCAAGGCTTGCATGCAATTATGGTATTTCTGGGAGGGTTTTTTAAGCCATCCTTTAAAAAGTTGTAAATAAGTTATGCTTGCTGTCTGTGTGTATGTGTGTGTATATATATATATATATATAAGTAGTATTACTGAAAAAATCCCCAGGCAAGATATGCTTTATATTCCGTAGATTTTCCAAATAATTTACAGAATTAGATTATTTTAAAACAGCGTTAATAATAAGTAATCAAAGTGTGCATATCACTTTAACTGTCCAAGTGGGAATTGTTCTGTGCATCTTTTGAAAGCAGCGCAAATACAAGTCTTCTATGTCAATAAAGTTTTTCCATATTGTAACTCTTCATTTACATATTTTCTGCTTGGAGAGGCTTATTGAGCACTAAAATTGTGTGCCATTAGTTACTAAATTGCATTAAATCCTTCTGCTTCTGTGTGCAGATGGAAATAAGATGGGGAAGAGCTTAGGTTAAAAGTTTTTTTTTCTAAATTACAAATCTAAAATTACTTTTTTTAAGCAGAAGCATTACTGACACATTTTGCTAGGGCAAAGTAATAGTGTAGAGAGATGAAACGATCTGTTGTTTCATCTAAACTTTCTCTTTCTGCTTAGCCTTTGTCCACATTAATTTGAAGCATCCCGTTTTGGGGGAGAGAAGAGAGATGTTCAAGCTGTTTGACATTATAAGAAGAGTAAATATTGAAGGATAAGTGTGTATCCTCAAACTGTGGTAGAATGAAGGCACAGAATTTGGATCTAGGGGCTAATTGCCAAAGACTTTGATGCTAAGATGGGAGATTTCCAAACAGTTCTTCATAATACAAAGTCTGTTTACAAGACTCAAAATCTGCACTTGGATGGGAAGGGATGTTTTGGCTTGTTTTCCTCTGCTGAAATCTTATTTTCCGAAATCTTGATCATATCAACGTGCAACTGTTTACACAGGAAGACTAGGCAGGATTCCTCGGAGTGGAAGGAGATTCAAGGAAGAGCTGAAGCATTTGTGCAGGAGCTGCTTTACTGCATCCTGTGTTTGTACATGTCCCAAAATCCCACAGAAATTCCCCCTCTGAGGGGGTCAGGCCTTGCCTTACTGTGCCCTCCTGTGATATGAGCCTCTGCTATTTCACTTGCCACTCACCAAAAGGACTTTGAACTGCTCCACCTGATAGCGCCAGCCGAGATCACAGAATCGTAGAATGCCTGCAATCCTTTGCTTTGGACTTGGTGTTTTGTAGTAGTGTTTGCCTGTGCAATGCTATGGCTAAAGTATGGTTTTGCCAATGTGTTTATTCTTTTCTGGGCATATGTATTTTAGTTTTCTTAATCTATTATCTGAAAATGTACTTGGAACTTGGTTTAGTTTGAAATAATGAGGCTTCCTGCTCGTTCATGGAAAAATTACTCCACAGTTCAGTGAGCAATGAACCTCTTCTGTTTTGTTTTTATGTTAGTATCTGAAAGAGGTCCTAGTCCAGGAATGACACCACTGTACTAGGCATTAAAAATGCTGTGCAAAGTCATAGTTCTAAAGTCCTCTAACCTAAAAAAGTCCTAAAGTCCTCTAACCTAAGAGTCTGTTTTTTTCCTTTTCTGCTTCCTCACCAGAGAGGTTGTGTCAGGCTGTAATGGCCCTTTGCCCCTCTGCAATCCCTCTCCTTGTGTCTTCTGACCAATTCCTTTCTTCTGGTTTTTCCAGGTGCTCCTCAGACATTTCTAACACTTTCAAAACACCTGGTTGTGTTCCCCTCTGAGGTGAGCAGCTGTGCCTCCTTGGTGGCTGGAAGACCCCTCTTGCTGTGGTGCACCTTTTTTTTGGCTTATCCAAATGCATCCTGCTGCCCATATCCTTCATTGCTGTCAAGTGCACTGCTCCTGTATTTTGTCTGTGTTTCGTTTCTCCTCATTTTCTATTTTTCCTGTGCGTCTAAAAACCTATAATCTTTTTCTTCAGAGATCTGGTTTAGTTCTTCTGTATGTTGCTGTCTGCAAAGCCCTTCAGACCGAGTATCCACTGTGTGCTTTTTTTTTTTTTTTTCTCCAAACTGTGAATTTTAGATAGCATAGTTCAACAGGCAGTGTGAAGCCTAGAAAATCCAGCAATTTGGAATTACGACTGGCAAGCCTGTAAACCTCCTGCAGCCATATTCTGTCACTGTCGCACGGAGCAGAAAGCTGGTCCCTTGGTTTTGATCTAGACTACAAGGCAAGAGGTGATACTGCCCATTAAAACTATATTACTTAGCTTTGGGTATGTTAACTGAGATTGTTTTTTTATAAAGGCTTTTACAAGTGGACAGAAAAAAGTATCTAAAAATTCAGAATTGCAGAAAGCCTATTTTTTTTGCGTTTTATGAGGAATACATAGTGGTAAGGCTTAAAGCTGTTCTTAGATTATATTTATTCCCCATTACGTTCTCAAATGGGGGTTTATATAGTATGTTCTTATTCAATATGAAGACAGAAACCTGATCTTTGCGTGGGTTGTTTACCAGATCAGTAGATGTTATGAGACTGAGAGGTGTTTCCGATTTTGTTTCGTGAGTGGTATGCTGACCGCATTGGACAACTGAGCTGTGCTTTCTACTGCAATCTGTAGTTTTATAAACTTCTCCAGTAAAATAATAACTTTAATTATTGAAGAGTATGAAATAGACCTAAATGAGCTTGTTAATATTAATGCTTACTCTACTTGCTGAAGTTACTAAGCTTGTTATGGACCTGGGCTAGCATATTCATAAGAGTAAACAAATGCAGCTGCCCTTTCTGTTCATGGACAGTTAGGAAAGCACCTTGGATTTCTGCAGGTTAGTATCAGAATTGTTCTCCGAGCATTTCCTTCCCATACATTCTTTCTGTCTGTGGGCTTTATATTAACTGTTTAGTTTGTCTCTTAAGTTATCCATTATTAATAGGTTCTGACTATTCACCTATGTTGCATATTTTTGTATCTGTGCCTTAAATGTCTGATGGCTAACTAAAACAGGGTTAAAGAAATGAGAGATTTCAACAGCATGGCTATATGAACATTTTCTTTTACAAACATCTGTTTAAGACCTGGTTTTGAGAGTGTTTTTGTGAGCTAAAGGTCATGAAATTGCATGTTTGATGAAAATCAAGTAAAAGCATTGAACAGTCCTTTGAAAAGTACTTGTGGATCTCATTCAAAGGCATGTGTCTAATACTTTTTTTAAAAGTATTTTTTGAGCTGGACTGATAAATATGCAGTTTCATTCTTTTCCAAATAGAAATACGTATCTTTTGTGTCTGTGCTGGAGCTGTGACAGATCTAAAAGGGCAAACCCCATGGTTTTAGTGGTGGGTCGTCCACCTTCTGTTCCTTCTACCTAGGTATAACTATATAATGATCCTTGCTGGAAAAAAGCTATAAGAAAAAGTAGCAGAAATCCTGCATGGGGAGGAGGAGACGGAGTGAGTGTGAGTGCGTGCCCGCGGCTTTGCAAGCATGATGTCATTCTAATTTGCACTGCTAGGGGATGAGCTCATCGGGGAGGGGTCTTGCAGATTTACAGCTGTGCCAATTCATCTCTGGTTTGATTAACATTCTCCAAGCTCCCTTCTTGAACTAAACAACAGGCGCTGCGTTATGAATTATTTAAAGACCTATGAGAGCCTCTACTAAATAAAATCAAGCATCAGTGCAAAACAAAAAAGAGTGAACTCTATTTTGCTTCCACAATGTTGTTAGAAAATGGCATGTCTACCATTCCCAAAAGGATAAACAGGTATTTATTTTTCTCCCCCCATTCCTGCTCCTTACATTTTTGCGCTACCAGTTTTCAACAACAATCTGAATTGCCTTTTTGTGGAAGATGGGTATGTAGACCTAATACATATATGTATATAAGTTTCTTGTTTAGATACAGTGGAGCATTGACGAGGCTGTATTATTCCAATCTATAACTGGGTTTTCATTTCTAACAGGATTTTAAATATAAAACATGGACTGTTAGAAAAAATCAAGCATATTCTTATATTTCTAGAGGACACATTTAGACTGATTATTTATTATTTTGTAAAACATAATCCATGAGAACATATCTGAGAAATAAATAGGTTTGCCCTTCACTGTTTTCAGGATATGGCTGTATTTAATATAAGATAGGATTTTTCTTACACAAATTCTAAAAAAGAATTAAAAAATTCTGCTTCCACTGTGAAGGAAGTTGGCCTCCTAAAAAGTCTGAAGATCCAGTCTGTGTTTTTTCACAGAAACCACGCCATTTTGCAAACAGGTCAGAGCAGCCTTTGAAAATCAGATAAAATACCTGGCAACTGCTGCAGCTGTACTCTGCCTCCTGCACTGCCACGGGTTAGAGGCATTAGTGGATTTGTATACTTACATTCAGTGAAATTCTCCTCAGAAACGCCTTTAACAGATTTTTCCAAAGATTAAGATGTCAGGTGCAAATAGTGAGAGCAGAATTGTGCGTAGCATCTGGAAAATACTTTGGGACCTCTCTAACAAGCATAACGCAGGATAAATGTTCAACGTTATTTTGGTGTCTTACAGGTATACCTTCTTCATCGCAACACCTACCTTCTGAGATGAGGATAGGGTAAACTTCTCTGTTTCTAAGGCCCTAATTATTGCCACTATCTTGTCCTGGTTTCAGCTGGAATAAAGTTAATTTTCTTCCTAGTAGCTGGTACAGTGCCGTGTTTTGGATTTAGGATGAGAATAATGTTGATAACACACTGATGTTTTAGTCGTTGCTGAGCAGTGTTTATACTAAGTCAAGGACTTTTCAGCTTCTTATACTGCCCTGCCAGTGGTGGCTGAAGGTGCACAAGAAGCTGGGAGGGGACACAGGAAGGGTAGCAGACCTGAACTAGTCAAAGGGATAATCCATACCATATGACATCATGCCCAGTATGTAAACTGGGGGGGAGTTGGCCAGGAGGGCACCACAGCTTAAGGATTGGCTGGGCATCAGTCAGTGGGTGGTGAGCAATAGTATTGTGCATCACTTGTTTGGTATGTTCTCTTATTATTATTTTCCCTTCCTATTCTGTCCTATTACACTGTCTTTGTTTCAACCCATGAGTTTTACTTCCCCCCCCCATTCTCTCCTCCATCCCACTGGGGGTGGGGAGAAGAGTGAGTGAGTGAGTGGCTGTGTGGTGCTTAATAGCTGCCTGGGGTTAAACCACAACATATCTGTAACAGCTTTATAGCATTATTCACTCCTGATGTAAGGTGCTTTAGCTGCTTCCTTTAGATGCATCTGTCTTAGTAACTGTAGTACAGCAAGCAATACAAATATGGGGAAATCTGAAATTAAATTGAGGTTGGATTTGAGTTATGACACCTGGTTACTCTAATATCACTGTATCCCCCTTTCACATTTGGGTTTGGGGTCTGGGGAGAGTCTGGCTGAATACCCTGAAAGTGAACAAACAGATGAGTTTTTTGCTGGGAAATAATACTAAAAGATCTTGTTTCTGGGGGAAGTAACTCAGTCCAAAGGCCAAGTTTGTTTTATCAGTAAACTCACCAAAAAGTGGCCCAATGAGAAAATCATTATTTTCTAAAAATCACTGCACCAGGTAGAGTATGGAAATTCTACACTAGCCATCCTCTTCTCTGCAGAGAAAAGAATATTCTCTGTCTACAGTACTACAGGTAGGTTTTTAATAAAAAAACCCTGTTCCTGCTACTGAAGATATAAAAAGACTTAGTGTAATTCTTATCGTCTCTATAAATCGAGCAGATGAGGAAGCAGGTTTTTTTATCTTCATAAAAATATTTTGGAAGCATGTGCAGCAGGTAACAGGTCTTTGGTGCCTGTGAAGTGCTTCAGCTGTGAGCCTGCTAGTGCTCCCTGCCCTTCTCCCACTCCAGGAGCATTAGGGAAGTCTGGAGTAAAGCAAACAGACTTGCAGTTTAACCACCCGCTTCCTTATAATCAGCTTTATCTGCAGCAGACAAATTGTGTACCACGCTAGCTTGTATACTTTCAAAATAGTAATCTTTTAATTTCACACTGTGAGTGGGAGCAGTGCCAAAATATGCTTATTCAGAGGTGAATCAAAATACCTTTAGCATTAACAACCCAGCATGTCCATCTGAACAAAAGCTGTAATGCTGAATAAACACCATTTAGTTTCCAATATTTTACAGCACTTTAAGTTCTTCCTTGAGCACAGCTGTACATAATCTTTGAGACAGCAAGTAGTTTGCATTCAGAGACAAAAGCAAAAATAGGCCTGCTACCCAAATTTAGAAGTGTTGAGACAAACCCACACCTTGGTTTTGTTGAAGTAAAGCTTAGTTAATTGTTTTGGAAAGTTGCCTTGAAATGCTGTTGGGGATGCTGCTAGTTCCAGGAGTAACAGTGGATGGGGATCAGCTCTGAGTTTCACTGTTGAGTTGGTAGCACCAGCTGATAGTAATGGTGTAGCTGATGCTGGGCAAACTCCTTCGCTCTTTTCCCTTTCCATGTGTAAAATTGGGACTTTTTTACTGTACTTTTGGACATCTTCTGGAAAGAGCTAAATATTACAGGATAGTAGGGTATATCTTAATTTTAGGAATGTGGTTATGATTAAGCTTATCAGTCAACAGCAAGTACCTTGGTAAAAGTTGTTGATGAAATACAGGAGATTCTTATTCTGAAAAACTTAGTAAGAATGGGATTTTCCTTTCAGATGGAGGAATGTGTCTCGTGTAAGCTGGTATTGTGGTCAGTGTATCTCCTCAATACAGAGGACAGTTGACTTAGAGATTGGTTCATCTTACCCCAGAGGAAGCACCAAGTGGAAGATGGAGTTGGCTACACATAAGCATCCAGTGCCGTGTTACCTGTTGTCAGGTATTTGAGGTGCCTGTGCAGAGGTCTGGATGCGACCTGGGAAGTGCCTGAGACCTTGCCCTGGGAGCAACAGCTAACGGCCAGGGGGAATATGCTAGGTATACCTAAATTTAGGCTAAGACCAATCTTAACCCTGCCAGTAATGGCTGGTCTCTGTGCTCTGCTAATTATTGTGATTTCTGTTGACAGTGGTGGGAGTACAGGCACATAGTCCACTTGTATATGTAAGTATAGATGTTGTAAAGTGGAGCTGAATCCCACCCTGTGTCAGCCAGCTTTGCATGTATTTCTAACCTGTCCTTTAACTGAAGCTCAGTGTCATGTATTCCAAGTTCATAGTTTAAAAATCCTCAAAAGGAGCGTTTTAAAAACACATTGCTTATGACAGTGGTTTGTAAAACTTACTGATGCTTTAAAGACCATTTGTTTTAAAATGCAAAAATGGCTTCTGTCTGAGAAGTGCTTCTTGACAGAAATCCATACTTCCCTTTGCAGATCCTACAGATGGAGCAGCACTGGGTATTGCACCAACAAGCACACAGTTCTTGGCATTAAGGTTAAAATGCAGGTTTTTGAGCAGGGAGACTCGGAGGGAGATATAGTGCTGCTTTCCTGCTAGTCCTGATAAGGATACAAAATTGGTTTCAGAGCCGCGACCAAAAAGCATCCTTCAATTATGGTAGTTAAGGAAGCATATGGAAATTACAAATCAAGTATGATTGCAAGTGGCTTGCAGGAGAGTGAGAATAATCAGTGCTCTCAACTATACACTTTTTGTTCTGAGGAAACTGAATTAATCTAGCTGGAGGCAATATTTTACTACATTTAAAAACTTAAATACAGGCATGGGTGTTCTAGATTTGCTACCAAAGCCTTCTGAATATTTTTTGTTTTCTGTTGTTTGCTGTATTTTTTAAGATACTACTGGCTTACAAGTGTGGTGGGAGAAGATGGGCCTGAGGGTGGAAGGAGGGAAGCCACCACTTTTTTTCATATATTAACAAACTCAACAGAATGCAGTTTTTAAATTAGGGGCTGGGTTTTGATTTCCTGAGATGCAGCTGAGATTTCCAGGTTCCTGTGGATGTAAGAGCTTTACACGGGAGATGAGGGATGTGGGTTTGAACTTCCTTTGCTGGCATCACACCTGGTGGTCCATTGCCTGGGCCTAATCCTGAGCTGTCACACTAATGGTGAGCAGCAGCACCCTTGTGCTGCCTTCTCCCCAGTGCCAAACATCCTACCTGTTGGCACCCATGCTGGCTAATTTGGAGCTGATACATGTGTGTGTGTATATACACATGTATATACATAGAATATACATGCATAATTATTTATATGTAATATAACTCTGTTGTGTTGTGCCATACAGATGTATTTTATTTCATGCTCCTGTTCAGTTATTGAGTATTTCAGGAGCTCTCATTTTGAAAACCATTATTTAGAAGTGACCTGACATGTGCATTTTCATGTGGCCATTTCTAGTACACGGTTTCCAGAATTGAGATTAAATTAATGGGAACGTTTTTTCCTGCTTTGGAAATGTAAGGCAATTTATCCACACAGCTCTTTCTTAATCCTGCATTTCTAACTAACTCACTAAATAAATAAAATTGAAGTAATTAATCACACTCCCTTTTATAGCACTGAAGTCATAATACAGATGCATTTTAATCCTATAATAAATGCCAAACAGGCATTTTCTGGGTGGATGGATGTTCTGTTCTAGAGAAAAAAATCTGATGAGTTTTGGTAAGATTCTTGGCATGAACTGAATTTTCCAGGATTAGACCCTTGATATTTATGGCAAGTACAATAAAAAGTAAAATATTTGGAAAAAATACATAGTTTTCATTAGTTGACCATTTGATTTTTCTAATCTGAGGACTTCTCAAAATGTTTCAAGCAGTGCAGTGGTAGTACCCTGTTTTTTGGTTATTTCCACAAGGCTTGGAATAGCCAGTCATGCACAAACCCACTGATTTTAGCACATTTGGCTTAAAAACAGCACAAGAATAGGATCACTTGGCTAAAGGAGCCAAGTATTTGCAGAAACTTCTTGCTGAGTCTTTTGTGTTCCCTGCTGGGAGTTTCTCCAGTGGAAAATTAATGGAAATTAAATCAAGTAGCAACTCACCGGGGCTGTCAGCTGATTTCTGAGTAGAGCAGGTATTTATTTTCTCTTTCCACCAATAACTATATTCTTGTCACCGCTAAAATGAATTTTAAAAAGCGTTACATAATCAATTGCTATTGTACATTAACAAACTGTGGTTCAACTTGTTAAACTTCCCTTGTCAAATTATATCTTAAGTAAGAGAAGAAAAAGGTAGCATATAACTTCATTAAATATTTCTGGGGTGCAAATATAGCAGGGGAAAAGGGTACCCCTTTTATCATGTCTGCTTTTTGCTTAGTACAGAGGACTGTGGGCTACTGAAACTGAAAATTTCAGGTAGTGAATTCTCCCAGCAGTCTAACATGGGAAAACGCAGTCTGTAAGCGTGCTGAAATCCTTTGGTCTATACATACAGCTTTGCTATGTCATGTTCTGAGGCACAGCTTGAAGATGCACAATTTTCATCTGATGAAGTAGTAAAAATCACAACTTTCATGGGGGAAAAAAGTGGAAAATGGATGCTCACTCTAAAGCTTAATTTAAGACTACCCTTAAAATTCTGACTGCAGCAAAGGTTCTCTAAATGTTTGTTTTTTACAGACTTCTGTTCACTGAAGTTGAAGCTGAAGTGAGGCTTGAGTTAACAAAGATAAATATTGACCCCACAGATTTTGTCCCTGTGACTGAGTTTTGGGAACAGGCCTTACTCAGATCACTGCCAGAAATCATTAGAGAAAGTCTCGCTCTTTCATAGCTGTCTCTCCCAGTTTTCGAAGCAAATACCCCTTTTCAGAACTGACATTGTAATAACCCCCAATCCACTCATAACTACTCAGAAATACTGAATATTACTATTGCAAACATTTTGCAGTGTTAGAGAACATACTACATATACTGTAGAAACATTGTTTCATGTTGTATTTGGTGAAAATGCAGTCTTCACTTGCTGGATTATACCCTAAATTTAAGTTACTTGTGAAAATTTTTGTGAAGGCAACTTTCAAAACATCATGTATTTCTCAGGCTCTAGTGAGTCTTCTGTGTTTTTTTCAGTAATGGTAGTTTAAAAAAAATCAACTGAGAAAGAAACTGCTTATTGTTGAGGAATGAAAAATTAGAAGATGAATCAAAAAACAAAGGCTGTGATTACTTTTTTGATTACTGCATTTGGATTATCCAAAACCTTGACTGATCACCATGACAGTAATACCACAGCAAAGTTGTGCTAGGCATTTAGGCTTCCCAGTATGACTCAGATGCCCTCTAGGCTAAAATGTTAAATCAGATTCTGCGCATCTCTGATTCAAGAGTGATGCGTGAGGCTGTGTTGATCACGTTGTCTGATTGCAACAACTGATTGCAACAACATATTTTTTTTTACTTTTCTTTTGAAAAGTTGCCACCTTAACATTTTCTAAAAAACTGGTCCTTCCAAGCTGCTAGGTTGTGTGGTCAGAATTACTAGTTATTCCAGAAAAAGCATGACTGTGAACACACATGCAACAACATAGTTTTATTTTGCTTTACATTTTCATGAAATATTTTGGAAATATGATATTTTTGACAGGTCTTCCACTGTCAAGTGATTAAGGTGATTCAGATACGCTCCTCTGAGTCTGGATATCAAAATAACATCTGTCTGCTGGAGTTGACAGCACATGAGTGTGTTTAAACAGTCCTAACACACTTTGCTGCAATTGTGTGTTCAATAGATAAATGTTTAAATTTGTCTCAGATATGTTGCTTGGGAGTGAGGTATGCGGAAGGAAGATGTAAATTACAGAAACTGGCCAAAGCTTTTTTCTTTCCTTTTTTTTTTTTTTTTTTTTTTAAATATATTTGGCTGTGTGTTTGCACCCAGCACTATCCACTTGAAAATCTGTGTTTTCTAGTTATTCATCTTTGGCTAAGGCATAGGTGTTATAGGTATTACCTAGGTACATGTTTATCTAAACGCCATTAAATTGGGGACAGATCTCTGTGGTTACCAACAGTTCTGTTATCCAGGCAGAAGCACAGAAACCAGACCAGTTCAAACCAGTGCGAGTCTTGTACATCCCAGTGCTGGGGCGCTTGGGCTGCTGACGGACCAGTGGGAGCAGGAGGGAGCAGCTTTCTCTTTCTTCTCCTGGGCTGGGGTCTCTGCTGTGCAGCTCAACCACCAACATGCTTGATCATCAAATGTCAGCCTGGATGGAGAGTCGGGCAAAATAAAATGGTTGAGGATGAAGCCTTTGCTTTTTCACCTCCCATTCTGTCTGGTTTTTTTCTGCGTTTCTGCTTTGGAAAGGTAAGATTTTGCCAGTTCCCAGTACTGCAGTCCCAGAGGCAACACAATCGGTGTTGTACTGCCAGGCCTCCGTGTGCTGCTCTTCATGAGCCAGGTACAGCAGTGAGGAGTCACACAAATGTCATCCTTAGAGTTATTTAAAGAACAAGGAGAGCCTTTTAAATACAAAGCGAGGATGCCGACATGCTTGGCTGTCCTAAGGCAAGCAGTTAAAGCCAGCAGAGGAACCACAGATGGATGCGTTGTGTAACAGCCTTGCTGGTCGGCTGGTTGATGTATCCCTTGTGACAGAGCATCCCTTCAGCACGGCAGTGAGCAGGGAGGGCAGGGAGGAGAGCAGGCATACAGAAACCATCATGATCCAAATCTGCCCTTGAGTTTATTTTTGGTTCTACAAAACATGGCTCTGGTTGCAAAGCAAGACCAAAAAAATAATCTAGTCTTAAAGTACGTGTTACTGTTTTAATAACATTTATGTTCGTGAAATGTTTTTTGGAGGCTGTGACGTTATAGATGCTTGCTTCAAAGTGATTTATCATGCTCTGCCTGTTGCTGTTTATAGCTGAATACCTTTTGTTAGCAAATCATGTTTGTGAATCATGTACAGAGACAAACACGTGACTGAATTTTTCTGGCACTAAAAGTTAATGATTCTCTTTTTAAGATAGTCCTTTAACATGAAGAAGAAATAGGCATCTGATGCATGGTTCTTTATCTTATTTTGTATGAAATTAATGAATCAAACATTCAGCTATAAGGTTCTTCGCAGGAGGATGGAAGATGACATGTAGAGTAAATATAGATAGAATGCTGCTTTCCTAATGTTCTGTGCATATGTGCATGTGTGCTCTCTCTCTCTCACTTCCCAATTTACCCCAATTTAATTGTGTACATTATCAAAACATTGGTAAAACTTCCAGCCATTGCAGTTAGTGCAGGCTCTGCAACAGGCTCTGCCCTGTATTTTTTCACTATTAGCAGTCATCCCTGAAGCACAGAAGGGCCACTTTCTCTCCAAACAGTTTGTCATGAATGTTGTTTTAATCTGTTTTAGTTGGCTAAGCTATGAGTCCTACAGTTCTCGAAGTCCCACATCAAGCTGTTCAAGGTCCTTTTTTTCCTTCCTTCCCTATGGAGTAGTGCGTGAAGCACACTGATTTTTTGGTTGGATTTCCTCTGTGTGCTCTCTCTGAACAATACCTTTCTGATAATGCAAACCTAGGAGTGAATTGAACCTACTACTGAAGCTGCAGCCACAATGATCAGGGTCATAAGAGTTAACATCATCTTTCCCTGAAAAAAATGAATAGTTTTGGATAATTTCCAAAACGTTTGACATCATGAACAGGTTGGTAGGCTGCAGTGGTCTGGGGTCATATTTTTATGAGCAAGCTATCATTACTGCTGTAATTTGCTTCAACTCACACCATTCCCTACCAGAGCTTGCTCCTGCCAGGATGAGAACCTGACTCGTGAGTGTCTGAGCCAAGTGTTCTGGCATTAGCGAAAGGAAGAACTTCACAAATTGAAGATGGCACAGCCTGCTAAGATAAACTTGTGCTTCCTTAGTCACAGCATGCTGTAAAGAAAGATGCTGGCCTAAATTTGCTCATCTGCTAAGATCTGCTGTGAAAACAGCAAAAACCTGTCATGTAAAGGATAGAGAGCAATTCCTGCTGCCCAGGAGCTCTTTGCTGGGCAAAATGTCAGATGTGCCTCCATAGTCACTCGTGTCAGCTAGACCATGCCGGTGGGATTGGGAGGGCGAAGGGGGGCTTTTAAATGTAGGAGGAGGTGGGATGGGTAGTGCATCCAGGAAGACTTCCCTACCGACATCTTTTCCTTAATGTCAGGTTATAGAAGGACTTTGCGCTGAATGTGAAATAAGGGAAAGATTACCCTAAGCAAGCTGAGGGAATCAGTGACCTGCGAAGAGAATCAAGGTTGTGTGTGTGTAAGAAGAGATTGTCAAAGGGAAGTAAGAGAGAAATAATATGATTCATGTATTTTGAAAAGCCAAAAGGTGATGGTAGAGAAGAGGCTATGGTTTAGGCTGTGCTATCAGCTTGACTGGGGGCTCGCAGCTGCATTGCAGTTTTTACATCTGTATTGAGGTGTGCAAAGGAAAAAGAATAAATTCAGTTGCCTTAATTTTTCTGGGGGAAGAAAAAAAAGGTCAGAAATTATGGATATTCTAAAGACTGCTTATTCCTTAAATAAAAATGGTAAATTTTCAAAACACAGTAATGTTCTGTAAAGATAGTGTTTAGCTGCAGTGCTCCAGGTTGCAATGTAAGTCTGCCTCTGGAAGTGGTCATGTTTGTATTGTATTAAAAATTGCTGCCAGCTGAATGCTGCTTTCAGACAGTGACTCATGGACAAGTAACTCATTCTCTGTGAAGGCTGCATCTCTCTGGTCTGAAGTAGCTAACATGCTACCTGGGGCTCCCAGGAGAGCAGTAAGGAGGAGGCTGTGGTTGTCCAATACTTGAGAGAAGACCCAATCGAAGTGGATGTTAAGCAGGCATCAGACCATGACTACCAGCATCTCACAGGCTGAAGCTACTCCTTTTCATCTCTTTTATTAAAAGTTGTATTTATTTGTTAATGGCTTTATTTGTCTTCACCTTTGAATTTTCATTAACTGTAGCAGGATTTTTTTTCTCCCAGAAATTCTCTGATGGCTGTAGAAAAAGGCAGGTATGCTAGGGAAGTCCGGCATCAAGAAAAAAGGGAAGGATAGAAAGATGGGAGCAGAGCATCACAAGACAGAGGGGCTAAGATGACAGGGGAGAAGTTGAGGGTGAGAGAATGAATTTGTGGAAATTATGGACTGTCTGCCTGACTGTATGGAAAGTGGGATGGTTTGTATTTGCAGTTCCCTTTGGGTCTCTAAGCCTGTGTTTCTAGTGCGTACAATTTTAAGACTAAATTGATAACAGTGCTCCTCTGAGATTTCCCCCCCATTCTGAACAGAGGTGCCATTCGCTGTGCTGTGTGTGAAAAGAATTATTTAAATAATTGTAGCGAAAACTTTAAATGCCAACACCTCTGTGACCATAAATACTCTCATTTGTTATCATGGAGCATTCCACATGCTCAGCCACTTCTGGGTTTGTTATATGAAGACAAAGAAACTAGAGCGTTAGACCAGTGCTAATAATATGGGAATAGAAAAAAAGATGGTAAATGTTGTGCATTGTTGACTAACAGTGGAAAATGATCCTCTTCACTCTATGGGAATGGGAAGAGAATTGAATTCTGTAACGGAAAATGATGCCATCTTGACTGTGTTATCTTTGGTAGATAAAAGTAGAAATAAGGTTAGTAGTATCAACCGTAACATGGACATTTTGTAACTATTCAAGACTCTGGTAAATTTTTACAATGTGTGTCTGCAGTTTCGTACTGATTACAGCTTCCAGAGGACTTCCAGTATGGAAGGTCATAAAGATGGTATCTTCAAGATGAAGAAGGCATCTTCATCACAGCTTTTTGCTCAGATTTCTTCAGGTGACTGTTACTGTTGTTCATTTACCTCTCAGTATCAGCAGTAACTTTATGGAAGTGTGAGATTGGATAACATGAGCATAATATCAGACCCACAGTAAGTGACTGGCTGCTTTATATGATAGTAATTATTGCTTGTAATATTTGTCACAGCAGCATTTTCCTAGACAAACAAAAAAAAAGCAAAAGCATGCTCTGCTGTTATTTAAAAATCTACGAGAACAAATTTCACGTAACTGACTCTGTATAACAGTGTTATGGTTTCATAAACAGTTACTAACACAATTACATGTATTACCAAGGATAATGTTTCCATCTAACAGAACAAACCAGAAAACAAGCTGGACCTAGTACTAACCAGATGCTGAGCATTATATTCTCAATTTCCCTTTGATATCTGCAGTTCAATTAGTTTCTAATAATGAAAAAATAAAGGTTGAATTTCAAGCAAGAACATTAAGGATGACAGTAGAGTTAAGACAGATGCATTCTTCTGCTACCATGTATTATGTCAGTGGTCTCATTGTTTTTAAATGCAAAGCATTCAAGTAATTAAAAGCAAACAAACAAAAAACCAATAAAAAACCCCACCCCTGGACTCACAGAGCAAACATATTATAGCACAATGAACGTTTAATGTTAAAAGCATCTTGAAAAAGCATTTAGATTGGGACTACTTACAAATATTCCCAATACCTCTTTTCAGTTTTAATCCATGTAAATTGACCATCTTTTCCGCTCACAGTGGTTTATCAAAAAACCAAACAAGTTTCATAAGACTTCCTAATCCATTTTTATTTTCATAATATCTCTACACTTTTATAAAAGTTCTGTATTTAATTCAAAATGTAAGTATCTATTCTGGTTACCTTTCCCTATGATGATGTTACAGATCATAGTAAACTGCTTAGAAATAAATGATGAAGATTTGCAGATTGGGTTTTCCCAAATCTCCCACTGTCCCAATAGGACCATTGCTGCCCCCATCTTCTTCTGGGTCCTCTATCACTTAGAAGGTGTTTTATGTATTGCCACTTGCAGATTATTAAATATAAGTCTTCCCCTGCTCTCAAAGTGTGTGTTATCCCCCTACTTGCTTGACTGTGCAACCTGTAATTTTTGATGACTTGATTTTACTGTGTTGCAGTCATCTCAGTTACAGGGTCAGATTCCAGCTTCATGTCAATTTGTTCCACCAAGATTGCTGCATGTATTTTAAAAATAAAATCAACATATAGAAACTGCGTGGGGTTTTTTTTCATTGCCGTCTTTTCATAAAATGGCAGTGCTTTCCCTTCCCTCAAAGAAGGGAATCAAGGATGAAAAATTGGAGCTCCAGAATTTCTTGAGGACTTGCATGACTCACCAGTGACTTTAAAGAGAATCTATTGTGTATCCATAGTTATCATGAATCACCACTTGTTTGCTGCTGTTTTTTAAATGCTAGGACTGTTTATAAATGGTGGCAAAGGTGTCAAAAATAAAATGCTTATTTGTTTTAAAGTAGACCTGAGGGTCTGATAGAGATACAATAATGTTGCATAGTATAAGTGAACTATGGCAACTTGCTTGATGGTCTTTAATGTAGTGTAATGCAAAGTAGCGGTGCATAGTACTGTTTTCCCTACCATGGCCAATCTTTTCATTTCGTGCTATTCCAGTAAGCATGATCATTCCCAACTGCAGTGTCGCCAGACGTGTGCATGAAACATGACTTTCCACACTGTGACATGTGCCCATGGTATGTTTTGAAAGCACAACTTTAGGTCTAGTTTTGTGATTTTTAACTCTCATAATTTGGGATGCAGGACACTTAATAAATAATCCTAACACGAATGAAACAAAATAATGACTCATCTGCCACCACTGCTCATTACAAACATTTATCAGTTAGAAAATTGTACCCTGAGGGAACATTCTGAGTTGGGAAATATGGAAACAATTGTAATTGTTTATGGACTAAAGAGGGGCCTTTCACGGGAGATTATTTTAAAGTCATCATCAGTGTGATTGTTAAGGAGGAGCATCTTCAGTAAAGGAGTTCAGGAGGAGCAGTCCAGTAAAGAGTCAAATAATGAAGAAATATGTATAGTAATGGAGTCTAGTGACTGACATCAGTGGACACTGGCTGCTGTCTAGAATAAATAGTCTGGATGGTCCAGACTTTCTCATTTTGTCGAAATCATTCTGCTTTACATAGATACCTGAATATTCTTGTGGAGAGTGCGATTATTCCTGCCTGGGATCGCTGGGACCGTCAGGTGCACATGCTATACAGCGCACATGCAGGGGTCAGTGCTCTTAGGAAGCCCTGACCTTTGCAGATGTCGACTGTGCAGACGGCTTGTTCAGCCGCAGGAAGCTGGTGATGCTTTGGCATGGCTGTGCAGTGTCAGTCACCTTTGGCTCGTGCCCAGTAGGTCCTACTCTGCCCAGAGGCTTCAGAGGCATTTCCCTACTGCACATGCATCTCCTCAAATGGTCTGGCAGATTTTAGTTGTTTTGTTGTTGGTTTATATCCACCATTTTTAAAATATCTTCAGTTCGTATCTGTGCAGCAAATGTTTAAATCATGGGATGGCCATCCATGCGGTTGTGTTTGGTTCCTGTGGAAGAAATTAAGTTGTTAAGGATCTTTGAAAGGGTTGAACAATTGTTCTGAAGGCAAGAAGAAAAAATAATGTTTAGCTTAAATAGATTTCATCTTTATAAGTGATGGTTCAGAGAGGAGATGACTTTGTGCCCTATTTGTTTCAAGACCAGGTGTCCTTGTTGAGACACTTTGTGGTGGTGGTACTTCACAGTTCATAAAGTCAAGTTTGAATTTCAGGTGCTAACCAAACAACAGAAGCCTCTCATCTGTAGTTGTGAGATTTAATAAAAAAAACCAAACTGCCTGAAAAATCTGAAAAACCTAATGGTAAACTACATATCACCTGAAATGAGATTATACAATGGAAAGGGATTCTATAGTGTAAAGTGTGTGCGATATGGTTTTACTTACTGCAGAATGTATTTTTAATGTGATGGTATCTATTTCAGTCTGTAATCTAGCATGCTTTTTCCTAAAACAGAAGGGCCCGATCCTTCTTTAGGTCTTCAACACATCGCCAGTCAGTCAGAACATCAGTTTGTCTCCTGAATCATCGTGTCATAGAATCAGTGAAGGCAGTTTCTCACCACTGGAATAACCTCAGGGGCTTTGCTTTATGTTATTAACATTTAGTTTGGAGCAACTGTGGATTGCTATAAATTTTATCAAACAGTGGCCTGGTCTCTGGCTGAGTGAGACATTATCGTTCAGAAACTCCTGTTACCTCTTCTTCTTCAGCAATGGGGTGTATCCTGAACTGTGGCTTGATAAACATAGGAAGAACTTTGTGTAAAGGAATACTGAAGTTACTGTGTATATTCACGTCAAAAAGGAAATTTATAGGAGGGGTCATCATAGCAAATGAAGCAATGATGGGCAAAAGTTGTACTTCAAGCTTCTGCTGTCCATGTCTGGTAGTGTGAAAACAATCAGAAAAGTAACTAAATGAAACCTGCTTAAAGGTAATATTCTTCTCCTGAATAACGTAACTAGATTGCAGTGCTTCTTGCCGTCAAACATGACTGAAGCCCAGACATGAGGACAGTGTACAGAGGAGGGAGATACTGTGAAAGAGTATCCCAGAGCCATAGAGAAGAGAAAACATAGTGGAAGATCGAGAGTGGTTTTTTCGTGGCTTTTTAATCTGGTTAGAGTGTGAGGAAATCCGTAATTCCTGGAAATGGGATGGTATATTATGGGAATGTCCCTGTTGCATCTTCCTTTGAAGCAGTCAGTGATGGGCACAGAGTACCAGACCAAATGGCCTGCAAAGCCCCACATATAAAGTGTGAGAGTTTATGCATCCCTGATGTTTGCATTGTATACCCTTCTGCCCTACCCAAAAAGTATGTGGAAGTGCTGTTATCTCAATAATGATCTTTCTTGAGAAAATGAAAACTGAGAAATGAGAATCATGAAAATCTGTCTTGCAGTCAGGTTGGATGTAAAGATAAATGTCAGTCATGTTTGTTTCTTTTATTTTAAAGGAAGTGTTTTTGTCACATTTTCAAAATAAAATTGATCATTAGTAACAACGAATTCCAACTTCATTAGCTGTAAACAAGTAATGAAGAGAATGTCAGTGGGGCACTGCCATTCTCTTCGTTACAGGTCACCTTCATTACAGGTGACTGAGCCATCCTTGTAAGTCAAGTCAGAGAGATTTCAGCAGACATGGAAATACCACTGTCCTTGTAGAAGATATGGGCAAGACCACATAAGAACACTTGGAACAACTCTGTTCATGGTGGATGTGCTCACATCAACAAGAGACGAAGACAGACTTGTAGGATGATCAGGGAAGTGGAAGGAGAACCCATCTGAAGAGCTGTACCTGGATGCTCTCCAGTGGAGCATGTGTGCGTAGACAAAATAGCTTTGAACTAGATATCACAGGTACTGTTGTCAACGTAGCCCTGCAAAATTGGTCCAAAGACATGGTGAAAAAGGGAAGGCAGGAGTGGAGAAGACACAGTGAGCTAGCTCTATACCTTCCCTGTTCTGAAACAGATTTCTAATGGATTGAGGACAAAACCCCAACCAGTTACGAGGTGAACCATGGTGTTTGTCTCCTGCATCACTGCAATAGCAAGGAAGACCCTGGAAGATGGTTTACAATGCTGTGGCCTTTTGGCTCATATATGCCATAGAAACTATGGCTTAACATTTGGAAATTCCACTCTTTGGGCTATAATATCTCACCTTGGCAGGAAGCAGAGGATCATCTTAGAGGTGTTTCTGCCTCTAGACTCCAGCTCTCTTTCAGCAGTACAGGTGGCTGTGGACAGCCTTGTCCAGAATTTGTGACTTTTTTCTTTCAAATTCTGTTTACATCTAGTTTGAAAAAATGAGAAACCAGAAATCTCAAAAAGACTTATATGTAAATATTAACAGTAAACAGAAACTGGCCCCATGGGTTGTTTTTGAGACTAATTTGATTTCAGCAAAGCGCTCAACATCTTGTTCACATTAGTAGTTACATGTGGCAGCAGGACAGTAAACTTAATGGTTCTTTGATTTGGTGAGAGGAAAAGGGGATAAATGTAATGTAGACTTGCAGGCTTTTTCAAATGTTTCACCAATATATATTTTATGAGAAAAAAATGTGTGGAGGGAAAAGCAGTTAAGTATTGGTTTAAAATTGACTTAGAGCAGTTTTTTATAGATATTAATTGTGCTAAACAAATTATCCATATAGATGTGTTAGGACTGTATATAAGCATTGATATTATAAAATATATTTTGGGAATGTTAGAATTCAATTAATAGAAAGTGGGAGTCATACTGTTTGCAACAGATAAAGGGGAAAGAAGAAGGAAGTACCTTGTATTTGGTATTTTACTTTGGGAAAGACAAAGTTGATGTAGCATCTGCTATGATGATATCTTAAGCTAATCACCAGTAAAATAATTATTCTCAAAGTCTAAGGAAGATTTACCAGAAAAACAATTTTGCAAAAGACTTGGTGAGAGCACTGTGAAATGGAGATGTCAGACATACTAGTAGTTGGGTGGCTCTGGCTGTGGGGCCGGGTGAGGGTAGCAAACAGTGCTGCTCTTCAGCAGCAAGCTTTGTAGCGGGAATGCCAGCTACCTGGAGAGGCAAGGTGTCTTACCCTCTCTGTGTGTTATCAGGTGGCATAAGTTGTCCCCTTAGCACGTCACAGCGCTTGTTGGCACTGTTCTTGTTAAATCGGGTGAGCTGGGACCTTTGGGATTTTTAGTTTCCATCTGTACCCATTGTCAGCATGATAGCTTGCATTGCGTTGAGCAGCATCTCTTGGGTATTGAAGCAAGAAGCCGAGCCCCTTTCCCTGAAGAAAGCATCAGTGCTCAGAAGTGTGATGTTTTCTTTCTGTAAACAGTACCCTGTTGAAGCGATCCCATTTATGAAAGAGAGTGTGCCTCTGAACAAGCTAAAACAGTAGCTAAGGCAAAGGCAGACAAGGGATGAACATTAATATATTGTATGATATTTGGAATAATTGGTCTGTTGCTTCAGGGTGCTATTAAGACATGGTTTGTAGATACCGAGTTACTTATTGCATCAGCAAGTGGCCTTTGAAGTAGAGGAGATTGAACAGAAAATCTTGAAGGTTTGTGGGTGACCATAAGGGTTAACTGTTCTCTGCAGGGTTCTGTTATTCCTTTCTGAATTTAAGTTTTGCTTTGCACTCATAATCTATCAAGTGATTACCATTTATTTGATTGCTCTGTTTTGAAGCAGACAATTTCTATGTCATATTCCTACTTCAGCTTCTGTTGTTGCCCCGAGGGCTCTTCGCCAGATAAGTTCTCCTGATATGATGCAGCTGTTTGAAAAGTAAAAATTATTCCTTGGATCAACTTCTTCAATATATAGAATAAATTGTTCCTGTAAACTGCAGCTTATCTCCCAGTGTTGAACTTGGCTTGCTTAACTGTTCCCATTTATGCAGAGCATTTAAAAACTGCAGATCTTATCACCAGCCAATAAGAAGAGCAGTGTTTTACTACCCATCCTCTCCCTCCCCACCCCCAGCACACTGTATCCTGTATTTTGTAAATCAGAGAGTGAGACCTAGAGTTCAGTCCTGTTCCCATTTGGATAGGTTTGAAATTTCAATTGCCTTTAAGGAAGTCAGACTAAGTTGCTTTAGAAGTAGTGATAAAAAGGCTTCTATGAAAAAGGCATTTTCCATCTGTTTTGCAGGCTTGGCCTTAAGCAAACTTTTCTGGGGAGTCTCAGAGAGCAAAGCAGCTATTACTGCCGCTGGACTGCAGAGGAGGCAGTGGCAGCAGAGTACGTCCGTGGGATGTGTTTACACCAGATAACAGAAATCACAGTAATTTGGCATCCTTTTTGTTGCTGGTGCATCTCTGCCAGCACTGCCCGAAGAGGTCTGGTGTGGTGGTAGCCTACAGAGCAGCCAGGGTAGCATTGACTGGGTCATATCCCTACAGGGAGGAGAGGGACACTGGGAGGGGGTGCTCCATGTGCTCCCAGGGACACATCTGGCTTGGGAAGCCGTCTGCCATCTGGGGGCTTGAGGAGAAGGCAGGGATGGCAGAGGGAGAGTCGTGGAGACCCCTGTATATGGGAGAGTACGTCAGCCAACCTTTGGAACCAAGTATTGCCTTTTCTTGGTTATCTAGATCTATGAAATGGTTATAAAAATGAATGGATTATTTTCATGTTTTGGTGTTTTTAGTAATAACGGCTAGAGAAATATCTGGTTTTAGAGTCCTCTTTTTGTGGAGCAGTGGAAAGTAACCCATGGTTTGATGTGAGTTAAAATAAAAGACTTTGAGAAACACGCCTGTATTACACATCGCTTTCTCTTCAGTTCTTCTGTTAAACATATTTTCTGCTCCAGGATGCTGAGAACCACTCTGTGAAAATCTCCCATCTGATATGACTAATTTGCAGAGACTTTTTATTGTCCTTAAACCATTACAATCCAGATAAAAAGTCAGTATCTGGTTTACTGACCCTATTAACTCTCCTCAGGCTCTTAAAACACCAGCCAGACTTCCAAAGGTCCTTCGAATAATTGAATTGCAAAATCGTATCAACTTGGCCAGGAGGAGGTGGAGAGCTTTGAGGTAGCCTTTAATGCATTTTCCTTTTTTCCTTGAGAAGTTCAGGTATGTGTGTTTTTTAGAAGAAAAGTTCCTGTCTTTGTATAATAAAGATTTTGATCGTAATTAATTTCTAATAGCTGTCAGTATCAAAAAAAATTGCTTGTGTGCAACAAGGACAGCAGAGACAGACAGAAAGGCCAGTTACTTTGTATGTGAACTAGCCTGCAAATACCAAAAAGTTAATGTGGAAAAGGTTAATTTTATGTTTGGCCACCATGAGCAAAGGCAGAAATCCCTAGCTCCTAATTAGTGCATCGTATTATTGTATCTCTGTTTCAGATATCAAACACCAGTTCTCTTTTTAGATGTGTAAGTAGTCATGCTCTCTTATGTTTTTAGATGTGTCATTACATCATTACAGTACTGTACTGATTTAATATAATTGAAAATATTTCCCTTTGCTTTTGGCTTTATTGTGAAAAGTTGTGGCTTTTACCAAAGAGTGCTGGGGACCTTGGGCTGTTTATATGGATCATTCTCGCTATAGTTTTTGTTTTGTCTTTGGCAAGTGGGTTAATTTTTAATCTTCATAACCAACAACCAAACATAACAGGAACAAGCAAGATTGTTTATTTATCTGTACTATCAATATTTTGAGTTGTTAGATGGTAACCAAGTATTATAGTAAATGTAAGGTGTTTTATGGATTAAGAATATTTCGCAGCATGATGTTATAGATCTTTGCTCAAGACAGAAGAGTGGTTGTAGTTACTTTAGATATATGGAGTCACAGCTACAGGCATGGCTTTTCTTGCTGATTCCTTGTTAGGATTTTGCCTTTGACATTAATGATGAACTGAAGAAAGCTAAAATCTTTTTATTTTACCTGTAGAATGTAATTTAGGGGTTTTATTTCTTTCAGAAGTACTTTTGTTATTACTAGTGCACTGATTACAATGATTCATTATATGATGAATCATATTTTTGGTGTACCGAAAGCCTGTAACAACACATCTATCAGTATTGATACAGTGCTCAATATGATGGCATCAGTGCAATGTGGCTATAATCAGGTGGTCAGAGTAAGACTTCAGACGTCTCTTTGAGCATTTAGAAGTATAAGTATGGGAGGGAGAGAGCAATTTCAATATACTGTTATTTTGTCCTAGTTGTAGCATATTAGTGCATGTGTGTTTATATGGTACTTCCTTAACAAA
The DNA here is from genome assembly GCF_031877795.1 of Strix aluco. Lineage (NCBI taxonomy): Eukaryota > Metazoa > Chordata > Aves > Strigiformes > Strigidae > Strix > Strix aluco. The sequence goes on from NC_133931.1 coordinate 31,917,685, forward strand.
AGATCAAGGTGTTGTGTGAACCACTGTCATAAGCTGGTTTTTGGGTAGAGGACAGTAGCCAGCTAACATAGCATATTAGCATTTTTGTGCTTGACTGCCACCGTTCTTGATCAATCCTAGTTAAAATTTTTTATTTCATTCATTTTTTACTGTGTCCCTCTGGTGAGGATAGCAGTAAGAAATAGGTAAGCCCATGCCTCTGCCAAAATAAAGAACATAAGCCCTTTAATAATTCTGAATATTTAGGGCATATGGGCTTCAGGTGGCTATTGTTTAGAAAGTAGGATAAGGAAAGGCAAGCTCAGCAGTGCTGGAACATCAGGGAAATGTGGTTCTGGAGAAGGCTGGGGCTGTGACTGTCAACTTCTGTAGCCAACGTTCACTGAAGTAATTGGAAATATCCTTCGTGTTCCCTTCTCCCTGGGCTCATCTGGTGCTGAAGGTTCTACCCCCTTGCAGCCTGGTCCTGCCAGCTGCAGGATGCTGCTGCCCCTGCTCTGCCCTCTTACCTTCTCGGCAGGAGCAGAGCCCTGGTGAAGAAGCGCTGCCCAGTCGCACTCACGCTGTGTCAGGGCAGCTCCAGCACATAGGAGGGTGCTCTCCGTACGGTGAACCCGTGCCTCATTGCTTTGGGCATCGCTGCGCTGGAGTTAGAGGTTGCTGGTGAGGGAATGGACTGAAAGCTTTGTGGTTGTGGTCAGGGAAAATGAATCTGTCTGTTTTTTATTTTTTCTTTGCTTAAAATGAACTTAGTTATCTTTTTTGAATAAGGTCTATTTTATCAAAAACACCTGCTACCACTACCAGTTTCTCTGCTCTAAGAATATTCTCCAGGACCCTTAAAATATGCTTGGGTAAAGTACTGACCTAAGATGCAGTCTTTCCAAGAGGAAGAACTGCAGGCTTTTTATCTAAGCCAGGCAAATAATAAAGAATAGACTAAAGATTTCAAAACCAGAATAAAATGCATATTTCTAAGGATTTTTTGAGACAGTTTAAAAAAACCCTTCCAGACGTAGATGATGGTGTGGTTGATAGAGAGGAGAAAAAACAGAGGTGTGGTATAGGGGTGTCCAGATGGGAATAACACTTAATTGGGAGTGTGAAGGTGACAGTAGCCGGAAGAGGACCTGTGCACCTTTCCCAAAGGGAGGTCTGGAAGACATCCCCTTGCCAGATAGTTGCTAGTAGGGAGGAATCCTACCAAGAGCTTAAACTGTGGATTCAGTCTCATAAGGAAACATGGGTCCTAGGGGGAGCCAGCTGCTGGCTGAGGAAACAGGACAGCAGGAGATCGGATGTTGTGTTGGTTTGGGACACTTGCGTAGCCTTGGACTCATCTTGGATCCTCTTTTGCTCATCTTTTGGAGCTTAAACCCGGCCTTTCCTTGCAGAGAGCTCTGACTGAGGAAGATGTGATTGTTTCTTAACACTGTTAAATGATTATCAAAAAAGCAGTTAAATTCATCAGCAAAACCAAGGAAAGGATTGAGCAAAAGTGAGGGTAGTAACTAAGTTTAATTTAAGCTTGGCTTTTAAATAAAAGGACAATTTTAAATACCAGACTGGCTAGATTAGGATATTGCAGGGATCAGGTGAAACCAGGGAGACATGAAGCTGAAAGGCTGCTTGGTGGTGGTAAAAGATCTGTCCCCAAGGTCCTCTGCTGCTTACATCTCAGCTAATTCATTATAATTCAGCTATTGGCATGTGTTTCGATTTACAAAGACTTGGAAATAAAGGATCCAAAACTTTTTGGTCTCAAATGCAGACTGGGCTGACACAAATATATCCATCCAGAAGTTGAGAGACAGCGTTTGGAGGCTGGAATGTGAGATTAAAGGAAAGAAGAATTCTTCACGGATGATGTAGTAGATGATCCTACAACTGATTTAGATTTCATTACACCTAATAACAGTATAAACAACATTAGGGTTTATAACTTCAGTCTGCAGAAAATCACCTTAGCAATGGTGGAATAAATGGTTTGTGAACAATCGATGTGTAGCAGAGAAGTTATTCTCCCCTCTGAGTGCAAATACTGTTGAACAGCTGTGTGCAGGTTCAACTTTCCAGCAGAGAAAGCTGGAAAAGACTGGGGCAGTCTTATGGCATTGACTCACATGTGATGCTGACTAAATGCAGATGGCTTAAGTGGTCCCTGTCTTCAGTTTTGTGCTTTGCCTCTCCCTCGAAGGCTGCTGTTGCTGCAGCAGTGCTGGCTGAGTGATATATGAAATACGTGTGTTTACATTTATGAGCTGACCTATAAAAATGTGTTTGGGAGCAGAGTCACATAAGCCAGCACTTGTAGCTGCTAAAATTCTTGTGGCTGGGAAGTACGAGCAGAGCATTCCTTGTTTGCTGGATGCAACTGAGGAGCGGTAAGTAGTAAAATAACTGTGATTTGAAATGGGCAGAGAAAAAGTCCAAAGTTTTATTTATTTGGCCTTTCCATATTGAAAACCTGGTAAATTGGATCAGGTAGAAAAAAAGCATTCCAGTAATTGCAAGAATTTGTTTTAGCATGGCTAGAAATGGCAGGGATTCTCATGACTGGTCTTGTCCTCTACCTACCTGTGAAAACTGTCATCTTAGGCATGGATGCCAATGCTGACAATTTTGGGGCATTATTGACAAAATTATTTGGAGCAAAGGTTAATTTTTCAGAGCAGCAGTCTGAGTCATTGTGAAGGGGAAAAAAAAAATCAATACAGAAGAGGTCGGAGAAGTTAAAATTATAGACTATTTGGAGGAACTTTGAGATTAGCTCCGGGTCTAGATTCTGACATCTTGACACCAACTTGGCAAATGCTTGCAACAACTGCTGTAGTGTGATTTTGCAATTCTGCAGAGATCTGGATGGGGGCGCCTTAGTCCTGTTGCCACACACACAGAAGAACCTTGTTGGAAGGCTGATTGCAAACACAGCTTCTCCAGCGTATCAGGAACCTGTGGTCATTCTGTTGCAGAAGTGCAGATATTAGTGGTTCATCCACAGCTGAATAAAGGACTAGGGACAGTAGGTGTAGTCTTGCAGGAGTGAGCTACAGAGCAGCTGAATCCTTCTCAGAGAGTGGATATTCATACTGGGATATTAGGTAATTGGAAAATCATTTGGCAGGGTTGGTCTCCAGAAAATGTAGCATCTCCATGTCATCCCCGAGGAAGGGTCTTCTGAGCCCAGAGGAATTTGGCATTCTGAGTGAAATATTCCTCTGCAGGTGAGAGGACCTGATGAGTGACGGATTAGGGTATTAGCTGGTTATAGCAGATATCCAAGATGTTTCTAGTACGCAGTGATGACCATATGGCTGCTGTGCTCTTTGCAAAGCCTTGGCTGAAGGAAAGGAAAGTTTCTATGGATATAATCAGAATGAAGCAGGAACCATCATCAGTGTTTCAGTTCCAGCCACTGGTGTGTTGCAGAAGACAGTCACGAGAGCTAAACTGTTGTGCAGCATGGGAGAGTGTTCATCTGCATCTGTGTGGGTCCTTGCATCAGCAGAAGGCAGCTGTGAACTGTTTCATGGACAAGTTCGAGGTTTGTTCACTAAAATATCAAGCAGCTTTGACTGTAGGATAGTTTCCAGTTAATGATCCTTCCACCCAATGGGTCAAATAGGATTCTAAAAGGGGGACTGCAACCAGCATGTTCTATTCTTCTTGGTGACTTACCAATCAACAGTTGATGGAAAGCCTCAGGTAGCTGAACACTTCTCATATTGGGCTTTAAATAAAGACTCAGCCTGATCGGTTAAATAGAGCTCTTGGGAAGGCACAGAGGAAATTCTAGAAACCCCACAATGCAGAGTAGAGGGGGGGAAAGTGTCCTTTTGTAAGAACAAATTTAACTTGATCTTTAGTAAATGAGAAGATGGTTTTGGATGATCAGTTGTATGTTTGAAAGCAGATGTTTACAAGATGCTGTCTGCTTTGATTCCACTGTCCTACAAGGATGGAAAGCAATTTTGGTACATTTGCTCTTCAGAAATTGTACACTGTCAGGAAGAGAGTTGCTTTTGGGGAAAAAAAAAATGTGATAGTATATACATTTTTGCAGAGAAAGAAAATCCTGCATTGTCTAAAAAAACTATGACTCCTTGAGCAATGGGTCACTGAAGCCTCGTTTCTGGCAGCATCCACTGTTCTCCAAATCCTCTCCTCCCTCCCCTGGCAAGCTGGCTGCCCTCCCTTGCCTTATTACTACTTCCCCATGCCCTCTCCTCTGACTTGGGGCTGGTTTCCAGCTAGACTGAGCTAAGGCAACACCATGTCCCTCTCTTCCCACTGTGCCGTTCTACTGGCTCAGGCTCCCATCATACCTGCAACAAAATCTTCTATTTTTGTTTCCGCCCCTGTACTGGTTTTCTGACAATTTGCTAATTATTTTAAATAATTGGTTTATAATCTGACCAGAAAAAAATTAGGATCAGTCTGTAGGAGAGAGTACAGGATGGTTAATAGCATTAAACAGAAGCAACAAAGAAAAAATTGCATCCCTTAGCTAGAGTTCCTAGTTCTTCCTCACCCTACAGAGAACAGTGTATGTTATTAATGTTACTAGTAGTCTTACCTGGTTTTGGATCTCTATGTCTTCATCCAAGAAAAAGAACCCTTAAGTACAGACTTAGTTCTAAGGATATGAATAGCTGAAATTCTGGAAAAAAACGGAACAGAGTCAAGCTTATGGAGGGTCACAATACTCCTGAGAATCTTATATGAAGATGTATTCTCTTTTCCCACTGCTTTTCCTATTTACACTAAGCTGGTTTGCTTAAAGTAGCCACTTGATATGCTCAGGTTGCCAGAAGACAAAAGCTTTGAGAACTGCTTGGTGGCTTGCTTTCGATACTGTGCTGTGCTGGCTTAGGGATTGGGCTGGTATTAAAAAAAAAGTAAAAACCACTAAAAAAAGCCTTAAATTTGCTGATGTGTTTCCTGCCTCCCATTCACTGTGTTTCAGAAAATCTTCAGAAGAACTGGACATGGATAAAGTAACAGCAGCCATGGTACTCACCAGTTTATCCACCAGCCCTTTGGTCCGCAGCCCTCCTGTCCGACCCAACGGTAAGGCTTCAGAGCAGCGCCTGGGCAGGGGCTGCGCGGAGGGGTGCCAGGGCCATGTATGTGGGGGCTTGTTTCCAGGACTTGTGGCCATGGTGGAGGACAAGGGGTGAGTGGCTGTCTTCTGGCAGTGACCCATGCATGCTGGAGATTATACTGAGCTTTGCTCTGACCTAGTCAAGGTCTTCAGTGCAGCATCGGCAGAAATGAAAAGAAACCTTTTCCATAACTGTAGAGCAGCTCCAGTTTGTGAAACAGATGTGTCATTTCATAAATGGGAGGTGAGCACTGCAGAAGGTCTCCTGACCTCACTGAAACACTAATTTTCCAAACAGCTTATTTGGATTTGCACATATGCACTAAACATGACAGGAGTTGTTCTTGTCCCCACCCCATGGAAATAAGATCAGATTTTACTCTACACTATGATGAGGTAAAGCACTTTGAGATCACAGCCCTTGGCTGAGAGGCCGTGCACTAAAGGTCTGCTTGGCGACAGGTCTGTTTCTGCTGATGCAGGATTAGACCCTCAATTCCTCTGCCCTTTGTAACTCTGATGGTCTACCATCAAATCCATAATCCCTTAAAAGAGTACTCCATTCATAGTATAGCAGAAAACACACAAATAAAAATAAATCTAAAAAGTTAGTGGTAATCATGAAATTGGTAATGAAATATAATCTATGCAGGCTTGACTGGAGTTACAAGAAATTTTTTAAAGTCTTACATTTTAAGGAACAATTTAAATTAGGACACCCTTGTTAGGATTTCTCAGCACTGTTTTTATGTCTCTGTCTTTTCTTACTCACTTGTAGCTGTTAAATAGACACTCGATGCCCTGCTACTGTAAACAATTGGAGGACTTTGAGGAATACTTACAGATGCAAATTAATAGGGAAGTAATCCTTGCATTTCTTCATGGAAGCATGGGCGATCCACTAAATCATGTTCTTAAAAGGAATTCATACCAAATGTCCCAGCTTTAAAGATTTTTGAACAAACAGTGTGGTTTTTTCCATTTTTTTCCTGAAAATGTAGGTTTTATCCATTTCGCTGGAATTCTAACCATGAACACCCATGGCTCCTGTTCGTGTGCTTTCCAGTGTTGAAAACCAGAAGTGTTTATGGAGTACCACTGCTCTGAGGAGCCCTGGGAAACCTCCGGCAGTGACATCCCCAGTGACTGTCCTGCCTCAAGGCTGGAGGCTGCCAGCCCCCAGGGAAGGCCAATGGAAGGTTAAAAACATACCAGCTCTTCAGCTGCTCAGCTCAGAGCCGAACCCACAGATAAAGATGGATCTGTGCTGATGTGCCAGGCAGGGATTTGGAGTGGCTGAGGCACGCACGTGTCCCACGTTGCATCCCCGATCACAGGGAGCTGCTCTGGTGTGGGGCAAGGCAGTATCTGCCACCTCAGACAGTTTGAGCAGATGACACTTGTCAGGAGGGGCAGTGCACATTAGCAAGCAGCTGTCGACTGGAAAGATCTTCCAAACAAGCCCTTTTGAATTGCTAATAGGTAAATGGTAGCTGTTAGCTGCCTTTGATATTTCTTCATGCAGTCTGAGTGCTCTTTGATATTTCTTCACATAGCTTGTCTGCTTGTTTCCCAAAATCTGGGAAGACTAGCCTGAAAAAGTAATTCACTGAAAAAGTAATTCACGTGTTTTCAGTAGTCACAGAAAAGATTTTGAAGCTGTTGTTGGGCATCTTCTTCCTGAATACCTTACTTTTGCCTGAGTGAAGACTTACTAAAGACTTAGATAAAAGATTTGATAATTTAAAGCTCATTTGGTGTTGCAAGGCTAGGCTCTGATCTTAGTAATATCAGCTACAAATGTACTAATGATTAATTCTTTCTACATCCTTTTCCAAAAAAGGGCAGTAAGTAGCAGTGTAATTAAAGGTCCATTTGTTTAAACAAATGGAATTTTGCCTGGAAGTAAAAACAAGTATTAATACTAAAGTCTGATCTGTGCTGGAATTACTGGGCATGAGCACCCATGTAAACGGGATCAGAGTTTGGCCCTTGTTTCCCTGCAGCTGAGTAATATTTGGTCTGGTTCTCTTTCACGCTACTCCAGCAATGTGAAAAGAGCCCCAAAATAAGAGTAAGTTGCATTTATTTATATTTTAAACTTCTTTACATTGACAGATTTGTTAGTATTAATGAGAACCAGTGTTTGTTTTTTTTCCTGTTGTCAACCTCATCCAGTCTTTTCCATACTATTTTAAAAATGTTCTTGATTTACATCTCTTTCTCAGCGAGGTGAGGAGAAGCTGTAAACCTTGAGAATACAAAGTACCATCATAAATGTGTCAGAAAGTAGTAGTTGAAAGAGTGCTGTTTCCTTTGTTTTTCTGAAGAAATGGAAATTTGAAGCTATGCTAAGGTCACAAGTTGATACCAGATGTACTTCTTGGCTTTGGCACAAGACTCAAGTACAAATACTTAAAAGAAACAAAACCCACCTCCATTACAGTCACATGAAGGCTGTAATCATGAACCAAAACATGACATTTTCATATGTTAACTTATTAGCTACCAGAAATGTATATGTCCTTTCCCAAAGAGGAATTGGGGTGGGGAGGGAGGGTTGATCCCATTTATGCTCTGTGGCCCTGATCAGCAAGTGTGGGGACTTGGCTGCTGCCTATGCAAGGGGATATTTTTACGCATGTGCTTACATGATGGAGCACTGCATTCTGTTTTGTGAGCAGCTGATGTTAATGATTAAGGGTTTAGTCCAAAACCATCTGAATCAGGAAGAAAAAAAAATTTCATTGGTTTGAGGTTAAGCTTTTGGTAGCAGGTGGTAGACATTATTTTCTTGCTGATGTCATTAGTTAAATTTATCTGTAAGAAATTGAGAAGGAATGAAGGAGTGACTTCTGCAGAACTCTGAAAGGCAGGTGCTGACTTGAAAAGACTCCTGTCTCACACTTAAATAACGTTTCATGAACAGATAAGATGTTATTTGCTTGCCAACTCCAAAGTCGGTTATTACACAAGCACCTACGGTGTCATTGGGAAAAGCTGCCAATGCCTGAGTTAGGGAGAAACTGCACCTATACTGTCCCTGTACGTGTGCCCGAGCTCTGTGAGAACCTGAAGGTTTGGGCAGAGCCGCCCGTGGTTGCACCGCTGGACACACCCGGGCCACACCTTTGTTGAGCTGATGACCTACATACTCCTCTCCTGCCAGAAGCCCTTTAGGGCTTGGGAAGGGTGACATGCCAATGTCTAACGCCCGAGGACCTCAGCACATGAAACGTAGCTCCAGCCGTGCCTCAGACTGCGAAAGCAGTGCTGTTACTCCCACCCACCGTGTTGTAGAGTAACCTGTTAGTTTGAGTGTCTGCTTACCACCTAATGTCAGGGGAGCTGTAGCAGTGAGACAGGGCTTCCTCCAGCGAGTAGGTGTGGTGGTGATCCAGCGTCTGTGCATCCCACTTCTGAAAAGAGATGCCTAACGATACACCTGTATGAAGGAAAAGGGATATCCTTCCAAGGATACGTATACCTCATTTAGAGATTCATATTAGGCAGAGGCGTGTGCCCTGGGGGATTATGGAAAGAGAGAGTGTAATTATGGTTTTCTTTGGTGTTTTAGTACTGGAATGACGATCATGTTTTTGCAGATCTACTTAGTGTCCTGGGGCTCAGAGAGTATGTCCCCCTTCCCAGGGGATCTCCAGTTGGCCATACAGTGTCTTGGATCTTGCTCTGATGCCCCACCACAGTCATGTGTTCATGTTGAAGGTTGAGGATGTATTTGAATGTTTTCCCTTAATCATGCATGCAATATCTGACTGCTTATTGCAGTTTATGCCCCAGAAGAGGTTATTTTTCCAAACCTAGCATTTCTTTTTAGAAAAATACTTTGTTTTCTTAAAAAAAACCTGAAAAATCAAGTGTGGAATATATAATTTGTGTGCCATGGGATAGATGTGGTTGTCCTCTCTACATACAATGCTTTTGCTTTCCTTTATTGAATGCACAGTTAATTACCAACATGGCATCTAAGCCTTAGATAAAAGAGCTCCTTAGCCGTAACACATGATACTGTTGTAATGATGGCTGTTGTTGTTCTTGACAGAATCCCTAAATGGATCTTGGAAAGAAGGAGGATTTGTGCCTTCTAGTACCAGCAGCAGTGGATACTGGAGCTGGAATGCTCCCAGTGACCAGTCCAACCCATCCACCCCATCTCCACCTCTGTCAGCTGATAGCTTCAAAGCCTTTCGAACACCTTCCCAGCCAGATGATGGTATTGACGAAGCTGAAACAAGCAACCTTCTCTTTGATGAACCCATTCCTAGGAAGAGAAAGGTTAGCCTCATGTTAAATTCCATCCCCATGGGCAGTTAGGATGTTGGTAGACTTATTTTGCTGTGAGAAGGGAACAAGTCACCCAAACAGCTCTGTATGTGTATCCCCTCCTTGGCATCCAGCTAACATAGGTACTTAGCCTAGTCACTGTATCTCATTCAACCTAGTCACCTACTGCACACACATGCTGCCATCAGCACCACATATTTTCTGGCAGATGGTGAGGTTCTACAGAGCCTCCTGCTCAGAAAACACTAAAGTGATTTCCAGAAGGTGTTGCCTCTGGCCATTGAAGGGATTTCTGTCCTACTTTGGCAAATCCTTTGTATGCAGGATGCAACAGGCAGCCTTTACATGTCATCACAGAAACTGGATATGGCCTTAATAGTTTTTGTTCCCTGAAAATGCTGTTTGTCTGACAGCATGTCAGATACCTTAATACTGTGAAGCTTTCTCTGTGCAAACATATGGAGTGAAAAAAAAAGAGAGAGAGATCAAACCTGATGGCTTTTGATACAGTATTAGCAGTGGCCAAATTTATCCTTGGTGGGAGTGCAAAAGCAGTCTAAATAAAACACAGTGTAAAAAAAAGAAAAAAAGTCCAAAACTAACCCCAAACAAGCAATGTTATGCTAGCAGGCAAGCTCTTCTCAAAGAAAAAGAAAACAAAGAGATGGCACTAGTCCAAGTTTTCTTCCCTCCCAATGAAACAGGACAGATTTTACATAGCAAGATGAAAAAGGGCTTTTTGTAAGGAGTAAAACCAGAGAATTTATTCTCCTTAGTGACTTTGTTTCTGGCTCAGTCTGAGATAGTTAATTACTTCATCACCAGCAGGAAGAAGTTTTAATGGTTGTTTAAACCTGTTCAGATTTACCCTTTTGCTCCAGAAGTTGCTTATTTGCTCACCCACACTGTTCTGCCCTTGTTTGTGGGAGAGGGATGTAAAATGTTTGTGCTTCCTGCTAAAAAGGAAAAAAAAAATTTTGGAGGACGCCTTTGTTATAATAAATTAGAAGTTAGAGCTGACTGTAAACTAAAGACAGAGATGATTTTGGGGGGGTGGGACAGGAGGAGTGGGAATGCAGAGGTGTGCTGGTTTGCCTTTTACTTCTCAGTTAAAGCTCAGCTTATTAGCATCGCTCTTATTGCTCAGCTGTGATGAGACAGATGGATTTGCAGCTGCCATCTTTGTTTTACAAGTTGTCTTTGAATATTTCTATTTATGTACCCACCACCAATGTATTACGCTATCTGTTCTGGTTTGCAGGGATTTTGCTCTGTATGGGAAATATTTAATTTAAATAAATAACATTACCTGCCAAAATTTGTTTTATAAATGAACTGCGTTTCCTGCAGGTTTTTTTATTCTGGCCCCAGCATGGTACTTAGATTCTGAGTACAGCTTCGCACCTTTAGAAGCTGAAATAAAAATGTTCAGGTTATTTCTTCTTCAGGGCTGCAAAAATCAGAAGGAATAAACTTGGAAATAGAGTGATCGATAACCTCACTTTTACTCATTAAAGTTTCTTCCATTTCATATTTGGAAAATGTCATGTTTAGCAACCACTTCGCCTTAAAGTTGTTTTCTTAAAAATTTCCACTAATGTAGTTATTCCTCCCCAAACCATTTATGTTCCATTATTTTCTTAAATAAAACATTAAGCCTGATTAGGCAATTTTTTGACTAGTCAGAAATGGAAGCATTGTTTATGTTCTGTATTTCTACTGAGTGAGATTTCATTTGGTTTGCATGGGTTTTTGCAGACTCCTAGTACTGACAATAAAGCCAAAACCACAGTGGGGCTAGGAGGCTGGTTTGACCATCAAACTGGAGATTGATGTTAAACCATTCTGTGTTCCTGATGTCATATCAGAACTCCTAAGATGTAAATGATAAGCATGGTCTTCATCTTGTCCCCATGGTTGGTTGTGGTTTTTTGAGCTGATGATAGTATTTAGTATTATAGTGTAGAAGTAAGAAATGTATCTATCAGAATTGCCAGATAGATTATATTCTATTTTAGGAAAAAAGAGTTCTGTATCTATTTGAATGGTAGTTGTATTATCAGATTAAAAAAATATAGGGGGAATTTGTGTGTGACTTATTCCAAAGTAGAAGGTTTTCATATAAACAGTATGACCAGGTATCTCAAATCTTAAAGCCCTTAGCATCCATACTTTCGAACAGGAGATGTTAGACTGCCAACTACGAGGACATGCTACTAAAATCAACTTGTATTTTAAAAAGCCCATCAACTGAGATTTTTTAAAAATATATTCTAATCATCATCTTTCTAGCAAATGCTGAAACTTGCCATCTACTGGCATGCAGTTCCAAAGGGTCCAAATGGAAAAAAACACCAACTCAAATTTCATTCAAGACACAGTGAAGCATGTACTTAACTTATGGACGTGCTTGTTCCATTTTTTTTTTTCAACAAGCCTTATATGAATATATTCATTTAATCTTACATGTAACTAAAATCATAAGATAATAATACACTATTTTGAAGATCTTCCTCATGTTTTGTTTAATAATGTGTTCTGTAATAATAGAGATTTATTTTTGAGAAGTACAAATTATTTAGATTTTTTTTTAATTTAAAATTTATAAAGTAGGTTTCATTTCGGAGTAAAATTAGCTTTTAAAAAAATCTATACAGTTCTGCAACATCTGTGTTGTTTGTTACCACATACTGTGCTTTAAATTAAGACTAGTTTTCTCCAGAGTCCTCAAAATACTGAAGATTGGGATGGTTATAGCTTTGTTGGCTATGCTCTAAAACAATTATTTTAGGCCAATGAAGTTATATTAAAGAATATAACAAGAATATTAAAATGAGATTATACACATACTCTTTTGAAAATGTTGAACACAGCCAGATGGCTTCTCATTCTCTTGTCCAAGTAAGGGTCACAACAGCTTCTGAATGAAATAAAAGCATGTTTTGCCAGCTCATGGGTGAATATTGTCATAGCAGAAGCTACAGTTTTCTGGCACAGTATTTTTTATGTGTTGCAAAATTCACGAGCAGGAAGACCTTAATTTAAGAAGATGCCTTGCATTAAGTGAGAAGTCCTTATCAGTTGTTCTTTGAAAGGCTCCAAAGAAGTGTAGGAAGTTTTTATGTCTAACTTCTTTAGTGGGGAGACAGAAACTGGAACTTGCATATGAAAAAGCCATGCAAAAGAGTGAAGAGAGGTAGAGTTTTGTCACAAGCTGCTCCTGAAGCTTTTCACTGGGATTCTGTTGAGTTCAGTAGGATGACACTGTTGACAGAGACTATTACATCATTACAGATTTGGAGGTGGAAGCTTTGAACCTTCACAGTGTTTTGTAACTGTGTATCTGTTTTGTGTGGTTTGGTTTTCTTTCTATCTTCCACACAACTAATGTTGCTTTACTCATTATTTTCAGAACTCCATGAAGGTGATGTTCAAATGCCTCTGGAAAAACTGTGGGAAGGTACTGAGCACAGCTGCAGGGATTCAGAAACACATACGGACCATTCACCTTGGGTAAGAAAGCAGTCTTTTCAAAAGTCTAAAGGGTTTGGTATAGAAGGGGAGCAGTCACACTTGGCTGGGGAGATGAACTGGATTGTCCTTGGCTTTTCTGTCTTAGATCCCTAGGTTTCTGAGGAAATTGTGGAGTAGTACGTCAAGGTAAATGAGAACATACTCAAACAGTGAGGCACTTTCTTCCCTGAACTTTTGTGAACTTTGCTAGAAGGTCAAATACAGCTCTAGATCACACTGCATTTCCCTAACAGCCACGCAGCTCAGTGGCGCTTACTTCATATGTGCTGTCTGCACCTCATGTCCAGGCTGATGCTGTGCAAAAGACAGCAGGTTTCAGGGTCTTGCATGAATACTTTCCAGCCTTGTTTCCCATCAGATCGGGTGCTTGTGCCAGTTCTAAATCAAATTAATGCAAAAAAACCCACAGAAACAAAACCCCAAACCCAAAAACCCTGAGAAACCTATGAAAAAGAAACTGAGCTGCAATTCCATGTCTATGTTACTTGGACTAGAAGCAAAAGTGAATGGATCTTGTATGACACAAGCTAGTTTTGGAGCTTTAGTTTGCAGCTGAAATCTCCTGTGCAAGTCGCCGAGTGATCTAGCTGTCTCATACACAGTTACAGTGGGGACTCATGGTCTTCACCTGTTAGGTATGTGGAAACATAAAAAAATGTTACCCTGTGCTTAAAAATTAAAGTGACCATGAGGAAGTAGTCTGGTGTGGATCTCAGGAGAGTCTTGCAAAGGTCATAGTAATTGCTGTTGGTTTAAGCTCTGAAGAGTGAGGCTATCAGAAACAGAAAATCTCTCTCAAAATGCAGTTACGAATGTTGCTTTGCCCTCTATGTTATGGGGACATCCTTTTCGTGTCACAGGAGAGGGAGAAGTAAATGGCAGAACTTTGTTGGAATTTGGAGTTTGTAACTTTGACGGAGAGAGGAGTTTTGGTGAATGACTGGCTGCAGTCTGATGGATGGTACTGCTGGTAGAGCCTTTCAAACCTGCTGAACCTGTGCTCTCTCAACGAGTTCTATTAAATAAGGTGGTGAAAGGACCACAGGTAGAGGCAAGCAGGCTGAAGAACTGGCTAGGGCCTGGTTTTGGGTTTTGAGCACTTGCACTCAAACACACAGCAGATAGTGCCATGGATGCAGGGGCAGTTAAACCTTTCACATGTTCTCCTTCAGTAAGTCTGCTTCTGGAGAGTAAGACCAGAAAGTCCTGCATTGGCAAGCCAGCACATGTATGTCCTTTCTCTACATGTGTCTAAGTGAGTTGTACAGTGAGACTGTTTTTTAGCAGGTTCTTCTGTTACACCAAGTAAAGTTACAGTGAATCACAGCCATAACCATATTTGGTTTAATTAAGTAACCTACAATAAGATCTACATATTTTTTGCCATAACATCGGTGAAGTATATCTTGCCTGTGTTTGTTATATTTACCCACCCTTCTGTGGCTGCTCCATCATTTCTGAAAGTCAAAGTGCGTTAAGATTCCTGTTAACTGCAATAGTTAGGAATGAGAAACTGATATTTAAGCTGAAGCATAGAAGTTAAACATCTACTCCAAGGTCAAAGAATTAATCAAGAATAACACAGAGAGAAAAATAACCTAATTCCTACTTCTTTTCCCTTCAGACAAGATTATTTTCTTTTCCTCTCCCCCATCCCTGCAGCCAGAATGCTGATAAAGTAGGTAGGGTTGTAACTAGGAATACTAATTTATTGACAGTATGAATATATTTTCTCATGCATCTAGAACTTAAAATTTACCTTGGGGTTCTTGCTTTCATTTAATCGTCCTTTATTCTTTGTCTCGATACAGACGTGTAGGAGAGTCTGACTACAGTGATGGAGAGGAGGATTTTTACTATACAGAAATCAGGCTCAACACGGACTCAGTAGCTGATGGCTTAAGCAGTCTTTCCCCAGTCTCTCCATCTTTAGCATCTCCTCCTTCCTTTCCCACCCAAGACGCAATCCGTCCTGAAACTTCCTGTGCCAAAACTGAGACTAAATTGATGACACCTCTGAGCCGCTCAGCTCCTACCAACCTCTACCTCGTACACACAGACCATGCTTACCAGGTAATGCTAGTGAGAGTGAACTCCATTGATTACACTAATGTCATTAATGTATAAAGAAATGTCAGATGACAATGTTTGGATTTTAAAAAGCCAAGTGTAGTTTTAATGAGTTGATAAGTTTTCAGGACAACCCAGGGAGTTCATCTCATTTAAATTTAGATGTCTGCTTCTGAGCTAGCTGTTTGTTTGTTTGTGCTCCCACCACAGCTGGTGGATTTTGGGGTGCTATTATCCAGCCACACACAGTAGTTTGAGAACAGTTGTTCTGTGTATCTCTACATCAGTTAATTCTCCACTGAGCATGAGGAGAGCTCTAGGTGACATGCTCAGATGTGGTCTCCTGCATTGTAAAAATTCTTCTTCAGGCAGCCAGATCCCTCCCAGAGTCTTCCTTTCAGCTCTGATTGTAGTGGATGTGTCTGTAGGCAAGTACTCAAGGGATGCCAGAAACAATTCATTTCCTTTATTTGTACAGTGTGAGATGTCAGTTTGCATACGTGAAGTAGAGCAGGAACAATGAAAAGGCATATATGGTATCCTCCTACTCTTAGAGGTAATGCTTTGCAAATGGCAAAAATCCAATCAGATCCAAAACCTGCTGTTTCAAAAACTTCCAACTAAGTTCAGACAGAAAGCATTAATTTTGAAAGTGCACTAAAATTTGACATGTTTTGGTCTGGATACCATATGAGAAAAGAAGACTAGAGGCTTTGAAGTAGTGTAGTTCATGACCTGCATATGCACCGGATAATTAAACTCTGTTAAATTTATCAGATGTAATAACTTTCATATACAGCATTGTGCGGATGAAACATTTTTGTTGTGTGTCTGGAGCAGACCCACTAAAAGGGCAGAGGGAACCACACAGAGTTCACAAGCTTGTTTTAGACTCTCGTGCACGTTGGAAAGCATGGACGGAAGCTTGGCATCTCAGGTGGGAGCTGCATCCGGTAGCACACCAACCTGGGGACTGATTGAGCCAGCTAGGAGAAAGACTTTCTTCTCAGTCTAGCTTAAGCCCTGCCCTCAGAGAGTGAGGCACCAAGTCTAGGCTGCTGAGAAGAGTCTCACTTCATTTGACATTTGCAGTCGTGACAGTCTTCCCTGCAATTTGGAGTTTTGCTTGATGCTTTTTTATAAGTAGCCTTTGAGTAAAGCACTTGCCTAAGGAAATCCTAGTTCAAATGTTTAAGCCGCTTGAATTGGATTTGAGTTGATGTATTCCACAACATGAGACTACAAGTGTCTGAGCCCTCTCTCCTTTCCAAGTTGCCCTGGTTTCAATACTTCATTTCATCAGCGAGGAGTGACACAGCCCGCGCTGTGCAAGGCTTTCTAGGTGGAAGCAGGAGGCAGGGTCCCTGCTTGAGCATTCAGGTTGTCCTTGCAAAGGAGGTAGCTTCTGCAGAGCAGGTCAGTGGCATCCTGTGCTAGGGTCCCTCTAGCCCAGAAAAAGCAGCACTCTCCAGGAGGCAAGGTGGAGATTCAACTCTCACCAGCAAGAGGAGGAATTGAGCCCAGCTTTCACTTACAGCATTTAAGCGTTCTTGTGACTAATCTGTTGTGTAAAAGGGAATAGAAGAGAAGGTGAAGACAGCATCTTGAATACCACCATATTTTCTGTAGTTTGGTTGCTGTAATGAGCCATGTACAGAATCTCAAAACTTTTTTTACTTCGGATATTATCTGCATCAAAACTGAAACAAAGTATTGAATGGGAATGTAGTGATGAAGACAATTTCTTACATGAATGAGAGCATGAAAGTGCAAATTACTTCTTTGGGAGTGAAGAGGCAAAATTCACAGCTCAAGGAACTCAGATAAGGGAGGCTGAATAATGTCCATCCCAGGATTCCTGTTAAAAAAGGGAAAAAAATATAGAACCCAAAGCCGGATCGTAAGAATTCTAAACAGGTCTGTTAATTGCCATTTCCTGTATGACTGGAAAATGGCAAATAGAATACGTGTAAGTAAGAAAGGTGTAAAGAGGAAGCGAGCAGGCAAGTCCTGACTCTCTTCTCTGACCCAGTCCTATGGATGAGGAAAGATTTAGAAGAATAATTGAAGAAATTGTGGAAAGTACAGCAAATGAGGTGAACTGCAATGGAGGAACTCCAAAGAATGACTATGCTAGAACAGTCTAACATCTTCCTTGGACAAGGTAGCTTTGTAAACAGTGAAGAAGCAGTACAGAAGAACAAATCCCTTTGGATTCGAGGAGAGCATTTGATCTTGAAACATACAGGCAGTTATTAGGCTCGAGATTAAATTTAGTGTAGGAGAGCTGGGGAGTCAGGGAGAGCAGCAGTGAGTTATTTTGAAAGGGCTACTGAATGTTATTAGCGGAATTGAATGAAAAGCTGTTCTGGGGCCTGATCTCATTTTCATTAAATCATTTTGGTACTACACAAATACTCTAATAAACTTTGCTGATAACAAACTCAGGAGATGTCAGCTGTACAGGGATTTATGTATCATGCTTACATGACTGGGTGATCTTAAGAATAACAGGTTTTGGGTGCAATTTAATGGCAGAACATGCAAAGTCCTGCACCTTAGGAACTAATGAGATTTTTCTGCTATAAACTGGGGTAGTTAGAAAATTATGTGAGGTGGAAACCTATGTTCATTAATCAAGCACAGTATGACCGTGAGCCAACAACAATAGAGATGTGAAGGGGAAAAAAAATGAAGTCATCAGCTTTCTTGGGTAAGAAATATCTAGGAGAGATGGGGATTTTTAATGCTGTTGTACAAGACCCCCGGATAACTTCAACAGAGATCCTGAGTAGAGTTCTGGTCAACCAAGTTCCAAGTGTGATGGGCTCCAATTTGAAGAGGTAGAAAGAAGGCAATCAGAGTGCAGAGGGAGGGCAGGGAGGATACTGAGGGCCTCTCCAGGCCAGAGACTGACAGCTCAGGCAAAGCAGGGGTGAGGAGAGGATGGGATTGCTGCCTGGGAAGAAAGTGAGAGAACAAACGTGAGAGGGGAAGAGGACAAGCATGTGCTATTTCAGATATAAGGGTAGTGTTGGCACAAATAAGTAATTATATATTATCCTTTAATACATTTTGATTGGGAATTAGATAGAGGTCTCTAAAGCAAAGTGAGATTGGGGTATAGAAACTCTTCAGTTCATTGTAATGTTATGGTTGCTTATGTTATGGAAGAGATGGTCTAAAATGTTAGCCTGAAAAAGGTGACTGTGCTTGATGAGCAAAGGTGCATGTCTGGGAAACAAATGAACAAGGTGATTGTCTGTCTAAATCTGATCATGTCTGAGGTAGATATTTAGGCACTGAGAAAAAATAATTGAGCACCGTGGTATTTTAGGCAATTGCAAATTACAGCAATTTTAAGGTTCTCACACTTCATGTTTCATTATGAAACTAGTGCCTGTACCTGTTAAATTTAGCTGCAGAGAAACTACAGGCAGGCTCTTTCAGCATCTAGGATTTCCCTTGTGGGTCTTATTTGAATACCTGAGGAAGTTGCCATGCTAAGCCTGGCTTTGAGCTGATATCCTAGTGGGACGCTGAGCAGAGGCACTGCCACCTCGCTGCCCAACCAGCTGCCTCCAGTCCTTACTGACAGGAGTGCTGTGGTCATTCACTCCTTTCCGTTTGAACAGGGTTGTAATGAAGCACTACTGGTACCATCTGGAGTTGCCAAATTTTTCTTGATGCCTTTCAGCGAGGTTTTTATATTTTATGGAGCTCAGTGAACGTTTGTTCCGCATGTCTGTGTGGATTCTCTTGGAGCTGTCAGCAGGCTCGGCAGCCCACAGAGCATCGCTGCCATAACGGAGGCATCCGGTGGTCTCTGTTTCTTTTCCTTGGAGAGACTCCAGGGGATTGCTTCAGCACTTGTTTACTCTGAAGATTATCTTTAATGGGGACTATCAGGTCGTAGTTTGTCATCACTCCTCTCTGACTGGCGGCTCAGGGAAGCGCTCACTTCCCCAAAGCAGTGAGACAACTTCAGCAGCCTTAAACACAACCACTACTTAAAATAAGTGTATTGCGTTATTGACAGGTGCAGGCAACTGAAAGGCAGAAGTAAAAACTCATTTTTAATAGTGGGTTCTTTATAAGTTTAAACCAAGGAGATTTTTTTTGTGGTGAAAGCTTGAAATTCAAGAGTAAAAGGGAGCCTGTGTTCATGGTGGCTACTCACACTCCTGCTAGGCAGCGTAACTGCAAAGGTATGAATTTCCTGACTCTGTAAATTAAATGGGATTCAAAAAGGGGCATGGAAGAATCCCTGAGGGCTCATAACCTGGTGAGAAAACCAGAGGGAAGGCACAAGATGAAAGATGCTCAACGCTCTGAGCTCAGATTATCAAGTATTGCACCCTAGGGCAGCACAGGGTATTACAGCCCAAATGGGAAGAACATAAGAGTTCAAGGGGCCCAGGGGTCCTTCAAATATTTGCTTTAACTTAGTCTTTTAAGAGCTGTTTTTTGAATCCCAAGGATGATTTTCAGCTCCTTGTTTTTAATAAGAGAGACTGTTTTAATGGGGACGATTCTTAGCATGTATCTGATAAATGAGGAATGGCTAACCCTTACTGTTGATCGTTAACCCTACTGCATGAGAAGCCTCTCTGTCCAGTCTTCAGTTGTTTAAACCAGCTGCCATCAGTTTAAATACTGCCGTGTTTATCACTGTGGTACAGGTGATCATTTGTAATATTTTGTGCTGCTAGCTGGCATTATTTTAAAAATTATTTGCATATGATGTTTGATTTTTGTGTGATTTTCTATCAGATCTAGCTTTTAAGGGTTTTACTTGGATTCTTGTGAGAGCTATCGTCTTTCTCTAAACAAGGTTTTAAGAACAGTGATATATATACCCTTCCTTACTGACTTATCCATGATTATCCCTCTCATAAGGATAAAATGCTTGTCACCATGCAGTTTTTTCCACCTCAGAAAGTGTCTCGTAGATTGCAGTTTCAAGGAGTGAAAGATCCCTTGAAATGCTTTGGAAGAGGAATGGTTCTTCTTACTGGAATAATATTTTCTTTTCACACAGGCCACTCCTCCGGTGAACATTCCAGGGTCAGCAAAATTCACTCCCAATGGCAGTAGCTTTAGCATCTCTTGGCAGTCGCCTCCAGTTACCTTCACTGGCATTCCAGTAAGTGAATGAGAAAAAAAGAAAGAAATAATAAGTTTTTAGAACTTCTCGTTTTGTTTTACAGGGTCTCACAATAGAAGTAAATTTGACATAACAGATACCGAAAATAAATTAAATATATGCTTCAGTTTGCCAGCATGGCTGATTTTAGCACTTTTGCCAGTCTCTTTAATTCAGTACAGTTTGGGGTTTTTTTGCAGCAGTATCTACAAGTAGAGAATTGGATCTATAATGTATATATTTTTTTTTTAACTGTATGCTTATAAAAGAACATTCTGGTAGGTGCAGAGCCTGGCACTATACACTCCTTTTTGTGCCACTAAGAGATTTCTTACAAAATTAGATGGAAAATCAGTGAGATGATGGTTATGCTAACAGGCTAATCGGGTTCAAGCAGTAGGGCTGTTACCTAAATGAACTCTGAAGATTAAGCATATTTAAAAGGCAACTGGAAGAAACAATAAGATGAAATGGAAAGTCTGATTCTAGGAGGCTACATATATGTAGCCCCTATTGATAGCAGAAAATTGTTGTTCTATATAGAAAATATGTTCAATACATACTGCATTTTAATATTAATACATACTGCAGTTTGACAACTTCTTAATGAAGATGTATTAGATGTATGTATTAGATGTAAACTCAACTCTGACCCTTTCTTCAAAAAAGCTGGTGTACAAGGCCTAATTTCATGAACAGGACTGCAGAAATGCAACGTTTACTTAATCATAGACTTCCAGTAACGCAGTATAGGTGTGGATACTGTAGGGGGAGTTAAAAACCTTTATGAAGAGTTCAAAGGGATTATGCTTCTAGAGCCTAGCATAGTGAATACGAAAAGTAAATGTAAATCACTATTTAGGAGTAGTGGAAAATCTTCTGTATAATAAATATTAATGTAATGTATCCTAATTTTTATTGAAAGCATTTTTCAGTATAAATTTATATTCTCTAATCATAAACCTTTTTTAAATCATAACATCTCATTCAATATTACACTTTATGAATTTATGAATTTTTAAAGTGTAGTTATATAAGGCATATTGCTCATCCAGAGAACCATATAGCTTTTTTTTTTTTTCCTGACAGTGAATATTAGACATGGTGATAAGCGATACTATTTTCCTCCCTTCACCAAGTGAATCTCCAAAGCTTCTTACTGTCAACCTTTGGCAAATCTTGGAGATTTTCTGCAGAGGCCGTGGCATCCTGCAGGGCTGATAAAAAATGAAAGTGGCTGAATCAATTACACTGCACTCTGCCAATGAATATTTATTAAATTCCATCAAGGAACAACTAACAGTGAAAAGACATCACGCTGGCAGCAATTTCAACAAGAGTGCCTTGACAGAGCGTGCTATCCATGAAGTACCTCGAGAATTTGATTTCCCAACAATGGGGTTGATATGGAGTAATTATGGAACTGGCTCCTTTTGTGGAGTAGCAAAAATTGGTGCCAGGAGTGTTGGGAATCTAAAAATGCAATTAGCCACATTGTAAATCAGACACTTAAGAGGACAGGATTAGACACGTATGTGTTGATTTTACTTGTTCGAGCAACAACGTTGATCTGTGGCTGTAGAGTTGAGAATTCTCAAAAGAATTTAAGAAATGCCAGATCACTTTCTGAGAATTGTATGGAGATACCAATGATTTAAGTACAATTGAAAAATAATCCCAATACAGAAACCTGGATAAGCAATAATGATGTCAGAATTATGAACCGCTCAGGGAACCATATGAACTGCCTTTATAACTCTCTCTGTCTAACAACATCTATAAGGCTGTTTAGGAGAGAAAAAAAAAAGAAAAAAAAAAAGACCTTCTAGGTTTGCTCGCATTTGACTATTCTGTCATCAGTGAGATCATTTATGAATTACAAAGGCAGTGAAGAATTATGTGCAGTCAGGGTGCAAATGGCAGGTGATGTATATTAAATGAAAGTTTATTTTCTCCTCTTTCAAAGTAAATTAGATATGGCCTTACAAAAACAGGGCACTGTCAATTCCCACCCTTACACTGAGTGCAATTACTTTAGGAAAGCTATAGTATAGGAGACTTTCTCCTTCTCTTATGAGGTTTATTTAAGCCCAGACTGTGTGACAAAGCCAGCATACTGTAAACTCCTGCAGTTGTATACATACATGGTCCCTGAGATTAGGTGCATGTTTGTAGCACCCAAGGGAACTTCAGAGAGTAACTCCAAACCATTACTTTTTGCCTGACCCTGGATACTTATTCAAGCAGTTTTCTAAAATGGCTTTGGGATACTTCTTTGGCCTGGTCAAACCACTGAGCAGGAAAGGATTAGCTACAGATTTGCAAAAGTGTGTAGGTCTGTGCATTTCTTCACATTACTAGTGATGTTGGAATGGGGCCGTTCTGTCCTTGACCTGTTAGAGGGCTGTTTAACCCTGGTTTTGAACAGTCTCCTTTCTAGGCCTCTATGTCAGCAGTTAAGTCCACAAGAGAGATGAAATTTCAAAATAGTCTTTTTTTGTGGGTTTTTTTGACGTCTGTTTCCCCATTCATTCCCCTGGACATTGAATTTTGATGGCACTGAGCACTCCCTGTTTGCTGTCCTCGGAAGTGGGGTGTTCAGACAGACGTCATGACTTGCATTAAGTCCTCGCTTTCAGGCAGCCTTTAGCAGAGCAGCACCAAAAAGCCGTTGTGAACATGAGTGTGCTTATCAACAAGTTCCTAAGTGCCTCAAAACAAGCTGTACAGACAGCTGGATCGGTTGGGGTTCAGTATGTGGCTGCTTTAGGTATTCACAGCTTCAAACTGTAGGCATTTATCTAAAAGTCTTGTAGTCGTAAAGAAGGAGAATTAGGGGAGTCTCCCAAGTCCTTAACATTTTGTGCTCTGAGTCATGCATAAGTTAGATTCCCAAGGCAGATGGGAAATACACTTTTTCTCCTGTTTTCCCCAGATAACTTTGCAGGGGCAAGAGAAGGTTGAGTGTTGGCACAGCTATGGGTCATTGCTAGGTGCAATTCTCTGCATGAAGCAGAAAGGACAAGTTCGTGTTTGCTCTACTCCACCACTTGAGACTGAACTAGGCAAAAAAATAAGGCATGTCACGGGGATGTATGAGGAGGACAAATTAAATGGTGTAGGTGGGATGAACAACGGTGGAGTCTATATTTCTTGGTACTGGAAGACTTAACATAATGACCATATAGTTCCACTTTTATGTAATGTAGGATAAGTCTTCTTGAATGCCAGCATGATCTCCGCTGTGTGATACTGATTTTTACCTACCTGCTCATAAGACCCAAAAAGGTTGAAGAGGGAAGAAGGTCTTTAAGTTTGATAATCTGGTGTTTACAGATCACAAATCTTCTCTGTAACCGCAGTTTCCCCCAGGAGATGTAACTGGAAACTCCACGTCCTTGCTTCAGACAAACACTATAGTTTCACATTAATTCTCTGTGTTAGGCAACACTTCAAATGTGAAAAGAATCTGAGGGCAAGGATTGCATTCTCATGTCCTCCTCTTAATCTGCTCTTAGTGTCGCCTACAAAGGAGTACAGCTAACTGGTATTGTTTAGACCTGCTGCAAAGTGTATCAAAATACACTAAAGCTCAACTTCAGTGCGGTTTAGCTGCCTTGGTATGCCAATCTGTGGAAACCATTGTGAAGAGACCCTCTCTGGAGAATGTGAGGGGAGATGCAGTCTGTGCGCTGCAATTACTGCTCAAGCCTGTTCTGTATTTGGAAGCAATCAGGATAATTGCTTATAACATAGGAGGCTATCAAAGTACTTTTTTGTTCAGTGATAACCAAGGAATATGTTGAGTATCAATTAATAGTGGTAGATACAAAAAAATTCTGCTTTTTAAAATGTTTAAGTCTAGCAGAATTGACTGGAGATCTCTGGTTGCTGGCAATGACTAGAAAACCATGTAGTGTGTGGTAAATGCCAAAGACTAGAAAAGTGTTATTGCTTTGCATTTTGTCTTCAGTGTTTCAGTCATTCTTGGGTAAAACAAGAGAAGTGGTTGATAAAAGATAGGAAAAAAAGTAGTAGACAATAAGCTGCCCTCAATATTCTGGAGTGATAGGACCGAAGGAGCTAGTGTGGTTTCTGGATGTGTAAAACATGACTTCAGGTAAGCAAGCAGAGAGAGGAAATTTCTTGCAAGTTTTGGGGATATATTTCATGTATCAATAATGGTCTAAACTTGTTCAGAGTATGAGCTGTGCATGCAGTTATATCAGAAATTTCTGTAGTTACCAGCCAAGAGTAAAAGTTGAAAGAGTGTCTGCACTCCATTACAGGTATTAGTTTTTTGCTACTGTGGAGTAGCTATAAAATAGACTTTATATCAAAAATCAAAGCACATTCAGTAACTCTCTTTAAGTCAGGTTGGTTCCTATTCTTCCAGATATTAGGAGACTTCAAAAGGGCAGGAGCGAAGAGTCATAGCAATGCAGGGAGCTATGACAATATCTGCAGTTCCTGGCTGCAGGAGGCAGTGACTCCGTGCACCAGATGCCCCAATGAAGCTTGCTGCATTCTGTACATAACAAAACATAAGTGTTCATAAATTTTTTTTGGTGTTTCAGATGTAAAGTGGTTGTGGCCTTTACCCAGCAGCAAAATAAGACCCTAGGAGTAAATAATGCAGGAATTATTTAAGGCCAGGCTTTATGCCATGTGATTACTCAAAAAATGTTGCCAACCCCCAGGGTCATGTAGGAGGCTTATTTGGAAAGTCTCATAAGACTAAACTACTCCCTTCACTTAGGAACATTCACAGAGGACAGCTGCTGAGAAGGTTTACAGTGCAGAATACAGGGAATAATCCAGTACATCCTGTTAGCAGCCTCGATCAGAAGGGCTGCCTTGCACTCCCGTTAGAACCTTGAGGGCCACATCATAACTGCCCTGCAGCAAACCCCCTTCTCCAAGGCTGTCTCTCCACAGAGTGCCAAGTCACAGACGGGACCAACACATGAAATCCCTTTATTTCATAGGGGGTTATTGGTATTGATCTCAGCACAGGCTGGAGTTTATTTTTCCAGTTATTTTCTCTGCTTAAATTGGAGAAAGTTTTCGTAAGAGCTATTCAGAGTTCTTAAATAAGAATGAATGCATCTTCTGTATTTCCCAAAACCTGCAGTGATGCTGCTCTGTATTCTGGTTTGCCCTGTTTGGATGACTGGAAGTACAGGGAAACAAAATGGAGCTAATATAATGTACCTAATGCTAAATGGTCATCTTTCTAAATAGACCTACAACTTACGGTGTATGTTATATTAATCTTTCCTGGGTATCCTTGCCACCGTGCCTCATGAATTGCGTTTTCTGGGAAAAGTGTTTATACTGCATTCCTATGTGTATGTTCTTCATAAGCAGCGTTTTTGTCTGTATTGACAGGTCTCACCAACTCATAATCGTCCTGCAGGGAGTGGAGAGCAGAAACAGTCCCACACAGTTCTTTCATCACCGCCTAGAGTAGCGTTTGGCTTGAGGTATGGGACCATTAGCTCCTGCTGACAGACCAGCAGCCTCAGAACCTGGAGGGCATTGAGTAAATAAGATGTCAGTGGCCAAAGAAACAGAGAAACCACACCACCAACCGTGATTGCAGTTGTCAGGCAGTTTCTTACTAGAACGCTTCAGAGTAAGCATTCTGGACCTATTTTGCTTTTCATTACCATCAAAGGTAAAGTTCAGGGCAAAAGTGAGTTGTTGCAAAATGGAAAAGTCAGACTGTGAGGCAAAACTGCAGGCCTTATGGCAGGCATGTCTGGAGTTCTAAATTGCTGGTCTAAATTGCCCTGTAAAGCAACACTGCTCAGGTTCACTGCTCCAGCAGAAGCATCCTGAACTATTATGTGGCTTTGCTTTTTTCCCTGAAGGCTGGGTTGTCTTGGGTGTTGATCACCATTCAGTCAGTATGGTATCTGGCTTCAACTGAATTATAAGAAACCATATCTTACAATAAATTAGACCAAAGCAAAGGTTTTTTTATACCTTTTCTTCCTAGACATAAGCTATATTCATTTCCCTTAAAGCTAACGGATGTTTCACCAGAGTCTGCTTTAAAAGTGTTCCAAAAGTTATGTTAAAAAATCAAACTATGACACTAAACTTATTACAGTAAAGAAACTCCTTATTTCTCACAGTCCTAAGGTGACTGTCCCTTAAAATGAGACAAAAGGAATATTTCATGCTTTTCATTTTCTTCATGACTCTCAGATCATTGCATATGCTACAAAACAAACTTAGTATCTTCCCAATTCATGGATTGTGCCCATTAATGAATGTTCAGCAATCAAAAAACATATAGGTATGCAAGAGGGGAATCACCAGACAATTAATTCCCGTGTGTGCCATGCAGCATGTAACACAGGTATTAAACAATTCTGTCCATACAGTTGTTTCATTTAAAGATGCCAGGACAGATGGCCCTGCTATAGCAAGCCTTGGGTTACTTGTTGCAGCGCTGCTGCTCAGGTTTGCTGGCTGGAGCAGAGGAGCAGGCTCGGCAGCTGCTGCAGAGGCTGTAGGAGCCAGGTGAGGAGAAAGACTGCTCCCTCAGAGCTGTGGAGTCACGGCCGTATCTATTTCTGCTTCATCAGCTCTCGGTTAACTTGAAAACATCCCAAATGCCTTTGGAATGCTGGGGGTTCTCTGCCTGCTGCACTCAATTGAGATTGTTGTCCTGATCTTAGGGTGGTAAAGCAAAGCTACAAAAGCCTCTCCTTAACAAGCTTCCCTTTCTCTCTGACAGGAAGCCTAGAGGGGAGGGGAAAAAGTGTCGGAAGGTCTATGGGATGGAGAACAGAGATATGTGGTGTACTGCCTGCCGATGGAAGAAGGCCTGCCAAAGGTTCATCGACTAAAGATTGAAATTATGCAGAGGATTTGGGGATGGGGGAGGACAACAGCAGAACCAGATTGCTGCCGCTGCACTGTATCACTTCCCATTTTCCCTCCAGTGATGTGGTGTTGGGGGTTTTGGTTTTTTGGGGTGTTTTTTTCTTTTAAAAGAGCTTTGTATTTCAAAGTGAAGCACTTGTAGCCAAGGAGAAGCACTAATCAAAACCTGTGTGGAGCAATAGAGAAAAAAAAAAAAAAAAGCAAAACCAAGAACATACAACAAAATACTGTCTTATTAAGTATGGAAACCAGAGCAGCTATTAGTGTTTTTCTGTAAAAGAAAGGAAAAAATTAATTTTTTGCTAACTCTGTGAGCTACTTGCTCCTTAGGATCATTTTTAACCATTTCAGTCTCTGTGCTGTGAATGTCTGTTTTTGCTAAACTGAACAATTTTTCTTTTCCTGAAATGAAGATCTCTTTTTGAAAGCTTTCTAATAAACACTTCAGAGTTGTATAAGCTACAGTTTTCTCAACAAAAGCTGTACTAAGACTGGAGACTGCTAAGTAATTCTCCTGATACGAATGATCATGATTATATTATATTTTTGGAAAGGGGATGTGGGGAGGAGTTGGGATTTTCGTTTGTTTGTTTATAGGAGAAAAGCAAAGTCTGAATTTGCAAGAAGGACAAGCAGTGCTCCTGGAAGATTTTTAAACCAGGCACAGACCAGTGGAGTGGAACAAAGTAATTTAAGTACCAAATTGGATTTTGATCCTCTAGAGGAAGAAAAGCAGCAATGGGAAGTCACCAGCAGGTATTGTCACAACAAGAAGCTGAGGGAAGAAATCCAGTGATGCTTGACTGAAACCCGTAAGAATATAATGGGGGTCCCATAGCTTTTCTTACCGCTCTCCTGTTTCCGAGGGAGGATGAAGAGTTGGACCAGCACGTCTGTTGCTGCAGGAGGCCTGTAAAAGACTGGTAAATGCAGCCACTAGGATTATATGTAATACCTATTCAGGGACACGATCCAGCCCAGCAGTTCTGCTCTTTCTTCTTTATCTCTTATTTGAGAGATTGTTGTTAAGATAATGGTTTGCTCAGCTTTTTTTTTTTTTTCCCTATTAAAGTTGCTAAGATTTATTTGACGCAAAAAATTGGTAGAGGAAAGAAAATACTCCCTTTCCACAACATCATCTCAGAAAAAGAAGTACAACAGCAAAGGAGCAACATATTTATGGTAAAAGTCCATTTCTTAACTCATTTGATATACAAATTAACGAGTTTCTCTACTTTGAATAGATTTGGGTACTTTAGTTTCTCTGTCCGTTCGAAAGTATACACCAGAATATGGCAAGCTGGTGTTCTGTCTCAACTTGTATGAAATTACCATTAATTAACAATTATTTCAATGCAAAAATAAAGTAAGGATTTACTAGGATACGAATGTATACGGTTAAACAATACTTGCCTGGTAAAGAAAACAAGACACCTTAAAAAAATCAAACAAAGACATAGAAGCAAAATTTTGCCGATTAACAGAGGCATGGAGGCCCACAAATTCCTGGATTTTTTTTTTCATACCATTTGAAATTAGACCAGATCTTTTCTTTTTTTAATTGTCTAAGCTGGCTTATTCTCACTGAAATAAGGGGACTCCAGGTAGCTAAACAGCTTTGTAAAATCTGGTCCAGAGTTCACTTGATGGCTTTATTAAGCGTGCATCACTGCTTATGCCTGTATAAAAGCACAAAATAACAATGCAGTTTAGAATATACATTATGAATTCAGTAAAGTAGTACTGAGAAGTAAAATTTATAATATGAGCTACCGAAGGTTATCATCTGATTTTCTCTGAACAAGTTAATTGGGCAATCAGATGCCTAATTTGAGCATGCCATTTCTGCAGTTGTTTACAAATTGTGTAATTTACATGCACAAGTGGCAAGATAACGCTTGCATGCACGCAATTAATTGACTTTTTGCCCGATTGTGTTCTCTAAGTCATTTAGAGGAAAAAAAAAAGAAAAATAGACTCTGAAATCTGTTAAGACCCTGAAATATATACACATACGTGTGTGTAGGAGTTTTTATATACATATATATAACTATGTAATATATATAGCTTAATATATAAGACATAGTTTTTCATATATATATAAAATCTGGGATCAACAGGGAGGAGAAAGATTGTTTTCTTTATAAAACCCAAGACACTAAAGGTCAGTGGATATACATAGCCACTGTATTATCTTCTTCCTTCTTAGTAAAATGTGGGTCATGGGTTTTCTTTGGATGTTGTATTTTTTCAATTTCTTGTACTAAAATACCTGACAGTAATTCATAGTTATTTCGTCTTCAAACACCGAGCTTGCTGATGGTGTATTTACTTTGGTAGAACTTAGACAATTTGGGACTTTTCCAAGATACTCCTGCCAATTTGCCCCCCCATTTTTACAAGCACTCCAAGACTAATTATAAAGCGTTCCATAATTAATTTGACTATTGTTAGACTGACAGTATTTGCCTATATATTTGTTGTTCCCCTCCTTTTATATTCTCCCTTTTTGCTTTGGAGGATTTTTTTGAAAATAATGTATCAGATTGTATATTGTTTCTATAATGTCATGGCATTGTGAGCACCTTTCCCGAGGGCACTTTACGAATTATTGTAATAAGATTATTCTTTATAAATTTCTGCACGGAAGAATGGTTTTGTCGCCAGACCAGATTGCCCTCTGGTACAAATTTGATGTGGATTACATATAGGCACAAAAGCCACAAATCATCAAAACAGGACAGAAAATTGGTGTTAACAAAACAGAGGACAGAAGATACTTGATACATCCTGCCAGGACAAAGCTAAATTGCCAGTATTTTTACACAACCTTTAAGCAGCAGTTTATATTAAATCAGTTTTGCATCTTATGGCTGTGGCATTTTGATTCAAAAGTAGGCACTGCTCGAGTTACCGTGTCTCAGCCATGGCCAGCAGTAGCGAGATGGCACGGCCGTCTGGACCTGCATGAAGCGTTCACTTGTCGCTTTGTGCTTTGAACTCGGATTACTTCATGTCACACGAGCACTTCGGCGCCCGTCGAGATCCCCTTCCGCCCTCCCGACACACCCAGCAAGAACAGAAATGTCAGCAAAGCCTTTCCCGTGCTGGCAGTACCGAGCATAATCTGGAATAACCTCTTCCATTTTTCAGTCTCTTGCTTCTGTGTTGCTTTAAGCTGCATTGCTGTCCTCGCAGCATCCGAGTCATCTCACACTTCTGCACCAGCCTCTCCGAAAGAGTCAGATTTCTTTGTTTTCCCAAGGAAGAGCTAGCCTGAATGCTGTGGTCATTTATCATCATCGGCACGTGCCCTTTCCCCTATTTTCGGTTTCTCTGTGGGAGGTAGGTCATTGTCTCTGACCTCCCGGAGAAGTCAGAAAGAACAGCGTGAACACATCACCCAGTCTCTGAGTGCTACAGGGATTTGGATGTGGGTTCATGTATGTCAAGAGCCAGAACTTCCCCCTGAGATATAAAAATGGAAGGATTATTTTATTGGGTTTAACCACTTACTAGTATTGATGCTGGTAACAGAAGTTGCCACTGTCAGTATCAGAGTGGAGATCAACCGTATAGATCCCAAATATTTTTCTTCAGAAGTTTTCTTGCTATAACAAAGCTATTTCCCACTTCCCATTTATGCCATCCTCCAAAAGATCTGGAAAAAGAGATAATTTTAGAAGTGAGAAATTTTAATGGCAATTTTTAAAATGTGTGCTCCACCTGCTCCCTTGTGAAGCTATTGGACATTATAAACTCGGATCATCTTAGTCATAAAATGGTTTCCACCCAAAACAATGTGCCTGATTCTCTAGTGCCTTGCACAAATATAACAGGATACACAAGATGCAAAGTGAGCAAAAAACCCTCTTCCATTCCAGTTTGCAGGTTTACACTTACTTTTACCTGGTACAAGTCGTCGCCTAGCAGGTATCTGTTGTGATGTAAGCCAGACCTGTAAGCCCTGCTTGTGTGAATAAGCTGAGCAGAATGCCTGTCTGTTGAATTACTTTTTCCAAATCATTACCCTGTTATGAATGTTAGCTATCTAATGATCTGCAGATTCCTTGAATCCATTCACTATCACCAAAATCACTTTCTTCATTCCTTCTCCCCTTCATTTTTTGAAGATAATGACTAGGTAGGCAACACAACAAGAGACAAAGCTTTCGCCAAAAGTTCTTGTAGAACCTGCATGCAAGAATGGATTCCAGCTCCATGCAGTATCCCAGATGTCCTTGTCACTGATTTTCTATTTTTTCATTCATTCTGATCCAGTGAGTCGGGATGGTTTTCTATTTCTTGCTGTGGTCTGGGACCAGCTAGAGTGGCCCTACTGAGAATTCAGGACAATCACTGTAAGTGTGGCAATACAAAGCAATTTCTTTCTTCCCCTGCCTGTAAATATGTTGAAACACCATCTCAGAAACAGGACATAAAATGAGAAGCTTGCTAGCCATGTGCAGAAACATAAGAGGTTGCCAGTGAGGCTTGTTTCTGTTCGTTCAAACTTCAGTCATGTTGGAGAAAGTTGTGCTGTGCCTTTTCTTAGGAATATTTTGATAAGGAAACATTTGTAAAGTCTCATCTTGGTCTTAGATTTACACTTTATTCACTCTTCCTATAAGGTGGTAGTATTGGAACCGAGACCTGTATGGAGTATGGGAATTAATCTGCATTTGTCAGGATTTTTCTGGTATATAACTGTGGGCTGTTGAAAAGCATCATAGCGTAGAGTTTGTTCTAGTATAAGTTCAGGAGAGTTTTATGGCATCTTTAGCAAAATAGCTAGAGAGTAAGTCATGAGCAAAAATTAATCAAGCTGAGGCTTTAAATATATTCTGTATCTGCTAGATGTAAGCAGCCCTTGTCTGCATCTGTGTGGAGCTTGAAGAGCTTCAAGACTGCAAAAAAACCACCGTACACCTATAGTTGATGGTACCCGCTTGAACTGTTTTTTCCATCTTAGACTACGGTGCTTTCGCATTGACCACGCTCTCACTTTCATCCAAATGCAAGATTAAAGAAGATGTGTATCTTCCACTTGCAACTTTTTGAGTTTATTCCTCAATATGAAAAACACTAGTCATGTTCTTTGCGCTTTACACAGACCATTTTTAATAGCAATCCAGAAAGACCCTGAAAACAGAAATCAGTCTGTTTCTGATGGCACCAAGCAAAACAAAATACCGTTTTCTCCTATGCTTGCTCATACTCACAGCAAGAATTCATTTGGCCAGTCAGCTGATGAAATGTAAGGGAATGGATAAATCGATTAACAAGCCAGCGTTCTGCTTTTTTGTAACACATCTTAACACAAAGAATTGTATTTCCTTCCATGTTTGAATCTGAATGTGAGAGCTCTAATATACCCTTGAGGGAAATTAATTTAGCAATAGAAATGCTGTTTCAGCTTTCCTGTTACTTGGGCATATACCCAGTATTATACTAATGAGGTAGGGTTTCAAGATTAAATCCAAATTCTTGATGTAATTCAATGCTAAAGATGGACTCAAACATTTTAAAATGAATGTTAGTGTTTACCATTTGCCAATCCTCAAAAAAATCAGGTTTGACTTTGGAGTCCTTATCTTAGTATATTACACCCTGCAGCAATTAATACATGATGTGTAATGGTCAGATAAACAAAAGTTACTAAAATGTTTGTAAAAAACTGCCTTGGGAAGACAGGGGAAAAAAAAGATAGGTGGTACAAATTTCCTCAGGGAACATAAGAAGGCTGTAAGGCAGGATGTAGGTTTATTTGAACGGAAGATGGCTAAGAAATTGATTTTTTTTTCTATTCTAGGCAAAATTTAAAGAGCAATATGTCACTACCTGAATTACTAAAATTAGAAGGAAGCACTAATTAGTGAATGTGGTCTTACTTAATGCTATAGCTTAGGAAGTTCCAAATAGGAAAAAAAAAGTTAGATGATATATAGAAAATGAGCTTGAGCCATAACCTAATTATAATATAAATCTATACATTTGTATAAATCTTTTCAGGATATACTGTAAATATAAAGGCTTCGTGTTTATATAGTTACTTGGTCAAAGCATCCTTTGTCTATAACTGGATTACTTCTTACCGAATTACTTCAGCAAGCAAAAAATAATATGTTAGCATGATATCCTGGAGGTGGTGAGTACTCCACTTTGCAAAGTGCTAATTCTACATGAAATGAAAAGAAAATGTGCCACCACCTATTTTTTTTTTTTTTTATACCTGCAAAGGTATCAGCTTCAGTAAACCCAGGGTTTTATTGAACCATGTTACCAGTATTTTGAAGGAATACATGTACACATTCTCAAATTGTTCTTTATTTGTCCACAAAGAAGTTATTTCTGGTCCGTAATAATTTTTCCTATCAACTCTTTTTCCTGTGTCCAGGGACTCCATTCTGCAAATGCCCAAACATTTATATTGGAGTGAATAAAAATCAGAATCTTCAATATAAAGAACTAAAAATGTAAATAGCACCTGGCAGCAGAATTTTTAGTATAAGTATTTAACTGTAGTAATTCATTCTTACAGTAATTGCAGCAAATCTTTCAGGAAAGGGGTGCACTTAATCTATAAATTAGCAGGTATGGCTGCACAGAGGTAGAGCTACTGGTATTCCAACAAAATACAGGCTCAGATTCATCAGAGCACTCAAGCAGAGTTTGCTGTTGAGACTATATGTGTTTCTGAAGTCAGGCACACATACTTCTACACTCTTCTGAAATCAGGCCTTGGCAAGAGCAGATACAGCTTTGTTTGAAATACGCACTTTGTAAGACAATCTGTTTTTTCTGATTTTACACAATTTATCTGTATTTAGAAGACCACACAAACCTAGAGAATTCTTTTTTAAATTATTTTTTGTATTGCAAAGAGAAAGTGAGAAGACAAGTTTAACTGTACATTTCAGCATGTGAAAGCATTGCTTAGGTTTGTAAGAGGTGTCTATTTGCCATCAAGTTCAAAGGAATGTATTTGAGCACATCAGAAAAAATTGCATGACAAGCAGGTCACGTTATATAAATTTATAGTTCCATCTGTATTCCCTGTACGCTCAACACTCCTCCAGGCAACTGGAGGCATAGGATCTCTGAGTATGCAAGGAAATAAACAAGTTTACCTAAGAACTTTAGGAATACTGTGCTTTTAAGCCACAAATGGTGTTGTCTATGTGTAATTTTTAGTGTTAAAAGAAAATAGACAGTAGCCTTATTAACAAGGTGCAATATTTACAAAGGGCTAAATTATGGAAACAAGCGGTGTGTGTTTGTACATCACTGCAAAATGTGCACTCTTTTAAAACTGACTATAGCACTCGGTTCTTATTACCTCTCTGAAATGATAACGTTGGTATAATTTTATAACCATTTATTATACGTTATGAAACAGAATTTGCGATTTCCGAAGAACCAAAAAGGAAGAGAGGGGAAATTGTAAATCACATAGAATAGTGGTATGTTGGTTTACATGGCAGAAGTAACCTTAAACACCTTTACAGAGCTGTACAAATTCTGGATTACTGAAAGAAAAAAATACATTGCCCTTGGTTACAGTAGTCTGAAATATCCCGTGATATCATGAAAGTGCCACTTCAGTGTTCAGTGTTTGCTTCATCTCTTGCATTTTATTATTGGGTTTTATTTGTTTGTATTCTGATTGTGAAGACATTCCTAAAGCACCAATACATGGCTTGAAATCGTATTCTTTTGAAAATAACTTTTAAAATTGACATACTTCTTCATCAAACTGTACAGTCTGAATGAGATCATACAACATGATCTGCTCTGACTTATGTGGAGAGTTCATGCAAGCATAAGGTTATATAGGAAAAGATTACATTGAAGGTTCGTTGTTCAGTTATGAAGAGGGTTTGAACAATCAAACTAAAAGCTTCGCTCACATACTTCTCTCCATCTGCAACATGGGGTCAGCAGAATACAGGTTGCCAAGTACAGTGTGTCTTGCTATCTTACACCTTTTTTTTTTGCTGTTAAGTAATGACATACACGTCGTTTTCCCATCTCTCTTACTGTTTTTGTCTTATGCTCAGAGTCCAGAATTAACTGAAAGACAAAAATAATCAGATCTGCTGAACAGAAGGCTGTTCGGTTGTCTCCCTCTTTGACTGACTTCTAGCAAAGGGCCAAACAACAAACTCCACTTTAGAGACATTAGTCAAAAGAGGCTTGAGCCAGTCAGGTAAGACCTGAAACAAAATTGCTCGGAATTGGATCCCAGTAGCAGGAAACTAGTCTTAAGCAGTCAATTACAGAAGTTGTTTGGTGTTTTTTTTTTAAATTACGAGCTTGATAAAAAGTCTTGTTACACAATTAAGAGCAAAATGCAGATAACATTGTAACTAGTTGAGCCCTTGAAGCTTTACAGATTTTCTCAGGAGAGTTGCAATTATTCCCGTGAATGAGTGCATTGACTAGACTGCTCACACGGTTAAGGGTTGTAGAACGAAGGCACTTGGGTTTTCCTCTGTGTGACTATTTCCACTGTAATTGGGAGTGTGAAATTGTGAATCTTCCTTTCTGAGTGCTTGAGAAGAGATTTTTGCTGTTAAGCTTTGTGAGAGGGATGGATATGTACCTAGGCATGTTTACAGGGCTGTTGGAAGATCTTGGCTCAGTTTCTAGTAATACCAAAGTGGCAGGACTTTGGATGTGTCACTTAGTGACAGATTTAAGAGCTGTTAAGCACATGGTATTCAGTCTGTAATCCATCCTACTGATACCAGGGCTGGGGAGAAGGAGGTTTCTCAGAATGGGGTCCAGGATAGCCAGCCTGTCGTGAAGGGAGTCACCACCATAGTCCGTGTGCTGTCAGCTGGAGCAAGTGCTCCATTTGTTGTGTCCAGCTTGAGGGAGGGGGTTATCTGCATTTATTTGTGACCCACAGTACAGAACGCTCTTTAGAAGAATATTCTTTCTTTCAGAGATTAAAAAAAAAAACATTGGAGAACTTTTGTGTTACAGAAGGTCACTGAATAAATTACAGCATTCTCAGAGCTGAATTGAGAAGTGGTGGTTTCCCTCCTTGCAGAGCCACGCTGCAGCTCCCTGACTAGCCAGTGGGAGCGTGCTCCTGTCTGGGCTCTCGTGAAGCCCCGTAACCTTAACTAAATCCTTTTCCCAAGACTTGCTGGAACCCAGCAAAGAGCCCTAAAACCAGACCAATGTGAGTTTGACCCACAGGTAAAGGAGGCTCTTTCCAACTCCTTCCCAGCAATTCCACTTCCTAAGTGAGTGTTTTATTAGTAGACTTTTATAAAGGGGGCACTGCCTCATCACTTTCCAGTGGCATTTCTGACACAGCACCAGCCACTCCTGCATTTGCAAGGAACCAGACATCATCTTTGTTAGTCATGGGGTTTGGGGAATATTATTTTAGATTTAGATCTCTACATTTCACCTAACACTGTAGTTCCGCAGCAGGTTAAGTTGGCATAAGCTTGTGCTACTGTTGAAAGAGCGGATCCTACTCCCTGGCAGAGACA
This sequence comes from Strix aluco, assembly GCF_031877795.1. NCBI lineage: Eukaryota > Metazoa > Chordata > Aves > Strigiformes > Strigidae > Strix > Strix aluco. The sequence continues at coordinate 31,954,256 of NC_133931.1, forward strand.
TTTCTAGAGAGAAATATCCCGGGTTATGCTGGCTTGAGCCAATCCAAGAAGTGTAGCTCTATATAAAATGCCTACAGGCTAGATCAGTACATGGCTTGCTGGGTTTGTACCTCTGCTCTTCATGTGGCAGGCATGATAATACTGCATTTATCCCACCCTGTCTTGGCTGGAGTCTCGTTAAGGGCCTGGACTTGCACAAGCTCCTACAGCAGCTAGCTCAGGAGAGCTCCACTAATGGCCAGTTGCTTAGCACTACTCGAATACCATTAAAACAGCATTGATTTTGATACGAAACAGAGCCTGTAAGGGAAGAGAGAGGAGTTAGATCAATAATCCTACATGCAATGAGTCTTAACTGTGCCATGGTTTTGCTAAGCCGATGTTGGAGGAGTCAAGGGACATGAAAAGCAACCTTACTGGACCTTGCTCCTCCCCTGACCCCAGGGGCATCCTGGAGCCAGTCTGATGTAATTGAGGGTATCTCAGGCCATGCAAGGGTTATAGCAGGGTGAGGAGATGTGATCTCTGTATGACATCTCGGGGCTGCAGGAAATCAGGGGATACTTCTTATCCAGACACGGCAGCAAATAGGGAAGATCCTCAGCTGTTTGCTAGTGCAGTTTTTTAGCCTCTTTTTATTATAGCATCAGTGTAATAGCGATGGGAATGCGGGGGAAAAGGTAAAGGTTCATAAGGTAACTGAAGGAAGGTAACTGTCAGCATCAATTGCACTACTTTTTTTAAACCTTGTGAAAAAAGCAATTATGTTTTCATGTCATCTGCTGCTCATGTATTATTTTATGTAAGGAAAGCATTTCCATCATAGAAGGGGGTGAATTTAGCACAAGTTAAGCAGCTGTAGGAACACAAAAGCCCAGTTGAGCAGATTTTATGAATATAGGATTTCTAATACACTCTGCTTGCGTAAGACTGCAGTATCTAGATCCGTGCATCCTTTTGTCTCGCTTCAGTCACAAAAGGGAAATACCTTCCCACATATATTGTTCTTCCTTTGTTTCCTATCAAATATTGGTTTTGAGAATATAAAGTAAATTTCAGTTCTTTTTTTAAAAAAATTTTTTCTGAATTACTGTTTTTCGAACCAGAGTATTTCCTCTTTCACTCAGTGTAAAATTACTGAGCTTTAATTTGCTCTGCATTGCACTTTATGTATTTTTTCACTTGTTGGGCCATGTATTTTTGATATACAAAACAATAAAGGTTTTGTTAATCTAGTTTTAACTAGAAATTAATCATGAAACTAAGATGTTTTTATAAAAATGCAAGTTCCATAAAATACAGCGAATAAACTCTTTAGGTGAGAGACATTTTTATAATTGATATGTTGAGAAATATTATAGCTTCTGAAATGATTTAGCATTTGGTAAATTCAATACATTAATGAATAGCATGGTTTAAAATGGAATATGAATAAGCAGGAGACTAAGTTCTAGACACTGGATTTGCTTATATGCAAAACCTGCATTAGCTTAATTGATATGGGTCTTAAAAAAATTAGCCTAATCTAGTTTAAAGAAGTATAAAACTATTTAATAAGCCAGTTTAAAATGGAAAGAGCTCACAGAAAAATTGAAATCAGTTTAACTTAATTACCAGAGAGATATGTTTTTCAGTAGCTAATGCAGTGCTGTATAGGGGGAAGCCTGAGAAGGCCCTTGTCTCTGGAGGGGCTGAACTCATGCAAGTACAAGATGCCACCAGAAGCCGTATGCGAGTATGTATTTTCCTGCTTTAAACAGTAGCTCTCCAAACTCTTATGCTTACAGGCCCACTTCCAGGTTGACAATGGTATTTCTATTTGGTTTTTCCTGCCTTCATCCCCTCTTATTTTGGGAACTGGTGTCCTAAAGACAATCTTCTTGTTCCTAAATGAGCTAGTGAAGAACTCGTCTTCCCTCTGTTTTTGGTGTTAAACTTACAGCCCTAATACTATTGCATGTAGTTTAGCTTAAGAATTTGTAGATGCCAGTTTCAGTGCTTTAAATGAAGAACAGCTACTCTACCCCAGCACAGAATCCCCTCAAATCTTGTGGAGTATATTGAAAAATAAAGACCTTTTTTACTTTTACTTTGTCCAAACTCTTTATTCCAAATCACACCTAGAAAAGTGGAAGTCTGCAGTGACTGGGAAACAAAGCACACGGCAGTAAAGATGGGAGGGAGGGAGAGAGAGGGCGATGCTCTCACTTTCTTCCCAGGGTGAGTCCTTCCTGGGCTCCCCACTCCCAGGCTGATGAGTGTGTGTGTGCACAGACCACGCACAGCTCTGTAGTCCTTGACACCATGATGTGAAATCCCTCAAAAGCGCTTTGTCAGCCACCTCCCAGAGTCCCCTGTTCCTTTTAAGAGACTTTCAGACATTCTGCTTTTTCATTTCTACATCCATTGGTAAAACTGGTAAAAGCTAACTGCTGCTCCTATAGCATGAGTACACTCTCACCTTGAGCTGCAAATGTATCATCTTGCCATTTTTCATCAAGCTTCAGCTTCACGTACAAAAGATGTGCAAGATCCAGGTATTTCTGCATGCTGTAAAGCTGTTGTGTCCTTTCAGGGACTAACGGGAGTTCCCGGAGCACAACAAGCACAATGCCAGTGGCTTCCTGTTTAACACTGGTGAGCACCATGACACCTGTGCTGAAGAGAAAGCATACATTAATGTTACCTCCACATCCTACCACAGAGATGAGGTGTTGCAACTGTGGAAAAATTAAGCTTAAAACCTTTGCACTAAGCACAGGGTGTCTGAAAACTCAGTTAGTGTTTGGCTGAGGAGCCAGAGCAGGGACAGGCCTACTCCAAGGTGGCGGTCCATCAGGCAGCACAAATAACAGTTCTGTTGCCTGACTGGTTTCTGTATTTTCACGTATGTTTGAAGGAAAGCTTAAAGAGAAGACTCTTGCATGTAGATGATGCTCCTTTGCAATCTTACTTGATTCTGCCCTCTGGGGGCAGTCTGTGGGCCAGCGTTGCAGATTCAGATACGGAACTTTCACCGGTGACTTACATAGCAAAAAAATGTTTTTTATTAGAAGCAGGTGCTTTTTGTTTTCTTAAGATAAAAAAACAGAACAACAAAATGCCACCGTGCAGACCTTCGTTAAACTCCCACTGCCTCCCTGTAGCACCAGCAGCTGGAGAGAACTCCAGCATTCAGAGGACCTTGGCCATAACTCATCAAAAAGCCTCTGCAATCTATTGCCACTGAAAATGTTTCAGTGCTAGATCAAAAACATACAGACTAAGGGCTCTACAAAGTTCCTGTAAGAATTTTGCTGTTACTTTATATGAAAAAAGAAATGTTAAAATCTTTGTGCCTGCATCTGAGTCGATTCTGCCTGCTGAACCAAGAGAACTTCTAACAAACTTCAGATCTGTAGGGAGTCATTCTCAGTACAAGTCATAACGCTCCAAACATTTCAGATATTTTCCTTAAATTAAATACATTTTCAAAATTAGCACTGTGTATATTAATGCCTAAAAGTTTATGAAAATAATTGAGTTAAAAATACTAATGAGTATGTGCTTGCACTTGAAACTTTAAAGATAGACTACTGAATTACTAATTTGAAAAGCACTAGCTTCTGGGCTTTATTAATGCACTAAACCAGCTTTGGACAGAGTAACATTTTCTAAAAATCGAAAAGGGGTATATTTTTCTCAAGTTCTTCAAGTAATTCAGGTAACGAATAGTTTGTTTCTGGTCACTGTGTTTTAGAATGAACAAATCTCATTCTCTTGCACTTTTGATATTCATTGTTTTTATGGAAAAAATATTTTCTGCTTTTTCATCTCCCAGTGAATGATCAGTTCACTAGCTACAGGCAACATTTCTTCACTTAGATGGCAAAATATTTGATAAATTTACTCTTCTGCATGTGAATGCTGTTTTTTTCTAGCTTCAAAATTATTTTGTGCCATTTTCATAGATATGGTTGAATAAAAATTGCAGGGAAGAATCTTAGGCCATCTAGTAAGTGATTAACCACATTTTTTCCTAAGTAAAAAGAACATGAAGAAACATGAAGGTGAAGTATCATGAACAAAGTCAATTCATTGCTGAATTAAATATTTATAAAACATCTTGATTAGTAAAAGGCAGTGATCTTTGTTAACATTATGTATAGTAGCAAACCACTGTGTTCTAGTAAGTATCACAAGTGAGAAAGCAATTGTTCTTCAGAAAAAGCACAAATGGAAAATAGGATTAAAATAGATCATTTAAACCCAGGTTTTCTCCTTGTCTTTAAGCCCATCCTGCCTGGTACATCACTGTTGTACGTTCAGGGATGCTCAGGACAATACACATTCCTCATAGGAAGCAGCTGAGTTCGAAAGTGTTAACTGAAATAAAAGCAAAAGTGAGCAAACTGGTAGAATTTTCTAAACACTAGCTCAGCTATTGCCAAAAAAGCAAAAAAGCACTACTGGCTACTGAACTAGAATTTCAGCATTTTAGAAGAATTGCGTTTTAATCTATCTCACACACCATCGTTAAAACCAGATTTCCGTTGGTTTGCTTGTTGGTCTTACAGGCCTTGTACTTGTTAATAAACCTCAGAGCAGGCTACGCTAATACTCAGATGACCACGGTTGAGTTGGAATCTCTTGAAATTCCAAAATCTGTTATACATTATTACAGAAACAACAGTTTTTGAGTGAAAACCAACTTAAAATTATCTCAAAAAAGCAAGAAGAAAAAGAAGCTAATTCCTTATTTGGGAAATGCCATTCAGCTACCATTAATTCCCAAGCTGTGTGCTTAACTGGTCTCCTGTAGCTTTGTCAGGTCACATTTTTGTTGAAAGCAGATGGTGATTAAACTGCATAGCAAAGAACTTTCCTTTGATCTTTGTAAATGAATGTATATGTACAAACTATGCATTTTCATACAGCTACATCCTGTATCTTGAATTAAGTCCACTCCAACCTTTTCCCCTAGGTTAGCAACCCCTAAACTTCAGGAGCTGAAGGTGCTCTCATCTCCTTTAGGAGATGTTTGTCTCCTGTCTTGTTTCTGCTCTCCAAAAACCCGAGACGCAGGACGGCGGAGCGCTGAGCTGCAGGGCCCCAGGAGCAGAGTGGCCGGGGGCCCGTGGCCAAGGCAGGGACCTGGCACGCTCTGGGAGACCAGTTTGGACTCCTGGGCCCCGCGTGGCCAGGCAGAGGCACGTGGTACCTGTGCTCGCTCAGCCAGAGCTGCTCCAGCCCCGGCACCTCTTGCACTTTGCTCAGCGTCTTGCACGCTCGGGCAGCAGAGCGGGACCAGCAGCTGCTCTCTCACACGGGGTCAGTAGGAGTTTGCAGCAACAGTACAACAAGCTATGCCGAGGAGGAGGCTACTGCAAATTGGGCTTGCAGCCATGATCCTCCCCCTCTGGAGAGCCTTTTCAGCCACCCTGCCAGCCCAGTTTCGTTCTTACCACCACTTCTCCACTGTGCTCTGCAGCACACCACTCGGGAGGCATGGGCGGCTCCTCGGGGCTTGTGGGCTCAGGGCTGAGAGCTGCTGCCCCAGATGATACATTGCTCAAAACACTCAATACTTCATCCTAATCATTGACTGGACTTCAGGGCTGGGATGTGTAAGAGACAAAGGATCAGACCTTGTTTTTAGTATACCATCAGTTAGGAGGGAGTAGGAAAGAGGAAAAAGGGATGTCTTGTTCTTGTAGCTGGTGCAATTAAATGAAGGAAAAAGATATTGCATGCAACATTCTTACTTAAATTTTGGGTTGTTGCTGTAATATACATCAGCCCAGTCTGGTCAATAAACGAAGTGTGTTTCTTACAGTTTATCCTACAGGAAGAAATACAAAAAAATAGAAGTAATGAGAATATCCTTGCTTTAGAGTAAAGCAAGCCTCTGGACTCAATAACAAAGAAAGATTTTGTTTATATGCAAACTATTTAAATATTTGATACCAGTATGAAGGCAGTAGTACTCTTATCTATCCAGAGATGTGTACTCGTCTAGGTTATGTTTAATTAAAAAATACTTTTGCAGTATGTATTTGTATTTGATGGGCTAAGGCCTTTAATTTTATATTCTTTACAAGAATTGTGAAAATTATGTTTTCCCATTTATTGAGCTACCTGCCCGTGCTAGTTGTCCTTTTGCATAAAGAATATTTCTACTACTTCAGAGGTTTTTGTGTTGGTTTTTTTTTAAAACACTGTCCTTTTAAAAAAATGGAGTGCTTTTTGTATATTGCTCAATAGAAAAATATATTCCTTACCAGGGAATGATCCAACATGATCCACAGAACCCAATGACTTGAAACAAATGCTTGAGGGCAGGTCTTCAGCGGTTATCGGCTCCGTATCTCCCATAGCTGTGACCCTTCCTACCAGTGGAGGAGCTGCCCCCAGGAGGGTTACGCAGAGGTGGCTGTAGGGATGCTCAGTGGGGTTCGGGAGGCTCTCTGGGGCTGGCAGGTCTCCGACACCAGGATGTGCCCTATAACAGCAACAGAAAGACACTACTGCATTTCTCTGCAATCTGCAGCTGCCCCGTGGGCCTGGTGTAGCTCCAGCTGCAGTCCCTCAAATCAAAGCTCTGACTGCAACCGTCAGTCCTTTGCTGTCACTCACTGTCACAAAATTAACTTTTTAAAATGAGAAAGAGCTTCCAACTCTGGCACTAACTGAAATACTGAATACTTTTAATATATATATATATATATTTGGAAAGTATTTGAAAAAAGTGTTTTGTCTTTTTTTATACAACTTTTAGCCAAATAGAAGTATTCTGATTATTACTTCTGTGGATACCTGTCCACCTGTAAATAAACTCATATATTCAGGTACATGAACCTGAAGGAAAAAAATAATAAAGACTGTTCACTGGCTATGCGCTTTGCTAGCTGTTGGTTCCTTTGTACATAAGAGGTAACTGTTTAAATGTTGGGTGGGGGTTTTTTTATTTAATTATTGTTCCTCTAAAGAAAGAAAAAGAAAAAAACTTTTGACTTTGTTTTCTCTTTTCTGAGTTAATACAAAGATTTTCTAACTTTTTACTGCAGAAATGGATAAATACCTGGTGCTATGTGAATTTGAGTCAAACTGGCCATAGCAGACACACCAGTTAGAATGCACTTTTCCTGTGGCACACAATGTATTTTCTCAGAAGGGACTTTCAAAGGACCATCAGATGTTTACATTTCTTCTTGTTGCCCCAAATAGTTTTGAATATTGAAATAACTCCCAAAAATAGAGAAAGTCATGATCCATTACTGATGCGACGAATCCTTACATTTAGGTATCTATGACAGGTTTGTACAAATACCATTTTAGAGATAGTTGAAATATTGGGCTTTCATACTTTGTAATGCTTTGATGTGACAATAAATATGCTGTTGCTATCTAGTCTAACCTCATTGTAGACCTGTAACTTCCTGTTTATGGTTATGTCATGAATTGCACTGGCTTGAATTCAGCCAAATACTGACTGTTCAGCTGAAATATTCCGACTGTTATGATGTCCACAAAACGTTAATTAAATGCACTTGTATCTGACTGCCGCGGAGTATGTCAAATTATTCATGTAATAAAACCCTTGTGTATAACTTTCGCTACTTGTTTATGTGAACTTTAGTTTTTTGACAGCCCTGAATGTCAGTGCATCAGCCAGTCAGTGATAGCCTTTGCATCAGCTTCCTTACAAACAGGACTGAATTCCTTCCCTTTGACCAGAAGGCAGATATTTAGACACCATAACATGAGTTAAGACACACAGGACAGGAATGTGGCCCTTGAATTTTAAGTTCTGGCCCTGTGAATTTTAAGTGAAGCCTTTAGCTAGTGACTATGGTTTCCCACTTCCAGGCTCATGCTGTAAAACTGGTCTTCCTGATGCATGAAGCCAGCAACACTTTTCCTGTCCTGCTCTTGCCCGGCAGTGGAGGAGTAGTCTCCCTGTGCACAAGAAGGAACACTCCTTATAGGCAAAGCTTTGTTTGAACAGGATACACCTTTCTCATGGTAACACTAATGAAGCTACTGCTTTAAACTTGCAAGTTGGAGAGACATTCCTGAAACGGAGTAGTTTCTTAAAAAAAGTATAAACTAGTACTATTTCTGTCCAAGTTCTCAACTCCCCTTCTAGCTTTGTTAGGTTGCATTTAGATTTTCCTTTGGCTAATGCATTCCTACCCACTGCTGCAAAGCCGACTCCAATATAAATAGCAAGGCTATTAAATTTAATGAACGGTTTAATCACTTTTCTTCTGTTTGTATTTTCCTCCCTTCAAGCAGCACCTCTCACCACACACAGGCATACCTGGTCATCCATTTCCAGTAAAGAAGATCTCTAAAATAATCCGTTCTCTAAGCCAGAGGCAAAGCAGCTCGGGCAAAGAGACCCTGCCCTGCTGCCCAACAACGTGTATCGTTACTAACAGTCAGGCTTGTCCAAACAGTCCCTTCCTGAACGTGCATTTAATCCAGCAGATACCAGGCACTGCTGGAGCGCGGCGCTCCTTGTCGTTTCTGTTGGAGGAGTCTGCTGTCTTCATAACCCCACTCCTGCCAGGCAAGTACCCACAGCTGTCTGACTTGTATCGTTAGAGCAGGTAATCCTACAGTTAATTTCTCTAGATATAAAAGGAAGGGATTGGAAGTCATATAATTAACAAGGAAGCGTTTTAGTGATAGTGCAGATTAAATTCCACTAATTAAATGCCACTTTAAGAGATAATAATCAGTGCTGGAATTGATGTTTCTGAAGACAGGCAGACAGACCGTTACAGTTCTCTTTATGCAAACAACATGTTTTCTACTTTTGTACATTAAAGAAAAGGGATTTCATTTTAGCCACAATTCAATACCTACACTCCCCTCTCTCTACTCCTGCACAGGCTTTGTCTCTTTTTGAGCCAATTCTGAACAGTTCTAAGAAGTGACTACCTTGAGTGCATTTTATTTATAGATATTTCACACCCTCATGTACTTCCTTTAGAAAATTTTGAGGCAGAATGATTCCTTCTCTGTCTGCATCAATAACTTCCTCTAACATCTTTTAGCTAAAATAATTCACTAAATTCAAATTTGGGCTTCAAATACTGTTAGCTGCAAGAAAACAATTTTTGTTGAAATGTCCTGTGCATTTTGTACTTCAAATGTTGTCATCATCTTGTTTTATGCCACTACCTCTGAGACCTGTTCTCCAAATGTGACTTACAGAATCATTATGTTATAATCTTACTTCCTCTGTGAGGTCCTAGTGGAAACCTGCTGCACCCAAAGCAACTCTTTAGCAATGAAAATATCACTTGGAGAACAATAACATTATTTCGATGCCCTTAATTGAAAGCATTATTTTCTACTGTATTTGCTTAAACTGCCAACTTTTTTATCCCTCTCCCACCCACTCTTTCTTATGATGCCAAGAAAAATATTTAGGTTATAAAAATTGCCATATTGGTTTGAAGACTAAACTACATTTCTCTTTTTGGCTAACAAAATAAAAAGTAAACATTATGCTAAGATTTATGTTCTAAATTTAGCTTTGGGGAGGAGAAAGAGAGAGAAAGAATTTGCACCTCCCTGAATTACATTTTTCTGTTTTATCCCCAAGATGATACCACCATGAACAGATGCAGCTTATGCAGCTTTTTTTTTTCTTTTACAATTTTTGGGAAAGGAGAAGAGTTCTCAAACACATTTGTTTCAATGCAAGGCAAATGACAAGCAAATTACTAATTACTCTATGTCTCAGCTTTGCCTTGTAGTCACTATAGTACAGTGTCTTGCTCTGAAACAAGAATTCATTGATTTTTTGCCAGGTTGTAAAAACAAAGCAAAACAAAACTTATGGATGGGAAGAAAGGGGGAAACCACTATCAAGGACTGGGTTAAACAATGAAGCTTGTTTTTACCCAACCTTATGGCATAGCTCCAAGTGTCTTCATCTGACTCTGCAGGTCACTGGTCCACCAAACTTTAACTTCAGTGTTTTTCAGTAATATGTGAACATTCACTTTTGGCTAGAAGTAGACTTAGCCTTCTTTCCCAGATTTTTAACTGTTAGCCTTGCAGGCTTTTTAGCTTTCCTTCATAATACTATAAGCCGCATTTTATATATATATATAATAATATGTGTGTGTATGGTTCAGAGACCCTTTTCACAAAATTAGTTTTCAAAATAAGAACATGCAGAAAAAAGGAAAGTAACTAGAAACCAATGCTTTTTAGGAGAGATGAGATTAAAAATATGTGCAAACTAAAACTATATCACATAAAACTGTTACTGAAAGCAACGCAGTGCTCACCAGTTTACTGAAACAGGTGGGAACTGCAGATTCTTGATAATCTGAAAAATTTTTTAAGAACATTCACTAGAGGTGCAAATTTATCCAGTGCTGACCTCTTGTGGTACGAAATGAATCTGCAGTCGCCAAAAATGGGTAAAAGTCAACACCACGGCGAGGTTGGGGAAATACCGGTAGGCTGGCCCTCCAGACCCAGCGTTGGGAACTGGGAGAACCAAAGAGCACATTCCAGGGGGCACACACACCCTCTTTAAATTTTCATTTTTAACTCCTGAGCACACAAAATCCTACATCTTACACAACACTGAAACATGGCAAATCTATCAGGTAAAAACAGTTCTTAAATTTGAGAAGGAGTTATCTAAATCCTTCGCAAAAAGCTTTAGGAACAGCTTTAGATGGGAAGCACTAGAGTGACAGAAATCTCATCATAGACCCTTGCAGATCAGAGCTGTGTTTGTATTATTTTAGCACCAATACTGAATTATCTTGTCATGTACAAGGCATGGAACATCCCTCTCTCATTACTTGTGGCTGAGTGCATTTGACTAATTAATCTGTGGAAGTTCAAGTCTCCTGTCTTGCTTCTGATATCTTTCTTGTTGCCCTGTTTCCCACCAGCATGGTATCACACAACTGGCACAGTGAGGCATAAAGGCTCTACATCTCCCTTATTCACTTCTCTAAGCACCCATATCACTCAAATCACTTCACCCATTCTATTTAGGCACCAGAGGATCAGAAAATGAGTCAACAACTGGAAACCCGAATATGTTTAATAATGTCCCTCAATGGTGAGCCCATTTAGGGTCACAGGAAGCAGACACTGCTAGCTCTCCTAGGAGTGAGTTGTCAAAGCCTGAGGGCCATGACAAGGAGGACAAAATCAATCCCATTCTTATCCCACTCAAGTGCAGCTGCAGTAGGCACCCTTTCACTTTGTCACACCTATAGACCTGCTGCCCACTCCCTGGGATACACCTCACCCACTCTCCCGCTGATGCAGAGCATCCCCTACCCTCAAAGCAGCAAGGCTCTCACTAATAGTATCCGTACAAGCATTCAGTAAAAAGAGTGAGCTGAGTCCTGTCTCAAAAGAGGGAGCAGATTAGTTCCTGCAGCCTTGCTCTTTTAGCGATGTCAGAAAAAGCACTATGTACAAAGCAGGCCTTCCCTGTGCACCCTCAGAAATGGGAGTGCACTGAGGATGCCTTCATCTTCCCACACTGCTGGAACTGCTACTCAAACACAAACAGGAAAGTCCTTCTAGCTGAAGCTCCCGTGCTTTAAAGTCTTACCCCCTCATAGTGAGCAGAGAGCAAGCCACCCCCAGAAATCACTGCCAAACATGCTTTTTAGTCCTCTTTAGACCATCAACACACCTTCTAGCCATCTTAGAGCAGAAACTGGCTCTTTATTTTCTCTCTTCATTTTTCCCCTCTTTTCTGTTCCTGCAGGTTCCTTGCTCTGATGTATATGAGTATCACCACCGTTATTTACCATCATGCCTGAGGTATTACGTTAGTAAAGTGGTAACTCACGTAACCAAGTTTAGCCTGACCTTTTAGCTAGGACTGACCAGGCTTTCTGAAGTGCTGTAGTGCAGAGGCTTCTGTTAGGAGACTCAAATGACATCCTCTTTAGAAAGGACCGGTTCCTTCCTCCTGCTCACGGACCTCCTGACCTGTGAAACCAAACAGGATACAGAATAAAGGATGAAAGGAGGAAGGAAAATGTTTTTTACTTCTTCAGCTTTGGTAAAAATCAGAAATTTCCAAAAATATCTGCAAAATCCCACTCTCAGGATGCTTCTTTCTTGGGTTCTTTATTCTTTAAATGTTTACATTTTTTCCCAGAATGGTGGTCAGGGGTTTTGGCATTTCAGGCTGAATTTACACCAAGTGGCTCACTCCCTGGGGGGATTTCAGAGCTACATCCTCTGCCAGCTCTGTTGCATCCCAGTCAGCAGCAAAATGAGAAATAGTCTCTCACTGAAGATGTTTCATATTTAGAATCGGTACTTGATAAAGATGTATCCTGCACTGCACTGCTACAAGACATGTGGAGGGAGGCAGACCTGGTGTAGTGTCAGGGCAGGGGAACTAGAAAGCTATCAGAGGAAAGCAAGATGAAAGCGGAAGGGAAATGAAGTGGGTGATAAAATAATTCTGTTATATAGGGAGAAAGCCAGAAGGATCAAAGGACCTCTTTTATTTGCATTTTATCCTCATTTCTGTTCCTTGCAGTTCCCTTCCTCTGCTGTATATTATTATCACCTCTATTATAAAACTTTCTGGTTGCTTGCAATTATCCCCCCTTTAATCTCATGCTAGGCTCTTCCCCTTTGATCCAGTGCAGTACACGCCTTCTTGCCATATGACTGATTGTGTGACTGCTGTATATATATGTAAAAACAGATATTTATTTCAACCTAATTTCCCCGTTGTGTCTCCAGTTTCAGTCTATAAAGCCTAGGCAAAGTTGTGTCCTTCACAAAATCCCTTCTGCTTACCTCAGTTAGGGTGGATTCAGCTCCCAATAAAAATGTTACAAATGGAAAGCGCCTTCTAACAATTTCATTTTATTTTTGGATGTAAGTTACAGTTATAATTTTATACAATAAAAAGAACACAAGCTACAGAGAGGGACACCTAATTATGCCCTTCATTGTGAGGCTAAGCTGAGTTCAATGATACAAACCTGTTACTGGCAGACCCTTGATTCTTTCTCTTCTTTTCAACTTATGGAAAAAACCCCTCTTCTTCTGCTCTTCCCTCCCTCCTACCAGCCTCTCCTGGGACCACAGCTTGCCCTGTCCCCTGTTCCTGCAAACCAGACTTGACGTCAGGGCTGGCAGGGCTGAGATATTACTGAAGAAGTCTGGGACCTGAGAGCCAGGAGAAGAGCCCTGAGATGACAGGGAACAGGGCAGAGTCAATTGGAAAGTCAGTAGCGAAGATGTTCTCCAGAGGACAAGCCGGGGCTTCCTCCTCTGGTGGGAAACAGGAGGCAAAGCAGAGCTGCCCAGCCCAGCCTGGTCCCATCAGTCTGAGGAGGGCAGGTCCCCACTCAGGGGCAGCCATTCTCTCACAGGGCTGACACCAGGCAAGACCGGCTGAAGCCCTCTTCTCTGTTTCCTTTCTCACTGGTTTTAGGTCACATTTTTTTAGCTGTGCTCCACCCTTTTGAGTGTATGAAACACGCTGACCCTGATTGGCAAGAAAGTCTCTTCTTCTTCAAAGGGAACACTGAAGGAACAGTCTCAATGGTCTGAAGTAGTCAACTGTGTCAAAAAAAACCAAATCCCACATAATATTTCATCAGTTTGTACCATGACTATTGTTAATTAAACCTCTTGATTTTAAAAGGAACATAAAATCATAGAACATGATGGAAAATTCCTTCTTTACCTTGTTCACACAGGCTGAATTCCTGTCAAGCAGCTACAATAAGTGCCCCAACAGCTCAGGAAAAAAAGAGTCACTGAAAGGAGCCACAGAAAGCAGCTAGGAGAGCACCTAAACTGTAACTCTCGTCCTGGCCTACACAAATTTTCCACAAAGCAACACATCCTCCAGAAAGATCAAGCTTTTATTCTCCTTTTCTCTAAAGAGCATCTGCTCTTCGTGTCCTCCAGAGTATCAGTTCCCCCTCCAGATTCATTCTTTGTCATTCCTTGACTTCCACATCCACAGTTACAAACTCCTATCCACCACCAACACCATGCTGTCTTCACTATCACCTTCCTCGTGAAGATTATTGCTATGCGAGATTTTAAAAAGCAACAAGTGATTTAATTTTGTTTTCCTTCACATGAGTTTTGTACTAATAAGCACTGAACAAAGGATCTGCAGAGATGAGAATGACAAGATGTATTTAGATTTTTTGCTTTAAGATCTTGCACATGCAGCATTGTCTCTCTGGAATTAAATGGGACCACAGTCGTTTCTTATGCTGCTCTGCATTCAAAGATGCAGCACCTCATTTTCTAGTTTCTTGGATCACAGCATGGCCTTGAACATCTTTCCACTGCCACCTTCACAGACTACAGTGCAGAAACACAAAAGATTTGCATATGTTACTGAGTTAAAAGAGACCTCAAGATCTTGCCACCTCACATCCTTCATACGCCCTACTCTCCTCAACACACTGGCATGTCTCAGATGATGTAGCACAGTTTTCTTTTTCTCTTTTTAAAATCTCAAACAATGGTGAGTTTATTGATGCCCCCCTGTGCTCTGCCCTGGTGATTAATTACATTCCCCTCTCAGAAATATACTTCACTTGATATATTGTTGGAGGTTCTAACATCAAGAGCAAGAAACTGGATCTTGCTATGCAGAACTGAAAAGCCCTGTGCTAAAACACCTTTTGCAGCTGTGAGTATCAACACCCACTCATCACGTTGCCTTTTTCAACCTTCTCTTTAGTAAGGTGCATTAGTCAGGCTCCTGAAATAAGCACCTTCAGGGCTTATTTTCCATTCTTATGGTCCTCCTTTGAACTCAAGCCAGCCTGTGCCTTCCTAAAACATTAACAACTGTGGTAATAAATATATCTGATAGGAGTTCACAGAACATTAACATCAGCAAGCCAACAAATGGCTACCAAGTGTTGGAGAGCATTACACGCAGGGGATATGTAACAGACCGTGGAGGCCCTTTAAGACCTCCAAAGGGCAGCTGCCCTCCTGGGGAGTGTGGATGGGCACAGCTGACATGAATTGACTCACAGGGCTGGATGCCCAGCTCAGAGACTTCAAAGGCTTCCAGTTTGGGAGGGGACTAGGTTGTCTGCCTCAGTGTTTCAAGTTTCTTATCACTGACTTGAAGAAAGAAAGTAAGTAATGTTGGTTTATTTTTGCTGGGTAGTCCTGTTCTAATTTCCTAGGCTTTATGAGAGAAACAATGCTTTGTATGCATTGCTACTGAATTAATAGCGGTAGCAGTTACCTTAGTAGGCTGGTAAGAGGTACGGTGCGTTTTCAGTCTGCTAGTTCGCAACGTGAACAAAAAGTTCTGAGTGAGTTGTGGGGTTAGAGCTAGAATGTGTAGAGCACTGATAAAATATGTGTATAAATGTACGCTTTGTCTGATGTGGTGATGCGCCTGACATTCACAGAGGGGAGACAGATACACTAGGGGTAACTTCTGATGTCGTTCCCATGAGATGTGGGCTCTGGGGTTCTCTGTTCAGCCTTTTCCATGCTAGCAGTATAAAGCAGGTGGGCTCTTACAGGCTATTCTGGCAGCTCGGGCTTCCTGGGGTGTCAGAACTTCGTAGGCAGCCTCCTGCTGCCAGGAGCCCAGAGTCGCAGTGTGCAGGGAAACCCTTAGTGGCCAGCTCTCTTAGGGTAAGCTGAACTCCAGTTCCCTGAGTGTGGTGTTTCCCATCATAAGGGGAGAGAAGTGAACCACTAGATACTGAGGTCTGTCTCAGGTTTTGATGTTTTCTCTTCTGATCTTAAGGTGTGATCTTGAGTCTGTGTGGTGCATGTTTCACCAGGAATCAGGTTTCAGTAGCATATGCAAGGGCTTTTCTTTTTTCATAGCCTAAAGACTCAAGGCTGTGCTCAGTCTGTTCAGGTGCTGTTTTCTCTCAGATGTCCACAGCCTCTATTTCATCTAGAAAGACTTCAGAACGTTTCAGATACACAAAGGCTGTCCACCGTCTTCTTGCTGAACTGTATGTTAACCACCCAGCAAACTACACGGCAAGGTCTGGTGGGAAGTGAATCGTGCACTGTGCCTAGTTAAATCTGCAATAAAGGGGATATGGACGAGCAGGGTGTAATTATCCAACGTGGAAGATGGCCAGAGCATAGGGCTCTCCTCCCTGTTACTCCAGGTTACTTCTGGGGGAAGGGGAGAGTGTGCCAGCAACTGCAATCCCACAATTCGGAAAGGAGACTCTGCAGTGTGTGTTGTTCACCTGCTGACTTCAAACACTGTGTCAGAGCACAGACACAAAGGCTATGGGGGAGAAGGATGCACGTGGACTTTAGAGGAAACACTCAGTTACCATAGCTCTTCATCCAGACAGATGGGAGGAATTACTGAATTCTCATTGTAGGGGTCATAACTGCAGGTGTTGCTGGGAAATTCAGTGCAGCTGTCTTAAGGCATAGACAAAGACAATAAAATTAGAAAAGCTGTACCTCCAACTGAGGTACAGTCAGCAGTGAGGGTATCTGAACAGGAACTAATATTCCTAATGACTTGTGACAGAAGATGGAACATACGGTTTTTATATTGTGAAAGCTGCAATATTGAGGACTTCCGCTTCAATTTCATGGTAATGTTTCCCTGCCGTTTGGTCTATTTCAAACTAAACTGGCCTCTTGGAACTTCTGAATGGCATCCACCAACCTCAGCCCTTCTTCTGAGACTTCAGTTTTATTCTGAGCTGATGCAGAACTTGCAGCTGTGCTGATTTCCTTCTTTCACAACAGAACTCTTCTTCTGCTTGTGCTGTAGACAGCAAGAACTCAGTTACTGGAGGGGAAGATGAACATCGGGGGGAGAATCAAGTTGGAAGTGACACTTCTGTCTAGGAAAACTATAGTAGTCCTGTTCAGTAAAGATTTGAACACTTTCTTTCCTGACCAAAACTTTGAAGAGTTGAGTCTGGAAGTCCTTAGTCTGTATTAAGGTCCATAAATAAGAGGATGATTGCCAGATACATTAAGTTTTACAGTTGCTTTAAAACTTGCACCAAAACGCTTCTTATAGGAAAATGCAAATATGAAGATGTCAATATTTTTCTTCCTGGAAAAATTAAGTATTTAATCAGCGAATCAATCATCTTAATTCAAACATGGCTTGTAGGAACACACTGGAAACAAACTGGATAAATTTGGTAGTAACCTGTTTGTGCCTAAGCCCCACAGGACATTTCTGGGAGATGTAATCTGAGATACTTAATCCTTTTTTCTCTCTGGGATGGTGGTTCTTGGGAAAATGTTTCTTCCCTTAACGCACTCTATTCTCTGGCTGGAATGGAACATTACACTAGGAGAAATGTGACTGTGCTGAAAGGGATAGTGATCCTGAGATTTATAAAGCACAGACACTAAAACTATGTGAGTATATATCTCTATGTGAAACAAAGCTGGAATTAACTGTTTTGAATTGGAAAATGTCAAAATGAAGCTTTCCACATGAGACCATTTCTAAATATTTCATTGGGGTGGTGGTCATATTTTTCAGTCTTTATCATGAACTTGAGACAAAAACACAGTGTTGAAATATTAGAACTTAAGTGTTCTGATTTCTTACTTGCTCAGCAAAACACATGCAACTTTCACTGAGGTCAGCTCAAGCTGAAGTTTCTAAAAAGGCTGAGAATGACAACAGTGACAAAGCTCTACCCCAGTGCTGGGCTGTGCAGCCAAGCAGTAGGGTGGAGGATGTCTTCCCTCCTATGACATGCCCTGCTAGGAAGCATCCTTCCCCCTTACAGACCTAGGACCACGCGTACGTGTCCTTTGAACATGGACAGAGTGTGCAAAGGGACGACCTGCTGCAGCATATTTGTGCTGGCCTTGTCCTATGGTGCACTCACAGATGAGCAAGCCAGGTGTGGCCCCCACTTACGCAACCTACTGCGCAGACCGAGGGCTTGTTGCCTGGGAGTTGGAACGCTCGTGTGGAGTTAAAGGGTGCTCCCCACTGAGAAAACAGGGTGCTGTGGCTCGCCCAAAGGGCCGGCAGGTTGTGTTTGTCACTGTAGGGCCACTTCTAACCAGCATGGCTTAGGCTGCATCCAGTGCAGCTCAGAACTCTTCCTTTGAAAGAAACCTTGCAGATGTGGAAAGGTGGTGTCTTGAACCAGACAGGAGATGTAACTTGCTTAAACCAGCTTGGTTCTGGCACAGCAAAGGCCAGCATGTATGTAGACCACTTCTGAGTATATTATAGTCTTTCCCTGGCAGGTTACAGCAGGCAGAGAATTCTGCCTTGTAAACTGAGCAAAGGACTATTTCTGAGGACAGGCCACCAGACGTTTTGTCACCTATCTTCTGATTTAAAAAACAGACTTTTAAAAAATCTGACAGATGTCTGGTGGCAACTTAATTGATTTGTCCCTGTTAAAACACAATTCAATTTGATGAATTAGATCTACGTGGAAGGCAAAGTATGCTGTTAGAGGGCAAGTGACAGTCCAGATTAACAGGACTTGGGTTAGATGTCCTGTCTTGTTTGCTGAGGTAATCACAACTATTACTCTGAGAACACTTCCATTATTTGTGCCATCTGTATAATTCACACTTTTGTGCAGTTCTCTATTTGCTCTAGGGAGGTAAACAGGAGGCACCCTTTTGTTGATCCTACTTTTTGAAAGCCTCATGCTTGTTGACCTGCTGTAAAGATAAACTTCTGAGCACTTCTGGTGCACTTCATTATACCTGAATAGCTGGATCCTACTTTTGGCACAAGCTCTGAGGTAGGAAATTGAAGAATGGAGTTGTAGGGACAGCAGCCACAGGAAAAGAACAGATGAAAGATAAGATAGTCTGTGCTCATCATAGAGCTGTGCTTAGATGCAGTGGAGATGTTTTATCTTAAGCTGGCAATGATTTCTGTTTCTTTGATCTACCAATGTACAGTTGAGGGAACTGTAACAAGAGAGGCTTCAAAATTGGAGGAATTTTAACATAGTATTTTCTAAAGTACTTCAAAGTTATCTGAGAGACATCAACAGACAGTCCCTGGCAAGGGAGGGAAAAGGACTATAAAGTTGTGGACAGCTAATAAGCATCTTGTGTAGAGAAAAAGGGAGGGAGAGGAGGAACTTTCCAATGCATTAAAAAAAAAAAAAAAAATGGGGGAAGCCACTGACATGTTTGGCTTAGATGGCAACTTAAACAAGTGGGGTGGAGGCCAATACTTTTTAAACGTCTTCCTGATAAACTGTGTAAAGCACTGCCACAAAACACAGCACCCTAAAACATACACATAAGTGTTTTGCTGAAAGTGTCTTAAAATGTTCTTCTGTCTTTTCCTTTCTTCAGCCTTTCTGTATTTGTTGTGGTTTAACCCCAGCCAGCAACTAAGCCCCACACAGCCGCTTGCTTATCCCCCCTCAGTGGGATGGGGAGAGAATTGGAAGAGTAAAAGTGAGAAAACCCGTGGGCTGAAATAAAGACAGTTTAACAGGTAAAGCACAAGCAGCACATGCAAGCAAAGGAAAACCAGGAATTCATTCACCACTTCCCATGGGCAGACAGGTGTTCAGCCATCTCCAGGAAAGCAGGGCTCCATCACGCGTAATGGTTACTTGGGAAGACAAAACGCTGTAACTCGATTCCCCCCCCCTCCTTCTTCCCCCAGCTTTATATTGCTGAGCATGATGTCATATGGTTTGGGATGTCCCTTTGGTCAGTTGGGGTCAGCTGTCCCAGCTGTGTCCCCTCCCAACTATTTGTGCACCCCCAGCCTACTCACTGGTGGGGTGAGAAGCAGAGAAGGCCTTGACTCTGTGCAAGCACTGCTCAGCAGTAACGAAAACATCCTTGTGTTACCACCACTGTTTCCAGCACAATTCCAAAATGTAGACCCATACCAGCTACTGTGAAGAAAATCAAATCTACCCCAGCCAAAACCAGCACAGTACTCCTTTAGCTGTCTCTATACCTGTCGGCTACATGGCTGTGCACTGCAGTTCATCCTTCTACCAAGTTCATGTCTTCTCTCCTTGCCACTCCCCTTACACATCATAAGAGTCCACAGAAACAGTTTGACAAATTCAGCCCACCACCCTTGTAGAAGTGGGATGGGGGAGGTTTGTAGTGTCTAAAACGTGGGCTGTTCCAAGGGGCTGGGAGCTTGGGCATGTAATGGAGTGCTGTTTCTGTAAAGGACAGAAGGAATCAACTCAGGCCTGAAAGGCAAGAAGAAAGCAAAAAAAGATAAAGGACAAGTTCTATTACACAGTTTCTTTCAATTTTGTGCCTAATAACACCAGTTTCACCACACAATCACAAGCTGTGGCAAGTACCCCAGGAACTGAGAAAAAGGAGAAACAGTGATGTTTTCTTTTAGAAGTGGTTTTCATGTGAAATTCCAAAGATGAAGTGCATTTTTAGCTACTTAGTAGCTTTAAAAGCATGCTACATGCTATACAAAAATCCACTTGAATTTTCTGTAAGATTTCATTTAAGTTCACATACAGATTTTTCTACTGTTCTCATATTTGATTACTGCAATTGTTTGGGGAAATGTAACCATTTTTCCGTATTCCACAGTCCCGAGGAAAGACTGATATAAAAAGGGAAATACATGGTTACATGGCTGTAGACTTGTGGAGGTCAGAGGCTTTTGACACTTACATCGCCAAGCACAGAAAGCCTTCCACTTAAGAGCGTTGCAAGAGGAGTGACAGCTCATTTCAGAAGCACTGCAGATTTCTTTGGATCAAGCCAGGATGCCCATCTTGTAAGATAAAGAATAGGATCAGCAAGCATTTCCAAAGAGGCTTGTCCTCCATACTGATAAGGAAAACCTAGAACCTTTGAAAGCCAATCTACAAAAGCACAATGGCTGGAGTTGTTCAAGGACGCCAGTCTCACTGAAATGGCGGGCAGCTATGAGAGCTGAGAGCACACACTGGCATTGCTTTTGCTGGAAAACAATTACTCAAAGTCACTGAGCTCTTTGTGCCCTCATGGTAAGTCTGTATTTCAAATTACTGTATTTAAGCACCCTGGTACCACTGAAAATTGAATACCTAAATCCCAGAGGCACCTTTGCAAATTTCAAACTCATAAAATAGTATATGAATTCAGCACATTACCTGCACAAATCCGGGTTAGCACACCCTGATTCCACAGACATCCAACTTTGTGCTGGAAATGGCTCTCCTTCTCTGTCATCAGCATGCATATAACCTTTTCCTTCACATCTGTGTCTTTCCTATGTTAAAAAAGACCTGTCTTAAGCATGTAGCAGGTAGGCCTGTTACTTGATTTTAAAAGCTTATCAACTGCATAACCCACCTGCTCTTCAACAGGCAGCTGCTGTTTTGGGGTATAAGGCTACTGCGCTGATAAAGCTTCAAGTCAGCAAGACATTTACTCCAGTGAAAGTCTCTGTGACTTAAACTCCCCAGCTATTCATACAGCCTAACAGGAGGAGAGAGGGACAAACCCTCAGGGATTCCAAAGCAGAGCTGCTTTAGAAGTGTGGACTTGCATTTGCTGCCTTGTTTTAAGGAAGGCAGTTTTAAGGTGGCAACCTGTGAATCAGACAAATGAAAAGTGCCTGGAGTTAACTGCACAGACAGCCTTCTTGCCTGAACAAACACCATCCAACCCTAAACGTGGTCATAACCCTGCAAAACTGTCAGTAATTGCTTTCAGCCTTAACTGATGGGATAACTCAGGATGAAGTACTGCCTGTTTTCTTCCCTGATACTCTAGTCAGGTTATTTGGTAAAAGGGCAGTAATAGGCAAGGCCTCTACTTTCCTCTGGTCTTTTTTCCATTCCCTACTTCTGCTCTTATTATCACAAAGCCATATTCTCTAGCACTGAAGGAACACACTCATCGCTACAAAATGACTGTGGTAAGTGGAAACTTTGCAAGTAACCTAAATAGGTGACCACAGACATTATTTAGGGAGAACCCAGTGTGTTTGGGGAAGGAGGGAAAGGGAAGCTGGAATTTATTTTGCTGTTCTAAAGCTGCTGTATCCCTAAGTTTAGTGGTTGAATAGCTGAAGCAGCATGCTGAAGGAGACAGGTTCCTGACATCTTCCTTCTCCTTCAAATTGATGTTGGTGTCCCACAAACACTGGCAGGCTTAGTGGTAATGTCTGAGGCGTGAACACACCCAGCTGACACAACACTCACTGCCAGAGGTTACAGATTTCCAGCAGGAAAACACAAAATCCCGCTTCTTTCTCCCTTTACCTTGTAGCTTGTATTTCACATCCTAGAGGAAATGCACATTTTTCTGATGAAGACTACTTGGATATATCTGGTGCAGCTGAAATCTGCATTTTGTTACTTAAATCTCTATCCGCTCTATAAAGAAGCCAGGTGAGCAACTCTGTGCACCCTACATGTGCCACTGGCTTGAGACCCTCCTAACAGATTCTGCACAGGACCAGGACTATTACACAGGATAGCTAAGTACTTAATGAAGCTGAGATTTGCAGCAGCACTTCATACTGGTTACCTGATTATCAAAACCTGAAATATCAACACTGTGAATTTATGGCCCTGAAACTTAACAAAAAGAATATTTGTGTGTATCTCAAGATCTCCTATTGCTTGCCTTGGCTGCTTCTCCTTACTATTTGCTCCTCAGCCTTCCACTTGAAAATGGGGAATTACTTGCTTTATAAATCATTTCAGTTAGGTCTGTATTAGTAACTGGAATAGGTTCAGTGCCTGTCCTCTGACTCGAAGGGCCAGGGGTGCTGCCCAGCTTGCGTGCATGTGGCAGCATTCTCCTACTCTCCTGAAACAAGTCTCCATGCTGCCTACTGGGAACAGTGTCTGGCTTGTGCCTGGGCATTGCCTGAGGAGTACTGGCTGCATGGAACAAAACCATCCCAACAAGCATGCTATCAGCATGAACAGTCACATATCAGTCACCACTTGTGCCCTGTTTAGCTCATTATTTTTGTATCATAGTTATTCCAAAAAAAGGGAAGTGCTTTTCATATTTCCTTATTAAAGAGAACAAAGTTATGATTTCTTCGAATACAGACTTACAGGCAAACGTGCAACAGTAAAGCAGAGTATGAAGTGCTGTGGGGACACAGTGAACAAGTCCTTCCAAAAACATGCAACAGCACAATCTGCATTTTAGGAGTTTTTAGACCATGATTTTAGGAACAACTAAAAAAACCCCAAAGTAACCACGCCTGGCAGCCTAACTCTTATTTACTGGGAAATGTAAAATAAACTCTGGAGGCAATGTTATGTTCTTAAAGAGTCACTGTCAAATTAAAAACAATAGAAAACACACTTGCATTTGAAACCTATTTGTCTTCTGGTGTTGTATGTCACACAAACTGCAAAACAGATGCTATTAGCAATATTTTTTTCTTCTGCCTGGTGTGCTGGCAATCTTCAGGGCTATTTTGGTGGATCTTCCACACAGCAACAGGAAGGAGAAAACATTTTTGAAAGTGTGATTGTAAAACCACAAAATACTGGCTTGGGAACTTGGCCACTTGTCCCTGAAGCTGCCCTCATTTCAAACCAAAAGTAACCCAGCAAACATGCACTAAACGCTCTAGATTCCCCACCCTTACCAGTCACCGTTTCCTCAGCTATAGACAACCTTAAAAAAACTGACACTGATGGGTGGGTTGTGCTACTCAGTAAATAACGACGTTATTCCCTTCTCTGCACCCAGAATCCTAACCCTAATTCCTCATCTGGTTTTTTTTTTTTCCGTAAGACAAACACAACAAAGGAAACTTCTGCCCTTCTAACTTCTGGCTTCGCCAGTGCCTGCTCCCTGACCTGCTGAAGCGTATTGATCTCTGGTGGGGCAAGCCACCCTCTCGCAGGGCCCAGCTGCCTTGTTCTCTCTCTCCCCTCCGGCAAGAGTCTTCCCCAGCAAATCAATAATGTATCCCGGAGCCTGTCTTTCCCTGGGGAACGCAGGCTGCCTCCCTCCACCCGCGCAGCTCTCAGCCCACACGCTGCTTTGGAGGGGGAGGAAATGAATGCAGCAGTCCCTGGCCAGCTCAAGGGCTACACTGGGCTGGGCTGCCCCAGCAGCAGGTAGGACTCGGGAGGTCCCTACCAGCTCATCGCCGCTCCTCAGGCGTCGGGATACTGCTCGCAGTCTGCAGCACCCTCCCAGGCATCACAGGCAGGTTGTAATGGAGAAACAGCTGTCCTGACCAGATCTAAAGAGGAAGAGATGTATTTTTGGATCAAGAGTATCTCAAAGGAAATTAATATTTGAGTCAAATGTTGGGTTAAGAGCTGTGCTCTTCGCTTAGTCCCCTGCACAACTGTGCAAGGATGCAGTCTTTAATTATATGGGATGTTCTAGGGTTGGTTTTTCTCCTGTGGGATTCTGGCATCATTTGGTGAGCAGAACAGCCTGTGACCACTTGGTGAGTGCCTGGTCAATAATTTGATTTCTCCTCTGTTCAGCCTGTGCTTGTGTGTCCTTATATGCCAAATGTTGCCCCAACTCTGCTCTGCACAGAGAATTATTCATTGATGTTGCCCAGGGGCTCAGACGGCAGTTACTCACCAACATTAATGTAGATGCTGTTGCACGCCTTTCAGAGGTGAGGGGCAAGTTTTCACACCATCATTACGACTCAAGTGATGAGGAACTCAGGGTGTAGTTACAGGAAAGCTTCCTCCCATGGCAAAAGCAATTGAAGACATTCCCTCTCTCTCAGCCCCTATCTCCAGCTGCCCAGTCCCACTCTCGCAACACAGTTCACTGCCTCCATAGTGGCACTGATGCACTCATTTATGAGATTGGCCTGTAAATCATCTGCACTGCAGACCCACGAATGGTTGCATTAGTGCATTTGGGGCACTGGTAGCTGCTGCACAGAGGCAGGGAACAGCGTATGGGCAGATGTGATGTGGGGAAACAGAATCTAGCTTTGATATCACAGAGAATGTTCATTTAACTAAATCTTAAGGCTGGTAAACAATATGAAGAAGGGCCAAGCTACTTTGGATTCTCAGTCTGAGACACCTCCAAATTTGTTTTGCTTACTTTTTCAGAGTATTTAGTGGGTTTTTGTACTCTCATTATGGGGGCAAGAAGTCTGGTGATCTCAGCTATTGCTGTGACAGCATAGGTTGGACATCCAAGCAATGGAGCACACACCTGCAGTGGCCAGCGTGCTGGAATTTAAGTTGCTGCCCAGCATTGTGTAGCAGCTCTGTCATGCAGGCAAAGAGAGACTGCAGTTCTGCTAAGCGGTGTTTAACTACCTTGCTCCTGAGACCATCGCATCTCCCTCGGACCTCCCTCATGTCACTCACTATATGTGTTCCAGCTTCTGCAAAACTGAAACAGGAGCCAGCCAGGTAACATCCCACTTCAGTGCCCAGCTACAATTCATCCCCAGAGTACCACCCACTTCATGCACTGAGGAAGAGAAACATCCTGTGGAAAAGAAACCACACAATCATGCCATTGAAACCTGCAACATGATTAATATATGCCGAAGGAGGATAAATTAAGTCCAGCTGCATAATTTTGCAGGTTGTATTAAAAGCAGAGAGGACACTCATCCTATCATCTGAATTCATGTATGTCACCACATGATCATTAGCAGGCTTGATAAACACTGTAACTCCACAACATGCCCTTCTGCCATTTGAGCAGGAGGATTAACCTCTGTCAGTGGCAAATTGCCATCTTTTACACAGATGAGTGGTGCAGGGACTTGACGGTTCCTCACTGTTATCTGCTGACAGAATAGGAGTAACAAATCGTGGGTGCAGCACCACATTTCCAGCCCAGCTGGTCTGTCAGGGACATCCCATCCCCCTCAACTCTGCAGTAGTAACCAGCCCCTCCACCATTCTGCTTCCTTGCCCTGGTTTTGGGCAGGATATGCAGAGGGCAGTGCAAGGGATGAGGAGACCTTGATTACTGTGTTCAGTTTTGGGGCCCTCACTACAAAAAGGACATTGAATTACTTGAGCGTGTCCAGAGAAGGGCAACGAAGCTGGTGAAGGGTCTGGAGCACATGTCGTACGAGGAGCGGCTGAGGGAACTGGGGTTGTTTAGTCTGGAGAAGAGGAGGCTGAGCGGAGACCTCATCACCCTCTACAACTACCTGAAAGGAGGTTGCAGAGAGGGGGGATGAGTCTCTTTAACCAAGTAACAAGCGATAGGACAAGAGGTAATGGCCTCAAGTTGCACCAGGGAAGGTTTAGATTGGATATTAGGAAGTATTTCTTCACAGAACGGGTTGTTGGGCGTTGGAATGGGCTGCCCAGGGAGGTGGTGGAGTCCCCATCCCTGGAGGTGTTTAAGAGTAGGGTCGACATAGTGCTGAGGGATGTGGTGTAGTTGGGAACTGTCAGTGTTAGGTTAATGGTTGGACTAGATGATCTTCAGGGTCTTTTCCAGCCTAGATGATTCTGTGATTCTGAGAGACCAAGAGAGGCAGAGGTGCTGGGCCACATAGCAGCCCTGGGGCCAGCTCGGTTGTATGGTCATTCGGCACCGAGGGGAAATGGGCCCTCCTCCACGTTTGGGAGGGGAATGGCAGCTGATGAAGAGTAAGTAGCCTTGCTGCCCAGGCAAACCTTAGATTCCTCCCCTTCGACCCACTGTGTTTCTTTCTCTTTGCCTTGCTCAGGAACCCTGTTTTACACTCCAGCTTCTCCGTCTGCCTCCCCATGCATACCAGATCCCTCCCCGCACGCTGCACACCCCGTACTCCGATCCTTCCAGCCGCCGAAGCAGGAGACTTGCAGCACTATCTGCCTCCACCACATCCCGCCGGACCTCTTTCCCTACCGCCACAGCTGCCCCTTCCAGCCCCCGCTATTCCACCTCCTCCTCCAGCCCTGTCAGCTCCCGCCCGCCTTCCCGCTCCGCCACCCTCCCCTCAGCGCCTCGTCTCCCCCCTCAACTACAATTCCTCCCCTTTCAGCCAGCAAAAATTCCCCACCAGCTCGGCCCTCTGCCGCTTCCCTAGGTTATTAAAAATAAATAAATATAACAAGTGGTGCGCTGACTATATTTGGATTTTTAAATTCCCTCCCCCCCCCCCCCCCCCCAACAGCACTGCGTGGCGCGAAGGAATCCCCATGGCGGTCAGCTCCTCAGCGAGAGAGGACGGGACGGGGGGGCGGCGGGCGCGGCGGGGACAGCGGCGGCGGGAAGCCGCCCCCCCGGCCCGCTGAGGTGGATCGCGTTTCCATGGCGGCAGCAGCCGTTAAGTCGGCGCGGCGCCCTCCTTCCCGCTGCTGGGCGGGAGAGGGCGGGAATGGCGGCGGGCCGGCCCGGCCCTGTCATCCCCCCGGAGGCCTCTCCGAGGAGTCAGGAGGGAAAACATGAGGGTAACGGAGAGCTGATAGGAGCAGATATTTGTTTTTCACCCCAGAGGATCCTCTGTTACCCCACAGGCATATCTGAGACGGCCCGCGAGAGGGGCGCAGCCCTGAGGACTACCTCAGTGCCCCAGTTTCCAAACCAGCAGTTTTCCCCATCCCTGGGTAGGCTGGCAATGGCAGCTTGCTTTTTCCAAGGGGAGGCTGGTTTTCCCTAGGAGATTTCCACGTCCCTGTGGAAAACACGCTGGTGGCTTCCCAGGACCTGCTGTGGAGTCAGGCACCAGAAATGGAAAATACCGGCCAATACATAAGCGCATGCTGCATCATGGAGACGGTCTGTTGCCCGGGTCTTGGCCACTTTTGCGAATGATGGTTTCCAGAACAGCTCTTTTTCAACTGCAGACCAATACTGCACTCTAAACCATTCAAGTTTTTACTGAAGTATGTGTATTTCATGGAAAACTCGGTGATTAGCATCTCTTTGAACATCCCACTGCTGAACAATGTTGAGCAGTGGGAGGATGATGTTGTAGTCAAATTGATCTGAAGCAAAAATTGTTATTCAAGGATATCTCTATTTTTTTATATATACGCAACATTTCAGTCACAAGTAAGACCAGAAACTCCAGCGGCAGTGTTAACTCATTTTGCTCACAATTCTGATGCTGAAATCTTCAATGAAAATGGGGAACAAAATGTTCTTACAAACATCTGAGTTGTTGAAATTATATATGACATCATTTAACTTAAAAAAATCAAGACCATTAAATGTAAGCATCAACTGTATTGCTAGCTTGTGCGTAACTGCATACATTATGTAATTTCTTATTTCAGGAAACTTAAAGAAATCCACTGCTTCCAATATGATTCACTCCTCCAACCTGGCACCCAGTTTCAAGTGAGTAGTGCAGGAGAGTAACACATCCTACACGTTCCCTGCAAACTTTGTTTAAAAATCAACTTCAGGAATCCGGGGATGGGCAACGCTCTGCCACAGCTGAACTGTATACACTTACTGCCTTGTTCTGGAGCCCACTTGGCTATTTTTGTACAAACTTGTTTGATATTTTGCTTATTATGTTGCTGCTAAGAACTCTCACCCAAATTAAATAGTTTCAGAAAGTTGCTTTCCAAGCACGTGTGAAGATTAGAAGCCCCTTAAGGTTCCATTATGGGCTGTTAATTATGTTTATTATTATTATTATTTATGTAATACCTTTCTGTGCTAAGTACTTGTGACTTCATGTGCTTAAGGAGCTTACTGGATGGATTCCAAAGCAAGGATGTTGCAAAGCGGGAGAGGAAATAAAAAGCCTGCTGCTTCTTAGTGGAAGGCAGCATGTTATGTAGGGCTCGTGGAAGAAGTTGTTGTATTTAAGCATAAAGAAGATGGAAAGCATAAGAAGGAGGGTCAGTAGGTGGATTTCAGGTGTGTGTGCAAAGTCAAGTCAGTGGGAACAAGAAGCTAAATTCACAATGGGGATTTAAAAGGTGCCAGCAGTTCCTTTGAAGCACCTTAGCTTTTAACTGCTCTGATACCTTACAGCATCCACAGGTTTGAAATAAGAGACCTAAAATGCCTAGCATCAGCAAACTGAACAGGAATCTCTCTGAAATAGCTGTAGGAAATGCTAAGGAGAGAGCCACAAGTTAACCCCAAGAGACTTAGGCTCAGATTCTTAAAGGTAATTAGATGCCTTTAAATACAAGTTAGACATCTAAATCTTTGAGGCTCAGGATCTTACTTAACTAACTCTGGACTGGAGGAAGTCTCCTTAACTGATTCACAGCCATGAACCCTTTCCTGGATTTGGATCCTGTTTTGTCTTTCAGAAGCTGAACAGGGCATAATTTTATTATCATGACAATTAGACTGGCACGGTGGGGACTCAAATAGTCTCCAGGAAACAAGGGATAAAAATGTGGGTTGGATAGGAAATGTTAAAATCATTGGTCTCTTGTGGGGGGAAAAAACCCTTTCTTTTGGTCAGCACTGAGGTTTTCCTAATGTAAGAAAGCCAGTGAAAGTAAGAAGAGAAAGGCCTAATTTATCATGTACTCATTTTGCAGCTATATTCCTATATTCTGGCAATATAGGAAACTTGCATTTATTCATCTCAGGCATAATTGAAATTTGAGTCAGAATAATTTACACTACATGCAGGAATCCTATAGTATTTTAAATTAATTCCTTGAAATATTCATATGTGTTCTTTGTTTTGGGCCTCCAGCACATATTGCATTCCACACAGAAGTCCTGAGGGGTTCAAAAGGATTCATAGCATACATTTTCTGAGACTTACCTTATTAGAAATAGTCATATATTTGCTTCTGTATAATGTTCAGCTTTTAATAAATGACCTTCTCTCTTTGTCTCTCTCTGTCTCTGTCTCTTCTGTCCCTGCTGCCTACTGTCATAAAACTACAGCTTTTCTCTTTAGGAATCTTGACATTCATTGTTTTGACATTATTTGGGGTATAATACTCAATATTTATGAACCCTTTCCTGCTATAATGTTATGAGGTAAATAAAGAAGAGCTAAATTTAAAAGCACCAAGTCTCATTTTTGTACAGTGTGATAAATTCATCATGATAGAAAAGTTTCTGTGATTTAAGATCCAGTAGAAATAGTTTTCTTTCGAGTTCCCTGAAGCATCTACAGTTTGAATATTACAGTTTTGCAACATTAAATGACATACCTGCTAGAAATAAAATGTAAAAATGTTTGTTTCTTTTCAGTCACTGATGGAGTGGGATTCTGGAAAATCCATTTTGGTTTTGGTATTTCCATTTTTAATAACTTGGAATGGAGCAAACAGAACAAGCCACCTCCTAGATAATGATGCATTGAACTAATTCACTCCCTTTTCCACAAAAAGATGTCAAGAGGGAGTCTGAAGCTCACTCCTCTTGCTGAGCTTCCTGTGGAACATCTCCCAAAGGACTGCGGCCCTTTGCAGCTCCTTTCCGAGTCTCCACACAGTGATACAGCTCTCATCTTCCTGCCCCTTCTCCCAAATCCTTTCTTCCTTAAAAGCCTTTGCACCATTCTACACCTGGCCAGACCAGAGCTGCCTATTAGTACTCGCATTGCGCACAAGGGAGTGGCCTAAGGGCCCTAACAGTCACCAAGGCTCACGTCAAGGCCAGGTTATTGCAGCTGAAGAATCGTGAAGGATCACAACTGCAGAAGGAGAACTGTCCTGTCTTGAGAGCTGTGTAGGACAGTCATAAATACCTCCCGCACAATAGGTGCTGTACTGGGAGTGTCCACTGCAGTGACTCTTATGTGCTATAGGGACTGCTGGAATGAATTAAAGGAATTTAAGGGCTGCTAAACCAGACTCGGTTCTTGACGTGTAGGGATCCCCTAGAATCCAAGCAGAAAAAGAGCTGCCAACGTATGTTAGGCCACTTCTGCGTCCCTTCCCCCATCTGTGTCTTTGAGAGGTGATACAGCTCAGCATTTGGTGTCTCATTATCCAAGTTAGCAGATGTGGTATAAATCTAAAGGGTTTTCATAGCAGGAAGTGGTAGGTGGAGACATCCTAAGGGCTGGAACAAGGCTAAGACACATCTGCCAGGGAAACTTGGGTGGGTGGGTGGGAGGAGGAGGCAAGAACATGCCTGGCAAGAGAGAGTCGTCCCAGGGATGAACACAGCTGAGAGACAGTGACAGAGTGAGCGTAACTGAGCAGCAGTGGCTGGGGTGGTGTTCGTCCAGCACTCAGTTTAAGGCCAGATGTGGAACACAACTCCCTCCATCATGTCGTAGAGAAGTGAAATGGGAAGTGTGAATCCCCTCTCTTACTCCTCCTCACCTTTCCCCTCTCTCCAAGTAGAAGAGGAAATTTTATGGAATGAGGGCATTATTTCCTTAAAGCCAAAACAGCCTTTTCGCTCCTCCCAGTGTTACTTTCACATTGTTTGTTGATTGTGCTGTTGTTACCAGTGAAAAAGTCTGAGGAACTCCAGTCTCTGCTGGAGCAGAAAAACGTTCTGAACTGAGACCTAGCCCTCAGCTTAGAGATGGAAAGTGAGTGTCAGACGATAGGCATGGAAATTCCAGCTGTGTTGCCTTCTTTATAGGGTCTAACGCTGTATTTGTTCTTGAAGCCAGCTCTGGGGGAGCATCACTGAGAGGCCTGCTGGCACCTTCCAGGGACTGAACTGGCTGCAGCAGCTAGCAGCCACTGCTGCCCACAGGGGTGTAGGGAAGATATTTAGGGTGTAGGCTTGTCAGAGGCCATGCCCCCACTAAATCTGATTGCTTACCAAATTCTTGGAGGGAAAAAAAATCACTAATAATTAGGTCCTGATTTTATTGGGAGATCTTGCAACAGTAATTGAGAGGTCTGCCTGTGGGCTAAAACGGCTCTTAGTTGCAAGTAAGAACTTGATACAAAGCACTAGTATAGGAGAAAAATCGGAATTCCAGACAGGAGCTGTAGATATGCACATAACTGACATTGTCCGTTCTGTCCAGGAGCTCACAAGCTGGTGTTGCAAGTGGCAGCTGTTTTTAGAGGTGGCTTTGCTGGAACTGGTAGGCAAGGCCATGTCAGCTACGGGCTCAAAGGTGTTTTTTTTAAATCCATGCGAGTGTAGCAATCTTTGACCTTGATTGTAAGAGGTTCCTAAAGCCTGTTACTCAGCAAAAGGCCAATAGAGTAAGAGCAGATTAGACAGTTGTTAAGGCTTTTTTTAAAATTTTCCTAAATGAGTTATACACAGCTGGGTTTGGTCCCTTTGTTCTGGGAGCAGTAGCAAATATTTGTCACATGAACATATTCTCTACAGACTTCAGAAAGATAGTTTGTATTTTAAAAAAACGCTTTTCATTTTGTCTCTGCAGACAGACAGGCTCTCCCAAATCAATTGGAGCAGGGACTATAAAGAAGCCAGAGAAACAAGCCTGCCTACTGGAACTTGAGACATAATTTCTAGATCCTATTGCAAAAACAAAACTGAAAGCATAGGAACTTCAAAATGCTGAAGTGAGTGTGTTCATCTAGGAAAGTATACTTAAGTCTCTGCTAGGGGAAAAATTATTCATTTGACTTACAGTAGGAAAAGAGGATTATTTCCTTTGTTTAAGACTCCATGGAGAATTCTGTATTTGGAAACTGTGTGCAGTTCCCCGTATTTGGGAGAATCTGTTTGCTGTTTCCTAAGGGTGTGTTCCTAACTGTGAGAACAGCCTAGACTTTAAAGGCAGAGGACTTTCTTCCCACCAGGAATGCAGTCTACCAAGCTGCTTCAGCTGCTTCTCTGCCCAACTGAACATTTGGCTTTCATTTGAATATTGAATTTAGTTATCTGTTTGGAGAATACAGATTAAGTGACCATCTTGTTATTATGTCCTCTTTGCATCCTAAACTTAAAACAGGCTGATAATAGTTTTAGCTATTTATCTGAAACAACAGGTGGTTTGATTAGGAAAATACAGCACATAGCAATAGATGAGAAATTATGCAGCTGGAATATATTAAGTGTCTCCATGTAAAAGTCTGTATTTACCATGGCTCCAAGAGTGTTTTGCATTCATTCACTGAAGCAACAGCATAGGGTTTTGGAGAATGGGTTTTTTATGCATGGCAGCAAATTAGAAAATGTCAAAGTGACTGGGAAAATTCCTTAGGATTTATGTTTTGAGTTAATGCTTAATCAGACTTTGCAAAAGCCAACTGATCTGATAGAGTGGTGAGATAGGAGTCAGGTCAGACACAAAATCCCTATTACAACATAGGCAATAACATTATAGCACCATAACTAGTAGCTTTGTTTTCAAAGTAGGCTGTAAAATGTACTCTGGGTTGAAATATAGTCTATGTAATTAGATTTTCCTGCAAAACTTGTTTCTGGAGGGCTGATATTCCCAGCTGCTCTGGGTCAAAAAAAAAAAATTCAGAGAAAAGCTATAGAAAACACATCAGAACTCCATGCGGAAGGAAAAAACCTAAGCTTGCATTTTTCATGGTCTCATTAACCTGTAGGTACTTCTGACTTCTCCGTTTCTGCAGTGTCAGAGTACAGCTGCATCTCACTGCTCACCAAAAAACTGTTGCGGTCAAATATGAAACAACTATTTGACTTTGCCTGAATTGCATTGAATATTCACGTGTTATTGTTTTGAGCATTATATTTTCTCATTATATATGTGTGGCTGTGGCATTCCTTGGAGGGGATCTCCATGCCCAAGAGCCAGGTGGTGGAACCTGGGCAGATGCTATCGTTTACGAGAGCAGAGGGAAGTCATGCAGGTAAGTGTGGGATTTCTCTTGCTGGTACAACAGTCAGATGTCCGCTCCAGACCTAAAGAGCTTATCGGACAGAAGAAGAGAACTTACAGGTCTACATCCTGTTCTGGTACCATTTTACCTGCAAAAAGGAAGCTGTAGGCCTTATTTCCACATTCTACATGTGATCAGTAGCTGCGTCTAAGAAAGACACAGTATGGAAACTGCACGTGGGTCACACATTCCGCATCCAGGCAAGTTTCTCCTAGCAAAATGAAGGGCTGTTCCTGAGACAGCTGGGGGCCGTGCTGTACTGTCAGCCCCCCAAGGACTGAAGGGGAAATTAGTCATCTATAGTGGAGGAGTAGGAAGGAAAAGATGATAAACAAAAGAAAAGTCACATGCATTTTTTTTGTCTTCTAAACCTGAACTTTCTCCTGATAATGCAGTAGCCAAGGACTCTGAAGGGAGGAGAGACATAATATTATTGCAGGTGACCTTAGCTCTTGCTTCCCTCCTTTTCAGTGAAGTATTGCAACTTCTTTTTTTTCCTGTCTGCACATCAGATCAAGTAAACCAAAGAGCATCTGTACTGCTGCAGAGGAACGTGAGAAATAAGCTACAGCCACACATTGCCTGGAGCCTTGTGCTACAGGCCCACCCCATCATTTGGCAGCCAGGGCTGTACCCACCCATGCTAGGGGCACAGGTTTGCCCTTATAACTCTGCAGTGAAAATATAAATAAGTTTCCTAGATTCCTCCTTACGATAGCATGAAAATCTCTGAAACTTTGCAGTATCTAACTGATACTTAAGTAGTCTGCCGCTTACACTACACAAGTATCTTCATTACTAGTTCTTCCAATATTTCACACTTTCTCCCAAATTTGGCCCTTTAAATCACTTCTGTGTTTTTGTTGGTTTTTAATGACAGCTATTATTTTCCTTCCAAAGAAATTGCATACATGACTTCAGTGCAAAAATCTCACAATGTAAATCAGTCTCATGGTTTTTATGAGTTTGTAGTTTTGGCAGTATTGGTGATTTTCGAAGAGATCAGAGACTCTCAAGTCTTTAATATACAACCGTTAATTAGATTCTGCTGCAATTAAATCTAAATAAAGATTTGCTGTCTAAGCTATTTAGCTCTGTTAAGACTGTTCAGCCATCGAATAAACCTCCTTTGTTGTTATACCCAAACAGCCGATATCACGAAGATTCAGTAAAGCCTCTAGGACCATTTTTTCAGTTTTACACCTGAAAAAGAAATCTAAACTTGTTGATCAAATCAACATGAGCCTGAGCAGACAGTACTTCTCACAAAATAAGGGCTGTTTTGGATTTGTGTGGCAAGATTTTTGTAGCTTGGTGTGGCTACAGGGGTGGCTTCTGTGAAAAGCTTCCAGAAGCTTCCTCTGTGTCTAAGAGAGCCAGTGCCATCCGGCCCCAAGATGGACCCACCGCTGGCCAAGGCTGAGCCCATCAGTGACAGTGGTAGCACCTCTGGGGTAACATTTAAGAAGGGGGAAAAAACCTGCTGCAACAGCAATTGCAGCTGGAGAGAGGAGTAAGAATATGTGAGAGAAGCAACTCTGCAGACACCAAGGTCAGTGAAGAAGGAGGGGCAGGAGGTGCTCCAGGCACTGGAGCAGAGATTCCCCTGCAGCCCGTGGTGCAGCCCATGGTGAGGCAGGCTGTGCCCCTGCAGCCCAGGGAGGTTAACAGTGGAGCAGATCTCCACCTGCAGCCCATGGAGGACCCCACACCAGAGCAGGTGGATGCCTGAAGGAGGCTGTGACCCTGTTGGAAGCCCACGCTGGAGCAGGGTCCTGGTAGGACCCGTGGAGAGAGGAGCCCACACTGGAGCAGGTTTACTGGCAGGACTTGTGACCCCGTGGGGGACCCACGCTGGAGCAGTCTGTTCCTGAAGGACTGCGCCCTGTGGAAGGGACCCACACTGGAACAGTTTGTGAAGAACTGCAGCCTGTGGGAAGGACTCACACTGGAGAAGTTCGTGGAGGACTGTCTCCTGTGGGAAGGACCCCACACTGGAGCAGTGAGAGAGTGTGAGGAGTCCTGTCCCTGAGGAGGAAGGAGCAGCAGAGACAACATGTGATGAACTGATCACAACCCCCATTCCCTGACCCCCTCTGCTGCTGGAGGGGAGGAGGGAGAGAAAATCGGAAGTAAAGTTAAGCCTGGGAAGAAGGGAGGAGTGAGGGGAAGGTGTTTTAAGATTTAGTTTTTATTTCTCATTATCCTACTCTGATTTGATTGGCAATAAATTAAACTGATTCCCCCAAGTCAAGTCTGTTTTGCTTATGATGGTAATTGGTGAGTGATCTCTCTGTCCTTATCTTGACCCACGAGATCATTATACTTTCTCTCCCCTGTCCAGCTGAGGAGGGGAGTGATAGAGTGGCTTTGGTGGGCACCTGCCATCCAGCCAGGGTCAACCCACCACATTGTTTTCCAAATTTAACAGCACTTCAGACAGAAGTCATTTTTTAGACAGTTGTAATCTGAAGTGAGAAACGTGAGATGACAGTTAAGACTGGCTGAACTGTAAGAACAAACATACTGTCATAATGCTTCTCAAGCACTCCAGAAATAGTCCCCATTCAGTTCTTTTCAGAGCACATATTTGTGTGTGTGCTCTATTAGGGCTACTCATTTGGTCAGACTTAGGAGTGTTAATTATTTGTTGATTTGGGCCAGTAATTCTGTCATCTGCTTAACAGTTTCCTCACTGTTCGTATGATCATCATCTTTAGCCTAATGTACCATCTTGAGATTGAAATGTTACAAGCCAGTGCTAACCCAGGGAACAAATATAAAGAAATAATATGACATTTCCTGACAAGTTTTGGCAAAGTTGGCTTCAGCAGTTGCTGTGACTACGAAAGCATTGAGAAGATGAGCACATTTACTTGTTAACAGCTGTAATTGTTTTATCCTTAGTTTTGCACAATGAGTGCTGTTTTTTTCCCCATAAACTCTGGAGTTAAGATTATTCAGGAATTCTACCTTTTAGTTTTTTTGCTATTGATAATGTTGCAAAGAAAGAAGAAATTGTATTCCATAAAACACTGGAATTTAAAAAGAAAAAAGAATGCTTAAAGTTTTCATAGCTTCTGATTTAGAGAGGCCTGACTTACTGTGATTGCTCAGTACTGCACATGGCTACACAGGCACTATGATGGCAGAGAAGCCACAGAAGGAAGTTTACTCATAAATTTTACAACAGTTTGCAGTGTTTATGTTTCTCTATACACATTTTTCATAGTGGCTGTCGCTAATTCTTAGATTAAAATAAAGTGGCTGGATAAACACATTCCCAGGATTTCAGTAGAAGGTTTGTTTGGCTTTTCAAGTCACTTCTCTGAGAAGCACTCACCTACAACAGATTACTATGGCTACTAATTTATGTCTCAGCCTGTTTTACATTAGCTTGTCCTTTCCTGACTCCAATAACGATTTGTTTATTTAGTTCTTGGCAGATGTGCCAAGCTTGAGGATTAAAAAAAAATGAAGAACTTCTCCCCTGCACACCCCCCAGTCAGGTGCCCCCACACTGTGGTTATTTATTTTGGGCAACATTGTTAGGTTCTTTTATTTGCTTTCTGGTTTCTGAACTTGAGGGTGGACCTGACTCACATTTTCCAAGTGCTATGCAAGCCGTAGGGCTTATTTTATTTTTTCTTTAGAAAAGTTCTGCTCTATTGCAATCGCTCTATTCCTGCAACTCAAATCTTGAGAAGGAAAATCTATTATAAAATGAGTTGCAACAAAACCCACAGAAGCTGGCACCTCCCCATTGCGCATTACTGAAACAAGACACAGAGTTCTGAAGCAGTATGCAGTGGTCTGTTTGTTGCAAGATGAGAACAGTAGGTATCCATATTAACTGTTGTATCAAAATATGATGTTCTAGACAGAAGTAAGAAAATTGCAGCTAGTACGTGATTCCAGTTATCACGTGGTGTTTGGAAAAAACAAGCCCATACTGCTCTATGACCAAGCCAACAGTTCCTGAACAGTAATTTATAATGAGAGCGGGCCAGAAAGGCTACCAGCATCCAACCAAAAACCACCACTCATGCAGAACAAGGCTTGCAGAAGATGAAAGTATTTTTCTAATTCTAAATAACTTACAACTCCCACTTGTATTAAATCTCTGAAGTGTGACTCCACAGCTCACTGATATATGGCCTTTTTCCCCTCAAGATGTATGTTCTCTGGTGGCTGCCCTCTGCACACTCCACCCTCCTCCCCAACCAGTTTGACAAGGCAGGACAATCACCTCCAGTCCCTCCAGCCTGACTGGCCTCATTTATTCAGGAACTGTTACAGTTACTGCTCTTACAGTTCTGGCTACAAAGCTATTATTCTGTAAAGAATTTGAGAGTAAAAATATTCATCCAAGTGTACACAGTGAATTTCCACTCCCTCAGAAGAAATAGCCTAGTAGAATTCATTCCCTCCCTTTTCTTGAGGTGCAAATGGGAAAAATATATTGCAATCTATTGCATTCAGGAAAATTGCTGGAGGAGATAGAGATTTTCCCTCAGCCTGATCCCAATTTCATTTATTTTCTATTTCAAATATGATCTTGTGTTCTCATAGCAGTTTCAGTGCTTAGAGTGCTCTGCCATGGTCCCGAATAGAGCTTTGTATCTTCCAACTCCATTTTGTGATACTGACAGTATCATATTGGCCCAGTTTTTATTTGGTGTCAGATTCTGAGAGCCTAAAAAAGAAGGTGGAGCTCAAAACTAAGTGAAAGGAGTGAAGCCTACATTATATCTACCAGCTGCACAACTGAGGCAGAAAAAAATTACAGAAAGCTCTGTGCCATGCAGCTCTCAGACTGCAGCTTCACTTAGACGTGTTTTAAGGCACACAATATAGATGAAACTTTTGCAGGCACAGAACCCAAAGCATTAAACCATAACAAATCCATTAGAAGAGAAAGTTTGGAGATGTAACTTTCATTGCTAGAGCGGTTATTGTTTTCCATTTGCTACACTGATCTAATTCCATATAATTTCAGGTATCTTTTGTTCTCCTCCAGTATAAAACCACATTAAAAAAAGCCCTGTATGGACTGGTCTGCACTTAACATGGTTATGCTGTAGAGCCGTGGCATTAGGCAGATGAGCTCATATGCTTCTTGGCATTTAAAGCAGGACTGTCATTCCCCGTGCTTGAGGAAAGTAAATCGTGTCTGTGTCAGCATGCAGAAACATAAAAAACAGAAGTAAAATACTGAGCATTGATGACAAAAACACTTATAACTAGCCCAGATTTGGCCAACCTTCTCGAGCCTCCCAGCCACAATACTAAAATCTTCATACAAATCAATAGCCACAAGCACCATGCTATATTTAACTTTGCAGTCAGGACAGAGAATGTACTAGAAATGTCTCACAGGAAGGGGAGGAAGTGATGGCGCTCAGGAGTCCCATAAACTCCTTGCAGGAAGAGCCAGGCTGGCGGTGTAATTCCGCAGTGTTAGCTAAAACCAGGGCGGCTGGTTCCCTCCTTCCTGCGGGGTGTCAATAGCCTTGATGCTGCGTAGGCCTGAGCACGTGTTGGCCCGTACACTGGAAATGTTTCAGCTACCTCTGGGCTGAGTGGGTTAAAACAGATAAAAGAAGTGTTACCAAAGACATTTTCCTCTGTAAAGCTTCAGCTTATTTGTCCATATCTTTCCTAAAGAATATGAACTAGAGCACATTATACCCAAGTGGTCAGGTAGAGCCATTTCATTAAAGAGGAGCTGCCAGTTTTAACATCGTATGTCATACTTGTGAGCATTTTGAGACAGAGCATTTAGAAAATCTGTGGAGATTCAGATATCCTCCTGGAAAATATCAGTCGGTTAAATTGTTTAGAGGTTAAAAAAAACCTTTTAGCACACTGCGGTTCTGTAGTACTGAAAATATTTAACACATCTGAATAAATAATGACAGTAGAGTATTTTGCAGATGAGTGAAAAATGAGAAAAGAGAAATTGTTAATATTCTAAAATACAGCAGCAGAGCACATTAAGTAACATAAATGTATGTAAATGTTATAAGGACTAGATGCAAAAATAATAGGCTT
The DNA here is from genome assembly GCF_031877795.1 of Strix aluco. Taxonomy (NCBI): domain Eukaryota; kingdom Metazoa; phylum Chordata; class Aves; order Strigiformes; family Strigidae; genus Strix; species Strix aluco. The sequence goes on from NC_133931.1 coordinate 31,993,909, forward strand.
TTTATTTCTTTAGAAACAGAAGCAATAAATCTAGATCTCTGTGACAATATGAGGGGGAAATCAGAAAAAGCTGCCGCATGCAAATCTGCCTCCTGCCTTTTAGTCTCCTCTTTCTAGTGCTAAAAAGGTTTACCTATGTGGACACATGCACACGGACATGTACGGTGACATGGTTACGGTGATGGCATATTTAAGAAGTTACCATCTTGTTAGCTGAGCCTGCCTTTAAGTCATTGCAATAAAATCGAGACTAAAGCATCACTGAATGTAACTTAGCATCTCCTGATTAATCTTCTTAAAACTCCTATGATATTTGTGAATAAATTGTATTAACCTCTGCCTGGTGGTTGAACTGAGCAAGTGTCATTGCAATGCATTTTGCCTACTGCATGGGTAATGGCAGCAGTGAATATTGGAAGCAGTGACTTCTACACGTATATCTTCATCAAAGAAGTCAGAATATGAACCACAGTTACTGAGGTCTGTAGTGCTACACAGTTTCAGTTAGCACTGACGCTGCTGAGTGCTCCTTCCTCTGAAAGTTAAGCATACGCTCCAGTGGAGACTTAAGGCACCAGCAAACTGGTTCTGTAGGATCCTGAGAGGGTACAGTAGAAGAGGTTGCTGTACCCTCATGTCTGCAAAAGTTACTGGCTGCCTCTCCCCTGAACAAGCAGAGCAGAATGAACTATGTATTTCTGTCTGAGTCACTCCCATTCCTGGCTCTTTACATGAGCTTAGCTTACTGAGAAGGGTGAGTTGATGCTCCTCATAAGGAGCTGGCTGCAGCATGCCATGAATCTATTGTAGCCTTATGTTCTCTCTGCTTACTTGGGCAATACAAGCTCTCTGCTGATCTTAGCTATGTCCACCACCACCTTGCTGTGATTCAAGAGAACTCAGCTGCCATCTTAAAGCCCCTTAGCATAGTCTGGGCAGTCTGTTTCAGAGCTAGGATTAGAGCTGGGAGGCTCCTGATGGCTAGCCTCATCTTGCTTATGCCTGGACTGGGTCTGTTGTGCCAAACTGCATTGTGGCTGTAGGTTGGGGAAGCTCAAAAGATTATCAGTCATTTCACTGAGACACAGGTAAGGACTTAGATCTCTAAAAGCACTTTTTAATCCTTTGGTGTATGAGTTTGGTATTTTTTCTGCAGAACATAGTACGAGTACCAATCTCAATGTACATTATAAACCTCAAATTTTTCCCTTTCAGCAGTTATAGCACATCTACTCTACAGCTGGAAAACAGAAACTGATAAGCCAACGATTCCCATTCTGGCTACCTAAAAGCTGAAGTGTCAAGGTGTAAATGTTCAGGCTAATTTCTGATTTCTCTTGCCTATAATGCCACTGCTTTCTAAATCTGTTCACATCTCATTTTGACAAAATACAGTTATCTTTTATAAAGTTTAAGACTTTAAGCCCTCTTCAAAAGCAAATTTTTAGCTCAGCAGCAGAATGCATGCTGTCCTTTGAGATGGGGACAAGATCATTAACAGACACTAACAGTGCACACAAGTGTCAGACTAATTTAAACTCACTGTTGTATTGTCTAATTTAGAAAATAAATTATAAAATTGAAACTGAAGTTCTGATGGAGTTTGTGGTGGAACTAATATGACCAGCCCTTTTTAAAAAATTATACATAGGAAACTCCAATAAGTATGTGTACTTTTATGCCCATGGTTAACATGTACACTAGGAAAACTGAGCCCTTCCTCCAGATTGGGACACAGCCACAGCCCTTTGTCACTGTTGATACATCTTTATAACAACACGATTAGGAAGAGAAAACACCAGCATTCAGATACCAATATTTCAGTCTATATTGCTTTTTATGGTACTGTAGCTAAAACTTAGAAAAGTGTGCTAGTAAGTTTCAGGCTTTGCTCCAATAATTAAAGCATTGTGAAATGCCCAGAGAGAGCCCTTGTTTTTCTTTTACAAGCACTTGGGAGGTCATAAATAAAGCATGAGAAAAACAAAGGAAGTAAAATTGTGCCAGCCCCCAAAGCACCTTAAGGTTCATTTAATTGTCAGAAGGATTTTCCCAGTGAAGGGAAATTGCTTGTATAAAGTAAGGTGCAAAGCAATTGATACTGACAGCATTCAGTTTGCCTATGTATCTTATGCATTTTGTTTTATTCTACTATATCACAGTTTTTTATAATGATGTTGGCAGCTGCGTACTGGAAAAGTTCAAGTTAGGTTAGTAAGGAACACATCCTTAGAAATTCTACCGTTTTTACCATTGTGGGGAGTCAAATGCATTATGATCAAAGATGTATTGGATAGCTAAGCAGTTCTAATAAAAAAGAGAGATGTTGCATAAGATACCTTGAGTTTGAAGTTGGGGCAACCTACGTTTTTGTGAAAGGGACTTACTGTTGCAGTGTGAACTGTTTAGCAACAGTGTTCCCCCCAAAAAATCCCCCAACTCAAAACTGAGGAACTTTTCTTATCAGTCAATTCAGCCATTTCTGCATTTGTGATATGTCGTTGGTTTTAATCCATTTTAGTTTTACATAAATTCCTCCATTTAGTTTATTCAACATTGGGAGGAAATACCCAACACGCAAGATGGTTGTAGTAGCCTATCGTCTGTTGTATATACCTTACAGAGCCTGATTCTGCAAAAATATCAGTCAAATGAAACTAAAAGAACTGTGCAAAGAACCCTCCATCATTAGTCCCTGAAAAAAATGCAGTGTTTTTAGCAAGTTAGTTTGCATAAAGACCCTGGATCCACTGCACAGATAATTAGAAGTTCAGATATACGGAACCAAGATCCATACTCAGGCTACAGGTACAAAATTTTGTTGACTTCCAAGTGCAACAGAGAGTTAAACTAAATATCCTAGAATTAAGTCTGTTCCATAGGCTTGTATTCTGATTGTTTTTTCTTGCTGTGAATCCACTGGCGTGCCTTCATTCATCATCAGCTCCTTCATCTCTGTCTTGAGATATCTGTGTATTGTGTACAATACCTACTTGGATCTACAAGATCCAACAGAAAGACCATATGATAGTTCAGGGCTCAATACCTACTAATATCTCAGTCTAGAGATCCTGCATAAAAAACCTGACATTTTTGCACAGTCTTGGCTAAGTCAGTGGGACTACCTTCTGGTAGGCCTTGAATGCTTTCCTACCTTTAAAAGATGGAAGATGTAATAACAACTTCAACTTGGAAAGGAATGAAGGGCAAAAAATTATAGATATTTTTACAGCTGTAATTCAGTATTCTAGGACTGTGCTGTTACATAGTGCACTTTCTAGAAGAAATGCATGAGACTGTGCATGTATAAGCTTCTTTATTAAGCATTTTATGAGCAGGTATGACAGACTTGACAAGAAATTAATGGCTAAGTATAATTTTACAGCTACATGTATTTTTATAGTTTCCTGAAAGTTAAAGTTTGTACAGACTTGCTTTAATTACCTAATTATAAAACAATTCATAATGCCAACCAGCTATCAGTTGACATTATCTGTGTATGTCAGCACCAGTTTGTTTTGCTGAGCTTTTGCTTAACTCACGACTCCCTTTAATTATTATACTCTATGAATCTATCAAAGGTGAATAATACAGCTTCTCCCACAACAGATATTCTGATATTTTCCACACGTTACGGTGTTAAGAATCTAATCATAAGCAGCAGCCACTTCTAAAGAAATTATGATCTAAAGAATTGGATTCCAATCTGAAGATTTCCTTGGCAGATGTAGCATTGCCTGACATTCTGGGGTGCTGTTTGCCACGGCTGACTCATACACATGTGAAAGTTGCTATACCACATTGTTTTCTGAAATGAAGAATAAAGGATAGATAAGTCTTACTATTTGGCCCAAGTAACTAACAAAAACCTGGAGTCCTCTGGATTGCTGAAGACAACTGTCAATTGGCTTTTCCATGCATCTCTGCATACTTAAATCCTGTTTCCCTCAAGAGACAACAGGAGGGAGCATCACTGTATCTACCAGCATTTAGCTGGCAACAAACCTTTCCCAGGTCTTTCTCAAGGTCGCACACCTGATGTTGCTGAGGGTCTTCACTAGGGCTCTCTTTTAGCTTTCAGCTCCTCTGCTTTTTTGCCTCATGAACTTTCAGAAAGCAACAGACACAGCAAGTGAAACTGGTAGCTGACCAAACACAAGGCGAACTTTAGCTCCATATCAAGACACCTAAATTCAGGTGTCTACCTAAGCAGGCTCAATAGTCTATAGAGCAATTCTGTTTACCCTAAAAGAGGCTCTCAATAGCTTGTCCGCTAAATGGTTGCTTAGTCTATGTCTGAGCTGAGCTTCCAACACCATCAGTGTAGTGACTAGCTCTCCACTGACTAATAGATGGATACCTCAGATGTAGATGCCTGCATTGGTTTCTTGGCATCAAAGCAAGATCAGTTTGGTACTTCAGTTCTTTGAATCATCCATATAGGACTGGCAGATACCATGCAGGATCTGTAAGTCACCTACACACTTTCTGACCAGCACCTGAAGACCAAGTAAGACACCCTAAAACATGTGAAACTGGGGAGCTGAATTGAGCCCTAGCTCCATTCATGTGAAAGAGGTTTCTTTTATAATTACTAAAAAAGCATAAGCACCTGGGTTAAGTTCATCTTGTTCTAAAGCAGATGTGTGAAACGGATGAGATGAACATAGACAATCAAGGTGAGATGCAAACCGGTGCTGACATAAGTCTTACATATGCCTTGCTTCGGGTGGAAAAGCATGCCTGTGTTAAGGGTAGAGATTGCAGATGTTTCATATACATCATTGCAAATTAAGACTAGCAGCTACATTCCCCAATTCTAATGAAACTTGACTATTTCAGACTTTCTAGAGCACGCAGTTAGGTTCTTTTTCCTTTAATTAAAATGTTGCCTGCATGCTTTCTCTTTCTTCATTTTACTTAAGTTTATTGTTTGTTAAGAAGCCTGGCCCCCTTCCAGAAGGAAGCTTTGATGCGTCTCCTGACAACACAACTTGAAGAGACACGGAATTTTTATTCTTCATTTCCATCTTAGTGTCAGCAGCCAGAAATAAATAATGTCCAGCTAAAACTTGGAAAGAATGACAACCATGATAAGGTTTTAGGGAGAGGAAAATCAAACTGTGAAAATGTCTGCAAAGTCTGTCAGGGATTTAAACATCATTTTGCAGACAACACTTAGCTGGGGCCGTCACAAAGGCATTTTATTTATCACAGGATCATTTTTAATTAATGTGAATGTGCATATTAAGTAAGATAATTAAGTACAGAGAGGTGAAACTATTTGAAAACAGTCTAGCACAAAAGTTCAAAATCATGCTGGACACTGTAAGAGGAAGGCCTGCCATACTGCCTCAGACTGAAGATATGGATCTTCCTTGGTGTCACGCTCTCCAGCAGCAACCAAAGGCAGCTGCATAGGTACGAGTGTAGGAGCAACATGGTATACACCATACTGCCCTGAAAGCAATAGCGGCTCAGGGGCTGCAGAGTAGGGGACAACACTGAACAGAGGACCACAGTACTGTGATTCAACAACACAGGGAGCTTTAAATCAATACTAGCATTTGGTGGAAAAGTAGACTAAAGATAAACAGACCTTTTTTGTAATTTCATCATGGTCATTTAGAAAAAAAGGTGAAGGACAAGGAATTGTGTCTTGCTGCAACTTCATTTCAACATGTATAACTGGGTCCATGCAGTTTCTTGCAAATCAAATCTAATGTGCCTACGTCACTTCTTGACAAGGATCTAAAAAAAATGGGTTCTGAGAAGATACTTGAAAGAGAATAGAGTGGGATTTCAGGAAGATATTTGTCTCTGAAAAAGAACTAATTGTTCAATTAAAATTCACTCTTTAAAGTGACTTAAAAAGAAGGTGCTCTAACATTCTTTGACACATTCTAATTTAACTGCAAACACTGTGTTTTTCTTCCCCTCCCTCTCATTTTCCAAAGCGCTATTCAATATAGCAATTTAATAAAAAATAAATTTGAGAATTCTTTGTCCCAATCTAAAGAATGCAGATGAAAATCTCTGCAACAGCTATCTGGATGACTGATTATTCTACACAAATGCAAATGACAGGAAAGCTGTTATTAATGGAAGATGTTACATAGCTGAAGGTGGTTGATATTTCCATTTAAGACATTTCACAAAGAAAGAGAATACCAGCAAGAAAAAAAGAATACAGCATCCATCTTTTCAAAAATGAAGTAATATAATCTCTTTACCATAATTCCTAAATTAATTTTTATGGATTTTTATGATTTGGATATAGGATGCTCAATCTGAGGTTTACCAGCCAGCCTACTTAGAAAGCATCTGGGGAGCAAAGGTTTTTCACTGCATGCTTTGATTCCTATAACTATCTTTTCGACTAGAATTTTTTCTGTATCATATTAAAGCCTTTGCAAATTCTTAAGACCATCAAGCAATCTCCAAAACTCTGGATAACTTGAGGTAGTAAATATTTCAATAGGAGTTCAGCATTCAAGTCCATGCACTAAATTTCTTTTGAACTGGCCAATATCTTAGCATACTCAGTGATCAGTATCACTGGATCAGGCCCATAGATGTTTACATAAATTAAGACCTGTATTTTTGAAGACACTTAAGATAAAACCTGTACTCAAGTGCTTTCAAGAATCAGAGACTATAAATTGAAGTCAAACTTCAGGAAACATTTGATTAAGCTTCTTCAAATCAAAGAACTAGCATTTTAAGAAGTTGAAATAAATGATCCAGAACTAAATATTTGCTTTGGATTGTTCGCTTTGGATTTGTCAACTGTCTAGAGTAACTGATAAGAGTAGTAAATCTGTGTAAGATTGTACATGACCAGACAAAATAAAAGTGGCATATAATGAAGGGATAAGTGACCAAGGCATATCCAGTTAATATAATTTGACTGAGTTGTTGCAAAAATCTCATGGGAATATTAAAAAAACCCTTGGGTTCAAGTGTTACAACCCCATTATGAAGTGAAACAGCATTATGAAGTGAAACAAGGTGGTTGTTTTCAGAATGTCTCTTTGTATGTGCTGCTCCTGGCTATCGCTGCTTGACAGTGGCAGCCACCTTTCACTGGTTTACGTGGGAATCACAGATTAAGTTCTATAGATTCAAAAAGATAACAATAGCTAATGCTTTTCCATGCAGGCATAAAACAGCACCTCTGTCATATCCAAAGTGCATAACTAAACTAAGCCATTGAGGCTTAACTGGGCATGCCTTGCTGGAGCATGGTGAGGGGCAGGGACTATGACACAGCTTCTGGGTTCCTAAAAAACCCCACACCACTCTTCCCTGAACTGCAAAGCTATCAGCAGCGGGACCCTCGCCAACTGTGCCAGTCAAATATGGGATTGAAATTCATCTCCTGGATTCACGTTGGGTCCATTGCCGAGAAGCAAAAATACTGGTTGCCCTGTTTAATCCAGAGTTTAACCTTAGTCCAGAATCTTTTGGAGGGCAAAGACTTGTGATCCTGGTAGGTAAGAGACACTTTCACTTGAATTAATTCAACATCTGTTTGCCACTTGCAGTCAAACCTAACAGATGGGCCACATCAGCTGGGGAAAAAAAAAGGACACCTCATCAGTACCCTGACCGATGCACTTTGTGATGTATCACAAACAGCTATTAGAAAAAGACCATTGTAGGGGGAGGTTATCTTTAAATTACACCCATGGATATTGTGCACGTAGGAACAAACTCAGACTTCGTTTTGGATCCTGCACCCCAAAGGTGTCCCTTTCCCCCTCCTTCTTTCTCCTCCCACCCAAACTCATCCCGTTGGCCTGACAAAAGATACCAGCTTGCTTCCTGCAGCTGTAGGTGTTCTGCCCTCTGTAAGGTAGGTATGATTGCTACCTGCTTTGCGTTATCACAGTACAACCGATGTGATCTCCGGAAGGTGTCTAACTTGTTGCTACAAATTTAAAATACATTTATAAAGCCTGGTTGATGAAGTTTTCCACTTAGCATGATTAAAGTTTAATTCATGAGTTTTGTGAACACTAGAATAATTAAAAGTCTCGTTTCCAGGCTAACCCTCGTTATGAGCACACACAATTGCATTTTTAGCAGCTGGGTGCAAGAAAAATCAAGTATAGCTTAGTTTCTCACATTAACAGTCATATTTTTCACTCTCAATATGCTTCATAAACATGAATGACTGCTTGTTCAAATGTAACTTTTACAAATGTGATGAAGATTTAATCAGACTGAAGAAAGATTACAATCAATGTTATTGTAAGCACTTAATGTAATAGAAAGATGGACAGTAGAAGGTTTCTGAACAAGTCTTGCAGTATATAAATACACTCCCTTGTGTTAGGTGACAATTTATCAAAATACCTTAAGTAGCTTGTTATCCTTTCAAGGACTCAACCTTGCAACTCCCAGAATAGGAAGGAAAAGGGCTTGGCTTGAAAAATGGTACTTCATCCAAGGAAAAGGATGTAAAAGCCAATGGTTTACCTGGCTTTTCTTCAAGAGATTTTTTTAAAAAAAATAATAAATTGGATTCTAGGCAGTTTCAATCAAATATAGGGGCCTAAAAAGCTGCTGAGTTCAGTCATCTTTAGCTCTGTGACTACAATTTATTTTGCAACTGTTTCTGTCCACCTTCCGAAACTGGTCTGTGATAAACAGCAAAGCAGGCACCCAAGTCATGCTAGACAGCTCCTTGTGTGCACATCTCACCTGGACACTGCTTGCACTGCTGACAGAAGGAAAAACCAAAGCTGCACTCTACCGAAATGATGATGGCAGGGCGTAAGAAGTATCACAATTTGGTCCCATGTTTGGTCAGCACAGTTTCAAGAAGCATTTAACATACAACAATGGAAAATGGTGAAATACTTCCATTGTGGTGATAGCTGTTGACTAGACAGCCTTCTTCAGCAAGATGTTCAGCAAAGACAGAATTCAATAGCAAACAATTTTATCCCTAATGTTTTTCAGAGGAATACTGAGTCCCTATGAGAGCACAAGCATCACAACACCGCATGAATAGGAATGCACCTGGAAAGCTCTAGGACAGTGGTTGTCAGTTTTTCCCCTCCACCATGTTAGAAAAAGGTCACAATAATCACAGCCACAACTTACAAGAGAACTAATCCTGCTATCAGCACTGTCACTTTCCCCCCACCTTAGTTACTGCCAATACTTCCAGTAAAGATGCTATGCTGAAGAACAGTCCTAAAAAGGAATTAAAAGATTTTAATATTTAAAGAAATTTTGTTGGTTTCAGCTTCATAAAAATTAAGCAGCAGGATACTGAAGCAGGTCCAATAACATAAGTGAGAATGTGCAAGATTGCAGGTACTGCTTCTTCAGTACTAGATCCCAGGCTGTGCGACATCACACTGCTAAAGAACTTGGGTAGGAAAAACCGCCAGTAATCATCATGGCTTGCAAATCACTTTTTTCAGTAATTACTTTGGAAGTTAAGAAATTCTGTGCCCTCATTTTGGTCTTTGGCAAGAGCTGATGCAAGCAAAAGCAGCACTGCTCTAAAGTAACACTGATTTGGGACCATTTTGTCCCATGTCTCTAAGTTCCCTGGCCCCATAAAAGCAGATCTGCAAACAGTTGTCCAGACCGTACACATTTCAAGGAAGTTTTCCTTTGAATTAACTCTAATTTGGTCCCACAGACAGCAGGGCTTTCGTGGTTGAAGCATATCAGGAGCACTCCTGAGCATATCTTCAAGTTCAGTTTCAACCAAAAGGAATTCAATGAAGTGTTCAGTGAGCTCTGCAATATAAACTAAAGCTAGGTAAGTGGGGATGACTGAGAGTTCTGCTTCAAAAGTGACCTTCTGATCCAAAGTAACTCGCTGACTTGGATGCATTTATTTCACTTTTGACTGATTGTACTGCAAAGTGATGCCTTTTCGTTATTCTAACATAGACTTACAAAGTGGAAACGTCTGCACCTTGACTCTGCAAGAGATACAGGATAGTTCAAGTATTCTGGTCTCTTGCCAGCCCAGAAACAGCCCATGGTGGTGCAAAGGTGAGCGTTGCATGTGGTGTGAAGTTTTAATAGGAGCTCTTCACTGTTTCTCCCATCACCAGTCTCAAAGGGTCACATTATTTTCAGTGACAGAAGACACCTGGAAAACTCCCTTCCTTCTGTCAGCCCTTGGGGTTTGTGTGTTCATAACATGCAGAGAGGGCCCGAGATATTCAAGAATACTAGCAAAAATAGGTGAGTTTTTCGGTTAGGTTTTTGTCGGGGGTTCTTTTGTTTGTTTTTAAACTGATCAAAGAATTGCACTCCCCTTCTGCAAGGTGAAAAAATTGTATCCAAATGTGAAAGTTTTAAAATTTAATGAGTGTGATTCATGCAATATTTCAGAACAATACATCATTCAAGTTTATAATTAAGTTTACATATTTAGCAAGGAAGCCAAAAAAACTTCAGAAAACAGCTCAAACAAAAAGAACTTTCCACTGGTGAAAAATGTCTACACAACAAAATGGCAAAAGATTGTGGACAAAAGAAATTGGCCTTTTACAGTCTCAAGCACTGCAAGCCAGAAGGCACCTCGACAGAGTCCTTTTTTAAAGCAAGTTCATTGAGCCTAAGGGGCGCGGAGGGGAAATGAGAGGGGTAGGAGAGGAGGACTAGAAAAAGTGGTTGTAATTATTTTGTAGTCTGCTGGAAAACAAAAAAAAAAATTGGTCACAAGTATGTGAGAAACTGGGCGTGGATAAATTTTCAGAAAATAGTTTTTATTATTCTGAAAAGAGATGTCTGAATACAATAAATTCTAAACAAGCTAGACCTGACTAACAGCAGAGTTGTCCTTTTTATAGCATCCATGCTGATTCCCTCATCATATCTTCAAATTGTAATGATCTGACGAGGCTGATTTGTACTTTACTTAGATTTAACAACAGTAGTAACAAACTGATAAAGCTTGAGAGTAAAGTAGCTTATTGGCACTGGTAGCTAAGGCCAACAAACACCATAAAAAGGATTTAAATCAGAAATTTAATCCCCACCCCTTGCTTTTTAGCTGGTAACAGAAGATACAGGTTACCAAACGTTTTCGTCACCAACTCTGCTAAAACTGACAAGAAGCAGTAGTGGTACAGACTTGACATAAAATCTGTCAATATCGAGCCTTTCATCCCTATCACCTACATAACGTGTGATCTCTATTAAAAGGTAAGAGAGCTTGGTAGCAAACTTGAAAAGCTGAATATACACCACCTCTCCTGACAAAGTTTACTAAACATCTGAAGCCTCAACAACTGTCGTACTCTTCCCCACGCTACTGAAAGAAGGGTGCAAATTAAATAACAGCAAGCTCAAAAGAATAACCTTCTCCCTGGAGAGAAAGTGGGACACCTGATGTACTTGCACTTTGTCTCTCAGAGATGATGCTAAAGAGAAAGCCACACGCTACAGAGGATGAGCACTGCTGCTTGGCAGAGAGCAAACAAGAAGGACATGACCAAGCTTTCAGAAAAGCTTTCCATGTCACAAGGCTGGCTGGCAATGTTCAGGCCCTAGCAGCTCAAGCTTTGATTTCTCCCACTTCACTTGCCCAAAAGATCTGCTGCACTTCTTTAATTGCATTCTGTACCATATTTCATTCATAATTACAGTTGTGCCTGAAGGCGTGGAACCACCAGAGATTGCTTCAAGGCAAAGCTGGTATTACATTAATATTAAATGCATTAATAAAATATTGCTTTGGCCATCCTGAACATGAGAGATCAAATGTTCAGGAACAACCTGAAAAACACTGTGCAGCTTTTTTTTTTTTTTTTTTTTAAAGAGGTTATATAGTGTAAAAAACACTGTTTCAAACTATGTGCTTACCAAATAAGCCAAATGGGGTATGAGGGTTTTGAAGTTTGATTTGGTACAGGAAAAACAGCTGAGAGAGGTAGAGAGCAGCTGCATTTCAAAGTGGAATCCTCAGCTAGCCTCCCACAGGAACAAAGGAAGGCAACCTGAGCTCAACCTTGCTTATCTGAAGTAACAACTGCAAGATGAAACACAAAGCCCTTGTTGCACGTGAAAAGGTATTGCATATCTTTTATATATCTGTTGCATTAAATACTGACTACACACAGGGTGTCAAATAGTGGATTCTCAAATGCACGTGTAGAAGCAGCTTTTTAAAAAAAAATAAATTAAACATTAAGTTGGGAATTTAAGTCAGTTTAAAACCAAAATCTGACCTTCACATGGCAACAACAGGTTGCAGACTTAGTGCTACAACATACAAAGCTCTTATATACTGCTAAAGGGATGCGGTGTAAGCTCAGACTTGAAATATCTAAGCGCCCTAGCACAAAAGTTCAAATTCCAACAGGGCTGACTCAGTCCTTCCGCCTTCCAAAGTACATAAATCTAATTCCATGCAGTTTTACTGTGAAAGGAATTCTTAAAAGCAGGGGTCCTCCTCCCTGCTGTGCCGAAGCTGAGGATTCCCTTTCCTATGATATTTTCAGTTGTGGCCTTCCATTCTTCATGAGAGAACTGATTGGCAGGCTCTGTGTCGGTTCCAGCGATCAGGTGGGTGCTTGTTGGTATTAAACATGTTGCTTATCATCCTGATAAACCCCATGTCAAGTTATAGAAATACAAATGACTTGCAGTAATTTACAGTTAGCACAATACAGCTCCAAATACTGGTTACATAAAAAAACCCCAAACTACATTTTAAGATACTTCACCTGAAATGTTTTAAAAGAGTGGCATCAAATCCAAAATTAAAAGCTACTGTTTGTTTGCTTACAAATAATTTATTAAGTATTCTTGCATGCTGGCAATCTTCAGGATACACCAAATTTGCAGGCAATTTACAGTCAGAGTAGTTAGGCCAATGTCCACCATGCATTCACTTTAAATATTTAGTGTAACTGTTCTACCTTCAGTAGGTATGGGGAAAGCCAACCATCTTCATTAACATCATCAGTAAATGCAAGGCAGCATCACAAAAAAGCCCCACCTACCCCAGTAGAAGATACTTACGTTAAACAATTTCATGATTCTTTTTCCACTGTTTAATTCTTAATTATTATAATCACATTCATAAAAAATCAAGTATGTTTTGCAAATACCAGCTCACATCAAGCAGACCCAGTTCTCCCTAACTCCGCTGGGGTTCTTCCTACAGAACTCCTTTCCAGAGTTTTTATGTCTCCAGCAAGGAAGTCCATGGATCTAGAGGGACAATCACTTCAGAGCCAGCTAACAGTAAAGAAAAGGTAATTATGAGTTCAACTGAAGCATTCCAGCCTGTGAAGAGAAAAAAAAAAAAGAGAGTATCCGGTGCAAGATACACAGGTAGAAGTGTTTCTTAGAGAACAGTTGCTTGAGATTTTAGCTTGTGATGATAAAGAAATGAGTCATCATCCATCACAATGAATATACTCTAAAGTTAAATCATTTGATGTGGTAACTTAAAACCACATTCAGTTTTAGATTCTTTTCTAAACCTACATCAAAGAGGAGGAACTTCCAATAATTCTCATTAAAGGCCACAGATTTACAGAGGTACTACAGTACTTAGGCTCCTGAACAGCATTTGTCTCAGTACTTCAGGAGAGCTTTATGAGGTATCTCAGCAAAAAGGAAAAAAGAGACCACGATATAACTGGGGAAAGACATATATGGCACAAAATAACCTCCCCAAGATTATCCAGCAGGCCATGGCACAAATGGACAACAAAAGGGCTTTTAAAAAGCTCTGTCAAACACTGTAACCAGACTGTGCCACTTTGACAGCTACTGTTATTAAAGCAGTGCAAACAGTAACAACTGCAATTAAGACCTGTGCAGCACTATAATATTTTTATTAACTTAAATGGTGTATATGCACCAAAATTACCGTACCAGTTCAGACTGACTAGTGGCCTCTTTGTACTACTATTCAGGTTTCAAAACTAAAATGATTCAGGGGAAGGTGCAAGAAATTCCAAGGGAAAAGTCTGCTCTCAGTATGAATATACGTGTGCCTTATTTGCAGGTTAACTGTTTCTTCCCTTGCAAGTGTACAGTGGGCACCATGCCCCTTTCCACATCTTCCAGAAAGTAAAAACCATCATTCGAGTGGAATCCAGGACAGAATAATACCTTTCAACAGAAAGAGTTATTGACTGCTTTGTGAACATTATATATTCATACCTTGCTGTTTCTAGAAAGAGAGTAGATCCTCTGAGGTTGTAAATTATGTTAGAGGTGTGACAGTAAAGATGACTTTGAGATTACAACTCCAATAGTTTTGAAAAAATAATTAAACATGGCAATGGCAATTTTTGCAAACTTAGCCAGAGTAATGTTAGATATGCAGTTTATAAACACCTTAGTGTATCAAGTGTCAGTAAGGTTTAAAAGCAAGCAGCTTCCTAAATTCCAGTTACTCAGAGGTTAAAGATAAATCTTCCCGCTCCCCCCTCTTTTCCAATTACCTTAATTTCTGAGAAAGATGCATAGACATCTTAATATTATATCCTAGGACCTCAGTAGCCTGACTTTTCAAGTGGATGCAGAGAATAACTTGCAGGAAGATGGTATGACAACATTCAAAGAGCACATGCAGGTCATTCACCAAATCAGTGTTCCTTGAGAAGGGTAGTTACGTAAAGTGAAAGGATCTTTCAATTAAAGCAGCACTTCAGAAATGTACTTCCTACATTTCAGTAATGAGAAACACAACAAGAAAAACATTCCCAAGTAGGATTTATTTTGTGACACTTCTTCACTGACAACATTTTGCAGTCTATACCCAGGAGGAGGAACTCAAGGCTTGTTTGGACAAGATGTAACCTAGGGAGACAGTATCTCGGGAGAATGCAGCACACACTGACTGACAAAAGCAACCCTTCCGATTAGAGGCATTCCAAGAGTTAACAGGAATGGGATGCAGGCACCATTTCCTATCAAGTTGACAGTATCAATAAAATCTTTGAACGAACTGAACTAGTTAGTAGTGTGCCTCTACTGTATGAATTTGGGAAATAAGTGCATTGAGGTGGTATAATTGCTTATATGCTCAAAAAAAATCCCTCTTCCTTTGATTTGAAAATAATTTGGGCTGTTTCTCAGCACAAGTTTGGTATCTCTTAACAGTTAATCCTGTAGGTGTTTTCAAGTTAAAGGGCTTGAAAGAAACTGACTGCTTTAAAAGTTTGATGTTAGGTCTACCCTTTAAAGATCAGCATTTCAAGAGTTAAGGGTTTTACAGCAACATCAACTCAACAATGCTGCAAAAATAAGCATCTTTTCCTGTCCTTGATGAACAGAGCTAGACTTCAGGTCCATTAAGAAAGCTGCTAGAGTCCATTTCATTCAGCACTGGCTTCTTCCATGACCCTCTGACAAACTCTGCAGTTCATCTTCCATGATTGCTTGCTGTCCCAATGTTAATTCTTACCTAATCAGATTGAATTTGCTGAATTCTAACAAACATATTTCTTTTCCTGCTGCTCCTTTCTAGCTACAAAGTTAACAGTATTCTGTGGAATCTGTAGCTCTCTTCCTAACATACTTAGAGAAAACATAGTAGTTTACGCAAGTTAAACAAGAAAAAAAAAAAAAATCACATTACCGTATAGCACTTAAACTAAAAATATATTCAAGTCTTGAAACAATTCTCTAAGAAACACCATTCAGATAATTTTAAAAGTAATGCAGAAGTTTGTTCAATGGTCTACAAGTTATTTTCCAGGCTCTCCCAAAACCAGAGCTATTGTCCCCCACAAGACAATTTTCTTACATGCTTCACCTACATATCAGATAGAAAGTTGTGCATAGCCAGCTAATAGGAAAAGCTAACCAGAGGCCTTAGTCTTCAGAAACCCCTAGGAGCCAAGTCAGGACATACAAGCAGACTTGCCTATCCAGGATATGGAACCTAAAACTTTCTCTACAGGGCAAACAGTAAATTTTCAGGTTTTGAAATCCTTGAAAGAACTGATGGTGGGCTTACTTTTTAACTGAAGGAACCCACTTGTGCATAACCTACCAAAAATAACACTTATTTAGGAAGATAACAGAAACTAAAGTATCAGTTCAAACACACATCCCAGCATTATTCAGTCAAGAAGCTCTTGAGAAACCCAGGTGAAAGGACTTTTTCCAAACATCTCAGGTTGGTGGCGCTGGAGAGAGGGAACAAAACACCAAGGCAAAGGTTTTGGGCACACACAGTACAACTGCATTTCTGAGGGGACCCCAATCCTTCTGGTATTCACTAGAACTGTGTCTCAAGTACCCCTTAAAGTGATCTGCTCAGTGTTGCACTGAGGTTTGTCTAAGATCCAGTTTTAGGTATACACACCTTATCTGGGATGCTGGTTTTTGGAAACTAGTTACCTTAAAGTGATCTGCCTTATTATGAGCAAAGTTTAAAATACAACCTTAAAATAGAATAGAATTTATAGAAAGTAGAATTTATGTCAGAAGCAGAAATTAAGTCATTTGCTGCAAATAACTGTAGGTTAACACTTTGCCATCTGAAGAAATCTCTCTGCATCTACTTGTGGAGGGTGAGGAGGCAGGGCACAGATAAAAATAGATAGAATGAAATAGTTATTTTTTAACTTTATTTGCAGCGTGGTAACTTAAAGACTGGTGCACATAGCATTATAAGTCTTGAAAGGATGTTTACACACCAATATGTCAGTGAGAAATTACTGATGTCTGTATTTTGAAGTGGCTAATCCAAAGCAATTCAGGTAAGCAAAACATTACGTTCTCTTCAAATTGCAGTAATGTTAAATACAAAGTACTTGTTAAGCCGATTTTATTTTCCAGCTTAAGTCACAGGATCCTTCTAGTATATTTTTACCTTCTTTCACATAAAAGTATTTTAAAAACCCATAGCAAATTGTATGTGGGATCTTCAACATCTCAAAGGGTTCAGCTCAGCAATGCCTCTGCTCCTGGAATTCAAACCTGTGTTTTCTTTGTTACAACAGATTTATTTTATTACAGGTTTGTTAAAGGATACTATATGAAAACCAACTTACATCTTTTTATCCATTGTGTCAATATTTAATGTTTGTGAAACAGAGTAACGTGCTGTTAAAACATATAAAAGGCAAATCTCAGTTCTAAGGAGCAAACGTTTATCAAATAAAAAAATGGGTAACAGATTACATAGTGAAGAGGGATGCTAACAGAAGGATATATGGTAAAATATCTACAGAAAACTATGCAGCAGTGCTACCTCTCCAGAGCCTGAACCACGTTCTGCAGACACTGAATAAACTCAGAACTGGGCTTCTTGCATAGTTTCTTCATCAGAAGGTTGTCACCAAATTGTGCTAGAGAGAAATACAGTGAATTGTCCGAAACATTCAAGTAGCAAACCAGGCGAATTGTATGTAACAACTCAAATCCAAAAGCCTTTTTCTTATCACACTGTGTTCAACATTTTGCTCCTTTTTCACTTTCTTCTAACACAAGAAGTTTTTCAGGCTGGTGGTGTCAATTTTCTTGCTTTCGTTTCTCTTATTAATTTCCAAATCTATTTAAATACAACAAAGTACAAAGTGAACAGCCAATAAGGTACAGTTCTTGCAAAGTGAATTCTGCATCCGCACGGAGTCAGCAGACCACAGAAATATTTTAGAATGGGAGGAGACTTGTGGTACTGAGTGGCAAGAACAGGAAAAGTCAAGTGAAACAAAACTTAAAAGCAAGCAAACAACAGAGATTGGCCTCATTAAAGAAAATCCTATTAAAATCCTATTATCAACTTAAAGCTAGGCAAAGAAATCATCTTCTGCTAACAGCATTACTGCTGTGACCCACAACTAGAAGCCTACCACACGTCAGTGTCCTGGCTCCAAACTCTTCTTCACCTGATAATGCTCATTTCACATAGTAATACCTGAAAACTGTGCATTTGCAGAAGTATATGCATCTCAAAAAGTAACAGTGTATACTATGGGGACCAGTAATTTCAACTCTTACTTCTTAGGGTGCAACATTGTTTTGACAACCAAGTATCTCTTCTGACTTTCAAAACTGGTTTAGTTTCAGAAAATCGTCTTATCAGAAGATGTGTTTGCAAACCGAACCATGAAAGTTTTCTACACAATTAAAGAAAATGCCATTTTTCCTGCAAGATGGATCTGACATTACAACTGAAAAATGCTTGCTATTGCATTGTAGTAACATTGGTGGAAGACAAATGCATTTCACGTGGTCTGTCTTCCTTACATCACACCTACTTTGACAGGGACGCCTAATCAAAGTGAATTTACTGATTGATTTGATTTTGTCCTGTACAGTTCCCTGTGCAAGAAAATGCTCTGTATGTTTATTTCCAAAAGATAACCACCACTGCCTGAAGATACTAGAAAGCAAACAAAAACTCACAGAAACGGGGCAATCCCAACATCAGAACTCCATGTTTGTCTGGTTTTATAACATACATGGTTCTTTTCATAAAACCACTCTTGTGTGACATTGCCCCAGATAAGCAAGTCTCAAGACGGTTTGAGAAGTATTTCATCAGAAGACAAAATAAAAGACTGGATATCTTTTAATTTGATAAGAAAGACAGTTTAAGAGCATTA
Organism: Strix aluco; assembly: GCF_031877795.1. NCBI lineage: Eukaryota > Metazoa > Chordata > Aves > Strigiformes > Strigidae > Strix > Strix aluco. The sequence goes on from NC_133931.1 coordinate 32,012,475, forward strand.
TTCTTTCTTCTTTTTAAAAAGGAAAACCCCCCAAAAATCCCAGAAACAGATAAACTAAAATTCACAGCCATGTTACAACAGCATAGCTCCAGCATTTCTTAAGGGGAAGGCGATTTCTAGTGCAAACAGAAATCTCTTCCTACTTTTTATAATAGTATAGATACTTGAGCTGTTCCTTTTAAGGTAATTCTTAGGAAACTTACCTTTACTAATTTAGAGCTCCCCAATCAAAGTACTATAGTTAAAAAACTAATGAATAAACAGCTCAGAAAATCCAGACTGCAGATAGCACCTGAACAAATTATTTTGGTCCTCCAAGACAAAACCAGTGGACCTCCACTGAACTATTTTAATAGTCATCCCTCTCCCTCCAATCCTACCAAGGGCAATTACATGCAACTTCTAAAAGCAAGCAGTTAAGTATTACCAAGGAAACGATGATTGTCACAATGCAACAGAATATTAAGGCCAGTGAATAATAACTGAGTATTTATAAATAACACTAATTTCTATTAAAGTTTGCTTTTCCAAATATAACCAGAACAAAAGCACAACAATTCTGTAGTGTACCAAGTGTATATTTCAATTTACTGTATGCAGTCTAACAACAAATTTGGTCATAATTTACCAGATATACATAAATGATTTAAGTAGTAAAAGAAGATTCAGTTCCAAGAGAATAAGTCATACCTTGAGGAAAAAAAAAAAAAAACAAAACAAAACAAAAAAAAGGAAAATACATTAAGAATGTAGAGCCAGGTCCAGTTTCTAAGCATTAAGTGAGCAGTATTCTAATAAAGCAGATTTAGGTGAATTTCAGATATATATATATATTTATATATATAGACAGATCTACCAATTGTAAACTATGGTTTTAAAGGGGATAAATGGGATGAAAAAATCTTTATGCTATACTTACATATTCACAAAGCAGAACATTACTTTAACGTTTAAAATACTTTTTCATTCATATCATCTTTGCCCAACTAATTTCTACTTTGGACCCCACCAGAATTACACATTACTCATTTCAGTCTAGAACAATGAGAATATGATGTATCCTTCAGTGTAAAAAAGGCATCCCACCCACCCCACCCTCCCCCCAAAAAATTAATCATCTGTCAGGTTTACAATGATGTGGAAACTACCAATGAAACAAGTGAACGATAAAAAAAAGCATTTTAATTCCCATATAACTGTAGTTCAAACTTATCTCACCTTCAATCAGCAAAAACAATGTCTTAACATTATGTTACTGTTCTACTGATGTAAAGGACAACAGTAAAGCTTGTCTCTTTAAATACATACCAACTTTGATCAGATGGAGCACCATTAAGATTCTGTCCGTCAAAGCATAGTTCAAAGTTATCCACACAACTAGCATAATTTAGTTACCTGATATAAAATAGGAAAAAAATATACTCATTTTAAAATTAAACAAAGCTGAAAAATATGGTGACCTTCAATTGATTTTTATACAGTACTGTCACACTGGCCTAGCTATGTGTCATGATAAATGCTCTGCATATTTACTCGTTGTGACATAATAGCACATCAGATGTATCGTTCCAATGATTGCCTGAATTAATTTGCCTTAGGCTAGACAACACAGAGGAGTTTAAGATGAAGGTGTAACGCCCTCCCCTCCCTATGAAAGAGGCCTGAAATCATTGGTACAATATTATAAGCTTAGGAAAAAAATCCACATGGCTACAAAAATTCAAGTTTCAATGCCTCCTAGAAAATTTGAAATAAAGAGTGTAGGGAGCATATAATCCTGAAAAGTAGACAACTCAGAGAGCATTATTTTGCTTTGGACTTTTTGTTTGGTTTTTTTTTTAAAAACAATTCCAGCAAATTAAGTCAACAAATGTAATTGGTTTATATTAAACACTAGCAACAACCCATTAAGTACAAAAGAATAAAAAATAGTTTGTGTTCATTTAATGACGAACGATGGGCACAATAGCCTAGTGTCCAATTCACATCACGTAAACTAACCAAAAACCGGACAAGTAAGAAATTATCAACCAAAAAGTTGTTTAATATGACACTTTCTCCATTCCGTGTATTTTTATTCTGTGGGACTGAGGTATACACCAGGGAAGTCAAAAAGTCTGACGAGGGGGGCCTTAGAGAAGGGAGCAAACATTGTAACATCAGTTATCTTTAGCATGACTATCTCTTTTGACTAAGTGGCAGAAGAGTTACCCATGCTCTGATCAGTCTGTTATTTTCATTATTGGTCATTTCTTCTGCAGGATCATTCTGGAACTGATCGATCAATAACAACCTTCTTGAAAATTCAAAACTGCGAAGAAACGGACACTAAATTAATGCCATTATTAATTTCTCCAGTGCTTATCACCTATACCACCTGCCAGCATAGAGCCAAAAGTTTTAAAACCAAATTTCAATACGGTGTTGGCATTATCTGCGATGCATATTTAAATGTTTGGCTTTCACCTATCAGAGTATGGGAGAGGTAAGGTTTGCATGGCAAAGACATGCTTGTGGAAACAAGAGCCACTAGCCCAAATTAGCTTCACTGTTTCACTGACAAAGTACGAGTGGATTTGGGAAAGCTGTCTTTGCATTTCCATACCAAGTTGCAATTTTCTTCATTCATGTTAACAGATACATGAATGTGTAACATAAGTACAGTTACTACTATGTCTGAATAGGACCCAAGTAGCTATATCCTATAAATAATAAAAAATACATTTTTCTTTTGATAACTGACTGTAGATGTGAGGACTCTGTATAATTCAACCAAATGGTTGTATGCTGTACAGTCCTGTGCAAATATCATAAAAAAATTAATAATCCTTTTTTGCTATAAGGCTTTGACCCTACATTTTTCACAGCAACATAACTACCATCCAGCCTGTACCATATTTCGCAAGCCTTCAGTCCAAAAATTCCAAGTCAATCTGTATAGTGTCCATTTGTGGCACCCCGAAGTCATATGCTCTGTCAGTCATCTAAAGGCATACAAACTTCCCCAGATTCATCCCATCGAGACTGGTCATTCTGTTCTTCTACATCATCACCAAGCTCCTCATCACCTTCTCCCACTTCGTTTTCTTCATATTCTTCATCCCTAGGGAAATCTGTGTCCTGCACCTGGTCTGCTCCCTCTTGCCCTCCAGGTTGAGATTTATCTGCACAGTCTACACAAACTCCATAACGTCGTGATCCATGTCTTATTCCAACACTGGCTGCTAGCATGAAAATCTTCTTACACACCATACATTTATACTTTTTATCCTTTTTATGCACCTGTGGAAGAGAAATATTAACAGCTGAAATATGCATATCAGGATGCATTTGCATATAGTACTAGAAAACTATTAATAATAGCAATAATTACTACTACAAAAATTAATTTTTTGAACTCTTCTGAAAGATACCCCAAGCACTGTTCACAGAAAGAGAAGTATTATAGAGATCCATTTTGACTACATGAGCTATTGCTCACAACCAAACTACCTGCTTACTGTTCAGAAGGTAGCTGAATAGCTGCCTGTTCCGAAAGCAGGTGAGTGTTCATTTTATGATTACTCGCTGTACACAACAAGACTCTGAAAGGCACTGAGAACAGTGTAAGCACTTATGTTGCACACAGGATCATAACTTGTTTAGAAAATTGCATTTACAATTTTAAGTCCTAGAAACATTAAGAACAAGCAGAAGTTATTAAATTCTGTGTGAATTCAAAGAGCAAGATCCTTCTTCCATGACACCTCCCTCCCAGCACAACCAAACCCAACATCATCTTTCCATGGCCCTTTGGTGAATTTTTGTCCTGTAGGTAGAGTGAGCTTGTGTGTAAAATTAGAAGGCTGCTGTTGACTAACTTGACTAAACATAAATTTTAATTTTGAATTTGTATGTTACTTCTAGAAGTAACTGAATTCAAACACCATGTATAATAGTTATAATCTTGGAGAAAAATTAAGTTGAATACTTCTTTCTTCTAGCTGACGTTCCCACAACAGATTACAACTATGTGCTTAAATATCTCATTTGAGGTCACATTGAAAAAGTTGCCATTTTAGATAAAACAGAAATTACCACCCAGATGAGGGAAACAAACCAAGGTCAAGATACAAATAGTTACTTTAGCCCTGCTGTATAATCTGTACAGCTGATACTACATGTTTTTTCCTCAGTCTCTAGACTTGTTATGATAATGTTTCCCACAAAGCAGAATGTTTGAGGTGTTTGTTGAATAGAGGGGGTGGGGGGGAAGAGGAAAAAAAAGTGTTCTGACTCCATCAGGGAGAGCACGCTTCAGTTCAAGCACAGGACTGGGCTCAGCTCACTCTATAGCTATTTTCACCCTGTCTGACTTCACCTCCTTTCCTGGAGGGAAAAAAAATCTTCAGCTACAAGACCTGGTCAGATACTGCAGGACAGAAACCTGAAGTCCCACTCTACTCTTCCTGGTAGACCAACTACTGCCCACTGTTGATGTCTTCTCAAAGGAAGAAGCAGTGTAGGTGCTGTGACATGTTGGTATCACCAAGGTGATAACGACCTAACCTCTCACCTGCCCAGCCACAGAGCTGCCCCATACCATCACCACCTCCATCACTGCAGTCACCTACATACACTACAGAACAAAATGTCCTTTCACACTCGGTACCATAGGTACTCCTGTCCCTTCAGGCATCTAAGCCTTCACCAGGTAGTATGAGAGGAGGACGAAAGGCAGCAGTAGCAGGGTAGAAAGATGTATGTCTAAGATTAGAGGAGTCCCATGGAAGATAAGAAAGATGCTAGTTCTAAAATTTATGTAGAAGCTATTAATATACACCTTTCCTACCTGTGGAGCAGTTTAAGGAATACTTGAAATTACTACAGTGGTCTTATAAATATCTTCTAGAATTATATTGTGATATGACTCAGGTTATTATTTACTTTTAATAATACTACTGGCTCTATTACATGATAGCACAAGCTAGAGAGGAAAGGAAGACCTACACCAAAAGCTCTTTTCTGCATCTGCATTAAAACTTGGAAGCTCACAACCACTTTTTCTACTCGCTGAGGAACAAAAAGCCAACTGCAAGGAGGCTATGGAGACTTACAGAACACCTCCATGAGGGAGCAAGGTGGTCCACTGATTCTCTAAGGACTGAGAAAAGCTACCAAAATAGAGAAGTGCAATTTACCCCATTCCATGTACTAACCTATTTTGAGTATCTGCAAAACATGTCGCAAAATGAGTTTTTAAAAGCTTGGAGAAATGGTATCACCTTCTCACCACCAATATGATCTTGCTTTTATTACTCCCCTAAAACACACCTTGGATTTTAGACAGTAAATATTATAATGGAGTCTTACAGACTAGATGCAAAGTACCTACAAAACACCCAAGTCAGATAATATTGTCTCTGGATAAACAGCACTCAAGTCAAATCCTGAGTTATGCAACATACACAGGACAGGTAAGCTCAACTACTGATTATGGTATTGGTAGAATGCAAGTCACAAGGACGCTCACTTTCTACATCTCAGGTATTTTTCACTCTTTCCTAAATCTTAAAGCAGATACTATACTATAGCTCTGTTTAGTTGTGAAATAAGTATTTTGGAACTACCTCAAAATATTGTGCAATTGCTGATTAACAAGGTATCCTCACAGAAAATGGTGCTGCAGCATTATAGAACAAGATGATGTGCTATTTTACTGCAGTAACACTAAGTCAAAATTCCCTTTCATACATATACTGCATCTCTTTATCACATCACTTTCAAAATCATCTTGAAATTATCGCTATTAGAATTCCAGTGACTGTCTTAATTGATACTGCATTTTCCATTAAGAATAAGAGGTATAGTTATCACAAAGAGATGTTTATTTTAATCTGTTTTAGACTAAGATAAAACAATTTACATTATGGCAAATCAGAGAACAGTGTTTCTCCCAACTACCAAAACATCTGAAAAAAACATAAAAACCCACTTGTACATGTGCATATGTACACCCCCCCGGCCCTCACCCCGAGGTTACCTACCAAGGAATGTCTCTTTACATGCTCTCTTCGAGTAAACAGCTTCCCACAGATGTCACAACTGAAAGATCTCACGCCTGTGTGAATGAGCAAGTGTCTCTTTAGTGTTCTTCTGTATTTGGCTACATAATTACAGTGTGGACACTTCAACTTGTTCATGATTAAAGCAGAGGAATCGCCTACAAGATAATAAGCCATCAGGAGAAAAAAAAGTGATGAAACACAAAAAAACTATTTCAATATGTTCTGCCTGGTGCACAAAAATAAACAGGTGCCAAAACAATAGAGCACCCACATGACTTTTCATCAGGCAAATCAGGACAATGCCTGTCTGCAGAAACTACAAATACTGGTAGGTTCTGCATGTATGATCTTACTAGAAAAATACCTACTTGTAACCAAGGAATTTTTACTACAAAGACACAGATCAATTATTTGAAAATAAGTCTTATTTCATGAATCTGAGCCAGTTAGCTACAAGTTAGCAGTATCCCATTTTTTAGAGGTCACCTATACCAGAAAACACTTTATTCTGGATTACAAACCCTCTAGCTCTGTGGCATTTAGACAGTTACAGTCTTCTCTCCCAAAATTCTATTTAGAATTATATGCAGGAACTGCCTGCCAAGATCTGACTCCACAGATAAATAAAAACGAAAGTATAACTAAGCAAGAACAAATATTGACAAAAGGAGTAGGACAGTAAGAGGTAGCATAATTCTGAAATAGCTAAAAAGAGAAGTCAGTGGTTCAGATTTTAGCTATTCTCTACCCAAAGTCTATTTTGGTCTAACAGTAGGGGGAAAAAAAAATAAATAAAAAGAGCAGAAGAAACTTCTGGAAATAGCAATATACCACTTCTCCCTTATGATGGAAGAGAGCTATTTACATATCCTTCAACCAAGGATAATGTAGTTTGCTCAAAGGATACATGCAGAACAGGTTTACTACAGCTGCCTATTACTGTGTGAAATAGAAAAGCACAGGCTGCTGTGACAGCTATGAAGGCGGCCACACAGGAATGCAACGATTATTTTGAGAATAGGGTACTGACTCAACTTATTACAGGTGAATTTATGAACATGATTGTAACCATCTAGAAACATCCAAAAAGCAGTGTCTAAGGCTACATCATTACATGTTTAAGAGTTTCTAATGTTCATGCTGGCAGGGAGAGAGCAAAAGTAATTGTCTGTTATGTGCATGGGCCTGCATGCCTACATCTAAGATGCTTCCTCCCAGGTTCAAAATCCATCATAACATGGAAGTTAAATTTTGCTAATACTCAAAAGTTTGCCTTGGTATATGAGAGCACTCATGCAAGCCGCATGTCACATAATGTCACGTAATGGCTTACAGGAAGAAAAATAAGTTCAAAAAAGGTTTTATACTGCAGTCTTATACACATCAACAGGGGTGTGACAGACAGGCAGACATCAGGGCTGTAAGATATATGGGAATTTAATGGTTTAAGAACAGGCAGACCTCCTAAAACTGGAGTTCTAATCCCTTGCCTGCTAGTGAATTTCACCTTCTGATGACCCAATTTCTCCACTATAAAAACCAAAATATTTAAAGTAAACCATAAACCACATCCCACTAATAGCTCAAAGTTACAGGGAAGAGGTAGGCTTTACTCTTACCCAGTCCTTAAGATCTTCTTTTAACTGAAGACTTTATGTATTTTAAGGATCTAACAATATTATTTTAGATGTGGTGGGGTTTTTTGGTATGTTTTCAGACATAATAATAATTACAGATAATTGCTCACTTGTATTAAGAAAGGTATTAAGAAAGGTTTGACTGAAGAGGGCTTTAGTTATGGCTGCACTGAATTAAAAATCTTTATTGCAATTAAGTTTTTAACAGCAAAAAGAATGCTCTGAGATCTACTTTTAAAGTTAAATATAACTCTATCTTCAACATCCAAGTGTTCAACTTCAAAGCCCATTTATCTGTAGTTAGCTTACTAAGCGGGGAGGGAAAAAAGCTATCATTAAAGACCTCGGGTATCTTCATATTCAGGCACAACACAAGAGCTGATATAAATCACGTTCTGTTTTTACTTTTCCATATACTTGAATTCCTTTTTCTCCCTCTAAGGAAGTACTCCTATTTACATTATCCAGAAAGGCAAATAATATGGAAGAAGATTATGTAAACACTTAATCTTATAAATCTCTAAACAAATTAATCAAATATTACCAGCAGCAACACAGAAGATAAAGAACCCCTATCAGAGGCAAAAAACAACCATCAGATATACTTGCCATTTTCCCAGGCTTCTTTTGGCCAAGATTCTGGCAGCAGTCCGTACTTGAAGTCACTTGAAGTACCCGGCAGCAGTCCGTACTTGAAGTCACTTGAAGTACCTGGCAGCAGTCCGTACTTGAAGTCACTTGAAGTACCCGGCAGCAGTCCATACTTGAAGTCACTTGAAGTACCTATTACAGACACAGTCTTACTTTAGCTTCCTGAGTTCTAATCAGTCATGTCGTTTAACAAAATATATATCCTTCTTAAACTGTGACAAGAAAGCTTCAAACCTTAGAACAGTAATTACAATCTTTTTTTCACATAATCTTCAATTCTGAAATGAAGAAATAACTGTATTCTTAATTTCAATTAAATTAGACATTTGAACTATTCTCCACAGCACCACTTCTCCCCATCCTGAGAAAAACTGAAAGCCTCTTTTTCATAGGAACTTTTATGGTAAGGATATTTATTCCGTCACTATCATCATGACAGGGCTAAAAAGCTTTCCACTGGATTCTCTTTACAACTGCTTTGTGCAGTGACTTCATCTGGCCTACCACAGGCAGTCTAGTTGGTACAAAAGTAAACATTTTCTACTGGAGTTGTGATTTTCTTTATTGCCTTAAAATATCTCAGTGGTATATAAAGTACTTTAAATACCTTTATTTATATAAAGTATCCTACAGCTATATCTGAATCCTTTTTTGAATAATGATCTCCATTACTCTATAACCACATCAATTCAAGAGACCATAATTACTTGGAATATACCAGCATATTTTTGGTCTTTCAGCAAGCTCTTCATGCAGTTTGTACGGTCTCCGTAGCTTTTCTTCCTCTTTAAAAGAACAAAAGCATCCAGAAGTGAACAGTGTCGTAAAAAGAAAAGGTCCTTGCTTGTTTAATTGTCTACTTTTTTAATCAGTAAGAATTGCATGAGTGAATATGGAATCACTATTACACAGCACAGAGAACTATAAATAGTACACAAGAAAGCTGTACTAGGCATTTGACAAAATCGTATTTGTGGGCAAAGACTCTTCTGGCAAGAGTGCAAATCATCTTTCCCCAATCCCCAAGACAGGAGTTCACTGGAAAACATGAACTCATAAATCCATTACTTTCCTCACAGGCACAGGTTGTTAATTAAACAAACTGCAGTGGAAACTGGCAGATTTCCTTTTATTTGTCTGGATGGTGCTCAGGTCCTCACATTGGATTCCCAATGTCACTGTTGTGAAAAGTCTTGAGAAGGGCTTCATAGCAAATAGATACATTTGTATTTTCAAGCCTGAGAGTGTACATTTTAATAGTCCAAAGACTTTTTTCCACTGTCCCTATACTGCTCATTCTAAGGATTTTTCCAGTAAATTCTCTTAAACTAGAATTTCATGCAGCTAATGGTAAGCTGCATACTGAAAGACTCGCAACTTAGTTTTACTGGAAAAAAGTACAGATTACAAATCCTCACAGCATTAGACATACACAGTAGTTTCATTTACTGCTCAGGCAGTGTTACAGTTGGCAGTAGCGGTTTCATCTGCAACATAAGACAACAGTTCAAAAGGAAATCAATTAACAAATAGGAAGCTTATAATTCTATCCTACATTAGACAATGGCAAATGATAAGCAAAGCTGGATCACGACTGCCAAACTAGGTATTCCATCAGAGCTTTTAAAAAGCAGAGCTTGAGTGGATGAAAGAAGAGAAATCCCAGTATTTTAGCTCATCCACCTAGCTATTTCTGTATAGAAAAAAAGAAGGGGGAGGGCAAGGGAATAAATCTCCCTCTCTAAGAAACAAAGTAGGGAGGAAAATTTTTTCTTTAATTTTTTTAGTTACAGACTCTAATAGCTGTTGTTACATCCAAAAGAGGCGAGAAGCCCTCAGACTAATTTGGAACTATGGACTCTGCAATGGCATTTCACAGCAGCTCAAGGAATACAACACAGATACCCTATAGACAAGCCAACTACACATTCCTTTGAGGTGAGCAGCAAAACTTCCTTCTGTAATACAAAAGCAAGGATTAGTGAGGAAGCAGTGTTGTACAGTTCTGGGCAAGAGCAAAGATGACTTGACCTCAAGGCTAAAAGCCTCCAAATTAAAGCAGGCTTCAGGGTCTAGCAGAGAAAAAAGAAAACAACTTTTATAATCCGTTTAAAATATTAGACCTTTTCTTTATAGGTTTTTCCCCTCTAGTAGGGCTGTTCTGTCTCTAGCTGAGCAGTGGAAGATCAGTGATCAAAATATTTTAACCACTTTTTCCCCGCTTATGAGAGGAATATCTGTAAGACTTTACTGCTCACAGATGTAACGTATATGCTGTGTACAGGCAATATTGCATAGTTTCCTTCAAAACAAGCATACATCAAAGACTGACCATAACTAAGAGTTGTACCAAGCTGAGCACATTTGTAGCACTGTCACTTGGACAGTTCTGGATCTAAGGGAACAAAAATTGCATTTCATTAGGAACATTTATGCTCACAGCTGGTATTGAAGTTTGAGGGAAGTTAGGAGCTCAAATCCCTGCATAGGTTTAGATCTCGGCATAAGACTCAGCACAGAGCAAAACAGACTTAAGAGCTGTAGTCTAACGTAGGTAATAGCTACTAAATCTTTCTACCTCCAATTTGAAGAGAAGATCTGCTATAACATAAAAGAACCCCGGCACAGATACCACAAGAGATAAGAGATTGCTACAGACACTTTAGTCTCTGCACAGTACAGAACTAAGTAGATCATAATTAAAGCTAATGCTTATTCTTAGAATAATTCGCTGACCTAGAAAACCTGCTTTCTAGATTAAGCACACATGTAATGTGTTCAAAACAACAAAAAAGGCATTTTTAATGTCTAATGTCTCATCCATACAGGAAAGACATGAATCATATATAGACTGGGAACTGGATGTGCAATACCTAGCCTCTACCAGTTTTCCCCAGGTGGACATACAGCCTACAGTCAGATAAGCTTCTGACTGTACTCGAGCCAATTATAACACATTACGGACCACTGTGGCTCATAACATCACCTCCCATTCCTCCTCCCACCCAGACTACTGCCCCCTGAAATCTGCTTGCAAAACTGCAGATATAGTCATTATCTAACCTATTCCTGTCAACTTAAACCCAGATGATTTTGTTAGGAGACTGAAATCAACTACATACGCAGTTGTACTGGTAGACTGGGGGTGGGGTGCAAATATAGACAGCAGTAAGAAAGATCTTTAAAGAGAAAGAGAAAATAATTAGAAGTAATAATGTTCTGTATCTCCAGACCAGGTCATCTGACCACAACTTTCCTCTAATCTAAGGATACCTTTTTACAATTTAGTCAATTCCTAGAAGGGGTGTAAGTTAATAATTCAAATGTCAGTTAGCTAGCCTCCAACATCTTCCCATTCTTCCACCCCGCATGGAGAAGAGGTTTCTATCAGTAACCTTATCTTTAAAAAACCCAAAAAAAACAAACCCCAAAAGAATAAAAATAAAACAGAATACAAATAAGGTTGTTAACTGTCAGCAGCAAAATTCTCAAGATGTCAATCTGAGAAAAGATAAAGACAGTCTGAAATACAATGAATTGGTTGTGTAGGCTTTTACACAACTAACAAAAACTTTATGGAAGGATTTTACATTCGGCTGTGTTTGTTCTCAGCAAAAAGGATAACCAGGAGTCAGACACATTGATTTTCAGTTTTGAAGGCAAGAGGTAGAGGAGTATTAACCAGAAAGAGAGAATGCATCTGAGCAGAAACACTCTTAGTTTGACAAGTTTTGCTCTTCTTCTGTAACCAGAAATATGCTTATTTTTGGGGAAGAAAAGGAGACATTACTGAGTAGGGGATGATGAAGGAGATTAATGAGAATACCAATGACAGAAGCCAGTGAACAGGTCATTACAGAAAGGGATATGGATGTAGGGTATGCTGAGGGAGACGATACAAAACTTTGCATTAGATACAGTTGTCAGTAATGAACTTTACTTCTGTTTTCTTTATACATACTAACACTAAAAACAGTGCCAAAAGAGAAAAAGGAACACTACTATTCTTCCACCAGGTTTTCTGACATTGACTGCTCATTCAGATCAATTAAAAAAGAGAGAAAGTAGACAGGACAAACAATTAGGCCATAGATATCAAGGATTGTAAAGACAGCAGTGGTAATCTACTGATACAACCTAGACTGCTACTAGAGAGATGGATTTGTTGTTTATGTTAGGTCACATGACAGAAAAAAGAGCACTGCCAAGACTGACATACTGGGAAGGTGAGGGAAAGTGTATTGTACTGCATTTGTTCCCAGAGTGTTCCATCTTTAACCTTGCTTCTGAAAAGGGGTCAAAGCATATTGCTTCTCAACTGCCTCATGCAACAGAAAGCTCAGACAAACTTAAGATACTTTGCCAGTGCAATCTTATTCATACTCTATGTACTGCTCCCAATTGCTTTTTATTTTTACTATGTCTCATTCATGAGAAAAATTATTTATTGCCTTGACTACAGAGGCAGATCTATCACCAACTAACCCTGCCAGATGACCATCAATTGATGACAAATACATTGTCTACTTGCTTTTTCAACTTGTTTATCATGTATTCCCTGAAAAACTCCTCCCTGAGAAAGGGGTGCCATTCACATTTGAAAGCTATTTTGCTGAGCTCTCCCCACAAAGGCTATACCAGTGAAACACAAGATAGTAAGAGCCTCCTTATCCAGACCATTTATTTGTGGGGGAGTTCCTGTTCTCAGTGACCATCACAGACTCAAACAAAAACTCAGGTCTGAAGGGACTTCTGAAGGTCACCTCGTTCAACCTCCTGCACACAGCAGGGCTAACTGGACCATATGTTGCTTTGGACCTTGCCAAGTTTGAAATATCTACAAGGATAGGAGTTTCGATAAACCCTCCAAGCAATCTGTTCCAACACACTATTCTCATGGTCAACATGAGAATAGTACATGTACATAGTCTTCATGTACAACTGGATTTTCCTTAGCAACTTGTGACAACTGACTCTTATCCTTGCACTGCGCACCCCTGAAAGGCATCTGGGTTCATTTTCTCTATAATCACCTTAAGGTGGTAGAAGATGGCAGGTAGATCCCTCAGCCTTCTCCATACTAAATAAATTCAGTTCCTCAGCCTCTACTTAACATGTTCTCCATCCCCCTAACCACCTTAGTGCCCCTCTACTGGACTCCCTCCAGCTTGCCAGCATCTTTCTTTTACTGGGCTGCCCTAAACCAGGCACAGGCTTTCAAATGTGGTCTTGCCAGTTCTGAGTACAAGGGGTATTATTATCACTTCCCTCAGCCTGCTGGCTATGTTCTTGCTAATACCACCGCTATGAGGCTAGCTTTCCTAGGATGCACTACCAACTTATGTTCAGCTTGCTGTCCACAAGGACCCCCTGGTTCTTTTCCTCAGAGTTACTACACAGCCACTCGGCACTCAGCTTGTAGTGATGCACAAGGTTGTTACTTTCAGATGCAGGACTTGATATTTGACTTTGCACAGCACCTTGGGGGTTCCTGTTGGCCAATTCCTCTGTATCGTTGAGGTCCATGTGAACAACAGCCCAGCCTCGCCCTCTAGCATATCAACCAGTCCCACCAATTTGATGTCATCTGCAAATTTGCTGAGAGTACCTTCTATCCTACTATCCTGATCACTGATGAAGATGCTAAACAGTGTAAGACTCAGTAAGCTATTTTCAGGAACGTAGCCCTTCTCGACTTCACTGTCAAGAAAATAACTTAATCCATAAACTTCTGGGCTATGTTGTGAGCTCAAGGGCCAGATCATGAACATACCAAACAAGTCAATTCAAGGATGTACCTCAAGAGCTTTCTCAAGTAAAGTATTCAAGAAATGACTTTCTAATATAAACATTTCACATCCTCTTTTCATCAAGTCTTATATTTAAAGTGTTAATATAAGTTCAAGGAAATATACACCTGAAAGGCTGCATGAAAATCCTAGAGACTGATGGGCATTTAGGATTAAGATCCTTCAATACAGTAAAACACACCAATCATTCTAGATACTCCAGTAACCAAATTAAATGTCTTGGCATTATGTTCTGCTTCTATTTTCTTGCTAACTCTGAAAAAGCAACTGTAGAACAAATCCAAGGAAATCTGACTTGTCCTCGAAGCTGCCAGTTTATCCCTCATGAAGAGGTAAAAAAAGCATCCAATAAAAAAAGAAAACGAAAATTAAGTTTATTCCCATCATACAAGGGTTCTCTACACAGTAAAGCCATTAGTTTCTTTCTGCATCAGCATTAAAAGAACTGCTATTGTTAGCATTTTATCAAATACACATTGTAGCTTGGCAACATATTTTCTTAAAGGAAGAATTAAACGTCAGCTTGAGGGACAGGAAATAGAAATGTCACCATGTATCACTATCAAAGACCACTGATGTCACTGTAGTTGAGATAAATACACCAAGAACTGATATGGGTCTTCACTTGTATTTATTCCTATGTAAAGACATAAGCACAGATACCATCGCTGTGTAGCGACTGTTTTGGTCCAAACAACTTATGCTAAAACAGTTGAAAGGAAATGCTAAGGAGATCTTCACTTCCTGTTAGCTTCTCTAATTGCAGGCAGCCTTACAAGCAGTAGCATAACTGACCAAAGCCCTTGTGTTGAACTGGCATTTCAGTATCATTCATTCCAGACCTACTTTGCCAAAACCTAACTTTGTCCAGAAATACCAAGGGATTCTGTCTTTACGCTGGGCTTTGAAGAAAAGGTACAAGACAGAGGTGCAAATCTGTAAAAAATACCAAAACAAAAAAAAAAAAAACAAACCAACCCTTTCAACAACACCACCACCCCAGATGCTTCCTTGGGAACTCTGCATAATAAGATTGGTGAGTACATGACAAACTAAGCTTGCTGGACTAGCGTCACGCTCTCCTTACAAAGTAATGTGCAACATTACACCCTAAAGAAAGGGGATCAACTCAAGTTACAAGAAAGTGTGTAAAAGACTGGAACCATAATGCAGCTCACACTATTTGTACATGACCTGACCATGAAAAGACAACTGCTGCTTAACAAAGGGGTTTTTTTCCAGCTTTAAAGATCATGTTTTTAAAAATGTCCCCTCAACTCCCCCTGAGATCTGGGAATTCCAGAAGTGACAAAGTTCTGCAATTGTGGCTATGTTTTTACAGTAAAAATGGTAACTCTGATCTTGCTAACTGCCTCATCCATTGTTCCCAGTATGATGGATGAAGCTTATCACTAACAAAGCTGCACCCATCAAGGCTAGTGATTAAAGTGAAATTTTCTGCTAAAGCAGTACTCCTACCAACATGTGTACTGCAAGTAATACAATGAGCTTTAGGGTAAATGCGCATTATAAGCTTTCTATACTACAATATTCCACATTCAGTATAAACTTTCTACTCTATGAATACATTTCCAGTTCGATTTATTTACTGATACCTGCCAGAAACTGGCACAAGTAAGAAATGCTGCCTGCCTCTCTCTTCCACCCCAAAAACCAAATCCAAGGTCTGTACACAAGAATTCCAGCTTGTACAGAGAATAAATGGTTGGGCAGCAAGCAAAACAACTCGGCAAGGACAGAGAACCAAGAAAAGTGAAACTGAAGAAACAGCCTTTTAGCCAAACTACATATCATTTAAAACCTATTCTACTCAGCTACCAACACAAGGGATGACCTATCTCCTCCCTCAAATTTAAAAAAACGCCAAACAAACAAAAAAACCCCCAAACCACACAACATGTTAAGACTTGTAAGCCCAGAGTAACTGAACAGCAATTGATCAGTTTATACTTCCATAAACTCTTACATGACAATGTCACTTTAGCGTAAGAGTGCTCTCACAGGGAGTTATGGTGGTGTAACTGAATTCAACAGGCCTACCAATGCAGAAAACCTACAGGTTAAATAAGAAACCTAACCTTGTTTTCTGTACCATATGGCAGTGAAGGCATAAAGCATATTTTTTTTAAAGCCCTTTAGTGGTCTTTTAGCTTCATAAATATCAAATGGGAATGGACAGGCATGTGAAGACAAGCATATAGGAGATAAAGGGGCTGTGAATAATAACAAGGCTTTACTTTCTAGGGTAATTACAATCTGGAAAAAAGACTTTTTCAACGAAGTTGTATTCCAATCTTCATGAGAGTTTAAAAAAGCTCTGCACTACTCTGAAAATCAGCTACAAACCAAGAGGACCTGAAGTGTCTAAAGTAAAAACATTTTCACAGCTCAGCATGTGATAAAATTAATTAGATTTGATTTACTGAGCTACATCTTTTGAGATGTGGGTGGGAAGCTAGCTGAAGAAATAGCACAGCTAACTTCTGTGGCTGGAGTTTTGCCCCCCAAGTGAATCAAGACATGCAGTCCCTGGTTTTCTTTATTTATGGAGTTGCTGCCATCATCATCACTATTTCATAAATGAAGTATCAGAAAGATCAAATCAGCACTTCAGACTGATAAGTTTTCAAAACTGAACATATTGCCTGTGCTTCAATTGTGCTGAGACAGAAAAAAAACTTAGAGGCAGAAAAAGTTTTCCCCAACCCATCCACCCTACTTGCCTTTTTTTAAAAAAAAAAAAACAACCAACCAACCAACACCAAAAGCCAGTACAACAGTAATATGCAGAACATTGCCTAAAGTTGCAAGGTCTGTGGCTGACCACACCATGAGAAAGTGAGGATCTGCTTGTCTTTGGGATCATCCCTGGAAGAGGTAAATTTAATGAATGGGGAAGATGTTGACCCTTGGATACTGTACTATCTTTAGATGACTTCTAAAAACCTATGGGGCCTTCAATACCATATTACATAGGGATTGGGACAAAGAAGTTAAAGGTCCATTAAGCAATTTAAATCTTTCATCGGGGTATCATCTGGAGATCTGAGAGTCATAGTACCATGGAAGAGTAAGGATAAATGCTTGATTTTCTTATACTAATTTTTGGTTTTTTATTTGTAACTCAGACAGTCAAATGGGGTTTATCCCTACACATGTCCAGATAACTCCATCAATCTTGATTTCTTCAAATACAAAGTTACCTTTCTTTATTCTAAAGTCTGCATCAACTATGTTATGCTGCTCCCTCACATCATGAGGAAAACTGTGACCAGCACTACATTTTTTGTAAGCAGGTTTAGCTGCTGCTTGTATCCTTCTGAAAAGCAGTTGCTTCTAAAGCAAGCTGAATTAAATTCCTTAACAATCCCCTATGGAATCACTCAGGAACCTTCTTGTTCCACAAAAGGGCTGTTTTCCTCCTGCCCTTGTTATCCTTCCCCTCACCCCCACCCCCAACATAACGTGTGACACAGCATTATCTATCCTGAAAATCACAGTAACAAATAATCCAGTGGTAGCTCCATAAAGCTACTGGGATATTACATACAAGTCTTCTTAAGAATCAACACAATCAGCTGTCTAAAACATAAGCAAATCTTCACAATTGTGTTCCGAAGCCTGAAGATAGAACAACTTCAAAAAACAGACACAAATGAGAACCAAATTCAAGAAGTGATAAAAATTTATAAAAAAAACTAACTATGAACAGACATTAAGAATATGATGAATGTGAATCACTGAGCTTTTATGAACTGAAACTAAGAGATGCTGACTGATTGCACTGTTATTTGCACCATGGTAAATGGTTAATTGTAGGATGCACCACAGCTGTAAACAGCAAAGACATTTTTCAGCAGATTAACAACTAGAAGGGAAAATAGTAAGATAGGCAGTAACATACAGTGTGAAGAACACAGCTTTTAAATTCATATAGCTAAAACTGGAGAAGGCTTGAAAGCTTCAGTAAGAATAGGTAAATGAAGGAAGACAGTACATGCAATTTTAAAACTATCTCAACTTCATGGAGTTTTTTGAAGCTCACCAAAGTGCTACTTTACAGGGAAGGTGTTAACACATTTGCTTTACTAGGACAAGAGGGGTAGCAGATAGTTCAGAAAGCTTTTATTGCTGATTACTTAATACTTACCTAGCAGTACCCAGCTGGAAAGTCCATTTACTACAGAATTCAAGGTAGTGGCTTTTGGGGTACCTTTTTGTACTCAAAGGAGTGTTCTCAAACAGGCTTCCCTTCCACCATATCTATGTATTTCTTTCCCCTCACAAAAACACCAGATGACCCAAAACCATAATCAGGGACACAGCAACTCACTTTGCATGTAACTGGACATCTCATAACCACAGCTGGTGTCGGTTATCCCCATCACCACATGACAAAGCGTAACAGTAGAAGCTCATTCTTCCCTTTTAGCAACCAAAAGGACAGCACACGCCTTAACTTTCATCGTAAGATTTTACTATTCTTTCTTTTTCTTCTCACAGATTGTCTTATATTTATTCCAGAAAGCATTTTCTTACACATTTTTAACTTCCAGTGCCTATTATTTTCAGTAGTTTTTCATCTCCACAAGAAATTTAATCCACAACTAAAAAGTTACCGTATAACCTGCAGGTTACTCTACAACTCATTCTTGTCATTCTTCCAATTCTCCACTCCTCCCTCTTTCACCTTTTCTTGGGCATAGAGGGAACAGTTAAAAGAAGAGTGTTTAAGAGGGGAATCTACCTGCAGACTGAAGAAAAAGCTAGCCAGCAGCAGAGGAAAAAGAACACCGAATGCTGAAGCACAGACTACAGGTGAAAGTAAGCTATACCAAGCCCTACTTCCAATATCTCTTCTTGTTTCAAACAATGTGCATGCATGTAAGAACTTCATAAAAGTAAAGGTCTTTTTATGAACATATTAGATATGGCTTCCAAAATAGTTCTAACACCAACAGAAAATGTTGGTACTTTCAGAGTACAGTATAAGTTGTCCCACGGAGATCATTAGTTGACACTATTTTGCAGTTCCATAAAATAAACTCCCTCTGGCATTCACAGAGCTTTCAATGGTTTTAGACAGACACCACAGCACAAATTCAGTGTGCCCCCAGCCTCTAATACAGCTCTTTTCATCAACAGATGTTGCATGGATGTATTTTGTAATTTAATTCTTTAGCACGAGTTACTGGAAACCTTTGTGCTTCTGTCCAAAAAAAATTGAACAAGGACTAAACTTGTTTAATCATTACTGCACTGCCCATATCCTCCATTATTTCTTCAAGAAAGCTCCACAGCACATATTCAAGTTCTGCAGAATGCAAACACCAAGTATTTATTTCTGTTGCCAGGGACATCATTTAGTAGCCACACTCTCTTTGGTATTTCCAACAGTAAAAGAGGTTGAATATCTACCCCATGTAAATCAGAAATAGCAATCACATGCTAAATTGTGTTAGAAATTTGATGCTTGTACAATTAACATTACAGGTCCTCAGCTCCTGCTCCAGACCCTCTGCTGCCCTTTTTCATGCCACTGCAACTAAGCGTGTATTAGCAAGTAGTGTAGCCCAGCACAGGTAGATTTGTGTGGGTGCTGAGGACTCAACATCCCCACTATACACATCTAAAGGTGTTTTACTTAAGGCTAGATCGAACCTGGTGCTGTGGACTCAAGGCCTGTTAGCAGCTGGCATGCAATAGGCATGTTTCTGAAACACAGCTTCTATTTTCATTTCAGTCAAAAAAGAAACCCTGTGCAGTCTAAGAACGCTTAAAAAGAAAGAGAAGATCAGGAAAGTCACCTTCCAAGTGCACACTCCCAAGCTGAGCTACAAAGCTAAAGTAGACCTACCCACTGAGTTCAGAGATGAAGACTAGAGATAAGCAAACCCCCTGAAGCATTTACAGACTGAATGTTAGCTCCTCAGCACAGCTGCTCCTCCAGAGCTGCTCCTGTTGTGCCACGCTTCTTGCTAACTACATGGACGTACCTTGTACTGGCTGCTCCTGCTGACGTGCCAGATGTACATGTCCATAGCTCCAGTCTGCATCGCTATATTGTCACATGTCATCGTGGTGCTCATGCATATACCCTGGTAGGGTACAGCACAGCGCAGAGCCACCACATGCCCTCTGCTGGACTGCTGTTCCTTCCTTCCTTCTCTCCCCTACTGCCTCCTCGCACCTCAGTGGCTGCCAGCCACACTGACAGCATCTGCAGCGCTGCGGGCAGGGGCACTGCAGGGCCCCAGGAGAAATGGCCTGTCCCTGCCACTACTGAAAGGATTTCTTTCAGCCTTGTTTCTAAACAAGTCTGGGCATACAGTAAGAAACTAAGGCCATCCTTCCTTCCAGCCATCAAAACAAATATAGGTTCCTAGGCCCTCACAGAACTCAGGTTGCTTTGAAATTTCTGGTTTGCCACCAGAATACAAAAAAAATCCAGAAATATTCTATACTCACAGGTATGAGTGCTTCTTTTTTTTTTTTTAATATTTATTTTTAATTTCCCTCTTAATTCTACCCCTTGAAGCTGAGAAGCAGAGGATATCCACAGTCCCTTGAGGTTTGAAGGAGGCATACATTTTAAAATGCGTTAGAAACAGACAGATCTAAAGAACTTTGTTCCAGCTATGTCTCAAATCCACCTTTAATTTGACTTCTAAATCAGGGTAAGTTTTCAAAACTGCTAATTCATCTAGAAGTGATACAGGTAAATGGTAGTACTTCAAATATATAGTTCAACTATTTGTACAGTATCATCATAATAATCATAATTTAAAAAATAAAACCCAGACCTTTATTACATTGCCCCAGTTACACCACGAACAGTCTGTTTATAATTCTTTGTGTGACCATATTTGTTTAACAGATATTTAATCTTATTCTAGCATTTACATTAACCATAAACCCTTAAGGAAAAAATCCTATGAATTCAGTCACTCTCAGGATTTGTTTAAAGAATAGTTCAACAAAAGATATTCCCTCTACTATATCTCTCTCCAATCTGTTTCACAAATCTGCTTTAACAGTTTCTATTATACTAGCCAGGATTACTCCATTTTGCAGCTTCCCAGATGTCCCTACAATAAACAGCATGGGAAAGTTGACCTCTGTTTCTGGGTGACGCTCAGGTGAGGAAGATTACCAGAAAAACCTTTTGCTAGTGTAGTGAAGGGAATTATAGAGGTCCTTCCTCTCTGTGCAACCAGCTAACATTATTAACCACCAGTTATAACTCCTTGATTTTGTGCCTCATAGAGACTACAGATTAAATGTAAATGTAATAATTTTAGTTTCTACCAGCTGGTAAGGATCCCCAACTCAAGCATCAAATGCAAACAGCATGTTATATACAGCATGGCACAGCACTGTCATTCCTTTCTCTAGCCAGACACACTGCTGTGCCCTGTCCTGATTTTGGCTGGAATAGAGTTAATTTTCTTCCTAGTAGCTGGTGCAGTGCTGTGTTTTGGATTTAGTGAGAGAATAATGTTGATAACACACTGATGTTTTAGTTGTTGCTAGGTAGTGCTTACCCCAAGTTAAGGACTTTTCAGTTTCACATGCTGTCAGTGAGGAGGTGCACAAGATGCTGTGAGGGAGCGTGGCCAGGACAGCTGACCCGAGCTAGCCAAAGGGATGTTCCATAGCAGAGGGCGTCATGCTCGTATATAAACTGGGGGGAGTTGGTTGGGGGCCGGATCGCTGCTTGGTCAGCGGGTGGTGAGCATTTGCATTGTGCATCACTTGTCTTTCTTTGGGTTTATTTCTTTTTTTGGTTCTATTCCTTTTCATTACTATTATTATATTTTATTATTGTTATTATTACATTTTTGTTATTAAACCATTCTTATCTCAACCCATGAGTTTTACTTTTTTTTTTTTTTTCTCCTCAATTCTCCTCCCTATCCCGCTGGGAGAAGGCAGGAGCAAGCAAGGAGCTGTGTGGTGCTTAGCTGCTGGCTGGGGTTAAACCACGACATGCCCCAAGGTGGAGAATCAGATTACTGATTTAGTAACCTGATTGGTGTGCTGACTTTAGTAAAATATCCTATCCAACATACCTTTATAAAAGTCATGTACTTTATTCAATAATTTAGTTTTCAAATGACATGATTGACATTAAGCAATATTTACCTGCTTCTTCTTTAATAAATGACAAATCTTCTTCTGGATATGGGACTGATGGTTGCAACACTGAGCAATCTTCTGAGTTCTCTTCAGTATTAGGTGGTATATTATAAATAAACCTCTTTGCAGTTTGGTTTTTCCTTCTTGCTTTTCCAGGTTCTTGAACTGATTGTCCCTGTGCGCCCATGTCATTCCATACGAAAACTTTTCCCTCACCTTGAGATTCATTTTCTGCCATTTCAGGTGAGCTGTCCTGGACCCAACTGCAGTCATTCATTTGGTAGCTTTCCATTTGGCCCTCGTCAATAGAGTAACCATCATTCTCAGTTTTTATGCTACTTGCCAAGTTGGTAAGGTTTCGTGTTGCCCAGAAGCTGGCAACTTTCTGATCCCTTGGAGACAAGCCATCCCTGCTAACAGATCTTCTGTTGTAATCCACGACAACGGTCTCTGGAGCTTCTGATTTTATACTTATGTTTAAGGCATCTTTAATGAAGTTGCGGCAGGACTGGACAACCTCCGTCATCTGAAGGTAGCTGGCCACCGACATCACTTCAATGGCATTTTGGCTCGTAAGCACGAGGTTACCAGAATATAAGAAGTCCAAGATG
Organism: Strix aluco; assembly: GCF_031877795.1. Classification (NCBI taxonomy): domain Eukaryota; kingdom Metazoa; phylum Chordata; class Aves; order Strigiformes; family Strigidae; genus Strix; species Strix aluco. The sequence continues at coordinate 32,035,391 of NC_133931.1, forward strand.
ACAGAAAAACCTTGAACAGCAACAACGTCTAAATAGGTAACAGTGGTTTGGTTACGGCTTTCTTTGTTTGTAAAGCAATACAGAGTCTTAAAGAAGCGGCTGCCTGCAACCAGGATGTTCTTGTGAGCTCTGAAGACCCTCCCACTCACCACAATATTAACATCACAAAGAATGCCTTTCTTCCTCTGCTCGTTGAGCTCTTGCAGGAGCTGATAGCAGTAAGAGTTCTCATTTGGCCTGCTGTTAAAATCACAGTATCCTTCATTGTTGAGTTCTGATGGTAACTCTGACTCCTGCAATTAAAAAAACCCACAACTATAATTAGCTCTTAATAAATGCTTTCCTTCATCATCCAACACTATGATAAGGATATGAAAATAAACTTAAGATAATGTTAATCAAACGATTTTTTTTTATTTATGTTCTTGGTCATAAAGGGAGGCAGGAATTTATAATTAAAAAAATATTTCTGAAAGCTAAGAATCACAATCTCATTCTGCACCCTCCACCCCCAAATGTGAAACAAAAACAGAACTAGCAGAAATTGCCTTGAGGGCAAAGGAAGTGAAATTTTGGCCAAAAGGAAGGAAAGATTTAGTTTAGTGTGAAGTACTTGTTTTTCTTAACCCACATACATTAAAGATTCAGGAGTCTCTCCTTCCACAGATTTAACCAGATGGTTCTCACATATCCAACCCCCTGTTCTTCCCTAGAAATCTCCACTTAAACAGGTAAGTAGAACCCCGATAATGGATTGTTTTCTCATGCTGAGATGAATACATGAAGATTAGGTCTGTATCTCCCCATCCGTCTCATATGTTTTAAAGAAAACATATTACTTAAGTAGTTAGCAGATATATTTCTTACACAGTTCTACAAATTAGGTATTTTTTCTTTATTTTCTAATTACGACAGGTTTAGGATTAAATAGCTATGTGACATGACAAGCGGACAGAATACTTCAGGTGACCAAACAAAACTTAAGCTTCCATTACGTTATTTAACAAAGACTTTCTCGAATCAAGCTTCACTGAAACTTTCCAGTAGCAACACCTTTAACTGGTACATACTTATTATGAAAACAATATCTACTTGTCTCTACAACTTTTTAAAGACATGATCTCAAACATGGCATGAAAATTTTGCTAAAATTAGCATCAGACAATCCAACACCAAGAAATTAAATATTAATTCAGACAGTGCAAGGCTGATAAGTAGTAAGATCTGAACTGGATTTTAAAGCATTTAGAAAACTTATAACTGACATTTAGGCAATGACGATTCAGAGCTGCTACAAAGCAGCAGCTAGGAGAAAGCAGAAAACATCACAGACTTGCATATCTGAGACCATACTTACATTGAGTGACAGTGCTGCCATCAAGAGCAGCAGTGATGACAGACCCTGTTTTATACTGGATCTCTAAGACTCCCTCTCTTCTTCTCTAGCAAATAAGAACGGTTCAAAACTGGCTGGCTCCAGTATGGTTTAGGATGAGAGAAGATCAGATTTCACAAATTATATCATTATTTTCTCCTCTCATTTTCTAAAACTCACAGATTTGCGGGCAAGAGGTATGATTAAGGCTTGACTGCCTCAACATTACAGGTCAAAATCAGCATTAACAAGGTAATGTTAATACTGTCATGAGCCCATAACCTATACTGGGCCTAAATGTTGCAGCAAAGTACTACCTTTGATTTGGGACTATGGCAGAAAATGGGTATATCTAAAAAAAAAAAAAAAGTCACTTTCTGCCACACAGGAATTGGTGTATTAAATCAGTACTCACCTCAAGCTATAATCCCAGTGTGGAACACTGGGATGACAACTGAGGCTGTAACTACATCCTCTAAAATGGTATTTACATCTATAAGAAACAAATAACGCCCAGTATAACCAAACCAGAAACTGTACCATTTCAGCATCTCCTGCAGAGAAATTTCATTTGCCATCACATTCAAGTTGCTTCTAAATCTCTACCCTTCTCAGAAAAATGCTTCAGTGAAAAGAATAGGTAAAAATAAAAGCAATTAGGCTTTTAAGTGAAAACAAGCAACAGATCGTTGTCCAACCTTGTCTTAATTTTTTCTGCGTACTCTCTGACATACCCAAGTATTCCCTCAGATCAGAGCTCTGAAACATGCATATCCCAAACGTGTGACAGCTAGATCTATTGTTCTTTAAATTCTCAGCAGATTTTGGATCTGGACTAGCTTCCTGTCACTCCAGCAACAGAGCACTGCGTAGTTTCAGAACACCAAATTACACTGACTTTGGATCAGATTAAGATGAAAATTATTGTACCCTAAAGTGTTGTCACTCTAGTCAAAGTCAATCATCATTGACTTGCACCGCACACAGTGAATGTTAGGTAGATATTATGATAGCTGACAATTTCATTTTCTGAGAACCTGTTAAACACTACATAAAATTTAAAAATAATCTGCCGTAGGTTTTTTTTTTTTTATTACAAATGTCTGATTAAAGAATGAAGAGAGAGTACCTTTTAACTGAGCATGTGTATGTATCCAATCAAGCTGATGAAGAAAGAAATAGAGCTTTACAATGTTTTTCTTTTTTGTTTTCTGAAGAAAAAGACAAGCCAGCATGGTAAAAAGGAGCTGCAGATCACAAGTGTGCTACATAACCACAAGACTGAAGTCTTCATTATGAGAAGATCAGAAGGCTGAGTGAAAATAGGAGACATTATACAACTAATGTCCAAGCTATAGGTGTGTGTGTTGGGGAAAGAGATTGTTATTACAGCTTTACAGAAATGGGTGCATAAAGATTTTTAAACTAACTGTAATATTGGAAACAACTGTTTAACTGCTAGTATAGAACCTACTATACCTCAAATGAAATGCAAGTCCTGACATCTGAACAGTTATCAAGCCTTTGTACACCAAGTTTGACAAATAGAATTAACATTTACTATGAGAAAAACGCAAAAAATGTAATATCCCTTGGAGAGTTTTAAACATCTCCCCTTCGTACAGAAAAAGTACAATACAGTTCAATAGGAGGTAAGGTACAGAAAATAATTACAGGAAATCAAAAAGAAGTGTATTTTCAAGCTTCTGTTACTTATGTTGTGTTCATGGCACATCATCATAAGAGTACTGTTTTTCTGATGAGAACCACAAAGTAATGATATTTGCTTAGATGTCAATTACATTTGCAGAATACAGACCAAATATTCCAATTACCTAAGTTATCTCAACACCAAACTACCTTATCCTTTAATAGAAACTAGTAAGAAATCGAGAATAAAAATCAGGACTATTTCAGTTTTATTTGTGGAATCTACACTACTCTAAATCTGAAAAGCTTCTCTCTGAGGTGAGATTAAGCAGCAGTCTAACAGAACAGAGACTGCTCATGGAAACTAAGATTGTGCTCAGTTTCAGACTCATCTGAATACACCCAAAGATAAACGACTATTTCATATGTGTAATTCGCTATTTACACTTCCCTAAAAGCTAATAGGAGCAGAAACATATGATCAAAAACTGCAACTACAAACTTGCTTTTCTTTCTCCTCCTGTGCTGTCAGCACACTCTTGTCGCCTGGGTGCAAGAACAGTGAGGGGTGGAAGAATAAAAAAAATTAAAAAAAAAAAAAAACAACCAAAAAAACAAAACACACAGAACAAACCCCAAACCAAAACCAATCTAACCATAGATTCCATCTCAGCTGTATGTAATGAAAAGTAGCTATGCCACATTTTTGTAATCCCTTCCCCACTACCACACCTTACTCTACAGCAGTTCCCTATGCCCCCAAATTAATTCTTATCCTGAAAAATGGATCCTCTAACAAAAACAAGCTATCAGGAACTTCTTAATTTCGCTCTGTAGTTGCACGTGCTTATCTCAAAATATGGTCTTATCAGCTGCACACATGATGCTCCACTACTGTTTTACATGCTATAGCATCACTCACAAAAAACTCAGCGATTTAAAACTGTTCCATTAAGTGCCTAACAACCAAATTATAGTCCTTGCTCTGAAGGCCTGACTTCCTCCCTAACTTTTTTGCTCTGCTAAGAGTAATTCAAGAAGTTAACTTAGAACACTACAATGTAACTCTTACATCTGAAGTACGACTTCTATTCATCACCACTCACATAAAGCAAACAACTACAGTTCACATGGAAAAAACAACACATCAAAGGCCTTCCTCCTTTTGGAGAGCTTCTGCTTTAAACCAACATGACTGTTAGGCTGGAGAAAGCTTTTCTGGCAGTACTTCCAATGCTCAGCTTCAAATTATGTCCAGAGAGAAAATGCTTTAAGAAGCTGCTTTCAGGGGAGGAACCCCCAGCAGCCAATAAATCTGCATCTTATGGAGCTAAATTAATCACGGAATTGAAATCTTTTGCAGTGATTTCCCTGGAAGTATCTATTTCTTAAGATTATTACAACCCAAGAGTCCGTTTATTAAAAAAACTAAGGTAGTTTCAAGCTGATTGTATGTTTCCTTAAGCTTTAATATGGAGACAGATTATTTTAAAAACTAACATAGAAAAAAGTCAAGATTTTTCTCTTAGAAAGAAGCACCGACTGACAGCTCAATACCCTTGAATTACAGCAGCTGCAACCACTTGTGATGTATTTTGGCATTCCAAATTAAATGTATCCCAAAAATAAACCAAAATCATCACTCATTTCTTCATGAGCGTAATATCCAACAGACCTATAGAAATTTCCACTGCTTTACTGCCTTAACACCTATAATTTCCTTTTCGCACTTGAACAGTGGCACTATGCCATATGTTTATTAGCAGCTGCTAAACATGCCCTGCAGTTGAAGCTTGTCAAGTCAAGAATACATGTGTGTTGTCTCCAAGACAAAGGCTGAAAGATCTCTCGCAAGTTTCATTAAATCTAAATGGCTTTGCAGCCTCATTATGTATGTTGCAAATACGGTCAGGGTACAAATTACCTACTTTTGTTCCAAGTATCTGGTATCATGGCATTAAGGAAAAAATGGGGCTATGTTTTGGTATTAATTTAAACATACATATCAAGAGAAATTCAAGTGCCATTAAAAGTGTGAAAGGATATGGAAATTAAGCATAAAAGCAGAAAGAAAACAGAGACTCTTAATCAGATTTTTGATAAAGCAAGTGTAACCCAAAAATGCACCACAAAGAAAATTACATTGACCCTTGAAAAACTGCAATTCCTTCCCTTGTAAGAAGTTTTTAACTGAAATGTAATCGCACGGAGATGCATCCAGACTGTCTTCTGCTTAAAAACACCAGTCTCTGTTCAGTTACCTTATAGAAGCTTACTTTGTCCAAACCTTACCTTTAATACAGTACAAAAGAACCACTGACACATCTCACCTATCCTACTTTTTCTTTTATTATTACAGTTACTACAAATATTTTTTCTTAAACTATCAGTGGTATAAAAGCAGAGGCTCATTTTTATGAAGATTCCCATGACAATGAAAGGTTAATCTTCAAATAAACACATGAACTTTTAGGCTACTGTGACATGCAAGCCAACATTCTGTTCCCCCTTCTACCCTACCAGCATTTATTAGTCTTATGACAGACTGGGGATAGGAAGACAGAAAGAAAAAGCTAGTAAGTTTAGTAGGAAAAACTGTCCGGAATATGTTTTATTTACACATAGCTTAATGCGAGTGAGAGAAAGTTCCAAGTGTGGTATGGATTAGCAACATCTAGTGACACATGAGGCTACAGAGTGACAGGACATACCTTTACAGGGTAATCATTCACAACAAGCTAGAAACTAGGCAACAAGACATTAAGAAATATACTGCAATAACATTAAACAAAAAGAACATTTTCAAAGATATAAAGAGGTGGTAAAAGAAATGAAGAATGGAAGCTTCAAAATTAGGAACAAGTTATTTAAAGCAAGTTGGGTTAAAATACTGCAGAGTGAATAGCAAACCCCAGATTGGAGGAAATTGATAAAATGACCTACTGCCACGAAATGTTTGCAACAGTAGCTGTCTTAGAAATACACTGACTCAAAAGGTAGTATTACTCATCTTGAAGGTGAACGCCGCATTTGTAAATCCCAAAATATTTTGGATAACTGATATTTATGCATCATAAGGTTTTCCTTGCAGTCCTGCAGTAGTTTCACATAAAACTTGCATACCTTTTCGAATTAGCTCTAAGAAAACCTATGTTCACCTAACACTTCATATGTCATCCTGATATCCTACCCAAACAGAATAGCAGCTCTTGTCCAAGGTACCCTGAGCTCCTTAAAGCGCCCAAGCAATAAACTCAATTTAACCACTGCACAACAATTCGGACTCCAGATACATCTATACAACCAAGGTGAGCGTTTTAGTTAAAACTGAGCTCTAATAGTGAAAAACGGAGTGACGGGGGATTAATTCCAGCTAACAGCTCAAGTCAGTTCGAGTACCAGCCTAAGGTGATGCACATTAGCTTGTGCCCGCTGGCAAGTTTAACGCCAGCTACGCGATCTGAGGGCGCTTTTACAACGCTGACATCCTTAGGAGGAAAGGCTGCAGAAGGCTGGAGATCCAACACGAGTATTCTTTAGAAGCTTTTCATCCACATGTTCTAGAGTTAGCCCTGCCTTACTCGTAAGAGCAGCCAAGAAACACAATGCTTTTAAGTTCTGCGGGGAACATGAAGAGTTTCACTAGTCCTAAAGCATTAGAGGAGAGCTGGCATATTAACATGGCTTTCAGGAAACCACATGTTTATCTCAAACATACACCAAGCAATTGCAGACTTCTTGCTTGGTAACTCAATCTAAACCAACACAACCGGGGAAAAAAAGATTTAAACGAGAAGATCTTGACTCCACAGAGTTACCGGATTAGTGCACCGTTAAGAACAGCAGTGTAATTCTAATTTCACACTGGCAAGCACCAGTTTCACACGCAGTTGTTAGCCCGACACCACCCTCCCTTCTCCGGTACCGCAGGAGGAAGTTGTAACGAGTGTTTTTAAATCAGTGCTGCAACACTGGTATCCGTACGCAACTTTTTCCCACATTGCCGGTTTATCTTCACGAGATAAACTAACGAAAACGGCACCCGCCACCTCCGAACAGGTAACGTTAGCCAGGCACGGCCGTAAGCAACAGTTCGTGCAAACGCTGTTGGGCTGCGGGCGGGCAGCGCTGACAGCGCTGTGCCTGCCCGGATCCCGCGGGAGAGTCACCCCAAATCGGAGAGCGGGCTCGCCTCCCGCTCCGGAGACGGCGTGCGAGAGCAGCGCGTCGTGCCCAGCCCGCCGGACAACAACAAACACAGCAAGCCATTTAAAGAACTTCACACACGTGGGCATCAAAAAAACCCACCCGACCTATGCCAAAGGGGAGGCCAGCCTCCCCCCGCCCCGCGGGACCCCGCCGGGGACGCCCCCGGCCCTCGCCCCGCCGCGTCCCCTACCTGCTCGGCGCTGACGGGCTCGTTGAGGCGATGCTCGGCGGAGAGGTGGTGCCGCAGGAGCAGGGCCCGTTTGTAGTTGCGGGTGCCCTTGCAGAGCTCGTCGTGCCCCCCGGGCAGGGCCGCGCCGGCCATGATCAGCTCGGGAGGGGCGGCGGCGGCCGCGGCGGCGGTGCACCAGGCGCAGGACATGAGACCGGTCTCCTGGCAGTAGTAGAGCCACGGGAACTCCTTGAGCCAGGAGCCCTGGAAGGAGATGTGCAGCTTCTGCAGCAGCGACTTGGGCCTGGCTAGCGGGAAGTGCTTGATGCTCTCCCCCTCCCCCGCGCCCACGCTGCTGCCCTCCGCCTCGTCCCCTCCGTCGCCCCCCGACCGCCTGCTGCTGCTGCAGCTGCCGCCCTCGGCGCCGCTGCCGTCGCCCAGGCTGCCCCCTTCGCCGTCCTCCTCGTCGTCGCTGCTGTCACTCAGGGAGCCCCCGTCCTGGACCAGCTCCTTCCCCTCCAGCAGGCCCTCCGGCTCCAGGCCCTCCGCACCCTCCAGCTCCATCTCCTCGTCCGCCCCCCGCCCATTGAAGTGCTTCCGCGGCCAGGCCGAGGCCTCGCAGCCATTGTTAGCGGCGGAGGGGGCGGCGAGGAGCCCCCCGCCGCCCCGAAAGGCCAGTGTCCGGCGATTCCTCTCGGCGAACATGGGGCCGGCGGCGGGGGGCGAGACCGCGTCCTGAGGCAGCAGCAGCTCCTTCTCGTCGGCGGTGGCCTCCAGCTCCTCAGCCTCCAGCCCCTCCAGCTCCACTTCCTCGTCCGCCCCGCGCCCGTTCAGCGGCTCGGGGTCCTGCCGGTCCCAGGCCTCGGCCGCGCCACCGGCCCCGCCGCCGCCGGCCGCCGCCGCCGCCGCCGCTGCCGCGGCGGTGACCAGGCCGCCGCCCCGGAACGCCAGCGTCCGCCGGTTCATCTCCGCGAACATGGCGCGCGCGCGCGCCCCCCGCCCGCCGCCGCCGCCTCGCGCCCCTGGCCCGCCGCTCCCCGCCCGGCCCGAGGGCTCTGCCCGCGGGAAGGAGGCGCCGGCTGCCGTGCGGGAAGGGCGGGGGCGGCGGCCGAGAGAAACGAAGTCCGGCCGCTCCCCCCCCACCCCCGGCTCCGGCCTAGATCACCGCCGCAGGCTCCCCACAATGGATCCCGCTCGGCGGCGCTTCCGTCCCAACAGGCCCCGGATCAGGTCGAATGGCAAATGAACAACGGACTGCTCCCACAATGCACCGGGAGAGCCACCGCAGGGGAGGGGGAGCGCGAGCGGGGGGCGGGCAGGCGGGGGGCCGGCGGGGCGGGCGCGACAGCTGGGCCGCGTCACGCGCCCCTGCGCCGCCCGCCCGCCCGCCCCCCTCGCCGCGCGCGCCCCGCCCCGTCCCGCCCGCTACGCGGCGAGGGGGGGGGGGGGGGGGGGGGGGCGCGCGACCCCCTCCCTCCGCCCGAGGGGCCGCGGCCCTCCTCCTTCCGCCCCCTCCCTGCGCACGCGCGGGGGGGGGCTCACGGGTCCGGCGGGGGCAGCGGCGCGGCCGAGCCTCCCGGGGCCGCCCGGCGGGACGTCTGCGCGGCGGGGCCGGCGGGGCCGAGCGCAGCGGTACCGTTAGGCGCGGCGCGGCGCAGGCGCGGGCTGCCGGGCGGCGCGTGCGGCGTGCGCGCTGCCCGCACGTGCCGGCGGGGCGGGTCCCTCCGCGGGGCGAAGGCTCGAGGCGCGGCGGCGGCGCGGGGCGCGATCGTCCCTCCAGGCCCGTGGGAGGCCGGGGGGGGACGGTGGGCGGCTGCCGCGGGGTAACCCCGCGGAGCGCCGCCCTGCCCCATTGCTCGGTCGCTTCGCTCCCGCAGCCGGTGGCTCGGGGGAACAGACGAGGGAAAGCAAGAAGACTCGTAGGTCGAGATACAAAATAGTTTAATCGATGGAGAAGTGGGAGAAGAAAGAAGGAAAACGGAACAAGTGATGCCAAGGCAATTGCTCTCCATCTCCCCGGGGGAGAGCAGTGCCCAGCCAGATCCTGAGAAAAAGACAGTTAACTTCCCCAAAGCCCCTCCTGCCTGCTCTGCTGCGGGCACGGTGTGACACCGCATGGGATACCTCTTGCGTTGGCTCAGGCCATCTGCCCCGCTGTGTCACCTCCCAACCGCCTTGGCACCCCCAATCTATTCTCTGCGGGGGGCTGAGTAAGAAACAGAAAAAGCCTTGAACCTGAGCGAGCGCTGTTCAGCAGTGACAGATCTGAAGTACAGCCCCATACGGCCTGCCAGGAAGACAATGAGCTCCACCCCAGCCAGACCCCGCACAACGGATAACAAAAGATGTCAGAGAGGAAGGGCTGTGGAGCCTTCCAGGAGAAGTTGTGCGGTGGTGTTGCTGTCGTGTAATGCAGATGCATGTATTCAGTAGTAAAAAAAGATACGCCTCTGTGTCTTGGCCTGAAAATACGAAGGAGAGCTGACTTGGACTTAAAACTTTTGAGAAGACTTTGCAAGAATACTATAAATGCTGTAAACAAGGGTGCTTTCCTCCTTCTAAAGAGTTACCTGGGAAAAGGGGACCTCTGGTAGAAAATTATATTCTGGAAAGATTAAGAAAATCTTTCTAAAATTCTAGGCGAGAGAGCAGGGGAGAGTCATTCATGGAGAAACAGAGAAACTGTAAAAGGCAGTATAAGATTTCCAGAAGGAGGGCAAAGATGGTCTAAATTTAGGCAAGGGCACAAGAGGAGTGATGGGAGATAAGGAATTCTGAAATTTGCTGTGCCTCACTGGGGCACAGGGTGGAGATAGCGATTCAGATCTGGGTCCATCAAAGCAAAGGGTTCCCATGATACAGCCTCCGTAAAATACAAACCAGACCCGTATCTCGTAACGTTTTAGGCTTTGTGATGTATCAGTGCTTTTGCATTCCAGTGGCACTTGATCCTTGCCTGTCGCTGTTGTCAGCTGACTAGCACCTCAGCACTTAACTACATTAGAATTTCTTAGCTGTTTTATATTGTTTTTAAAGAAATGTTTGGTGGTGTAGATTATTTCTCACTATATGTGATTACAGTGACTGTATACAGGAAGTTTACATGAAGAATCCCTGCCGGGATTCACATTTACGGAGCAGACTACTTGTGATCTCGGGGAACATAACCTGCCCCCAGGGCTGGTATGTTTAAAACCTACCCCGTGGACATCCAGGAATGAGCTGGGATAAGATACGTAGGAGGAACAGTAGGATAATGGGCTATAGGGTCCCTGTTCTGGAGTGCAAAGAAGTGTTATTTGATTGCAGCAGGTAATCTAGAGTGCTAACAAATCAATACAGAATCATAAAATAATTTAGATTGGAGGAAGCCTCTGGAGTTCACTCAGTTCAAAGCAGGGACAACCTCAAAGTTACAGTAGGTTGCTCAGGGGCAATGTCTCAGACTCCCCTGGACTGTGTGATGACAAGACCTTTGGTAAAGCTCCTCCCAAATTGTCTCATCACACTTTTGCTTTGCCAGCTTGCTACAAGGGATTCCACCGCTGTGCAGTGTACTCAAAAAAGGGAACTTAACCGAATCATTGTGGCTAATTTAATTGGTCTGTAATGGCTCTGTCACACCAGAATTGAGGTTGTGTTGGTCTATATGATAATTCCATTTCACTGAGTGTCTTCATGGGCACAGGTCTCCCCAGGTAGTCTTAACTTTTGCATAACACCTTTTTGGTACTGAGTAATCTGCAAAAATTTACAAACCACTGCAGAAATTATTGTTTTCAGACTGCTTTGTTGCAAGTGAGATTTTTTATTATATTCATGATGGGACTAAATATTTCAAAAAGCATCCTGAGATGCTGTAGCAAAAATGCATTTATTTTGTAGAAACATTAATTTGCTGTTTCTTCATCAACTGGTTTTCAGTTTCCCTGTCAAACCCACATGCTACTAAGTTTCATAATTAAAAATAATCATTGATGTACACCTCATGGTAATTTTTTAACATACCTTTTTCACCCATAGTCTCTTGAGAGTATTTACAGCCAACATTCATACATTTGGACAACAGCTAGAATCTCTTTCCTTTTCCATTCTTTGATGGGACAGCATAGGAAAGAAATCCTTAGTGGTTAACCGTCCTAGTCCTGTAGATGGTAAATGCTGTTTTATTCCATCTGAAGTCTAATTCTCCAGGTACAACATACAGCTTCATTTCTCTGATAGTCCTTCGGTTCCTTCTGCTTCTTTCTCCTGTGTGGCAGAAAGACATAAAAATCTCCCACTGTTCATTGGGAAGGAATCATAAACTGATTTGGCTTCCTGCAAATGAAAAGCTAGTGCCTCATGAGAGAGCAGAATTAATAATCGATACATCATGATATATACACTGCTGTAGTGTGGCATTTTGCTCCAAATGTAGAATAACCCAAATCTAAACGATGTGGTTGCCAGTCTCTGGTAGTACTTTGTGCAGGGGCCACACCCTAGGAAGGCATCACTTGTCAGTTATTTTTGTTTTGCAGGGTGTAAAAATCCAATATTTAAAAATAATTGAATGGGCATAATGCTCTGAAAGGGAGTGAACATTGCATAAAATCCACTCCAGCTGTAGATATATATCTGGGGAGAATAGTCTATAAAACTCCTTTGTGGGTGAATATCATCACTGATCAATTCCATATTTAATACTACTAAAAGCCCATTCTGCCAAAACATTTAAATGTGTGTTTGTATATTCTGCTGAATTAGGGTTTCAATGAACAAATTGCAAGCTCCTACACAGAGAATAGAATCTTTTGCTTTTAGATGATAAAACCCCTTGTGCAAGACCCTGAGGATTATATTATCATACTTGTATGATGCCTGATGTAGAGTACCCTGTTGATTAGGGACAGTGTGTTATCCATAGGGGTAGCAAGCTTCTTACACACACACAGTGTCTCCTTTTGTTGCAGCTGAGGAGAGTATTTAAAGTCTGATCTAACTCTTGCAAAAATGAGCGAGAAATAGATTATGCCGTGAGAGACATCGTGCAATTCCAGTGTATACCAATCATAGCATTTTCAACAAAATACTACTGATACTAACAGCATGTTACATCTGGAAAGGTTTTTGTCCTGAAATTCCTGCTGTGACCTAAGAAACACTTTCATGATGAGGCTGACTCTTCCAAGATAGCTTCTGAAACCAATGGATTGTCCTATCCCTAGAGCACTTCTCTGCAATGGATGTTCATACAGTGAGGAAGATTCAAGAATTTTTTCAAAGAGAGTTCAAGTTTCACTAACATGGTTTTTGGTTACTGGAAATCTATATTCTTGGGCATAGTAAAGTTTCAGTTCAAATACTCCTGCATACTGGGGATTTTGGAAGCTAGAAGTTCGCTGGTAGGAGAGGAGCCTCTTTTGCCTCTCAAGCAAAAGCTTTTCTCTGCAGAATACGCTGATCTATTGTGGGGATCTCACAGCAAAGTGAGTTTGTCGGAATGAGAGCCTTATTACTGGGGCAGGAACAAGCATCCATTTGTCCTGATATGCCAAAAGTGGAAAAATAGATCATAGCAGAAAATAAATAGTATAAGCTGTCACTTTGTAGTACGAACCGTGCTGCTCCACAGAACAAGTACCAGGAAGAGAATACAATGATCGAAGCTCATGAGGAAGGACTCGGAAATCTCGACGCCATCCCTAGTCTGAGGTTATGCTTGCGCTGCACGCTCAGGTGCTGCTGAGGCAGACACACCAAACTAGACTTTGGTGGCAGGGGTTCAGCTGCCTAGGGAGCACTGAGCAACTTGGGAAGGCTTGTGTGCTGAGATTTCATTGCTGTCCAACTTGGCACAAGCACATCTGTTCATGTCACAATCCTTGCTTCCAGATAACAATTAGGGAAGGCTTTTGAAAGTGTAATTCCCAATAATAGAAATTGGGAATCACACATTTGCAAAGTGTCAGCAGAATGTTTGGACTACAATCAGTAGCTGTTTCTGTAGTAAACTGAATTCAGATTGAGTTTTGAGTTTGTGCAGTTATTTTTCTTGGAATACCTTGTAAATGGTATTTGGAAAGGTAAATCACAATGTTTTTCAGGTTAATTACTTAATTTTGCACAATCACACCTTGTGACCTTAGAGAGGTTAAGAAGGTATCATGAACTAAAACTTACCATCCATTGTCTGATAATGGCTCCCTTGCATGCTGTTAGCACATGAGTATGAGATAATGTGTCTTAACTTAGCTCATGATGGAAGAATTTTCAGTGTAATTGCGTTAACTTTGTATTTGCTGCAGAACAAAATATGCACGTGGGCAGGTGTTGTGCATGTCAGATGCTATAGCTTGTGCGTACCTGTAAAGCTATGGACAGACACTGTGTTCCAGATCTAACTGTGCCATTTGAAGATTTTGCCAGTTTGCACCTACACATAACCCCTTTGATGCTGAAGTTACTACTGCCATAGCTCTGCTGGTAAAATGGTTTGTTTAAGAGCGCTTTCATTTGCTTCAGGCAAAGGGAGCAGGTTGGTTTAAACCCTCTTCGTTGACTAATCCATCTGACTGGTTGGAAGCACACGAGGGAGCGCTCGCTTAATTCCTTCTGCCAACAGAGCTGCAGGGGTGGAAGCTCTCAGAAGAGGAGTGGTAAGAAACAACTGAAAGAATGATAATGTCACCGACTGGCACACCTGTCTGCGAGCTGAGTGCCAGCGCATGACTTAGTCCTGCATGTGCTGTGGGTATTATAGCTCTTCCAAACATGTCCGTGCCTTTTCTGTTAACGCATTCCTGCCTTAATTCTCTTTTATACTAAGTACTTTTATATTGTTCTGGCGATACAAACCAATTTGAAAGCATCCAGAGGTGTTAAAGCCTTCTTATTTGGCAAAACGATGTGAAAAGCTCAAGCAGGTGAGTATCAGTGGCTAGTCTTGCAGAATTAAATCCATAATTTTCTTATCCAGAACTGGAGCTATTCCTCTAAAGGGTACCAGATGCACAGGGATCCCTGGGTGCAGGGTGGCACTGCTGCCTCTCAGCCGAGGGACAGTCCTTGGTGCTATGTCACACTGATTTTACACTACTGAGGGAAGTTCACTTCCTGGTGCAGGGTCCAGCCCTCATTCCCAGTTTGCACATTTTCTCATGGTCACTGTGTGTGTGACTCCTGTTACTCTTAAACGTAGAGGGGTCCAATTGCACACAGGCCTCAGAAGAGTTTTATCTGCCTGGCTGTGAACAGATATCCTTGTCACCCTCTTTCCAGGTGTGTCCTTCCTGTTGTAGAGCCTTCTTCTCTGGCTGCACCATCACTTTGCCTGAAAGGCCCACGGGATGTGTAGTGGCTTCCCTCTTTTCATGGATCCCCCTGCTGTCTTTGGGGAACTGTTGCCATGTGTCAGATTCATTGCAGAGTCTATCTTCTGCTTTCTGTTTTCTTCTCCTTTTCAGTATTTTCCTAATCTCTTTAGCTTGTATTTTCTTGTATTTTCAGGTTGGGGCTTCTAGACATCTTTACCAAGAGATTATGTTTTATCCACTGCTGTTGTTGATGTTATCACTACTAACTATATTGCTTCTTTTGGAAAATTCTGCTTAGTCTGATCTTCTTAATGTTGTAGCTTTGCACAGTTGTTTTTTGTTGTTTCTTTTTTTTTTTTTTCCACTTTTTTCTTATTCTACACATGGACGGCACTGCTATTTGTTTTAGTCAGTCACCTGCAGCCTAAATGAAAAATACTTTTTTTTTTCCATCAAAGCACTGGAGCATGTGTTTACCTCTAGATAAGTACATTTTCATGCGCCTCCATGAAGAAAGGACATGGAGTTTTGCTAAAGAGATTTTTTTTTTCTGAAGTAGGACTGGAAGAGCTGATCTGAAGAGTGCTGCAGGAGGTAGAAACCTGCTCACTCCTTGGGGCCACGTGCTCAGGCAATGGAGGGATTTTTTTCTGTATTCCTATGGCTACAGTTATGGCCAGTTTAGCCTTAGCAAATGCAAGGCATTTCCTCTTAGTTCCAGCCCTCTTTTAAAGTAGCATAGCCTGTTTCTACCTAAGATTTGTTAGTCTTATTCACGTATTTCTGATCTTTCTGATCCTTTTGTCTGTCTTTGGGCTAGGCGTCTACTCTGAATGGAGGTCAGCTCTGAAAGTCGCTTGAATTCAACCTTTACCTGACTGAGAAAAATAGTACATTCTTGGTATTTCATGTCTTTTGTTTCTTTGATGGTCCTCCATAGTAGTCCTGGTTTTTTTAGTCTGCAGCTAGGACAGATGTGCTTTATCAGGGAGTGAACGAGCTGTGAAAGGTATGCCCTAATCAGGAAGGGAATGAAGCTTCCCTTCTGGGTATTTAAACAACTGCACTTTCTCTGTGACTTTGATCAGTGCCCGTTCAGTTAAGTTACAGCCTTCTCCAAATGATCTGACTGCTGACTTCAGGTAATCCAATTTAGCCCTCTCTTTTTAGCCTACTTTCCATCTCTTATTTTTCTAGATGATCTTATATTATTTCTAAGTCTGCCAATGGGCCAATGGTACTCTTTGTCTTAAGTTACCAAAGTTCATAGAAAGCATCTATCTCCATTAAACCTTCCTCATATTAATTAACAAGCAGTTATTACAGTTATCATGGGCTGCAGAATCTCAGCTGAGCAGAGTTAGTCCATGCAGTGGTGAACAGGAGTGAAACTTGAAAATTTTGCATATTAAAATGTCCTTGTAAGACAATGTTTGTGAATTTCTGCCTTGGGAGGAGATAAGGAAACAAAGCAAACTGATTTATTGTGGCACACTTTGCTAATCCTGCAGTTCTATACAGCAGTCATAATTACAACTATATTTGCTGGAGGGAATTGACGTGATTCCTAAAAATATTTTTACAGGATATCTTTAACCACTCAGAAAAACAAATTTAAAACAAAATTCGTTAAATTGAGTGACATCTGTCAGCAAAGATGCTAATACCAGATCAGTAAGGAACAGGGTTAGTGCTCTCAAATGTTATTACTGATGTACTTGTTGTAGGATGTTGTGGTTTATGCTGTTGCCAATGCCAGACACGGTCATGCAGATCTTTTCTTCTGTCAGTCTTTGGCAGGCAATGCACAGGCATGGCTCAGTGCAGCTGCAGCGTAACTCAGGCAGGGACCAAGGGGAAGAAATTCAACTTCAAAGCAGGTCCCTCGGGAAAGAAGGGGCAGCCCTGGCTGAAGCCTTCCTGCATTGCTTTTGGGAAGAGCTTTCCCCAAGGTCACCAGCTGCACTATCTCTGAGCTGGCTCTGGGCCCAGGCAGCCAAACCCCTGGGAGGATGGGACTGGGCTCAGGGCCCTGACACTCCCTTTTGTCCTTACTGAAGTCCCCTGCCCACTTCACCAGCCATTCCCTGACCTAATGCTTCCTTTTCTTTTTTCTTTTCCCAAAACAGACTAGTGCAAGCAAGGGAAAGAGTCCACAGCAATGCTGACTGCCTTTGCACACTGCCTCCGTGCCATTCTTCTCCCTAACGTACATTTCCCCAAACCATCAAAGCCCGCAGCCGTGCCAGCATGCTCCTCTCTACACAGAGTGCTGCATGGGTTCCCACATCCAGTGTCGATGACCTTATGCCTACTGCATTCCCCTATCCAAATTATAATAGTAGTCATACCCATGGCCATCTTGGATACCCTGTTTAGGGCCTGGGAAAATGTTGCCTAAACATTGGTGGCTGTTCCCTTCACTATGACATGGACCTAGAGTGTGTCTGAGAAGCATCAGCACCTCTGGTGCCTGTCTGAAGTATTCTTGCTCAATATCTTTTATTTTCCTCCTCTTCCTCCTCTTTGTGGTATGGACAGGCTGTTGTTCTAATCTACTGAATCTTAACAGCCTTATGTTGCTGTAGGGAACATCGTTGTTGTTGCCAAATGGGTGTTTCAGAAAGGCATGTCTATTTTCACTAGGAAAAAAACCCCACATTTTTATAATATTGCTAAAATGTGAATTCTGATGCTTTGTAAAATCGTGGTTTAGTCAGGAACATTTCAAGCTTACCTCAGTGTAACTACTCAGGCTTTTCTGGAACTTGTTAGTAAACTGGAAAACATTTAATTGTTTTTGTGTGTGAGAGAATGGGTGAAGGTATCAGCATTAAATCAAAGTGGTTACTTGACTTTTAGTCAGTGTATTCTGTAAGCGTTCCTAGAAATTAGGCATATATCATAATTGAGTTAATTATGATTAAGTAGAGTAAACAAAAAAAGCCCTGCAGACACATCTATGCACATGGATTTTAAAAATTACAGTTGGCACCTTTGTAATATTTTGGTTTAGTCTAGGGAGGCTACATTTTCAAAACCAGGTGCTAATGCTAAAGCACTTAATGCTGGTCACCCAGCTACATCAACACACTCATTTCAGCAGTTTGAGTTTTCGAGGTATCGGCTCTTGGATCAGAAATCTCAGCAAGGTAGAAGAGGTGTTCACAGAAATTTTTTTGAAGAATTTACATGTCCACCATAGTTTCCTTTGTGCGAATGCACAAACCCACAGTCCATTCAGTCAACAGTTTGGGGGCAATTCTGGGTTTCTTGCTTGATACCCAAATAGCAGTTCATGAAGCCGGCACTGTTGAAACATTTATGTTCATCTGGGAGACTCCTGTGTCAGCAGATCTCTTGTGCCCTATTCTCATACTCCTTCCACCCCTTGGTTAGAAAGTAGCCATACACTATTTCTGCAGGAAATTCTTGGCACCAGGGAAATCCATGCGGTATGGGAAGGTTGTAGCAACTCTCCACAACAGCAGCGGTTCTTTTAAGTATGCTTGACACATATTTTCAGGGTTTTTTGCACTGATTTATGAATACAGATCGAAACTCAGAATATCAGTCTGTTGTTAGGGTGCACTATCATCAGGGAATTGCTATCTAGAACAGTGGTCTCCAAAACTTTTCTGATAGTGTACCTCTATCACTAAAAAACTTTTGAGCATGCACCCCTAATGTACATATATTTTTTTATTTGTAAATTATATACATGTACTACTCTCCTAATATATTATGTACATTATAAAACATACACAAAAATTAAAAAAGAGATTTAAAAGGGTAAGCTAAAGATAAAATAAACACCTTTTAAATTTTATTTATTTATTAATGGTAAAAAATGTATTTTCTTATTGCACCCCAATGGATTGTCTTGCACACCCCTTGGGTGTGCACACTTCACTTTCAAAACCAGTGATCTAGAAGATGGGCTAAAGCTCAAGACAAAAAACCAAGACAAAAATAAAGAAAAATTATTTACTCTTTGACCTTAATATACTTCGTGCAGGAGGTTAAGGACTTTCAAAGTCTGGTCCAAGACTATGGAATTAATTCCCTCAGGAACTAAGACTATCACAAACATCATCATCCAAATGTAAACAAGATTTCTTTAACCTGCCTTTATGACATAAATACATTGCAACATATACATTAAAGAAAAGCACCCAAATTATCAAAGCAAATCATTCTACAAACCTATCCCCTGGGGCAGAGGAAGGGAGAACAAACAAAGTGTTGCTTAATGCACTACTGGAAAGCAATTGGGTATTGCTGCAATGGGATGAGAATGTGAACAGACTAGCGTGTGATAGAAAACTGTATTTGTTACTGTTTCTACTCAATTAAAAAGCTACACCAGTGTGAATTAAATCTTCATTTCAGGTCAACAGGCATTATATATTCATTTTGTAATTGAATACTACTTGTTTATGATTCTTCTATTGTTTTCTTGCTTCCACAGTGGCATTCTGACTGTGGAACCATGAGTAAATTACTATAAATTATTGACTCTAGCTGTGTCTGGCTGTAAAATAAGCTAATTTCTTGAGATCACTTCAAGAGGCTTTCTTGGATCATATTTAAAGCTGGATCATAAAGCTGGATTGCTTTGTTGGCACAACTCGAAATATAGATCAACCTTTAAATTACTTGCTTCCAAAATTGGTTCAAAGAAGTGTTCTGGGTCCAAATAGTTAATACACAGGACAGTGAATCCCAGCCTTCCTGGAGGTACACTACTGTTTTACCTGTGGGGTGAAGTTTATTTCATCCTTGGTGCCTTGCTATCTCTCCCAGTCATTGCATGAATTGGGACGAAGCTGGAGTCAAGACTTTTTCCGCCCCTGTGTCTTACGCACAAGGGAAAGTACTAGAAAAGACAGGCTGCATGCTCCTACCTCGTTTATAGCAAGTCATTCACCCAGGATCTGGTTTCCAGATGCATGTAGGAATGGGAAGAATCTGACTTCATACTTCATTCACTGCTTTTCTGATTATGACAAGAAAGCAGTCTAGGTTTTAGTAATGATTAGGGCTGGCTAGAAACTTGTGTTTTACATTGGAAAATGTACTTTCTGAAAAAAAGTTGGATTTTTTACAGGTAATTTTGTATTTTGTTATGATATTTCTGTTTGGCTGATGTTCCTGGGAAATGACATCTATCACTGTAGCACAGTGCTTTCCCTCTGACCACTCTGGCTGGTATGTTATGGAAGATGTAGTTTGACCAGCTTGATGTGCCTGCAGGAAAGAACGGGGCATCTTTACTTAAAACAACAAGATCTTTGAAGCTATGGAGCTGCACCACAATGGGGAATGAAAGTTTAATATTGAGATGAATGGAAGCAAAGATTTTTAGCCTTGTTTCAACATGATTCTCTACCATGATGTTTCCTAATCAAAAGCTTTGGAATTTGTGTTCTGTGCTTCTCCAGGATGTACCTTGAAATAGTATCTTTAAACAGTCAAATGCAGCTATTGATATCTTTGAGTGTGGGAGAGTAACCATTGGTGAAAAATACGAACAGCTTGGTTGACTAGTATAACAATAAATAAAACTGCAGCAGAATTTGTGTCTATTAATAGATCCAGAGAATCACAGAACAGTTTGGGTTGGAAGGGACCTTCAAAGATCACCTAGTTCCAACCCCCCTGCCACGGGCAGGGACATCTACTAGATCAGGTTGCTCAACACCCCATCCAACCTGGCCTTGGACACTTCCAAAGATGGGGCATCTACAGCTTCTCTGGGCAACCTATTCCAGTGTCTCACCACCCCTCATCATAAAAAATTGCTTCCTTATATCCAGTCTAAACCTTCCCTCTTAAACCCCAGTTTAAAAATGTTGCCCCTTGTCCTGTCACTTACAGGCCCTGGTAAAAAGTTTCTCGCTACCTTTTTTATAAGCCCCTTTTAAGTATTGAAAGGCCGCAATAAGGTCTCCTCAGAGCCCTCTCTTCTCCAGACTGAACAACCTCAAGTCTCTCAGCCTTTCTTCATAGGAGAGGTGTTCCGGCCCTCTGATCATTTTCATGGCCATCCTCTCGACCAGCTTTAACAAGTTCACGTCTTGCCTGTTGCTGAAGTCTGATTCTTGGTGATGACTAAGTGCCAGTTTCATGCAGGAAATGTTGAAATGTCAACTTTCTTTGGGATCATAAAACAGGATGTAAATGGATACTGACACTTCTTAATTTTCAGAGGGAAGGGGATTCTGAATTTAGCTTGATGTAAAACAAGATCTTCCTTGACAAGTTTTGCATAAACCTATCACTTAACTTTTCTCATTAAATGCTTCTCCGGAAGCTGATCTGAGTGTGAGGTAGGGCATTTTAGTAACATTTCCATAACATTTTGTGTAATAGCTCAGTAAGTATACTAGCAACTTGCCTCTTGTCCAGTCCTTCATAAATAATGCATGTTTTGTATCGAAGCCAATATTTTAAATCTACAACAGACATAGAAGTCACGAACAAATGTTCATGTGGGAAAACAAAAATGCAGGATTAATTCTGTTAGTATGAACTATTTGAATCTTGAATATATTAAACCTTCTATCTGAACAACTATTAACTTTGAAAATAAATGGTTAAAGTAAAAAGTAAGCTATGGTGGGATGGCAAGTAGACAGATTTCTAACTAGAAGTATGGCTTTCTAGTATTTCTAGAAGTATGTCTGAAGAAATTAGTGAATATTATTGAGAGTTATCATATTGCTCAAAATGGCTGTTACAGAACCATGTCTTTTTTCTGAAATTCTTGGCCGAAACATCACCACTAGCCTTCTTTGGTTATATTTCTCAATTAACAAATGCACTTGATGAATTTTTCTACTCTTTCGAGTGAATTAATTAATTCATGCTTGTGCAATGTTTTCAAGACAGAACTACCTACTGTGAACTATGGTAACTCATGACTGCTCCTGAAAATCTAATCCAAATATATGGCATAACTAATCTGTAAATGACACTCAATAGTAGGATTTTTCACAGCGCAATTTTTGCTTCAGACTTCTGGAAAAGAATCATTGCTGAATGTTCCTGCAAATCTAGTATAATTTTGGTTTTACCCTCATCTTAAAAAAAAATAATAATATTGTCAAGTTATATAGGAAATTAAAAACATACAGTTTCCTGCTCTCTCTCCCTCACCTACCAGCAAAGGTGGTTTCACACTTATTACCAGAAGGCTTTTGGCCAATGTGTGCAACCCAATAAATACAGATGCAGATTCAGTCCTTTGAACTGAATGCAGCTGCTGTTGGAGCTGGAAGCACAGGCACAGGAATGTTCTAGAATTACATGGCCTGGAGTGCATGTTAAACCAGGTAGTGCTAATGGGGAGGACTACAGACCCTTTAGTTACCCCCTGCTTCCCTTCCCCTCCACATCCCTGGACGTTGTTGTTGATGATGATGATGATAATAAATAATGTTATTATTATGGACCTACCATCATGTTCAGGAAAGATAAAACTGCAAATTTGAGTGTCCTGTTTCAATTATACATTCAATGGCATGAAGCATAGACAGATGTTCACATTACTGCAAACAAGTTAAGATATAAAGAGGCAATGCCTCAGCTGCACTTTTATCCCCATGTGGGTGTTCGTACTCTGCAGAGAATGTGAAGTACCTTCATCACTTAGCGTGTGGACTCACAAAGTTACTCTGATGTTCTTACTGAATGTCCCAGTCTGTATCATAAGATAAAGCACGCATGCTGCTGGTTACATAGTTTACATCAAGTTTTCAGGTCTGTGTCTTTAAAAAGTGACCATGATGTTCCACGGAGTACCCACAGCTGACTTGCCAACACTGGGCTGGTTAGCCACCAAGCTGTGGCCATTTAGGTTAGTAAGCTTCCAGGCAGCAGCAGCAGCAACCTGCTTCTGAGTTAGGAGAGTGTCCCTCATAGTCTCCTTCAATGTTGGATGGTTGGGTTATATGTTCCCTGTAAATTCTGGAGATGCTGTTAACTCTTTCAAAGTTTCAGGACAGTGGAGCTGCACCGAAGTTGGGAATTACTATACACAAAATATCACAACCTGCATCAGATGCCTTCAGTCTGTCACATCACCAGCAAACCCATGTGACTACATCATCAAAATTTGCCTTCAGAAATCATGTATCATTCCTGACATATCCTCTTCATGTCCTGTATGTCTGATTTAAATCCTTGTGAGTCATCAGGGTAGCGAAATGCAGGAGCAGATTAATGTCCTATACTGAATCCATGTGGGTCAGCAGGGAGAAGAGAGAGGTGTGATGAGCCTGCAGAACGTGTTAGCAAACACTGGTGGACTAGGAGCCTTCTGCCCTGGGATCAGCAAGGGTAGACAAGCTCTCTCACAACACCTAATACACACTAGCTTAGTGCTAGTGAGCATGGATGCTTTCTCTAGAAGTCCCAGTCAATACTGTGACTACGGCAGATGCTAGCTGCTGAGCAGTTCAGTTAGGGTAGATTCTTGTCAGCCTGTCCTGGTAAACTCTGCAAAGAAGAGATTCCTTCAGTCACACCTTCTTCAGAGAAGTATGGAAAGGAATAATTTTGCATAGAAAGGAGTCAAGAGCTCAGCTGGAAAGAAAATCTCTTCCCCATCCCTTTCTTTTTTTCACTGTGGGCTCTTGCAAAATGTCTTCAGCAAAGTTGCCAAATTATACTTTTATCTATGGCATTCAGCTTCTGGTCTGCACTGGGGATATGTGGCCTGCAGGGTCACAAACAAAATGCCACATCTCTTCAGGAAGTTTTGGCCATTGAATCAGATCATGCTCGGTTCAGCTCCTTTTAGGTGATACCACAGACTGGAAAAACTTCCATATGAAAGTCTCCATGAACCCCATTGTCCTAGCATTTCCTGTAAATAACATGGTGACCTGGGGTAGGGAGTGTTTCCCCTGAGCTGGTTGTGGACTTCGTGTGTCCTCCTGCTGCAGTTGTCTTCGGTCTTCTTGTTTCACATTCTGGCATCTGTCACACTCTTTAGTGTTGACTGGTTTCTGCTTTTCATCTTACTCACACCTTCGGCTGTTGAATGGAGCTGGAGAAAGTCCAGACTCCTTTCAAGTGCCTAATTCTTCAAATCAAATCCATCTTTGAAGGTTTGGTTTTGGCTTTTAGTTTTGGCTAATGAAGATAGTGATACCAGCATTTCTAATAGTGATACTTGTTATCTTCACACGATTTTTTCCACCTTTCTTTCACTCTTTCCAAGGTCTTTTCTTGTGTTTTCAGTCTCATGTTGTGCAAATGCATTTTGCTGCATTTTTACCTGTTATTCATCCTTCACTGTCTGATCTCTTGTCCTGTTTATGGCCTATTCCACAGAATTTGTCCTTTTGTATTTTATTGGGTTGCCTTGGTCCTGTGTGAATAAGGTAATTATAAACCACCTGTGGTTGCCTAAGAAACTCTTTTAATAAAGTCTTCAGCAGGCAGAGTCAGCATAACAGTCTCGGTAACAGTCTGTCCCTTGCAAGTGATCCTGGCACAAAGACCTTTGTCAGGAAGTGGTTCCTCTGTCCCAGCTGCTCAAACAGTTGAGAGACTCCACAGACACCTTCTCTGTTTTGTGGCCAGCTCAGTTCAAATGCAGAGATGAACCTGGCCATGTGTCCTGTGGAAGTTTTTCTTCTCCATGGACAACAAATGCTTTTACACGTTTCCTTTTTTCAAAGTATTGCCCTTTACAAAATTTAATTTTGCATGTGCATCTGAATCTTTTCTGCCTTGTCTTTATCTTCCTCACACAGTGGGATGATGAGCTCTTCCATTCTCCAAGAATCTGTCATAGATTGAACAATCATTGCCTAATCTTCCTTCCTTCCTTTTCACATTAGAGGCTTCACAGTTTTCAATCTTTCTTCCATCCCATTTCCTACTGGAGATCCCCTTGAGCAACTTTCTTTCAAAGCATTTTGCTGAAGATGTGATTGCATCTCCTTTACAGTTCTTCCTTAAATAAATTTCTCATTTATTCATATCCTTCTCAATCTTTCAGCTGCTACCATCTGTCATGGGCTGCTTATGTCCATCTTTTTTTCATAGATCCCATCTTACATTTCTGACTAGTCCTTCTGAATGTCCTGCACTGGCAAAGTTTACTCTGTGTGGTTATGTTCTATCTCTTTTCCTCCCTTCACAGACATTCCTCTGGTATAACTCACTCCAGATTTTCCTTAGGCAATTTTATAGGCTGCTGACACTTGAGTATTCCTTTCTTTTCTATCATTCATATGAGCTCTTCTACATTTTTCTAGTTATTTTTCACAAAACATGTGGCTTCCCTAAAATCTGCATGCTGTAATGTCCTTAGACGATTAGCTGTTGTAGCACCACTATCCACAATATATTTATACTGTGAACATCCTGCACTCCAAGTAAAATGTCTGCATGATTTGCAAAGGCTTTGATTTCTAAACTCATAAGAATGAAGCTGTGGTCCATTGTCTGCCACTGCCATTATCAGTAAGCTATTTCTGGCAAATACCTTGACTATGACGTCAACTATATGCTCATCAGCTGTGTCATATATTTCTGGATAGAAGAAATCATAACTTAGAGACAGCATGTAACTGTTTTCCACATGCAATCACAGAATGGATGGCCCCTCTGCAAATTGTGTGGTCCAAGCTCCTGCTCAAAGCGGGGTCTGCTAGAGCAGGTTGCCCAGGACCCATGGGGTACACCCCCGGTGGCCAGGCTCCAGCTGGGGTTTGTGCCTCCCATCACAGCCCTCTGGGCCCAGGTTGTGACCAAGGGTCAAATCTACATCCATCAGTGCAAATACATTTTTAGTACATTAGTTTACACAACATTGGATTCTGGTTTTTGCTGTAACTTTTTTAAGTCACACTTAGCAGTAGCAAAATTTTATCCATTTGCTACTCATTACTTCTTGTAAATTTGGGGGGCATTTCCCCGTAATTTCTATACTTGTATTTAGTGTTGTTTTCTTCTGTCCTCATGGGCCTGTCTGACTATCATGAGTGCTCTGCTAGTGACACAGAGGGATCAGGTTGATTTTGCTGGACACTGGTAGCCGGTACCCCAGAGTGTCCTGACTGGCATGTGAGACATCCACGTACCCTGATGGATAAAGCATGGGGTCTACAGGACACCATGCCCTACTGAAACAGTAGATGGGGTCAGACAGTACTCTCTGGGGCACCTTAAGTGCAGTAAATGACTTATTTAGGCAACCGAACTGAGTCCTTATTACTGAACTCATGTTTTTCAACCCTTCCCTCTAGCTGAAATGACTACAAACATATTTTTTCCCAAAATAACTGTTTTTTCCCCACTCTAAAAGGTATTACCAGTCTATATTCAGCATGCCTAGATTTTCTTTGCAAAGTCTGGACTGTAACTGCAGATACCACATCAACCTGTCTGAAGTTTTTGCAGAAAATAATTTTAGTCTTGCAAATATAGCAGCTGTGGGGAGCTGGGTGCTCCTGATGCAAGCTTGTTTCCAGGCTGCAGGCAAGTCTTTATCCTGCTTCTGGCAAAACAGTCTTCTTGCCTTTTGAAGCTTCTCCCTAAGCTTTCACTTTTGCTCTAGCTGTGTATGCTGTGCATCAGTCTGTGGTTTGCTAATTTAAACCACTGTTTGTTTATCTCCTTTGTCCTCCAGAATTTGCTCTTGGTCTTTTGCCAGCCTGCAGAACACACATGCCTATTTTGTGGGGGAAAAAATAATCCAAGTTTAAGTCAGGAACTTTGTCTTGATTCTCTCCTTCCTATTGACACAGATCTTCTGAGGCTACTGAACCAAGAAGGAGCTAATCTGTTGTAAATGACCTGAAAGTGTTTGCTTCTTGTATGTTTATATATATATGTCATAGAAATATTATATATATATATAATTTTGTCCCAACTTCAGTCTTTATAGGACAGCAGTATATTTGAGTTTGTGTCATGTCAAGATCTTCTCTCCCTACATTTGCATGCAGAGCCTCTCCTTTCTCCTGACTATCTGCCATCCAAGAGGACCTGGACCCTTCTGGCCTGGGCTGCCCACCTCTCTCTCACACTGGGAAATGAGTGGGAGACGATGGCCA
The DNA here is from genome assembly GCF_031877795.1 of Strix aluco. Lineage (NCBI taxonomy): Eukaryota > Metazoa > Chordata > Aves > Strigiformes > Strigidae > Strix > Strix aluco. Next base: position 32,062,169 of record NC_133931.1, read on the forward strand.
ACTCCCATCCTGAGGAAAGGCAGTAAAGCCCCTGCTAGCCTGGTAAAGCAAAAGCAAAACAGCAAAGCATGGTAAGCTGTGATGGTCTCCTCTGGTCTCCCACTTCTCTGTATTGCAGAGTTCTGCCTGGGAGAAACAGAAAGTATCATATGGAAAGGTACAGAGTGTTTTGCTGTGAAACATCTTTGCTGAGGAAATACAGCATTGATGGGCTAACAAGAACGGCTTCAATAGGAATCAGTTACCATAAGCCTGAAGCTGGGTTTTCAACATAAATCAACTAATCTAGAAGCTTTTAACATATCTGTGTCAGAAGGGCTCATGTAGCCAAAAAGGGAAAAAAGAGAAATGCTTGCATGACCAGCTTCCCCTTCTGTAAATAGAAGAGGTCACTACTTGTATAATTAGAACCGAATGCAGAATATATGTTGGCATACGCAATGCAATATGTCTAAGGGGAATAATACATATTTAGTCTAAATCTCTGCTTATAAGAGAGAGGTTTAGGTCACAGACTTCACGGTGTTTTCTTGTCTGCAGTGAATGGTAACAGATCAATAAAACAGAAGGATTTCTTTACCACCAGTAGCCAAATATACTTGTGTCCAAAACAGGTGTTGCCCAGTGTTTCTGTAAATAAAGGAAGAGTTTCCTGATCGTTCTCACTGGAAAAGGCACTACGCAAAACCGCTGAGCCTGATTTTCCCTTCAAGCCCCTGTAACTGCAGAAGGAGGGAGGAGAGGGGCCGAGAACCAGCTCCCCATGTTCCCCCCTGATGCCACAGCCTCAGCTGTGACATGTTTGGAACAGAAATCATGCCAAATTCATTTCTCTCAGTGGCAGCAGCCTTTTTTCTGCTCTGAGCTGTTTTAGTGAGTTATAGTTTGAGGGCTGGTGTATCCAACCTCTGGCTGTGCCCTTCTATTGCCATGAAATACATGATGAGCTGCTGAGGATGAAACACTGCTCTTCTGTGCTCTTGCAGATTTTTAAGTGGAAAGATGTGAGCTGTCCTGCCTGAGATTTTGAGGTATCTTCCACTACAAGTCCCTCCAGCAAATTGTACAGCTTTGTTACCAGGTAGCTGACAAAGTAGGGGTGGTTGTTAGCTGTATGAATGGTCTGTGTGTTGTAAAGGCAACACGGTCTATTGCTAATACCAGGAATTTGAGACCTTTTCTTATCAAGACTCCAGACCAACAATCATCTTGGGAAAAAACGGCAGTGACAACTGTGAAGACTGAGTAAAGCCATCCCAGGGAGCTCCTCATGGCAGCTGGGTCACCGGACTGTTGCTGTCCTGGCCAGCGCTGAAGCCACACGTGGGGAGAGGAACACAACCGAAGCAGCTGGTTTGGTGAAAAGGAGACACAGGGCTAAATATTATTACTTTGCTTACAAGATGACGGTGGAGCCTGGAAAATTTCAGTTTCTCTTTATGTATACAGGGCATGGGTGTGAGCCACAGACAAAACGGTCTTTATAAGGCAACAATTCTCGGGCAGCCGAGGCAGTGCTGGCGGGGATGATCTGTGCCCTGCTGCTGCGCAGCTGTGGGCGGGTGGAGAAGCCTCACGCTCCCCTACACTCATTTCCCACCTCTAGGTAAAATAGGGTAGGGGGGCTGGGTGAGGAGACTATAGTGGGAGCCCAAGCGTAGACGCTGGAGCAAGGTCGGGCCGTTTGAGGTGAGGGGGATCTCGGGGTCCTGCAGATGAGCGTCCTGGCAGCCACCATGCAGAAGGCGCCAAGGCTGGATCATAGCTGAGGGAGAAAGAGGGAAAAGTAGTTTGCAAACTAAATTCTTGGCAGCAGCAGAGGCTGAATGAAATGGTATCGGTGTTGCTACAGCGGTGGTCTCTGAGCTGCATAAAAGCCAGGATCCCCACTGCATTTGGAGTTAAATTCTTAGCATGCAACTGGCTTGCCGTCTTCTGCCCTTAGCCTGTGCTGTGGCTACTTATATAGAGGGGCAGTATTGGTCCAGCAATCAGAAGCTACAGTCATTTCTCAAATATAATTGGTGTCAATCACCCTAAAAGTTTGCTGTCCCTGATGTGGGAGGCACAGTTGCTCTGCATGCATCTGTGCTCTGGAGCAGCCCACCTCCTCTTGTATATCCTGAGGGCTCCTTTCTGAGTTATGGAGTCCAGAGCTACAGACTACCTGGTTTCTTTACAGAAAGTAATGCATGCCTTAAAAAGAAACCTACCTTACACCGAAGCAGAGACATTTTTACTTAACTTCAGGCTGGGATGGAAGCCTACAAAAGACATAAAAATGTTACAGAGAGAATTTTCTTTATTTTGGGAGGTGGTATATAGTATGCATTAAAAAAACCTCAAACAAACCTATTCAAGATCTATAAGCAGTGGGATGTATATGGGATTTACTTATTATGTTTCAGCTCTCTGAAGCACTGTAATATAGCTGCAGCTAAATTTGCAGTTTTATGTCTTATTTTATATCTTATGCTGAGAGGCCGAATGCATCTTAACAGGTTTCTGCCCGGCATGTTTTGGATGCAAAAGGTGGCATATAAAACCTAGAAGGAGCCTGGAAGGTACGACATGCAACAGGACTGCTTGACTTCAGACAGCATGGTTACATGGGCAGTGAAGATGTTAGAGCTGGTGCTCACTGTCCTTTGTACAGTCACGGACTCTCCATTTGAAATAGTCACCAACATTGAGTAATAGCTGAGTAAAATGGATACTGTAGAGATTAAGTGACTGGATTTATTCAGTGTGTGGTCTTCAACATTGGTAAAGGTTGTGAAAGCTTCTTGCTGCAAAGTGTCTGTGCGTGGGAGTAAAACACCAAGATCGGTGACCTAACTGCTTTCCAGGTGAGAAAATTAAACTCTTGACTTGGGAAGCAGGTCAGGTTGAGAAATGTTAGATCTGTATGGGTTTCTGGTGGAGTGAAAGTGCAAAACAGGTGTCTTTTGTCACAGGAAGATTGTAAAGATGCTGAAAATGGCTAGAGAAAGTTCAGCTCCTGTAAGAGTGGGTCTGGGGTGTTTCATTACTGGAAGGGTTTGATTCTGCATTTACTCAGCCAGGCTTTATTATTAACTTCAGCAGAGTTAATCCTGATCTGTTCCTATATATGTGACAGCAGAAGCAAAAATGTTTGCAAGTCCTGAGACTAACAAGGTGCTCCTGAACAGATTAATAGATGTGAATTAATACTGAGGAGCTAAGACTTGTTTGTACGATAGCAATGCTTCCCATTTGAAATCCCTAGCTCATTACCTGGGAAACTATCATTCCTGTTTTGCAGGTAAGAAAAGGGAGACAAAGAGATTCAGTGACCTGCCAAAGGTGAAGTTGGCAGTTGAGAGAGCTTGAAATAAGAGTTTATTTCTCATGACTTCTGAGTCCTTTGCACATACAGACACCATACAGCATATCAGGACATAGCTCTGCTCTTGCTAAAACTGTGGATAGCCACCCACTAACTACTCTAATGCAGGTCTGATGTGAACTCAGGATTGTATTTCTGTTGAATTTCCCAGAACAGTAATGTTAATGCCATCTGGATGAGGACAGATTACACCTGATCAGAAAAAAAAAAAAAAAAAAAAAGTCTTTAGGGACAAAACTGCTTCTTTTAACCTCTTTTTAACACACTTGAACTGGCAGAAGAAAGATTTTGCACCCCTTCAACACCTTTTGTCAGATGGCTGTGATGCATTTGAGCTGGCAGCAGGAGCCCTTCCAATGGAATTAGCACCCCATGGAGTCACTGCTGGATGTGACAACCCTGGAAGCAAAGGACCAATCCAATACTAAGCCTCTCTGATGGTGTTTTCCATCTGTTTCTCCACCAGCATGCAACATGCCACTCACCACTATTTCTAGGGAAGGAAAATTGTATAATCACCTCTACGTCTGTGTGTCCCTCCCATCAACATCTTTCAGTCTACTGACAGCTTTGACCACATCTAATACAGGGGTATATGTCTCAATATAAAATGGTGTTCCTACATGCCCAGTGTAAACCAGTTACTAGGGAGAGGAGAGAACTGAGTTTGACTGAGCACAAGATCTGTCCTAGTGACTTCTGATCCTGACAGCTGGGTCACACAGCTGAGCTTGGTGTATAGCACATGGCTGGCAACCGTGTGTACCATGACCTATGTTAAGGTTTTATCTACACAAGGCAGTCAATCAAGAAACAAAAATCCTCAAGATAAAGAACTTCAGTAATTATACTACAAATGGAACCTGTTGAGGAAGAGGTGAGATAATGAATGTAATGAACAGTGGGTATTGCGTCCACTTTTTTTTATAATTTTTTTATAAGATTTTAATTAGTTTTTTACAAACTGTCTGGCTTTCCACAGATCTTAGGTTTTAACCTGTAATATCCTCCACAGATTTTGAGATAGGAAGGTGCTTAAAATGTCCAACTTACTTAATTGTAAGCTGAACTAGCTAACCTATTTACTCAGGAAAATAAGTGATCATAAGGGATCATGAACCTCTTTACTGATTAAAATCACGTGTTGTCAACTGATTATGAATTTATTCTCCAAGCATAAAGCATTGAATCTTTTAATGTAGAACAAAGACACTCAGACTGTATTTTGAGGGGAAAAAACTTGAAGGTTGGGAGAGATATTTCGGGTTACCTCCTTCACACAGCACACATGCTCCTATTTTATGGTTTCTTCAGGAATAACATGATACTGGAGGCACCAATCCTTCTCTCACTCTTCAGGTCCTAAGCAGAAAGAAGCGGATAGGCTAACATCAAGTGGACATGGCCCATGGCCCTAGTACCTAATTATTGTGTATATCAGCAGCAACACATACAGCAGAAGTTCCCTGTCTTTTGCACAAGACAGAAAGACTATCAGGTCAGGCTTTATCCTGATGCTCTCAGTCTTGAGCTGGGGGTCTACAAACTCTCCATGGCTTTAAGAGTATAGCTTTCTTTTTTGCTAGTTAGTGTTAGTCGTGAATCTTAGTGCAATATACAAGGTTCAGAGCTCAAAATGCTGCTGATAGTTCAATGGGGAGGGCTACTATGGCTGGGAAGGAAGGAAGAGAGGGAGGAAGGAAGAAAGAGAGAAAGAAGGGGACAGAAAGAGGAAGGGTGGGAGGAAGACCATTTTAATGTTATTTAGGTTACAAAGGCAAATGCTTAGAAGAGGAAATTATTTGACTGCTTGTGCCACTGTAATTATTTCCCTTCCATGCATGCTCAGGACGGTGCTGACAGTAATGTCAGAACTGTAATTAAACTAAGTAGTTCACATGCTCACTGACAGGACAGGGCAAAATGAATTTCAAAGAGATCAAAACTGAAATTGCACAGATCTAGTATTTCCTAACTTTTAAGTGACTGACTTTGCCATCCAAAAAATGTTATTTTTAAATGACTTGGGTTTTACTGAGTCAATGAAGCTTCTGAAGCTCTTGGGATCAGAAAAAGGCAGAGAAGCCTCTCAAGTACAGTGCCAGGAAGCTTCAGAGCCAAAGCAGTGACAGCTGGAGGTGGGATTTGAGGCTGCTTTCAGTTTTTAAAAGATTGATGCATTTGGAGAATAGGACATCATGTCAGTGGCAGAAGAGAAACAATCTTTTATCCCATGGTAAGTAGTTTGATGCAGAAAGCAGCATCTGAACATCAATTCTGCTTTACCATAAGCAAAGTGACCCAACTGCCAGGCGATCATGAGGATCCCTCTACCCTGCTTTCTGCCTGGTCCTGCAGATTTCAATTGCTGTCTGACTTCCAAAGGTCAGCCATGAGCATGTTCACCCAGAGTGTCCAGCCCAGGTGGTTAAAGCTCTCATCTGACATGGGGCTACACAGATACCTCAAAACTCAGCCTCTAACTCCTAGACCTTGAAGGACTACTGTATAAGCTCCAGCTGTAGTCTTTCTGGCATCTGTCCTGTGGCTACAATGCCAAATGGATGGAGGGGCATAACTTTTCCCCCAGTTCCATATGTTATTAGTGAAGGAGGTAAACAACACACTCGAGCAGACTGAATTGTGGCTGGGGTGCATATAGTCCCTGTGGTATGTTGCCAGAGGAGAGGGGGAAGTGTTTGAACTTGATTACTCTCCAGTGATTGTATAGAGCAGTATGTCATATGGATTGGATTTCTTCCCAGGGCCAAGTGCTTAAAATTATGATGAAGTGGCATTTATATTCCACCTCTTGTTTTTTTCCTTCCCACAGAACCTTTCTTACAGGATTTGCCAAAAGGAGAAGGCAGTTTCCTTTTCTGTATTTAAAAGACATATGGGCTTCAGTGAAAGGAGAAAATGAAACTTAGTTAAAACAGTGTATTTTTATTCATCATGTTGTTCCTGAGATTTGATCCTGCAATGTATTTATAAGGACAGTACTGTTGTCTCATCAAGAAATGCATCTGAGTAAGGAGAAAAACAGTCCTTGATCTCAAATGCATTCTGGAGTTAGGGCCAGCATTTAGGAAACCACCAAGTTCACAGAGAGAAAGCAAATAAATTGTGAGAATAGAAGATTTTTGTGGAGATCGGTGTCTTATCAATGCAGAGAAATACCTGATGGGGGGATATAATAAACACTTAATAACAAAGACATAATAATATGACATAAGGCATAATATGTCTAATAAGAACATAGTAACATATTATGTTATAGTATGACATAAGACCTAATAACAAATAACAAAGACAGAGTCAGACTCTTCTGAGTGGTATCCAGCAAAAGGACAGGAGGCAATAAGCACAGATTAAAGATATAAGAAATTCTGTTTAAATTTAAGAAAGAACTTTTTTGCTGTGAGGGCAGTCAAACCCTGACACAGGTTGCTCAGAGATGTGTGGAGTCTCCATCCTTGGAGATATTCAAAACTCAAACAGACATTGTCCTGGGCAACCGGTTCTAAGTGACTGCTTGGAGGAGGGGGTGGACTGGATAATCTGTGATTCTGTGGTTCTGTGAAATTCACTTCCAAAGTAGAAGAAATGTGGCAGCCTTGAGAGCACTGTCTCCAGTGACAACCAAATCATCATACTGAGAGTCTAAGATCCACAGGTTGAATGCTGAAAGGCATCAGTGCACACTGGAAATCATGCATTTATATAATATACTGCTTTCATTAAATAACTTATGGAAAATCATGGTAAACAACAGGTCAAAGATCTCTTCTGTCCCTATACTGTAGGATCTGATCACTAGTAAGTAACAAAGGAAAATAATAGGTCAGTGTACTGATCAAAATACTTGCCATACAACAGAAGTGGAAATCTGTGGCTTTGCCATGTCGGGGAAGGTAGCTGGTCTGCCAACAACCTGATTGAAGAGGAGTTTGACCTTGACAAGATTCCGGTGTACCCTTGAGAAAGGGAAGCTTTGCTTCAAGCAAATAACTTTCAAGGAGCTGCAGACTACACAGCAGGATGAAGTAAGCAGGGAGAAAACTGATAAAGGTTATCCAATGAGAATGTTAAAAACAACTTTTTGACCAATTATATTGTGACACTCTGGCACCTGAAATATATAAAAATGCATGCTTTTAGTAATAAAAAAAACTAGCCGCTTATTCACCCATGTGAGTGTGTGTGTGTGTGTGTTGCTTTGTCCGTCTCTACAGCGACATTGCCACTGTCCTGGACTTCAGTATTTGTACACACAACTATGTTTCCTGCTTAACAATTCAGGAAATACAAGCAGTGAAAACAGCAGAAACTGTTTTTTAAAAAAGACGTTGCTATGGAATATTGTGCTTAAAATATTACATGTGTATTGTCCCAGTGACTTCTTGGGTGCAGCCCAGTGGAAGTTCTGCACTGTTTCAGTGTCTGTAGTTCATGAGGCAGAAACATTAGTTAAGGAACCTGGAAACTCTTGGGACATTTTTAATGACATGCTTCAGTGAATGTCATTTTAATGGAACATAAATATATAAATAAAATCTGTTTATCCTCATTTCTCACTCTGCGTATTCTCAGGTTGACAAGCCTCTTTCTTGTTATTTTTAAATGAGGTTTAAATTCCTTTCTGTACTTTGTCTCACCCTTGCATCATTCCTTAGGTATCAAAGCATCCTATGAAATCTCATTCTGTTGGTTTCAATCTTTGACCAGGCATGTATGTACTGAATGGACAGGCAGGGCAACTACAAAGGCTGGGATCATGATGGGGAGACAAGAAGAGGCAGAGCATTGCAGGTTTTTGTTGTTCTTTTATCCACTTTTTTTTTTTTTTCATGAGAAACACTGATGCATTTTGTAATTAAAGCCTTAACTTTTGCATGATTTAGTTACTTGACATTAGAAGTGGCAAAGGTCCCACTTGCTACTCCTAGATAGTTATACAGCAGCATTAATAATAACATGTTTATACTATAAAACCTTTCTTTGACAGCAGACATCTTTATGTTGAACTTCCTGGTCACTCTGTTCTGAATACATTTACCTCAGCATTTTCATTACTCTTGGATGTTAATCTAGCATAATTGTCAGATATTAACCATAATGTTAAGATAGATTACTGAGACAAAACCCATTAAAATAGTCAGTGTTTGATCTTAGACAAAAGTCCAGCTGCCAGCATTTGGGGGTGGGAGGCTGTACTCGATGAACACAGTGACATTTAAATTGTATCATTAACATTTATGGACTATTCATATTTATTTTGTGCTGAAAGGGCCTATTTCTGTTCTGGTGTCAGTGCTAATATGGAAGAACTCCAGTGAAATAAACAGCAATGGCACGGTAGCATCTGTATGAGGTCAGAGTCACTGGAGGAGGAGAAGCCTGTGGCTAAGGCACTGGACTGAGATTTGGAAAATCAGAGATCAGTCTCCACCACAGATTTCCTGCATAAATTCAATATACAGCCTGATCCAGAAAAGCAATCAGATGCCTAATGTGCACCAGGTGGAATTTGGCTGCCTAGACCCAAGTGACAGCAAAAGTGACTGCCTCCTCCTGCAGTACCTACCTCTTCTGGGACACCTGTGTTTTTACCTGAAAAGTTTCTTAGGTACCTAATAAATTCTTATTTCCCCAGCCCCCCTGGACTAATATGTGCTGGTCGTTTTGTTGCTATTTTATTTCCAGCTTTGGGCTCATGAACTGAGCATCTCTGCCCTTCAAAGGGACCAGTCTGATAGGTGATTATGCCTAATCCAGACGGAGCGCTCCGAGTCAGCAGCAAGGACAGGCATTCATGTTAAAATCTGTCCTGATATAGGGCTGTTGTTGGTGCTTCCTTTATATGAAATACCTTTGTCTACAATTAATCCTTTCCCACAGGGTAGCAGACTACAAACATGAAGTCCTGCGGCACAAGCTTCTGTTTATGTTACTTGGTCAGAATAAAAGTCCTACTTGTTTAAAGCCTTAAGCACCAGATATCCTCACCAGCTTTGTTTCATGAATCCTACCAGTACATCTCACACAGGCATCACACAGGCATCACACAGGCCACTTTCTAACTGGCATAGTCGGTTTTCCTATTGGCAGAGAAAAGTCAAGCTACCTTTTTTTAAGCAGTAAGTCTGACTATTTGATGTATCAGAATTGCTATATGCAGTAACTCCATGTCTGTGCAGCCAGTGCACTCAGAGACTGGCTCACGTGAAGCAATCTTCTCCAGGGGCAGCTGGTTTTTACAAATCCCCCCAAAACATCCTGGTGACAATTCTGATGGTACATCTGCACTCCAAACTGCTGAAACCTTTTCACCACAAATTCGTGTGATGGGACTCCAAGGAATATCCTTGTCAGACAACTTCAGCAGTTACAAAGAGATAAAGCCTGGAGGAGAATGTGCTATTTCAAATGCATGCACATACATTTATTTTCTAATTTGCTAAGGTTTAAGATTATGCAGATATACAGGAGTGGTTTAGCCTGGAGTTAAGGTGGCTGTGGAGGGTGTGCAAACATAAAAGGGCGTGTTGTTTTGGCTTCTTTGTTTAGAAAAATTATTAAGGGTTTTTTTTCCCGGAAATACTTGCAGCAGGAAGGATAAAGGCTGGCATGTTGCTACACAGAACTTATTTTAAATGGCCATTTGAGAAACTAGTGCCCTCCTCTGACTGCCCTTGCTAAACACTTGGCCAGGCAACTGAAAGACAGGCATGGATGGACAACCTCATGGCTGTCACCCATCATTGCTGCAGAGTTAAGTGACCACCAGAGATTAGGAGCCAGAAGATTGCTCTGAACTGCTATGAGCACAATAGGAAGGATGCACTTTGGAAGTATGACTAATGATCTTCAACTGTATTATCAAAATTTGTTTTATTTATTAACTGTAAATGCCCGTGTACACTTAAACCCTGTAAAGTAAGACCCATGTCTTTGCACATGGCCTGAAGTTCTCCTAAATAACAAGTAATCCAGGAACAGACTGTGCATTATATGCCATCATACATAAATGAGTAACCAATTAAATTATCATCCTAAAAGCTTATACTTAGTGACCAAGCTTTCAGGCTTCATCAATAATTTCAGATTCTGTGGGAGAAGTAACTTCTGCATCCTGACTTCAGCAGAGTTGGGAGGTTGTGAACTCCACCCACTGGTGACCTATATTTTGGCTGTCTAGTCAACCTCCTCGCAAGAACTTACCACAAGATGCCACTGGCAAATTACTGAGCTTGCATCCAACACTACTAACCACACACAAAACAGCTCAGTTTGGGAGCGTCTTGCCAAAATAAGCACATCCTTACCCACATTGGACTGTCTGTCTGAAGGCAGAGGCAGTTAAATTTCTCTGGAAGATGTTTTTTCTTGCTGGAAGGTAAAAGGTCCTTGTTTCCATGTTGATGTACTTCCAAACTCTGTCAATCCTCTTCATGTAGAAATCCCTGTTCTGCAATACACATTGAAAAACTTGGCCTTTGGAGATGTTTTTTTCCTTACCCAGAACTAGGTGGAGTGAAGGCATCTTTGAAGGACCGGGACTTCTGAAAAACCAAGTTCAGCCAGTCTCAAGTAAAGCAAAACAAAGCCCAGTGCACTCCCTACTTTGGACTTCGGTGTACCCTACTTGCCCCTTGCCCCTGCTGGGCTTCAATCCCATCTGAGGGCCTTGCCCATCCCTGAGGAGGCAGCAGATGTCAGAGTAAAGATGGCCAAAGCAGTTCACTTGGACCTATTGCTTCAGCTGTCTGCAGAGGCAGGCTGCCGTCACTTATCTGGATGCTGAATTCTGCACAGCTCCACATGTGATATCTTAAGCTTGTTTTGGAATGAACAAATGTGCAGGTTTGCAAATAATTTATATGAACATATGCCTCTGCTTGCAGTGAATACATCTTTTCAGAGCCACGGAAGGCAACTGGCTGCCCAAAGTCATGAAGTTTGGGGAAGCAGAGTAGGAATGGGTTCCAGTCAGGGATGCTGAATGTTCTGAGTGAAGGGTGGATGTATGGGGGTGCGTGGGTATGTGCATCATCTGGTGTTTCTGTGTTTTCTGTTTGCTGCCTGAGAGCTCAGTGAGGAATGGCCAGGATTTGCGGGTAATTTTGAGGGTGCTGGTTGTAGGCAGGGTGGGTGAGTGGAAGTCCTGGTGCCTGGTGGTCTCAGGTGGATGGGTGGAGGGACATGCAGTTCTGGGGGGGAGAGGTAAAATGTGCTGGAGGCTGGGAGAGAGAGAGGCAGTGGCTGGATCACTCTGGAGGACAGAGATATGGAGTCAACCTGTGATTATTTTAGGAGAACAAGAGAGCTGAAGGAAACTTTTCAGGGAATAGAAGAGACTGCGTTTCCTCTGACGAGGGAGTTGCACTGATGGCAGGTGAGAAGATTCTGAGGTCTGTCTGTGCTTGGTTCTTCATGAGGTGCCAGCATGCCTCTCCCTGACTGCTCGGGAGGCAGCAAGGGAGTGACTGGAGACACGTGGCTTCCTCCTGTGTTCAGCTCTGCCAAAGACAATGAAACCCTCAAGATGAGATAAGGCGGGTCTGATAGGGAGCTTATATTTGCATGTTTTCAAGCTTTTCTTTCCCTCCACAAGATAAACGAAGGAAAGGAAAAAGGAAAGCCTTGAGGGAAAAAAATGTATAGGGTTCAAAAATACCACTAAGAGTCACCATTTTCATTTTTTGCCATTAAAAATATTTTTTTCCTGCTTTGAAAGAACCCCAATTGTTTAATTGACCCCGATAAGGAAATGGAATTTCTGTTCTTTATAAAAATCTGATGTGCTGACATTTTCCATTCTGAATTAGAATTAAAACAGCTACAGTGAGGAAACTCAGTGTATTTTATTCATGAAAGAACAGAGACCATTTTGAGAGAGGGGCTGAGGGATGCCATAGTTTCATGTTACATTTTCTTTGTGAGCAGTGCAGCCCTGGATATGTTTTGTTTGGGGGTTTTTTGGAGGTCTTTTAACCCAGTTAAAAGATCAGTTCACTGATCCGGTTTACTGGGCAGCCCTGCACACAGTCAATGTTGGCACAATGGCAGGGGCAGCATGATAACAGTGTGGGGGTGGGAACCGGCAGCTCTGGACAGGCCTATCAGCCAGCTTTGTTGGAGAAGAAAATATAACTTGAAACTATAACATCATACGTTTTTCACCCATAAGTAAAATGCAGTCATTTCCAGAATTAAATATGATGGACAGTTAACAATATTCAACAACACTGTACAAAAGCAGAAGTTGGGAGGAGAGAAAGAATCTAACTAATGCTGAAGGAAGAGACTCAGGTCTATTATCTAGGTATATTGCTATTCACTAGTTTGGGTTGGGGCTACATGGTTTAGCAAATACTCCCAACAGAGTTCAACTCCAGAAAACTGACCTGTTTGTTCTTTAAGATAATCACTCTCAACAGCTCAGGATTCATGTAATTAATAGACTTCAGTATCCCATGACATTTTGGGAACTCACTTTTGAATTGGCTGTAAATCTATAATCATGCTCATATGAGCGGTTGGTCTGAAACAATGTTCCTTTACTTACAGTGACTTCACTTCTGTCCAAACTGATCCAAGTCAGGTAGCTGCAATAATTTATGCTGGTGACTGTTGATATAGTAAAAGACCATGGATTAATGTTGAACAGCCACATTTTGAATAGCTAGGAGAACAGGTTTCTTGCATGCATCAGTTAATTAAAGGACAAGTTATAAAGGCAACTGAGCATGAATTACAATAAGGTTAAGTTCCTGTCATCTGAGTCACCCGCAGAAGGAGGAATTCAAAGAGTCCTTGTGCAGAACTTACAGTTAGCCAGGGACTGGAAGGCTGCCTGACATGAAATAAGGCAGCCGGGACTTGCCAAGGAGTAAGGACACCCCAGTCACATCTCTTTACCCTGATGTGGCCACAGAGGCTCCGTCTAAGCTGGAACACCTAGGAGTGCTTTCAGATTCCTGAAACGGGCTGTATGTCTTGGCCATGTCCTGTTGAGCAAGGCACAAATACACGGGCTTCCCAGTGTATTCCTGCTGTCCCCAGACTGCAGCCTCCAGAGACTGCCCATGCCCTGTGCTAGCTGATGTTCCTGCTGAACAACCGCGTTTCTCAGAAACTCATGTGTTTGTCTTACAGTACTCCTGCGACTTCAGGGTAGTAGAAACGAGTTCTAGAGAAGCAAAGGACCGTGGTCAAGCAGTTATGTGCAGATGGTTTAAATGGCACCAGAGTCTCTGAACTTTCAGAGATGGCTTATCAATAGGAAACGTCAAGATCAAGGACACGAGGGAATGCAAGTCAGTAGTGATCAGCTGAATGTTCTGTGCTAAAACCTGTTTGTAAAGAGATTTAGAGACACAAATCCACAAAAAATTGCTGTGATCATGTTCTGAACTTGCCCTCATAACTAAAATAAATTACAAAGCATTCCCTACATGTATATTTGAGTTCTGATATAAATTTTGTTAGAGTTTGCTCCTCTTTTGCTTTCATTTTTAAATGCAAATTCTTGTTAAAGAAAAATGACTGACCAATGTTTGCAAAGAAGACAATTCCCAAATTAATAGCTGTGTATTGATCTTGCATGTCTCCCTGTAAAATCTGAGGCCTGAAAACAGCTGTGAAGAAGTAGATCTATCCTGACAAGCCTGTAAAGGCGTAGGTCAAAGAATACTGAAATGCCATGTGACCTGTTGGTCAATCAAAATATTACCTCTCAGATTTGTAATATAAAAAAAATCTCATTAATTGATAACTTGTAGAAATACTCAATTAATTAATTCATATGAATTAATTTGTAGATGAAATATGCAAAATCACACATAAAGTTTTTTTCTCTGAGGTGTTAATTCTGATAGGTTTACTTTTTATGGAAGACAGAATGGAATTAGTCTTGGGCAAAGAAAAAAAGGAGAGCAACAAATAGCAATCAAAACCTGAAACATTTCAAGTATTTCAAAAATATTTTATTCCTCTAAAAGAGCTGAAAAGAATAGAAGAACAGGCATGAAAAGTTCCTACTGCATTTTGAACATTTATTGGTATTTTAAAAACTAATCAGAAATTGCAAAGAGGAACTTGAAAATCTAATCTAAGAAAATAAAATTACTGTACCATCAGTAATGAACTATTTCCCTCAGCTCCACTGTAACAGTATACTGGACTGTATATACACAAGTATTAAAGAACCAACATTTGCAGTTTAGTGAATACCATAGGGAATTTGTGCATATATATGTATATGAGTGTATTTATATGTGTGTTTGCACACAAATATATATATGCACGTGATTGCAAAATAAAGAATATGCACAAGCTGGGGTGAAAAAGTTGTTTAAAAGGCAGAAACCCAGAGTGCAAATAAGTCAGAAGAAAACTGTTTTGAGAAACGATAACTTCTGTTTATATTTTGCTTATTACAGTCAAACCAATCCACTTAGAACTAAATGAAAGCCGTTGCTGGAGGAAAGCTGTTATCTTGAGTAGAAAATGTAAGACAAACATCACAGTCTTAGTCATGCAGGTTAACAAAACCCATTGCTGTCCCATTTCTGTAAAATTTCTCTTTCACATAATGTTCCAGGTACAGAGGAACCTAGGGCCACCTTCAGAGGTCTGGAGGTCTGTGAATGGCAAGTGTCTGTGTCCTGGCTCCTAAGATCCATAGTATTTACAGTCTCCTGGCTCCGTCTGGACAGATGTGCTGGTGTGTGCAGACCAGCCGTGCACAGCCAACCAACAAGACCTCTTTCAGAACAGAGATTTGAGTCCAAATCCTGGTGGCCACACGCTAAAATGGAGAAGCTAAATGGCTGAATCTGTCCTTTCATCTGGCTTTTAAGTTCAGCCTTGGGAAAGGCTGAATGCATCTGCTTCTAACTTTGCAGCAACTTGCATCCGGAGCTCATAGCATGTCCATAACCAGATCTGTATCCAATCTAGTTCATGCTTACTTTCCTCTGTCAAGGGTTTTTAAAACACAGTCTGCCAGACATGGCAGCCAATTTGATGTCTGCAGTTTTAATAACAGCTAGACTCTCCCACCAGTGCATGAGCTGCAGGACAGGCTGTTGGTTTCAGACCTCATGTGGTTTTGAAATAGTTTCATGTGGTGTGTATGATATCACTGCAGAAACCGACTCCCTCAAGCTTCTTCTAAACATCAGTACTGCATGTGATTTCTGTAGGTAATGCATCCTTCTTGTGGTCCCTGAGCCTCTATGTTACAGTAGTTGTACATGAAGCTGAAATTTAAGCATAGCTGATGCAGAGAGATACTAGGTAGGTTGTTCCTAATCCCTTTTTCTGTCTGTGTATGTGTGTACGTTAGTATGTGCCATCTCTTATGTTTTGATCCTAATATGTTAACCAGGTGGATGTGGTGTCAGGCATATGGTACGGTTTACCTTTGGCATCTGCTGGCAGAACACACTTCCTAAGGGTATCTCAGAGGAGGAATCGCAATGGACATATTTTTCCCCTTGGACACTGTGGCCGCTCCCCGCTAAGAGTAATTTTTCTGTTACATCTTTGGCAAAGGAAAAGCTAAAGCTCAGTGGAGTTGCAGCAATTCATTTTTTGCTCAAGATTTAGTTTAAAAAATAGCAAAAAAAGGTAAACAGAAGACAGTTTAGGAGGCTGAGGGTTTGGATTTTTTTTCTTTTTCTTCATAGTGCTCTTTGATCGTGCTATGAGTGAGGTCATTGGAAAGTAAGGCATGAAATGCAACATCCCATGCAGTGAGTGTGCAGCTTTCTTTGCATGCAACAAATGATAAAGCTTGTCATGTTATAAGACCTACTCCATTTTATGACCAGAAAACAGTCCAGCAGCTATGTTAAAAATGGCTGTGCCCTCAGGCAAAGCTCAAACGTCACCTCTCTCCTCCATGGATGTAGAGGTTTTTCTCTCCAAACACCACCCTGCACCAGAGCTGTTCATAGACTGGGCTGTCCTCACCCGAAGCCCAACAGGGAGGAAAAAGAAGCTCCCTCACCCCACATACCAACCAGCAGTATCTCCCCATTTCTGTCCCCAAGCCACACTGCAGCATTCCTCACTTCCTCCCTGCCCACACAGGCAGTGCAGGCGACGCAGCAGCCGACTCTGTGCTCCTTGGGCAAGCTCTTGCTTGGAGCTGTGAAGGCCGTGGAAGAGGTCTGGGGCACAACATCTCTCCTCAGCTGGTCTGTAGCCAGCTGTGTGCACAGCACCAGCAAAACACCGTGTGGTTGGGTTTGGTTTTTAAAAAAAAGCCATACAATGAAGAAATGAAACAATTAACGACTAATTTCAATATGATTGCCCTGGAGGTTACTTCACTCCTTATGCCCCACTTCTGAATATTTTTCCGCTTTATGGAGGTGAGGGATGTAAACCTGTCTGGGAGAAGTCTAGCATGTATAAGCTCACACTTCCTTCTGCACCAGAAGGCTTTGCTTTTTGCAGTTTCTTAACACTGTACTTAGGTAAGTTGTGTATTCGTAGAACTCGAGACAGCTTTGGTGTTACAGGGTGACCCTGGGTGACAAACAAGATTTCTCATTTCTTCATTACGCAACATTTTCTGCTGTTAAAAACCACAAATTGTTATTAGTAAAAGTGCTGAGATGAATTATCGAGAAAGTCAGAAAGCAATATAGAGGAATGGGTTGGTTACTGGTCACACCATCAGGGTGAAGTATCTTAATCTGCAGCTTAAATCCTTCTGTGCAGCAGGAAACATTGAACAGTCATCATTGTTCATATCTCACTTCTTACACTTTGTAGTTCACTGAAAAGTGATCGTACATGTGAATGACATTCTGAACTGACCTAAGATCTTCCCTGCTTGCCCAGTTCAACTGGTTTGTCTTTTCAGAAAACAAGACCTGGCATCCCCTGACCTGTCAGGAAGGCTTCTGGGCAGCTGAAATTTTCCTATTCCAACTTCACAGTCTGGCTAGTGACATTCAGTCCAGAAGTTTTAAATACGTGATCACTTGGTATTGTCCCGAGATCACATCTCAATTGATGGACATCTTTTGTTTTATTTATTAACTGTAAATGCCCGTGTACACTTAAACCCTGTAAAGTAAGACCCATGTCTTTGCACATGGCCTGAAGTTCTCCTAAATGAAGGAAGCTGCTGGACCCTGGCCATATTAGTTAAGAAGCTGAAAGAGTCATAGCCAAGGAAATGGGTGTTGCAGTGCAGAACCTGTCCTTGGCTCTGTCACAGAAACCCCATACCCTCTATTAAAATCAGATTTTTCAAAAATTGCTACTGGTGGTGTTTCTCTCTTCTAGACTGCCTGCTTGAGAGCTGGCTGCTTAATTTATGAAAATGTTGTGGACATTGCTGATTGCGCCTCAGCTGTCAGCTGTGAAATGAGAAACTCACAGCAATTCTCTTCTTCCCGGACAGGCACTGTGAAAAATAAATTAATTTGTGGTTGCGGTGTGCTTGGATAATAAGAACACTTCTGCAGTACAGCCTGGGAAGAAATTAGTAATTCTGCCTTCAGATCAGGGTTTCAGTAGTGTGTATTAGGTAAGGGAAGAAGGATTGAAAACTGAGGATAGACCAAAGGATGTACCTCATCCTCCTGTTCCCAAGTAGGCAACAATTCCAGTTGCAAGAACAGTACTTTGTTGCGTAATTAAAGACTAGACTGTAGTGTAAATGCACTCTCATTTCTATCCTCTTACTCCTGGATACTATTTGTAAATACTTTACTTTGAAGCTTCTAATGTTCTTTTAACCATCTCTTTTTTAATATCAGATAGTATTAAAACTCTCCAGATGCACCAAAACAAAACGAACTTCTCATTTCATTAAGGAAATAACAATGCTGTTAGTACTGGTATCCTCAGGAAATAAAATAATGTGGAAATTAAATGAAAAAGGCAGGAAAATGTACTCTCTCTTCCTGGTAGGTGTTACTTTATCTCTAACTCTCCTGTAAATGGATTCAATTTCCTTTCACTTAGATATTCTGATTGCCTGCTCCCACTCCCAAGAGGTTTGCACAGCCAGTACAAAGTGGTGCAGAGAAGGAAAAAGTGAAATAGGGCAGTATAGTTTACAAGCATTTTATGGTTGTAACTCATTAACGAAGAACTTGGTCTCCAGTGAGTGGAACAACTTTCATTTTACCCTTGACATTTTTCTTACACTGACACAGGCTTAAGGCAGTGCCTACTGTGAATTTCATTGTAAGGCCATTTCTGATTCTTTTTTTCCTTTTTATGAAGCAGGATGTCTAGTTATCCAGTAAGTGGCAGCAAATGGCTTAAAGATTCATCAACAGTGAATTGTTATCCAGTGAATCTTTGACCAGTGAATGAACAAAAGTAATGGATTTCTGTACATGACTGCAGTGGGTGAAAGAGAAAGGAGAGCTGTGCACTCTTCATGCTTGCTAACCCTCATAAAGAACTTGCCTTTGAACTCCCAACCTCAGTTCACAAGACGCTTTAGCAAAAATGATGCACCTATTCAGTTTGGAAGAGCTCAAGCTGCCTAAGCCAAAAGCTGATCCATTTGGCTTTTTGGTGATGTCTTATCCACGCCTCATGTGGATGGTGAGGAAGCATAAAACTGAAAAAGAAACCAGCAAATGCTGTGCAAATAAGCACCTTATCCCTGTTTTGTTAAATACTTAGGAAGGTAAGTAAATAGGAGAAATTAGGTATTCAGTCATAAAGAAATGCATTTCAAGATCACTTGGGGCTTCCTGCTGCTTCTCACTTTATTTTGTAAAAAAAATAAACTGGATTACAAACCAACGTTAGTGTTTATGAAAGAAAAGGAAATGGAAACAAATATTTGCCCACAAATTGTGGCTAAAATGGCACTTAGGTTTCTAAAGAGGAAATGTGAGAAAGGAGTATCTAAGAAAGAAGCCACATCTGGTAAAAGTTTTATGAAAAAACAAACAATAGTATGTTGAGAAAGTAATTAGAAACTTTATTCTAAGCATTTGTCTTCTAGTACAGACTATTTTTCAAAGTGGAAAGATATATTAGATTCATCTGTTTCTGCGATGAAAACACTTCAGGCAGTGGGCTGGATAGCAGTGTAAGCCATTAACAAGCCATTCTAAGGTGTGCATGAGGTTCCTGGTGAATTTCATGGGTAATTCTGGACATGTATGGTAAGAGTTACTCACTAATAAATGCTGTGCTGGAATGATCTCTTATAGTGAGACACTGAGTGCCATTTGCCAATAATAGAGAATGACCCTTCAGGGTTTTCATCCTCTTTCCAGGCAGATTACAACCGTTTATCTGCCTGAGATGTGTAAGGGGTTACTTTGCCTATTTGTGATTTAAAGTAAGGCAGTGAGACTGATAGGATGTTGTGGGGGCTCTATTTTCACCATTGTACAGAAGATACTCAGTCCAGCATTATCTTTCCATTTAATGGAAAGAACCCAGCTAAAGTAGACATATGGATGACTGTGAACTACAAGTGACCCAAAGAAACTAAAAGGGAAGATGTGCAATGAAGCTATTCTATATGAACTGTCTTTCAGAGACATATATTGAGATTACCCTTGAAACAGATGACAGCTAATGGGTCCTGCTGAATCCATCATGATCACCTGAAGCTGCTATGATGGGGCAAGGGATTGGAGCCATCTCCTGTAAGGTGAGCTTTACTGTATTCAGCCACGATTTCGTTCTCTGTGAGTCTAGATGCTACACTGTCTTCAAATTTAAGCTGTTACTGAAGTCCACCTTGAAATGGGGTCTGGTACAGACTAGTTTTCCCTTCCCAGCTATGATAGTACAGTTTAGGATGACTACATAATTCTGGGGTTTGGATTTCTGCCCTGGCAGGAGCAATTCAAGAGGTTAGTAATGATCTTTAAAGCTCTAGAAGACTAATGAGCTGATTGCTACCACGATTGTCAGAAGTATCTGACAAGTACCTAGACATTAAAAAAAAGACCAACAATTATGCCCAACTGCAAGGCAGAGTTTTTGCTGGTTTGTTGTTTTGTTTTGTTCTTAAAAATTAAATAACTGGAGGCAGAGTCTCTTAAACTGAAGGCTTTGTTTTTCCTGTTAAGTCCCAGACTGCAAATCTGGGGGTGTTGAGGATATGTGAGAGGTAGTGAAGAAACATGCAACTGCAAGGGACTACCTGTGTCACTAAATCTAACCCTTTCTATCATAGGCAACCCTATCACATGCTCACTCAAAAAGTTTTTTTCCTCCAAAGGAGGAGTCGATGCACCTTCCTTGAGTCTCTGCCTATTGCTGTGCAACGGCACAGGCAGCACTGTCAGGCTGTACAACACTGTCCTACATCAACGTCCCACTCAGCCCAAAGCAGAGGCCTCCTCTGAACTTTCTGTTTTCTCAATCTCATTTCTAAACTGGTCCCTTTTCATGATGGAGGTCTCTTTGCCATTTGAGTGTTCTGCTTCGTACTGGGCAATAATGCCAGGTAGAGTGGGAGGTAAGGAGTAGCACCATTTGGTGGGTGGGACAGAAATCAATGGAAGGGGAAACAGGGATGGAAGAGGAGAGACAAGAGAGAACAGTGGAAGATTAAATGAGAAAACAAGGAAATGGAGTAGAATAAGATAAAGAGATAAGATAGATAAAGCCTCACATAACCAGGCTGTACAAATTACAGTTTATGGATTTCTTTTGCCTGAAGCTGGAGTTTCTGCTGCCATGCCTGAAGAGTTATGGTAGTTCCTCTCTTTCTGTGTTCTAGTATGAAATCACACCCGTGTGTACAGGTGAAAAGAGTCATATTCATGATTTCAGAGGATGCCTAAGCAAGGCCTTGAAGTGTGGTGTTCACACTGCCCTTTGTCTCCCAGACATACCTCAGTAGATACATCCTATGATCACAGTTTGTCTTTTCCATGGTCATTTCACAGAGATGTCTCATAGTTGTTCTGTGGTTGACTTCTGTGTATGGATCTTGCTCCATCATTCTCAGCTTCTCAGGTGCCAGGTCACAATTTTCTGTTTTAAAGTTTTTCAAGCTTTTGGCAATCAACTTCCCCCCCCCAGCTATTGCAATTACTGTCACTACTGAAGCATGCAGAAGGAAATGTGGATTTTTACTATGGAAAGAAGTTCCTTATTTTTCAGAAAACATGTCTGAAGTGCTGCCATAGTCTCTACTATTGGACTACACCAGGCAGTGTGTGCTATCTTCAGTGTGATGTAGACAGAAAGAAGGGCAGTTGTGCTGATACGGTGAGATGGACTCTGAGGCTTCTTGCTCAGGCCATATTACTTGGTTTAAATGTCCTGTTTTTTTCATAACAGCCAGGGCACACTACGCTGTGCATCCCACATCAGGCAGAATAAGGTATATAATTAACCATATAGAATGTTATACAAGGAAAAAAGGCATCAGAGCACCTGTAACCATTTAGCAGGTATAGTAAGACTAATAAATTTAAAGAGGGTAAGTGTTCTGCTGGGACCATGGTCATATCCAAAGTGAGGCTAAATCCAGTAGAGTGGGGCAAACGAGGCAAAATTCACTGGAGTGGGGAAAATGCAGTAGAGCAGGCTGATAAATCTGGGCTGCTTTTCCCCTTCTGTTTCTATCCCATCAGTATCATTGTCTCAGCCAGTAAACAAGACAGTCTGTGAAGAGCAGTGAAAACAACACAATTAACAGCCTTATAATGACTTCTGTTAAATCCTCATTGTCAGTGCACTTCAGTGCACTCACTACAAATGTGAGAGGTAAACCTCAGAGCATCTAGAAGCTTGACCCAGGTATTTGCTGGGATAAGATGGCACTTAGCCACATGGCTGCTACCCTGTGACCAAGAGTAGTCATGGCTTTGTGGCCTTCCAGCAGTGATGCACACACTGGGGAGCTGGTGCTGATAAGGAACATCCATGAAGCAGCACTGTAACCCCTGCTGTGATTTCCTGGAAGATAAATGGGGTCAGCATTCATAAACTACACTATTTCCAAAATGCTCTACTTCTGCTGAATGAGAAAGTTTGCAGTGCTTTCCACAACTCCAGACTGTGGCAGGCACTTTAACTTAAGCCTGATTGTGCTTTAACCTGCTTCCCTGAAGAAACTGTGATCTCCCAGTTACCATTGAACCCATCCAACCACATTTCAAAGAAGGGCTTGTAAAGAGACAACACTCCTTATGAGTTTTCCGTGAAGGTCAGCTTCTGTGTAGAATAGAGAGACCCAAAGTCACCTCTTTCCCCAAGAGAAGGATGGTTGTCAACAGCAGCTTTCCTGCAGCAGCAGAGCTGCCAGGGCTGCAGCAGGGCCCAGGGAGACAGGCAGATGTGGGAAGGAGCTGGAGGAAAGGGTGCTGGTTATCATGGGAGTCTGCTGAGGATGAGAAGTTTGGCTTTCAGGATGCAAATCCATAGGAAAAGTAGGATTCATTAGTTTGCTGCTTACAGGAAACTTTCTGAAGTTGTTCTCACAGAATTTTCTCATCTTCAACTGAGACTGAGTTTTTGTCAGGAGAAAGTGGCAAAGACACTTAAAAGGCTTGGGACTGGAGGTTAGTAATGAATCTGCTCCCAGCCATGGCCAAGGCTTTCTATACAGCCCTGAACAAGACACTTAATTTTTTCATGCCTCAGTTATTCATAAAACTGGAATAAAGATACCTTTTATCACCAGTTACCTTTCGTAGCTATAAATAAAATTTCTTAATCAGCACCAAATATGTAGTATCTGAAAAGTTTTTGATTACATCTTTTCCCAAACTTGGTATCAGATTCCTACTTCTTGGAAAAAAAATTGCGTTTCTGCACAGGTATTTGAAAGAATGACATGTAACATTGCTGTGATTGAGATAATGACATTTAAGAAGGCAGCGATAAATAAAAACAGTTGCCTGACAGAGAAAGATTAGTCCAGACCATAGGATCAAAGCCAAGTCTTCTTTTTTATTCAGCGGAAGATCCACTCCCTACTGAGATGCTGATGATAAGGTCCTCAACCAGGGGAAGAGAGCAGCCTTTGATTGCCAGAAACAACCCCACTGCTGAGTGTGCCCTCAGGGGAGAACAGATTTACCTAACAGCTGCTTAAAGCTGATTCAGCCTGTCCCGGGCATCACATGTGTCTCAGGACAAGCTCAGGAGATGAGTTCTCACAGCCACTTCGCTCATCCTTTCCCCTTTCTCAGCTCTGGGCTTTCTCTGTGATATCGTTCCTCACAGACTGTAAGTATTTTGCGGTGACTGTGTGGTATATTATGTATGTGGTGGTTTCAGCAAAGGGCCCATCTATGTCTCCACCCTGTCTCCAGCAGTGAACATCACTAGAGACATGGCCTTAAGCTGGCTTGCCTTTTTGACTTCATATTCACGATACCACAAGTGACTATCAGATTTCAACTCCTCCTTTCTGGATAACACCGGAGGCAATGGCTTTATTATCTTACAATGTGGCATATAGGAAAAACCTCTTATTTTTTCCTTTTCCCCTAGCCTCCCTAACAGCCTTTCCAAGTTCCTCTTTCAGAATGAAAACCTCTGCATTTGGGGGAGCACATGTCAGTGCACTTCTATATTCTGGCAGCTTCTTTTCCTTCCAGTGCTTTTGCAGCTTAACTTGCAAAACCAGCCCCCTCCAACACAAAGTTCAAAAATGACTAACATGGTCAGGGCCAGCATGGAGTAATGTGCTTCCAAATAAGACCTGCTTGTGTCTGGATGCCCCAGATTCAGCCAGTGACCTTTTCTTCTCTGGTTAAGTCCTGTATCCAGAAGGAACCTGTGCGCCTGTAGGGAAGGTCAGGGCAAGAGCCAGGTAGCTGCAAGGCGACAACATGACCAGTTCACAGAAGTCCCTGGGGAAGGCTGTTGAGGGGAGATGCCTTCACCTCTCAGCAGGGCCACCCTTTTATTCACCTTTCAGACTCTTCAGCCAGGGTGAGCAGCAGCCTGTGCCCTGCAGGTATGCTCTGTAGACTTTCTCCTGAGCTTTCAGGTTTGGCAGCATTTCTGAAAGGGTTCTGCTTACCTTTCCTCAGTAAAGCTTTGCCTCCCTGACTCCAGCCCGGAGCCCCTAAAGGCATATGCTCTCCCTGTGCCAGACTTTACCCTTCTCTGCCTGTCAGGTATGCAGAGATCTACCACTCCAATCTTAGAGCACTGAAACAAGCTAAGGAGCTCTTTTGCTTTGGGAGAAGGAGATCCTCATGAATATTCCTGCTAACCTAAGGAAAAGTGAATATACATCCTTTGTCTGCCTCAAACTCTGTGCCAGGCTCCCTCTGCCTACTCACTTTTACCATAAAGCCTGTTTTTTGGTGGACTGGAGTGCTGCATTTCGTGTAGAGAGAGACCAAATATGGCCCTTATCCCTGCCTCCTTGGTAACCTTAGGACATGCAAACGTGGCTTGGATTTTGTGGTTGTGCTCATAGGATAAGGACTGAACTGCAGCGTTAAGCTTCTCAGTGCTCAAGGAACACTAAGCCCACTATAACTTGCATGGTGAAATGTTGTTTATGCAGAGGATTAACAGATCCCTCAGATAAATGTGTTTGTTTTGGTTGCTTATCTGCCCTGAGGAGGGCAGAGGAACAACACGCTTTTACATCTAACTGTAACAGGCTTTTCAAAGAAAACTTCAGTAGCATGTTTGGAGCTAAACTGCATATCTCCAGTTTCCGTTGATTCCATTTATATTACATGACATTTTCCTGCTAGGCTTGTATCTTTTCCTTACCCATATAAGATTATTGGGTTTGGTTTTATTTTCTGCTTTTCAGTAAAGCTACACTGAGAGTTACTTACCTGTCTGTTCTCAGTGGATAATTTTTGTCACTCTTTTGGTGATGGGAGAGGAAGTAATTAATCCTAGGAATCAGTTCAGGCTTTGCAGCATTACACATGCCACTGAGTATTACTGCTCTTGTTTCTGGATACAGAGTCAGGCTGCATCTGCCAAAGACACCTGGCTTTCTGAGACTGGCATAGGTAGTCCCTGGCACTCTGCAAGTGCATAATTTGCTTGTGTTTGGAGGTAAACCTGCTTAGTGTAAGCCTGATTTATCTAGGTTCTCGCTTCCCCTTGAATCTTCTCTGTGGTACTGCAGTTTCTAAGGATTAATCCCAAGTTATCATGTGCCAAACAAAGCAGCTGGTCTGCAGCACACTGTGAGATATCCTCTGGCTGGCAAAGGGTCTCCATTTCTTGCCCTCTAACACATTTGCTGCTTTGCCAGGGCATGATCCTGCTCAGCTTCACGTGTCTGAGAAGCAACAAAAGCTTCTCATGATGGTAACAATGCTCATCCATGATGAGTGGGCAACTGTTGGACGTACTGAGCACCTTCAGGTCCCTGTGATGTTAGAGGACAGAGGGCAGTGAGAAGCCCGACAGAGTACATGGCTGAAGGCAGCCTTTTGTGTAACACACAAGTGAGCTCAGGCCCTGCCCAGGACTCCCAGGTCTGTGCTCACCAGCTGTGTGTGATGGCCTAGGGGTGGAGAGTTCCTGAGACTGTTGCTTCTGATGCTTTGTACAGCATGTTTAATTTTAATCTGTCATGACCATAGACCTATCCAGTGCCAACAGATTAGGGTTCATTTTATTTAAAAATGGAACATAAAGGATGTGAATTTATTGAGTATTGGCACTAACTGTTTTAAGCATGGTATGGTAAATCTAAAAAGAATTGTACTGTTGTTTTAAACACTGAGATATTTAAATGGATGAAACTTCACAGTAGCTCACTCATGACATGCGTTTTATCTGAAATAGTACTGTACACTCCTGGTGGTGAGCAGCTACAGTAACAGCATCTGCTTTAAAGCTTATCAGAATCTGATAATACCTTTCTGCAAGGTCTGTGTCCCAAAGCAAGAGGATGTTGCACATGGTCAGTTTTCCACAGATGAAGAGGGACACAGTAAAAGTTGCTAGTGTAGGAGAGACATGGTTCCCAGGGGCTGCCCAGACTCTCAGGTGCTGAGTGCCAGAGCACACAGAGCTGGCGATGATGGGTACTGGCAATGCTGTCTGCCGGCAATGCTGGGTGGACGCTGGGTGCCAGTGATGCTGGGTGCTGGCAGTGAAGCTGGCAGTCCATGGCTGTGCAGTCATGTCCATATCCAACAGAAGGTGGTGGCACATGTATTCCTTGGGCAGCTCCTCCAAGTAAATTAGTTAGATCGAAGAATTCCGCTGGCCTATTTTGCTTTAAACATACCAGAGATATTGGTGGAGAGACCATCTGATTATGTGCCCACTGTAAAGGGATCTGGGTATATGTACTCCAGCTGACACAACATGGGATCCCTTTCTTAATATGTTACTTGATCTTATTTTCCTCTCCTCTTTTTAGGAGGGGGTGTGGTCTCATAGGTACGATTGAAAAGAAGGAACAGATGTGTGTGTGTGTATATCTGTAATGCATGCTGTAGCCACTGCAGCAGTTTTCAAGTGTACTCTTTCATCTATACACTCAAAACCCTTTTCTTACCATTTGGTAACACCATCCCACCCCATGGGTATGTAAACGCCCTGTTCTCACCCAGGTGGGGCAAGGGAAGGAGCCAACAAATAAATAAAGGTGGGGGCCCCTTCCTGCCCATCTCTTCCTCCATCTCTCCCTTGCCTCCTGCAAGCCCACAGCTGCCACGATGCAGATGTCTATGGCCCCAGGTACTCCCAGTCTGGGAAGCAGTATTAGGACACTGTGAATAGAGGCAGTACCTCTTTCTCACAGCTTTCAGTATGTGATGGGAAAGGTCCTGGCTACCTTCTGCAGAGGCAGCAGCTGGGGTTGGACTCTTAACTGTGACCAGGCACCACTAACTCTATCTGCTGCATCTGTCTCCTGACTGCACCCCTTCCCTTTCTCCTGCAGCTCAAATTAAGACAACCCCATACCTGTATGCCCCTACACCTGCACTAGTCTGGCTTCAGTAGCAGGGAGCTCAGTGTGGGCGGTGAAGCCCATCGGAGATGTGCAGTAGACACTCCAGCAGTAGAGATCCGATGGGTATCGTTCAGCTCTGGCAGCTTTGCGCACCTGGCTGAAGCCCATTTCTATAGGGTTGTGCATGGAAAATGGGCCTGTCCTTGGCTTCAACACTGCTCCCTTCGAGTGCAGGAGGTACTAAGAGCCCTGAGGACTTTTAGCAACCTACAGGTACCAAGATCCTCTCCGACCGGACATGAGGCTTGTCAATAGGACAGCAGCCAGTCATGGCAGGGGGGTTGTGAAGGCGATTTAAAAGCTGGACTGCAGCCAGAGGGCTTTGAACCTCTGGACTGTCATAGCCCAAATGAGGGAAAAAAGGTGCAGAAAGGAGTTGTCATCTTGTCGTCTGCTTAGGGATATGAATACCTGAGCTGTTCTGCAGGTGAGCTGCTTTGGGTGTTGGGCTGTTCTTTGTTCCCAGGAATGCTGCACAGCTCCCTGGGAGAAACCCTCCCACCTCTTAATTTCACAGGGTTTTAAATTTACTGGTCAGACGATAATCAGGAAGACCAGACGCTTGTTTGTCTTCTCCCATTTCCCCCCCTTAGTAGCTGAGATGAACAAGCGTGGGAGGCTGTAGCTGCTATTACAGCTGCTTTTTTTTTTTTTCTTTTTGTAGTTAGTTCAAATGAAGGAGCTGGTTGACTTTTTCATTTGCAGGCTTCCCCCCCTCCAGGCAAATGGAGAGAAATACAAGAGCTTGTTCTCCTTCCTAACTGAACACGCTGGTTCCCATCCTCCCTGGGGCTTGTATTCTGCATGGAGCAGACAGCAAAGGCCAGCAACCTGTCAGCAGAAGTCTGATGCCACACCAGATGATGTGCACCAGCACCAGGCTGTATGTCATGTATGTTGGTCTACTCTAGACACACTCTGTTGAAGTTTATGCTAATTCTCAAGATCTATACCATCTTCAGGCCTGGGCACAAGTAACTGAGGCCTGTGCTACACTCAAGAGGGTTCAGTTAATTTTTAGATGAATGTATCAAAACCCAGTAATGGACAGGTAGCTTCACTGATATCACAAAATATACCTGTATACAACAGACTTGCTATATCCATCTGTACAAATATAAATCTATTAACTGGGGCATGGTGACAGTGCCTCCAATTTACTGAGAGATCCAGCTGTGTGAATTCAAGGCCCTGTGTAAAAGACTATCTAGCTACAAGGAGGCATCCAGCTATATGGAACAGGAAGTAATAAATCATCAGATGCAAATGATAGACACATCGGTCCCCTGGGTGCTGTTGGCTGTTGAATCTACTGGGTCACAGCTTTGGGATCCAAATCTGCTCCTAATATGATGGTTTTGACTGGTTCTTGGGCATTTCTGAAGAATCCACAACAGCAAATTATCAACTGTTGCTGATAAACCTCGAAGTATAAATAAATAAATCGAGGTATAAACCAGTTTGATTCCCTTAGCCTTATCTACTGACACAAAGAAATGATTGTTTCCACGAATCATACTATAGAAGCTTCTGCCTTAGATGTAATATAACTTATCAGTTTAAGTGTATTAGGCAATAGCCCTAGCATAGTAAATGCAGCTGACAACAGCAAAAAAGGCGCAAGCCTATGCTGATACTGTTTTTAAGAGTTATAATAACCAGGCAGAATTACCTTTTAAAGATACAAACTGCATCGATAAAATGACTGCCTGCCCACTCTTTTGAGAGGAGACCAGGCTTTAGCTTGCAGACCATTAGGGGCATGAATTGTATCTTCTCTCAGCCCCCAGCACAATAGAGCCCTATCAACTCTGCGGTTAGAAGAGCCTTCAGGCTGATTAGTCACACCACAACTTGGGTTTCTTCCCTGTGAGCACTTAATTAGATTGAACTCTGCTAATTTAAGAGATAACAAGATAAGGTTAGCCCAGTTAAGTATGTGTGGTGGTTTTATCTTTTATCAGCAGTAGACTTCCCTTGTCTTTTTCTCTTACAAGTGTTTAAACTTGCAATTCCCCACAAGGTGTAATCAGCACTCACCTGAAAGAAAAGGAACCGGGAGCTCCCGTTCTGCAGGGAGCAGGCAGCCCTGGAGAGGAGGCCCTGCAGAATGGGCAAGTCAATGAGCACTTTGCAGGCCTTCAGAGGGCCACAATGGCCATTGTTTAAAGCCAGCTGGGGGCCTCATTGACGTGTAAACTGCACGCACACGCACCCACGCTCCCCGCAGCTAGACCCAGTACTGCACTCCCTACAGATACAGTGGCGAACATGTAAACTACTGCCATAAAAAATACACTGATTGTAAAATTATGATTAAGCCTGCCCTGGTTGATCCTAACTGGTTTCAATGGAAACCAAACTGGTTTCCAGGAAAAACTGTCCGTCCGTCCATCCATATACGTACATATACATGCACATAGCCTCAAGACAGATGTGCCTAACTTGAAGACGATGTCTGTAAAAGTTTCTCAGTAATTACAGCTGTGGAACTTGCTTGACTTGAAAGGTTTGTTGGTTTCATAATTTCTAACCTCAAACATCCCCAAATAATGAATCAGAACACAGAACTGTTATTTAGGCTCTCAAAAATACAAGGAATTTTGGGCTTATTTGTTCTAATTTCTTTAAGCCTTCGATATAATGTTTCACACTTTATAGTGAAGACAAAGACAAAATGATTCAGTGAAAGCTGAGATTCCCATCTAATCAGTTATTTCCAGGAGCCAGAGATGTAAGATTAACGGGGGGGGGGGGCAGGAAGGAAGATAAAAAGGAGAGAGGTGTTATAAAATCATACGCTGGAGACCCCAAAGCTGTGTATTTTGTAAAGTACTAGGGATTTCCAAGGTAGGAGCAATTGTGCATGTGTGTGTTGAAGTGTGTAGAAGAAGCCCAAATCTCTGATTAATGTAGGGCACAGGAACTCACTACTAAGACACAGGCAGCTGCTCTGCTGAGCCAGGCAAGTGCTGACCCCAGAGTACCTGCTATTTATGTCTGAATGATCCTGGAAACAGCCACCAAGATTTCCTCCAGAAGCTGGAGATGTGGAGATGCTCCTGATGAGCAGCATCTTCTGGTGAGTGACATGCAATTGGGACCCCATATCTGTTCTTCTGTGCTGGTGTTGAGATGAATGATCCAGCACTCAAGAAATCAGAGCAAACTGTGTTTGTGACTACCGGTTATGATCTCAGCTTATCTGCCCCGACCTGCAAGAGGGCTGCAGCAGGAAGAACAGCATTTGCATTTGCATTTTAAAAGAGCTGACTTCAACCTCCTCCATGATTTGGAAGACAGAAGGGAGAATAAGGATAGAGGGCCCAGGCAGCACTGTTACTTTGTCTAGAACAATAAAGAGGGAATAAATCAGCATAGATGAGAGAAAAGCTATTCTTGCTTTGTTGCTGTTATATTTATTCTCATTAGTCTTCCTATAATTAGTATTATTATATTAATAGTGTTATATTATCATTACCATATATTGTTATAGCATATCAATATATTATTATTATGTTTTATTTAGTTATTTATTATGTTATTACAATATATTATTACTATAATATAATTAGTATCATTATTATTAGTATTATGCAGAAAAGCTATGTGCCTGAAAAAAATTCCTCTCCAGGGAATGGCCACTTCAGGTCCAAGTATAGTGAGACATGCAAAAAGTATACAGAGAAAATGTCCTCCCTCCTGTCATGCACTATCGCATTATAAGAATTTGGGACTTCAAACATGGAGCATAGCCTCTCTTAATCGTGTACTAAATAAACAAAAGAAATAGTCTCACCCCAGAAGTGCCTACAGCTTGTGTATAAGGCACCTGTCTTGCAAAGAGAGGATGTCATTTTGAAAAGCTACCAACCAGTATGCCTTTAGTACAAGCACCATATTCAGCTGAATACTTGCATTTCATTTTATTACAGTTTTGGAATTAGTTCAAGTTAGCCTTTCCAGTCTCTCATCATGCTGTGATTCATGCAGGTCTCCCAGCTTATTTAGAAATTAGTCCTATCTGAGGTCAACCTATCTACAAAATTAGTCACCTGGCAAATGTTGGCACCTCAGCTGTTGTGTATGACCTTCTGTTGCAGATTGGTGGTAACATACGTAGCACCTCCAAGCTCATTTTGTCATGCTAAAGCTCAGTACTTATTCTACTTTGTTCTGTCTTGTTGAGGTTAGAATGTGTAAAACTACATGAATACATGAATACTGTAATGATTTATTTTTCTCATCTTCATAGTTTCTTGAAGCTCTCATCTTCGTAGGCTTTTTCACATGTGGCAGACTGAGACCTTGACTCACAAGCTGTCCACTTATCACCGGGTGGTGTGCATGACCTTCAGGTATGCTTCTCCCTTCTCCTTAAAATACAGGCACTGAAGTCTCTTTTACATGTTTTTAAAAGGTTTTGGTTTTAACCATTGACAGATGCAGTGATTGGTCATCCAGTATCCACATTTTGGGGCTAACTTCAGCAAGTGGCAGTAACATGGGACAGATTATGTATGTAACACATTGTCACTATCACATTTATCTAACAATCATCAGATATCTCTAATTCTGTATTCATTAGTTCCTTGGTAACTGAAACTGTGCTGCCAGATAGGATTCTCTTTTTGGCTACAGAACTGTTCAAAGGGGTCTGTGTTTGGCATTGCATATTGTAGTTAAGGAGATGCTGTAAACTGGTGATGTTGGCCGAAATGAGTGCTCCTGCTGATCATCTCTTTTTTTGCACCAAACAACATCACAATGGACACAGCAGCCAGGGAGCATTGAGAAACAGCCACCACCTTTCTGAACATGCAGCAACATGCTATGCAGAGAACAAATATTTGTCATATCCTACAGGTCCTACTAAGCTGCAGATGAGAAGCAAATGAGTCTAGTTTCAGGCAACAAAGAAATTAGTACTACAGCTAGTCTTTCCATATATTTATGTACCACATCTCCATGTAATTTTTATGACAGTTTCCAGCATGTTCCCCTGAAACATGAGAATGGGGGTCAATAAGTATTAAATATTAACACAGAAGCTGGGTACTAATGTCTGACCTTATCACTAGTCTAAAATTGGATATTTAATAAACATCATGAGACAGGGAAATCTCTTCTAATAGCATCATGAATCTTTAAAGTGCAGCTTCCCCTGGCTTCATTTCCTGCAACAAGCTCTCACCAGTGCCTCAGATATTTGTCTAAAGCCTGAACTTCATGCCAGTTCTCTTTAATCTTTATAATACTGTTCATAGCACAGTTTTCAGTGCACTGTCTTCTTTAGGTCCTCCTTGTTGCCTCTTCATTTCTTCTCTTTCTTCTCTTCTTCTCTTTTCCAGTTCTGTCTTGCCTTTTCCTTAGAAGGCCTTGCCCATCATCACTCAAGATATCTTTTTATTTCCTGGTCCACACTCAAGGAATAAGCTGATACAGAGCTTGCTTACTGCTGTGTGCTCTACATGTTCATGTTGCTCACTATAGGATGCCTGTAGCTTGGTCCCCTATAGCCACACTTATGAGGACAACCCAGATGTATGCTGCCTACACACACAGTGATCCTTCTGATATGCAGCACCGACATTTTCCTAAAAGAGACTTCATAACTTGTCTGCCAGATGTTGGGCTCAGAATGGCATTGCAAAAGATCAGGTGAGGGGGAAGATTGTTGGACACAGTAGATACATCATCGAGAGAAAACCAGCAGTTTTCTGGGCCCCGGAACATGACTGTCTGCACTGTTACACTGGGAGCATGGTGCAGGCGTGGTTTGGCCCAGGCCAGTTTGTGCTACCCCAAGCGGTTCCTGGGAGCAGATCAGGAACTGGCGCAAATCCCCAGCAGGCATTTTGCCTGTGGCCACTCTGATCTGGATAAGATCTGGATAAGAGACTTTAAGAGCATGGAGGTAAGTCATCCTGCACAGCTAACATCTGTGTGAAGAGGCAGTTCCTGGCATGTTTAATTTACTAGTTCAGCTGTAACCAGCATTCCCAGCCTAGGATGCCCTTCAAATGGGTATGCTCTTAGCTTTTGCAAAAATATTCTCTTTTCCCCCCTACCTCTGAGCAGGGCCTGTGTTAGCTTCTGTCTAAGTAATAAGTTTGTCTCCAAGCAGCATGGACAGGAGACGAGCTTGGGCTCAAATGCCAGTTTGGGACTACTGCAGAGTACAGTGTGGCTCTTTCTATCTTCTTTCTTTGAATGTTCCCCCATGTTCTCTTTCTGACAACTTTCTGCATGTTTCACTACCAAGTTAATCTTGAAGTAGAAGACAGATGTGGTGAGACATGATTCAGGTGAAAACTTGGTATGATAGGCAGTGAAAGCATTATTTTCTGCAAACCTGCATGAATGCCACAGGGTCAGCACATAACATGAGACATGATCGCAAGTGTGTGGTCCCTACTATGTGGACATGTGTAAGTGCCAGCTGCTACTGACAAACTTATGGGGGTAGATCAACTCTTG
The DNA here is from genome assembly GCF_031877795.1 of Strix aluco. Taxonomy (NCBI): domain Eukaryota; kingdom Metazoa; phylum Chordata; class Aves; order Strigiformes; family Strigidae; genus Strix; species Strix aluco. Next base: position 32,095,951 of record NC_133931.1, read on the forward strand.
GAGCTACTGCAACGGAGAGTTAAGCAATAAATTGACACACCTGAGGGACAGGGCAAGCTTGAGAAGTGGGCCCATGTGAACCTCATGAGGTTCAACAAGGCCAAGTCCTGCACCGGGGTCAGGGCAGCCCCCAGAATCAGTACAGGCTGGAGGATGAAGGAATTTACAGCAGCCCTGTGGAGAAGGACTTTGAGGCATTGGTGGATGAAAAACTGGACATGAGTTGGCAATGTGCACTAACAGCTGAGAAAGCCAACCGTATCCTGGGTTGCATCAAAAGAAGAGTGGCCAGCAGCTCAGGAGAGGTGATTCTGCCCCTCTACTCTGCTCTGTTGAGACCCCACCTAGAGTACTGTGTCCAGCTCTGGAGTCCTCAGCATAGGAAAGACATGGACCTGTTGGAGCCAGTCCAGAGGAGGGTCACAAAAATGATCAGAGGGATGGAACACCTCTCCCATGAGGACAGGCTGAGAGAGTTCAGTGTGGAGAAGAGAAGGCTCCAGAAAGACCTTACTGCAGCCTTCCAGTACTTAAAGAGGACTTACAAGAAAGATGAGGACAGACTTTTCAGTAGGGCCTGTACTGATAGGACAGGGGTAATGGTTTTAAACTGAAGAAGGGTACATTCAGGCTTGATATAAGGAAGAAATTTTTTACAGTGAGAGTGGTGAAACACTGGAACATGTTGCCCAGAGAGGTGGTAGATGTCCCATCCCTGGAAATATTCAAGGCCAGGTTGGACAGGGCTTTGAGCAACCTGATCTGGTTGAAGATGTCCCTGTTCACTGAAGGGAGGTTGGACTAGATGATCTCTAAAGGTCCTTTCCAGTGCAAACTATTCTATGAAATGACAAATGTCATTTCATGAATAAGGTCTGTGACCTCCTCATGAGGTTATTTATAGCATCGCTTGGAATAGCTTTTTGAAATTATATTTTGATTTCTCTCCTGTACAAAACCTTGGACTTCACTGATAAAAACTGGTACCTTCCACCAAAGCCTAGTTAGTCCTATTGTGGATTTAATAATATTAATACAGCTTGCCTGGAAAATGCATGAATTCTCATTTCTTTCCACTAATGGCTGACTTTGCTAGCATGGTGAGCAATGTGGGATAAGGAGCGTCAGCTAACTGTGTCTTATTCTAAGAGAATCTGTTTACCTTTTCTTAACCTGGATGATGAAAGCTTTTGCTAAAGGTTTTACTGAATTCATGATAGAAAATAACTGCTTAGCTATAGGATGACAGTGAAGACTGAAAAGTAGATGCTCAGTGCTAAATGGAAGGCTTGAGGTGAGGATTAGTGTGTGTGACTCACGTCAATAAATCCAGTCCAACGCATAATATGGGCTCAACCATAAATAGTTTTCCCTTCAGGTTTCCAAGTCATCTTCATAGCCTTGGGTTATTAGGGCACCACATGGGAGCCCAGTTATAGTTTTGCTTGGCCAGTCTCTTTTACTGCTTCTCTCAAAAATAGCAGCTTCTGTAGTTTGGATCATGCAGCTGCCTGCGTTGCCTCCTTTTCTGAGGCTCTCTGAGTTGCTCCAGGTTGAGACACAATGCAGAAATACAGGGCAAGGGAGAAGATGAAGTCCGGTGTGCTCATTCCTGAGGCAGAAGCATGTACTTGCATTTGTGTCAGCATTTGTGCTGATGTTGGCACAGTGCCGTGAGTTCAGTTGCAGTGACCCTGGAGCGGCCAACACATCAGCTGGTCATGCACAGTGCAAAAGCCATGTTGGGAAGGCAACGGGAGAACCACTAAAATAAACTTGACCACAGAAGGATTATTGCAGCATAAAATCTTTGTGGATGATTTTAGCAGGGGAAGACCACAGCAGTAATCTAGTTACATCCCAGGAAGGAAGCACATCAAGTACATGTAGATCTTTATGCACAGAGGCAAAGAGTGGGTAATACAGTGTGTAAATAACTCCTTAAAATCTAGGCTAGTGCAAACCCACCTGGCAATCTATCTCAGAAATGCTCAGAAAGTTGTTCTAAAAATAACACATGCAGTTGCTGTGGGATAAACTGAAGTTAAACTTCCATTATGTTCTTGTAAATGGACTCAACATTAGTGAGATGAGCACCAGACCACTAGAAGAAAGGAAAGAAAGTTCCTCCTTTGCTCCTAAGACTGATTAAAGAAAGACTGGAGACACATTCACACATCCTACCGTTCAAAATAGAACTGTACATAAACCGTGGAGTTTGACTAAGGAAATGAGATCAGTAGCAGTTGTCAGGTATGAGTCACCCCTTCACAGTTTTTTGGCCCATGGGGGTGAGCAGCATGTTCCAAGCAATATGCTTACTGGAGTAAAAAATTCAGTCACCACAACCTATTTACATCAAACAATATTATTGTGGCTACAGCCTCCAGGGAAAAACTGAGCTGAATCCATAATGGAACTTTTGATAGCAAATAGAAGTAAATAGAAAGACTGGGAGGAAAATGAATTTAATGAATATGGTTTATTTAAATATTTATAGAATAAATCTTGCTCCAGTATGCATTCAGAGTATCTGAAAGCAAAATCTGGCTCTCCCCTGTTTAAAATATGAGGTAGGTAATATTTAATTTAAACCAAAAATGCTTATTATTAGATGCTGTAAGGTTGCATTGCAATATCTAACTTCTAGATGGCTGGCTTCTTTAGTGAGATCCAGAATGCAGAGCTAAGCACCCAAGCTTCCTTTGCGGTGTACCTGGAAAGAAGTAGAGGGATGCAGAAAGAAGAAGAAACCGCATACTCTTTTGGGTTTTTTTTGTCAGCTGCAATTTATTGTGAACCTGCAGCTTCATTGTTCCCATGCATCACACAGGGCAAACTTTGCTTCATTTAGTCTAAATTTTATCTGTTTCAAGCAGTCTTTCACCTTATCTATGTTAGTGTTACAGTTGAGGAATGTTCTTTTGAAACAAATTGTCCAGTTTCCCCCACTTTCTGTATCAGTTGTAGCATGCTTGGAGTCTGTAGACTAGACTCCTTTCAGATTAAATTAAACCATGAGATGTGCTCCAGGAGGATGTCTGATATGCTCAAACCACAAGTGTGTGTTCAGTCCATTGGACCAGACGAGCTCATCTTAAGTAACCCTCTTAAAAGGCACCTAATGTAGATGTCAGGTTTTCAGCATGAACTGTTTCACTCTGCTGATCTGCTCCTATTATGCTGCATTACTTGTGATGTAGACAGAGCCCTTTTCTCAGGTCACTGCAGGCTGCTTGGACTGAAAAATTTTTCTGCTTCCCATTTACCATTGTCCTACAGCTAGCTCTCACCTTCACCAGCATTCAACTGCCTCTTCAGAAATCATCAAATGGCTGCACAAAAAAAAAAAAAAAAGAATTGTCTCTGTAAAGTGCAAATCAAATATTAGTAGATAGCTGACAGGTAGTGAATAACAAGTCTCCTGGCTATGGAAAAGACAGTGAGAATCAGCACTTTATTGACTGGTAAGAAAAACATCTTAAAAGGTTCAATATGTGTCTGCTTCACTTCCCCTTAGCTGCGTAATCACTGACACTTTGAACTCTCCCAGCAATCTGTTAACACAGGAGTACATGTGAGAGCGGATTTCTGGCAAATCCCAGCTACCTTGTGTTAGTACAGTCATGCCTTTTATTAGATACCTGTATATGATCAGCAATATCAATATGCTACATAACCAAATGCCTCTGTTTAGCTCAGAGTTACGTAGACAATTTGGGTCTCAAAGTGTTCCTGTCGCCCAGCTTGACAGGTCCTCCTCCTCTCCCTGGCCCAGCTAGCATTTTCTGCATGGAGAAATGTGCTTGGTGAGAGGGAGCAGGAATGCCTTTGTGCAGAGCTCATCCTGTGGGCGTGCTCAGCGTGCTCAGAGCAGATGATGTCCCTTGGGCGGGTATGGGTGTGAAGAACCTTTCTCAAACTCAGGCACTTCAGCATTAGATAGGTGCTGAGTTGCTCTCCACTGTCAAGGGGGGGCTACACCACAGCATGCTCTGAAGCAGCACCTTAGGTGTTTGTGAGAGGATAAAGTAGGAAAGGAAATGGAATCAACTCCTGAAATTAGGAATTTCCTGGCTTAGGTGGAACTATGGAGATGGAGCAGATTGCAATGAGTATAATTTTAGCACCTGAAGTTTCAAAACTGAAGGAACCTCTTTGAACTCACTGCATATTAAGAACAACGCAGAAGGAAGTGCAGAATAACTTGTGTGCAGCAATACATACTTCTGCTTATTTCACAATAATTTTTCACTGTAAACTTTCTCCTGACTCCTGTTGGATCTGGCCTTTAGTTACCACTCACACAAGTGATTAAAAGTCTATCTTACTACTCTAACAGGGGCTATTTCAATCTGAAATGAAATAGCCTTCTATAGACAAAAGGCAGAGACCTTATTAAAAACAGTGGGTAATCTGTGTAGGGTTTCTCAAAGTTAAATGGAAAGAGAAAAACAGACTCTGAAGTCCATGATAGCTAAAAAGAGTAGGAACTTACATAATACATGGCATGAAAGAGTATTAGGAACTAAAACCTGGCCTGATGGAATGAGTTGCTGAGGAAAGCAGGTTGGCTGTTGGACGCATATTAGAGGCTGGAAGCCAGGAAAAATAAGAAAAAGTAATGAATAGAGTTGCCCTGGGACAGATCTCCTGGAGACAGAAAATTTGGGCAAGCAGAGTTGAGAGGAAAAACAGTCTTGGAAAGACTGAGTGACACAACTATGTGCTGTTCGTTTCCAGGTTGTTTTGGGGCGTGCATGCACTTCCCTGTAAACAAATAGGACTGAACAACCAAGAATAACCTTACTCATATAGTAATTTTCTCTTCTTGATAGAAATAAACCACAGTGCCATTGAATACCGGCTGACTGAAACAAAATAGTCATATAATAGGAGCATGTTGGAAAGCTGGCTCCTGCTGCATCAGCTGTATTGTTGTATCTGACCCCTCATGCACAGGAATTCAGGTGGAGCACAGTCCCATAGCAGATGTGTCTGGGAAGTCATCGATCCACCTCTAAGCAGCATTTTAGCTCTGGGACTGGTGGCCTCTGATCGCACATCCAGGTCCAGGTTTGTCTTTGGTGAGCAGGAAGCAGCCAAGCAGCAAGGTCTGAGACAGCTACACTGCAGTTACAGGGTCAGCTACTGAGCACCCTGCCCATTGCTTCTCCTGAAGTCTGCTATCTTGGAAGCCAAGTGTGTGTTTCTACAGAGCGTCACTGATATAAATGAAGATCTCAGTTTTAAAGCCTTGGAGCGAAGCCAACAGTGAAACTTTCTGTGACAATGATCCTCCCTGTAGCTCCTTGCAAATGACATGTTTCCCTGGGCAGGCAGGATGCTGGAGGTGTAGTCCTTCTGAATGCTACTTTCAGCAAACTGTGGGAGATACACCGAATTTCCTGTTGAAAGTTGGGCTTGTTTGGGTTGCTTTGCTAGAGTGCATGACATTTAACATCTTTTACAGCAGCCTTTTACAACAGAAGTGTGGGAACAGAAATCTAGCTACTTTAGGAGTAAGGTTGGGGAATTTGTGCAGGGGCTTATATGACATGGTTGCTATGATAGCAGAGGGCTGGACTCTGCCTGTTTATAGCACCCCCCACCATCTTCATGCTGCAGTGCCTTTGAGACTAAGCTCTCTGACAGTCTACATGGTCTTGAGCTTTAAGATCACTTGAAGTTCACTATTTTTAGGTGCCACAGTACACCTATCGCTCTTCATGGCACAGGCAGGAAGCTGGGCTCTCACCCTGACATAACCTTGTTACTTTGCTAGCGACAGGATACACTAACAATATTGTACTGCCCCAAGGGGGACTTCCTGAACATCCCAGGAGAACCTCACCCCAAAGTCATCATGGAAAAGCTGTAAGATGTGGGCCCCCCTAAAGTTTACCTCAGTTCTGTGGACTAAGGAGCAGAAACCTGTCTAGTGAGCAACATACTGTAGCTCACCTGCATCCTCTGTAGCTCATGCCTTTCCTTGCTTAAAAACTCCAACATTGATAACTGAGCTCCAAAATGTTGGTTTCCTGACAGATGGCAGCTAGACAGATCTGGGCTGAGTTAGTGCTTGGTGTTGACACCAACCAGCTAGTTCCCCCAGATGACAAGCACTGTGTGCTTACATAGGCTTAATATCATTTTGTTCCTCTGCCTCTACCATACATGCTGAGGCTCATGCCTGCTCAGCTGTTTTCCTCACTGTCTCTTCTCGTTCCCTACCCAGCACGGGAGGCAGGCCTGGCTTGCCCCTTATCTTTGTACAGGCGTCAGCAGAGCTGTGAACCTGCGTTCCCAAGTGCACTGCGCACAGGCAAAGGAAACCTCAGCAGAAGGGCTCTTCACTTGCCTGCAAATCCTTTGCTGTGATATGTGGACCTTAGCTACTCCTGCTGCTCCAGCCCATGTGTTTATCCCACGGCCCTGTCCTCCATCCCCACCAACCCCAAGCTGCGATGCTGGATGAGTCCCACGTCACCCAGGTGGAGCTGTGTGGCTCCCAGGCTGGGCACGCCCCAGCTGGGGCTGCGAGCACAGATCAGCAACACAGTACAGGGCAGGTTGTGTTAGGATGACAAGGTCATGTCCCAGGGACAAACAAAGCAGGACGCTTTGGGGTCCATGACCAGCCATGCCCCATCCACTCAGCAGTCCCTGTCTCCCGCCAGGGACCACCTTTAACTACCTCTCAGCATTAGTCCCTGCAAAGCCTCAGCCCCCCGAGCCTTCATTTCTGCACAGTCAGTGTTTGAAGGCAGGGAGCAAGGCTGGCACTGCAGCCTTTCAGGTGGGCTTCCAGGGACACGGGCTGTGGCTTGAGCACAGTCTGCCAAGTGAGCGGTCAAGGCAGAAAGGGTCCAGTTGGGACAGCCTTGCAGAATGTTTTTCTGCCCGCTCTGTTATCCTCATGCCTGCCAAGGTGGCACACTGCCTGCCAGCCTGCTGCCAGCTCCCTGTTGCTGCCAGACCAGCCAGTGGTTGCTGCCACAGGGCACCCACTCCTTGTTGCACGATCACTCACTTCTGTATGGAAGTATGTGTAATGCACTCACGCTGTGGTCTCTTTGGTCATAGTCTTCTGCACTTAGAAAATAATAAAAAAAATTCTTTAAGCACCCCTGGGAGCATTTGTCCAGAACTGCAGGTGGTGAGGGGGAACTATGCCATACCAAAGCTGTACTGCAAACATACCTGTTCCTGTACGTACCTGTACCACATGCCTGCAAATGCCTGAGATAAGATCTTGTCCCATATGGGAAATCTGGAGCCTTCTGATCTGTACGGACTCTGATTTAGGCTGAACCTCTGAGGTAGATGCCCTCTGTAGCTTACATGCAGGTCAACACAAATGCATTCAGGTTTTGGGGTCACTGCACTGGAAGGCTGCTACTCCAGACATTTAGCTCCTTGTCAGTATGGGGGAGCTTCTTTTTCCCCTGTACTGCTGTAAGCATTTAGAGGATATTGCCCACCCTTGCATCACTCCATGTATATGGTATGAATAAGTCAGAGTGGTGGAAGAGATGATATTAGAAGGGCCTTGCAGGGCAGGTTGCAAAGACTTAGAAGAAAGTGTCATGACAAAGAGCATGGGATGTGCCCAGGATCTGCAGCAGGTACATAAGTACAGTGCTTCTTCATGAGGCACCCAAAGGGGCACCCTCAGGCTTGACCTACCAGAGCATTATAGATATGACTCATGATTCCTCACAACACTGTGCACTTTCATTTCGTGTGCCAAGTTATTGCTCTGCAGAACCATCAAGATCTTGGCACTTAGGAAACATGAAGAAAATTAAAACTTTGTTTAAAAATGCAGGCCAAAGCTATACATGCTAGATAGTCACATAGCTCAGGTTGTTTCAGGGTTCGCTGTGCAAATCATATCCTGGATAATAGCTCTCTTGACAAGCCACAGCAAAATATATTTTAGTTTCAGATTCAGCAAACTGTTACTGACATAATTCAGTCGTAGTATAGCAAGCTCCAAAGGAATATCAGTGCCTGTTCACTTTCAGTATAACACTAAATATAACCCTTGTCATTTGGCCATGAGTAAGTTATCTTGGGAAAACCTCAGCTGTTTCAAAGAAAATTAAAAGTCATGCCTACATGATATAATACCTTTCAGTGAGATAAATCAGGTTTAACCTGGGAAGTTTTACCTGTGTCTAGTCCAGGGTAGTCCTTCTCAAGACCAGATGTTCATTTTCCCATAGATGTCTCCAGGGCAGCTATTTCCAGACTTTTCTTTCCTGTTAACTGTATTCATGTAGTTACACCCCTAAAAGACCAACTCCTCTCGGGTGTATGTCAGCTGGGTCAAACTCTTATGGTCAGATCTTGCCATGGTGTTTTTAAACTTTGTGCTTTACTCACCCAGACAGTGTAAAGCCCAACAGGGAAGAGAGCTTAGTAACAAACTCATGTCTGCTAGAAGTGGGACATGCTCTCACACTAGTGGCACAACACTGTCCAAGCCTGCTCATCACCTTAAAGGGGACAAAGGAAATGGGGGTTGGAGAAGGAGGATTCAAGCAGGATGTTCCTCTTTCAAATAAATGAGCTCTGAGGACACGTATCTGTTTGAGCATAGCTGGTGGAGGTCTTGTTTCCTACAGGGCCCTCTGTGGAGACCCATTGTCCCTTCAGATTGTGTCCACAAGAACAATGATAGTGTTCACTGCTCCATAAAAATCTCTGGTATGTGCAGCAATAAAACTTCTGTTTATAATATAAATGAAGTCCATTTTTAACACCCTGCTTAATGGTACATTTGTGGCAAAAAGAGTGACTGTGGCAGAGGATATAAAATGCTATACTTAGTGACAGACTTGCCTGTCAGTTGGAGGTTTTTGGGTAATGAAACTGTCACCTTTAGGCTCTCACCCCTCAGGAAAATGGGCAGTTGTATCAAGCCTGCAGACAACAAGCAGTGACAAGACCAGCTTTTGGCAGGCAGGCCTGGGGGAAGAGTTCTTCCAGCAGCTTCGCATCTCTGGCTTAGGAGTAAGGGAAGAGGAGAGGGGAAATTCTGTCCATCCTATCAGAAAGTGGTGATACCATGGCTGTGACAACATTTGCTTCAAAAAGGGATAAAAAGCAAAGCCATAGGGACATCTGAGGCTGTGGATGCAACACCCTCAGTGTTGGTGATCATTATGTCACAGTTTTACCAGAAGGAGATGAGGGCTTTACCCAAAATCCATAGAAGTCACAAATTATCATTGACTGCACTGTAGAAAAATCCCTTCTTGAGCAGTAGCTTGCAATTTGCATATACCATGCATTGAGTAAAGACAGAAATAGGAACTGTGTTGCAGATAATGCTGAAATTCCAATTAATAATGATAGATAAGGAGGCTTAAAATGCATTTTAATTGAAAAAGAAAAATCTCGTTTCTCAGTTTCATAGTTAGCCAGTATGAGTGACAACAGTGACGTGAGGAACAGATTGAATATAAATGGAACATAATCAGCAGCAACATTTGAAATGACTTATAAAAATGGGAACGGGAAGCCCAGAAGGTCAAGGAAAAAAGCTCAGTACTCTTCTGATGATGTATTGCTACCATGTAAAATGGGCTTTAGCCACAAAAAATGTCAAGCGTGTAAAACACAGGCAAGCCTTCTGTTGAATTGTCAGCTGAAACAAAGGTCTCATTTAGGCAGAAAAGAATCTCTGTCAAAACAAACGCCTACAGTTTTACCTATCTTTCTGGGCATCTTTAATGGCCACGCATTCCTAAACACAGGCCAGGAGTCTGTGTATAACACAAGAAAAACTGCATTCACTGGAAAGGGAAATGAAGCATCAGTTTGGCAAACCTCCTGCCATTCTGAAGGCATGAGAAAGAAGACGTCTTCTCCTCCTGTAACTTTAGAGGTAACCCACTGACTAAGTAATCCAGCTAGTAGTCCAGCTACCACGTCACCATCTGGGATGGTGAATGAACTTCACTACTCAAGTCACTCACAGGCTAGAATTCTGCTTTTGCTTTGGTATCGATGGAGGGTGTCATCCTACAGCTTTGAAGGTCATTTAGACCAACCTGATGGAAATGTTGCCTCCTTCTGTTCTGAAGCTTTACATAGCTCAGCTCCAGATACTTCAGCTTTATTTAGAGGCAAATAGAAGGAGCCTCATGAGAGGTTACTTAGCGCTGTTTCTGTCATCTGCACCCCCTGCCTTACTGCCTATAAAACAGTCCAACAAAAGCACTGTACCCTCTGGGGTGAAAAAAGAGCATTATTCAAGGCCCTAATGCTGATCCTTGCCACCTTGGCACAGGGAAGACCTCTCTCCTCCCTGTTCATGCAAAGTCTTATTTCGTACGCAGCTATGACAGTTGTGAAAGTATGTCGCAGGAATTCTGGACAGAAAGCTCCAAGCAAAGAGTCAATTTGGTGCTGTCCTGCCGGCTCCCCAGGGATGTGCATAGAGCCCACTTCCAGCTCTGCAGCTCTGGGCAAGCTGCATAGGACTCTGCTGTGTGGCCACTCTTCCCTCTCCTCACCTGCAGCAGGACCTGAGGACTCTCACCTGCATCTCCAAGGTGCAACTCTCACTTGGGAAATATTAATAGAATTAAAATGTTAGAAGAGTGGAAGGAAATGCAGGTCAGCTAGAACTGCCTTTATCTACTGTCCAAAAGCAGTTGAATCTGACAACCCTTAAACGCCAGGAAGCATGGAAAAGACAAACACTAAATAATAGTACATTTTCAAAACATTCTGATACACATTCAGTAAACATCAGCTGCACAATGAAGAGGTGCAGTGCTATGATTTGTAGCCAGACTTGGAAGTGAAGTGAAATCTAATTATTACTACTTGCTAGAGGGGAGTTTTACCGACACACTCCCTTTGACTTACCACAAGGACTGAAAAATGGAAAGATAACTGAGGACTGCCCAGGAAACCCTCCAGACACAGTACAAGTGGAACATATTCTTTGGGCACAGCATTTCAACTGATATTTAACCTACTTTTTTTTTAAACTGCCAGCAACAAAATGTGCAGCTGGTCTCTGAGAACCAAAGATCAAGAAGAACCTTGGAACAATAATGTGATGATAAATAGAGTAGAAATGGACAATAAATCACAATGGATTAACAGCAAGAGTAATGCCTGGGACCTAGTGATTATCAAATTATGTAAAGTCATTTGCTCTGAAGCAATTACCTTCCACAATATTTCCGATTATCACAGTAAGTGGCCAGCTCTATTGATTCAAGATACGTCCATAATGTTGGGAGCTAAAAAAAGTGTTTCCATACCTTGGAAATGTGAATTCTGTTAATGCATTACTAGCAAATACTGATGTGGAATATGGGACAAAGCAACAAGAACACTGACAAATGCCAGAGCCAGGGTTACTACGACCCTGTTACATTGTACAACGCTGAGATATATGCTGACCATGCTGTTTAATTTCTTGTTGTTCCCTTAGCTTTAGTCTTAGACTTGCTATTGTCTTTAGTTGAACAATTTTAAGTTGTTCTCTTCCGGGTAGAAATTTTAGAGGGGAATCTCTGCACTTCTGTATTTGTGAAATGTTAACCTGTGCTAAAAAAGATGGGTGCCTTCTTGTAAAAAGTTGCTATTAAGCGTTTGCCAAAAGGAAAAAAAATAATTGAATAAATGCAAAGCATGTTTTACTATCACCCATGAAAATGTTACCTGACTGTGTGCAAGTATTAGCTAGCAGCTGGGAAAAAAAAACTATGATGCTTTATGGTATCCAGGTTAAGCACAAAGAGATGAATCTTAATGTGCTCACCTGGTTTGCTCTTCTTCCCTTCAGTACAATATTTGCTGTAATGAACGGGAAGAATTTGCAGAGAATTTGCAGGCATTCTGCTAAATGCAGCAAGACTTGCCTGAAGTTTGGGTCTACCATTGACATATTTATCACTGGTTATGGTTCTGGTCAGGATGTGGACAAATAATATACCAAATAAATGTAGTGAGGCTGGGGAACTTTGAAATTTTTGAGTCAAAAAGTACTTTGATTGGTGCAACTCATTTTGTTTGGAAAACTAGTAGCAGCTATGCTAACAAGATAACTTTTTGATTTATCCCTTGCTTACATGAAAAGGGACTTGCTAGCCTAGATAAAGTAACAGTATTAGCTCAGCAAACTTTTTTAAATGTAGAAGCCAAAGTGAGGCCTGAATAAAACTGGAGGCCTAGGATACCTTCTTGAAGCTGGACCTGTGAGGTAGGACTGGAGACAAGTTAGCTTGAATCTCTTCAGAATTAATCACGGTAGCTAAAGTCATCCAGTGCTGGTTTTTCTCTCCCTCAGCTCAAACTCTCTGGCAACCAGGGTGCTGTGGTATCAGGCCAGCCTGGGATCCTGCTTAAGAAGAGTATTTCTAGTGAACAAAGCATGCATAAACCCAGTACCACAGCTTCAAGCTGCTTCGCATTTATTGACCATTTATACTGGGTCAGTAAGGGAATGGTGGAGGTCCCTGTACAGTCCCTTGTCCAGCACCCACTTTACAGACTTCAGGACTAAGGCTGGGGAACTTTATATTGATCATACAGCAAGGCTTATTGTATAGGGACCTGCAAACAAAGAGGCAGATTGTAAAGCCTGGGTATTCATATTCTTTATAAAGTAGGCACACTGGTGGGCACACAGTATGACCTTACATAGGAGTTATATTGCTAGAGGGACGTTACTCTGGTTGTACATGGACTCTCAAAGGTCCAGTTTGGACCCAAATGGAAAGTGTAGGATTTGTTCTCTTGTTTTCACCCATGGAAAGGAAAATGCACTGGACATACATTTCAGTCACTGGATCACAGATCAGCAGCTGGAAAAGTCTGAATTAAACCACAAATTGTCAAGGCTTTCTAATAAAAACTTTATTGTGCCCATCTGCTGCAGCACTTTAGGCACCTGAAAGGCACAAACTCAAAGCCATTAAAATATTGCACAAACAGAAGATAAAACCTACACAGGCAAATACAGATAAATCATTGTGCCAAGCCAAAAACCTCTGCAAACATAGACTTCTGAGAGGATTTATCCAGCTTCAGAAAACTGGAAGTGGTGGGGAGGTTCTCATGGCACGTACAGCTCAAATTCAACATCTCTTATTACTTGGAAGCCCTGTGGCCTACCAAGTCAACCTTTAAACTACATCCTACATCAAAATGAGTCTTTTTAAGACCTGAATACACTATGGTTTAACAAGGTATGGAGTATAGCTTACTTTGTCTTTAAGCTTTGCCTCTGATTTCTACAGGGAACCCACTGCTCTGGGCTTGTCCTTTTCAAGGCTTCGCTGTCCACAAGAATCAGCTTTGAAGGGGAGATGGGAAGGGAAAAGCAGATAGAAATATGCTTGACAGCATGTAGAGCTAGAAACTAACAGAGCTGCCTGCAACAGAGCATGGTGAAGCTTCAGCTGTGTTGAGACATCACCTGTGGGGTGAAACCACATACAACCAAGTTGCTGAGAAAGCTGGGCAGCAGGCACTGATTAAGACTGTGTCTCTACTACACCCTGCAGTTTGCTGTAGAGTTGGAACTCTTTAGAGCTTGGGCACCAAAGGGAACTGATATAATGTCTCAAGTATAGACCAAATCTACAAACATACAAAGGAAAAGAATTTAGGTTAGTCCTAAAGATACAGCTGGAAAACCCGCTGGCAGAGTTGTCCACATTCCCCCCAGTGCTGGGTATCGTAAAAGACATCCACCACCATTCCATTGTTCATTCAATCTTAACTGAGGCTCCTTTGTACTCACCAGGTGTGGCCTTCAGTTGTATCATCTTGTAATTGTGCAGGATGTGATCTACTCCAAGGATTAATTAGAGCTGGTGAGGAGGCTGTGGTCTGTTCTCCAAGACCTTTGCTTTAAATATGGCAAAAGTTTACTTTTAAAGCACGTGGACATGGAAGGGAAAGGGCTTCACTGTACTCTGCAGGGAAGACTAGAGAGCCAGGCTCCACATTCTCCTGGGAAACAGGAAATTTAAACAAAAAGTAATTCATGGGCTAGAGTAGCAAGGCCATGCTAAATATGACATATAAAATACAGGTTGATCAGCATATGGTGTTGGCATAGCTATGGATGAAAGCATAAAAGAAGAACAGACCCAAACTGCATATTAATTTACATACTTGCATCTGCAAAAACTTCATTGTGGACTCACACAAGGGTAATGAAAGTTATCTTGTAGTACAGTTGAATAGGGAAACTGGTGTTATCTGTACTCATGAAATAGCACCTCTGATAATTTAAGCTGCATCTTTACTAATCCTGCCCAGAGAAGTTAAGGGCTTTTGTTCTCAAAGAAATAATACCTTGTTTTTTTAAAAAAAAAAGCCCAAGGAAACAGTGTTGTTAAGAAGAAAAATATTTGGAGTAGAGATACTGCTGATGAAAGAGGGGAACAATTCAAATAAGGGAGAATAGATAGAAAGGATCAGCGTTCTTCTAACATTTCTTTAGCAATCTCTTCTGAGGTGTCCAGACCCTCATTTGGGAAGGCGTTTGTGCCCACTCAGATACCCCTGATCTTTCATCTTCTATCAGACCTCAGCATGGTACTTCCCAAATCCCTCAGGCATGCTCCGCTGGTTTAACTTTGATGAGATAAATGGGACACAGTGTCCAAGGTGGAAACATGATCCTGCTACGGTTGAATGTGTTTATTGGGGATTGAGAATACAGAGAGGAGAGCCTGCTTATTCCTAGGGTGACAACCATCATTATAAACCTTAAACCTGTTATTAAAAACCCTGTAAACAAGGAAAAGGCATCTAGAATGGATAATCTGAAGCATTTACTAGCACTTTCATTTGAACAAAATCTCATATAATTTCTTCCAAACCACAAAGAATATTAAAACCTCCTTTGGCATGGCCTTAGTGGTTAATGATGGGAATGAGCATTCCTTTGGGCTACATAAGGAGGAAATGAGTAAAAAAATGTCTAGGGCTCCACTGCTGTAGCTAACGTGTAACTCTGTTTTCATGAAGAAAAAACAAGACCCATAAGTGACAGACTTTTTCGCTTCGTTTTCACAAGAGGACAGATTTTATCTGAGGGATAAGGGGTTCAAGTGAGGAAGGAAAACACTGGGAACAACAGAAAGCTGAGGAAGAGGCAAGACAGGTATTGAGCTCTTAAATTTCAGATTGTCCTGGAAGACTGGGCCAAAGCTCCTCTTTGACTCAGCCACCTCCAGGCCTCCTGGGATGGTGGATTTCCTTACATTCCAGAGGAAAACAGTGAGCACAGTAGCCAGTTCCTGCCTCTGCTGTGTGGCTTTACAGACCACCCACTTGCTAAGCCAGACCTCTCCCACTGCCCCAGCCAGGAACAGGGCACTGGGGGACACCAGGACAGCCCCAGCCCTCGGCTTTGGGCACCTCCCTGGGGATGGGGACAGGCTTGGGTAGTGGGCATGGCTTGGTGGGGCCCATGGCCAGGCAGGGCAGAGCTGCGGGGAGCTGGAGGCCGGCCCTGCTGCAGTGTTGCTGGGGCAGTGGGTGACAGCTGGCATGGGGGCTGGTGGGAGGACCCCAGGGGGGCTGACACGGCCAGCCAGGGCTGTGGGTGCCCTCACAGCCTTGATGCCTTTTTTCCTTCTATTTTCTTTGGGATCTTAAATTATTTTGCTGTTTTTCCTGCAGCTTTTTCACTCCTTTTCTCCAGTCCTGATGCATGCATGATAGGTTGGCTGGTGGTTCCTCCCTGTCCAGCCAGAGGCAGAGTGGGGCTAGAGGCAGCGCGTCCTGCCATGCCTGCTGGGTGTTTCCCCTTTTTTCCTGGGTCCCTGCCCTGGCCGCCCCCAAGGCACTGTGGGGCCAGCAGACCCTTGGTACAGGCGCTGCACAATCCCTGGCACCAGCCTGAGGCATGGGTGGCCCCTCGAAAGCAAGACAAAGACATAAGGAGAAGGTAGATGGTGGAGGAGGTATTGACTTATGGAGTTGCAGTGGTAGCAGTGTCAGAGCTGTAGTACTGTGGAAATGTAATAGGGGCAACATCTTGGGGGGAGAGGGATTATTCTGAAGCACCAGGTCGCTTATTCTTCCAATTATGTCAAATACTGTAATAAAAGCAATTACGTAGGAACCTTTGCATACTGTCAAGTCTGAGGTGGAAGAAAGAGTAAACAAGGAACTGGAGCCACATCAGCTGCAGTCTGATGCATGTGCTCCCCTCCCCCCTTATATATGCCCATTTAATTTATTTCTGCATTTGAACTTCCTACATTTCCCCCTCCTTTCTCCCCACTGCCCTCTCTCCCGGCAGGGCTCCGCTTCCCACCTCTTGCTGGGTACCCTACACTGCCTCTTGCTGCCTGCTGCTGCCCAGCCTGGCAGGGCTGGGACAGGGTCCCAGGACTCCCCAGCCCCGCTGCCCCAACTCCGGGGGCCGGGGAAAAGCTTGCCAGTTGGCTGTGGAAATTTTACATTGTGATAGTTTTCATGGGAAGGGTGGGTTAATTAGCTCACTAAATACTTTCTTATCTCTGGCAGGCAAAATTAGGGAGTCACCTTTACAGGAAGTATTTCAAAGCAAAAGAACTTCAGTTCTGTTTTCTCCTTGTTTCTCTTTCACACAAAGCCCAGAATTGTAAAGGACTGATTGTTTTGAGCTTTAAAGTAGCTTGTGTTACTTTTTGGTATATCTTTTGGTTGATTGTACCAATTCTGCCTTAGCATTTTGGAACATAACAAAATAATTTCCTTCTTTTCTCCTCTACTACTGCACGTATTACCAGGAGTGCATAATCACCCTTCTGGTTTCTTCTACCTATTTTACAAACCAAAAAGTCGAACCCATGCAATGGAAAAAATTTAATTTGAACAGTTAAAGAAAAACAACTTAACAGGAACCCACTGCCATAATTTTAAGACTTTTTCCCAGTAAGGGCTTTGGGGAAATGATGGCGACTGGAGCCAGCAATGATTTGGTTTATTTTTCCAAAAAGGGCTGAGCCCTGCTGAGTCAGTAGTGTGTAGGATTGAGCTGAAACTGCTAAAAAGACTTTCCAAACAAGGCCTGATGAAAAAGCTTAGAATATTGTTCTATAAAAAAGGAAAATATTGTTCCCTATAATGGCAAAGCGATTGAGTTTTTATTGCCTTTGAAAATCACTCAATACTTAGGAATACATGTTAGAAGAGTTACATCAGACTCTGTAACTCACATTTAAATTGTAAATTTTCCTTCATTATTTTGTGAACCATGCTTCTTATTTTTATTATTTTGAATAGGTTACTCTGTTGGAAAAGTGTAAAGTAATTTTCAAACAGAACTGGTAGATACCTTAGTTTTAAGTTCAAACAAACCATGGCTGAACCCCCAACCCCATTGTTCCCGAAATCAGCACATAAATTTTGAGGTATAAAAGGAGATATTGGGTCTTTATCTGACAATAGAATTTAAAATTTTTAACTCTAGTGGCTAGGACTTCCCATTTTCAAGCTTTCTTAAATGTGAAGAAGAATTTTCTTTAAAATCTTATTATAAAGCAAAGGTCTAAATTCCTCACAACCAAATAATTCATGGAAACTTTATAGAGAACACTACACATTGGAACACATTGTATAGAATTTCAAAAATGCAAAACAAATCTCATTGGCTTATAAGAGTTACTTAAGGCAAAAAATATATCTATCTGTTCTTTTGGAAAAATATTGTGGACCTAGAAATATCCCAGCCTTCTCAGACAACACTGATATTCTTTTCATGCAGCTGTTGATCTGGGGGTATTTCAAAGACTGAGGGCCTGTGCAATGGGCTTGATCAGATCCTTTGAAGTTTCTCCCCTGCTGCATTTCAGTTATAAATTATAATTTCTGAGTGTGGTATTGCTAACCTCGGAATATTCATTATTCTCTGATTTGCTATTTTGATACTTTATATATAAACTTAATCTAAAAATCAGGTTGAAAAGCAGTCCTTTATCTAAAGATAGCCTTCTGAAGAGCTCTTTTATTTACTTGCTTGTTTGCTTGCTCGGGGGGCAGTCTTTAGTCGAAGTTGCCAAGCCCTCTTCTGTTGTAATTAAACAGTACATCTGGAGCAAAAGGAAAATATGTAGTGGTTTGTTTATTCAGGAGGAAATGTTTGATTTAATATAACAGATTATATTCTTGAAAGGAACAGGACCAAAAATAGATCCTGAGCCAAATTCTGCCTTTAGCTACATCTTGCAATCTTAAGCACTGACAGCCGTGCTAGGGAGTGGGTCCCTGAGAAACTGCGGGGGCTGTGGTGGGGCTATGTTACAGCTCTGCAGTACTGGGAGGGGAGATAATAACCTTCTGACAGCTAGAAAAACTGGCCTTTGATCTGCTTGTCTGCCAGCTCCAAGCTCTGCCCACGCCGAGGGAAGAGGCTGGGGAATGCACTCTGCACGTGTGGCTGCCCCATGGTGTGAATGCTCCCTGGGCACATCACAAACCAGCTGTGAAGGACTGCGGAGAACAGGGAGAGCGACCGCATCTGTGGCAACTGGAAGATACCAGCTGAAATCACCAGTCTGATAAAATACACCATGGCTTTTGCACAGTCACCTTGAACTGAGTGTGGAAAGTTCATGCATCTCTTCCCTAGTGCTGGTTCCCCTAGGTAGTTTGAATATTTAGTTCGGCACTTGGAGATACCTGTATGAACAATTAGTTACCAGTTGTCTTGTAATTTTGTCTTAAGATCAAGGTTTTGTACAATAAGGGCTCATCCTTGCTTGGTCTTGGGATACGTCTGCAATGCAGATACACGGAATTGAGCCGGTGCTGCAGTGAGAACGCTAGCTTCCTGCTCCCAGGTAGCATAGCTCTATTCTGCAAAACAAACAAGGACTAGTCTTGGAAAGGTTAGTAAAGGGTAATAAAGTCTTAAAGATTTTAATTGCGCTTAGAGTAATTCTTTCCTTCTTTTTAAAGAGACAGACAAAATGCCCTGTACACATTACAATGAAATCATCCCATCCCTGCTTACCTTCCTTCTCCGCTCCAGGTCTCAGCGAACAC
This sequence comes from Strix aluco, assembly GCF_031877795.1. Classification (NCBI taxonomy): domain Eukaryota; kingdom Metazoa; phylum Chordata; class Aves; order Strigiformes; family Strigidae; genus Strix; species Strix aluco. The sequence continues at coordinate 32,114,980 of NC_133931.1, forward strand.
TGAAGCAAGGGAGAGGCAGGGGTGGGGAAGTGTGCAGAGCATTAGGGTGAACCTTTTTGCTCTCTTCCAAAAAAACCCAAATCACAATTAAAGAATTTAAATTACTGGGAGTCATAGCTGCGTATTTCAGCAAATTGGGAAATTTCAGTCAATTAGAAAATAAAAAAGAGAAAGGAAATAAAAGATTTCCCAGTGATTTTCATCTACTATGCGTTGTCATGATTTAGCTTTTCCTGTTTTTGGGTGGAATGAGATGAGGAGAGGGCATTTAATGTTGTTAGGGCTGAGCATCCTGAAAGGGGAAACTGATAGCAGTGGCCAGTACACCAGCGGGTAGTTTTCAGCAGCTCAGTGACAGGGAGCAACAGGGGTTGTTGAGGATGCTCATGTTCAAGCTCTGCAGTTCTATCATTTTAAAGGTTTGATCTTTTGATCCTCATCTCCATCCCTTCTTTACAAAAAGCAAAACACTGAACAATAGTAGATACCTAAGGAAGAATGTAAAACGAGGAAAAATACAGAGATACTATATAAAATACTTTCCTGCTCTGCAGCCATTTGCAGCTTGGGACCAGCAGATAGAAGGGGTGATTTGTATTAAACAGTATTTGATGGCTTTTTCTCCATTTTTTGTCCAATTGCTCCCCGAACTTATAGGAACTTCCCACACTCCCATTGTCCTGTGACAAGGAGCTTCACAGCTTAAGGCTGTATGGTGCTAAGAAGTAGTTTCCATTATTTTAACTGTTTTGTTTCATGACTCCTGTTTTTTTGTGTTGTAAGAGAATGTTGTTCTCTGCTTTTATTTTCTGCATCAACCATGATTTTATCAGCCTCTGCCATAAGTCCTCTGCCCCCTTAATTTCTTTTTCCCGAGGAACAGATGACCTGGAAAATAGAAGTATGAAATCCTCCCAGGTACATTTAATGGAACACACAGTCATGAAGTGTCTCCTTGTAAAAGCAAAAGCAACAACCTTAGTCTGTGATACAGAGTCTTCTTTCTTGAAGTAACGTCTTTGTGCAGGATAACACTCAAATTTGAGTCCTAAAAGCAAGACCTTGACCTTCTGCCAGTCTAGTTAAACCAGCTTTACAAGCATTATAAATCCTGGGCTGGTTCAAAGATTTTGAACAACTACACATTGTTTTGAATCACAAGCAGCAACAAAACCTTCGTCTTGCATTCCCATGACTACTTTAGTGACAATTTTAAACTCTGGAGAAATAAAATGTTACTTTCAAGGCCTTTAGATAAAGGATCTATTTCAGGAAAATATTTTTAATATTTGCAGCTAGTGTTTCTCCTCTTTGGCTCTTCTTTCTTTAGTATCAGTTGTACCATATTTCCCAACAAACTGCAGCTGCCCTCCAGTTTTGGGGAGCTCTATTTTGCAGCTGTATTTACGATATGCAGGAATTTGAAGGTGTTCCTCACAGTCTGATGCTATTATCCCTAGTCTGATGCTATTATGCAATGGCTCTACTGCTCCACCTTCAGGCCTGGGGCTTATCTTTAAATGCACTTTGTATGGGCCAAAGATTTTTGCATTTCAGAGGCAGAGGTATGTTGACACGGTGTACATGTCCTGACATCAGTGGAACTGAAAACCTGGCAAGAGATTTTATTGCTATTCGGTTTGAGAATAATTTTATGTTGGAGAAAGTGAAAACATTTATCTGATTTGACTACAAGTGTTTTCCTACATTACTTTGCACTCCCAGGCTATTCTGGTTACATCTGCAAGTGCCTAGGATGATTCTGGAAAATGGCTCGCAGGTGCGTTGCAAGACAAAACAAGCCCTTGCTACCCTGCAGCAGGACTTTGGCATGAGACCCCAGAGTGAAATCACACTTTATCTTAGACATAGCTGAGAAGCTCAAGGACAGAAAGGAGGATGGGACCAGCTGGGAAACACTAAAAGAATCAGCTTGAACACCCACACCCGATTCTACTCAAATGGCCTTGAAATGTGTTTACAGACAAAAGAGCCGTGAATTGTGCTATTTGACTGTGCTGGGAGTTACTGTAGGAAATCAGTGTAGGAAGCCCAGGGTTAACTTATTACCTTCACAAATCTTAGGAAGTTATTTTGCTTTCTGTTAAAATATTATTATGATAATAAGCTTTTGATAGCAGAGCCTTACCCACATAGCATTAAATTTACTGCTGGCCTTGATTTGGTAACCAGCAAAGTACAAAGAAGGAGCACATTGCAAAGCAAAGCCACGAACCCCTCTGTCTCTGGAACTGCTTGCAAAATAGGACTGATGATTGGACAAGGAATCTGATCATGGACGCAGGGGAGATAAAAATAGTATTTCAGATTCAAAGAGGGCTCTAGCAAGGTGGTCTCATTGCTGGTCAGATCTTCCTGTTTTGCTAGATCAGGAGAGATGGTCATGTTGCCCTTGGCTGAGCACACTGGCAGGAGGCAGCAGTGCGATGAGCACTGGGCACCCCATCGTGCCTGGTTCCGACGACTGTTCATAAGTGCACTTTCTCTGCTGTTTGTTACATGGTCTAATAGGCAAGTGTGCAGAGTATAAATGCATAACACCCATTTGCCTGCCTTTGCAAGCAGTTCTCACCCAGATGATCTCTTAGACCTCACTCGCTTATCCTGCTAATTAGACTTCTAGTCCTATAGCCTCAGAACCAATGCAGCCTCTGCCAAGAATCAATAAAATGCAAAGCAGCAGGCAGCCGGTATGCAGCCCATTAGATACCAGATGCTCGTGCCAGGGTGCTTTCCTGTATCAGCATACCAAGAAACCTGAGAGGAATATCTGAAAAGGACTCCTTACCTCTAGGGTCTTGCATATCTGTGCAGTGTCCTTGGGACATGGCTTTCCAGAATTGGATGTGATGTGATTTTTATCATCGTTACCACGGAAACTAAGCAACCTGGAATGAGCCAACTCTTGTTATCCCTCAGACCTATGCTGCTCCAGGCACAAGAGAGGCCTGCAGAGTCTCAGAGAGAAAAAGTGCCCAGTGAAGCTGTGAGCCCTCTCCTTAACTTCCATCATCTCAGTGTAAATCACTTTTATCCATTGATTTAAAACTATCAGTTTCCACAGTGTACATGTTATTGGTGTTTGTGCATTTACTGCTGTTTGCTCTTTTAGTAGGTGCACTTTAGGGATACTGAAGTTGTGTTTTATTTAAGTATAGGAGTATTTTTGTGAACATATTGGGTTTCCCACACAGGATTCACAAAGAATTTTCAGGACAGCCTTTGTATGGATTATGAACCTACCCTGGACTCATACTCCAGTGTTTAATATTCATGGGGCACCAAAAACACAGCAGGCCCCACTGATGATTCATAACACAGCCAAATGTGATGCACCATGGGATGGATGTATGCATCCCATATAATGTGTCCCACATGGTCAGGTTTTCACAAGGGACATCAAAACCTCTGGAGAGTCACTGAGCCTTCACGTGCCAGCCATGGCAAAGCTCTCTGCTATCCCAGGTGCTGTGTGGGATGCAGTGCACAATTATGGTTTGAAACAGGTATTGCTCTGTTGCCTTAATCTTCCTGTTAATAGCTACCACGTACAGCTCATTTTCCCAGTCACTTTCAATCTCAGCTTCAGAGAGGAGAGTTAAACAAGTTTTGCTCTGTGAGGCAACAGAAGGCTTCATTCCTTGCTGCAGGAGAGGACAGGGTGCCTCAGGATAGAAGCAGGAAGGCTGATTCTGTTAACATTCATCAGACGGAAGAGAGGTTAAGGTGCTTTAGGCTCCCATGCAATGAGGACTAGCCGATGTGTTGGAGGTTCACACATCTCTGTGCTCATGTAGCTACATCTGCCTGCTGTGTGTGGTATTCATTCTCCCTTCTCCCTTGCAGAAAACAGCTGAGAGATCTTGAGACACACGCAATGGCATTTACTGCCCTAACACCATCACAGCATGAAGAGCTGCCATGCCCATAGCTGTCTGCTGGCAGTTTGAAAATGTCACAGCCTACCTGAGCAGTTGGGTGGGGCAGGGAGAGAACAGCCCTTTAATTACTCCCAAAGACTGCAGTGCAGTTACCTGTGCCATGTATCCCACCGAGACTCACTGAGCGATCCTGTGGCACGCAGGACTCAGCACATCACAGAGAGCATCACTGCACCAAGCACATACATGGTGGAAAATTCCCAATGCATTCTCAGGGAAGCAGTAAGAAGCTCTTCTGTAAAAGACTGTTGTTCATGGAGATGCTTCATTTCATGTCCGATAGTATGAACCTGAAGGAAATAATTTTGAAACCACATCCACACAGGCATGTGAAGCAGACTGGAATCTAAATAACATACCTGCCCTCAGCGCAAGCTCTCCCTGCATATGCCTCAGTAACTGACCCCTTCACAATATTTTTGTGGGGAGGTGTACACGTCAGGAAAGATGGTGAGGGAGAATTCCTCTCTCTAGAACTTTGGGCAAGCGTGGTTCTGCATGAGATCTGCAAAATTTCTACTGTTAAAAAAGGAGGAGGGAAAAGAAAGTGAGATAGCCCTCGCAGCTGGTTCCCCTCTACCTTGGCTAATGTTTGCACGGGAGCTGGGAGACGTCAGTGGGGCTCAGAGAATCATTAACTGCCCCTGCTAAGTTTCATGGCCCCAAGGTCACAGAGCAATGGTGCACTGGAAGACTACAGGAGTGCAACAAAACAAGTCTGTTGGTGCTGGGGGGACCAGAGCACCTTGTCCATGAAAGGCAGAGCTCTGCGCACACCTATCAAGCTGCAGCCAGGTTTGCTCCTGGGATTCTTCATCCCTAATGCTGGCACTGCACAAGGATGTGAACGTTGGACCTCCTAAAAGCTGTTTCTTTAATTTTAATTTTTATTATTATTATTTTTATTTTATTTTTTCTCTTTTATTGCAGTTCCAGGGAAAAATTAGCCCTAGATGTCTAATTGTTGTCACCATCTTCTAAATTTCTAACAACTGGGTCTAGTTGCCTTGTGCTCAAGGTCTTGTTTTCCTGACTGGACAACGTGCCTCCTGCTCTCTCATTAGTACCTGTGTTGCTGGGAAGATTAAACCCAGCTCTCCCCACAAATACCTGTCAGCTCCCTCACTTGTAGTGCAATTAATGAAGCCTTTTCTCCTGGGTGAGAGCAGAAAGTCACCTCCTTTCCTCATGACCTTGAGCACATGCAGAGCCTTTATCTGAGGTCACTTGTTTATTGTAGTCCACAAAGCACAAGCAAGGATTGTCCTCAGTGTGGGACTCATATTTTGACTGTATTTGTCACTCCCCAGCTCAGGTGAAGATAAAGACCATTTGGGGAGGAGGAAGACAGTTTCACCTCCCCACAAACTGTGTGCCCTCACCAATGAACAGGTAGTTGTCTGCTTTCTCTAAGGACATCCCCTCTCCTACCTCCCTGACTATGAGTCAAACTCCACCTATGGCCCCCTGCAGAGCTGGCATCCTATTTCCAAGACAGAGCTCTAGCTTTTGTGCTGCTTTGAGCTGTGCCTGGTGCCTGAGGTTCCCGAGCTGGGGATGAGTCACAGCACTGCAGCACAGCTACCCTGCAGTGTCCTGTGCTCAGGGCTTCATTCCCCAGACATCAGCTCAAGGCCACTACACCTTCCTCGTGTTCCCTACCCTCCCTCTTTCCTCATAACATGACCTGGTGCATGGCATCCGTGTGCACTGACTGACATCCAGCCAGACGGGAAGGTCTCAATCTTAGTATTTACAAACTTAAAGGTCAGTACATCTCACTTGGCATGAACAGAAAAAACACACCAACCTTGTAGGAAGACTGATGCGTTACTGTGTGTAAGTTTGCTTTTGTGTAATGTAAGCATGATCCTGAATTTTCAAGGCTTGCTCTCACCTGCTTTATTATTGCAAGGAAGATGCAGTTGTAAGATGCTGCCAGCATTCAATGCCCTCGTATAATGTAATTAACATTTTGACCACTGGATGTTACTGTTGCTCCAAACATCTGCAGGGGAATGCAGGGTAAAGACTGGCAATGCAATCTTCTAATTTTTTTAACCCAGAATCTAGCTAAATCAGACAGTGACCTGTGGATAGGTAGATCACCTATTTATTGCCTGCCCATCAACTGAGGAAGAATAGTTAGAAACTTGTTATTCAGATATAAGGGATTGTCTGCATCCAGCAGCATGCAAGCAAATGATTAAATTCATGGTACTGGACTGAGTTTTTAGTAATGAAGAAGCAAGTGATTTTTCAAACCGTTAGCCTTGGAAATTCTAGCACGTTGCCCAGGACAGTTAAATGGTTTTGTATGTATTATACTAGTGGTACACAAAGCTCAGAAATATATCACATTTTTTAGGTACCTTTGAACACTTACACTGCACTCTACTCATTAATCCACCTCCCCTAGAACAATTGGTAAGCCTGATGTGTAAGCAATCTCTTTTAAAAAAATGTGGTTTTATCATTATTATTATTATCATATGCAAATATTTTCGAACACTTCCCAGATCTCTGATTATTTTTGCACTCTACTACATGCCTCCCCCCAGCCTTTCTGTATGGATCCCACACATTTTGTGCACTCAGCTTTCACTGATGTATCCTAAAGCAAAGTCTTCCTATCAGATGAGCACAGTTGGTACAGCTGAGATGTGCCCAAAGCAATTCATCATTTATTGATTGGCACCTCTGTGGAACACTTCCTTTGTGCATACTGTGTTGCAAGAGCTCCTGTTTTCATCTTCCCCAAACACGGAGAAGAGCCTTTTAAATATGCATGATAATTCTTTCACCCATAGGTGGACACCATACAGGTGGGCAATATGTCCAGCTATAGGTGGACATAACCATTACTACACTCTACTGAAGCTGACAGAAATTCAGTATGTGGCTGCACACCAGGTAACAACAAAGATGGTTCTGTGGTTTTTGGTGTTTCCCTTTGATTCCTCATATATTGCAGGAAACATCCAGGAAGTGCTTTTTTATAGTATCATCTTATCTGTAGACCCAGTAACTTATTTATGTATTACCTTATCAATCCACAGTTTCAGTATCTCCAAGTAGGCATCTCAAAGAACAGGTTTTGCACACTTTTCAGAAATCTCCATGTTATTTCTGAGCCAGTTTGTCATGTCTGAAGATACACCTTGCTTGAAATGTGAGGTAAAACTCCTCCTTGAGATGTGAAAATTATGAATGTTCATAGACAGTACTCAGATAAGAAACTACTCATGGGGAATTCACATCGCCTATTTTAGCTGCTTAATGTAAATGATTAAAGCTCTAATGTGTCCCATTTAGGTTTAGACATCACCAAGTTTGACATCCTGCTCATAAGTAGGTCATCTAGGCTCTCTTTTAGTCAGCGGTGGGGAGAAAGAGACACCTCCAAAGGGGTGAGCCAACTGATCTATGGACAAAACCTAATCCAGAAAGATATGAAACTCCCTTTTTGTGTTGAATGGCAAAGGGAAGGCTTCATCACTGTGCATACCAAAGCAACATGGAGTTATTAAAAAAAAGAAAAAAGTTTTCTCTTTTGACTCAATGTTATCACTTAAACCATAGTTGTCCAAAAATTCTCCTTTAATTCTGAACTACTTTCTTTACCTCATCCTGAGAAATTCTTAGAGACTTGATACTGAAAATAGTTTCTTTATCAACATTTCCCTCTCTCCATTTTGTATGCAGCAGTTTCTGCCCTGTGCCTGGAAAACTGCTAGTGGGCTGATGGGATATTTTAACACAGAAAATATGGGAGTTTTTTAAATTGACATGTAAAGGTGCTGGGACCATTTCTGTTCAACAACTTTATTGATGATCTGGATAAGGACATAGAGTGTATCATCAGTAAATTCGCAGATGACACCAAGTTAAGTGGGAGTGTCAATCTGCATGAAGATAGGGAGGCACTACAGAGAGACCTGGATAGATTGGATCGGTGGGCCAATGTTAACGGGATGAGCTTCAACAAGGCCAAGTGCCAGGTCCTGCACTTGGGCCACAACAACCCCGTGCATCGCTAGAGGCTTGGGGAGGTGTGGCTGGAGAGCTGTCTGGAAGAAAAGGATCTGGGGGTTCTAACTGACAAGCAACTGAACATGAGCTGGCAGTGTGCCCAGGTGGCCAAGAAAGCCAACAGTATCCTGGCTTGTGTTAGAAATAGTGTGACCAGAAGAAGTAGGGAGGTGATAGTCCCCCTGTACTCTGCACTGGTGAGGCCACACCTGGAGTATTGTGTCCAGTTTTGGGCACCTCAATATGAGAGAGATATCGAGGTGCTGGAGCGAGTGCAGAGGAGGGCAACGAAGCTGGTGAAGGGCCTGGAGAACAAATCCTATGAGGAGAGATTGAGGGAGCTGGGACTGTTCAGTTTGAAGAAGAGAAGGCTGAGGGGAGACCTCATCACTCTCTACAGCTACCTGAAAGGACATTGTAGAGAGGTTGGTGCTGGTCTCTTCTCACAGGTAATTAGCAATAGAACAAGAGAGAATGGCTTTAAACTGCAACAGGGGAGGTTTAGACTGGACATTAGGAAAAAATATTTCACAGAAAGAGTGGTCAGACAGTGGAATAGGCTGCCCAGGGAGGTGGTGGAGTCACCATCCCTGGATGTGTTTAAGGGTCATTTAGATGAGATGCTGGGGGATATGGTGTAGGGGAGAACTTTGTAGAGTAGGGCTGATGGTTGGACTCGATGATCCCAAGGGTCTTTTCCAACCTGAATGATTCTGTGATTCTTTGAAATGTGCCTTCATATTTGAACCTCCTAATATAATTCTGCTTGCTTGCTAGGGCAGAGGAGTCCACACCTTTGTTATGCACTTGCCTATTGTTATGATTTACACACTGGATTAACATGAGGGATAATAAATTAACAAAGTGTAGCTTCATAGTGCATAATCCTCGGTGCTTTAAATTAAAACTGTCTGCTGTGGCCAGGAGAGTGATCAGAGCAGAACTTTACCCTGCAGGCACATTTTTCACCACCCCATCTGTTGCCCCAGATACTAGGGATGGAAATGCCCATTTTGCTAATTTTTCTTTTACAGGATCATTTTTTTTTTTTTCTCCTTTAAAAAGGTTTTTCTTATATTTTCTTTCGTGAGACTGTTGCAAGTGACATATGAAATACAACATGCAAGCCAGGGCACAGAAGTGGAATGCATGCTACAAGCCAGAGCAGTATAAAATATTCAAAGAATGAATACATGCGTATTTAGGTCAAGTAAAATGAGGGATCCCTGCAGTCACTTCCTTTCTGTGACTTGAACACATTGTTACTTCTTAGTAATTATTTGCCTGTGATGTCTTCTTCTTTTAGCTCTTTTCAGCTGAAGAGTTGGTGGCCTGGCATTTGGTCCCTGGAATCTTTTCCATATGATTAGCCTCCATCCCATGCCAATTCTCTTTCCAACAGCTTGAGGAAGCAATCTTACCCTGTTGTAACCTGGTATATAAAACATGCAGGATACCCAGAGTGGAATAGACCAAGTTTAAAGCATCAAATTGCCTGATCTCCCTGAATTTAATCAGGAACTAGTTTCTTGATTTCTTTGGAATTCCCCCATGAGTTAATCAAAGTGAACTCTTGGCCAGATTAGCTCTGGAAGGTTTGGAGATGTGAGTCCAACTGCAGGCCAGAGTAGCATCTACAACAGCTTTATCTACAAGAGCTTTGCTTTTCCCTGTCCCTTTCTCCTCTCTTCAGGACTACAATTTCCTGCTATAGGCTGGAAAAGCATCTGTTCTGGGAGAAGATGGAAACAAAGGATGCAAATTATTGTGAAATATTTGCCTTTTATTAAACCCATCTGATCCTGCATTCTGGCATATGCAGAGTCTCTTTTGAGACTACCTGTGTAACATTCCCAACACACACTTTTGCTCTTTTTTCCCCACATATTCTCTATGTGAGATTGCAGCAGTGATGAGCCTCTTTGCCACAGCTGAATCTTGCTCAGAGTGACCCATATATGAGAGTTCAGATGAGAAAAGCTCAAACTGCTCATTTCCCATAGCAGTTTACCTAGTCATGGAATGAAAACGGCTAGATCAATAAATATACGTACTGAGTTTTCTAATTTGCACACAGAAATACAAGTCAAACTCAGTGAATGTCTGAAAGCTGAATGGTTGGAGACTTGCACTGATCATTTCGTGTAACTTTCAGATATTTATTCCTGAAATATTTCTGTGCTGTATTTACAGCTAAAACTTTGTAGTTCTCTTCTACCTCAGGTAGAAAGCCAGCATGGATCAAATACCTATCTTGACTTACACAGATGTAAGATCTCTGTAGGATCTGAACATCAAATGGCAATGTCCAGGCTTCAGGTTGTATCAGCTGGTGCTGAGAAAGAGACGGTTGTGGGACGTCTCTTGTTAGATCTTAGCAATGTGTAAAATGAGGATGGGGAAAAATGTCCCTAGTTTTCCTGATCTCCCATTCCATCACAAACCACATGTCTACCTGCTACGTCTAGAAAAGAAGAGCCTGGGGCATTCAATCATTTCAGGTCCAGATGCTCTGAAAGTGGTTGCTTCTAACACTCCCTTGGGCAGTCTGCTCCATACCCTGTAGGGTTCTGCCTGCTGTCCCCTGCAGAAGTCCCTGAAGCTTTCCAGGCCACTGCAGCTGAAAAACTGCTCTCTGGCGGGTACAGGTCTCCCACCCTCAAAGTCAGGTAAGTGATATCAGATTCCTGCTGGTTCAGGAGAGAATCATTGGCCTCCACAACTGGGCAGGTTGCTTCCCCTTCCCAAGGCAGTTGTTGGGAAGCAGTAGGTGGTGGCTACTCTGCCCGTGAGGAGTCTTGTGAAACATCAAAGTTAACCTCTGGGTCAGGATTTTCCTGTCTGATTCTGCACACTCTCTAATTTCTCCTTTCTTCAGACATAACTTAGGCTCCATCTCATTTACAACATGTGACTGCTCACCTCCAAATTGCTGATGTTTAAGTAATACAATAAGCACTGTAATGTCAGTATATTTAATATATAGGGGGGGCCATCTGCCCCCTCTCTGGCTCTCAATGTGCCTGTTGTCTTCTCCATTACTGTTTCTTTATCACCACACACAGTACATAGCATAACAAGAATAAAATGAACGCAGCCTCATTCATTGGAGTTTTTCTGCCTCTTTTCACAGGCGTTACCATTTGTAGAGAAGAATGGGGAAGGAGAGCTTGCTCTATATGCATTTCCATCCAGTGCTGCTGGATATGATCCCAGCACTGTTGTGCGGAGCCGTTCCTCAGGGTCTCTGTGCAGGGAACTTCAAAGGGGTGAGGGAAGATGCTGGGCTGCCCATTGAGATACCTGTCCTCACTTGACATTAAAGCCACATTAATAGCACAGCCCCTCTACACAGTCCAGATAAGGTGGCAGATGTGTTTAGCAGTGGGAGCAATAGTAGCAATAACACGTATTTTGTGGGTTTTTTTGCCAAGGACAGACCAGCTCCTCTAAATGGATTACTTTAATCTACAAGGATAACCCCTTGGGTTTTCACACTCCCTTGCAAAGAAGAGTAAGCAGTATGTTACAAAGCTCTTCACAGTAGCTTATCTAAACCTGTCTTTGCCTAATCCCCCAGTTTTAGTCTTGAAATTAAAATATGCTTTCTTTCTCCTTTTATTGTGAATTAGCCTGCTGAAGATTTGGGAAAATTTTAATTCACAATAATGAGATACAGTTCTCTTATGGCTGCTATCTGTCCAAGGAGATTAGGAGAAGGTGGAGAAAATGATGTTTCTAAATGGGGATGAAAAAAATGAACCTCCTTGACAGGGTGCTGGGCACATCCTCTTCCAGAGCACAGCTGGCTGTGTCCAAGGTCAGCTCCTCTGCTGATAAGGGCTGTTGTGAAGAAATAGAGAAGAGAGGGCCTGCTCCTCCTGCCTTGTGGGAGCTGTTTTTTACCTGAGGCTTTACCCCTGGTCCCTGTCTATGCTACAGCCCCCACAGCACTGTGCTGTGCTGCAGTGATGCCTGCTCCGGGCTCCTGCTGCTGTGATTCTGGCCCTGACCCAGCTCCTCCAGCTCAGCTTCCCGGTTCACCCTTGGACATGTTTTGCTGCTGTGGACTTGCTTGGTGACCACAAAGCTGTGCCTGATCTTGATCACTGCCCCAGGCCTGATCCTGTCCCAGACTGGCTGCTCAGCATCCTGGCTCCTTGTCAGTGCAGGCTCTGTCTCACTGGCTGTGCTGCCACAGAGCAGCACTGCAGTCCTCACAGCACCCTGACTCACTTCTGGGCCTTCCAGAGAAGGATTTAACCCACTTCGTTAATATACCCTCCAGTTCAAAACTCAAGTGAGTCTGAATTGGCTTTGTGTGGCCATGTGATGAAGCTGTTTCTGCGCAGCTCATTATTTCCAATGAGTAATAGCAGATTTGTCAATATTTATACTGCATCCTCAGTAAAAGTCAGCTTGTTTAAGCTGAAGTCAATATAAACTACACTGATTCATGCTGGTTGAAAAATCTGTCCACATTTTTTAAACACTTCAGTCGGGTTAAAATCCCTTCACCTTTAGAAGAAGAAACATCTTGTGTTAATATCTCTGTGTTAATATTTTCCCATTATGTAGATCAGAGACTTGGGGAAATGACATTAGCACTTTCCTTCAGCACCGTTTATAGATTTTGACAGCTTCCTGACATTGATAAAGCATGTTATGAAAAGCACAGTCAGCAGGCTGAAGACACTGACTGAATTATGTTTTTATTAAAAGGACTATTCAGCTGTCATGCAATGTCACATGTAAATATCATCATGGGCTTCTAGTGAAGCAATGTCATATATGCAAACAGACTCTGTTTCTGCTGTTGCCTTTGCAGTGGCTGTAAGGATACCAAACCATCAAGAAAGAAGGGTATGGGGGTCCTGAGACTCAAATTCGCCCCTCCTGGTTTGTGGGTGACCCTGAGCGAAGGCACAGGACATATGAATTCCCAAGCTGTATGAGACTGGTGTGATATCCACCTTCCAGATGGATATATCAAGTACTAAACAAATATTTAGAGCCACTATTTTTACTCCATTTCTCATGTGAATAAATGCTCTCAGACTTGACTCTGAACTCAGTTGTGATGCATTACGTGGAGATTATTCGGACATCTCCCATTGCAGCGTGTACTTCAAGAAAAGCAAAGATACTCTGCATACTGGACTCACCACCAAAACTCTGTCTCATGGAGGCACACCCTGACTAGTCCAGGGACTGATTATGTGTAGTTGTGCAAGCCTGGGACTCATGCTGCTGTCCATATTTATGCTGCTTCTTGGGTAGATTTTACAATTCAATTGTAAACTGCAATTCAGTTCCTTCCTCTACAGTTACATTAGTGAAAATCCCAAAGGTAGGTACTTCAGAGTTGACCTGGAGTCACTGCAGTGATGTGGCACAGCAGGTTCTTCAGCCTGCCATGACACAACAGGGTGATAGACAACAAGAGGGACAGCAATAGAGTAGCATGATTGACTGGGCCTGCAAAATGTGTTTCCATTTGAATCTAGCATTGTTTTGTCCGTAGAAATGATAGCAATAAGCTTGTAGTAGTGATCTAAAAATGGTAACTAATGCATTTGGAAAATGAGTTCTGAGAACAAAGCATCAGATCTGTGGTGAGCAGGTCTTGCAGCCTGATGTGTGAGCTATAGCATTTGGTGTTTTTTCTCTAAGTCCCACTGACTCCCAGTTCTTGATTATGTATGACATTCACCTCGATTTTTCGTCTTTTCTTTATGGAGTAGAGTTAATTAAGCTGTTCTGACTCTCATGTGCACACGATCTAGATGAGGACAGCACCATGTCATTAAAATGTCCCAGGAGGCAGAAAGATGAGTCTGAGGACATGATCAGTGTACTCCCTCAAGCTTCTGTATCGGAAAAGAAAGTGAAAAGAATCAGAATGATATCAAGCACCATTTTTTCAGCCATTTTCATGATTTTGGAGATTTTATCTTGTCTTCAACAGTGGCAATAAGGTGGCTGTTTAGTGAGAGAGTGTGAGCCTGGCCACATTGCGCTGTTCACTTGTCCAGCGCAGCCAAGTACATTAATGCTGTAAAAGGGTACACTCTTGCCAATTCCTTTTAGTATTTATAGTCCTGTTGTCAATGAAGAAGAAAAGACAAGCCATGTAAGAAGCCTTATGAGAAAGGAAGACTGTTGGGGCTTTGTCTTTTTTTCTCCCCTACCAGAGCCACCTCAGGGCACCTTCCTCTGGCTGCTGGTCTCACGGGTTGTTTCTGCCCTCTGGTCTGCTGTTCTCTCCTTTCCTCCTGCTCTGGGTGAGGGATCCATATGGTCTGCAGGCTGGGAGGTTGCAAGCAATGCATGATGAGCAGCAAGAAGGGAATTCACTGCCAGCAGACCAGGCTGCTGAACCACAGCCCCTGTAAACATTCATTGCACAGCACCTGGAGGTGCTCTGGGGGGATGCCCATAAACATCACATGGAAGGTACCACCGTTTTCCCTGGCTTTGATAAATGAGTATGTGTCCCTTCCAAATGTTGTCCGATGACTGTGAGACAACGTAATTGCAGTGAGGTGGCAGTTGCTACAGAAACAGGTCGCTGGAAGAGCCAAGCAATTAGGCAAGAAAAAGCCAAAGAAATCATCCATGTGTAAACTGACTTCCTAAACATACACACCTCCTCTTATTGTATGCCCTTGTGTGCAGATAAATGGAGCATGTAAATAGGTGGAGTATTTATCATCAGGCAGTTTGAGATGTTCTTTATTTTATTTTTTTGGGAGGAGGGAATGTACATCCTCTTTAAAAATGAAAGAAATGACCACTTAGAGACAGAGGAATCTTTGCTAAAAGGCCTGTCTTCCCCCAGTCTTATTTATTATTTAGTTCCTCAGCTGACATATTTAATACTGAAAGGCACTTGGAGACTCCAGTTTGAAAGAAATATGTTGCACAAAATCAAGCTTCCTCAGAGGAGCAGGAAACATCTTCAAAAGTTACTTGCTTTTTCACAATTAAATAAACCTCTATATTACTGCTCTGTTCAATAAGGAAAAAGAATGTGCGGCATGTCTTTAATTTCTTCAAGATGCATGCTATATGGGTAGCCTGATTCCCCTCTCATTTTCTGTTTTGGTAACAGTGAAAACTTCACAACAGTGGGTTGACTCTGACTGATTCTTGGTACACACAAGAAGAGAATTAGGCATGTTATCTGTGATATTTTCTCTTAACGCTGAAATTGGGTGGAGACACGAAGCCACATACTAATTTACTTCATAAACCCTAAGGATAAAGCATAGCAGAGCTGCAAAAGAAACTATGAACTTTGTCCTAGGCTATTTTAAGTCGACAGCAGTAGGTAATACATTAAGTGGAGAGCACACTGGAGACACCACTGTGCACTATCATCACAAGAGAAATAAAAATACAGAGTTCAGTGTTCAGGGAGAACAGCTGCAGATATTAGTTCTTCACCCAGGTAAGCAGGTACTGGTTCCAAGCTGAGCAACAAAACCATTCACATGCCTCTTTCTTTCACAGCAAACCAAAATATTGCTCATAAAACTAGTGTGAAGACCTTGGTTAAATGATTAATTATAGATATTTTAGGAGGTGAATTGCAGGACATGCTGTCTTATGGCTTTTGAGCTCACTCTTTTATACCCTCAAACTATGGCACCTCAGGATCTGTGTGCATGTAGGGGGGCTGTCATGCATTGACTTCTGGTTGTCTGGAAGGGGGTACATACAAAGCCTTTCAGCAGAAGAAGGAAGAACAGGCAACTGGCTATTTTCTGAGACCTTCTTACTGGTGCTGAGGATGTTATTATTTATTGTGTTTTGCATGCTCCTGGGGCTTTACAGAGCGGATTAAAAGTTTGCCCTTCGTAGTAGTCCCTTACTGCAGTACAAAGTGAGTGGCATTAAGTGTAACATGTCATTGCTTCAAGCCACGAGCCCAACACACCCACCTGGTAGAGGTGTAAAAGGACAAGGCTGTGACCAAAGTTCTGGCACGCATTGTGGGGTCCTGCCTGTGGGAATCTGACCAAGATCCCCCAGCTGACATCTTTGACTCTGAGGATGAGGGAAATAAGGGTAACTGTCAGTTGGAGTGTCCAAGTGTGCTTATGGCGCTGTGAGGGAGAAATGGAGCAGCTGGGACTTGAAGCATATGCAAAAGAGGGCGAACAAGCGCACACATGAGGGGTTGAATGGGTGTGTGAATAGCTACATTACAGAGGGAGACACAGAGGTTAAACAAATCCAGATTGTAGCTCTATCCCTGGCTGTACTGCACACCAGGACTTCTGGAAAGAGCTTTACATTATTTATCTCCAGCCACTTCCAGTTAGCACCAAGAGGCAGCCACTCTGCAGTGTGGTACATCAACATGCCTGCAATGACTCTCCTCCAAAATCACAAAGGAAAGCCACCTTGCTAACAGCACGCCAGGAATGCTCAACAGCCTCTGCTGCCATGAAGGGAGCAGAATCTGTACTGAAACCAAGTCTGGCTACTAATCAGATTCATACCAAAATTCAGACTGTTTATTTAGTGAAGTAATGGAAATGAAAAATGTGTAATGCAAAAACACAGTTTTGGGAGAGTAGGGGGATTTTTCAGGCACAGAGGTTTCACAGCTATTCATCCAGTTTGCATTTATGTATTGATCTAGAGAGCTGCTGCTGTTGCAGTGAGGACTGAGACTGGAGCTCTCAAAGCATCAACTGAGCACATCTGGAGCTGAAAGAAAGAGCTGAGAGATGCAAATTTGAACGAGGGTGTAAACATCTATATGCGGCCCAGTTAGTGCTGTAGGAAGGCAGGGTACTACTGTAACTGGCACAAGTTCTCCTTAAGGTTACTGGTCATGTAACTCCAAGCACACTGCTTGCAATTGGCCAGCGGTGTTTCTTTATTGTGGCTTACATGCACACCCCCTCAGTGATTGCATGGGCAAATAAGAACACCCTCATGCTTGCATTTAGCACGTGCACCAATGTATAATTCAGGCACAAAATATACAGGCTTTTGCAAATAAAACAAGTACTGGGATTTTCTCTTTGAAGGGAGAAAAGGTAAAACTGGAACCCGCTCAGTCTGGGGATGGCAGGTGGCTGACTTCGCAGAACCACATCTGTGCCTTCTTGATGCTGATGAGCAGGGAAGTGGCTGCCACATTTTTGAGAACTTCTGGTGGATGTTTAGGTTCACCGAGAAATCAGATAAACACTGTGCTGCTTTTAAACAAATATATATATGGTAGGAAAAGAACAGAGGAGGCCTGCTTTATCTTTTTTATTGTGGCTGAAATAGGAAGGTTGGTCTGTCTTCTTTAGGGAAATTTCGAGGCAGCATTTTTGCAAGGAGTTTCAAAGTGAGCTTTGTAAGATCAGGTAGGGACTATGTTAAGATGTAGCATAGTTGGTTTCACAACAGTCTGAAAGAAAAACTAACTTACACAATTTATATCTGATTTGTGGATCTCGTGTGTTGGAAACACACTTCTAAGTGAGATTGTGATGGAACTGCCTACTGGCTGGGTAATGGCAGCAGGGAGTAGAGAGTGTTACTAGTAAAAGATTAATGAGATTAATGAATCTTTAATCTCAGTGTTTATGGTCTAATTTGTTGCTCTTATTTTCACTTTACATTGGCTAGCTCAGTGAAATGCCTTATCAATGAAAACAGTGACATGCTTAGAAGCTTGAAACAAAGATTATCTCTCTTCAAGAGGCTATATGCTACGTTATCGAGGAACTACAAAGCTTGACTTTTTGTTTGCAAAATAGGAAAGGAAGAAGTGTCTACTAAGGGAATTTAAAGGCTGGAGTTCTATGCTTTGTGCTATAAAATCAAGGGAGCATGCTTTTGCAATAGTCTTTTTCTGCTTCTAAAATCCATAAACAATTTGCATCAGTTTCAGTTAATTGGGTCATTCCTTTTTTCTTCTCCCGTGTAACCTTTTAATTGAACTCCTATATAATTTTTCTGGCTCCAGTTCTGGGTTTTTTTGTCTGCTTCTAGCAAATTATAAACAATCTTTGTGTTTTGATTTACCAGTAATAAAGTAGACCTGATAATACCTAGTCATCTCACAAGAGTACACTGAAAGTTAACTACAATTTGAAAAGCAGTCCTAGATCCTCTGGTTCTTAATTACCATATAGTAACTATACAGCACTGCAGCCTTAAAAATAATTTAGTAATGAGTTACTGAAGGCATGACCTCATTTTATTCCTAGTACCAAATTTTAGAATGTGAACATGTTCCATTTAGTCCATTTTCTGGAATAGAGTATTTGTGACTGACTAATTAGCAGCAGCTAATTGACATGGATGTAGTTTAGCTAAAGCTTTATCTACAGTATATTTTACTATAGCAGTAAAGGCTCTTGTTGCAGATGGTAATATATGTGACAAGAAAGGACTGTGCTCCCCAATCGATATATTTATGCCATAACTGGAAACAGCTCAGAGGCTTGAGAACACTTTATCACATCATTCTTGGAGCTATAATTGAGCAAACGCTATCAAAGGAAGTTGTGGTACAAAAGTAAGTAACGAGAAGTTAGAAACACTTCTGCTCACAAGAGAAAGTAAAGAGTGGGGGTGGGAAAGGGATGGGAGGGGGGGAAGGAGAAATACAGAGTATTCCTAGATATACATGAATTTTAGTAACTTTGAAAATGGGAAAAGTAGTGACATTAACATCAAATTAATAGTTGCATTATACCATTGTCTTTCATATTACGAAGCTTATAGCATTTGTGCATCTGTGTGCACATCTATGCCAAACTTGCATCTCATGCAAAATGAGCCTTGTTGCAAGTTTTGGGGTCTTAATTAACATAAGCATGTAGGTACCCTTCCTTCACTGTGAAATGATGAAATAACCAGGAGACAGACAAAATCCAAACCCATTGGGGTGCTCTAGCTCTCCCTCTAGTGCCTCTGCAGCAGATTTAACACGGGGTTTGATTTTTTTTTTTTAATTTATTTTTATCTTTAAAACCTGCCCCCAGTTTATTTATCCCACACTTGCTAGCAGCTGTACAGAGTGGGTGTCAAACGCTGCTACAGATTGGAGGCATGAACTTCCAACTAACAGCCTTTTGCATGCACCCAGTCAGATTAGTTACAGGAAACGAGCTTCATGTAGGTGG
The DNA here is from genome assembly GCF_031877795.1 of Strix aluco. Lineage (NCBI taxonomy): Eukaryota > Metazoa > Chordata > Aves > Strigiformes > Strigidae > Strix > Strix aluco. The sequence goes on from NC_133931.1 coordinate 32,134,118, forward strand.
GTGTAGTGAAGCCTGGTCTTTTGATGGAAGGTTTAGTTCCTGTAAGGATTTTGGGATGTGATCCAGGACAGATAACTGTCTTACAGCTAGATGACCACTGTGCAATGCTCATGGAAGCTTCTGTATGGTGGACTACTTCGCTGAAGACCTCCAGGTTCTTTTGCAGGCATCTCCAACAGCCCTGCCCTAAATGTATCAACACCCAAATGATTACAACTGCAGGGTAATCCTCTTTTAAAGCATTTAACCAATTCAGAATTTAACTCACACTTGCAAAAATGGTCTTGAACTTGGAGACACTCAGACATTTAAAGAGGTAGAAAAGCATCTGCAGATATTTTCAGCAACGTACCGCACTTAGCTTGTGGTGAAGCGGGAGCCTGTGAGATTTTAGAATCCCACTAGGCATATGCTTATCTATCCCAGTGCGTACATAGGTAGGATCTTGACCTGTAGACACTAAGAGGTGTGAAGGATTTATTTTCCATGAAAGGTTTTTATCAGGAAATACACGAGTCAAAACTATAGACTCTTTGACTTGCTAGTCAGCTGATACCCAGCCTTCAGTGTCTCTTTTTGATAATCGGGCACAGGCAGTTCTGCTTTTAGGGATTTCTAATGTTGCCTGAGGTGAGATTTCTGATCCAGTGTATGCCCCTCTTTGGCTGCCGGGACTTTGATCCAGTAAGTGCTTTCAGGGTTATGCCTGGTGCATCAAGCAATAATGTAGAGGGAGGCAGTGTGCTTGTCTGTTTTCCTTTCCCTAATATCCCATTGATATTCACCTAGGATATGGCAAATATAGGTTCATTGAGTAGCTACAGTTTTTATTTACCGGTGATACTGATGGTTCAGTATGTACTTGTCTCCCCTGATGAAGGGGTTTTGAATTTGCGCTTTGCAAGAGAGTGCCCAAGCCAGCAGGTTATGAGGAAGGGGCTCCCAGGTGAGCCAGAGAGCTGTGTGAATACTGGCCTGCCATCAGGGCTGTTCTGTGGGGAGGAAAAAAAACCCCTTCTGGGTTTAGCTACATCACACTGAATATTTAATAATGCCCTTAGTAGAATGCAGCTGAGCAACTAGGTTCTTCTCTCACTAAAATTTAATGTCAGACTCTTTTGATCCCATAAACTTTTTTTCATATGCTGTGGAACCATTTCCATTGGAGGGACTGTACGTCATCCTAATCCATGGCAGGGTGCTTCCCCCTGATCTTGGGACAGTTTTATGGGAGAGAAGAACTTAATTCCCTTTCTAGAAAAGGTTGTTGAATTCAGGTTTAGGTTAACAAAATCCTTCTAAGCACTAACTTACAAAGGAGCAAAGCTGACGGTGCTCTTTTGCTGCATTTTGAAATAAAGTGTTGGACATGTTCCTTTGGAAGGATTTCTCCCAGAAGATGACTCAAGGCTGTGAATGAATGGAGGACATTTTGTGCCAAGTAAAGTACTACAACCCTGGCAAGGCAAATGACTGGGGACAGATTTCTTTAGCACTTTCTAGTGCTTAAGTTCTATGACTGATGTGATTCAGGTCTAAAATGCTTTGGGACTTCGCCCTCTCAGTAGACATAGTTATAGACACACTTAGAGTTGTACAGTCTTGTTTGTGTATGCCATTAGATCAGCATAACTGCTACCCTGAACTAGTATAACCTATCATCATCTGAGTCAGCTCTGTGCACATAGGAAGGTATCTGTTTGGAGGTAATTGCATTTGCAAGTACGGCAGGAAAGATAAAGGGCAGGAAGTTTTTTGAAAAATAATTAGTTCTCTTAAATCTGGATTCTTCACTGATCTTGGCAGTATTAATTATTTGAAACCTTGGCCTTTATTCACTTCTGACTGTCTTGCCTGTTATTTTCAATAAACAGCTGATCTAGGGGGAATGTATTTTAAAAATGGGCTCTGAATCCACAGTGGGAGACCTAGCCTATCTGTACAGCAGAGCACTGGGAAGGCTCAAGTGTTGTGAGTGAAATGAAACGTGACATACAGCTGTAATGTGAGCTGCTTCTGCATTTGCTGCTCTACTCATATTCCCATACAATAAATGTCCTGTAAACATGAGAGGCCTGGTCCCGCCCAGGACAAAGTATTTTGAAGTCCTGTATTTAGGTGCATAGTCCCAAGTTCAAATACGCTTGCCTTCTATACATGTATGTGTTTGTTTTTATTTTTATAACTGACTGATGGAAACAAGAAGTCCCAGGCACAAAGCTCAGTAGCTCAGTACACCCCTAGTCCCATTGTCCTTTACTATTGTTCTTTTTCATGAAGACAACAAGACCTTCAGGACAGATTCAGTCTTTTCTTCTCAGTTCATGTGTTTATATTCTACGATCATAATTGGAGTACGTAGGCAATATTCCTATTACTTTTAATAGGCATTGGTTTGAGTAACAGATGCTCATTACAACGATTCCGTCTCTTTGCTAGTCAGGGCTATGTGTAAAAAGGGAATACATCATTGTATTTGGAGATGATGGATTTTGAATGTCTTCCCATGTAAAATCTTTTTGGACAAGACAGCTGGGGACCTGGTTGAGCTCTGATCCCACATGTAGCCCCATCACCACTTTGAGTGGCTGCTAGGGAAACCGAACTGCAGAGTGCCTAAGGAAACTGGGAAGCGGGATTTCTAAACTTAGACACCGAGTTCAGCAGAACTGGTGCAAGGCCGTGTACATTAAGGCTACACCTGCATTGAACAGGGCATTCCTCAGCTGGGCAGTTGGTGAGCAAGTCAGCAGTGGTCCACTCTACTCTGGCTCAGGTGGACTGGTAGGAGTGTCACTGGCAGAGGGTACTGAATCAGCTCTCCAGGTAACACTCCCTTCCTGATCGCCAGCTCTTGCTTTTTGGGATGTGCTGGTGAAATATCCCTGCCCCTAAAAGAAGCAGCGAGACGCTGACAGCTTCACTGCTCTGTGGGTTGTTTCCTGACACGTGTTTCAGCGCTGCCAGGGCTGCTGCTAGTGTAAAGTAGCTGCAAAGGGGGGCAAATTTTAATGTTGTTGATATTCTTCCATTGTGATTACAGATCATGTATCACGTATCAGCTGCTCAGTGGGAAAGCTTGGGACTTCAAGGGGAGTACTGTGGGAAAAAATCTATTCTTTCTTAAAAAAAAAAAGGCAGATGTACCTTAAATATCTATTTGAGTTTAGTTTTTGAAACAGTCATAAAACATAACTGAGATACGTGGGATGAACTTGTAATGAGAATCATGTATTTGAACAAATTAATTTCTGTGCTATGAGACAAAACAAGGTATAAACATGCAGGGATATATTCTGATCTACTTGCTATTTTTATGGCGCCATTCTAACAACCTCCTGCTGTAGCTGTGCAGATCCTAGAACAGAAGCAAGCGCTCCTTTACCCTAGAAAAACTCACGTTCCTCAGCTGCCTCATAGATTGAAAAATACCTGGATTTGCTGCTGCTGTTTGTTATCCACAGCAAGGACATCCTGAGTTGGCACCTCCTGACTCTCTATTGTGCTCGGCTTTAGCATGTGACCGTGCATGCTGAACGCTGGTGACAATTTGGCTATTCACACAGCCCCACGCCGTGGAGGCCTTGCTGCTCGTTCTGCATTGATCTTTTCGAACAAACAAATCCATAGATGTCAAGGCCAGGGATTTGAAAAGGGTGGAGTAAAAGATCTGTTTGGTAGCTTAATTCTTGGTGGTCTTGTAAAGCAGCTTGCTGGGCAAACCACGTAATGAAAACTTATGTGCACTTAATGTCATTTTAATAGAAAGAGCTCAGATAGCAGCTAGGACAGTTGTTGCTGGTTTTCTTTTCAACTGCTGAAGTCTCTTTAATGCAGCCACAATGCATCAGCTTGTCTGCTCTAAGTGCCCGTGAGCGTCGCAGGGGCATCTCCAAAACGAAAATAAAATCACAGTTTAACTTCCTTAACGCGGTGCAGTTTGTGAGGGTGCGTATGCTTTGCTAGGGAATGCATAACAAATAAAAGGGAGAACCACCGGCAGCGGCGGCTTCCACAGCAGCACAACTGCATCTCTTCAGCTGCTGTGCGTACGCAGCCTCCTCCTGCTCCTCGGATTAATTCCAGACCGCAGGTTGTTCTTGTCTGCCCTCATCCAGCCCGTGCAGAGGTGGGGGAAGACACGCAAATGGCAGGAGGGCACCAGTTGCGCAGCGCCCGAGGTGCAGAGGCGCTGCACGGGGACCCGGGGGCTGCCCTGGAGAGTGGAAACTACTACAGGTCAGGGCTTGGCCGAGGGGAAGGCGCTGCGGCTGCACGGACGGGGCTGTGGTGGGAAAAGACCTTAGGTCTAGCTTCAGGACTTCTAGTAGCGGATTAAAAGCGCTGCGGTCCCGTAACGCGAAGACCCGATCCGCTGCGGGTTTGTTCGGCCGGCTCTCATCTCTTCACAGTTCCAGCACGCAAACCGTCCCGGCTCGCAGTGGCGTGGGGCCGGGGCCGGGTGGGAGAACCCCGGCTGCCGCCCCCCGGCTGCCAGGCCGGGCCGCGCTCTCCCGCCGCCCTCACCTGGGCGGGGCGGGGCGGGCCGATGACTGACGTGAGGCGGCCCCGCCTCCGAGAGCGCGGGCGGCGCCTCCGCTGCCAACCAGCAGCCGGCGGGGGCAGGCGGCGGCGGCCGGGCCGAGCCGAGGAGAGCAGACCTGAACCGAGCCGCGACCGGCGTCGGGGTCGCCATGGAGCCCCCCAGGGACCAAGGTAGAGCGGGGGAGGGGTGGCAGGGGCTGCCGTCGCCGCGCCTCGGGCGGCCCCGCGCGGCGGGTGGCGGTGCCTGTCGCGGCTGTGCGGCGAGGGACGGCGGTTCCTCTCGCAGCCGTTCCGCGCCGGCACGCTCGGCCCGGCCCTGCCCTGCCCTGCCCTGCCCGCCCGCGGCGGGCCCGGCTCGGCGCACTCTGTGCCCCTCTCCGCGCTGGGCGGCGGGGCAGTGGGGGTCAATCCCCTCATGAGGTAACTCCCGTGGCGGGCGTGAGGGGCTCCACAGCGCGCCCGGCTGAGGTGGCCCCGCTGGAGCCCGGGGCCGGTGCGGGGCCGGGTCCCCCCGGCCTGTCGCAAGGCTGCGCCTCCCGTCGCGCCGCCAGCTCGGAAAATGCGGAACCGGGGGGCGGGTGCTGGCTTGGCGGCGGGGCGGGCGGCAGAGCCCGGGGCGGCCCCCCCCGCCCGCCGCCCCCCCCCCAGTGAGTGCCGCCACTGCCTGGGCGGTGGGCGCCGGCGGTAAATCCCGACCCTCCCGCCGGGGTGAGGGGGGAGAATAAACTTTCTTGTTTCACCCAGGAGTAAAAGTAGAGCGCTTCCATTTTACGAGTGTGTAACTTTTGATTAGCCATCACCGTTTGTACGGTTTGTGCCTTCTTAATTCTCTCCCTCCCGGGGCTGCCCAGCAACTGGCAGCTCCACTTCGGCAGCCGCTCCTCGGCGCGGGAGCAGGGCCGGCACCCCCGGGCGGTCGCCGCCGTGGCTCGGGGGCTGCGGAAGGCGGTGGTGCTTCACCGGTGTGCGTTTTGTCCGGGGAAGACTCTTGTCCCAGCTACTGCGCTTGCAACGCTCTCCCTAAAACTTCGTGATTTATTTAAAACAAAAAAACCTTGGGACTGCTGCCCAAGAGGGTGGTTGGTACCTCGATGAGGGCTGACCCGAATGTGGGCAAAGCAGGATCTCTTGCTGTAAAAGCTTCTCCCGCAAAGGTGTGTTACATATATCCTGCTGATCCATGTATCAGTTGGAGTCTTTTTTATGGTGTAGTACTGAATGATATACCGGCTGCTTTGCACCGGACAGAGTAAGGCAGGCTGGGGTCAATAAGCTCCTTTGAGTAAGCTGGTAGGGCTGCTCGGCCTAGCTCGACATCTGCACCCTTGAACTGATTTCGTTCAGTGTTTTCTTGCTGAGCGTGCTCAGGATGGTAGGATGTGTCCACCTGTGGACACGTGAGGTGCTGGGAGCGTAGTCCTTGCCTCTGCGTGGTCAAGCTCGCTGCTCTGCCAGGTGAGCTGGTTCAGGCACCAACCTTGATCTGTCCATGCTCTTGTTTTAAGTGTTTTGAGGCTGCTGTAGTTCACTTGCACAATTAGCAATGACTTCTGTGTTTCTCTGTATATGGAAAAAAGAACAAGTTATCTTTGACAGAGCAGAAGATAATCTGGTGAGGGGCTGAAGCTCCTCAGGGAGGTTCCTTCAACCATTCTGAAGTCCTGTCTCTATCAATATATATAAATTTAAAAAAAGTAAACAAACTCTGTTCTTGGGGATTGACAAACAGAATTGTTCAGCCAGAAAACAGCACAACTGTCAGTTTGATCAGGATTTTAATTCCAACTGCAGGAGCGTTAACACAGATTTCAGTAGTTGTCCTGAACTTCTGTTTTTGTGTTTGAGCCTGTTAAAAGGCAAACACCTCTATTGCAACTGCAGCGTCTCAACTTCTAATGGAAAAGGGGAGTAAAACACTCATCTTTTGAAAAGCTTTAGTGACAGTGCTGACACTGTCTAGAGGCTTGTTTTGCTATCATTTTTGTATAAGTACTGCTTTATATGAAGAGGGTACTGCACTGCAAGTTGTATATCAAAATAGTGTATTTAGTGTGATGTAAGTGACTGTTATGGAGCAAACATGGTACAACACCTTCTTTGCCTTCTTTTTGGAGGTGATGATGCTGTTTTCTCATTTGGCTGAGGTGAGGACCTTCAGGTACAGCGGGAAAATTGAGAATAGCCAACAAACACACTTGTGCCTGTTCAATTAATGGCTTCTAATACCCTGCTAGTTAGCCTTCAAACACCCATTTTCCTGGCAAACCGGAGTGCTTGCGTTGGAAATTGTGCTTGATGATATGGTATTACTCACCCAAGCCATGTACTTGGCTAAAATCCAGGCTGCCAGGGCCTGTCTCTGGGGCTGGCTTAAACATCCTGCATTGCCTCCTCTAACTAGAAATTAATTTGTTTAAAAGTGTGAGTCAGAGGTTGCACTTTTCGTTGTTACGATGACAGCTTTCTCAGCTAGCAAAAGTTAAGAGGTGGGAAGAAAATCTAGATGATAGTTAAGACTGCAGCCAAACTAGGCAGGGCTAATACTCCAGGTGTATAAACGTGTTTAAGTCTTCTCTCTCTCTTGAACAGTCAGGCATGGCAGCAGTCCTTCAACAGTTGTTACTAGCCTACCATCAAGCAGCATCAGAACCACTGAGCAATTTTTCACTTGAAGTGTCTTTGTTTTCAGCGATGGGATGTTTGGCCTGACTGTATGCCTCTACATGGTGCTGGGTGCACTCCGACTGCTCTGGAAGTCTTGGGCTGCAACTGCTCGGGGTTTCTTGCTCTGTGATTACAAGCACCAAAGCAGTAGTGTTGGCTCAAGCCGAATGGATACAATATTCTCCTGAGATGAGGGGTCCCATGTTCTATTGCTTTGCGTTAGGTTGCTGTGAAGAAACATCTGGTCTTTCACTGTGTGGACTTGGTGAATGGACTAATAACTGCAGTTGTGTTTTCATCAAGATTCTGGCTCTTTTTTTTTCCCCATAAAAAATTCGTACTTGGTTTTGCTTGCAAAAAAAGTGTCTCTATGGCTTGCCACTGTTATTGTCAGTCCTGGTATGGTTCATTGCTGGAGAAATAAGGATGAAGCTGCCCCAACAGCAGAAGCAATGTGCTGATGTGCTCTGAATGAGGAGACCGTGCCACTGAGCTGTCTCGTGAAGCAGTTATCTAGTAATACTGCATCTCTGATGTAGCGTTAAGGGGGTTCCTCTTATGCTTCAGCAGCTCTTCACTTGCGTAACCTGTGTATTTCAAAATTTTCTGGCTTTGTGAGACTCAGGAGTCCCAAAACACTACACAGGATTTCTTGAGAGTATGTAAGCCTTTCTTTTCCTAGAGCCTTGACTTGCATTTCTGGGACTGACAAAATGGACTTTAATGTTCCTTCTGTGCAGAAAGAACTTGTTGCTGGCAGTAGGACGAGATTTCCCCCGTTGCCCTAATGGACGAAGCTGCACCTTTTTCTGCTGCTTTATTTGTTTTCTTTATCAATAGGTACTTGCAGTACTTTTTTTCCTTAACTTGCAATTGTGAAATCAAACACTTGTAAGTAAATAAGAGTGGACAGCTGTTGTCAGAACTGCAAAGGAAGAATGATTTCACTGAACTGAGTGTAGCAGTGACTCAAAGATGAAAGAGGAAAAAAATAGAAGAACAGTTACGTGAGTAGGTCCCTTGAACAGCAGCAAGTCTTTTGGGGGCAGGGGGAGAAATCTCATTTTTCTGACTTAGACTGAGGGTCCCAGCTTGACAGGGTGGCGTTATGTGAGTTATTTAATGGCATCGCTATACTCCCAGCTCAGCCGGTGCGTGAAAGAGGTACTGAAATGCAGGGGATCGGTGCACTGTGTTGGAGGGATGCTGGAGCAGCTGATGCACAAGCAGCTCCCCGTGCATCGGACTGGGCTGGGCAGCCAGAGACTGGAGCCGTGTCAGCTGTTTCTGCCCACTCCAACACTTGGGTGCTGAAGGGTAACTTGAATTCTTCATTCATGCTCATACCCTCTTCAGGAGGATGTGGAGGAGGGAGCCTGCCCGGCTCTCCAACAGTGGAAAGAGTCTGTAGCTTGTGATATGCATGGGTCTTCTGTCCCTGTTCCCTGTAACCAGTGCTGTCACACACAGTCAAGGCAGTCCTTCACCCGGCCAGAGTAAAGCCTGCTCTTAGACATCTTGGGGTAGGGAAAGCTTAGCTAAGGATCTGCTTCCTTTGATCCTCCAATGAGGCCAAGATACAAAATGCTTGGGGCTTTTAAAATCCCAGTGACATGAAATTGATGCAAGTCCTGTTTGTTCCAGTTTCCCACACTTTGAAGCCCTGTGGAACAGCCCATGGATTCCCCTTTCTCCCACTGCAAACGCCTATCTAAGCAATGAGAGCCCTTGGAGGCTCAGTCTGACCTTGCTGGCTCCAAAAAAAAAGCACTGCGCCTTGGCTCTGGTTTGAGAACTGCGCTGGTGCAGGCTGGGCAAGTGCTTTGCTCAGCTTGATCTGGGTGCTTTGTGGGTAAAGTGGGAACAGCTGATTTTTATGGCTGAAGTTGGCTGCCATATGTTAACACCTCTCCCAAAGCTGGCCTGGGCACGAGTGCTATTGAGCTGCTTTCAGCTGTGCCTGGAGCCTTCTGAGCACGGCCCCTTCCATCTGCAGGGGCTGGCAATAACCATGTGCTGTGCTAGTATGCCTTGGGAATTTTATTTGTATTCATTTTCTAGCTTGTGTCTGTCTTGTACGTGCATTTTTTTCCTTGTCTTCTACAGCTGCTAAATACAGTAGCCCTTGACTAACAGCCTCTACTTCGTGAGCCAGATCTCAGTGTAGTCCTAGGAGGAGCTGGGTGGTGAGGGAAACCGATGTTGGGGCTTCTCATGCTTTCTGCCATGTTCTGACCCTGCTGGGTGAGGGCACCCCAAAAGCTGCTCTGGCTGCCCTGAGTGTTGTGAAGGCTGGGGTGCTGGGTAGCCTTTGTCCTCTTTCTTCACAACCGTTTGCTCCTTTAACAGGCAGGGGGCCAGACAGTTTTTGTGGGGAGGGAGCCTCTCAGCCAGTACGGAGAAATTTTGTGTGAAGTCAAGAGACTAGATTTGCTACCTAAAATCAGCGAGTTGTTTGTGGATTGCTGATTCCTGAGGGTGCTGGACATTACTGCAGGTAAGGGAGGATATCAGCTGTATCTCTTCAAAAAGTGATGTTTCCATGGCAGCAGATACAGTGCAGGGAGTCTTCTTGAAAGCCAATATTTTCTTGACCAGCTTTCAAAAGAAAAAAACCCAGGCAACTTCATTCTTAGTTTAATAGAAAAGAACAACAGTGTCAGTTGCTGAACCCTGTGCAGCAGACATCTGATGGGTGTGGGGTTTTTCATGTTTTAAGAGAAGCTCACCTCCAGGTAGGATGATGATGACCCCACTGTTGCCTCCACTAGAGTATTGATATGGGCACTTCTGATTTGAGATTTGCTATATGGAGGAAAGGCGGTGTTTACCCTTGTCCTTTTAATATCCTGCAGTGAGTAAGCAGAAAAATGTCAAACAAAGGGTGACTGAAAGGGAACACAAGCATTAAGCGAGATTAAGCGCTAAATTGAAATGCTCTTGTTCAGCCAAAACTGTCACTCTGTGTCAGCTTCAATTTAAGACTCCAGAGGAACAGCTTTCTCTCTTGTTAAAGGTAGTGAGCATCTTCAAAGTCCCTCATATTTAGGTGTGTATTAGCCAGAAAGATTGGGAGCCTTCACTCAAAAACCTTTTATCGGAGAGTAGGCTTTAAACCGCAAGCCTTGTCTTTTGAAAAGGGCTGCAGTAACAGAGCAGCTACCCATAACTTTTTCTAATCTGGATCTCTCCTGAAGGTTTGATGTCACTCCTGCTATTTCCTCTTGCTCCTCATCCTTTTCCTCTGCCCCTTGTTAAGGGAGCTGAAAGAACATGCAGCTGTGTGTTGGCTTTGGCAGTTTGGCAGAGTGATACTGTAAGCTAGGGTAACTAGTGTTGAATATGGTTGCCCTGCTATGAAAACACTCACCTCTGGCAGAGGTGTAGACAGCTGTATGGATTTTTCTGCTATTGCAGCTCCAAGTGGTGGCAATCATCTGTATGAGTCTGCAGCCAGTTGCCCCTGGGCGGGGGCAGTGCAGCAGAGAGTACACTGGCTGCCAGCAAATGCTGGTGTGCAGAAAAACGCTCATTGTGCTATTACTTGCTCCCGAACAGAAAGGGGTGGATTGATGCTATCTCGCCAGAAACCAGCGCTACTACTGTGGTGTGAATGCTGTCACTGAAAGAGGCAGCTTTCCTGTTTCACAAGCTGGCTTCTCTATTGCAGAGTGTGAAAGCAGAGCAGTAAGTGTCCTTGGGTGCTCACAGAGAGCAGAGTCTCTGGCAAATGTATACAGTGCCTCGGCTGAGCCTGGGATGCTCCATTAATTTCTGCGGAACTGAGGTCTGTAGGAGCATGCCGTGCCACACACGGTTTGGAGTGACAGGCTTCTGAACTACCCCCCTCCTGCTTGTAGCCTACCAGCAGCACAACAAATGTGTGTTATGCTTAAAAACTTCATAGACAAAGAGGAAGCATGCTCTGTGTGTGTGTGTGTATATATATATAAAAGAAAGCCAATCATTTATTGTTAGAGGAATTGAAATTTTAACAATCTAATTCAAGAATGATTATTAGTTTGGATGTTATTACAGAAAAAGATGATTTAGGTAGGTGAAGTCTTAGTAATAATAATGTTGTGTGCGCTTAGTTTCTACACCTTTTACTGATGTTATTCTCATCCTTCCCCTGGCTTCTGAGGCTGGTAGTGTCATTTTGGTGGTGGCAGGGGTATTACAGCAAGTTGTTTGATTGTGACTCCTTTGCTGGGAGGAATAGGATGTTGATGGTGGCAGCTTCTTCACTGTAGATTCCACTGGGGTCCTTCTGTTTGCTTTTTACACATTTCGTGCTTTCTTTGATTGCTCTACAAGCTCCATGTTACATCCAAATCTATTACACAAAGTCTCTTACACATATGTTAGATATTATTTCTTTGCTCTCTTTATTACCTCTAAAATAATTTTATTCAACTGCAGATCTCCACTGGCAATTGATGACTGACTTACAGCTGTGGGGCCTCCAGTGTCAACCCTGTGCCTTATTTTATTACTTATCATACCATGCCTGTACTATCACATCCCATGTCTCTACTTTCTGAGTAAAACAAAGCTGCAGGCAAATCAAGAAGAGTTCAGACAGAGCAAGCCTGACAGGCCTCTAGTCCTGAGGCATTGCAGACTTAGTTCAAAGCTTATGGCCTGTTACTAGCGATGGCAATATGGTATCATGGGGTAACAAACAGCCTGGTGAGCAGCTGCAGCTTGGGAGAGGTGGGAGAGGCTAGCAGAGGCAGAACAGCAGGTTTTTTCCTGTTTTGCTTTCCCTTCTGTAGCAGCTAGAGGGGAGTGGAGTTTCATCAGAGCCCCCTAAGCCCGGGATATAGATGGAAAGGTGTGCCAAGGGATGTCACCTGGGCTGGAGTTGTTGTTTTCAGTCAGGTGCTTCCCCTGTGCTTTGCTGGGATCAGACCCCACTCCTGTCAGTGATCTTGGTTCATGAGAAAAACCTCAAAAACTTTGAAAAAGCTCTTTAGCATGGCAAAACTGTATGTTTCAGCTGTGAACATTGGGGATGTTGCTCATGTCTGTTTTGCTTTGTTTACTTTTTTTCTGAAGTACTTTAATTAAACTACTAGCAGGAGTCCTAAGATGAGCAAAAAGCAATCCTACTCATTCCTCTCTTTGGCTGTTCTCTGCCTAAACATGTTTCACATCACGACATTAGAAAGTCTTGATTAACTTGATCAGGATAGCAGAATTTAAAAGAACCACCCCTGATGCTTCCACTTGAGTCCTTGCTGTCTGATGTTTATTCCAGTGCTCTACAGCAGTCCAGCCCTTGGGGATACTCATATAAAAGTGGACATCTGCAGCTGGTGGCAGGAATGGCTGCCTTTGAAGAAGGCCCTTTCTCTAAACTTGCACCTTCTGGCCCCCTGTAGTCTTTCCAGAGTGGTCTAGAGTCCTGATGAGTGCCCTGCTTTTCCTCACACAGCCTTCCAGGAGCTGTACAAGGACTTGTCTTATAAGCATCTTTAAAGAAGCTGTCCTGTAAATAGTTCTTCCAGTACTTCCAACCCAAAAGAAGGGTCGGGCATATGAAATGGGCACAGCTCACACTGGCTGAAGTGCATCTTGCTCTCTAGTCGCTGTATTGCTCTATAGAAGACAAATCCCTTCACAGATCCAAAGCGTTTTGCCTACATCTGAGGAGCCTTGAGAAGCAGGCTGAAAGCAGAGCAGAAGCCCCCAAATTAATTGCTGGTTTTAGCTAACCTGCTGACTCTTCTGTGCACTTTGATTACTGTTTGCAAAGCTTAGTTTTATGCCTGAACATAGACAGGCTTCAGAGCAGATCGCACACTGCTGCATGCTGTTTCCATAGCACCCCTCAAATCTGCGCTAGGCAGTCCCTGAAGAGGCTTGCTGAGCAGCTGATGTGTGTTCAGGGATGAGCTGCATCAGGAGTAGTACCAGCCTAGTGCACAGGGTGGGGAAGGAGACTTTTTTTAAATACTAACTTTCCTGTTGCCAGATGTCACTGTCTTGGCAGAAGGAAAACAGGCTGTTTCACTGCAACGTGCTTTGCTTGGAGCCATGAGCTCTTAAAAGCACCATTCACACTGTGTGTTTCATCTCCTCAACATGCCACTTGCAGCGTTGTGCTCCAAAACTTTTTTTAGAGGGGATTTGATCTTGAGTAAAAGGATAGATCTGCAGTGAGTTCTTGTCATTCTCTTCGCCCAGGACCGCTCTGATGCCTGCCTGGCAGGTATTTGTTTTACCTTCTTGTCCTTTGGGTTGTGACAGCCCTTTGTGTCTGCTGCCTGGGCGGACTCTTCAGGTGCTGTGCAGCTATAGTGCCCTAAGTATGTAGCATATGGTCTCTGGAGCAAGGGATGCATACTGGATGTGTCCACCTGCTGTATTCATAGCGTTGCTGTGTGGTCTGTCACCACCTCCAGAGTCACTTGAAGGAGCAGGGAGCAGAAGTTACTGCAGAGGATCCCAAAAAGATAACTGTCTGGACATCTGAAGAAGGCCAGGTGGTAAGTCTGAAATGGCAAGATGAGGTTGTGCTGCTGTCTGCCAAATAGTTGCTCATCCCTAATCTTACTGAGCAAGACCGAGCACAGCGTGGGTCCAGCTCTCTACTCCCAGGTGTCAGGCCATGTTTGGATCCCTGCACGCTATCTTCCCACCAGCTCCTGCTCCAGGGTGTGTGTGGACCTCAGCTCCCCCCCCTCCCCCAAGTTACAGATGTGTGTGTAAGGGATCCTGTGCTACACAGAAGCTGGCCTTTAATTTATGTAGCTTAACTGCTAACAACTCTACTGCAGCTACTAGCTGGCTGCTACTGTTGTATGATTCAAGTGCAGTAATTTGGAAGGAGGGGAAGACTTCAAAGCTTTACTGTTGTTTTCTCCAATAAATCAATCCTTAACTGCAGAAAAGGTGTGTTCTGGACACCCACTTTAAACCTCCTCATCTGAAGACTCTGAGGAAGGAATAAACAGTCGCTGCTACCATTTAAATAACTGTTCCTAGAAACAATCTTAAATACTAACCTTTTCTGAAACACATTTGCATTTCTTAACACACTTCTAGCAAATGCTGAGGTACAGCAGTGAGACCTGTCTGTATCTTGTGAACTGCTGTTTGACCTTTGTATACTGATCTTTTGATGCTTTGCCAGGACTGCAGATCAATCTAGATAATGGTCCTTACTGGGTTCAGTGCCTTGCTAGAAAACACGTTAGCACTTTACTCAGTCTAGCAGAATGAGTGTAGGCACTAAGCAGGTAGTAGTAAACTTCTTTGGAAAAGTAAAATGTGGCTGAATGCCTCTTTTTGAATAAGATCTTGACTTCTAGATGCAAACAAGTCCTCCTTTCCTGCCGTTCGTGTTAATCTTTAAATAGTCAGCTATGTTTTATCTTTTCTGGAGGAATCTCTGAGTATTTAATGTTAGAAGCAGAATTCAGTTTTGGACTGCACTGTCTCCAACAGTTAATTTGTTCAGAGAAATACATTTACTGCCAAGTGCATCCTTTATTATTCAGTTCCAGCAACCAGCGCTACCGTTCAATATAAACTTGTTTAGTTGTGTTTCCAACCAAGGGAGGAAAAAAACCAGAGGCTCACCAGGCGTGTTACAACTGCCAGAGAGATGTTGCATACATTGCAGGACACTGCTGCTTTGTGCAGTGCCACACAAACTACCCACAGGTTAGGTACAGAGTGCTTCTGTAAAGGCACAAGTTTCATGGCTTTTCTGGACTGTGTGTGGGTGTGCTGGTGCAGTATATTTCTCCACAAATGATGGTTGTGAAGACTTGGTTTTAACAGTCCAGCAGTCCTACAGGAAAGGCAGTTGGTGCTCTGAGGGCGTGGCTGGGATGGTAGGTGAGCCTTTTGCTTAATACACCTCTAAAACGCCAGCTTGTGAGCTGTAAGTTGTTCACACTAAATGTATAATTTGTTCCTGCAAATTGTTCTGGGTTGAGGCAGCCCCTGGTATCAGTACAGGCTGAAGCATGAAGGGATTTACAGCAGCACTGTGGAGAAGGACTTGGAGGTACTGGTGGATGAAAAACTGGGCATGAGCCGGCCATGTGTGCTCATAGCCCAGAAGGACAACAGTATCCTTGGCTGCATCAAAACAAGTGTGGCCAGCAGGTCGAGGGAGGTGATTCTCCCCCTCTACTCTGCTCTGTTGGGACCCCACCAGGAGTACTGTGTCTAGTTCTGGGGCCCTCAGCACAGGAGAGACATGGAGCTGTTGGAGTGAGTCCAGAGCAGGACTGTGAAAAAGATCAGAGGGATGTTATGCTTCTCCTGTGAGGACAGGCTGAGAGAGTTGGGGTTGTTCAGCCTGGAGAAGAGAAGGCTTTGGGGAGACCTTATAGCAGCCTTCCAGTACTTAAAGGAGGCTTATGAGAAAGATGGGAACAGACTTTAGTAGGGCTCCTAGTGATAGGACAAGGGGTGATAGTTTTAAACTAAAGGAGGGTGCATTCACACTAGATACAAGGAAGAAATTTTTTACGATGAGGGTGGTGAAACACTGGAACAGGTTGCCCGGAGAGGTGGTAGATGCCCCATCCCTGGAAACAGTCAAGGTCAGGTTGGACGGGGCTCTGGGCAACCTGATCTAGCTGAAAATGTCCCTGCTCATTGCAGGGGGCTTGGACTAGATGATCGCTAAAGGTCCCTTCCAACCCAAACCGTTCTGTGATAAATCACAGGCACTGTCTGAATGGTTAATTGGGAAACTTACAGCACCCTGAAGGAGTATTTGGGGCATTCTGCTTTGGTACCTTTCTCTGTGGATTGCAGATGAACAGGGGTGCTGTGGTTGACAAGAGCAATGGTGAGCAGGGAGAATTCGTTTCTGCGTATTTCTAAACAGTAGCAAGTGAAAACTGTTGGAATTAATGCTCTGAAGCTGATTGGTTTCAGTTGGCTTGCATGCCTGTCACTGAGCAGGTTTTTGGGCGTGAAAGATTTTTGGAGATTGTATGAGAAGGAAGGCAACCCAAATGTCAGTGGAATATGCAGAGCAACCTGTTGAGTGCTTCCTGCAGTGGTGAGGTAGAGTTTTTGGAGTAAATGGCAAAAGGGAGAGTTTTACTGGAATAAATCTACAGTAATTTTAAATTCCATTCTAGCGCACTGGTCCGTGAAGTCTTTAATATGTTTCTGTTATTTACAATTCAAGAGCAAGCTTCACCTTGGTGAATTGCAGACACGTATTTCCATCCCCAATGTATGTACTTAAGATGCATCTTTTGAGAGACTGAAAATACGGGATGGGAAAAGGGATACAGAAGTCAAAGGAAGACCTCTGTGTGTTGTCAAGAGGAGCTGAGAAGACTTTTTAAGCCCTTTGCAAGGGATAATTGATAAGTTGAGGAGAAAGCAAGCATCCTGTAAAATAACTAAACTCTGTAGTCTGCTTGTTCCAAGACAATGTCCCCAAAGAGGTCTTGTTTCCCTTTCATGCAAGGTGGTGGCAGGAGTGTTTCTGAGAGGTGTGATGGCTCCTTAATAATAATGTCATATCACAGCTCCCTAGCTAAAACGTTTGGGGATTGACAACTGGGAACAAGCAGTATGCAAGTCAGTGCTTAGACTTTCACCTCTTCAGTATTGTGATCCAGTTTCTATCTGGCAAGACAGAATGGAAAAACTGTGAATTGCATTATTAATAGCTATTTAAGATCTGAATTATTCTGAGCAGTTTCTTTGGTGATGGCTGAGCTATGATGTGCTAAACCTGATGTAACAGTAACTTGCTGGGTATCAGCTACACCAATCCTTCAGCATAAAGTTTGAAAAGTTTACCAGGCTAATTCATTAAATGGAACTGATCCATTAAACTTGCATTGGAGCATGACCAGTACTTGAAGTGGCTGTGAAGATATGCATATTTTGTTTGACTTTACAGTTATGGAATGGGGTGTGTGATGGGTTAACTTGTGCAGTAGGGAATGATGCTAAACTTAGACTTCACTTAGCAGTGCAAAGCTTCATTCTTAGGGTTTGCTGTGATGTTCAGTTCCAGGTTAAATACTGTGAGGAGACAACGTGTAGAAACAGTGCAGTGCATTTCTGGACCAGCTGCTCACTAAAAGCAGTGGAGATGTGCTTTTTTTAAAAAACAAACAAAGAAAACCCTATAAAACCAAACAAAAAACCCCAGCAAAACCCCTTTCCCTTCTTTGTTCCCTGCCCCAACTTTTAAAGCTGAAGCTCAATTTCCTTGAAGACATGTCCTTCAGAGCCACTGCACTTCTTCCCGCCACCTGTAGTTTCCATCACATTGGCTGTACCAGAATCAGGAAAAATATCTGCCCGACTTTGTGTTTATCTAGATATGTCTTTCCACTTTTGTCCACTCTCATATACTTGAGTAAAATAAATGGTTTAACTTGCTCTACTTACTTTGCTGTGAAATATAAGTGAGGAGGTTGGAGATCAGCTTATCCAAGCATGCTGATGTTTAGGAAAACTTATCTTTGTGTGGAATGGACTGTGACACAACTAGATCATGCGTACGTATATGAATACTGCTTGGAAGTCTTGAGAGATTAGTACTTTTATGATCTGAGATCAGTACTTTCCTGATCTGAACCTGTGTAGGTTGTAAAAAAGCAACTATAGATTGCCTCTCATGTCACGCAGAGGCGAAAAGTAATGGCTCGTGTCCAAAGTCCGATCTGATGGTTGTTGCTCAAGTTCTTCCAGGACCAGCAAATCTTTGAGAGCTTTATCTCTTTGTGGGGAATCATCTCTGGACAAACTTTCTTGATCCTTTTCTTTGCCTTCCTCTGCTTTTGGAGTGATTAGTTTTTTCTGTCTGTAGGTTGATTTGTGTGACAGCAGTATCTCTGTAGGCTAAGAGTTTCATTTAATTTACTGTCCTAGTTTGACTTGGAGTAGGAACAAATGTCTATTTAACAGGATTTACTCAGCTCAAGCAGCATTAAAAGTCATTCAAGGACATATCAATCGGATGAAATTTCAGAGTACTTATTAATATAATGGGAAATTCAGTGGTCATAATACTTCAAAGGTAGATGCATTATCTGCATTATATTAGAAAAAAAAAAAAAGCCAGTCAGTGCAGTTGATTTGTTAGTGAATTGCTTCTGGTTCATTGCATGCACAGTTGCAGGATTCTCCCTCTTGCCTCTTAAATGAGATTAAGAGCAGTGCAGAAATATTCAAGCCCCATGTCTTGAGTTTGACCAATTTGCAGCCCTGGCAGAATGCAGTTGAAGGTCCCTTTGCTTGTGACAGCCTTTGCTCCCAATCTGCTTGGAAGCTCTGCAGGAATTGGTGCTGCCCAGCTGAGCATGCCATGTAGCAGTATAGGCAAGTAGTAGGCAAACTCCATCTGGAAAAGGACACTTCAGGTACTACGTGGTTGGATGGGTGAATGATAAAATGCTGGACCATAAAGGAATAGATAATGTATCTTGTTTGATGCTGCAGAGAAAACAACACAACTTACTCTGTGTTTTCAAATGAGGGATATCCAGTAATAATGAGCTGCTGCATCAGTGTGCAAGAGTACTTTACACCAGCAATCTGTTGGTGTGCCATTAGCACTCCTATGTTAAGTCTAATTTTCTTAAGTTTAGGTGGGCTCACCAAAGTTCTGCAGTGGGTGAGAAATGTAAGTGAATAATATGGACTTGTCCTTGTTATGGGCTCATCTCCTTGGATAAGCTACATAACTGGCTCAGTGGCTGTTGTTGGCTTTTAAGTACCTCACGGACAGGCTGGTTCTCTGAAGGGTTTGTGGCAAAAAGCATTACTAGTCTAAAGGTGTGATTTGAACAGTTGGGAAAGGGTGATCAGGAGCATGTTCTTATGACCTGAGAGATTTCTGGGGCATATATGATTGCATATTTATTGTACCAGTGGACAGCTGCTGCTGTCTAGGCAGGGTTTTACAGTGTCATGGACATTTCACACCATGTTCTCAGATAAGCCAAGAGCAATAATGTTAATATGATTTCTACACAGCTTGCTACTTGCAGTGGCTTGTGTTGGAGAAATCATACTTTTAAGTGTTCGAAATTACACTTGTTTGACAGCACCAGTCTAAATCTTAAACTTGCTTAGTCAAGGCCTGAGAAGGGAAGATAGTATCAACCTGGTGGTTGCCATCATCATGTCAAATTATTAAGCAAAAAGCTAATCTTTGTCATGGATAACGGAATAAGGTGCCAGACTACAGCAAGTGCAGCTTAACCATGCAACCAGTAACTTGTGTATGGAAGTTCTGGCAAAAAACGTATGGTTTTACAGCTTTGCAGCTTCCAAGAACATGATGTGACTGCAAGGAGCTTGAGACTTGAGAAATTAGAAAGGTTTGTACTTCTCAGCAGGGACCACTTAAAAGTAACTGGTGTCCCAGGAACTTACACATAGCCACCTCTGGTAAGAGTGTGTACAATAAGGGCTCAGTTCAGGTGTAAGTTTTCAATTTTAATATGCATTTATTGGAGAGGTGTAATTCTTTCCCAAGTTGAGTAAGCTTAAAGTTGGGTTTGAGGACGAAAAGGGTAAGTTAGAAGCCTGGGCTCTTGTTCACTTCTGTAGCTTACTGAAATGGCTCCAGGCTGGTATCAAGTACCTTCAATTGACTTCTGTTGTATTGCTGGCATCTGTTTTAAGCCAGCTGATGCTGAGAGCCTAGAGGAGGGCAGGGTAGCCCATTGAGGAAATTAGGCAGGAAAAAAAAGTCAAGTATCCAAACAACCTGTCAAAAGGTTGGCTGCCAGGCTTCCATATGAAGGCTGCCACCGAGCAGTGCGTGTGTGTGTAACAACAGAAGTCAAAATGATGCTTCTGTTAAGTCCCATCAAATCTGCAGTGAGGTATCCAGGGATGAAGGTCTCTGAACACTGCCTGCATTTAGAAAACTGAGTGGAATCTTAGGAGAGCACAGCCTAGCTGTTTCCTTTGTTAGTGTTAGGGGTGTTTGGAGTGGAATTGTGTCAGCCGGAGAAGGCTATTTTGACAAGGTGGAGCTTTCCATGCTTTGTGTCTTCTGATGGTAAACTTAGCAGTGGTTCTAACAAATTTCACTCCAGCTGGTGTTATGTGTGTATCCTATATGGGAGCCCACCTGTAGATTACTGTGTTCTGACTATCCCTGGGTGACTTGTACTACCATGCTACAAATTACTATATCCTGAGCACAGAAGTGACTCTCCCAGTGCTTTTGAAGGGCAAGCTAACATCTCTAGCTGAACTGACACGTGTTTGGAAACTTTTCTGCCAGTTTTTGTCTGGACTGAGGAGCTTTGCTAGGAGAACCCAAGAGCAAACACTAGGGAAAGTTGCTGGAGGAATAAAGCAAGCTGCGCTGGAGTGGGTGAAGAATAAATTGAGGAGTCTGAGAAGGGAATTCAAAGACTTCACTTCAGCCTAGTTTTTCTGGGCTCTGTTTAATTGATAGATTAAAGGGTAAGAGGAAGAGAGGCTCCTGCTATAAGGTATCTTTAGCATAGTGACACTGATAGCTAACTTGTCTACTTCAAGCTTTTCTTTGTATACAAAGAGTGAACTCTTCCTGCAGCAGAGGCATACATTCACTTCCCTCCTGGGAAAAGGGAGGTCAGGGAGAAGTGGATGGCTTTCTAAAACATATTTGCCAAGAGCTTCTTCTGTGTTGAAGGTCTGGAACCATGTGTCAGGCCCAAGAAGTTGCTCGCTTATTCCTCTTGTGAGCAAAATGTAAGTCCCTTTTATGCAAATACAGGACTTTTTTTTTTTTTTTTTTTTCTTTCTGCAGAATCTGGCCCAACTGGACTGGTCAGCTACCTTTTTTCTGCAGACTCCTAACTGAAATCAAAATAGTCTCTACTGCTGTACACGCTCTTGCCTTGCTTGTCAGCTGTCATAATACTGCTGTACGCTGGGGAGATGTATGGAAGTGCCAAGTCTCCTGTGAACTCTCTGTCCATACCTCAGTTTAGAAAATATGGGAGAAAATGGAACTTTATTCTGTCAGCAAGTAGATATTTGCAAATCTAATTCACAAAATGAAGGGCTGGCTACAGGCCTTTCCTGGGGCAGGGCATCAGGACTCCTCATGTTTCCAAACGGTCTCTACAGGGTTGCACTCCTTGGAGGATCTGGGTGAGCAGCCTGTGACTTTGTACAGTGGTTGAGGTGGGAAGGGACCTCTGGAGGTCATCTGGTCTAACCCTGCTGCTCCAGCAGGGCCACCTAGAGCCAGTTGCCCAGGCCCTTGTCCAAATGGGTTTTGAATATCTTCAAGGATGGATTTTGTGAAGTACTTACCCTAAGCCCCGTTGCTTGCATCAAATTGTGCGCTGCTTGGTTGTGTAAGTGCTTCTGTACTTCTGTCCTTGATAGTAAATGGTGCAAATTCTGTGTTACATCAAATCCAGGCATGAACTTTGTAATTATGTGGTGGGAGCTAGTGTGTACCTCAAGCACTGAAGAGTGTTTGCTGGTATTATTAAGGTATTGCTAAGATTACAGATGGTGCTTTTTTTGGTGATTATCCTTTCAGATATCACAGTACATGATTCAGCCTAATATGTAATTAAATCTGCTTTGTTCTTAAAACTTCAGTACCATTTTCATGGTGGGACCTGATATTGTGGAGTGGGAATGGTGGGCTTTTCTGGAGCTGCTTTTCAGAAATGAAGCTCTGGGGTGCACTGTTGAAAGAGGGAGGTTTGCTTTAAGAGTGCAAAAAAGCAGACTTGTCTTCTGAGGGAGGCTGGGAGTCACTCCAATTGAACTCACTCAAGTAAAGCTTTTAATTAGATTGCAAGGTTACATACTAAAACTTCATTTAAAACAATCCCGTTCTGCACTACAGCCCTTTCTTCCTAATCTTTTCTAACTGTCGCCTGGCTGCAGCTCAGCACTATTTCTTCAGCATTTTTGACAGGTTCAGTCTCTACCAGGGATCAGAGTCTCCAGAGAACGACAGCATAACTGGGATAAGCAGCTGAAGTCAAATAACTAAATACATTCCTCTAAAATCTACTTTACAGTGTTTCTACTCTGTTAATCTCACTTGGAAATGTTCCTCTGTTTTTGCAGAGTTTGGCTTGACTTCTACAAAGTCAATGTAATGCCCCACCTGATCACAGGCTCTGGGGTGCTGGCTATTGTGTCCTTTGGCCTGGACTCTTCCTGTAGGTTGGAAACACTTTTCACCTCTTATTGTTGGAGCTGACAAATGTGACTACTTTGACCTCTGTTTGAGACACAAAACTTTGCCATAAGTCAGGGATTTCTGCCTAAGGAAAAGCTTATACGTGCTGGAGCAGATGTATTCAAAAGGTAGTGGAGAACCTGTGCAAATACAGAGACTTCTGTCTGATACGAATGGGTTAAGAGTCTTACCATGGTATCAGCTTGTCTAGCAGCAAAATATGCTGGAGTGTGGATCTGCTCCCTTGCAAGATCTCAGGAAATTAGTCTGAGTTTATAATTGGATTGGAGGAGGAGAGAAGAGAACTGCTGCCTTTGGTAAGACATGCGTCAGCTGTCTGAAATGCTGTGGGCTGAGACTTCGGTTTAAGAAAAGAGCAATACTAGCAACCCCGTAATCCTTAACTGTAACACCCAGAAGTGTTTGTGTTGCAGGGTGATACATCTTGAGAGAATACTGAACATTCTAGAGGGTTGTGTTTGTTTGTGGATTTGTTTTTTTGGTTTTTTTTTTTTTTTTTTAAGTGAAGGCAGCATTTAGCCTTAAGATAATGCTAGAGAAGGTATTTCTATACAAAGAACCATACTGGACAATGCTGTTGCATCAAGGAGAGCTAGTCCACAGAAACCATGTGGGGGGAGGCTGAAGTAATGAGATTAATATGTTGGAGTTGAGTGGGACTCTGCTAGAAGACAGCAAATGCCTAAACCTTTAAGCCCCGGTCTTGCTGACGGTTACTAACAGGGCTGCAGAAGCCTGTACTTGTACTGTTCAGCAACTGCTGTAGCTGTGCAGCTCAGTTCATGTCATGCACAAATTTTGGGGGCCGAAAGAGGTATCTGCTGTTAAAGGGAGGGGAGAGGGCACATTGTGGGAATAGGAGTACAAATGTACTGATTTAAGGCTTGCTTAGTGTTTGGGCTTCTGTCCTGTTGCTTCATGGCATCTTTCTCTTAATAGAGTTTTAAGGCCTTGGATCAGGCACTGCAAGGCTTTACTCGTCTGTAAACTGATAAGACTCTGAAGATCAAATTGATGCTACAGAACCTAGATTGGCTTAATATGCTTAAGTAGCTTTATAGCTCTTAAAATGGCTTATGCCCTATAAAACTCAGTTGGAGTGGGGAGAGGAGCCTGACTGTTGCTGCCTGATTGGGATCTACCTGGGAAAGGTGTGTGTGTGGGAAGATCTGGCTGGAAGTCTTTACCCCAGCTGCAGTTACTGGAAGGCCTCCAGTCGGTCTTGCCTATTAGCAGACTGCAGAAGATGCAAATTCAGGTGTAGGCTGAGCAGGCAGCTGAATCTTAACAATCAACCTTGAAATAAGAGATTGACTCTTTTTGCTATGCCCCCCAAAACAGCAAGCACCTCTTCCTCCTCTTTGACAGCAAACTCTTCCCCTCGTCTTCCCCCATCCTGTTTTGCTTGATGAATTAAGTGCTGGAGTTATGATAGGCTTGTCAAAAGTATGGGCTGTGGCACACAAGTTTAGGTTCTCTGTGCTTAAACAGGACACAAACACAGGATGTCCAAGATGGTGAAAAAGCCTATGTAGCAGCAGAACTCTGATTAGGCACAGATCTTGTGGGTTGGTTATTTAGGTAGCTTTATCTAAAGTATTGTTTGGATCTTGTCCCAGGGTAGCCTCTGTCTTCCTCCAGTCCCAAGGCATTTATTGGTAGCCTTTCCATTTTGAATTTAACTCTTTGTATGAAACACTACTAAATGCATAGCTTAGTTTCTTCAAAGCCCAGAGATGGTATTCAGTTGTACTGGGGTTTGGTTTCTTTAAGGAAAGAGGAATATACCTTTTTCACGTATAAACAAACTGTTGTTCTGCTAGAAACTAAATGTGGGAAAAGCAGCTTCTCTGCAAGGCTACCATAACATCTTATCCCTGCTTAGCTACCAATAAGGTAGAAGTGCTTTAATATTATATTGCCTTACTTAAATTGCTGCTAGAGCCTTGGGCTAAGGTGAAGCTGCAGACCTGGGTAGCAGGTGGTATCTGAAGAAAGAACAATGTCTGTGACTAGGCAGGCAAATATCTGGTTAACAGTGTTTGCTCAAACTTAACATCTTTTCTAGCTGTGCAGGAAGTTCCCTCCCTTATGATTCATGATGTGCACAATCTTGCTGTTGATGCTAAATAGTTACCTGGGAAAGCTTTACACACACTCTCTAACCTTAACAGAGGAGATTACAAAATGATTAATGGTAGGAATTGTGATGGTAACGCTTTGCCAGGGTTGCCAAGCCTTCCTGAGCCACTTTGTGACATTCAGTTGAACTTGTCAGTAATTGGTTCACGCACCCTTGACAGAAGTTATCTACCTTCATGCTAGTCTCTCAAACACCAGCTTCTAAAATGGCGTAGTCGACTTAAGTACCAACCTCTCAGTTATCCTGAGTTGTTAAGGGCAAATGAGTACTTGTTCTGGAACAGCAATATCTTCAGTTTTAGTCTCTTGCATAGTGAGCAAAACCCCACTGCTACTTGTCTCTGGAGCAGGTGCATCCTTAGGCTTCAAGTTCTCTTCAGGTATACTGCCTTGCAGCTGATACCTGCAGTAACAACCAAGGTGTAACTGTAACAGTTGAATTTACTAAGCAGGGCAAAGAACAAAGCACGCACAATAACTGCTCTAAGCCTCATAACAGAAGTCTAAACTTAAGCTTCAGCTCCAAAATGTGTGCCTTGCACTGGGAAGGCAGGGTATGTCTAACAGGGTATGGCTCAACGGCTCCAGTTCCACCTTGAGCCAGCTGTATGTGCTCTGAATTACCTGGAAGAGTGAGAAGGAGGAGGGCCATGCGCTGGGAAATTTTGGTCATGGGAGGGGCCTTTAGAAAGGCCTCATAATAAAGCCTATTTTCATAGTGTAGAGAAATCTTGATTCCTGCCATTGCCTAGCTATGTTCAGGCTGTTGAGAGCTGCTAAACTCGTTAAGCTTCACGCTGCGAAGCAAAAATTTTCTTTTTGGTTCTGTGTGGCTCTGTCTTCCATCCACATCCTGCTTTGTTTCCTTGGGGCTATCACTTTAATTTGGAAAGTCCCTTGGAGAGAAATTGATTCCTCCTCCAAACACACCACTTCTTCAGACTGCCTTCAGGCAGTGTGAGGGGAGTGCTGCCCTGCTCTGCCCTGAATCCCTGGGTGTGCTAAGGAGCTAATGGGGAGGAAGTGGATAAACTGGCTGTTATGGCTGGCAGGGGAGTACTTGTCTTCCCTGAAGTGGATGAGTTGGGGATGACAGGTAGTCTAGAAGTTGTCCTGCGGCAGGTTTGGATGGGTGAACTGCAGTCCTTTCTCCCTACAGCTGGATTGGCTTGTACTTCAGGATGAAGAACATCAAACTTCCCTAGGTGATGAGGAAGAAGCTTGTTCAGCAGGACAGCTTCCTTCATCCCCAGGAAGGATTAGTAGCTGAGAATGAGTGAGGAGCAATGCTTCCACAGACTCCTGCAGGTAAGGGAGCAGGAGGTCCATGTGTTTAGGGAGCTTGTTTGGGAGGTGCTGTAGCAGCTCAGCTCTATGGCCACCATAGACTAGATTAATCTAAGCAAAGAGGGTAGTTTGAAATAAGGAGTGCTTGCATGGTCCCTCTCTTGGCATTGATCTTAGGACAGTAATATTTCTAAAAACTAGGGAATTGTCTTGAGTGACTTCTGGGCTTGTGCTCAGACTATGCATAAACCAAGGCAAAAGCAGAATTCAGCCTCTCGCGTGGAGGCTCAGATTTGTAACTCTGCAAACCTTCCCTGTAAGCCAAAGCTATGTTCTAGTGGTGGGCAATGCCTTGTCCTTGTCTCTGTGACTGCACTGAAGATGTGTTGGAGAGTTTGGCCCATACACACTTCTGTCTGTAGTGGTGACAGGCCAGATCAGTGGTCTTAGACTGGCGATCCAGATGTCTTTAGGGACATGAAACCAACTTTTGCACAAATAAGATGCAGGAAGTGAACCAGATTTCTTTGAATGCATAGTATGAGTTAAAACTGAACGCAGGGAGTTTCCTGTAAATGACAAGAATGTGTTGACTCCAGTAAATGCCCTTGGCCAGGAAACGGTATTGCTGATTGTTAGCAGGGATGAACAGATCTCCACAAGGGTTTCTTTTTCCTGTCACAGCTGCTTTCAGTTGTAGTAGCTTGCTAGCATTGGTTACCTTTACTGATTCTCTGGGGTCGGGAAAAAGGCCTAGGTGGTAGACTCTCCTTCACCCTCTTTCTGTGTCGGGAGAGCGATGGTAGAAAACACCCAGTGTGCCACATTGGATAACGTCGTTTTGCCTAACCCAGTTAGTGCAACCACTGCCTGAGCCTTTTGTACAGAAGGCAGTCCCTGCCTGCTGAGTTACACAAGGAAAGGCTGCAAAGCAGAACTGGTAGCTATTCATATTAGCGTGCTTGGTTAAGAGGGAGTATATTATTACTGTAGCCACGTTACAGTTCTCTGCTGCCTCTGGATACAGTGAATTTTAGAATCTGTGACCAAAGCTTTGATCTTTGTCAGGTGAACTTTGTAGTCTTTCTGGCAGATGCCACAGCCACGTGTCAGAAATGCAGAGGGGCATTATAATTTCTTTTCAATGGATTCAGAAAATAGCAGATACCTGTGTTTCAGGCTCCGGCACTCTTATTGTTATGAGCCTGCAGGTAGTCTGCACCAGAAACCAATGTAGGTCTGCAGCCTAAAGGAACTGCACTTTAATTAGCTGGAAGGTCTGTTCCTGCACCCACTGACTTCAGTGGAAATGTGAAGTTAAAACCTCAGAAGTGGTACACTTTCTTCTTGTATCCCCAAGCAACACATTGTCCAGCTTGACTTGGGTATGCTGCAAGGCTCCTTCACTTCTACAGCTTTGAGTGGAGGGAGGGTGGTGTAATGTCTCTGATTGGCTCTGTCTTAAAACCTCACTCTTACAGTGGGGAAAAATACTAACTTCCATTTGATTATGCTCCTCTGCATCCAGGTTGCAGTGAAGAGCCTAGGTGGAGGTGTGGGGTTGGGAAGAAATTGTTGCTTAGCTGTAAAGGTGATCTACACTGCCAGTAAGGTTGTTTTTTTAGTGAAAGATGCTGACCTTGGAAGAAAAAAAAAAAAGTAGTGAAGTACTGCAAAACTGTGCTGAGTGTCTCTTTTAGGCAAGAAACGCTTCTGCCTCCCAGGGCTAAATTTTATACCTTCAGCATGAAGTCAAATAGCTTACATAAGTTGACCTTTCTTTATGGTATATGTGTCAAAACATAAATACGTTTCATCAGGACAGTGCATTTCAGTGTGACCAGTTCTTGGTGTAACTGGCTGCCCTAAATGACGCTGGCCGAAGCAGCAAGGACATAGGGCACTGGACTTCAATAATTTTTTTAAAAAACAAGCAAACAAACAAAAACCCCTCATACCCAGTTATGTTTAGCCTCATGGGCAAAAATCATAATGCACATTAGCACGTTCATTAAAAAACCTAGGTGGTGTTTATAGCATAGCCTTCAAAGACAAGTTTCTGCTCTCCTATTCTGAGCTCACACTACAGTGTGACACCTGGGCAGCAGAGACTGAGTTCTGGCTGGTGGTCGTTACACTGGTGGAAGCAGCTGGAGAAATAGTTATGCACACAGAATTTTCCATTAATCAGAGAAAAAAAGTCCCACACAGATGGTATATAGGATAGATTATGGCTAGTAATCCTTTTGTGTCCTAGAAGATTAAGGATATTCTGGTGTAGCTGCAGTCAGCTGACCTTTTTTTTTTTTTATTTAAATGATTGAAAATTCTTGATGCAATTCTGCAGAGGACCAAGGCTCTTCCAGAAGCGGCGAATGGTGTGCTGTGGATGTTTGTTAAAGGAACGGTCTGTTTAAGTCCAACCCCAGTTATAAATTTACCGGAACTTAACTTTGTGCCATGTAAACAGCAGAAGCTGTAAGAAATCACTTGCTAGATGGCTCTATCAAATTTAACTGAGGTGTAAGAGAGCTGAATTTTATGAGAAGGTATAGTGAGTGTCATGTGAAGAAACGGAGGGCTTCTGAATCCTGCTGTCGGGGTCACCCCAGAAAGTGAAGATGAACGCTTTGGTGGAAGAAGAGGACGGCTGTGCACTCTGAATTTTCTGGCATGGATCTGTATGAGGATTACAAATCACCTTTTGATTTCAATGCTGGAGTGAACAGAAACTATCTTTACCTGTCGCCTAGCATAAACCTTTCTCCACCTGGATCACCTACACTGGCCAAGTCTGGTAACTTCCTTCTCTTTCTTCTTCAAAACCTTGACATGGAAAGCTTAGTGATTCCTATCTGTAAAAAGGAACTTCTCAAATTAAGAATCTGTAAAATTTGGCTGAAACAGGTGTAAATGAGGGTAAAATCTGACCTGTTAACTGGGATAGTTTATTAGCTTTGGTGTGTCATGTAGCTAATCTCATGTGCTATGCATTTACCAGCTTTACCTTATTTGTTATTTCTAAGGCAGTTTGAGGGGAAGATGAAGTGAACAAAAAAAATTAGGAACAAAAGGGCAACTTCTGCAAGACTGGAGTAATTGGCCTAGTTTGACTATTAGGTTTTTTTGGCGGGGGGGTGTGTGTGTGTGTGTAGGAATTGCATACTTAGTATGACTTCAGAGCTCGGAGTAGTCTAACATCTGCTCTTGCCTTAGTACTGAAAATATCACCAATTAAGGAAAATGCCCTCTAAAACCTTTACTCTGTTCCATCTAGCATTTAAAATGCTGTAAATCTTAACGCCTGCAGATACTAACTGTACTTGCACTCCCCAGAGGAAGCGGCTGTTGGGCGCTGTGCTGCAGCGGCATCTGTCTAGTGCTTAACGCTACTAGTTTTTAGCTGGTAACCTGTTGTACAGAACGTCTACAGCCATGCCTCCCAGCACATCTTAGCCTGGTTTTACCACCTTTCTTTTCCATTCTGTGCTGCTGGATGTGATCTTCCAGAGTAATTAAAAGTATAGAAGAAGGCTTAGCCCTGCTTCAGGTGTGACAAAGCAAAGTTACAGGTCATTGACTTTGTTTTTGATGGGCTCATTCTTTAAAATTTGAAAGAAATGTGCATCCCTTGGGGAACCTCTGTGTTAACTAAAACAAACACCCCATGAGCTCGATGAGCTAGGGGCCTCTGGGAAACAGCGGTCAGCTTTCACTTCTGCAATTACTGCATCTCCCACCTCTTCTAAAGGAAGGGGAGCAGTGCTTTGTATCTGGTGGTGATGCATCACCACCGTTTGCTGGGCTTTTTTTCTTCTTCATTCACTTTGAATGAATATATGATTACTGTTTGGGAGCAGCCCAAGAACTTTTTCCCCTGAGTTGAAGAAATATGTCTTGTTTTGTTTTTTTTCAGTGAGATAAATGGGAAATACTTAACTTCGATCTTTCTTATATATTGCAAAATAAATATTGTCTGTGGCACTGTACATCACTCAGGTGTTGGCGTGATTTTATAATCTTGTAACAGCTTGTTCTCCTGAACTCTAACAATTGCCTTTTTTCTTTAGCTTTGCCAACTATATAGTGATAGCCAAAATGCTCATTCTGAGTGTCTGACACACAATATGTCTGTCTAAAGATAAAGCTTTGTGAAGGCTAACCCTCCCCCACCCCAAAGGCCACTCATCTGAAGTGACCAGTACTTCCTTAAACTGCCAGTCCTTACTGCTAATCTCTGAATTCAGGCCAGAAAGAGGTAGGAACCTCTGGTCAAAATAGAGCATGAACTTGTGTTGAAACCATCCAAAGAAAACCACAAACCAGGAAACCTGAGTGTAAATTGAATGACTCTAACGCTTTGCCTACCCTGGCAGAATAATAGGGACTGAAGTGCCACTTCCCTGAACGTGATCTGTGGAGTCCTAATCAAGTAACTTGTTCATGTCTTTATTTGGTTCATTTAAGTAGATCTAATGAACTGCTGGGATAATATGTTAATCTTAGAAATACAGACACCTAAAAACTGACCCAAAAACTAGGTAAGTTTTCCCAATACTAGGTAAGTATTCCCAATATTTCCCCCAACAGAATTTTTGCTTAAGAGTTTGAGATGTGAAATGCTCAGCTAAGCTTGGTTGTAGCAGAGTACCAAGTGACTGAATTTTAAGTCCTTTGCAACTCTAAAGATGAAAGAGAACTAACATAACAAAAGGTAACAAGTTGGAAGCCAGTAAGAACAGTTCTGCTGGTGACCAGAGAAGACCACAGCTGAGAAATGCTCTTAATAATGGATTGAGCCAAAGTATTTCTATCTGTTGGCTGACTGCTATTTCCCTGGTTTCTTGTCCCCCACCCCACAAAAATATCTTAAGGTGGGCTGTGTGCCTTTCCTTACAAATCTTGCTTTGTCAGCCCTAGTTTATGGGGTACATTTGCGTTCCAGCCATGCCATTGTGGAGGGCTGTGGGCTGTTATCTGCGTAGACAACTGCTTCTTGATCAGGCTACCTAGCACAGCCTTCCCATAACGCAGATGAACTCTGTGTCCTGCAAGTATTGAAGTGAACTGAGGAACGGGAGCCAAGTGAGCAGAGAGGTGAAAGTAACAAGATGAGAGGGGCGGTGCCAGAATAAGGACTGGTGAGAAGGTGTTTGTGTACTTCAAATAGAGTTAAAGAAAAAGTAATGAATGGAAGGGGGGCAGAAGGTGAGGAGGGGAGAGGAAGGCATGGTTAGATGTACGGGGTAAGGTATGGAGGACTCTGAGTAGCAGTGATTTCCTGTCTGCCAGAAAGATCTAGAAATAGGAAGGGGAGGAGAGATCGTTCCCTTGCTTCTTACCATTCTGTCTGAAGTTCAGTGTAAGCAGCAAGCAGCACAAACTCCATTAAAATGCTGTTTTTGCAAAGAGAAGGTGCATTCCCCAAACAGAAGCTATTGCTGCAGGAGACAACCAGCATGTTTTCCTACTTCTGGATTCACTTAATCTATTTTTGGTGAGATAATCCAGATGATTTGTCATAACCAGATTGAACAGACTTTCAGCTGGATGTGCTAATGCTCGTGGAGTCAGTGTGGTCTTTGGTACTTGCAAACTTCTGAAGTGGCTTTTGCAAGGGCAAGCTCTGTAGTCCCTGCAGGTGGAGAGCAAGGTCAGGTATTGGAGGCTAATGTACTGGGGGTCATAGAATGTCAGGGGAAAATGCAGTTTAAATTTTTAGTTTTCCTTCAGTGTAGGCATATGTAATAAATAGGATAAATAGCAGTTTGATGAAAAAGTATGGCATTCTGAACCGTTTGATGTTAAGAAAAGGAAGTATGTTGATGTATAAAACAAAAATTATCTGATTGTGAGACATGAGCCATAATCCTTTTTTTGGGGGTGGGTTTTTTTTTGTTTGCTTTGCTTTTTTTTTGGGGGGGTGGGAAGTTTGTGCTGTAGTGCTATGCTTTGGTTTGGGCATTAGACTCAAACTTTTTTGCTTCCCTGGATTTCTGCCAGAAAATAGTGTATTGGGAAACCTGTAGGAACTATGTTATGTTTTTGTAGAAGACAGATGTAAATCTCTGGGAAAACATGGTATAGATTTCATGAATAAATGCAGAGTGGGGTTTCAGTTGCTTTCTGTATGCTTCCTTGTCAGTGTACTCCATGGTAACTTACCATTTACAAATGTTTTGCCCATGTCGCAGTGTGCTTCTAGAGGATGAGCGTTCTGGACACAAATACAGGCAGAAAACATACTGTTTTGGAAGGAATTTGTGGAATTGACCTTTACCTGAGTTTAGAAACTTGATCAAGAACAAAGCCTCTGCTTTTCTTAGGCTTGACAGGTGCTAGGAGCATGTTTCATAGAATACCTACAACTAATTACAGAGTCGCAGGATCTTTTTTCCCCTGA
Organism: Strix aluco; assembly: GCF_031877795.1. NCBI lineage: Eukaryota > Metazoa > Chordata > Aves > Strigiformes > Strigidae > Strix > Strix aluco. The sequence goes on from NC_133931.1 coordinate 32,166,343, forward strand.
CTTTTCAGTTGATTGTGATGTAGCTATTTGATATCAAGCCTCACAATGAAATCATAGTGGTGGTCTCATTGCACATTAATAAGTTTTTGGATTCCTAGGCCAAATGGTAGTATGGAGTGCCATCAGAAGCTGCTGAAATGAGGATGGAATTTTATCTGGTTAATTACTATAGTGACTGGTAAAGGAAGATTACTTAATATGTCCTCAACTTTTCTGAATTATATGTTTTTATATATATACATACACACACTCACTCTCCTTACAAACAAACAATACTCCTGGGGTTTTTTCTTCTATTTTAAGATTTTTATTTAATTTATTTTTTTAATGTCTATAAAATTGTTTTACCTCTTGAATAGAGAATTAGTTCTGGGAATCCACAACCATTCCAGCATGCAGTCTTTCTGCAAATTGGTCTCTTTGCAGATTAGAACAGGATTCCTTAATTCTGGCAAACTGTATGTTTAAGTGTCAGCTACAAAGATTCAAAAGGGGAAATCTTTTCCTGGAAAACCTGTTTGTTGCATTAAAAGGTGTTTAAAGTGATCTTACTGCAAGTACTAAGGACTAAGAATTAATGAATCTTCAAAGTGAGCGCATCGTAGTAATACAAATAATACCATTCTCCTTCCTTTCGCTGAAGCTGTGAAGGTGGAAGTTGAAGACCATAGGGATATTTGGGATTCATACAGAGCAGTTCGGCAGAGTTTTGGTTTCTGGATTTGTAAGGGGAAGAGGCAGCAATGTGAGTGGATGCACATCCTCATCAGTCCCTCCTCAGCACTCTACTGCTTCATTGAAAGTGACAACCTTATGCTCCCAAGCTCCTTCTCCGGGCTTCTTACCTGTCTTAATGTCCAGGGTCAAAACAGCAGTCTACTTCTAGTTCCACGATACCTGCAACTTTCTAGCCACAGTGGTTCCAGTTACTAGGCACAGAGAGGTTGGGCAGGGTATGGGGGAAGAGTTCGTACTTGCAGTACAACCCTTTTCTCCACTGTTGCTGAGCTTGCTTGTCACCATGACTGCTCCCAGTGTGCTGAGAATGAGCATTTTTTAAATCCGATCCAGAAAGCAGTGAGGGAGGGAGCCTCTGCTTTGGTCTTGAGCACCTCCAGTGCTTCCAGAGTTTCTGTGCCACATGAGCGACAGAGAGCAGGGAGTGTGTGGACTCCTGGGCAGAGGTTGTTTGGGACGTAGCGTTCTGGGCCTTGGTTTCTATCAGAGTAGTGGGATGCATCGTTCCCAGTATGTTTCCAGTCTCCTATTATAGCAGCAGTTGCAATTCTATAGAGCTTTAATACAACTTGATAGAACGAAACAGTAAAATGCCTCTGGTTTCCTGTGTGCTGTAGTACTTGGGAAGCGTGACTTTGGTGTCGTCTCATCAGTTTTCTTTGTACACTGGCACAAAAGGGCTGTATATTAATGTTAGCTGCTGACAGACACGTGATGATCTGACTTTTAATGGTTTATTCACCTCAAGGACTGCTGAGAAGTGACTCTATACCTGAGGTTGGAGAGGATGCTGCTGATACAGTTGGTATGGCAGAAACACTCTCAGAAGAAGAACAGGATGAGCTAAGGAAAGAGCTTGCTAAGGTAAATTTCTTGCAAATAGCTCTTAAATTGGTTTTGAGAATGAAAATCTGGGCTACTGCTGTCTTTGAACATATAGTTAATGCTTTGCATATTTATTCTGTGAGTGTCTAAAGTTAGGTATGGCACTTGTTTATTGCGGGGAGGGAAAGGGAAGGTGTCAAAGGATAAAAGAACAGCCAGTTCTAGCTATGGGGAATTAGGCTAGAAGTGCTGAGTGTACAGATCTTAAACCAAGATGCACAAATGCCTTACCCTTTTTTTTTTTCTCAAGAAAGAAGCAGGTAAATAAGCTGTCAAAAGAGAACATGGTTGGAAGCCAAAACCAAGTACTGTCTCAACTGGTGTGGAGTAACTAAAGCCGTTGTTTTCATGAAGTAATACCCATGTAGACACTGTTCTTCTAATGTCTAACCATGTAACTATTCTTGCTCATAGTTCACATAACAGAATTTTTTTTAAGAGCAAGTTGAAGTAGCACTAGTTGAAGGACAGTCGAATATTCAAGCCCGCATGCATTTCAAAAGTTGTTGAAGTCAAACTTTATTGAGTCGCCAGTCTTTTTTCTTTTATAGCTCTGTGTGACTTTAGGACCTTACTAAAAGACATTAACTTAAGCCTAAGGTTGGCAAATGAAGATTAGCTGTGAAATAAGCACATTTAATGCAGTCTTGGTTTTGGTAGTCCTGAGTACTACTTCATGCCAGTTGGCTGAAGATGGTGAGGGAAATCTAGTTCTGCTAGGGTATGTCATGCTGGACATCGGACAGGTATCCAAAACAAAGGTGCATTGAAGATAGTGGTATTTACTCAAAGGAGCTTAAATGGGTGTGCAGTCTGATACTCTGAAGTAGGGTGGCCCAGTCTGCATGAGGAAGTAGGGTTGGATATATGCCTTGCCTTTGTACGTATCGCCTTAGTGCCTCTGTCACATCTGTATAGCCCACAGAATGGGATCATAAAACTATTTTGATATCTCTGATCATGATCTGGTCCTGCTTCAGTGAGAGGCTTAAGTGACCATCTGTGTAAAGAAGGCAGTATACAAGCAATATTGTTTTCTGGTTTCTGAACAGGTGCTGTGTTTTTGTTGTTGTGGGTGGGGTTTTTTGTTTGTTTGTGGGTTTGGTGGTTTTTTTGTTGTTTTTTTTTTTTTTTTTCAACTGCTCAGTCTGTCACCATTTCCACCCCTGCTCTGGGGAAGGCACCCCTGTGGCTGGATCCAGTCTGCAGTTGCTGCTGGCTTAAGCCACAGAGGGACCTTTCTGTTCAAGCAAGGAGACAAAACTTGTGTATGGATCAGACATGCTCTGAGCTTCCTGATACTGGTCATACATTGGTATCTCTTCTGATGTGGAAGTAGATTGGCAATTGTCCCAGGTTTGCCTAGTCTTCAAGCTTCACATAGGCTAATGTTGTCTAAAGGTAATGATTTCCAACTGCACAGTCTTTTAGTTGCCAACTTCCTTGTGCATATTCCAGTAACGGAGCTAGCTGCAGGTAGATTACTGTCTCACTAGCTCTTGTTGTGGACTACATTAGATTTCCCTTTCAGTATTTAGAAACAACTGTGAGGCAACGTTAAAAATGCATTAGCCCTCCTGTTACTGATGCCTACCTAGATGTTTTAATAAATACATAGTTAAATGGCTGGGTGTATCACTTGGTAACTCTACCTCTCATCAACTCTGCTGCCACAGGTGGAAGAGGAAATCCAGACGCTCTCACAAGTGTTAGCTGCCAAAGAGAAGCATCTAGCAGAAATCAAGAGAAAGCTGGGGATTAACTCATTACAGGAACTAAAGCAGAACATTACCAAAAGCTGGCAAGATGTTACATCAACTACAGCGTATGTACCGGTTCACAATGATTATCTTGCCTGTTGAGGTGAAAACTATATAGTTCCTGTGTCATGTCTAAACTTTGTGTTATCTACACTAGTCTCATTTCACAAGAACAGAGGGTTAAGTTGCACTAAAACTTATCTGGATAAATCATCACAGATTTCTTTTAAAAAGGCCACTATTAGCCATACCATCTCATGCAAAATAATAATTAAGCATAATATGGGCGATTCTAATACACTTTTTGTCTGACAGATCTGAGATACCATTACTGATATACCAAGGTGTCCTAAGTCCAACAAAATACCCTTCTTTTCCATCCTGAAAAATTTTTGTAAACTGAGCTCATGCAGGAAGAGTGCAAAGTCACGGTTAATGTTCTTGCTAAACACAACTGTTAGCTTAAGGTCTAGAGTGACCTGCCTTCTGCAATTAATGACTACTCAGGATGTACCTCAAACTTTTTATGGTGGACTTTAACAGAATCATTCAGTACAACACTGTAGATGCTTCACACAAAAATCAGACCTCTGTTCTTTTTCAGTGTGTGTGCATGGTGTTGTTTTCTTGGTTTTGGGGGGTTTTGTTTGGGTTTTTTTGTTTGGTTTGTTTTTTGTTTTTTAAAGTCCTACAATAGCAAATAGCATCTGTTCTGGGGGTGGGTAGCAGGTACATGCTGGTGACCGTGATCTGAAGTCTGAGGTGGCAGAGATGCTGTATCCAGAAGGGACTGCAATGACTTAAAATAATCTCTTAAGTAGCTTGTCTATTTGACCCCAAAGTTGAAGTATACCCCTGGATTTAATTCAAATTTACATATGCTAAAAGGTTCCTTATGTGTTCTATTAAAATGACTATAGACTTAATCTTGTTTGAACACAGGTACAAGAAAACATCAGAAACCCTGTCTCAGGCTGGTCAGAAGGCTTCTGCTGCTTTTTCATCTGTTGGTTCAGTCATAACCAAGAAGTTTGAAGATGTCAGGTAGGTATCTCCTAGATTTTCCCAAGTAGTTGCATTTTTGATTTAAGCAGGTGATAACTGGAATAAATTTGCTGTTAATGTACCTAGCACTTCTAAAAGTTAATCTATCAAGAACCCTCAGCATCTGTTTCAGGAGAGTTGAGCAACTTGCTGCAAAATCTGCTTGTATGTCCTCACTGATGCAGAAGAGTTTTGTGGTGTGTATTTTGTATGTACAAGAGAAGCAACGTATCCTATTACCTCCACTGCTACTGTTATTTTTCTGGTAGGATTGCAGGTGGCAGTGTCTCTGTGTGATGCACATAGCATTGTCGTTTCTGTTCTCTTTCTCAGCTTGTGGAATACTGTGTTTAAACAACTGATATCTTTAACTGTTTGTGGTTTGGTTGTTGATTTTTTGGTTTTTTTTCCCTTGTGTGTGGTTTTCTTTCAGTTGTGTTTTATTTCTTTGTAAGCTGTTCTACCTCATTGCAGTGGCTTGATTTTATTACTTTTTTAATAGACTGTTGGCACTTTTTAATTCTTAAATATTGGCATACAACATATTTGACTTTGTGTCAAATGACACAGCCCTTCACGCAAATTAGGTAAGTTTGGTTGTCATTTTTAACACTATTGTGAGCTGCATGTAAAACTCTTCCTGGATGCAATCCAATCATATCCTGAGTCTTTATATAATTTTTACTACTGGAACATGTGCAACTATTCATCTCTGCTTGTAATTTGTTGTGAATAGTGGATCAAATTTATTTTTCAATTATTGGACAAATAAAAATTCACACATTCTAACAGAATATTGCTGCACTGGAAAGCAGTGTAATAAAATCAGCCCTCTGTTTTAGTGCTGCCATTAACCTCTTTCTTGCTTTTTTAAGTCTATTGGGAAAACACTTTGAGGTGCAGCTACACAGTTAAGTATTTTTCTTCAGATTTATCAGAACTTCCTTTCTCTTTTTAATGCTTACTCTGGCATTGTGCAGACTACAGGCATTTTCACATTCCTTTAGGTAAGGTGGGCGCAAGAATTGTTTCTGAAACTAAGCATGTAGTCAGACTGTCTCCACTAAAATCTTTAAATAAGTTTTGTCTGTAAAAGGTAATTTCTTTATTTCTCCAGTGTTAGTTAATGCAAAGCTGAAGCTGTTTTAATGTCAGGGAAGATGTTTCTTCATGTTCACCTGGTAACTATCCCAGAACATGAAATTTTGAGCATACATAATCAGCTAATCTCTTCCTTGTAAGAAAGGAATCTGTTAAAATGATTCTGCAAGTTTTTTTGTAAAGAGAAAGAATATGGTTTTGAGGTCAATGGCATGCAAAATTCCTCCTTCTCTTTGTCTGTACGGTGTTTGTGCCTTGACAGAGTAGAAGTTTTCCCTTTTTTGTGTCTGTTACAATGGCTGTTTAGCATTGTGACTCTAATCAAATTGCTAGTCTAAATGTAAAATAGTTTACGCATTCACTGTTCATAGTTTGTCTAGTGAAACAGTTCTTATCTTTGAGCTGATTACTTTAGCAGCTCCAGACACCGAGTATTTTAGTTACCCTGTCTGTACTGCCTTTTATCTGCCTAGTCAAAGCAAATACCCAATGTTAAGATTTCAGCAGTTAAAATTCCTGTGTAGTAATTTCTGTCCATTGCCTCTCATCTCATCTGTGCACACCTCTGAATCTGGCTTCATCTTTTTTGTACTCTCCCACTAAGTAGCTAAAGACAGCAGTAGGATCTCTATAAAGATGTAGCGATCTAGCTCCCACAATACTAAGAGCAGTGCCCAGATGCTGTCAGAACCCAGACTGAAGGGAGCTCAGTTTGCTCAAGTATAAGAAGAGCAGCCTGTCTGAAATACCTCCCCTTTAGCATCAGTAAGACAAAGGGAGCCTGGGTGATGTCTCTGTTGCTTTTGGATGCAGAGCTTGGCTGCTCACTGTTTACCTTTCTTCCTTAAGGCTATGGTGTTCCCTTACTAGTGTTAGACTATTGCATTTGACAAGGACAAGTACAGACTCATAGCTCTCTTTGGTTTCAGGAATTTAATATCTCAAAAGAAGAGTGTCCTAATTATTCAAGTTAGTGGCTAGGTGGTGTTGAGTACTCTCTGTCAGAAACTGGGCCACTGGGAGGGAATGTAGCAGGGGCAGAAGAGTCCACACCATTGGTGTGCTTACTGGGAAGAATAGTGGGAATGGAAATTCAAGGTATTGTTATAAATTCAGGAGCAGCTGGGTTTAAAAACAAAACAAAAAGAAGTGGGAAGAATTAGTGCTGTTCAAAATCTTAGTTGCACTTAAACAAGAGAAACCTTTGAGTTTTTTGCTTTCATGAGGACCAAGTTCACTGGGGATTCAACCAGTGAATTCAGGTCCCAGGGTTATGTGACTGCTCCAGTGGTGTCTACTTTTAAGACTGCACAAATCTGAACTTTAGAAAGTTTTAGATGCCAAAGTTCTTTCCTGGAAATGAGAATTGATGGGCCTCATACTTGAACAAATACCGAATATGCAGGTGCATTTTTATTCTTAAACTCTTATATGGCTGCTTCATCATGGCTTTGCTTTTCTTGCACTGTTTTAGTTTAGGGAGTTCTCAGCTGTAATGTCATGATTTCTTCTGTGTTGGACTATTACCACATGTTCCATGCAGCAAACATCACATGCGGGTCTTCATTCTTGCACAGCAAAGTGATTTTGGAGGGAGTTGCGAAAGGGAGTAAGGCAGCTGGTGGAGCTGTGAACTTGAAAGTACTGAAATAGAGAGGAAGAGAGAGGATTGGTAGTGCAAAGTCAGTGTATTATTGCTTCCTTTTTGTGTTTATTTCCTCTGGTTTTTGTTTTGTTGAAAATGAACTGTTCCTTCTTAGGTTTTTCTTGAGACCTTTATTCTCGTTTTTAAGAAAGTCTTGAACTTTTGATGAGCTAGACATCCTTGTTGTAGGCAGCATCAGTATTATGTGCAAAGCAGCAGTAGTACCAAGATGTAGCACTCTGCAAACTTCCTGAGCAATCATGACATTGCACTTGGCTCCTCTTGCTCTGCATCCATATTATGGAGCAGAAGTCCTCATCTTTGCTCTGTTCTGAGATTGCAGAATAACTTTCTCCGCTTGCTTTGGAAATCTGATATGATCATGGACTCCTAAATATCATCGTATATCAGCTGGAAACCTAACTATTAACAAAAGCAACTAACTGGTGCTTGTGTACTCTTAAGCCCATGTCTTCCAGGCAGGGACTCTGGCATACCTCCTTGTGCATTTTCAAAATGCGAGGCAATGTAGTAGCTGTAAAAATAATTGAGTAAAGGATAAGAAAGCTTTTAATGCCATGCAAAATATGTGGAAGTCTGGAGAGCAACTTACTGTGCCTTTTCTGTTTTTATATTTTCTTAAAGCTAGGGGTTTGCTTGTGAGCATTGTAAAAAGGGCTTCTCTTCTTCAAACCGCCCAACTTGATGGCCTAGTTCAGCGAATGCTTTGATGTGGTATTCTGTCATTTGTGAAAAGAAATACAACTTCTCTTCTTTGTAAAGCTTTTCAAGGCTTAATCATGCTTCTTTGCACTACTTGAAGAATAGGTGATTTGAATTTAAAAAAAGATGACCTGCACTTAACTAATGCAGTTCTGCTGCAAACCAGATCATGCTGTGATAAAAGTACATACTATCTTATGGTGACATTTTACAAAATGGATACTGAGTATGCGGAAGTGTATTGTACAACAGTAAGTAAATCCTTCACAAATGTATGAAGAGTTCTTCCATTAAATGATCTCTATAAAATTAAACTAAACTTCCCTAGACACCTGTTAAAAGATCTGCAATACACCATGGGTTGTTGCTTTTCTGTGTGAGCAGGTCTACAGATTGTAAATATGTATGGGGAAAAGAAAGTAACTTTCACCCTCATCAGCCTTAAACTTCATGCATGGAGCTACTTCTTGCAGTGTGAGGGCAAGTGGCCGAGCATGACTGGACAAAGAGAACTAGTTAGTATCAGCCTAGTTCTGTACAAAAACTTGGCACATAGCAAGTTCAGAACTTGTAGTAATCTGCATCACAGAGCTCCAGAAGACAATCAGCTTCTACGTGCTCTGGAAAAGCTTGTGGAAGCCAAACCATCCACGAAGGTGAAAAACAGCAGAAATGGGGTTGGGGAAAGGGATGTAACACGGCCACACGTTACTGACATGTCAGGACAGCATCTGGCCTTTGTGTATCTGATTCCCAGTACACTGTATCTACAAACCAGACTTCAGTTGTGCATCTGCTTTAAGGGATCCCAACCTCAAGGGAACTTTTTACGTGCGTAGGTTTTCTCCTAGCACTGTATATTCTACTGATGAGCCTTCCAAAGGAATCTCTTAGAACTCATTCTGCAATGAACACAGAACCTTTTTGCTGCTGTGAATGTATCTTCCATTGTACTGAAATACCAGTTGGAGTTCTGGAGGTGCATCAGATGTGAGAGGGGGGTTTTTTGTTTGGTTGGTTTTTATTTATTTCCTGTAGCAATTGCCTGAAAAGTATTCTCTTGAAAGACATCACAAAGCCCAGTCAAAATTTGACATTCCAAATATAGTTATGAAAAACTGTGATCATAATTTTTTCCAACTTAGTATTGTGGTATTTAACAAGAAACATTTAACATACAAATTAGTCAAGAGTAAACAGGGATCTTCTAGAATATGGAATAAATTAGATTCCAGATGGTCTTGAAGTTATTTGGGAGCTCCTTAATCTATATCTAGTCACCTTCTAGGAGTAGGTGTGTGGTGTCACTAAACAAACAGTAACTGTATAGCAACACTCAAAAGTTACAGAAATCCTCCATGAATTTTAGAACAGGGTTGAGACTAGGACTTTCTCCCTGCCCCCAGCATAAACCTGAGCTTGAATATAGATTGATGTGACTGCTCTTGCTAAATAATTTATATTGATGAGTAGATAATTTGTATTGATGAGTATGGAAATCTTACACTGAATTGAAATGGAAGCCTTCTGAATGTAGGAATAATTCTTTCAGTAGGAAGATTAGTTGACTGATAAGACTCTTGAGTGTTCACTTTCTACTTGATATTGTCAAAACTAAATGCAGCATAACTCATTGCTTGAGAAACTTAGTGAGTAGGCAGATTGTTGCAGAATATGTACTAACAAGCATGGCACATGAATTTCTAAAAAGCAAAATAAGTTGTTGCAGCTTTTGCTCTGTTGTGCTTGTGTGTGTGTGCATGGCTAAGCAATTTAAAAAAGCAAAACCAAGCAGTTAGTGTATAAGACTGACTGTTTACCAAAGATAGTATCCAGAAGTCAGCTCTCTAAGCCAATTTCTTCTCAGTCTATCACTTAAACTAACTTATCGCTTTCTTTTTTCTTAATGCTGGCATTTAGTATACGCTCCATACAACATTCAATTAGCATGCCTATTATGAGGTAATGTATGCATAATCCAGCTGTTGGGTTTGTTTATTTTCATGTGTGGAATCAAGTCAAATTGAACTCAAGTCAATTAATGTAGATTTAAAACAACTAAAAAACCCACCCAAATTTGTAATGGATTTCCTGTACTAATATACAGGATAAAATTTGATTTATTTCTGCTTAATGGTGGTGGCTATCGCACATCTGGAATGTGACCAAGTGTACTTCCCTGCTGTTTGGAGAACTGTAACAACCTTTCCCTGCCTGTTAGAAATGTAATGCTACTAAATGATTCAAGTTTAAAAGGCAATAGCTTGGCATCTGTTTTAGAACAATGACAGTAAGTAAAAATACTGTGGTTTCACAGAAAGTCTCTTGCTGACTTGGAGTGCTTGCCTTTTCTCTCCCCTTGCTTGGCACTACGTCACTCCATCTCCTGAGACAATCTGGTTTGAGATATGTATGTCACTGTGCTTTCCCAAATGAAAGAGTGCTGCTAAGTGTGGGTGACCTACACAAAGGGGGAAGGGAAGCTTAAGACCTCTTTTGAAAAAAAACCTCCTGTCTTTCATCTTCATAATTTGTTTTTGAATCTGCTATGAATCCTTAGTCTTGGTCCACTGAAGGTAAGCATTTTCCATCCTGCATGAAGGCAGAAGAGGTGTACGAGCTATTGCACGAATTTGCAAATGGTAGTTGACAGCTAGGTGGAGCATTAAGCCACTCTTCTGACCCTAATAAATAATACATTGGCCCTCGGCATTGAAAATCCCAAGCTGTCTTGCTCTTCACATGCAGAATTTACCATTTGAAATTACAGCTGTCTCCAGCACGTAAAAAGGGGGAGTCTCCCTTAAATTTAACAGCAGAAAAATGCCACTGCGAACCATGTTTTGTTAACTGAACACATAGCCTATTAGATTAAACTAGTTTTCCTATAACAAGTGAAAAAACTCTGACAAGCTTTCTTCAGCAGTAATGTACTAGGCTAACCAGAAGTGGTGACTAAGCTTTTCTGAACAAATCCTTTAAGCCAGAAACCTGTTTGAAATCACTGGGAATAATAAACTAAACTTAAAATACTTGCTAGTTCTCCTTTCCTTGTAATGAAAGATCCTGTCGCTGAGCCTGGCAACGCTTAGTTGCCAAAGATACAAATGAGCTGCAACTTGAGTGTGTTTGAATTTTAGTTTTGTAGTACTTGGGGAGAGCCAGATCTAAACTATTTTTAGGCTACCTTTAAAATAAGAAAAGAGCCCCAGACAACCAAAACTCATGTTGACACTGGAAGAAGCAACTGTCTGCTTGTTTTCTGATATTTATAGACTAACCTGATATGTTTTTAATTTTGTGGTTCCTTTTTTATTTTCCTAGAAATTCTCCTACTTTCAAATCCTTTGAGGAAAAAGTTGAAAACTTAAAGGTAAGCATTACTAAAACACCTTGGTGATTGTGGAACTGTGGATGTGGAGAAAAGACTGAAGTGGGCTCTGGGCAGCCTATTTTTTAGTTATTGGTAAACTCTTGAAGGTACTTAGATGACATCTTTTTAAGTACTGTGGAAATGGTTTCTCTGCCTAATGACTTGAGAATAAAAAATGGGCTTTCTGCACCTCTTCCAGGAGGATGCCTTTAATTAGAAGGACTAACAGCTAGTTAACCTGCACAAACAGCTAGTAGAACATGTAACTGGAACCAGATTGGACTGTTCTTGTGGACACACTGGGTTGGATGAGAAGCATGTAAGCAACAGCATGGGGAACTGGGCATTCCCTTGCAAACTAATTGACATTAACACTCCTGCCATCCCACAGGGTATATACCGTAGAGGGAACATTACCTGGAGAAAATAAAATAGTTGCCATGTTCCACTAAAGATCTCAGAAATTGCAGAGTTTTAACTCTGAATCTTTCCAAAGCCTAAATGGCTTGAAAGGCTGTGTGCCTATATCCATTTTTAACTAAGGGTGTGTCAACCTTCAGACTCCTTGGGAATCAGGGCTGCTTCATGCTTCGTGTATCTTGAAGTCAAAGGGAGACTGCTATGTTAATCTGCTGCTGCTGATTTGTTTTCTGCATGATACTTAAAGACTTGTCTTTAGAGTATTGTGGAGGTAGCTCAGTCCTGGAAAAGCTGCTCTGCTGGAAAGGACTTACTAAGTTTAAGTTTACTCATGCAGAGGTACTGGTTTCATACAGTTAAACATTTTGGCGTGCCAAGTAACTGCACTTTTATGTTGAGGCTCTCTCTGTGTTCTAGTCTAAAGTTGGAGGAAGCAAACCTGCTGGGGGAGACTTTGGAGAAGTTCTCAACTCTGCTGCCAATGCCAGTGCCACAGAAACTATTGCAGAACAGACACAGGAGGAGACCCACTGAGATTCCTGCCTCTGTCCTGCTACCCACTGCCAGATGCTGCAAGCAAAAACTAAGCACACTTGTAACATTCTTTGCGCTCTTTCCACCAGATGTGCTTTTATTTAGCACGTAGCTGTTTTACCAGATTAACTGATACCAAGCTCGTTCATGGGTTCAAATTATTTTTGAAACTAAAATACACTGTTTGGGGTTTTGTCTGGGAAGGGGAATTTTTATGCCTTTCAAACATTTAAAGGACTTATCTGTAATTTGAAGGCAACCTTTAAAATATAGCAATGAGAAAAAACTTTTGAGAAGTTAATTATACTGTACATATACTGTGGATACATAATTTGTTTTGAATCTGTAACTACTGTTCAACTTAATCATTATGAATCTACTGCTGCTGCCAAGCCGAAGCTTCACTCCCTTGTGATTATTTCAGTTAAGTGTTGCCTGCCCGGGACACTGGACTAGGAGGATCACTCCCAGCTAAAGAAAGGACTTCTGCTTCAGCAGGCTTTAAACAAGTTATTCACAGCAGGATTATACATGGGTAGGAATGTACTGTCTTACAAGCATGTTCCTCATACAACAGGTGCGGATAGGGTAATACATAACATCTAAAATTTACTGATTTGTCTGTGGATTATCCACCTAGGAAACTTCTGACCGTGGCGAATGGAAGTGAGGTGCCTAGTAGTGCCGGTTTGGTTCAGTTACAATAACATTTTCAGTCTTGTTTTCTGTACATGATGTTAATGTGATAAGATACATTCTTCTGAACTTTTGATCAGTCATGAATAGATTCATGTTAATTCACACATGGTGGTGTCACACTTACACTAACAAAGCACAGACTGTAAGAATAAGCCTCAGCACAAAAGTGGTTCTTTTTCAGGCATCAGGAGAATTGCTCGCAAATGCTAATGTTTCCTTTGTAGGCTGACCATCGAAAACATCTACACTGTCTTATTTTTTTGATGTGTTAAAGGCCTGTGCCACTACACCCCTATTCCTGTTTAAGACCACAGAAATCTGTTTTAAGAGGTGCAGTGCCATGCCGCAGCATAGTTCTCTTACAAGATCTATTCTCCTACATGTTGCTCTATCTGATGTACTTTTCAAATTCTTGTGTTTTGTATGTTCTGGCACGTGGTGTGGGTATGGTTAGAACTTTCGGCAAGTGTTTCATCACCGTGCTTAGAACTGGAAGCAAGTTTCAAAACAGTTCTGTGAAATCCATGAAGCTTCAACTGCCATAGATGTCTGGAGGAAAAAAATGCTGGTTCCTGACAACGTTGTTAGCATGTCAGATGTAGTATATATGCTTAATTACACGTGAGAAGCTTAATAAAAATCTGTATGTAAGGAATGTATTGTCCTGTGAATATGGAGGGTTATATGTGTAAGGAATTTTTATTTCTAATGGAAACAAGTCCTTTAAAGTTTGGTTTCAAAGTAGTGCTGGTATCTATTACAGTCCTAAGGCCAATCTTTATGGATGAGCTTGGCACTTCTAGAGAAGACTAGGCCTGGGTTGACTTCAAATGCCTTACATCAAATTAAACTGCCCTGATTACATTGGGAAGTTGAGAAAATGGGTTGAGATGTACCCTCAGCCTCTGGCAGCTCCACCTTAACAAGGGAATAGAGAAGGGAGTAACACAGGGAGTGCAACTCTTTCTCTATAGGGTCAGTATGGTCCTTGTTCTACGAGGGTCATTTAGTGCCGACTTGGGCTTTCTGGTTTATGAAGGTGGTTTTTTTTTTTTTAAAAGCCAAGTGTCTACATTGTTGGATCTGTAACGTATTACAGGGAGGTTTGCAGGTGCAGCCCCACATAAGCTTCGGCTGCATTTTCCTCCGCATTTCCCGTGAGTGCAAATAGCCTTAGGGTGGCTCTTGCAATTGAAGTTTTACTGTCAGGGGTGTGCGTGTTCCTGTCGCAGCCGGCATCCGTTTCCCGGTCCCCGAGGCAGCCCTGCCGCCGGTTCTAGTCTCAGCCTGCCCGACCGGCTCCTCAAGCCGCGGGGCGGCCGAGCGGCGGCCGCTGGGCTCCGCCTTCCCCTCACCCACCCGCCCTGCACGTGGCTGCTCGCCCTTTCGCTGGGCACACGGCGGTTACGAGCCACCCCGCCTCGGGCTTGCCCCGGCGGGAGACCGGCGGAGAGAGGGGGCCGTGCCGGGCCCCCCAGGGCGGCAGGACGAGGCCGAACCCAGGGCCGCTCAGCCAAGATGGCGGCCGCCCTGCCTCAGCCGAGCCTGTGCGCTTGCGCCCGCCACGCGCCGGTGCCCCGGGCGTAGCGCGGGGTCAGAGTTCACGCTCCGCCCCCCACGCGGACAGTCATGGCGGCGCCGAGCTGGGCCCTTGCGGCCTCTTGGGCGGGGGTTCGGCCGTGGTGGCGGCCGCTGCCGCTGGTGAGGTGGTGCAGCGGTGCCTCGCCGGCGGGAGCGCCGGTTGCTGGGACCCTCCCGCAGCAGACGGAGGAGCGGCCGGGCATCGGTATCACGGCCACCGGCCCCCAGCAGGTGAGGGCGCGGCGGGGGGGCCGGGCCGGGCCGGGCCGGGGCAGTGTCCGGGGGCGGTCCTGGCCCGGCTGTCTCGGCAGGGCCGCCCCTGCAGTGCGTCCTCTCGGGCTGCTACCGCCCTCTTCTGCCTCTTGGGGTGCAGGCGGCCTGCTTCCCTCTGGCTTCGCTTTACCTTCTTGAAATACCGACTGCGTACGCAGCCCTTCTGTCTGCGCACCTGGCTGGTTTCGCCTGTTTGTTTCTCTTATCATCGCTTCACCCTGCGTAGTGAATATCCTACAGAAATGCGGGCAGTTTTTGCACTTTTTTTTTAACATGCTCCTACAAAAATCTAATATAGGTGTGTAGAATGCAAGGTACAGCTCTGTGGGCAAAACTGTATTCTGGCTTTTACAGGCAGGCAGGGAGGATGTGGAAAATTTTTAATTAAGTTTAGCAGGTGAGGTCAAATACCTGTTAGGCCAGTACCCTGGAGACTTGTAGTGGAAATATGAAGGCTGGTATGAATGAAACATGTGTGCAAAGGCGTCAAAAGAAACAGCAGGGCAGGGGTTGAAAGAATAGTATATATTACTGTGAAAAAACAGAGCACAAGACTTCTGGGGAGTGGCTGAGGGATCTGGGGTTGTTTAGCCTGGAGAAAAGGAGGCTCAGGGGAGACCTCATCACCCTCTACAACTACTTGAAAGGAGGTTGTAGCGAGGTGTGTCTTAGTCTCTTCTCCCAGGTAACAAGTGATAGAACAAAAGGAAATGGCCTCAAGTTGCACCAGGGAAGGTTTATAGTGGATATTAGGAAAAATTTCTTCACCAGAAGGATTGTCAAGCACTGGAACAGGCTCCCCAGGGAAGTGGTTGAGTCATCATCCCTGGAGGTATTTAAAAGACATGTAGATGTGGCGCTCAGGGACATGGTTTAGTGGTGGACTTGGCAGTGTTGGGTTAACGGTTGGACTCTATGGTCTTAAAGGTCTTTCCCAACCTAAATGATTCTATGATGCTGTTCTTGGGAGTAAAATTGAGGATCATTACCTTCTTGTGAAGGCCTGCACTCTGATAAGCCCGGGACACAGATGGTTTGTCAAAAGCAGACCCTGATTCCGAACAACATGAGGAGGGTGACAGGCTTGTATCATACCTTATGTGCCATTAGTTTTCCTGTTACTCCACCATGGAAACAAGCATGGAGAGAGAGATCATGAGCAGCAGTCTGCTATTTATTGATTTTGCAGTGAGATTCTAGAGCAAAGGACCACCCTGTAAACAGCTGTTGATTCCTGAAGGGTATAAAAAATTTGTGCAAAAGCTGGTTCATCATTGCTAAACAGGAGGAATCTCAAGCGATGATGTGAAGCCTTGATAGCTGGTGTCTTTTGTCCTTGGTGTTGCACCCAAATAATCATGCCCAGACCACTTTGGTACACACTGCTACTGGTGAGTCTGTGGGTATGAGAATGTGAGTGAATGAAACTTGTGAAAGAATTAGTGTGAGTGGGTAAAACACATATAGAGCTTTTCCTGCTCATGTGCCAATACCTGACCTGATATCCCAACAATGTAAACAGCTGGTTCTGTGTCATTTTCTTGAAATCACATTTTTACCAATTTTAACTGATTTTTGATTGCTAGGAAGTGTTTTATTTGGTAAATAAACTTTCTACAGCTGGGAGGAGCCCTGATGCTAATATGGCATAAAGCTGAGTTATAGTTACGTACTGAATGCTGCTGGAAAAACTCAAAGCATTAGAAGACCTTTTGAGAAAATCATTTGAAGGGGGGCAACATGCTGTCCTCAGGAGACGGTGTGGTGGTGTTAGCTGCAGTCCCTTTCTGGGGTGCTGTGTATCTGCAGGATCTGCTCTTTCAAACGGGAGGAATGTGGTTCTGCTCATCCCTTACCTGACCCGCATCCAGAGGAGGGCTTTGTTCCTTATCTCTGCTGGCAAACTGACAGGTACAAAGCACTGCCTGGCTTTTGTGTACTTACACCCTGTAAGAGCACAGCAATGTTATTTGGGTCCTTAGTGTTTCTGTTTCTTTAGGGGTGGGGGGAGAGGTTTGGGGGTGTTTCTGTACTGGTTTCCTATGTCAGTTGTTTTTCCCTCATTTTTGACACTGGATGAATGCTGTGATAATTTGGTAGGCAGTGCCTTATTGTAGGCAGATGTCAGGAAACTTGATAAATGGATGTGTTGACACGTGTTTGTCTAAGATGATTCAAAAAGCATGATGATATTTTTCCTAGGTAGCTTTTTAAGTTTTTTGGGCACAGTACCAAATGTGTACTGCTGGCCTTGCTTCACATTTGCCTGCTGTGTTGGTAATTTCTTAGGGTTTTGTGTTTTATTTTTCACCTTTAGTTTACAGTTCTGTTGTTACTGTTTTGCAAATATTGAAACTTATAGAGAGGGCACTTAAATGTTGATTAAAATTGGTAAAATGTTAGCAACTTGATAAGCAAAATATTCTCATAAACCCACATGATGTTTACCTTTGCCTACAGCAGACAACTTTTTTCTGCTTTTCCTTCTGCATTTTTACAATGTCTCAGTTTTGCATTCAATACTGAACAAAATAAAAGACAAGTTTAATGTTCTTTTATTCTCTGTGGAATTGCTTAAACAAATCTTTCAGAAGGACAGGAAATGCTTTAGGTGTTACTTTTATTTGCAGATTGAAGCTGCCTGCCTAGCAAAATAGGAAACCTTGCCTTTTAGGAAGGAGGTGGTGATTTTTGTTGATATGGGTAGAGAAGTGGTTGTTGAGCTACGTTCATAGCTGAGTTACGAATGTTTGAAGAAAACGTAAGAATGTAGTAGCTAATTAAGAATAAATAGTATATTTTCCTGCGCTGTGAACTATAAATAGTCAAAAAAATGTTTTTAAAAAATGAGTGATGCCATTTGCAAATACATTTTTTGGTAGAAACGGGTTATTGCTGTGTTAGCTTTGCTAGCGGTCTGCATTATGAGTCACAGCATGATAAAACTTCTCTGTTGGTACCTTTTTACTTTATAGTGACGGGGTACAAACCATCGGGCTCACGTCAGAGATCAGTGATGTAAGCAGAAATGTGGTCTTTGTTGAGAAGCAGAGATGTGCCGGCTCTTTCTCGCTAGGCCAGACTGCGGGTCCTGCCGAGGCAGCAGGGCAGCGACCTGCGCTCGGGTTTAGCTGAACCTTCGCGCCCGGCACAGCAGAGGGCATTGCTCCTTTCTAGATGTCGCAGGGAAAGTAGCACGTTTCAGGAATTTCCTATTTAGTTCCTTGAATACCGTGTTTTAAGGGAAAGCGTTTATTAAGAAGGAACGTAACTGACTAAAATTGAGATGGAAGGGACTGGATTGGTATCAGTATGTCTTAACTGATTTCTTAAATAGAGAGAATAGAAATTATTCTTCCAAAATTATATATATTTTTACATTTGCTTGGTCAGCCATAGGTTCTTTCCTGAAAGGATTCAGAAATTTGAAGAGGATGTCCATGTATTTAAATTTCTTGTCACTATTTTAAAAAATGAAATACCAGCAATCATCAAGAGAAGAAAAAAACCCCTATTTTAATAGGTGGCATAGAGAGTTGCTTAATGTACTTATGTTTTAGGGGAGGGATTAAAAGCTAGACCAGAAAACTGAGAATTTTGAAGGAA
The DNA here is from genome assembly GCF_031877795.1 of Strix aluco. NCBI lineage: Eukaryota > Metazoa > Chordata > Aves > Strigiformes > Strigidae > Strix > Strix aluco. The sequence goes on from NC_133931.1 coordinate 32,184,725, forward strand.
TATATTACACTTCTGTTCTGAAAGCTGCATGGATATTGTTTATAAAGGATGTGTATCTGTCTTGCTTATGCAGTATCTTGCCAACCTCTGTTTAAAATAATGTGTAACACTGGATATTTTGAAATCAAGTGTTATAAAAAAAGCAGAATTATTTTTAATGTCATTATTGATGGGAAATACTATCTTCCCACCTAAGTTAACATTTAGAAGATGATTTTACTGAAGTTGCAGTTATTTGAGAACAAAAATACTTACATTTAGTGCAGTTTCCACTTGTAATTTTTATAGTGTAATACTTTTAGGACACCTATAATCTTTGTGTGCATGGAGTGCTTTTCCAGTGTTAATGAATAACTTAACATCTTTGATCTGATTACAAATGTAGCAGCATTTTATAAAACCTATATGCCAAGCACAGAGATTACTCTTTTAGGTAGATTACCTTCTGGCCAACATTCAAGTACTGGAACTGCTGACTAACTGAGAGCAGGACTTGGCAGTTGTGGGATTTGTGGGAGCAGGAATGAGTTTTCTTTACCTGGAAGTTTCTCTTGACTTACTTTGCCAGCTTATATGGCTGTGTTTGAAAAACTTGGGTTATATCTGCTCCTGCTACGCTGTGAACACATCCTGGTGCTTTCAGGTTTGTGCTAAATAAAGGCTGTATCGCAGGCTTCTCAGCATCCTCTTAGCTGTGTCTGCTCGAAACGCTGGTTTGCGTTACAGTGGGAATGACTCTGTCCTTCTTTTGACCTCTGTGAAGGAGCAGTTCTAGCCTGTGAATGCTCTGGCTGAGGTGCCAAAACTTGGCTCTTCTGACTTGGGTTTGCCCCAGCTGTGAGCACAGCTGGGTCTGTTGGATGACCTGCTTTGCATATGACAGAAGTGCTTGCATGACAGGATTTTGTAAAACTCACACGGTGTTGGAGCAACACTCTCTGAAGTAGACAGGACTTCTAATATTGTTGTTGGATGGCATAGGAATGATGCATGCAGCCCCTTTGGAGGACATAATTATAGTACAGTAAAATTGTACACAGCTGTGATAGGCAGTGGTGACTCAAGAACACGAATTTGTGTGGGAAGGCCCTGAACACCTTGCACAGCTCTGTCCCTGGTTGGCATGAGGAGGAGCAGCAGGTTGCAGCTGTCTTCTGGAACTCGCTCCTTCAGATAGCTCTGGGTTGGCGAGTGATCGCTTTGGCATTTCTGGAGGTCCATTAGTGGTAGGAGTATGTGATACGCCTTGGACGACTGTGTGTCAGAGTGGAATCCCAAAATTCACACTGTCTTGGGACTACCAGGATCATGGAGAAAAGCAAGTGAATGCCAGCTACCTACTCTTGATCGCATACATGTGAGCTCTCTGGAAGAAGGTGCATGGACCCATCATGTAAAGGTTAAACAGGAATTGAAATCCTTTCTAGTGTTTTTTGTTATCAACAAGATATTTACATCCACTGTTGCTGTGGGAGATCCCGGTTACTCTCCTACTATGACTACTGAAACAGCATCCCATCCTCCAGGAGCCTGGGAAAAAAAGCCTGGAAGGGAAGGGTGGTAATAAGTGGAGAAATTGTCAGGCTGAAGATAAGACAGTGCTGTTGTGTGGGACTGCCAGTGTCCCTTTTCAGCATGGCGATCCCATACGACAACCTAAAATGCGAGGACACAAACATGTAATTGCTCAGAGAAATGGTGCAGAGTTCTGTCTAAGCAATGTAGCTGCACAGGCAGATGCTAGGCTGTTCTTAGGACTGTGTGTGCTCATCTGGTATGATTTTCTTTTTGGCATAATCCATGCAGTAGGTTCTCCCACTTTCCCTGATTTCTGGGGAGTTAACACTGGAGAGTTAACACTGGAGAGTTAGACACTTCAGGTGTTCTGTGAGCTGTTTCGGTGTACTCACACCAGCAGGTGACCTGGTGGTCGTGTGTTCCTCGGGGTGGCTGGCAGCATGTTAGCTGGATGGGAATCTTACTGTTGAGAGAGCCGATCCCACCTCATTTAGGAACTGGTGCAGGCACAGAGGAGGAGTCTGTATGAATTGGAGGTAGCTGGGAGGAACGTGAAAAGCCATGGACGTAGAGGTTCAGGGCATTGTAGGAATCGTGTCTTGGTTCCTGTTTTTTTTCATCTCTTTTCCATATATTACGTGAACTAGTAAACCTATTTAGATAACTATAAGTGATCTGAATTTGTTTCCTTTCCTGTTACTGATGAAGAAATTGAAATAAGGCTTGGCTTTCCTTTTACTCCTTTAAGCAGATCATCAATGAGCTTTCGTCTGTACTGTTGTCTACACTTCTTTGTTTTTATCTGTTCTTCCTCTCCACCTCTCTGAAAGCTTTGTTTTGTTAATCTTGTGTTGATATCATTGCAGTGTTCTGATTTCTTGCTATAAAATAATCCTTGAAAGAAAGATACACTTCACGTTTTAAATTATATATAGAAGTTATGTAAATGCAAGAAAAATGAACAGCTTTATTGTGACCAAATTGTGTACTATTTTATGTTATGAAATAAATTCTTAGCTCAGCGTTGTTTAGCAAATGCTGCTTCTGGCTAGTCAACAGCATATTTTCAAAGCTGCACTTGAAATTCTTTATGGAAGTCTTTTTGCAGTCTCTGCACTGTGTATCCAATCAAAACATGAAGATAACTGGAAAACCTTCCTTTTACTACAAACACAGAGAAGTTGGTATTGAGTCAATCGGTGCATCAGATTGTACATTTATAAGATTTGTTGGATAAGCCTTGGTGGTTTGGGTAGCATTATAGCATGTTAGCCCTATGTCTTTGCTGCTTTCTGGTATTATAAATGGACAATTGATTAATGAAGTTTCAAAAAAGGGTCTAGAAGCAGCTGTAGATACTTAATTTTCTTGATACAGCTGTGATGTCCTTCCCTATCCCAGATGTACTTTATTGTTTCATGATATTCCTCCTAAGCACAGTTGCATAAAGTCACAGGAAAAAGAAGTATAGTTTTAAATTTTAGTCGTGTGTTGCTGTATATAAAAAAATTCAGGCTCAAACAAAATAGAGTATACCTTTGACTGTTCTGATAAGGGAAAGGTATAGCCATAATTGACTAAAAAAATCACCTGTCTTTGGATTTACTATGATAGTGCAGTATTTGTTGTTGGACTTACGAAGTTAGTCTGTTAATTGAAAAGAAAATACATTTGTTTTATGAACAGTATTGCCACATTTGATTTAGCAGCATGTAATAAGACATTGGTAACTTATTTTGCAGAGTATTCTGAATAATTACGCTCTTTCATGAGTTTGACGAACAGTTCATGTAGTGCATCTTGATGATAAGTCTAAGTGAGATCCATCTTCAAATAGAAACAAGCTACAGATAGCCTTAACAACAACAGAAAGAGATTTCTAGACAACAAAGAAGTTTTTGATATTAAAAGTGCAACTTGGTAAAACCTGTTGAATATTATGCACAGCATACAAATCCTATTCCTGTGATCTTTTTTTTTTTTTTTGAGATCTGCATGATCCAACTTGAAAAATGTAATTATGAGAGACAAAGATTGTTTTCACCATGGTATTTTACTGGTTAAGTATTACATGTATTTGGTTAATTGTTATTTGCATCTCTTTTAAAAATGTGCTTAGTTCACAATATTACATTGTTTGTTATTATGAGGACAATATATATACAAATATATACATACAAGTATATTATGTGTTCTCTGCACAGATGAGATACTTTTAATTAGAAGTTATTCTGTATGCAAAAATAAAATTAGGTTTGGAATATACTCTATTATTCAGTCAGCATTGCAATGAGTACTAAAATATGGAGCTTGATGGGAGGATGTTGATGAACATAAACTGATATCAAGTAGTGTGTGATAAATCTTCCATTGTTTTTGAAATACAGTTGTAATCCTTTTCTAATCTGTGATCAAAATATAATTTAAAAGACTTTTTTAAAAAGTGTAATTTTAGTAAGTGAAGTTGGCTTAAAATTTGTGTGTGTAGCCAAGCAAAATCTTCCAATGCTCTTTGCCAAGTATGTTAACTATTACTCTTATAACTTCCTATAACTATGTTTGTTTCCCTTTGGATAATATTATGAAATATGAATAGTCCTATTCTTAGTAAAACTGAGGTTTAGTCCTTTTCATATTTTTTCTTTTCGGGATGAGAAAGGTGGGTAAATAGGACCTGTGACTTGGACAAAATGACGATATTCTTCACTGAAAATCAGTTATTTCTGCATTACATGCATTTCGAAATAGCTTTGTAGATATTTTTGTGTAGTACTGCTTTCTTAATTAGTCACAGTTCTTCCTAGGTGGAAGTCAGTGAAGCAATACAGTTCTTACAGATTTTCTTTAGGAGTTATGTGCCAGAAGATTCTGTTGCTTACATAGGATGTTGGAAAAATGGTATCTGTATTGTTGAAAGTATAACATGTACTTATGTAACTGAAGATAAAACAGTTGATTTTTAAGATGGAAAGGATCACTGTAGCCAACTAGACTGACTTCGACTGACATAAGGCACTAAACTTCAGCCAGAGAGTCTTGCACTTACCCCAGCAAGCATGTCTTTCAGATAAATTTGTGGACTTAAAAATAAGTACCCTCTACTCTGCTCTCACAAGACACCATGTGGAGTACTCCATCCAATTCCGGGATCCCCAGTACAAGAAAGACAGAGCAAGTCCAGAGGAGGGTCATGAAAATGATCAGAGGGCTGAAAAACCTCTCCTATGAAGAAGGGCTGAGAGAGTTGGGGTCGTTCAGCCTGGAGAAAAGAGGACTCTGGGGAGACCTTGTTGTGGCCTTTCAATACTTAGAGGGCTTGTAAAAAGTCTCTCTCCATCTTTCTTAGCAGGGCCTGTAGTGATGGGACAAGGGGCAATGGTTTTAAACTGAAGGAGGGTGGATTTAGGTTGGACAGAAGGAAGAATGATGAAGGGTGGTGAGATGCTGGAACAGGTTGCCCAGAGAAGTTGTGGATGCTCCCATTATTGGAAATATTCAAGGTTGGGTTGGATGGGGCTTTGAGCAACCTGATCTAGTGGAAGGTGTCCCTGCCCATGGCAGGGGGGTTGGAATAGATGATCTCTAAAGGTTCCTTCCAACCCAAACCTTTCTAGGAAAAGACTGTCAGTCATAATATGTGCATGTAAGAAAGCAACATCAGAGTTTCTATTCCAGTATTACTTTTGGTGTTTTCTGCCTTATGAGGGCAGCTTGGATAACCACTTAGTGTAACTATCTAAATGGGATTTCCTAGAGGCTTTTTTCAGTATTATTGTAGTTTACTTAGGATTAAATTGAAAAATAAAGTAAGATATTCTTCATTTTCCGGGACTTATAGCTCAACTGGTTTCAAATGGATTGGCAAGAGCAGCTTTAAGTTCTCTGATTTACAATTGAGGCTTAAAATACTGTCTGATTAGTTTGTTCAGGCTGCATAGAAGGCTTACAGAGTAAATCATGCTCTCTCAGATGTTCCACAGGGGAGAGGGTGCTCTTCTTCAGAGACTTCGTCAGGTGTGCTCCCAAGTCACGGTGGGATACTGAGACTTCTGGCACATTGTATGCAGCAAAGTCACTGCCAGATTTTATCTTCAAGTTAGCAGTGAGTATGAAGATACCTTCGCTTCTGTACCTATGCTCCTTAAAGCCTAATCCTGCAGTATTTAAAAAAATAAGTCAGAGTTTTAATGAAGAACCCTTTACAAAATACTATTAGACTTGCACAGTAAATTAGTCGCAAAAAATCCTAATATCTACAGTGTAATTTAAATGATGCTTTGCCAAAACACTTAGTCACTGCTTCTCACCAAGGCATGGTTAAATGCCTGTTTTCAGCATTTTACTTGCAGCCTTTTTGGCTGTAGAATTTTGTTTGTTGTGATTTCTAAAATAAAACAACATTTCTTCACTGTGCTGAGGAGAATGTATGTTCCTCTTTTGGTTGAAATAGCAGAAGTTTGCTTTGCTTTCTGGCGGTTCTTTGGGGGTGCTTGTAGTTTTAAGGTTGTGATGGAAAACAACACTGGACAATTAAAACCCTAAGTGTGCAAGGTTTTTGAAAGTTAATAAAGATTTAATAAAGGTGAGAATAAAAAATATAGTAGTCAGTTTCCTTCATCCTCTTCTAGACAAAAAGAGCTGTTTTCCTTTGCTTTTTCCAGTCATAAAATGTGAGTTTTTTCCCTCCAGAGTTTAAAGTTTTGGAGGAAGAGCTTTCAGTGCTCACTGTGCTCTTCTTGGATACAGGTTTTGTAGTACCATATTGTATTAAAAAGGGATTCTGTTTTCTTCTCCCCTCTTCTGCTTTCTTCAAAACTTGTTTTAAAAAGATGGGTCCAGAGGCTATTTATGTTTATTCCGAAACTGTATAATTGGGGTTTGCTTGCTGCCATTGAAGGTGCAATTCAAATCATTACTTATCTATGGGCAGAAATTAGTGAATATTGTATCTGCTGGAATTTTTAATTATACTGATATTTTTTCTACTGGACTGTAGATATTAAATAATATTAGAATATATTAGAATCCTTACAACTAAAATAATTCCCTCAAAGAATTCAGGTCATCATAGTGTAAGCTGGTGTGCAAGTGCTGTCTTTACAGAAATTTGGCCTTGCAGCAATCTTTGCATAGGAAGTGATTCATATGAAGCTTTTTATAAATATCTTCTTGCTTACTAGCAGGGAAGCCTCTAGTTTGTTCCTTGACTGCTTTCAGAGCTCTCCTTTGTGACTTTGCAGTCATTAATCTTAGATTTTTCCCTAAATCACTGCTTTTATTTCTGCTTTGAATCACGAATCCTCCTTTTATGCTTTCTCTTTGGACTATTTTCCTTCAGTAGTTTTATTAAATAACACAAATCTTGCTTTTGTTTCAGCCTTATACTGTAGTTAATCTTCAAAACCCTTTGTTAGCCAGAAGTTTATATTAGTTCTTCACTTTTATCTGTTTGTATGGAATAAAATGGAAAAAGTATCTTGTTTAAAGGAAACTGGGCAACCACAAAGACCAGGAAGATCTCTTCAATTTGTGTTGTAAATTGAATCTGTTGGGAAACAGTATGAACTTCAGTTGTTTGATATTTTTTTAATAGAACAAAACCTCAGGCCACTAAGTGTGGAGGAAAAAGAGCTGTATTCTGGTGGGGAAAAATGCAAAACAGACAGTGGACTTTAAAAGAACAAATTCTGAGTTCATGCTGTCTTTGATTATAACTGTGTGCTGTAAGTGGGATGATGTTTTGCTGTTACTTATGAGCATTAGTAGGTGAATTTTGTGACAGTTCTATTTTATTACTTGTATACGAGCTAAAAGTTGTGTCCTAGTTTGAATTATGCGGAGCTGTATAAGAATAATCTTCCCATTTTCTACTATAATTTCACATGTCTGCTTTATCTGTAAACATTTGGGTTTTTCAGATAACAACATTTGAATATTTGCCTTGGTACATATAGCAGAATTAAACACTGGGCTTCAAAAAAAGACTAAAATAGCCTTGTACATCTTTTAGTTACTGGAGCCAAGCTGGTGTCTGTGGTATGTATTCTTGATATCTATATTAGCTAGCAGTTTGCAAATTGTCCTCTTTAATACTACTTGAGATGAATGCTGTTTGCAAATAAGAGGTTAACAAGTAATTTGGTATTTTTGGAAAATGTCTCTTTTTCAAATGATAGCGTGGAGATGGAGAAGAGAAGGTATGTTGTACTGAAGAGATGATTTGTGTGGTTGTATTACTATTCACATGAAAGTCCAAATGATGCTCCAGAGTCATATTTCATCTTGGACTTCTCATTTCTCCCAGTATTACAAAATATAAGCAAATCATGTGCTGTATATGACAAGTACAAGTATTTGTCAGATTTTGGTGGGGGTTTTTTATTGTTTACATATCTGTTGATAACAAATAAGTAGGTAAACCCCTGGCCTGCAGAGCTATAGCATGTGTTGTCTGAAAAAATAACGGTAGGCACAAGCCTTCTGCAAAGGAGTAGGATGCATAATACTGTAGCTAGTGCTATATATTGAGGTGATTACTGATGGTGTTTTCTGCATCTTGCGATGTTTGTAAACCGTGGGGCAGGATTTAAAACATTTGAAGGAAGAAGAACAATTCTGTGTCAGCCTGTCATTTTTGCAGCACCCAGCACTTGGCCTTATTGAAGCTCATACAGTTGGCCTTAGCCCATTGCTCCAGCCTGTCCAGGTCTCTCTGCAGAGCCTCCCTACCCTTGAGCAGATCAACACTCCCACCCAACTTGGTGTCATCTGCAAACTTACTGAGGGTGCACTTGATCCCCTTGTCTAGATCATCAATAAAGATGTTAAACAGGAGTGGCCCCAAAACCGAGCCCTGGGGGACACCACTCGTGACCGGCCGCCAACTGGATTTAACTCCGTTCACCACAACTCTTTGGGCCCGGCCATCCAGCCAGTTTTTTACCCAGCAAAGCGTGTGCCCATCCAAGCCTCGAGCAGACAGTTTTGCCAGGAGAATGCTGTGGGAAATGGTGTCAAAGGCCTTACTAAAGTCAAGGTAGACAACATCCATGTACGGTGGAATGAGCCTGAAGATGCAAGACTGGGTTGTTTTTTAAGAGGTCTAGATTAGGCACTTAGTAGAGCTTGACAGTATTTTAGAGTAAATGAGTAATAAATGTTAGTGTCAGCTCTTAATTTTTAATTTTTTTTTTTTCTAAATTTTTGTTTTCTACTAATACAGGAAGCAGAGCTTTTGCTTTGAGAAAGCTCTAAAATCACTGATTACTGCTAGGCACAAAGTTGTGAAGGTGTTCAAAGTTAGAGGTATAGGACGTACTTGAACTTATTTGGTGAAGAGGAGACTGAGAGCTGTACATCTCTGAGATGAGTTAAAGTCACGAGGCCTATAATTTGAGTGATTATTCTGAGACTGGAATAAGATATAATGAACTTCTCAATAAAGAGTCATCAGTATTAGACCGAATAGTTTAATGTATAAAAAGAAGGCAGCACCCAGAGAAATTACTTCCAACTGTAATTGCTTGTTTGCTTGTGTGTTGGAATTTTGGTCACTGTAGTCATATATCAGTCCTCTCAGCGCTCCTCCTGAGCCTTCACCCTTGTTTCTTGGAAGAGCTTCAGTGTGCAGGGAAACCATGGTGGTGAAAACAAAGCTCGATGCTTGTTTTTTGATAAATTTGGGAGTTGGCAATGCTTGTTTTGCTGCTTCTGGATGGAAGGCCATTAACTCGTGAATGTCAGGTTTTGTGGTATACTGTCTGGTCCTGTTGCCTTTAAGGCGATATCCTTCTGCACAATGAAGTTTTGACTTAAATGGAGTTTGTTGCATTCATTTGAGTAAAAACCAGTGAAAGTACACCAGAGAGGAATTTGGTGAATGAACTGCGTGAATCACTATGACCTGTTACCTTAGTAATGCCTACAATGACTTTTAAAAAATTCCTGAGATTTAGGTTTATGTCTGAGCAACAGTAGACACTTTTAATAGTTACAAGGTGTGGAAACTTAAGGTCTGATGGGCTAGTAGATAGTGAAAATTTTGTAGGTTGCTGGTTGAAATAAGTGCCTTATCAAATATACTTAGTCACAGAGTAGCTCAAAGTATTGGGTTTTGTTTTAATACTCTTTATAGCAGGGTCAGTCTTCTCTCTTTCCTAAATAAAATAATACCTGTTGAAAGTGATCTCAGGAGGTCATCTGTTCAGATCCCTTGCTCCAAGCAGGACAAACTTGGTTCAGGTTGATCAGGGCCTTTTCCAGTCAAGTTTTGAGTATCTCCAAGCCGGCTTTTTGGACCTTTAGCTCTTGTGGCATCGTGCTAACTTGTTAGTGCAAATGTTGTTTTGTGTAATTAACTTCGGACAGAAAAATCTTTCTAGCTATGAATAGCAGTGCTGAGGAAAACCAATTTGATAGTTACAGAGGGTTGCATTCTTTGCATGCTGCTTGATGTTAATACGTCATTCACCCCTTAATTGTAGCAGATTACCAATCTCCCATCTCACTTTTCCATGTTTCATGTATATCTCTCACATTCCAACATGCATGCTACTTGCCTTTGCAAGCAAACACCAAACATGTAGCTAGGGTTTAAAGACATACTGCTCACTGGGTGGGACAGGACCACCCTGCCTGTATAATCATAGGCTTTGCTGCGGAAGTAGTATGTTACATTCCTCCATTGGAGTTACTTCTTTCCTATGGATCTGACTGGGGTTTAAATCTATGACTTTTTCCACTCTCTGGTTAATATGTATCATCTTGCAGAGTATCTGTTGTGGAAAGAGCTACTGTTTTTAATTGAACTATGTGCACAGAAGTAAAAGACAATCAAATATTTGTGAAAAACTTTAAAACCTAGAAATTAGAAGGAAAACCAAACAGGTTAGGTATTTAAGGGGGAGGAGAAAAAAAAGCCTTAATATTTCAAGTACTTGAAAATATTGTGCCCTTGGTGCTTCTGAGTTTTGTAATATTCTCCAGTTTTTGCAATTTGACGTGTTATTATCCAGCACAGCTGCACAGCCAACAGTCCCTGAGAATCAGAAAAGTATAGAGTGCTTATTAAAGTATATTGCCATGTTATCTTATGGTCTTACTGTTTTTCTGTACTGCTGCTGTGGGGAATCCAGTTAAGGAGATCTAGAAATCGTGGAGAAAAGTACTCAAAATGTCATTAAATCTTTTTTAAACACTTGAGATAAATTATTGTTTAATGAGATCTCCTTTAGATTATGCAGGAAACTTTAGAAAATACTGTATTTTAGCTCACTCTGTTTCTAGACTTCCACAAAAGAATCCTTGATGGCTGTAACCAATGGAGTCTCTTGAGGATTCTCGTATATGTTAGTTAGATATTTGTGCTCTTGAGAAGTTCCTCTCCAGGAAGCAGAATGGAGATTGCTGCAGACTTGTAGACCTGGGATAGAATTCATACAGATTACAGGTGGTTTCTTGGAAAACTCTCCACAGTGAAGAATGGCCAAGGATTTCTTTGTACATTAGCGTCTATATCTTAGTGAGTTTGATCTCTGTTCTAATAAGGAATGAGCACATCTGTCAGTGTGTAAAGATAGCACTTGTGTCTTGTACAGAGATTATTTCTCAGGCAAGTTTGCACATGGGAGAATTTTGTATCTGTATTTTTTCCTGCCAGGGAGATAGAGAGGGATGTTATCAACCAGAATGGACCATTTTTAGATGATAAAACCAGGAAATTTATAGGATGTTACTGTACCCATCTTATGATGTGGAGATAAAGATTTCACAAGCAGCAAGTTTTTTTTAGGGTAGAGAGCCCACTGTGTGTGCCATCCTATGAAGGCAACAAGAATGAGGTGGATGCCATTTAATGAGTGTAATTGTCAAGACATGAAGGAACTTACTGTGAATTGTATTATTGCTTGAAAAAAGCTTGATGTTGCTCAGTGTGTTCAATGGCCATTACTAATGCCATCTTTCCAGATAATTTAGGAATATCTCCTTCAAACCACAGTCAGAAGTTCTCTTTATTCTCTGTACTAGCTGAGGCTTTTTCCAGTTGATCTACATATAAGAAAAGTTGTTGGAAATGGATCATCTAGTGTACTGTCTGATTCCATTATCATTCATTAAATTAATTCAAAGCATAGGTGGACGTCCTCGCATCCTGTTGGAATATGAAAAACAAAGCTCCTCTTTCCCTGAGACCTGAACTTAGCTGTGGAGTATATATGCATTAGCCTACAAATGATAACATCTGCCTTTCTTCGGGGTTTGGTGGGGTTTTTTTGGTTTGTGTTTTGTTTGTTTGTTTGTTTTGGTGTTTTTGTTTGTTTGTTTCCTAGACCAATTTTCTTTTTAGTTTGCCTTGCTATGAAGGATGACTGAAAATATTCTGGGATGAAATGATAGTAGTCCTTATCATTCTGAGTTTATATTTTGCTGCCATGTTCTTACCTTTGCCCTCGTCTGTGGGCACTCTCGCACGTTTGTTCATCCTGATACTCGGTCAGTTGGTGATCTAGTTTGGAAACTAGACCAACAGAAAGCTGTCCTTACAAGAAAGTAAATAGCTTTTGTTTCTTACATTCCTGAAACAGGCTTATTCCAGGTTAGGACAAGTTTCAGTGGTGGCATAAGGGGACAGGAGTTCTTTCTGGGAGGGAGTGAGAGGGCAGGATGAGGCATGGCAGTACCAGCTTGGTTGGTTTAAACGCTCACAGGTCTGTGTTCTAAATTAGGAAGACTTAACAGAGTTTCTGGAGGACCCCAGAAAGACTTTTGTCAGATGTTCGGTCTCATAGATGGAGCAGGTAAAGTGTTTGGAAGAAGGATCTATTCCAAAACACGAGACTCTGAAAAGGCAGCATCTCTGATATTTGATGATACTGTGCTTGTGTCTGTCTCTTCAGTATCATATATGCTTCCCTTCTGTATTTACATTATGTGTTCCTGCAAGCATCCTGCCTTGATAATGCTAATTTTTACTTGGGAAAGTTGATTTTGTATGTAGCACTCAGCTGCTCCCATCTGAGAGACTGAATGTCCCTTCGAAATCCTCTGCTGTGCATGTTCCTACTGTCACTTTCTGGATGATTGTTTTCATGGACATCATCTTCCTCAGACAAATCGAGTTAGGTCAGGAGTGAAGGATGGGGGAATGGGGTAATAGTGGTTAAAGAAGTAGGGAATTGAACGATCAACTCAAGGGATAGAGTAGTTGACCGTGGAGTTTTGTTGTATTTGACTGCTGTAACTTGGTGTTGAGTGACAAGGTATAACTAAGATGAGATGTATAATCTTTGAAAACAATGTTTGTGAGCATACAGGATGATGGAAAAATGTTTATTACTTTACAGGGACAAGCAGTTGACTTCCAGGGCAGTTGGGTGATTCTGCAAACTCTAGTGAGTTCATAGTGAGAAAGTCAGTGAAAGACAATGGAATTTTGCACTTTGTACCTCAGTTTCTCTTAAAACAGGTTTTGGCATTTCAATATGAGGTTTGATTTATAATCTCCTGCCCAGATGGAGTCATTTTGAGATGTTAATTTTGAAATGTTTACTGTTAGCTTATGGCTTATACATTGAATGAAAGTTCCACATAGATTGCTGCTGCCCCCTCAATGCATATGCTAAAACTCACTTAAATACTTCCTCTTATTGCTTCCACTATTCTGCATTTATTCTTGAAGCAGTTATAAATGCATCCTGTGCAATTAATTTTCATGTATTTGAATTTCGACTGCATTGTGAAATTCAAACAATTCTGTGTTCGGGAACTTATCCGATATTAGCTTTCCTGTATAAAATCCTACTGTTTCCGGTTTACAATCACCAGCCACTTTCTTTTTGTGGTGTGTGTGTGTGTGTGTTGCACTTTGTTCAGCTGTTGTCCTTGGGATGCTACATTTCACAGTTCCTGTTTCTGAAGCCGCAAATTTACCAGGTGTCAGATCTCTCTAGTTTATAATTCCCGAGGCTGTGTCATGTCAGAACAACCCATGCTGTTTGTGCCTTCCAGCAGAGCTGGAATTCAGAACTGTCTCTTGTCTTGACTTCCCCAAGAATAAATGTTTCCAAAGCTACAAGTGGAAAATGATGGCATTATTCTGTGTTCATATAAAATACAGATGGATTTTCAGCATCCACTTGAAGTAGTCAATGTGTTGCTGAAGCCAACAGATCTCTAAACCTTTAATTGCTTGATTATTTTGTTCTGTTTAGTTCTTCTGCTGGCTTGAAAATAGTCTGAAATCTTGTGTGAAGTAATTATTGTATCAGTTAATTACTGCTAAATGCAGGTGAAAATTAATAGGCTCTCTTTTTTTGAATCTGTTTATCCATCTATAAAATGATTTCCTTACATTCACTTTTAAGATTTCAGGTACATATTGCTTCCAAAAAGCATCTCGCCTTTCGTTTGTTACTGGCAAGAAGGCTTTTCTTACTAATTGTATTTCAAAGGCAATAATCTTAAAAAGTGGTCAGATTTAGTGTATCAGGGAAAGTGTATGTGAGAATGAGTCTTACTTTGATATAGCTGGATATTTTCACCTAGCATATGATGGGAAGCCTGTGATAGCTTTCTGAGATCACAGAACAGATGTCTTTATGAAGAGCAGGAGTATTTATGCTCTCCCATTATCCCAAAGTTTTATGAGAAGGCATTGGCATTTTGTTTGTTTAGTTACTGAATTCAAATATTTACTTTGATATTGTAGAGTGAAAAATTAGAGAAGTGATGGTTCAAATTTTTTTAATGTGTTAGATCAGTCCTGTGCATTCTTCATACTTCTACTGCTTTGGGAAAATAAATGATTTTGTTCTTTAAAGTAAAGATTTAAGTATTATTTATTATTAAATAGCTGCATGAATAGCTTCAGGATATAGAATCATAGAATGGTTTGGGTTGGAAGGGTATTAATTCTGTTTTGGTTTTCATCAAGGAGGCAACAAAGAGATGGGAGATGTTCTTTTCAGGAATATCTGCTAATATTGGGAATGGATTTTTAAATCAGTTTACCTAACCAATAGTAGAACTGGCAGATGTTTTCAGGAAATGCAAAGTGTTACGCTTTTGTGTGACTGAATTAGTGAAAGCTTTACCTTTAATGTGTAAAATGCTTGGGGTTGGAGAAATGTACCAGTTGTCTCCTTAGAAGTCTTACTAAAAATGCTCTGGATACATGATATCTTTATTTTTGTACGTTACAAGTTTAATTTAATTCTGCCTTCAGGTAGTATGTTTTGTGAATTTTTTTTTTTTAAATTTATTTATCTGTAGGTTCCTTCAGAGAAATCGGAATCCTTTGCATCCATGTTGAGACGCTCTCCTTTAATTCAGATGGGACCTGCCAAAGATAAAATTGCCATTGGTCGAATATTCCATGTTGTAGATGATGATCTTTATATAGATTTTGGTGGCAAGTTTCACTGTGTGTGCAGAAGACCAGAAGTAGATGGAAAGTAAGTAATAAACTTATGGTAAGCAATTAACATATGTGAACAACATGCTGAAATGGTTAGCTAATGGGACTTGACCATCTTCTGGTCTGAGCTTGTATAGTTTGTATGAATTTTGTGGTTTAAACTGCATTGTGCAGAATGAAAGTATGATCACAAAGAGATTTGCGTAGCTCAGACATCATTGTCTTGAATGCATATTCCTTTGCAAGTTTGTGTTATTGCTGTCTACATTATTCCAACTTATGCTGACCAAAGGAAGTTACTGGGTGTTTTGTCACTGAGGAAAGGGGAAATCATTATCATCTGAGTTGTTAAAACAAGCATTTTTTATTGTAATACTTGGGAGTTCTGTGAATGTGGAACTTTAATCCCATGTAAATTGTAAGGCACTTAGAGAGGAACTATCTATACTAAATATACATACATGAGGTGATGTACTGGAGAGTTTGCACATTATTTGTGATAATACTGGTCATAATAGATCAGTGCTAATATGGTCAAATATTTTATGTTGTAGAAGAAGATTTTATATAGATTTTGGTGGCAAGTTTCACTGTGTGTCCTGAACTAGAAGAGCTGTGGTGGAACTGGAACAGTTGTGCTGGGGAATGCAGTAGTTAGAGCTAAAAGATAAGGGAAGCAATGGATTCTAGTGAAAACAGCATTTATAAGCTTTCTAAACTGTCTTTAGCACCTTATGATTATGTATTATTCAAAGATACCTTGTCTATTTAATTTGTCTCAAGGTTGCTTTAACACTTAGTTTTTAATATGTAGGCAAAATACCATGTTTTTGATTTCATTACATCAGAATATTTTAGTCCATCTCTTTTCCCTCTTTTTTTTTTTTTTTTACTTGAGAGAGGTGGGGAGCATAGTTGTTAATGTGCAAGATCACTGTGTCTAAAACATTAAATAATGATTCCTGTGATAAACAGTTCTGAAACAGTTGACTTTTTTAAAAAAAGATTTAACAGAAATAATCACACGTTTGTGTGCAAGTTTGTGACGGTATTTTATCAGAGCATTTGTATACTCAACTTCCTTTTATTGACAGGTCTATGACTTTCAAAGCAAATATGATTGGCCCATGATGAAGGGAGTCCTTTGTGCCTGTCACATTTGGCAGCAGGCAAAGATTTTCTTAGTCTTTTGCTGCTGCTGTAGTGGTAAAGCTCTTGTCACTCTTTGCATTTCGTGCTAATTTTGAATTGAGATGAGCTTTGCCTTTCCCAATCCTTGCATGCCTGAGGAGTGTTTCCATATTCATCTCAATCCATGACCATTCATTTTGGTTTTGTGGTAGAGTTCAGACTGAAGCTCCCTGTTCAGCTGAGCTAGCCTTCTGCCAGGCCTGCTCCATTTTTTGCTCATTGGGGAAGACCCTTCTAGAGCACTGAGGAGTTTGTCCTTACAGATCCATGGCCTTTTCCAGTCATCTTCCTGTGTCAGGACAGCTTCTTGTCTACCCTGAATAAATCAAAATCTACTGTCCTGAAGCCCAGATCTCTCATCTGCCCCTTGGCTTTCTCACTTTCCTTCAGTGTTTAAGTTCTGTCATTGGTGGTCACTGCAGCTGAGGCTGCCATCAGCTACCACGTTCCCAAACAGTTCTTTCCTGCCTGTAATGTGTCCAACAGAAGACCTGCCTTTGTTGGGCTGTCTGTAGCTCTGGCAAAAAAATGTCCCCAGGGCACTCACTGTGGATTGCTTGCTCCCTTCCATGTTTGTTTCTGCTTGAGCAGACATCAGGACATTTGAAGTCCCCTGTGAGAATCAAGGCCTGCAATCATGAGGTGGCATCTGGTTGTCTGAGGCTTCATCCACTCCTTCTTCCTGATCAGGCAGCCCATAGCAGACATCCACCGTGACACTGTCTTTGTTGGTCTCCTCTCTGATTCCAGCCTGTAGCTTTCAACTGTCTCCTTGCATGGTTCATAGCAGGGCTCCATGCACTCATGCCTCTTCCTTGCTTCCAGTGCAGCCCCCTTTATCTTGTCCCATGTTAACTTGCATGCTTCCTCCCAGGTTCGGGGAGCCCACAACTTCATGCATTGCCTTCAAATCCCTAGGATTCATTCACCTTGTGAATTCTGAGCCCATCACTTGCTGTTTCCTTGTGTGGTGTTAGCATCTCATTTTGTCGTGGTGCTCTGGAATACTTGGGTGGCAAGACAGATTGGGGGAAAGTAATGAAAGACGTCTTCCTAAAAAAGTTCACAGGCAGTCAAGTGTCTGTCCACTCCTTCCTTGCTCTCATCTTTCTCCTAACACTGTATGTGTTTTCTTCTGGTGCACATTGTGTGGTACAGGGGGAAATGAGGCCCAGGGAAACTATTGTTGGAGCAGAGAGGCTTCAGACCTGGTTGTCCATTGAACGCTGGGACCATAAACCTGGGGCTGAGAGGATCTAGGCCAGTTATATTTTTGGCTGCCTGCTACAATGATAAAAACAAGCAGATCCACATAAGGCTTGTTTATACTTCGCTCTTGCTGCTTTTGAGTGGGAGTGGAGAGAGGGAAACGAACAGCTGGGGTATTGAAGTAAAATTTGGAACTAAAGGCGGTAGTTCACAAAATGATATAGGCAGCATTTACAACACTGAGGATGTAGTGTCAGTGGAAGTAGTAGTGTTGATACTCTATCTAATGGACTTAGAGCATTCATTTGAGATGTAGGTGACTGATTCAGATCCACTTTCAATTCAGTTCAAGAACCTGAATTTGTCTTTTTCTTAAGTGTTTAAATGCTATGTGGACTTAATCCTCTAAATAAAAATATTTGTATAAGAAATTAAATAATTTAAATAAATCTTGCCCTCTTTTTCCTATTTATTGTGTTTCTGGAATTGGAATTTCTAAAATTTATCTGGATTTACAAAAAAAAGTGCAGTCACAGGGAATCTCTTGTTCTGTTGTTTAACTTGTAGCTTGTCATAAAGTGCTGTGTCATATAACATAGTTGTACCAGTTAATTTCTAACTGGGATTTGTAACACAAATTTGCAAAGTACTTGTGGAATCAAAAATACACAGTTAGGTAAGATAGTTTTCCATGTTTATCTCATCAATAGCATTTAGGTGCTGCTCCGTCTGAGTCTCCCTGCATTTTAAAAAGTAGTGGGAAGACTTACGCCTTTGCTAGTACAATTGTTTTGGTCTGCTTACATAGTAAAGACAGCAGATATTTATTTACAGAGTAAAGTTTACCTTATCAAAACAAATATAATCTTTTCATACTCTAGCCTCTTAGTAAGCGTGAAGGCTTAGTCTTTTGATGGACACTGACTTCTTTTGGAAGGCAGTAACTGCTTTTGGTCACCAGAATAAAGGTCAAACTAGTGCTAGAGTCTCTTCTAAAGCTTGAAAGAAACTGGATAGAATTTGTAGTGTGTATTTAGATCTGTACCGGCTTACACTGGTGACTGTGGTAAGACTTTGTTCGTATTATTTCTGTTAGTTCACTTGCTGACAAAAGTGACTATCACCATATTGTATGTGCATGTAGTCAGTAATACTGTTTACTGGGGTTTTTTTGTAAAACATTTGTTGTTTGTGCCAAGAAGAATGG